>NC_134711.1:316975420-318175420 GCF_049634645.1 Pelodiscus sinensis
CGGCGCGTGCGCACACGGCGCGGTGCCTCCTGTGCCTGGCTGCCGAGCCGGCGGCTCTGCGGACTGGGCTCGGGAGCTCGCGCTGCCGCTTGTGACCGTTGGTCCGGTGAGGTGACGGTCACGCGCTTGCTGAGGGACGGAGGGAGGGGCTTGGTCCCGTGCCTAAGGCCGCGGGAGAAGGGGCCGGGTTCGGGCGCGCGGAGCTGACTCCGCACACAGCGGTGCGGGCCCCGCACACAGTCACGGGGAGGAGCCGCTGCCGCCTCACTCCCTGTTTCTCCTGCTTCTGCCCTCAGCCTTACTGGGGCGTCTTGACGTCAACCGGCATGACATGACCCTCGTGTCTCTGCGGGGATCGGCTCGCCCGTCGGCTCCCGTCACAATTCAGGCCACTCACTGCACTTGTGCGTCTCCCCGATGCTCCAGCCGAGGACACCCCTTCCCGCTCCCCGGGCTTTGCCTTTCTGGCCCCCGGCATGTGGCTACCCCGCTCGCTGTGTTATTCCCACCCCTGATGGGTTGCTCAAGGTCACCACCCGCTTGCTGTCTCTTCAGAGAAGGGGTAGCAGTGGGCCTGCTCACAACGATCAGTACCACACAGGTCTGCCTACACAAGCCTACTGTATTCTCAAGGGGAAAAGCACGACGGAAGAAAAAAAACATTAAGAACACTAAAAGAACTTACCTGCATGCTCATAAGCTTATCAGAGATCTCGCTACCTTTCATATGGATTCTAGCATGGGCAGCCCCTCAAATCTCCATCCACAGCACATTCCTTGTGGTTGCAGGTTCATCACAGCTTTTAAGGTGAGAACATGCACTCAGTCCACACTATACATGTTCAGGTCATTTATCTAGAGCAGGCATGTCCAAAGTCCGGCCCGCGGGCCAATTGCGGCCCGTGTTCCGGTTTAATACGGCCCCCCGGGTAATTTGGCAATATCTATCTTTTATGGCCCCCAACGAATCCATATATATTGAGATGAATACATTGTAAAATCTCAGTTAATGTCAGTTGGTCTAAATCAGTTATAAATATATTTGGACACAACATGTATACTTGGTGTTATGTTCCTGTTCATATTTTTTGAACTTAAAAGTTGACAGACAACCTTTATTACCAATAATATGTCATGTACTTTACAATGTTCCTGACATATATTTCAGCTTCCTGGATTTTTTTTTTCATCTGGCCTTCAGATATGAAAGGCAGAGTGATTTAACACCTGTTTAGATTTGTCATCCATGTGACAAAATGAAAAGTATGCCATTTGCAATAAAATTTGCATAAAATAGTTAATTTGCATTTAATTTTAATGGTTCAAAGAATGTCAGGCAAAATGGTCGGCCCTCACGCATGTTCACTTCATCAAATCTGGCCCTCTTTGAAAAAAGTTTGGACACCCCTGATCTAGAGTTTCCAGAAGCCAGTGATTAGTATACAATGGCTCTCTCTTCACATGGTGTATCTTCAAAAGTTTGACTTTAGGCGGGAAAAATTTGCATCCTCCTCACTAACAAGGTACTTTTTAGGAAATTGACTTCACACATATTGTTCCAAAAGCCCTTGACTTTCCTAATACCTTGCATTCCTCTTGTCATCCTGCTAACAAAGTTCCCTACAACTTCATGTTAGTATATAAGCATTTGCATTTTTAATACAGGGAACTACAAATGCATTATGGTTCTCCAGACATGATATGTGAAGTCTTAAGCAGAAGCTGAAAATAAACTCCTCTAAACACTGTGATATTGAGCAAGAATCTGATCCTTAGCTGAATTTTATAAACTAGTGTGTATACTGTTCCTTTGTAGTTGTGATCCTAAGGTAAGAAAGCACATTATCATGCTACTGAGTGGTCAATAAAAAGATTGGTTCCAGAGTGTTTTCTGTGCTTTGAAACTGAACCGCTACTGTCCAGTGGTTATCAATGACTGTTGCAGCTGAGCTAGTACTAAACATAATGTATCTGCAAGGATAGAAAAGGACAGAGTTTAGCACACTTGTGCATATGTACACATAATTTTCCAGAAGATGGCAGCAAAGATTACATTATGTTTTCACATTTTTCAAAAATTATTTTCTGACTTGAAATTTGTTGAACAAGTTCATATAGACAGTAATTTTCTTGCGGAGGTAATGCCTACTCTGATGAATATGTTGCTTTCCACCAACAAAAACAAAACCTTACTTTCATCTTAAAGTCAGTATAATGTTCAGATTAAAGTTGCAAAATCATCTCAGAGTAAACAGAATAAAATCATTTCTCTCACTTAACTGTGTCTTCCCACCTGTTCTTTTGTTGATCCCTGCCAGTGTTGAGTCAGCACGGCAATGCTTCTTAGATCCTGATATTGTTTTGGAGTCAGTGGGACTGCAGGGCACTCAGGATCTCATGAGATCAGACCCAGGATAACTTTGAGGAGGAGGAATTGGGTTGGTTTAGTTTAGAAAAGAGAAGATTGAGGGGGGACATGATAGCAGTTTTCAGGTATCTAAAAGGGTGTCATGAGGAGGGAGAAAACTTGTTCATCTTGGCCTCTGGGGATAGAACAAGAAGCAATGGACTTAAACTGCAGCAAAGGAGGTTTAGGTTGGACATTAGGAAAAAGTTCCTAACTGTTAGGGTAGTCAAACACTGGAATAAAATTGCCCAGGGAGGTTGTGGAATCTCCATCTCTGGAGATATTTAAGAGTAGGTTAGATAAATGTTTATCAGGGATGGTCTAGACAGTATTTGGTCCTGCCATGAAGGCAGGGGACTGGACTGGATGACCTCTTGAGGTCCCTTCCAGTTCTAGTATTCTATGATTCTATGAATCTCTGTTAATTGATTTAGCATGGAGGGGAACAAACAGATAAAGATTAAAAGTGACAAGATTAAAAAGAGGGACAGGAGAAAATGGCAGGGGGGGGGGAGACTGTTCAGTCTCAGCCAGCTATTTGTGCAGAAGGAAATTATATATAGAAAAACATGAGGCAAGGCAGAAGAAATAGTCACTCAGTTACATTATACCTAATTATGAAAGCCTGTACAGCAGAACCTCAGAGTTACAAACTCTAGAGTTACGACCTGACCAAGCAACCACACACCTCATTTGGAACCAGAGACAAAAGCAAATAAAGTAAAGTACTGCGTTAAAACTAAACTACGTTTAAAAAAGGGGGGGAGCAGCATTTTTCTCCTATATTGTAAAATTTCAAAGCTGAATTAAGTCAATGTTCAGTTAGTTGTAAGCTTTTTAAAGAACAGCCATAAAGGTTTATTCAGTTGTGAAATTTCAAAGTTACAAACAAACCTCAATTTTGTAAGTGTTCATAAATCTGAGGTTCTACTGTATAAGTCCCCATGAAAATTTGAGCTGAGTCAGTTGTCCTGCATTTTGCTTCAACTACCCCACACTAACACGGCTACATTTCTATCATTGTCCTTTATGGTAACTGTTAGAGTAGATCAGTGGGGGAGGAGGGGTTTAAATAAGGGCCGGCGTTACTAATTATGGTGTTCTAAATTGTCAAGAGGGGCAGTTTGGGAATTAGTCACTGGGGGTATGTCTGCACTACAGCGCTAATTCGAACTAACTTAGTTCGAATTAGTTAATTCGAACTAAGCTAATTCAAACTAACGCGTCTAGAACTAAAAACTAGTTCGAAATAGCGTTTTGCTAATTCGAACTAGCATGTCCACAATAAGTGGACCCTGAACCGGGCTTAAGGATGGCCGGAAGCAGTGCCGGCAGGGCATCAGAGGAGGACTTAGAGCGTGGAGATGCTGTCTCAGGCTAGCCGAGGGCTGCGCTTAAAGGGACCCGACCCCCACCCCGGACAGACAGTTCTCAGGGGTGCCCTGCTTGCAAACCAGTCCTGGCTTGGAGTGCCCGGAGTGCCCACACTGGGCACATCACAGCACTCGGCCATCAGACCGGCTGCACTTGCTGCAGGCTGCCATCTGGGGAGAGGGGGCAATTGGGGGGCTGCAGGAGAGCTTCCACCCCCAGAAGCCCGCAGAGCCAGCCCAGTCCTCCCCATCAGGGGCTCGTACCCCATTCCTCCCTCACCTCCTTCCACTTACCCTTCCCTAGCCCCCCTTCTTATTGCTGTACAAAATAAAGATAACGTTTCTTCCAACATTGACTCTGTCTTTATTGAACAAAACTGGGGGAGACTGGGAAAAGGAGGTGGGAGAGGGGAAGAGAGAGGCTGGGAGAGGGGAGGGCAACTACAACGATGAGGGGTTTGGAACAGGTCCCATATGAAGAGAGGCTAAAGAGACTGGGACTTTTCAGCTTAGAAAAGAGGAGACAGAGGGGGGATAGGATAGAGGTCTCTAAAAGCAGGAGTTGGGTGGAGAGGGTGCATACAGAAAAGTTCTTCATTAGTTCCCATAAAGAAGGACTAGAGGACACCAAAGGAAAGGAATGGGTAGCAGGCTTCAAACTAGTAACAGAAAGTTCTTCTTCACAAAGCAAAGAGTCAACCTGTGGAACTCCTTGCTGCAGGAGGCTGTGAAGGCTAGAACTAGAACAGAGTTTAAAGAGAAGTTAGATCAAGTCATGGAGGTTGGGTCCATGGGGTGGTATTAGCCAGGAGGTAGAAATAGTGTCCCTGCCCAAAGTTTGTGGAAGGCTGGAGATGGATGGCACAAGACAAATGACTTGGTCACTGTCTTTGGTCCATCCCCTCCAGGGTAGTTAGGGTTGGCTGCTGTCGGCAGACAGGCTACTGGGCTAGATGGACCTTTGGTCTCACCCAGTACGGCCATTCTAAGCTCAGGGCTCAGGGTCAGGGGTCTCAGTGGACCACCTTGATTTTCATGCAAACCTGCTCCTGGGTGGCCAGGCTGGCAGCTCTCCTGCCCTAGACGGCCACTTTCCTGTGCCTAGTGCGGAGATCGTGGACAAAGTCCACGATGTCCGCACTAGCCCAGGCGGGTGCCCGCCTCTTGCGGTCCCGGGCAAGCTCCCGGGAGCCGCCAGCCTGGTCCCGGGAAGAGGGGGAGGGCTGGGGGGCATCGGGTGGGTGGCTCGAGCTGTGCCAGGTGCAGGGTCTGCTGGCTGCGTGCTGGCAGGCTTGCACCTGGCACGGGCACCGTAGCCAGCCCGTGCCCCTTTAAGGGGTCTGGGGCCGGGAGGGGGACAATAGAGTTTCCCTGGTGTTGGCCAGAGTGGCCACCAGGGAAACCTGGGGAGGGCTAGCCTCCCACTAGTTCGAATTAAGGGGCTACACACCCCTTAATTCGAACTAGCTAGTTCGAACTAGGCTTAATCCTCGTAAAATGAGGATTACCTAGTTCGAACTAAGCGCTCCGCTAGTTCGAATTAAGTTCGAACTAGCGGAGCGCTAGTGTAGCGCCTATGAAAGTTAGTTTGAACTAACGTCCGTTAGTTCGAACTAACTCTGTAGTGTAGACATACCCTGGGTTACCTCCCACTTCTATGGTCCTGCTATGGGTGAGATTAGCCAGCGAGTTTCCTCACATTCTAAGTTAAGTTGCTAGAAAAGGAGAAGATTGTCATTCATTACATTTATTTGCAGCTTACTTGACATATGTGTGTAATTTTCCATTACATGCTCATATGACTACATGAAGAAAGGATCAGAGGAATCATACTTCTCTGAAAGGTCTGCTCAAGGTCACCAGTTTGCAGATTTAATTGGAATATATAAATTCTTTACCTAAGGTGTGTATACTTTTACATAATTGTTTTTATGACCACAAGGTAGCAGCATTATACCAACCAATCATTTGTTGGGTAATCTAACAGCAGCTTTATTTTATGTTGTTTTCTCTGTTGGAAAAGATTATATATTTTCTAGAGAGAAGCCCAAACCACAAAGTTTATGTGATTCATGTTTGTAAACTATTTTAATGGTGCCTAGAGTCTTTTTTTAAATTTGTGTATATTAATCTACTGTAATTAAATAAAGTATTGAAGTGTTCATGTAACGATCTGTGGCTAATGACATGCAGATAGGGTTGCCAGGTGTCCGGTATTGACTTGGACAGTCCAGTATTTTCTCCTCCTGTCCGGTAAAAAAATTTAGAAAATACCGGACACCTAAAATGTCTGGTATTTTCTGATTTTTTTCCCAGCCAGGAGGCGAAAATCCTGGGTGCTTACCTGGTTCCGCAGGGGAGCTGTCCGACCTGGAGCAGGAAGACAAGATGGCAGAAGGCCACCGGCATCCTATTAGGCCCAAAAAGCCTCAAAAGCATTTCTTAAAGGGGCCACGCTTTTTGTTGTTGTTGTTTTGGCAACAACTTTGGTCTCCCCTTTTTTTTCTCAACAGAATTTTTTCCCCAGTGTTTGTTTTGGTGTTCGTTATTTTTGGTTAAACCATCTGGCAACCCTGCATGCAGACAGTATGGTCCTCAGGGATGGTGGAACTTTGGATCATTAGCACCAAAACTCTTCTAGCTGTGAGAAATTAGCATGCTCTTTTAGTTTCTGAGCCCAGCCACTAGACTGAGATAAAATTGATCACATATACTCAACCAATATAATAATTTAGATCCAGTGTTTTGTTTCTGAGCCAATTGTGTTAAGATCTTTGCATAGATAAATATGCAGAATACTGAAATATGTAGCTGCCATTAAGAACATTTTCAGAAGAACAAACATGCAAAGCCAAAATCCTGACATAACTTTTTATAGTGATGTGATAAGACAGTCTGCTAACCCCACTAGTTCTGGAAGGGTTAAGATAAACAAAAAAGGCTAATTAGCCACAGGCTGCACCTCAAGGGGAGCTATCTTGCAATGAGGATTAATTGGGGATGAAGCTCATCTAGGCGGAAAAAAGTGGGGCTTCTGTAGAGCGAGAAAGGCTTACAACAGAGAGGTAGGATGGCGAAGGAAACCTACAATCACATTTTCTGTTATAAGGGGGGGGAGGACAGAGTAGGAAGTGGTTCAAGGAAGGAGCAGTAAGGACTATGTGGTGGGGCGACCACACGACATAGGAAGAAGGGTTAAAGCAGCCTGGGGAGTCTGTGCTGAAACTAGCTAATCAAAAGACAGCTTACAGAGCTAGCCAATCATAGAACTATAGAACACTAGAACTGGAAGGGACCTCGAGAGGTCATCGAGTCCAGTTCCCTGCCCTCATAGCAGCACCCAGTACCCTCTAGACCAGGGCAATAATTTTTTGCTGGGGGCCACTTCAGAAATTTTTGAAGTGCTCCCGGGCAGCACTGGAAGGGGCAGGGCCTCAAGTGGATGGGGCGGGGCCAGGCTACTTCCCTGCTTCCTCACCCATAGACCATGATTGGTCTGGGGGTTGAGGAGCGCTTTTGCCCCCCCCCCCCCGAGGTTCCTCCTAGGTGCCCATGCCCCTGGTGGTGGGAGGAGACTTTGCGCGCTCCCTCTTCTGCCTCCAGACCGATCAGGGCTTGGGGGTGGGGGAGTGCACAAAGTCTCCTCCCGCCCTGCCAGGAGCATGTGGTGCTTCTAAGCTCTGCGTGATCCTCACAGGCAGGGGCAGGGTGGAGGAAACTTTGCACTCTCTCCTGGCCCCCAGGCTAAACCTGCTCTTAAAGATAGAGAGAAGGCTTATTGAAAGTAGCCAATCAGGGCCAGGCTGGCCCATATGAAAAGAACTGCTGAGCAAGAAGCAGAGTCAGGCTCTCTCTGGAGTTCAAGGACGGAGGACGGGCTGCTTAGAGGGCTAGAGCAGCAGAGTATAAGGAAGCTCCAGGCTGATGGCTGTCAGACTGAGGCCCTGATACAAGGGCAGAGGAGGTGCTGAGGCTGTGGGGAAGGAACCTAGGGAAGGAGATGGCAGAGTTGGAGGAGAGGTAGTAGATGACTGCTGGCTATAGGGTCCGTGGATTGGAACCTGGGGTAGTGGGTGGGCTGGGTCCACCCCCCTGCCCGCCTTGTCCCCACTTGCCAGCAAGGGGAATGGTCAGTGCATGGACTGCAGTTTGCCACTGAGGTAAGTATCTAGACCAGAGACTGTGGTTCACCACCAAGGCAAGTGGCTAGAGTGAAGGCTGTTGGCCCCTCTGAAAAGGGGGAGAGAAGCAGGTGGGGCACAGCTGGAGGGCTGTGCCAAGAAGTTGCAGCAGTCCAGGGAGCAATGTTGCTTCTAGAGGTAGAGGCAAGAGTGACGATTGTGAAGACACCACTAGATGCGGGTGCACCAGTGAAATGACTGCTAACTTCCAGAATGGTCAGCAGGCAGGATTATAGTTGTGATTCATGCCCACTGTTCCTTCTAATTTTTTATGTCCATGCTATATCATCCCCATATTGGTACACACAACAAAAATCATTCTGCATATGGACAGTGTGTAGTAGGAGTGGAACGGAGGGGTAGGAGTGTAAAAGGGGGCTCAAGACTGGGGCAGAGGGTTGGGGTGCAGGGTGAAAGCTCTTGCTGTGGGTGTGGGTTCCCCGGTGGGGCTAAGGATGAAGGGTTTGGAGTGCAGGCTTCCCCAGGGAGAGAGTACTCCCCCATCCCTCTCTCATCACAGCAACTTGAGACCAGCTGGGAGGTGGCAGCAGGTTTAAAACAAATAAAAGGAAGTTCTTTTTCACACAGCACACAGTCAACCTGTGGAACTCCTTGCCTGAGGAGGTTGTGAAGGATAGGACTATAATAGGATGTGATGGGCTCTCCAAGGCCCACACTGAAACGGGGGCAGCCCGGTCGGCTGCCTGCCCGAGGAGCGGCAGCCGGCAAAGCCGTGGCGACGCGGGCGGCGGATTTTAGGAGTGCGCCTCCGTCAGGCGGCCACAGCCCGCGGAAGCGGCGGCCCGCCGCACAGCCGACATGCGCCCGAGCGGAGAGACGCAGAAGGGCGAAGCGACGCCCTGTGACATCCGGCAGCAGGCCATTAAATCGGGCCCGGGAAAGAGCCAGAGGGTGAACTAGAGGACACCAAATGAAATTAATGGGTAGCAGGTTTAAAACTAATAAAAGAAAGTTCTTCTTCACATAGCGTGTAGTCAACCTGTGGAACTCCTTGCCAGAGGAGGCTGTGAAGGCTAGGATTATAACAGAGTTTAAAGAGAAGCTAGATAATTTCATGGAGGTTAGGTCCATAAAAGGCTATTAGCCAGGGGATAGAAATGGTGTCCCTGGCCTCTGTTTGTCAGAGGCTGGAGAAGGATGGCAGGATACAAATCGCTTGATCATTATCTTCGGTCCACCCTCTCTGGGGCACTTGGTGCTGGCCACTGTCGGCAGACAGGCTACTGGCCTAGATGGACCATTGATCTGACCCAGTACGGCCGTTCTTATGTTCTTATGAGCGAGGATCAGAGCCCTCACCTGGGCAGCCAAAGGGACCCCCCCACAATCCCGCAGAGGAGGACGCCGTGGACCCCGGGCGGCAGCAACCACACCAGGTCTGAGCAGGAAGGCGGGGCGATGGTAAGACCCAGGGGACCCTCCCGCAAACCAGGGCTTCCGGAGGGGGTTAGGAAGCAGCCTGGTGCAGAGTGCTTTTGGAGCCCATGGGCTGGCGAGCTTTGGGTTGGATCTCTGTCAGCTGGGTAGGGGCGAGCAACCCACACCCTTAGGGCCCCGGGTTGGGACCTGGTGGAGAGGGAGGGCCCGGGTCTCCCTAAACCCTCTACTCCCTCGGCATGTGCAGCATGTATTCATGGCGGCCCGCTCTTCCGTTGGCACCGCAGACCATTATTGACGGCCTTGGACCCACATAGGAGTCTTACCGGAGGGCCAAGGTCCCCTTTGAGGTACTTCTGCCCCATACACTGAACAGGCGGTGGGCTCGCAGGGCCCCATCCTTGGGCAGGAGTGCAAGGGCTTGCGCCCATAAAACCGCCTCTGGGGGAAACTGAGACAGGCGGGGGGGCTCGCAGGGCCCCTCCCCGGCGAGGGCAGGTGCTCACGCCCCAGAAACCTGTCACATAGGGTTTAAAAGAGAACTAGATAAATTCATGGAGGTTAAGTCCATTAATGGCTATTAGCCAGTATGGGTAAGGAATGGTGTCCCCAGCCTCTGTTTGTCAGAGGGTGGAGATGGATGGCAAGAGAGATTGCTTGATCATTACCTGTTCAATTCACTCTGTCTGGCGCACCTGGGATTGGCCACTGTCGGCAGACAGGATACTAGGCTGGAAGGACCTTTGGTCTGGCCATTCTTATGTTCTTATGTAGCTCTTACTGCTCTGGCAGCTCCAGCAGGCAGCAGGGCATCTGTCTCCTAGCTGGGGCAGCTCTGGGCCAGGCTATGGGGCTGGCAGGCAGAGTGTCTCTGCTCCAGCCTCAGCAGCTCCAGGGCTTAGGGAGAGGTGTCTCTTCCTGCTGCAGTCTTGAGCCTCTGCACAGAGCTTAATAGGCAGCTGTGCAGCTTAGAGGGAATTTAGGTCACTCCCTGTTACAGGGAGGAAGACTTGAGCTGCTGAAAAAACTTAAAAAGCAACAAATGGTCTGGTAGCACTTTAAACACTAACAAAACATGTAGATGATATCATGAGCTTTCGTGGGCACAGTCCACTTCTTCAGATTACCCGAGTGTTGGAAGTTAAGGGTCATGGGTCCCTGTCTTGGAACCTGTTATTGAGGATGGGCCTAGGTTCCCCTACAAGCCACTATGGGGGTATGTCTACGCTACCACCCTAGTTCGAACTAGGGTGGTTAATGTAGTCATACGAACTTGCAAATGAAGCCCGGGATTTGAATTTCCTGGGCTTCATTTGCATGTTGCCGGGTGCCGCCATTTTTAAATGTCCGCTAGTGCGGACTCCGTGCCCACGGCTACACGCGGCACGAACTAGATAGTTTGGACTAGGTGTGACGGACCGGAAAACCAGCCACAGATCCCTGGTCAATTTACCCTCTGGACCTTGCCCACAAATCACGCTGGGCCAATCCTTTAGAATCTATATCTAAAGGTTTATTATTACAAGAAAGAAAAGCATGAGAGTAAGGTTATTAAAGTACAGTACGTTACATGCACCAAATCTCCCAGTTCTCGATGCAGGCTCTAGCAGAGATGTTGCAGCTGCTGGTTTAAAAGTCCTTATTGCACATCCTACGATCAGGATGGGTCCACAGGTCTTCCGGGCTCTTCAATCCCTGCAGTGCTGCCTCTGGGATGAAGTGCTGAGCTGAGAACCAAAATGGCCTCGACCACATGGCCTCTTTATCTCCTTCCTGGCCTCTTCTGGTCTCAGCCGGTCACCTGGTCCTCAGCCTCTCTCTGCTGGCAGCTCTTGGGTCTCCGCCCTCCTGCTTTAGGTGTGTCTTTGGGCCATCAAGGGCCATTGTTCCACAGGGCTTTGCTACTCAGCCTGTCCATAGCCATGCTTAACCACATTCACAGAAATATTCAGCTTCCACACAGATTACAGATTCCTACCTACACACATAGACATTATACATTCACATAAATAGCGTACATAAGATCAACAAACAATAATCTCCCATTCAATCCCCCCTATACCAATTTCTGGGGCCAACACCCCCACCTAGGGGTGCAGCAGTGATCTGGCTGCTTCCCTCCAATTCAGCAACGTGACACTAGGCTTCCTATCTAGTTCATGCCGCGTGTAGCCGCGGGCACGGAGTCCGCACTAGCGGACATTTAAAAATGGCGGCGCCCGGCAACATGCAAATGAAGCCCGGGAAATTCAAATCCCGGGCTTCATTTGCAAGTTCGTATGACTACATTAACCACCCTAGTTCGAACTAGGGTGGTAGTGTAGACATACCCTGGGAGTGCCATGCAAGGGGCAGCCTATTTGGAGACTGCTGGGGACAGTTTGGAATACCTTGGAATGGAGGAAACTTAAATGTGACTGGCCTGGATGGCTAAGCTATGAGAAAGCATGAGTGAGAATACAGAATGAGTGGGATGACAGGCTGAAGCAACCAAGAGTGTCAGACCACATGGTGACCCAATCCTCAGATGGGCAACTAAGAGGCATCTGAGTGCAAGGGAGTGCTTTCTTACAATTGCTTTAAAATGTTACACTTTTAAACTATTTGTAACAATTAGGTAATATACGTGAGCCATTAAACACATACAATTACAGAATT
Source organism: Pelodiscus sinensis (assembly GCF_049634645.1). Taxonomy (NCBI): domain Eukaryota; kingdom Metazoa; phylum Chordata; order Testudines; family Trionychidae; genus Pelodiscus; species Pelodiscus sinensis. Next base: position 316,987,438 of record NC_134711.1, read on the forward strand.
ATGAAATAAATAATCCAGAGGTCCTAATTGATTTTTCATCAAGCAGGAATTTAGGAGCAGATAATGAAGCAAGATTGGGCATTGGAATGTTGATCAAATTCTAAGGGGAATGTAGAAAAATCAGGAACAGCTCTTCTCACAGGTGAGTGCACATTAAAACTATAAGTAAATACAAAATGATGGGATCTAAATTAGCCATTACCACTTTAAGAAAGATCTTGGAGTCATCATGAATAGTTATCTGAAAACATGCACTCAAAGTGCAGTGGCAGTGAAACAGCTAATAGAATATTAGGAGCCATTAGTAAAGAATAGATGAAAGAAAAAAAATCTTAATGCCACTATATAAATCCATGGTTCAGTCATACTGAATCTTGAATACAGTCCTGGTCACTTCATTTTAAAATAATCATACAGGCAGTCCCCGAGTTACGCGGATCCGACTTATGTCGGATCCGCAGTTACGAACGGGGCTTTTCTCGCCCCGGAGGACGGGAGTGGCGGGAAGCCCAGATGCGCCACGGTCCTGCCGCCCGTGTCCTCCGGGGCGAGAAAAGCTGCTCCGCATCTCCCTGGTCTGCTAGGGGGGTAGCCCCCCCAGCAGACCAGGGAGACGCGGAGCAAAGCCACGGAGCAAAGCCGCTGTCCGCGTGCTCCGCGGCTTTGCTCCACGTCTCCCTGGTCTGCTGGGGGGGGCGCTCCCCCCAGCAGACCAGGGAAACGGGGAGCAAAGCCACCGAGGACGCCGGCAGCGGGACAGCTGCGGCGCGTCTGGGCTGTCCCGCTGCCCGCGTGCTCCGCGGCTTTGCTCCGCGTCTTCCTGGTCTGCTGGGGGGGCGAGGCGCAGCTAGTGCGCCCCCCCACACCCAGCAGACCAGGCTTTTCTCCGGACGCTTGTGGTAGAGCAGCTGGGGCACTGCCAGTTGGTCCCACAGCGCCGCTCTGGGCGCTACTGGACCAACCTGGCAGCACCCCAGCTGCTCTGCCCCAGGCATCCTGATTCAGCCGCTGCTGGTCAGTTTCAGCAGCGGCTGAATCAGGACGTCTGGGGCAGAGCAGCTGGGGTGCTGCTGGGTTGCTCCAGTAGCGCCGAGGAGCGGCGCTACTGGAGCAACCCAGCAGCACCCTAGCTGCTCTGCCCCAGGCGTCCCCAAGTCAGCCGCTGCTGAAACTGACCAGCGGCTGACTACAGGAAGCCTGAGGCAGAGTTGCCCTGCCCCGGTCTTCCTGGAGTCAGCCGCTGATCAGTTTCAGCAGCAGCTGACTTGGGGACGCCTGGGGTTCTTAAGCTGAATCTGTATGTAAGTCGGAACTGGCGTCCAGATTCAGCCTGTTGAAACTGATCAGCGGCTGATTCCAGGAAGCCCGGGGCAGAGCAACGCTGCCTCGGGCTTCCTGTAGTCAGCTGCTGGTCAGTTTTAGCAGCGGCTGAATCTGGATGCCAGTTCCGACTTACATACAGATTCAACTTAAGAACCCCAGGCGTCCCCAAGTCAGCTGCTGCTGAAACTGATCAGCGGCTGACTCCAGGAAGACCGGGGCAGGGCAACTCTGCCTCAGGCTTCCTGTAGTCAGCCGCTGGTCAGTTTCAGCAGCGGCTGACTTGGGGACGCCTGGGGTTCTTAAGCTGAATCTGTATGTAAGTCGGAACTGGCGTCCAGATTCAGCCTGTTGAAACTGATCAGCGGCTGATTCCAGGAAGCCCGGGGCAGAGCAACGCTGCCTCGGGCTTCCTGTAGTCAGCTGCTGGTCAGTTTTAGCAGCGGCTGAATCTGGATGCCAGTTCCGACTTACATACAGATTCAACTTAAGAACAGACCTATAGTCCCTATCTTGTACGTAACCCGGGGACTGCCTGTATATTAGAATTGGAAAAGGTACAAAAAAGGGCAACAAAAATTATTATGGCTGTGGAATAGCTTTCATCCAAGCAGGGATCAAAAAGACTGTGATTGTGTGGGGAATATCATAGAAGTCTATAATCTCAGGATGTGGAGAAAATGAATAAGGAAGTGTTACTTATGCCTTTATGCAACACAAGAATTAAGGACCACCCAATATTGATTTAAAATAATCAAAAGGAAGTAATTTATAATAGGGATATAAACGTGGTTAAAATATAACTGTATAACTGCTAAAAATCATAGCAGTTACATGCACTGCAGGCTCCGCAGTATAAAGTTTAAATAAGCTTTATACTGCAAAGCCCACAGGACGCCCCCTGGAACAGGGCTATCAGCCCCCGCTGGCCCTTTTCCCAGGGAGGAAGCTCTACAGCCAGCCACGTTCCTGGGGAGGAAGGCTTCACAGAGACAACTAAACCACCTCCCCAGGAATGGGGCTGGCAAGGGCTGCCAGCTCCCTCCCAGGGAGACATCGCGGTCGGCTCTGCAGCCAGCTTCCTAGGATTGGGGCTGGCAGCCACTGCCAGCCCTACTCCCAGGGAGCCAGAGAGTAACCTGGGAAAGAGAGTGATTGGGCCCACCACCAACAGGAGCTGCTCCCATGGGGCTGGAGCAGCCTCCTGCCCAGGCCAGGCAGGGAGCTGCTCCAGCCCCTACCAGTTAACAGAAACTGGTTAACCTCACCTGTTAAGTGTGAGGCTTACCAGTTAAGTAGTTAATCTTTTACATCCCTCCTTTACACCATACACTGTATGAAGCTGAAAGGGAGTAGTAAAGTAGGAATAAGAGATCCTCCGGAAAAGGGCTTTATTCCGGAGGATCGTGCCAGTCTAGACGCTTTTTTCCGGCTTTTCCCCAAGCCGGAAAAAAAGCGGCAGCCATATTTATTTAAATCCCGCGGGGGATATTTAAATCCCCCGCGGATTTCCCTATTCTGAAGTTGGAAATTAGCATGCCCCTTCCGGAGAAGGGGCCAGTGTAGATGTAGCCCCTGTGTTTAAGGTACCACAGGACTTCTCAAACTTTTTCTTTGGTTTTATTTTTTTCTGATTGTAACCTCTTTCATGAATGCAATCTAGAGAAGTGAGACATGCTGACCAATGATTTTTAGTTCTGGCTGAACTTGGTGACCCATTCCACCAGCTTGCAGTAACATGTTTATGAATAAAATTGTTAAGCATGTAAAAGAATATAATTTGTTGGGCAAAAGTCAACATAGTTTCTGTAAAAGGAAATCATGTCTTACTAATCTATTAGGATATGTCTACACTGCCACCCTAGTTCGAACTAGGGTGGCTAATGTAGTCATTTGAACTTGCAAATGAAGCCCTGGATTTAGCTATCCTGGGCTTCATTTGCATGTTCCCGGGCGCTGCCATTTTTAAATGCCCCGTAGTTCGAACTACCTGCCCGCGGCTACACGCAGCACGGACTAGGTAGTTTGAATTAAAGCTCCTAATTCAAACTACCGTTAAACCTCCTTGCAGAAGGAATAACGGAAGTTTGAATTAGGAGCTTTAATTCAAACTACCTAGTCCGTGCTGCGTGTAGCCGCGGGCAGGTAGTTCGAACTACGGGGCATTTAAAAATGGCGGCGCCCGGGAACATGCAAATGAAGCCCAGGATAGCTAAATCCCGGACTTCATTTTCAAGTTTGAATGCCTACATTAGCCACCCTAGTTCGAACTAGGGTGGCAGTGTAGACATACCCATAGAATTCTTTGAAGGGGTTAACAAAGATGCGGACAAGGGGATCCAGTAGATATAGTATACTTAGATTTTCAGAAAGCCTTTGACAAAGTCCCTCACCAAAGGCTCTTGTGTAAATTACATTGCCATGGGATAAGAGGGAAGGTCCTTTCATGGATTGAAAACTGGTTAAAAGACAGGAAACAAAGGGTAGGAATAAATGGTAAATTTTCAGAATGGAGAGGGGTAACTAGTGGTGTCCCCCAAGGGTCAGTCCTAGGAACAATCCTATTCAACTTATTCATAAATGATCTAGAGAAAGGGACAAGCAGTGAGGTAGTAAAGTTTGCGGATGATACTAAACTGTTCAAGATAGTCAAGACAGAAGCAGACTGTGAAGAACTTCAAAAGGATCTCACGAAACTGAGGGTATGTCTACACTACAAAGTTATTTCGAACTAACGGACGTTAGTTCAAATTAACTTTCATAGGCGCTACACTAGCGCTCCACTAGTTCGAACTTAATTCGAACTAGCGGAGTGCTTAATTCGAACTAGGTAAACGTCATTTTATGAGGACTAAGCCTAGTTCGAACTTACTAGTTTGAATTAAGGGCTGTGTAGCCCCTTAATTCAAACTAGTGGGAGGCTAGCCCTCCCCAGCTTTCCCTGGTGGCCACTCTGGGCACCACCAGGGAAACTCTACTGCCCCACTCCCGGCCCCAGAGCCCTTAAAGCGGCACGGTCTGGCTACGGTGCCCGTGCCAGGTGCAAGCCTGCCAGCACCCAGCCAGCAGACCCTGCACCTGGCACTCCATGAGCCAGCCACCCGATGCCCCCCAGCCCTCCGCCTCTTCCCGGGACCAGGCTGGTGGCTGTCGGGAGCCTGGCCAGGACCGCAAGAGGCGGGCACCCGCCTGGTCTAGTGCAGACATCATGGACCTCGTCCACGAACTCCGCACTAGGCACAGGAAAGTGGCCGACTAGGGCAGGAGAGCTGCCAGCCTGGCCACCCAGGAGCAGGTTTGCATGAAAATCAAGGTGGTCCACTGAGACCCCTGACCCTGAGCCCTGAGCTTAGAATGGCCGTACTGGGTCAGACCAAAGGTCCATCTAGTCCAGTAGCCTGTCTGCCGACAGCAGCCAACCCTAACTACCCTGGAGGGGATGGACCAAAGACAGTGACCAAGTCATTTGTCTTGTGCCATCCATCTCCAGCCTTCCACAAACTTTGGGCAGGGACACTATTTCTACCTCCTGGCTAATACCACCCCATGGACCCAACCTCCATGACTTGATCTAACTTCTCTTTAAACTCTGTTCTAGTTCTAGCCTTCACAGCCTCCTGCAGCAAGGAGTTCCACAGGTTGACTCTTTGCTTTGTGAAGAAGAACTTTCTGTTACTAGTTTGAAGCCTGCTACCCATTCCTTTCCTTTGGTGTCCTCTAGTCCTTCTATTATGGGAACTAATGGAGAACTTTTCTTTATGCACCCTCTCCACACCACTCATGCTTTTATAGACCTCTATCATATCCCCCCTCAGTCTCCTCTTTTCTAAGCTGAAAAGCCCCAGTCTCTTTAGCCTCTCTTCATATGGAACCTGTTCCAAACCCCTGATCATTTTAGTTGCCCTCCCCTCTCCCAGCCTCTCTCTTCCCCTCTCCCACATCTTTTTCCCAGTATCCCGCAGTTTTGTTCAATAAAGAGAGATTCTATTTTTGAACACATGTTTTCTTTATTTTGTACATCAGGAAGGGGGGCTAGGGAAGGGTAAGTGGAAGGAGGTGAGGGAGGAATGGGGTACGCGCCCCCGATGGGGAGGACTGGGCTGGCTCTGCGGGCTTCTCGGGGTGGATGTTCTCCTGCAGCCCCCTGATTGCCCCGTCCCCCCGGATGGCAGCCTGTGGCAAGTGCAGCCGGGGTGATGGCCGAGTGCTGTGATGTTCCGCGTGTGGGCACTCAGGGCACTCCAAGCCAGGACTGATTTGCAAGCAGGGAACCCTGAGAACTGTCTGTCCGGGGTGGGGGTCGGGTCCCTTTAAGCACAGCCCTCAGCTAGCCTGAGGCAGCAGCTCCACGCTCTAAGTCCTCATCTGATGCCCTTCCAGCACTGCTTCCGGCCATCCTTAACCTCTGTTCAGGGTCCACTCTGTGTGGACATGCTAGTTCGAATTAGCAAAACGCTAATTCGAACTAGTTTTTAAGTCTAGCTGCGCTAATTCGAATTAGCTTAATTCAAATGAACTAATTCGAACTAAGTTAGTTCGAATTAGCGCTGTAGTGTAGACATACCCTGAGTGATTGGGCAACAAAATAGCAAATGAAGTTTTATGTGGATAAGTGTAAAGTAATTCACATTGGAAAAAATAACTCCAACTATACATATAGTATGATGGGGGCTAATTTGGCTACGACAAATCAGTAAAGAGATCTTGGAGTTATCGTGGATAGTTCTCTGAAAACGTCCACACAGTGTTCTGCGGCAGTCAAAAAGGCAAATAGAATGTTAGGAATTATTAAGAAAGGGATAGAAAATAAGTCACAGAATATCTTACTGCCCCTGTATAAAACTATGGTACGACCACATCTTGAGTACTGTGTACAGATGTGGTCTCCTCACCTCAAAAAAGATATTTTGGCCTTGGAAAGAGTTCAGAAAAGGGCAACTAAAATGATCAGGGGTTTGGAACAGATCCCATATGAGGAGAGGCTAAAGCGACTGGGACTTTTTAGTTTGGAAAAGAGGAGGCTGAGGGGGGATATGATAGAGGTGTATAAAATCAGGAGTGGTGTGGAAAGGGTGAATAAAGAAAAGTTATTCATTAGTTCCCATAATATAAGGACTAGAGGACACCAAATGAAATTAATGGGTAGCAGGTTTAAAACTAATAAAAGAAAGTTCTTCTTCACACAGCGTGTAGTTAACCTGTGGAACTCCTTGCTGCAGGAGGCTGTGAAGGCTAGGACTAGAACAGAGTTTAAAGAGAAGCTCGATAAATTCATGGAGGTTAGATCAATAAAGGCTATTAGCCAAGGGGTAGGAATGGTGTCCCTGGCCTCTGTTTGTCAGAGGCTGGAGATGGATGGCACGAGACAAATCGCTTGATCATTGTCTTCTGTCCATCCCCTCTGGGGCACCTGGTGCTCGTCACTGTCGGCAGACAGGCTACTGGGCTAGATGGACCTTTGTTCTGACCATGTGATAAAATAAGAACATCCTTGGTAGAATCCTGTGGAAATGGGATTTTAATATGTCAAATATACAATTGATTTTAGATGAATGATGCTTTGAAAGCATCATTCATTTGAAGATTGCCAGGTATTATTTAATTATTCCATTATCATGAATCTTGTCATATTTGATGGTTTTCTTAAGCCCTCCTGCTTATGGTGAAAACTTTGAAAATATGGCCCACGTGCATCCAAAAGCCAGAAGGAAAATAAAAAGAACACAACATTTATTTTAAATCTCATGGTTTCTAAGCCAATCTCATAATTGTAGGGGGGACTGACTTGTGATTTTTGCATGTTTGGAATAGCAATATTGGGTAAGACATCAGCTTGATAGAATACTAGAACTGAAGAAGTCAATTCCAGTTCCCTGCATTCACAGCAGGACCAAGCACCATCTAGGACAGGGCTGGGTAAAATATGGTCTGGGGGCCAGATCTGAGCTGCCAAGCCACAGGATCTGGCTCACGGACCACTCTGCCGGGACCTTCAGGCACATAGCTGTGCGGTTTAAAGCTCAGTCCATGTGTCTGTCTGCTCTGCAAGGAGGGGGAAGCTTCCTACATCACTCCAGCCCAATCCTCAGATCCTAGAGGCCAGAAACAACTGGCCAATAGAAGCTGAGAGATTAGCCTGGAGGGTGGGAGCAGCACAAGTCTTTTCCACCTCCTGGAGCTGAGACCTGCATGGAGGGAGCAGCCTGCAATTGTAAGTGATCTGGGGCTGCAGCAGGCAGGGAGCCCAACCTGCCTTGGGGGTGGTGCAGGGCACTGGCTCAGGTAAGCACCTCTCAGCCTGCCTCTAGCACCCCAGCCCCTCCTGCACCCCAACTCCCTCCCTCAGGTCACCATCCAAACCCTCTGCACCCCCTACTCCTGGTCACAACTCCTTCTCAGACCCTGTACCTCCTCTTACACCCTTCCCCCAGGCCAGAATCCTCTCCTGCACTCAAACACCCTTCCAGACCCTGCATCCCACTCTCCTGCTTCAAGTCACCACCCACACCCTCTGCAGTCTGCACCCCGTTTTCCCTTCACAGCTCCCTCCCAGACTTTGCACCCCTTCCTAGTGCCCCTTTCCCAGACCAGAATCCTTTCCTACACCCATATCTCTCCCTGACCCTTCACCCCTATCCCCTGACCCAGGTCACAACCCCCGCCTCTGCCCAAACTTCCTCTCAGACTTCACACCATCTCTTGCACCCCAGTCCCTTATCCCGTGCACCCTTCTGTACCCATCCTCCATCCTGGACCTTGCACCTCCTCCACAGAAAATTGCAGCCCTTGACCACTTTCCAAAATCTTGGACCCTCTGCACCCCCTACTCCTGGTCACAACTCCTTCTCAGACCCTGTACCTCCTCTTACACCCTTCCCCCAGGCCAGAATCCTCTCCTGCACTCAAACACCCTTCCAGACCCTGCATCCCACTCTCCTGCTTCAAGTCACTAGCATGACCCCACCCCCACCCCCCCCACCAAAAATTATTGCTCACCCCAATCTAGATCATCCTGACAAATGTTTATCTAATCTACTCTTAAATATCTCCAATGAGGGCGATTCCACAACCAATATAGGCAATTTATTCAAGTGCTTAACCACTCTGGCAGTTAGGAAGCTTTTTCCTAATGTCCAATCTAAACCTCCCTTCTTCAGGCATGTTTGTAGTAATTCTACAATACAGTGTGTCCCTTCTTTCTGCTTTCCACTCCCAAGCAACTTGCTCCCTCCCACAGAATCCTAATTAACATAAAATTGCACTTTGCTCTGGATGGGGTATATTTATTATAGTTATTTATACCTAAGGTGGCTATAGCAAAGGGGGGGGGGCAGGAATCTCTTGTTTCACTTTAACAGAAACCTGGGGGAGAAGAACATGTTTAAATCTGATTGTAAAACCATAAAAATGGGCAGAAGGAGTTAGGGCAAATTGATTAGTTTCAAGTTAGCAGTGTCCATTTATGGCAATATATCAAAATATCAAATGGACAGAACTATATAAGATAAGTCTCTTAAACAAAAATTACTACCAGTTACAGTCCTATTGTTCAACAGAAAATTATAGTCATGTATTTCTTTGCTTTTGAGTTTAACTGGCAGATACTGATGTCAAAAATGCAGTATTTTAGACTGAAAAAGTACAAACATTTGATTGAAAATTAGATTTCTCTATTTCTGTAATGTGCTGTAAAAAACCCCAACAAACTGTTAAGGTCGGACCTCACTAGTCCGGCACCCTTGGGACCTGAGTGTCCCAAGCCACGGAGCTTTCTGGACCAGGGAAGGTCAAGGCTCCTTACCAGGCTGTACTCCCTGCTGCTGTCCCACTGTTTCCAGCTCCCCATTGCATCAGCTTCATCAGGGGCTGCATCCCTCACTGTGCCTGCCCCAGCCAGGCACTGGCCAAGCTGCCTCTCCCCTCCCCCATGGCACTGATCCAGGCTGTGCACCCAGCTGCCGTCCTGCTGATTGAAGCCCTGTCTGGGGATGCATTTCCTTCCCTGCTGCCAGCCCCTGCCAATGCTGCACTTCTAGTCACCAGCTCCACTGCCTCTAGCCTTGGCCGGGGCTGTGTTCCCCCTTGCATCAGCCTGGCTTGGGCTGTAGTTCTGAACCTGGCCAGCTGGGGCTCTCTGGTCCAGCAATATTCATGGTTCTGCTGGACCACAAATGTTGCCAGAGCAGACAGTCTCAGATTTTAGAAGTTCAAACTGTACTGGAATTTAAAAAGGCTCAGTTATTTAATGGTCCTGTAAAACTCTGGGTGCTAGGCTGACATGGAAGGCTGACTAGGAGATTCTGATGTTTTTAAGCAGCATTGACTCCTTTTAATATATTCACTTGGACAGCTAGATGCCTAACAGGTCTCTGAAACCTGTCAAGGGCGGGGAGAGTCTCAGAGGTTGGTCTCCAGCCTGAGCAGGAACATCTACGCTGCTATTTTTATACTGTTTCATGAGCCCATGTCCGTTGATTTGGGCTCTGAAATTCACTGGCACAGTTTGTTGTGTGTGGATTTGGGGGTGTCTGTTTTGCAATGTAGACTTATAGGGTATGTCTAGATTTCACTCCTCTGCGGGCAAAATTGCTAATGAAGCAGGGATTTAAATATCCCACGCTTCATTAGCATAAAAATGGCCACCGCTTTTTTTCGGCACGGAGCTTTGTCGGAGAAAAGCGGCAATCTAGAGGCTGATCTGTCACTAAAGAAAGCCTTTTCCAATATATCCTGTATACCTTGTTTTACGAGGCATAAGGGATCTATCGGAAAAGGCTTTCTTTAGTGACAGATTAGCCTCTAGAATGCTGCTTTTCTCCGACAAAGCTCTGTGCCGAAAAAAGCGGTGGCCATTTTTATGCTAATGAAGTGTGGGATATTTAAATCCCTGCTTCATTAGCAATTTCACCCAGCCTAATCTGCATCCCTCTGCTGGCAGAGGGATGCAGTCTAGACATACCCATAGGGTGAATCTACACTGCACACAGAACTCGAAATAAACTACACAAAATCGCATAGCTTATTTTGAGCTAATTTTGAATAGCTTATTTTGAAATTTGGCACTGTCTACACAGCACTTATTTCAAAATAAATCGCTATTCCGACATATCCCTTACTCCTTGTGGAATGAAGTTTACAGGAATGTTGGAATAGCGAGCCCTTTACATTTCAAAATAACGGGCGCACTCAAAAGATGTGGAATAGCTATCTGGGGATACCTCTGGTATCCCAAAATAGCGCTGCAGTGTAGACGTAACTACACAGTCCAGCACCTGAGTTTTCCACTTTCTCCATCTTATAGTCACTGTCAAAACCCTGTAGAGCCCATTCCACACAGATCAGATGTGCTGGTACCATGGACAAAGGGGATGACTAAGGACATCTATATATTGGAGAGAGTTTGTGTGTATCTGTCTATGCATCTGTTGGAGTCTGTTCAAGAACTCCTCCTAAACGGTAAGAGTTAAGACCACCAAATTTGGTATGCGGCTTCTTTTTATCATAACTTAAAGCAAGGTCATGGTTTGGTTGTGCCAGGGCAATGGGATGAGCTTGGAATCAGTTTGATGAGAAACAATCAAAGGGAAGGCTATGACAGCAGAGACAGTTATACTCCAGATTGACCGTAGGGCAGCAGCAAGTTCCCCAGCCCCTGGGAGCAGCTGTCTGCACCCTGAACCTGTCATCTCCAACCCCACCCTAGAGGCTGTACCTTCAGCTTGGTCTTTCACATTCTTGTACCCCTAACCCTCTGCTCCAGCCTTGAGCCCCTTCCCATTCCTCAGCCTTACCCCTACTACACACAATCATAATGCTGTGGACACGAGTGATTATGCCAGCAAAGCTTACGTCTCTTAGCTTACGTCTGACTGATACAAGTTTTGCCAATATAAGGGGTAGTGTACACAAGTCCTAATAAATACTATTCTCCCTATTATGTGATCAGAGGGAGATGTGCTCATTAAGGATTCCCTAAAACCATATTAGCAGGCCCAGTAGAAGTAGCTAGTATATAGCAGAGGTCTAATAGCTAGTTCAAACCTTAATATTGGCTCTATGACTATGCCACATTATTGCCAAATGTGCTCTGAAGCCTGTTATCAGACATTATATTCACTGAACACATAGGCTACATCTACACTGGCATGATTTTGCGCAAAAACTCTTCCAGAAGAGAGCGTCTACACTGGCATGTGCCTTTGTGCAAGAGATGTGCTTTTGTGCAAGAGCATCCATGCCAGTGTAGACGCTCTCTTGCGCAAGAAAGCTCTGATGGCCATTTTAACCATAGGGCTTTCTTGCGCAAGAAATGAATGTTGCCTGTCTACACTGGCCTCTTGCACAAGAACAGTTGCGCAAGAGAGCTTATTCCTGAGCAGGAGCATCATAGTTCTTGCGCAAGAAGCATTGATTTCACACATTAGAACGTCAGTGTTCTTGTGCAAGAACTCACGGCCCGTGTAGACAGGCAGCAAGTTTTTGCGCAAGAGTGGCCGCTTTGGCGCAAGATTGCGCCAATGTAGATACAGCCTATATAGTTTTTCAGGCCAGCAACTGTTTTGTGGGAAATAATTAGGTTAGACTCTGTGTTTTTCCCCTCTGTTGCTAAGGTGATGATGATACATTTGTGCTTTTTAAGGCCATAAACAACAGCAGCAGTTCAGAAAGTAAATGGGAACTCCAGTTGTGAGGTTTCATAATCATGTAGTGCAAGATTTTGTGAGAGAGAGGGAGATAATCCACTTTAAAAGGATCCAACTAGCCAGAGTCATCGAAGAGCTACTGACCAAAGATGAAGAATAATAAATTAGGTGAATGATCCTGTCCTTGACGCCTGTGGTTATGTCTACTTGTGACAACAATTCAAGGGAAAGAGGATTGTAGTGTGGGAAAGGAAGAAAATTACTCAGATTTATACCTTATTTTATCTACTGATTCTGTGTTTGCTCTGTGCAATTAGTTTTATGAGGATATTTCTAAAGAGATTACTTTGTAATCCCACCCATATGCCTCACCCACAGGGGCTCCAGCAGTTGTGCTTTGTTCTTCCTCTTTAGCCTGCAAAACTGTGACTGATTCTGATACCGTGAACTGCTGTGAAGGCAGTGCAAAGTGGAGTTACTGCTCCCTTTCAGCTACAGTCAATCAGATTAATGTGGGTGAGTGGACTTGTATGGCATTTGGTTTCAGTCAGCAGAGTTGTTACTCCAAGTGCACAGAGACACCTGCTGCCTGTTTATAGCAACGTATTTGTCTGATTGCCTTTGAAATTGAAATGTAATAAGATAGAGTTTTTTTACCTTATCTCTCGAACCAACACAATGTTTCTTTCTATTTAGGGTGGGGCATAAGTTTAAAGCTACACAAATAAGCTACACAAAATTGGACACTGGAATTGCAGAAATTCTCTGAAATAGCTGTTTCTATTACAATGATGGCCAGAAATATCAGACATTCTACGAAAGAACAATCAAGTTCTTGCAAGACTAAGTTACTATTCTTATTTCATACTGTTTTTTTATTTATTAAAAAAATCATTCAGCCTGGTAGTGTGTTTCTAGAATAAAAAGAGCATAATATGTTCAATGTGCTTTCGAGGCAGCGATCCCAGCATAGTCTTAGAAAGCAGTTGGAATCTAGTGACTAGAGTAGTAGGGTGGGATTCAAGAAAGACGAGTTCTAATCTTAGGAGTGTCACAAGCCTGTTGGCAAACTTGGGTAAGTCATGTGACTTCTATGCCTCTGTTTCCCCTTCCAACTTTTGTCTATTAGAATGTAATCTTTTTGAAATTGGGATTGCTGTTCCCTAAGGATATGTCTACACCAGACTTCCCTCTAAGACTTTCCATCCGTGAGCAGAGTGGGTTTTGTCTACACCAATATTAAGGTCACGTGCACTTGTTTGGACATGTGCCACCATGGCACCCACTGGTTACTAACACATTACAGGCGACTCCTGCACTTACAACCTAATTGGTCCCTGGAGAACCGTCGTAAGTTGGGCCATTGTAACTCAAACCCTTATTGCCCATAGGGACAATGTTATGAATGGGGGTTCCATTCCTAGCACGCTTTGCCTCCTGGGAGTTGTAGTCTCCTGGAGCCAGGGGGCTCTGCTGGGCGGTAGGTGGCCCTGCGGCACGTCACTAATGGCGCCATGAGCTGGCCGGCCGGGGGCTGGGCTGGGCAATAGGTAGCCCCATGGCATGAATGGCACCTTGAGCCAGCTGGGGGCTGAGCCGGGCAGTAGGCAGCCCCAGGCTCCCAGAGCAGGGTGGCCGTAAATGAGGGGGTTCGCAGGTTGGGTGGTCCCAAGTCAGGCGTTTCTTGTATATATGTGTGTGTATATGTATGTTATGAAAGAGAGAATTTTTAAAGACAAACAATACATAAATTATGATAGACAATTTTGAGTAACAAGTAGGACTGAGAGAATGGGTACATCCGGTAGCCGGTTTGAGGTACAGTGGAAGGGGGGATCTATGCCCTGGGGGCCTGGGTTTATGGCCCGTAGTGGGGCGTTTGGCCCCCCCGGGGGGGCCCATTGGTGGGGTGCCTTCCTCCTTTGGAATGATGAACTAGGCCTTTCGTTAATACTAAAACAACCCTTTTCCAGTCACAAAGAATAAAAAGAGCTATTAAATCAGAACTTTCATCCAAACATCCTTATTATTATGGCTGATCCTAAGTGTCAATGTATTGTATCATGCTATCAGCTACAGATAAGGTTAAAAGACATCTCCACATTCCCCCCCCCCACACACACACACAGCTGCAAAGTTTAAACAATAAGCTGTTTTTCTTAAAGACCTGTGCTGTGCTGATACACGAAAACACCAGTAATAAATGGTGGCGGAAATGGTTTCGTTGGCAAAGAGCAATTGCTGCTATTCTCAAGGTTAGCAGAAATGAAAATGTGTATTGTTACCTCCTGGAGCCTCCTAGAGCCTAATACTCTAGTGACTGACTTTCCTGAAACTGATTGAATTTTCATACCATTGTATTTCTTGCAAATAAAAATTTCAGTTTCAAAATTTTCAATTACTGCTCCTAATGCCTGCTATTCTCTGGTTATGACAGTTAAAAATCAAGCAGCCACTGCCCCCAGCGACAGGGCTCCGGCCCCTGCCACCTGAGCAGCTGACGCCTCCAACCACTCAGCTGGGCTGCATCTCACCAGCCATAGCGGGAACCGGGGCCACAGCCTCACCTTGCACGTCCCAGCTCCAGCTGGAGCAAAGTGGCAGCCACATGCGGCCCATTCCATTGAGGCTGTTCCAGGTGACTAGCCCCGCCCACCTCATGCACCACCTCCCTGACCTCTCAGCCCATCCACCTTTTGCACCCTGGCTTCAGCTGGAGGAAAAGGGCAGCTGCATGCTGCTGCGGCCACCACTCACCTTCCATTCCAGGAGGAGGATGAGCAATCAGTGCCACTGTGAGGCTCTGCAAATGAGGTGGGCGGAGCTAACATTTTTAGTGCATGGCTGCACAGGCGTGCAGCTTAGAGGGACTCCTGCTTCCAGGTCCAATTTTCAAATGGACTCTCTGGTAAAAAAAATACTGGCACCTAGCAATGAGGGGCAGCAGGTTTGCAGAAACGGTGGTGCCCAGAATGCCCAGACCTGCACCCTTGCCCACCCAAATTTCCTCTCCCCCTCCAGCCTGCCTATGGCTTTGGGAGGAAGCTTGGGTGGGGAAGACAAGATGTAGGGGGAAATGGGCCGGGGTAGAGCATGGAGATGTCCCCGACCCTGGGAACCACAGAGATGTGTCAGCAGCTGAGCGGAGTGAATGGTAGGAAGCTGCTCTAGCCCCACTGAGCTGCCAGTGGTGGTGATGGGAGCCACCAGGCCATTTTAAACCTCTTGGGGTGCAGCAGGCAGACCAAGGAATGTGTGGGGGGAGTGTGGGGGTGACAGGTGGGGCCAGAGGGAAGAGATCTCGCCCTGAACTTTGCTGGAGCCAGGAATACTCCTGGTTCTTAGGCCTCGTGGGCCCATAGAATTCACCGTCCTTGCAGGTAACCCTAAATGCCACCTGTACACAGAAGCCCAAAACTGGACTGCTGAGATAAAACCCAGAGAGGTGACAACCCTATCTATGAATTAAGCAGAGCAGTGATCTGTTGTGAAACTGGTAAGCTGGGGGGTACTGCTTTTTTGGAAGCAGAAGATAGGCGAATACGGTGAGCATTTAGTGGATCAAAGGCTGTACACTTCAGGGAGATGTGTGGAAGGCTTGAGGATTGCAGAATACCTATCGCTAACCTGCAGTGATAGAGCATATAGGGTGTAGAGTTGCTGATCTCTGGTGGAGTTGACCCATAGCAAGCTCTTACACTAAATGCAAGTGGTATTGTGGTGTCTCAACTCCAGGTTTTGCATCACATGTTCTATTCATCTATTTTCTCATCTATAAAATAATACCCTCCTACTTTATCTCACAAGTTTAACGTTTGTAAAGCGGTTGAGATTAATATTAATTCTTTGTATTATATCAGTGCCTACGGATCCAGTTGAGTTTTTGGTGCTGTATTGTAGTAGACACCCATAATGTTTGTCTCATATGTCTACACTGTACAGAAGATCCAAGATTCTGCTGTTGATCTTCCAGGGTTTGAATTAGTGTGTCTTCACTAGATGATTCTGTGACCCGCTAATTCAACTCAGAAGGGCATTCTGGACTATGGTGGTAGTCCTGCTTCTAAGAGGAGTAAGGGAAGTTGAAGGAAGAGTGTTCTGCCTGCAGGGTGGACAGTGCCAAAAGTCGAGTTAAGGTACTTTGAATTCAGCTGCACAATTAATGTAGCTAAAATTGCATATCTTATTTCTACCTTATCCCGTAGTGTAGACTAGTGTTCCCTCTAAGCTGAGTGCCTTCATGGTCATGCACTAAATTTTAGGTCTGCCCACCTCATTTTCAGAGTCTTGTAGTAGCATTCACCACTCACGTTCCTGCTGGAATGGAAGGTGAGTGATGGTGGCAGCGGCATACAGTTGCCCTCTTGCTTCAGCTGGAGCCAGGGTGCACAAGGTGGATGGGCTGAGAGGTTGGGGAGGTGGTTTCAGCTGGAGCGGGTTGACACCCTCTCCCCATAGTGGACTACAAAATTGGCTAACAGACAAACATGGGTCAATTTGTCTACAAAATTTAAATTCCATCTCTTCTCACATATTGATACTGTACTTTAGCACAAGTCATTGTTGAAAATCTAGACAAAACCATTAATGCGGAGACAGCAGATGGATAAAAGTTTAATTGAGTCTCTCAATTGATCTCAGAGGAACATATTCTGTCATTCCAAGCAGTGCAATGACAACACAATCTACTTGGTGCAGATGTATGGCATTACATGCAGCTTAAGTATCTTTTGAAGAACATATTTAGTCCTGACATGCCAGTGGTGTCAGTGGAAAACTTAAATATAATTATCCTGGTTAAATCTATGTAGTACCATTAAGCAACGTTCCCTCTAATCTTTTCCATGCATGTGCAGAGTACATTTTTATGTGCACCGAGGGATGTGCAAATTGTACTACCAACAGAAAAACAAACTCTAGCTGTGGGTGCTCTGCTAATCAGCTGGGTGGCATTTGAATTTCTCCTGAATGACCACCAAAGCACACAATTGACAGGAAACACTGCCACCAACCTGACCCCACCAGCTTGATGAGGAGCATGGAGACTGGAAGAGGGCAGAGTGGGGGGCAGAGTAGAATGGGGATGACATAACTGGTCATCAGCATGTGCCAGCCCTTCTCACCCAGGGATGTCTCCTATCTACATATCGTGGGCAGAGTAGAAAGCTCTGCATCAGTTCCCAGTCCAGCTGTCCAGGCAGTGGGTGAGTCCTGGGGGAGGGAGGAGGAAGATGTTAGTTCGAATTAACTTTGATAGGCACTACACACGCAAACTGCTAGTTCGACTTAATTCGAACTAGCGGAGCGCTTAATTCGAACTAGGCAAACCTCATTCTACGAGGACTAACGCCTAGTTCGAATTAAGTAGTTCGAATTAAGGGCTGTGTAGCCACTTAATTCGAACTAGTGGGAGGCTAGCGCTTCCCAGCTTTCCCTGATGGCCACTCTGGGTACCACCAGGGAAACTCTTCTGCCCCCTCCCGGCCCCGGAGCCCTTAAAGGGGCACGGGCTGGCTACGGTGCCCATGCCAGGTGCAAGCCTGCCAGCACCCAGCCAGCAGACCCTGCCCCTGGCACAGCTCGAGCCAGCTACCCGCTGCCACCCAGCCCTCCGCCTCTTCCTGGGACCGGGCTGGCAGCTCCCGGGAGCCTGCCCAGGTCCGCAAGAGGCGGGCGCCTGCCTGGTCTAGTGCAGACATCGTGGACCTCATCCACAACCTCCACACTAGGCCCAGGAAAGTGGCCGTCTAGGGCAGGATAGCTGCCAGCCTGGCCACCAAGGAGTAAGGTTTGCATGAAAATCAAGGTGGTCCACTGAGACCCCCGACCCTGAGCCCTGAGCTTAAAATGGCCGTACTGGGTCAGACCAAAGGTCCATCTAGTCCAGTAGCCTGTCTGCCAACAGCGGCCAACACTAGGTACCCTGGAGGGGATGGACCGAAGACAATGACCAAGCCATTTGTCTCGTGCCATCCATCTCCAGCCTTCCACAAACAGAGGCCAGGGACACCATTCCTACCCCCTGGCTAATACCACTCCATGGACCCAACCTCCATGAATTTATCTAACTTCTCTTTAAACTCTGTTCTAGTTCTAGCCTTCACAGCCTCCTGCAGCAAGGAGTTCCACAGGTTGACTATTTGCTTTGTGAAGAAGAACTTTCACTTATTAGTTTGAAGCCTGCTACCCATTCATTTCATTTGGTATCCTCTAGTCCTTCTATTATGGGAACTAATGAAAAACTTTTCTTTATGCACCCTCTCCACACCACTCATGCTTTTATAGACCTCTATCATATCCCCCCTCAGTCTCCTCTTTTCTAAGCTGAAAAGTCCCAGTCTCTTTAGCCTCTCTTCATATGGGACCTGTTCCAAACCCCTGATCATTTTAGTTGCCCTCCCCTCTCGCACCCTCTCTCTTCCCCTCTCCCACCTCCTTTTTCCGGTCTCCCCGAGTTTTGTTCAATAAAGAGAGTTTCTATTTTTGACCACACGTGTCCTTTATTTTGTACATGAGGAAGGGGGGCTAGGGAGGGGTAAGTGGAAGGAGGTGAGGGAGGAATGGGGTATGCGCCCCCGATAGGGAGGAATGGGCTGGCTCTGCGGGCTCCTCGGGGTGGAAGCTCTCCTGAAGCCCCTCGATTTACCCCGCCTCCGGATGGCAGCCTGCGGCAAGTGCAGCCGGGCTGATGTCTGTATGCTGTGATGTGCCGAGTGTGGGCACTCAGGGCACTCCAAGCCAGGACTGCTTTGCTGTCCCTCATCAAGGTAGACAAGCAAGCGGGGAACCCCTGAGAACTGTCTGTCCGGGGTGGGGGTCGGGTCCCTTTAAGCACAGCCCTCGGCTAGCCTGAGGTAGCAGCTCCACGCTCTAAGTCCTAACCTGATGCCCTGCCGGCACTGCTTCCAGCCATCCTTAACCTCGGTTCAGGGTCCACTCATTGTGGACATGCTAGTTCGAATTAGCAAAATGCTAATTCGATCTAGTTTTTAGGTCTAGATGCACTAGTTCGAATTAGCTTAGTTCGAATCAACTAATTTGAATTAAGTTAGTTCGAATTAGTGCTGTAGTATAGACATACCCTGAGTGACCAACATTACCGGGGAGAGTGAAGGGGGGTAGAGGCAAGGCAGGAGGGGAATAATTGCAGAGTTGGGGAATGAGTGACCAGAGGGAGAGGAAAGAGCAAAGTGGCCAGGCGGGTGGGAGAGAGTAAGCAAGTGACCAGATGGAGGAGGGAAGCAAGCAGAGCAGGGCCTGTAGCATCTGGTTTTAAGAAACCTGGCAGTTGGCAATCTTAAATTGAGGGCCTTCCAACGTTTTTGAAATTACCAGAGAGACTTTGGCAAGCTAGCAGTCTCTTCCATTATTCCTCTATGAATATTGAAAATCAATTGTACTATGGAAAAACTTAAACAATTAATAGTCTTGCACCATCATTAATGCGTTGGAGGAGTTTAAGTTGGGGGCTGAAGATGATGACAAGTGGTGTCCTGTTTTCTTTGCAGGGTCTTTCTTGAAGTAGCTGATGTCTGGGTACTCGTCTGGCTCTGTCAATCTGTTTTTTCACTTCTCCGGCTGGGTATTTCAGTTTTAGGAATGCCTTATATATATGCTGTAGGTGTTTGTCTCTGTCTGTGGGATTGGAGCAAATCTGGTTGTATTTTAGTACCTGGCTATAAAAATTGATTAGGAAATTTGTCTTGGATGGAAGTTAGAGGCATGTAGGTAAGTATAAATGTCGGTAGGTTTTTGGTATAAGGTGATGGAAATGTGTCCGTGTAATTGTAATGTCGTGTCAAGGATCTCAAAGTCACCAAATTATTTCAAACTGATTTCAAAAGTCAGCTCAACAGGGAAGCTAAAGAACTTAATTTTATTTACAAGTTTGATTCCTACAACAGATGTATAAACCAAACTGTCAGTTGGATGGCCCATTACATTACAGATCCTAATGACAAAAAAAACAAACAAAGGGTACTCAGAGTGGGTACTAAGTATTCTTTTCAGCTTCTTTTAGCATGGACACTCTGTCTAATTGACAATTCCCCCCCCCCTTTTTTTCCCCTTCTTTTTCCTCCTCTCCCCCCATGCCTTTTCTGTGCTATTTATTTGAAAACTGGACCCCTTAAACTCCATTCATCTGAAGTGGGTTGTGCCCATGAAAGCTCATGATGCCATCTACATTTTTTATTAGTCTCTAAGGTGCTGCAAGACTATTTGTTGTTTTTTAAAGTTTTTCCAGTTAGACTAACATGGCTACCCACGAAATAATTGTATTATGTGATTCTTAACTATTCAAAAACGTTTTTATTAATAAATCTTTAGTTGGTTTACTAAGGATAGACCAACAGTGTGATATTTGGAAGATTTTAAAATGTATATTGACCTGAGGGTGTCTAAACTATCAGTTTGGAGGGATTGCCACACTCAGGGCATATTTTTTCAGTGTGGTCCCTCCCACGCTCCCGGTCACTCCTTGCAAAACATTAGAAACTGTACTATTGATCTGTGATTAAGAATGCTTCAGCAAAAAGTTACATGTTGTTCACACTGGTTCCCACATTGCATGGGTCTTCCCCAAAGAGACTGCTGCTGGGGATGCTGGTTTACATGTTCTGGGATTGTCCCTCCATCACAAGCTCTGCCCCTACCCTGCCTCTGCTTCATCCCTGCTCCACTCCTGGCCCCTGCTCTGCCCCTGACTCCACCTTTCTCCCTTGCTGAAGCCCCCTCCTCCCAGCAACACGAACAAGGGAATTACCAGGGGGCCCGGTGCGGGGCAGCAGAAGAGGTGTCTCCCCGCCCCCCCCCCCCCCCACTGTGGCAGCAGGAGCCAGAGCGACCCAGCAGCCTGCTCTACTTTGCCCCACTACCCTCTCCCAGCCTGCTGTGGTATGCTTTTCCGTGGCTGCAGCAAGTGGAGTGCTCTGAGGCCAGGGTGCTCCACTTTCTGCTGCCATGGTGAAACCAAGCACAGCAAGCTGGGAGAGGACAATTGCACAGGGTGGAGCAGACCAGGCTGCTGGGATGCTCTGGCTCCCACACGCTGCGGGGAGTGCGAGAAGGAGGTGCTGATCTGTGCTGCTACACTGGTTCTTTACGAGAAGAACTTCAGACACATCTGAAAAGATTTGGTCTGACTTTTTCAAAATATTGGCTTCATTTCTAGTGGATAGAAACTGAGAGAACATTCTCTTTTCCACTTCCCTTTCCATTTCTTTTGTTTTGTTCTTTCCTTACTTTTCGTTGGGGGGATCTATAAAATATAACTAATTAAAAATGCAACTAATGATATGATTGGAGCCAGATTGACTCAGTTTTGGGTGCCGGTGGTACACCCTATTAATATGATTTTACCATATGTTCCATTATTTTCTGCAGAATGTAAGCTCAGCTTTCTTTTGTTTGTTTGTTTTTAAGAATCGTCTAACTCTCATGGTTGCAAAGAGAACTTTCTGAATGTGACTCTGAGGTATTTTTTCAGTCTGTCAGAAGAAAACTGAGGTGTGAACTTCTTCCTTTTTTGAGTGGGTGTTGTTGCTGAAGCCTTTAGATGACAATGTAAGTGTCAAGATAACTATTTCGCTGCTGATTATTTTAGGCTGGAAATTTAGGTTAGGTGGAAGGAGTTTTAAGCAGAATACCAACACCTTTTCCTCTCCACTGGTTATGCTATCTCTAAACAGTGCAAACTTGGTTAGGACTTTAGGAAATCCACAATGGGGAGAAAATCAAGTCTCTCTTACTGCCTTTATGTGGCAGCATTGCCTTGCTATGCATTAATAGCAAAACTACACAGTGTAGGAAAAGTTGCAAGGGAAGGATATGAAAGCAGTTCACTAATAATGAGGTCATCCAAGCTGGCAAAGGGTCAGCAGCTCTGAAATTCTGCTGATGATCAGAGATCCATTACAAGAGTTATTTAATACCTGCCATTCTCCTTCTCCTTCCCAAAATGGCAACTTTTAAGAAGCTCAGGAAACAGACTTGGAGGAAAAGCGCAAGTCAAATTGCCTATTTTTATTAGGATTCACAAGACTGCACTGATGTAGGGTTGGCTCCTTACAGTTTGTCTCAGGCCACTACCAGACAGAAAACAAGCAGGTCTCCATAGGAAACACTGAAACTGCAACACAAAAACAACTTGCAGAGCACTTGGCTTGTGTTCATAAAGTAATAAAATATATTAACTGCCTGGTATGGAGAATTTCCAAGAGAGGATTTCAAAAGTGGAGTGTCTAGATGCAGTAAAGACAGAATCTGCATCCCAAATTCAAATAATGAATAATCAAAGATAGCTAGGATTCAGGAAAAAGTGGAAAATCCAAAGAATAGAACAAAAACATTGATTCTGATTAGTATGCCTTCCTGAAGTAGAGGAAGGACATTCTTTCATAAATAAATTCATCACGAAAATTTGCGATACAGGATTTTGAGTCTGATTTTTGAGATAGGAAGAGCTCATTGCAGCGCATTTCCATATTTCTACATTGGTGAACCACCAAGAGCAAGGGAAGGTAGGGTAATAGAGTACTTAATATTCCAAGACAAAGAAAGGTCTTGAAATCTGCTAAAGGAGTAGACTCTACACTCTACTTGCAAGTAGGAATAAGAGATCCTCCGGAATAGGGCTTTATTCCGGAGGATCGCGCCAGTCTGGACGCTTTTCTCTGGCTTATCTCCAAGCCGGAAAAAAACGGCGGCCATGAAAATGCAAATGCCGCGGGGGATATTTAAATCCCCCGCGGATTTGCCTGTTCCAAAGTGCTACATTTGCATGCCTATTCCGTAATAGGCGACCAGTGTAGACACAGCCATGTAGTGTAGACATAGTCTTAGTGAAAAACCCTGTGGTGTAGACATAGCCTTAGTGAGCACTGCCCATTATGTATCCTGAATGATGGAAGTGTTCTCTGGAAAATATAATATATGATCATATAATTAAGGACTGTATCATAATCCATATGCCCAAAGGGGCTGAATTAAGGTTGCACAGGTAACCTGACTCCTAGCTTTTGAGTGATTGACTGAAACTTTAAAGATGCTCTTTCAGCAAAGTTTTTGTGTAACTTTTTCTTGTTGCAATCCACCTGGAGGCACTGTAGTTATACCACTGAATGACCATCAGACACCAACACTTTTCAGTTGCCACTGGACTAGATTTAAACAGGAAACGGGCCAAGTTAAATGAATGTCTCTATTATAATAGTTTTTCCCCAAGTCATAATAAAAATAGTTTTGTGTTGTCTGTTTAGCTGTAAGCTTTTAAGGGTAGGGTCTGTCAGGGTATGCTACTGTAATAAAAAAACAGCACCTGGTTTGTGGGGGTCAGACTCTGAGACTGCTTCACTGCAGTGTAGGGTTCTGAACTCAGCTTGGAGTCTGAGTCCTGGAGCCCTTCCACTTGACAGGGTCCTAGAGCCCAGACTCTAGCCCAGGCCCAAAAGTCTATACCAGTGAAACAGCAGCCTGACAACCACAAGCCCCAATCTGCAGCACAGGCCAGCTCTGGTATCTAATTGCAGTGTAGACATAACCTCAGTGTTTCACATTCTGAGGCCTCATTTTTGGCTTATCACAGGATATTACCATATACATGTGATCATAGGCACTGACTTCTGCCCTATCTGGGTACCAGATCCTACCCCCTTCCCAACTCCCTTTCCCCACCTCTTTCTGCACCTGCTCTGCCCCTGCCACTACTCCATCCCTTCCCTCATACCTCCCCCCTGCCCTGCCTCTTTTTGGCCTCTCCCCCAAACATGCCACATCCTGATTGCTCCCTGTCCTTCCAGGAGCCTCTGAACACTGCAGATGCTGGGACAGAGGGGGAGGAGTAGGTCAGTAGAGCTGCCTGCAGGTGAGAGGGAGAGGAGGTTAGAGAGGGAAGGTTGGCTGCAGGTGGGTGCTGAGCACAAGCTAATATTTCCCCATGGATGTTCCAGCCCCACAGCACCCAGAGTCGGTGCCTATGCACATGATTAATAATGTAAAACAAAATATATGTAACTCAACCTTAAGATGTGACTGCAGCCTTCTCCCTTTTCTCCTCAGGCTAATGGGTGCAATGGTCACCTATAAGGGTGTCAGATGCCTCCGCTCAAGGAAACTTCTCCTAGGGCAGAGAACATAAAGGGCCTGTCACCTGGGAAATATTTTATACATAGTTTGTTATACAGGAGTGTCAGTGTGCACGCGCACACACATAGATGGGGATATCCGGTTACGCAACAATGGAAAGAGGGATCAAGAGAATAAAAGATTTTTAAAAATATGTATAAACGCTGCTCCTACCAAATAGGCAGCCAAGACAAACCACCCTATGTCCCCTACTAGTACCTGCCCAGGCAAATAGTGAATTTAGGCTCAGTATCTGATGAATGCAGCACTGAAACTGATGGCAATCTTAAAATAGCAAAATAAATAAACAGTGGTATTCTTACAAAACATCTCCACCAAGGATAGTAATATCAGCCTTGTGGCTCTATGGTCTGGATTCCAGTTGTATTTAGGCTGGCTTTTGGTAGCCTGACCATGGCTCTCCTCAGTCTCCACTGGTCAATGCCCCAGAAATCCCCCATAGACTCAAATGTCTTCCTTTGAGTATGTGGAGGGTCGAAGGTCCTCTCTGACAGTAATGCTTCTGTCTCTGCTGTACTCAAAACAAATAAGACTGAAAATAAAACCAAATCCCTTGTTTCTGAATTCTGGTTTGTGATTGGTGTGGTTCTTGTAATATTGTTTACTAATTAGTTCTGTCTCTGCCCTGGGACCATAAGCAGTCTAAGAGAGTTCTGATCCTCTGCCAGGATTGCTGCTGTGGTCCAGGGCTGAGTCTCCTAGAGTATGTCTACACTACCACCCTAGTTCGAACTAGTGTGGTAATGTAGGCAACTGGAGTTGCAAATGAAGCCCGGGATATGAATTTCCCAGGCTTCATTTGCATAAAGCCGGGCGCCGCCATTTTAAAATGTCCGCTAGTGAGGACTCTGTGCCGTGTGGCTACACGTGGCACGGACTAGGTAGTTCGGACTAGGCTTCCTATTCCGAACTACCGTTACTCCTATTGGGGGACATCCAGCTGTGCTGGAGCTGCGGTGAAACGAGGAGTAACGGTAGTTCAGAATAGGGAGCCTAGTCCGAACTACCTAGTCCGTGCCACGTGTAGCCGCACGGCACGGAGTCCGCACTAGCGGACATTTAAAAATGGCGGTGCGCGGCTATATGCAAATGAAGCCCAGGAAATTCAAATCCCGGGCTTCATTTGCACTCCGGTAGCCTACATTACCACCCTAGTTCGAACTAGGGTGGTAGTGTAGACATACCCCTAGATACTTAGTATAGTATTTTAATAGCAGCCCTTCCAAAGGAGTTAAATACCTACTAAATATTTGTCTTTCTGTCCAATATACAGCTTCCTCTTATTATAACTTACAACAAGGTTAGGGTTTGATTGTGACAGGAAAATGGGATGTGCCCAAAATGGGATTGCTTCTCATAAAATCATATAGAAAAGAGACTGACTCACCTGGCAGGTGAAAGGGACTGGCTGGATTTGGGTCCCCTCCCCTCAGAAGTGCTCTAGCCCTGAGCCTCCCACTCCTTAGGCACCCTTTAGGGAGGGTGCAGAGGCCGAAGATCCCCCTGCTCCCAATTTATATGGGAATATTGCTGGCTGTTCCCCTTTGTCAGGAAATGAAGGGAAAGTGCACAGTTTGCTGCATTCTTCACTCTGGATGGGAAGTGCAGGGGGCAGACGAACTTGGACTTGCCCCTATTGGGGGACATGTGCTGTGCCCCTATTGGGGGACATCCAGCTGTGCTGGAGCTGCAGTGGCCATGTAAAGGTGCTTCTCACCTGGCCCCAAGCTACTGCGCTGAGAGAGGGCTGAGGAAGTCCTGCCTCCCTGGGCACAGCCTGCACATCCACAGCTACATCCCAGAGCAATGATTTAAATTAAGCATGTACATTTTTATTTTATTTTCCAAAAACAAAAATTAATTGAGTTAAGGACCCAAGCAACACTAAGTAAATCTTCTAGTATTTAATATAGTGTTTGACAGACCTGCCCAACTGTATGTTATAGGCTATGCTGCTGACAGATAATGAAGATCTTTTGTTCATGTGGTAGGAATCAGTGATTTTAGAGATTTCTCACCACAAAATTGTGTGACCATGATGTGCCGTATAATGACAACAGTGGCAATCCTGAATGTTTATGTATTTGTTACAGTATCACTAAAACAGATGTCTTCCTAATATGCAAAAACATACAAAATAATCTTATCTCAAAGTACTTGAGTGACTGTCACTCTTTTCAATGGCCTTCTTGAGGAGAACAGTCTAGCTGTCTTGTTCATCATCCCATGGTCCCCTCTGAATTAACAGGGAAAATAGGGCCTTCTCAGTTCAGAAAGCTTGTCTGTAGAACTCCCTCCCTGTGGAGGCTTGCCAGAGTCTCTTTGTGCTGTCTTCTAGTCTTGGTGTGCAGCTGTTCTACTCGGCTCAGTACATCTTTGACAGTTTTGGCTTCTCTTTTTTACCAGCATTTTCTCATTTGGATTATTTTCCTTTGTATTATAGTGAGTGGTTTTCCTGAGTTGCTGTGTGTGTTGTAGTTTAATTTTGTACAGTGTCCTAGCTACATGGATAAAAAACCCAAATTTCATACTAATAGATGAAACAGTCGACCATAGTTATCTTGGCATGATTCTATTGAAGTCAATGAGAATTATGCCTTTAAATGGTTTTGGTCTGTGTGGCAAAGCTGAGACTGGAGAATTTGGCCAATATACAAGCATGTGGGTGAATATTAGCTGCAAGAATTAAATTTTTTGTTCTAACTGAAGAAACAGTCACCTCATACTATCTGACAAACTTAAGTTTCCTCAGTTATCCACTTATATTATGCAAATTGCTTGATCACACTTGAAATGAAGACTTACTTATGTAAAGGCAAAAGTGCTGCTGTTGATGTTGCTAATGACTTTTTGCTGCCACAAGAGGTGACACCACAGCTAATAAAAATAGTGGGCAAAGCCAGCAAAAATGTTCCTTTGTAATCAAAGTGTAAGGAACGCTTTGATTACTTTGACTCAGTGCTGAGTAACACTCCTTTGGGATCATATTGTTGAAACAAAACTTGAACAAATGTAGATGTATCAAATTTATTGATGCATTTTTTTACCACTATGCAGAGGAGCTGACAAACTACAGCCTTACTGTTTTGTCCAGTGAGCCTGGCCCATGCTTGAATGAGAAATCTCCAAGGAAAATAAATATGCATGTGATTCAAAAAAGATGTTTGTGATTCAGTATCTGGCACTATTCCCTTTCAGTCAGGACTGAATCAGAATTCCAGTCTGGTGATATGGGCTGCTGTGCTGCTGGAGGTGGTTGGTCTTTTCTGAATGAAATGTAAAACTATAAGGCCTTTACCAAAATATGGTCTCTCTCACATCACCCCCAACAACTGGCCTGGGGCCTGCTCTCCCTCCAACATAGTGCTGTCCACAGCAATGCTTCTGTCAGGCTACGTCTACACTACATGCTTCTTGCACAAGAAGCATTTTGTGCTAGAGTGTTTGCGCAAAAGCTGCTCGCCAGCTCCACAAAGCGCACGCACAAGACCCGTATTGCGCATGTGCGCACTGGAAACAAATGGGGCACCCGGCTGAAATCTACTCGCCATGGGCGAGTAGATTCAATGCTTTGTCGAACCCTGGTAATAGCGGTAGCGCTAAAAGCAGTTATGCCTCAGAAAAGGAGGTCTACCTACGGCAGAAAAAGCCTTCTGTTCTGCCATTTAACTGCCCATTTAATTGCGTAAAAGCTCATTTGAAGTGTGGATGCTCCCCAGGTTTTTGTGCAAAAGCAGCTGTTTTTATGCAAAAACCTTGTAGTGCAGACGTAGCCTCAGTGTAAATTTGGTGGGTTGCGTGTTTTTTTCACAACCCTTCCTGACAAAAGTAGTAGTGTAGATATAGCCTTAAGAACCTCTTGGCACTTTTGTTCTTCAAATTCAAACAAATAATTGCATTCTAAATTCAGTCAAACATTTTTACATTCTGCCTCATCTGGAGTTTTAACCAGATAAGGGTGTTTGTCATGTCCTAAACAGCCAGGTAATGTTTCAGTGCATTGTTAAACAGTTGCTACATTTCAGTATTGGATGAAATTACTGTGTATTCCTATGTCACAGGGATACCATAAGCTTTATTAATTAAATTATATGAAGTGCTTTGAGATCCTCAAGAGGGAATGCTTTGTAAGACTGCAAAGCATTATTAATTATTGTTATTTCTTATTTCAGATATTTCAGAATAAATTCAGGTTTCATTAGCTTGTGCTGTCTGCAGGGCTCAGAATGAGTGAGGCTGATTATGGAGGGGAGTCTGTATATACATTTTTAATCTATTTTCTCTATCTAATCGAAAGTAGCTATCACTATGGTTTCTAGATGCATGTGGGAAGGTCCTAGAGGAGGGATAAAGTAGGCCAAGAAACTGACTTCATTAAAGTGTGGAGGTGACCATTCACCTTGGGATAGAGAAAAATAGGGCAGTTGGCGGTATCAGGCCGGAGAGGAGGGAGTTGAGCAGTTTGAAAAAGGAAGGATATTTTGTCAGCAATCCAGCAAAGTTTTTCAGACAAAAATAGCTAAGTAATGAATAATGTATATGCATTGTCTTCTTTGTAGCTATGAGCGACCGACCAAAGAGGAGATTTCAACCTAGGAAGGAAAGATGGTGGAAGATCATTCCCTAGTCCCTCCCTTGAACATCTGCGAAAGGATGAGCTATAAAAAGGTCTGCTGGGGAGCAGATGGAGGAGAGTGCATGTGGGAAGGCAGGATCCCTACCCAGTTTCTGAGGGCTGGGTTACATGTTGGGCTGCCGGGAAAGTATTTTTTTGCTTACATCATCTTAATTGGTTTGTGTTTATAAAGTTTTTTTCCTACTGAACAACCTTACTGCCTGCTGTTGTGTTGTTTTCTGCTCAGTCATCACAGCATCTTCTTGGGAGGGGAAAAAAAGAGTTAGGGTTAAGACATCATCGCCACTGGTAATCTCTGATTTGAAGCTTCCTTGCTATAGAATCCTGCTTAATTCTCCCACACACTTCCCCATACTTTTACTTTTCTATGTCCAGTTATGTGTAGGGACTGCCTGGAAGAACTTCTTGTGCTGATGAAGGCTCATCTCCTATAATAGAAAAGGGCAATGGGAAAATTTTATTTAAACTAATAAAATCTTTGATGTTAACATATCACAAGTGGAATATTTTATCTCCTTCCGCCTGAATTTCCATTGCCCTGTACCTTGTGTTATTATTTACATTAGGGATAAAATGCTACTATTCTGATCTAGTAGCATCTTATACTCTGTACAGATGTACATGATTGTACAGAGTGCAGGTCAATGAAGACTTAGGCCTCTTTATTTGGTTTACTTCCTCCACTACCTTCAAAGATATTCCTCCTGCCTGTTTCTTATCCTCATGGCAATACGTTTTCGGAGTCTTTAGAACTAAACTTTTCAGTATAAAGGAGCAGCAACACAATATTCTCAGAGTAGCCATAGAAACACAGGAATTCTCTCTTTAATACTAATGGGCAGTTGGGAATTGTCTGTGTCTATTAGATGTCATTTAAAAGGTTACAAACTATTATTATCTGTATTACAGTATTGCATGTAGGGTAGGGCCCCATCATGTTAGGTATTGTTAAAAACATATGAGAAAGACAGTCTCTGTGATCTTGCTAATTTAGTACATTTATAATCCCTGACTGCTCATTTGCCAAGCATTTTAGTTAATGTATCACCTAGACCAGATGGAGTCTGTGTTGAATTTTACACTTTTCTATCATCACTTTATTGTTTGAAGTGTAGTAGAACCTCAGATTGTAAATTAAGGACTTTTGTATCACACACACAACAAAAAGATTGTCTATGCTCTAAAACTGCTTACAAGTTTGAAAGTATATGACAGACAACAGGTGGATACAACAAATAGAGATGGGATGCACAAAGTAGCAATGAATGATTTCATTAGCATAAGAACAACAATCATGGTACCAACTATCTAACATTTGGAGGCATCATGACAGAGGGAATTTTTTAATGAAAGGAGGATGAAATAGTGTGTGTGGATTTTGAGAAACACTTCATATGCATAAAGTGCACCACAGGAGAAAATGCAAAGGTGTTTGAAGGAAAATTGGACAGATCAATGATAAATGCAGGTATCATTGACAGAACTTATTTCTGAACTGCTGTGGATGTCATGGAGAGTTAACTTTAGACCTCAACTTTCAAATTTCATCAAGCTATTCTACAGCTCTCTCAATAAGATGGTATTCCTACATGGAATATTTTCTGAACTCTGCCCTCTCCTGTGTGGATTGTATCTGGACTAGCCACTCTCATCCCTTCCTCTTGCTCCATCAAGCAATTATCTGTGCTTCAACACAACATAAACACGTAGAAGACTGAGTGAGAAATTGTGCCAGGTTTGCAGCCTCTTGTACAATAAACTTTTGACTGAATTAGACAATGCTAGGTACATGCAGCTCAGTGAGACAGTGGTCCTAACCTTCAAAATCTTTCCTTACATTCTCCTCTTTCTTCCTTAAACAGCTAGAAGAGTGCTTTCCAGCATGGACAGACAGGCATATGTTAGTTGTGCTTTCAGGTTAGTGTGCTAAAAATAGCTGCATGGCCACAGCAGTGTGGGTGGGGGCATGGACTAGCACCTGCCCAACCCCTGGGCACATATTTGGACCAAGTTGGACAGCTAGCCCCAGCCACCACCCTTGCTGTTGCAGCCTGACTCCTAATAGCATGCTAATTCAAGCAGAGCTAGCACATGTCTGTTTATTTGTGCTAGGAAGTATACTTCCTGCTGTTGTGCAGACATATTCTTAGTTCTCTCTACCATCTCTAGGTGTAATAGATAAACTCCCGAAGTTTCTTCAACTCTAATCTATGATTCTATGATCTCACTTGTGTACTCATTTATATCTTCCCCCTTTTCTCTTGCATTATATATTTGCCACCTGCTCTCCCCAGCCAGAGTGAGGAATGCACCAAACTGTGCACTTTCCCCTTACTCCCTGACAAAGGAGAACAGCCAGCAGTGTTCCCATATGAATAGAAGGGGCATCAAACCTCTCCCTCCCTAAAGGATGCCAGGGGGTGGGAGGCTCAGAGCTGGAACAATCCCAGGGAGGGAGCATGCCTCCAGCCAATCCCTTTCACCTGCCTGGTGATTGTTACTTTTCTATATGGTTTATGAGAAGCAATCACATTCCAGGCACATCCCATTTTCCTGGCACAACCAAATCTTTCCCTGGCTTTAAGTTATGATAAGAGGAAGCTGTATACTGGATTTGGTAGTCCTAACTTTTACTGTTTAGAAGGAGTTCTTGAACAAACAGATCATCCATTCGTCCATCTGGCAGTCAAATTCTCTCAAATATATAGTAGCTATAACTTAATTTAAAATCCAGATGCTAATAACATATTTGTATTGTTCCTTTCCTCTCTTCTGCAAGTGAGACAACTTGACAATAATGAAAGAAAATTCTATTTGCATGCCTAAATATTCTGGTTGTCTGGCTTCTCCATTCACTGTTAGCCAGTCCCATGATGAGATTTACATTCTTCTATCTGATTCTTTGAAGGAATCAATTTTATGGTTGTAAGGATTATATCTGTATTGTACGTGGATTGGAAGAAAAATATAAAATGCATTTAGAAAACAAAGAAGTATTCTAGGCTTTTTTTGGTAACAACACTGTTTTATCTGTTATATAACTGGCTTCCTTTTAGTTTGCAAACATCATGGTTAATATTAGCCTGGCAATGCAAGAGCATCTACTGCACATTTCATAAACTGAATGAATATTGAAGGATTTTGTGATACTGCCCTTTTCCCAATATCAAGCAAATTTAGACATAGCAAACTGTACACTCATACTTAAATTGAGTAGGTCCTGAAACAACATGTTAAAACAGAAGAGCTCATAGCCAAATGCTCTCTGCATTGGGATCAGCTGAGAATTGAGTTTGATGTGAATACCTTGCAATTGGATACCCATGAGACTAGAAGACCTGAACTGAGCTATATTAAGCTGCTCATTGTACTTTTTCCCCCTGTGAAGTGTAAAGCACTGAAAGCCTCATTGTTTCATAACCACTTGGGAGAAGGAGAAGAGTTATTTTAATACAGTGCTCTTAAATAAGACTTGTATTTTATTTTATGTATTTAATTTTATGTATTTAATTAATTTATGTATTGCATTCAACCATAGCTCTGGGCATAGATGCATAAAGCAATATAGTACATACAGAATTCCACAGTGGAGCATTGTCCACTTTATAGTCACAGCTCCCCAAACCCACTGGATACGTCTACACTAACATTAGTTATTCCGAAATAATAAAGAGCGGGTCTACAGTACAAACCTTTATTTTGAAATAATGTCAAGCAGGACAGTACTCCAACTCCTGTAACCCTCATTTCATGAGGAGTAAGGAAAGTCAAAGGAAGAGTGTTCTCCCTTCGACTTCTTGCTGTGTAGATAGCACCAAAAGCTGAAATAAGCTATTTTGACTTAAGCTATGCAATTGATGTAGCTGAAGTTGTGTAGCTTATTCCAACTTTAGCCCTGCTGTGTAGATGTACCCACTGTGAGCAGGTAGCTCCCTCACACTTTGAAATGAAGTCTATTTAAATCAATAGAGTGGGTTATCCCTTTCCTGGAGTTTGGCTGTATTTACAAAAGGAAGGAAGCAATAAACCTTAAAATTCTCCCCCCACTGGTGTTCCTTGAGAATTCCCAGTTCATGTCCAGTGTCTGTACAAAGCCACTTCCACTTCCTTATGTCTGGAGGGAAGAGTGAGATATCTGCAACTGTAAATGAACAGAAAAACACAATTGATGTTTTCTAGCAAGATCACAGGTTTGTCTACATTTAAAAATTTAAAGTGCAGCTGCAGAAGCACTTTAAACTGAAAGTGTGGTAATGGCAGCAGTGCTGGGAGCTCTCCCAGTGCTCTGTGTAAACCGCCTCCACCAGGGGGGTTGCTATCAGCACTAGGAGCAGTGCTCCCAGCACTGTAGTCTGGTTCACACTGGCACTTTACAGCGCTGTAACTTCTTGTGCTCAGGGAGGGAGTGTGTTCTTTCACACTCCTGAACCAGTAAGTTACAGCACTGTAAAGTGCCAGTACTGGCTTAGCCTAAATCTGCTAGCAGGTGAAGATTTCAGATTAATGCTGCCAACCTGATGCACCCCTCCAAAATAAACACTTTTCCTGCATAAATCACTTCACACTTCAAGTCACCCTTCTGGAGGATAGCAGTACATTATATCCCAGCAGCAGTCTACTGCTGAAAATGTGACTCTTTCAAAGATATTAGAGAGTTAAAAGAGGATGCCATCTACCGGTCTCAGAACAGGACTGGGAGACAGGAACCCCTAAATTCAAATTCCCATGTTGTCCTTTATTGTGTTGTGTGACTTAGCCTCTTATCTCATTTTTTGTACCTGTAAAATGAGAGTAACAATAATTATCCACAGGATGCTTTAAGGATTAACTAGAGAATGTTTATAAACTGAATTGTGGGCAAGAATTGGATGTCTCAATGTAGCCCTGAAAAAAGGAAACAAAGAAGACAGGCCCCATGACATTTACATGAAAGCCATAAATTCTGGATTTCAGATCACATGGCCCCACTAGCATCCGAGCCAGCAGAGAGATGATCATTAGTGTCAGAATGAGAACTTCTGGAAGTTGAACTGAAAAGAAGGCCCAAGTTAAAGAGACTCAATAATTAATACAACATACCACACAAATGACTCCAAAAGCAACCGTGGAGTGATCTTGAAAGGTATATTCACCAGATTTCAGAGCAAATTCTCTCCAAAATTCTGTAAAATATAAGATGATATTCGAGATTTGAGAGAAGTCCAGAGCAGGACTCCAGCTTATGACATTATTTTATCTTGTAGACCTTGCAGGTACATAACAGAAAGTAGTCTATAGAGAGACATGAAGATAGACTGAGTATAGGGGTTCCTAATTGACACTAAATCCAGTTCCATCAGCTTTATGAAATAGTTACAAATGGTTCACTAAAACCTGGTCAGCAGTTCTGAGACAGCTGAGGGGACGTACATCATATTAAAGGAAATCTCTAGACTCTAGAGAAGCTAAAACAGGTCTGTGAGGGGTTCGGGGCGCGATCACCCCTTCTCAGCCCGAGAGGGGGGGTCTGCGGACCCTTTCGTCCTCCTCTGGTCCTTTGCTGTGCCCTAGGTCTCTGCTCTGGGGCCCGCGCCCTCGGGTGTGATCACCCCCTCCCCAGAAGAAGGGGGGGTCAGCGAACCCCCAAACTAGTTACCCGTCCCTGTGGGATGGGGCCGAAGCCCCTAGTTTGAGCCTTCCCCTCTCTCGGGGTTCCGACTCACACTTCGCCTCCGCTATAGTTGCTAGGAGCGAGATGCTCCCCTAGGAGAGGGAGGGGGACCAGGTCCCACCCTCTCTCCGGGTCCCAGCCCGGGGCCCTAAGCGTCGGGGTCTGCTAGTGCCCCGACACGGCGGACGGGGGGGTCCACTCCCTCCATAACCCGTCCACCCACGGTCGCCAAAAGTGTCCTGCCCCGGGCTCCTTCCTCCCTTCAGATGCCTCCTGCCGGTGACGCTCCGCGTCCCCGAACCTACCCTGGTTCTGCAGTCCGAGGCTCCCAGCGTCCGGGTGAAGTCTCCAGGGTAGGTTCCCTGAGTACGGTCCGCTCCCGGCTGTCCCGTTCCCTCCTGGTCCGGCGCGGCGGGGTTCGTCCGCCGTCCGAGGAGGGGCTGACCGACCTCCAGGGGCAATGGCTGTCCCGGAGGCCACGGGACCAGCGCCGGGCCGACAACCGGGGGGCGTGTCGCTCCGGATCCGTCCTGCAGCAGGGGCTACTCCTCCGCTGCTGCGAGGAGTCTGCCCCTTACCCCGCTGGCGGCGGGCCCTTTTGAACCGGCCTGCCGCGCCGGCCGCCACCCGGGGCCCCGCCCCTTCCGGCCACGTCCCGGCGTGCGTCCCTGCCGGGCAGCCGCTCCCCTCCGCCCCGCCCTCGCCGTGCGGGGCCTCGGGAGATGGGCCGCGTTCGCACCGTCAGCGCAGGCGCGGTGGCAGCGCGCCGGTCCTCCGCCCCCTCCGGTTCGCGCTGGAGGAGCCCTGGCGGGTTCGAGCCCGGCCGTCGGCCCCGTGCCGGTGGGAGCTCCAGTTGTCTCGCCCCCGGGTCAGTGACGGCCCGTCACAAGGTCTAAAACAATTTGCATTTCCAAAGTCATTTTGAACCCAGTGTGGCCGATTCTGTAATAATCAGTATAGATTTGATATAATTATTTACATACCACTATCCTCTGCTACATTTCAACAGAACTGTTTATTACAGTTTTCTTTGCTGGATAAACTATTGAAACTACTACTTTATGAGATGCAGATGGGGACCCCCCCACTTTTTTTTCTTTTCTTTTTAGGAGACAAGGGTACTGAGTTTGAATCCTCTTGCTGTGATCAATA
Organism: Pelodiscus sinensis; assembly: GCF_049634645.1. Classification (NCBI taxonomy): domain Eukaryota; kingdom Metazoa; phylum Chordata; order Testudines; family Trionychidae; genus Pelodiscus; species Pelodiscus sinensis. The sequence goes on from NC_134711.1 coordinate 317,022,983, forward strand.
TTCTAGGGAGCAGCTATAAATAAATAGTGTTACTATAGAAGAGTCATGCATGCATTTGATAGATGAATTTTATTGCACTGATATAAAAATAGGCTTCATGAAACACAGATGTAATCATCGATTATCAGCAATTATATTTTTGAAATAATGTTTTAAATTCTATACTGAGGTCCACAAATATATAGGAAAGAGACATCATGATTTTATATTTTTACAGCTTGCTTAAACTGCATGATATTTGTGAAACATTCACACAACACTCAGAAAGAATGAGTGTCTGTTAATGCTTTACAGTGCCTGGTTGCCACTCGTGTAATACAGCAAGACAGAATCACAAAGGCATGGAAAAAGACGTATTCAATCATCCAGTCAGTTTCTTTGCTGGAGCAGAATTGTTCCTTAAATTTTATTTTCTAAGGCTTTGTTCAATCCAGTTTTAAATGATTCAAGATACGGATTGGTTTATGTGGTGACATTTTGGCAGGGTATGAAATAAAATCTGGCAGAGATGCAATGACTAAAGGCCTAATCCTGTCCACACTGAAATCAGTGGCACAACTCCCATTGACTTCAGTTAGAGCAGGGCTGGATCTTGAATAGGTACATAAGTAAGCTGAAAAAGGGGGAAAACCCCTAATTCTATTATGCTGTTATATTCTCGTTCACTCTCTCACAGATATCTACAATATCCCTCTTCATGGGCAAGATTTTCTACATAAAAATGAGCTGCTTTGTTAGTGGTCAATAAATAAAATAGCTCTGGATTAACAGTCTCCTTCTGATGTCTCACTTAGACTGGCTGCAGGGGCAGATGACCATTTTGCGGGGCCCAGGGCAGCACAATTTCACGGGGTCCCCTTTGCCACGGTGCATGCACGGGGCTTCTTGAAGCGCGGAGCCCGGGATGGCTGCCCCGCTCGCCCTGCCCTATATCTGCCATTGACTGGCTGTTGCAGTGTTTAGTTCTGTTTACACTGTTAATGGGAACTCTCCAGAAGCATATTTTAAGAAATCAATAAAGAGAGGAAAAGCTAATTGATTTTTGCTGATTTTCTTTAACTAGAGGAAAGCCTATTAAACTTGGTGGCTGTGTCTAGATTGGCATGATTTTCCAGAAATGCTTTTAATGGAAAAGTTTTCCGTTAAAAGCATTTTCGGAACAGAGCGTCTAGATTGGCACGGACGCTTTTCTGCAAAAGCACTTTTTGCGGAAAAGCGTCCGTGCCAAACTAGACGCACTTTTCCGCAAAAAAGCCCCGATCGCCATTTTCGCAATCGGGGTTTTTTTGCGGAAAACAAATCTGAGCTGTCTACACTGTCCCTTTTGTGCAAAAGCTTTGCGCAAAAGGGACTTTTGCCTGAACGGGAGCAGAATAGCATTTCCGCAAGAAGCACTGATTTCTTACAGCAGGAAGTCAGTGCTTTTGCGCAAATTCAAGCAGCCAGTGTAGACAGCTGGCAAGTTTTTCCAAAAAAGCGGCTGATTTTTCGGAAAAACTGGCCAGTCTAGACACAGCCAGTCAGTCTACAATAAAAGACAGGGTTACTGTGGTTCAGGGAATAAACTTCGCCCTTCATAACTTTCACTCAAAATTGAGCCTTCCTTTGTTATTCCATAGTTACTACATCTTCTACTCTTCTTATAAGTATTGGACAAACTGTTCAATCATTTGCACTTGTGTAAATCTGGATTAAATTTAAATGGCATGAAACTGGGTTTGTTAGTGATTCATCTCTGAGCAGGATTTGGCCCATTTAATTCTGATTACCTATAAATCAGCCTCCTTCGGAGTTTGAAAGACAAGAATTTAACCACATCACTGGACTAAAAAATGGACAGAATATATTAAATAGAAAATTATTCCTGGACTCAACAAAAGCGTCTAGATGTGTTTGATAAAACCATGCTGGGTTGGTGGTAAATATTGGCCCTTTAGGCCAATTTTTGGCAAGGCAAGAAAAGCCTAAATCAAATGCCCTTGCCTGTGGGGAAACAGATAATTGTTGTTGGTTATTTAGAGAACATTGGTCTTTGGGTCCCACTTTATTTGAATTCTCTACATTGGTGTGAAAGTGTCAGAAAAATGGTTTTAATTTTGATGCTAATCTTCCAGCATCCAGAGGAGTATCTGAAAAATGTCTGAGAGACTTACCAAATTAAATAACAGGACAGGGTTATTTGCACATGAAAGTGGAGTAAGAGACAATGACTCCCTGCTCCAATTTGGAATTGAATTTTCCATTAAAATGTACGTCAAATGTGAAAAAAGGCATTTGAAACACAAATAGTGATATGTACTTTTATTACAGTTGCTGCCACTGAGAGTATAATATGCACTGTAGATGTGCTGTGGCTTTTGCAAGTGTGAGCATTACACACCAGTGGATTGTGGGTGAGATCTTTGCATACCATTGCCATTCTGCTGATTCTACAGTATGTTCCACCTTCCCCAATATTAGCTTATCTTTTACAATTTTTTCTCTATAGTCATCCAAAGGCCTTACAAATTGGGGAACATGGGAGAGCTGCCTCCCCTTCTCTCCCTCCCACATTTTTTTGCTCCTCAATGATATCTCTGCCAATTACCTCTTGGTGCCCATTCCTGTTCGCTGGCTGCCTGTAATTCTGCCATGAGATATGTATTTTGCTATGCTCAGCTGCTATAGTGATTTCCAGCCAAAACGGGGGTGAGGACATTCTCACATGATGGGGTTGTTCTTAGGGAATGTGTGGAATGAGGCAAGGGGATAAGTGTGGAAACTGGCAGGGAGGGGAGTTCCTAGGATATAATATGGAAATTTTAGGGGCAGATATAGAACTGGGGGAGGAGCATTTGAGCTGGTGACCTTGGCTGGAAAGAAGGTAGAGAAAGATGGATTTTAGTAGGGCTGAATTATGACTCCAGAGGCACAGACAAGATTTAATGGGGTTGGTAGATGGAGGGAGAAGATTTTGACTGTAATTTTTGTAACATGCCCTATATGCATGTTATGTGAATTATGGGTATGTCTACACTGTACAACTATTTTGAAATAAACTAGTCTGGAATAGTTATTCCAAAATAGCGTATTTAAAAATAGCACGTCTACACTGCAGGGAAGCCAAAAAATTAGTCCACGGCAGGCTTCCCTAATACAGACGTGCTATCTCAATTTAGAGCCCCAGAAGGCACTGGTGAGAAATAACTTAGAATGGCCCTGGTAAGGGGCTATTTCGAAATAGCAGCCGTTATTTTGAAATAATGGTGCAATGTAGATGCACCCTTAAAGACATAAATACTGTAGCATAATTAAAATTAAGTATAAAACTGTGAGGGGTTGCAATACCAGTGCCTCCATTGATATTTGAGTATAGGTCATTCTGCCTTACCAATCATTCATCTCCATAGAGCTTTATAAATTGTCAGATTAATATGTAAAAGGCCAGATCCTCAGCTGGTGAAAATCAGCATCGCTCCATTGGCTGATCCCACTGTAAAAAAAAAAAATATTTAAATGTATTTTCCACCTCAGGTTAACTAGGAATATTCATAACTTTTTTCAAGAAGCAAAAAACTTCAGATGAATAAGAAAACACCACAGTCTCTGATAAAAATGTAGAGCAATGCAGCTCAGCAGACATTGAGACTGCAACCAAGAAAAGCCCCAATCTTCAACTCAAAATCAGCAAGTATTCCTTGATATTATGATGTATACAATCAGATGCACCTGATTGCTGATGAATCAAAGGATGACTTCATTGCTAACTCATGGATCCACTTGCATTTTATGATTTCAAGAGTTGCACAGTAAGTCCATGTAATCATTTATGACTCACAGTATTTACCTTACTCCAGCATCAAAGGAAATCTTTGCTGTTAAAAAAAAAATTTTGACCAAAATTATCTGGGGTGCAAAAAGTGCATTATGTTTCATTAAATACACGGTCGTCAGTGAAGCAGTGAGAGAGCATGTAAAATCAGAATGGCAGGAAGATTTCTATGAGTGGTCAATTTCTTTGATATCTTGACCAAAATGAACAGAACCTTTAAGGAGCAGCTGAAAGACTCTCCGACACTTATCAAGGGAGTCTGTACTTGATTGTACCATCATGTTTTATGTTATGCAAGTCATTACTCTCCATGATAAGTCTAACGATGAGGGGATGAAAGTATTAGGGAGCATTTAGAAACTTCTATAATGCTACCCAGAAATAAATTGATTGAAATATGTGATTATTTTCTGAAAAATGACATTGTAAGGGGCAGGGAACACATGAGGAGCATATTCAGTTTTAAGTGATGAAACTACAGACATTGCTAGGATAGAACAAATCTGGTCCTCTCCTCATTTACAATAGTTACATCAGTGTAACACCTTTGAAGAGAGGTAACTACAGGCAGTCCAAGGGGTTACGTACAAGATAGGGACTATAGGTTTGTTCTTAAGTTGAATTTGTATGTAAGTCGGAACTGGCTCCAGATTCAGCTGCCGCCACTGAAACTGACCAGGGGCTGACTTCAGGAAGCCGGAGGCAGAGTTGCTCTGCCCCCAGCTTCCTGGAATCAGCCTGATCAGTTTCAACAGCTGCTGAATCTGGAGCCTGGGACAGAACAGCTGGGGTGCTGCCCGCTAGGTTCCCACAGGACCAACCAGGCAGCACCCCAGCTGCTCTACCCAAGGCGTCCCGCAACAAAAGCCTGGTCTGCTGGGGGCGGGGGCAGACTAGCTACGCCCCCTCCCCCCCCAGCAGACCAGGGAGACCCGAGCAAAGGGGAGGGACCCCGCCGCCCGTGTGGCTTTGCTCCTTTGCCCCCGAACAAAGCCGCACAGTCAGCGGGATGCCGCCTGTACGGCTTTGCTCCTGTCTCCCTGGTCTGCTGGGGGGGTCCAGCAAAGCCGCTGGACCCCCCCAGCAGACCAGGGGGACAGAAGCAAAGCCGCCCAGGCGGCGGGGGTCCCGCTGCCTGGGCGGCTTTGCTCCCGGGCAAACGAGCAAAGCCGCCCAGGCGGCGGCTTTGCTCGGGTGTCCCTGGTCTGCTGGGGGGTCCAGTGGCTTTGCTGGACCCCCCCAGCAGACCAGGGAGACTGGGAGAAGCTTTTCTCGCCCCGGAGGACACGGGCGGCGACCCGCCGCCCGTGAGCTCCAGGGCGAGAAAAGCCCCGTTCGTAAGTGTGGATCCGACATCAGTCGGATCCGTGTAAGTCGGGGACTGCCTGTAGTGGTGACCCCAAGGAGTCTGTACAGTAATTCCGCATTTAACACTACAGGCAGTCCCCGGGTTACGTACAAGATAGGGACTATAGGTTTGTTCTTAAGTTGAATTTGTATGTAAGTCGGAACTGGTACATATTGTAGGGGAAACTCTAGCCAAACATTTCTCCAGAGCTCAGTTTTATTCTCCCACACCTCACTTCCCTCAGTCCTTTATTCTCAAGCTGAGGTGTCTGCTGAGAAAAGTCGCTCCGCGTCTCCCTGGTCTGCTGGGGGGGGGGGGGGGGTGCTAGCTTTGCATCTCCCTGGTCTGCTGGGGGGAAGCAGCTAGTGCAGGGTTGCCTCACCCCGTTTGTAAGTAGGGATCCGATGTAAGTCGGATCCATGTTACCCGGGGACTGCCTGTATAGATATGTTTCAGAAAATGATCATATTAAATGAAAACGTGTTATGCGGGGTCAGTTTTTCCATTGAAAATAATGGAAAAGGTGGGGGTTGCGTTTCAAGTGGCGGTGTCTGTTGGGACCAGGACATAAGGTGAGGGAGAAAGGGGACTGGATTACAGCAGGGAGGGGAGGTGTTTGGCTCTGGGGAAGGGAAGGGAAGGGAAGGAGGAATGGGTTGGGAGTATGCCCCTGTGACGGATCTGCTGGGACCCACACTGCCTGCGAGGGAGGGGGTCGCAGGAGAACGGAGCGGCGAGCAGCAAACCCCCCTTCTGTTCCACGATGTTGTGGAGCACACAACACACTGTCACAACCTCAGAAATGTTCTGCTCACCCATCTCAAGATGGATGAGCAGACAATGGAAGCGCGTCTTCGGCTGTCCAAAGGCGCACTCGCTCTGGTTGCGGGCCCCGTTCATGTGGTCATTGAAACTTGTCCAGCTGGGGTCCGTCCGTCCTGTGTAGGGCCACATCACCCAGGGCATCAGGGGGTAGGCTGCATCCCCCACAATACAGAGGCATGTGGACGTCCCCAACAGTAAATTCCTGCTGGGGGATGAAAGTACCTGCCTCCAGCCTGTGAAACAGCCTGGAGTTTCTTAGGATGCAGGCATCTTGTGCCCTGCCGGACTACCCCACATAAATGTCTGAAGCGGCCACGGTGGTCCACAAGGGCCTGGAGCATAACGGAGAAGTACCCCTTCAGATTGATAAAATGGGTTGCTCGATGTTTCAGGGCATGGATGGGGATGTGGGTCGCATCCAGGGCTTCCCCCACAGTTGGGGAACCCCAGGGCTGTGAAGCCGGCCACTGTTGCATCCACATCCTGAAGGCAGAGGACTCTCTGGAGCAGGATGTTGTTGATGGCATGGACAACCTGCGGAAGGCACACAGAAAGTGCACTGAATGAGGCAGGGTAAGTGCATAATCCCTTGGGGAGGGGGGCCTGCCCTCCTGTGAAGCCCTCTGTCCCCAAACACACCAGGGCCCCCCCATCCCACAGGCTTCCCCCATACCAGCAGGGGTATGTGAGGAAGGGATGGCACAAACCCCTGGGTGATGGGGTGTCCCCCGCTCTCCCCACCCCCCCCAACCTGGAGTCTTCCCTTCCCCTGGGCAGGGAGTGCAGCACTCCCCCCAGGACTTACCTGCATCGCAACAGCACCGACAGTGGACCTGCCCACCCCAAACTGGTGTCCCACCAAACAGTAGCTGTCCGGGGAAGCCAGCTTCCAGAGGGCAATGGCAACCCTCTTGTTGACCGGGATGGCAGCCCACAGTACATCTCTGGAGCACAGGGATGAGCTAGGCACACATTCCTATCACTAGCTCCAGGAACGTCTGCTTTCGCATCCTGAAGTTCCGGAGCCACTGCTGGTCATCCCACTGCTCCTGGACCAGCCAGTCCCACCACTCAGTACTGGTGTCCAGTCTCACATATCACCTCTTCACAGTGGGGTGGGGATGCCCCAGGGATGCCATCACCTCTGTGGAGAGGGAGTCCAGCTAGAGTTCAGTCTTCAGCTCCTGCAGGAGTAGTGCAGCAGCATGGAGCAGCAGCTGCAGGCACTCCAAAATGGCCATGTGGAGCCAGAGCAGGCACAGGGCCATTCCTGGCTCCATGGCACAGCAGTGATAACACCAAAGGCAGAAGCTGTGGTGTTCAAAGAGGCTGACGGCAACCACAACTAGAACTGCTATGGCTGTCAGTCTCTGCAAGAGGTCCCAAAGCATGCAGCAGGAGAGAAAAAGCTGTCCAGGGAGATCCCTTTAAGCACATATCTCAAAGGAGCTCCAGACCCCACCCCAAGAAAGTCCTGGTACCATTTTGCCCTCTGCAAAGTAGTTCTGGGCTGAAACTTTTGCACAAGAGCATCCCACCAGCATGGATACTCTCTTGCACAAATACTTTTGTGCAAAACACTTCTTGCACAAGAAGCAGGCAGTGTAGATGTAGCCTCCCTATTGGAGCCCCTCACCTTCAGCAATGCTACCGTTCTCTTTATCAGCATCTCTGACTGGTAACCATACTAGTTATAAAGCACACACATACCTGCCAACTCCTCTACTACTTCCACCCCCCTCCCCAAGGAAGGCTTTTAAAGAATTCCCAGGCAACCTGAAGTCAGCTCAGCTGGCCCTTATTTGCTTTAGAGTCATCCTGTCTCAGCTGCCCTAATTAATCAGGGCCATTGCTATTTTCCAGAACTGCCTTGCCTTTCTTTCCTTCTAATCAAGCCCGCTAACCTGCCCTATTACAGTGGATAGAAAATTGGCTAGATTGTTGTGCTCAACAGGTAGTGATAAACCGCTTGATGTTGAGTTGGCATCTGGTATCAAGTGGCATGCCCCAGCAGTTGGGCCTGGGGTTGGTTTTGTTCAACGTCTTCATTAAGATTTCATTAAGATTTGGATGATGGGTTGGATTGCATCCTCAGCAAGTTAGCAGATGACACTCAGCTAGGGGGAAAGGTAGATATGCTGTAGGTTAGGGATAGGGTCCAAAGTGACCTAGACATATTGGAGGATTGGACCAAAAGCAATGTGATGAGGTTCAGCAAGGAAAAGTGCGGAGTTCTGTGCTTAGGATGGAAGAATCCCAAGCACTGTTAAAGGCTGAGGACTGACTGGCTAAGCAGCATTTCTGCCAAAAAGGATCTGGGGATTATAGTAGAGGAGAAGCTGGATATGAATCAACAGTGTGCCCTTGTTGCCAAGAAGGCTAACAGCATATTGGGCTGCATTAGTAGGAGCATTGCCAGCAGATCTAAGGAAGTGATTATTCCCCTGTATATGGCAGTGGTAAGGCCACATCTGGAGCCCTGCGTCCAGTTTTGGGCCTCCCACTACTGAAAGGATGTGGACAAAATGAAAATGATTAGGGGGTGAGGCACGTGATGTATGAGCAGAGGCTGAGGGAACTGGAATTATTTAATCTGCAGAAGAGAAGAGTGAAGGGGGATTTGATATCAGAATTCAGTTACCTGAAGTTGGGGATCCAAAGCGGATGGAGAGAGGATGTTCACAATGGTGACAGATGACAGAAGCAGCAGCAATGGTCTCAAGTTGCAATGGGAGAGGTCTAGATTGGATAGTAGGAAAAACTATTTCACTTGGGGTATATTTACACTACAAAGTTAATTCGAACTAACAGCCGTTAGTTTGAATTAACTTTGATAGGTGCTACACAGGCAAACCGCTAGTTCGAACTTAATTCGAACTAGCGGAGCGCTTAATTCGAACTAGGTAAACCTCATTCTACGAGGACTAATGCCTAGTTCGAATTAAGTAGTTCGAATTAAGGGCTGTGTAGCCAATTAATTCGAACTAGTGGGAGGCTAGCCCTCCCCAGCTTTCCCTGGTGGCCACTCTGGGCACCACCAGGGAAACTCTTCTGCCCCCCTCCCGGCCCCGGAGTCCTTAAAGGGGCACGGTCTGGCTACGGTGCCCGTGCCAGGTGCAAGCCTGCCAGCACCCAGCCAGCAGACCCTGCACCTGGCACGGTATGAACCAGCTATCCGCTGCCCCCCAGCCCTCCACCTCTTCCCGGGACCAGGCTGGCAGCTCCCAGGAGCCTGCCCGGGGACGCAAGAGGCAGGCGCCTGCTTGGTCTAGTGCGGACATCATGGACCTCATCCACGACCTCCGCACTAGGCACAGGAAAGTGACCGTCTAGGGCAGGATAGCTGCCAGCCTGGCCACCCAGGAGCAGGTTTGCATGAAAATCAGGGTGGTCCAGCGAGACCCCCAACCCTGAGCCCTGAGCTTAGAACATAAAAACATAAGAACGGCCGTACTGGGTCAGACCAAAGGTCCATCTAGCCCAGTAGCCTGTCTGCTGACAGCGGCCAACACTAGGGACCCTGGAGGGGATGGACCGAAGACAATGACCAAGCCATTTGTCTCGTGCCACCCATCTCCAGCCTTCCACAAACAGAGGCCAGGGACACCATTTCTACCCGCTGGCTAATAGCATTCCAGGGACCCAACCTCCATGACTTTATCTAACTTCTCTTTAAACTCTGTTCTAGTTCTAGCCTTCACAGCCTCCTGTGGCAAGGAGTTCCACAGGTTGACTATTTGCTTTGTGAAGAAGAACTTTCTTTTATTAGTTTGAAGCCTGCTACCCATTCATTTCATTTGGTGTCCTCTAGTCCTTCTATTATTGGAACTAATGAAAAACTTTTCTTTATGCTCCCTCTCCACATCATTCTTTTCTAGACCTCTATCATGTCCCCCCTCAGTCTCCTCTTTTCTAAGCTGAAAAGTCCCAGTCTCTTTAGCCTCTCTTCATATGGGACCTGTTTCAAACCCCTGATCATTTTAGTTGCCCTCCGCTCTCCCACCCTCTCTCTTCCCCTCTCCCACCTCCTTTTCCCAGTCTCCCCGAGTTTTGTTCAATAAAGAGAGTTTCTATTTTTGACCACACGTGTCCTTTATTTTGTACATCAGGAAGGGGGGCTAGGGAGGGGTAAGTGGAAGGAGGTGAGGGAGGAATGGGGTACGCGTCCCCGATGGGGAGGACTGGGATGGCTCTGCGGGCTCCTCGGGGTGGAAGCTCTCCTGCAGCCCTCCGATTGACCCCGCCCCGGATGGCAGCCTGCGGCAAGTGCAGCCGGGCTGATGGCCGAGTGCTGTGATGTGCCCAGTGTGAGCACTCAGGGTACTCCAAGCCAGGACTGCTTTGCAAGCGGGGAACCCCTGAGAACTGTCTGTCCGGGGTGGAGGGGTCAGGTCCCTTTAAGCACAGCCCTCGGCTAGTCTGAGACAGCAGCTCCACCCTCTAAGTACTAAGCTGATGCCCTGCCGGCACTGCTTCCGGCCGTCCTTAATCTTGGTTCAGGGTCCACTCAATGTGGACATGCTAGTTCGAATTAGCAAAACGCTAATTCGAACTAGTTTTTAGTTCTAGATGCACTAGTTCAAATTAGCTTAGTTCGAATTAACTAATTCGAATTAAGTTAGTTCGAATTAGTGCTGTAGTGTAGACATATCCTAGGAGGGCAGTGAACCACTAGAATGGGTTGCCTAGAGAGGTGATAGAATCTCTATTCCTAGAGGTTTTTAAGGTGAGGCTTGACAAAGCCTTGGTTGGGGTGATTTAGTTGGTGTTGATCCTGCTTACCTAGGAGGTTGGATTAGATGACCTCCTGAGGTCTCTTCCAACCCTCATCTTCTATGATTCTATTCTGTTAGTCTAAAAAGGAGGAAATTAAGTTCTCAAGTGATTACTCAAAAATCAATTGCTTAACAGAGTTGGTTGTTGAGGTTAGGGCCTGATGTGCAATTCCTGCCCACAGAGCATAAGAGAGACTTTTGAGGTAATTGAGGAAATAAACTTCTTGGAATGAAGCCATATGAATTTATGCTCAGTACCAAGGAAATTCAGAGCCATTTCACAAATATTTTCAGTGCATCTGCTCTGCTTATTAAGTTTAAAACACAAAGAAAAAATTGTTTGGCTTTCAATCAGTCGCCTTTCAAGCAAGACGTATATTTTACAATTTCAGGTCCAAAGTTTACCACTGCCATGTTGTGGACAGATATCCCTGAGCAGCTCCTCCTGACTTTGGTCAGGGAGCAGGTCTTAGATGCTGTGACGGGTTGTCACTGGCCCGGGGGGGAGGACGGCTGGAGCCGCCGCCCGCAGGGAGACAGCGGCCAGCCCCAAGCTCTCTGGTGCGACCCTGGCACAAGCCGGGGGAGCCGGCGGGTCCGCACGCTGCCGCCGCGCCTGCGCCAGCAGGGGAGCATTGGCCCCTCCCTGGAGGACACGCAGGGCGGGGGCAGGGCGGAGCGAGGCGGGTGCACGGCGGGGGAGGATGCCGGCACTCTGCCAGAAAGGAAGGGGCCCCGGGTAGCGGCCGGCGCGGCGGGCCGGTTCAAAAGGGCTCACCGCCAGCGAGGTCGGGGGCAGCCTCCTTGCAGCGGCGGAGGAGCGGCCCCCGACCCAGGACGGACCTCGAGCGTCACCGAGGCCGGCAGTCAGCCCGTTCTCGGCCCCCAGGGCCCCCGGGACAGTCACCACAGCTGGCAGTCGGTCAGCCCCTTCTCCGACGACAACCGAACCCCGCCGCGCCGGTCCCGGAGGGAGCGGACCCAGCCAAGAGAGCTTTCCCTGGAGACTTCGCCCAGATGACCCAGGACCCGAGCCGCCTAACCAGGGTAGGCCCTGGGGGTTGGGGCTGTGACCCCAGGGGAGGAAGGAGCCCGGGGTGGGGCGCTTTTGGTGACCGTGGGTGGACGGGTTATGGAGGGAGTGACCCCCTGTCCACCGCGCCGGGGTGCAAACAAGCCCCGACGCCTAGGGCTGGGACCCAGAGAGAGGGTGGGACCGGTCCCCCTCCCTCTCCTGAAGGAGCGTCCTGCTCCTAGAAACTTTACTGAATGCAAGACTGCGAATTGGGACCCCGTGCCGGGGAGAACTTAGACTGTGGGCTCAAGCCCCATCCCGCAGGGACGAGTGACAATTTCCGGGTTCGCTGACCCCCCCCCTCCATCCGGGAGGGGGTGATCACACCCAAGGGCCCGGGCCCATAGCGGGGACCCGGGGTACGACAAAGGACGAGAAGAGGACGAAGGGGTCCGCAGAACCCCCCTCTTGTACTGGGAGGGGGTGATCGCACCCCTCACCCCTCACCCGTGGTGGAGAATGTGGGTATCGACCCCCTGAGTTGGCACTCGAGTTAAGGGGTGTTTTTTGCCTAGGGAAAGGAAAACGAGCACCAGAACAATGGATCCACAACAGCTGTTGGACTGGGTGGGGGAAACCCAGCACCAGCAGCAGCAGCAGCGGGCCCAGATGCTCCAGCAACTGGCAACCCAATTTCAGGACCAGCAGCAGCTGCTGGTCCAAGAGTTGGCCACTCAACATGAGAAATGGATATGGATACAGGGGGCCCACCCGCCCGGAGTGGCAGGGGGGCCCGTGTGGCAGGGCGAGGAGGGCGAACGCAACCTGGGCTCTCTCCCCCTGCGCTTGACCAAGACGGGGCCGGGGGATGACCCCGAAGCCTATCTGACGACTTTTGAACGGGTGGCCACTGCCGCGAGATGGCCAGAGGACCACTGGGCCACTTTGTTGGCTCCTTAGTGACCCAGGATGTGCTGCAGTATGTGAAAGTAAAAGAAGCCATTCTGGATCAGCTAGGGATCACCAGTGACACGTATCGCCAGTGTTTTCAGTGCGAACGATTCAAACTCGGGGAGCGGCCTCGGGCCTTTGCACAGTGGCTGCGCGAATGGGCTTGGCGCTGGCTAGAGCCTGAGCAGCGCTCCAGCACGGAAACGGTGATTCTGGAGCAGTACGTGCACCTTCTCCCCCAGGAAGCCCAGAAGTGGGTCCGGAGGCACCAGCCAGGTTGAGGGAGGCACCAGCCAGGCCCTCACCGAAGCCCATATGAACGCAGAGGGAGGTGAGATAGGGGAGCGGCGGGAGTCAATACCCGGCCCCTCCCCGCGGGAGGCACCGCAGGCACGAGGTGGCGGACCAAGCCCGCCCAAAGACCCCCCCCAGGCCGGCCTTTCGGGGGGGGGCGACGGTTGGCCCCAATATGGCCAGGCAAGCCGGGAGACACCCAGGAGAGAGCAAGGAAGGGGACGGAAGAGAAGTCGGGCGAAAGCCATAGGATGGGGAGTTGGAATGCCTGCTATCAATGCAGGCAGGATGGGCATTTCAAACGTGACTGTCCTCTAATGGATTGCACCTTAAGCCTAATGACCCCGGGGGGAACCCCGCCGGAACAATCGCGGCCGACAGTAACCATCTGGCTCGGCCTGAAGCCCCTGAAAGCCCTCGTGGACTCTGGCTCTGCTCTTACTTTAGTACGCGAGGACCTGGTTCGAGATGCCCCGGCGACCGGAGAGACTGCTTGGATGAAATGCGTGCATGGGGATGGGAGAGCCTACCCCATGGTGTGGGTCCACCTCGCCGACGGCCAGATGGCAAAGGTCTGGCAGGTGGGGAAAGCGCCCGCGTTACCATGCCCGATAGTGATGGGGAGAGATTGGCCCGGGTTTGCAAGACTGCTACGTAGAGGTGCGGACCCGCCGCGGGAGCAGATGCGCGTGACGGAGGGCTACATCCATCCCCGGACCCTCGGAGAGCCGGACGTGGGCAGGGGGACGCCGGTGGCGGGCCTCCCGGAGGACAGGCTGGCCGATGCTCCGGACTTCCTGGAAGAACAATGGGGAGATGAAACCTTGCAGTACGCTTGGGAGCAAGCAGAGGGCCCCGCAGAGACCGACGGGAACCGTCAGGGACCCCTCTTCCAGGTAATAGGGGATCGGCTGTACCGTCTGGTAGGGGCTGGGGAAGGGGAAGAAAAGCAGAGACAGTTAGTGGTGCTGCAGGGCCGGCGGAGGGAGGTCCTGGACCTGGCACACACGAACCCCTGGTCCGGGCATCTGGGAAGGGAAAAGACATTGGCCCGTGTCCTGCAGCGATTTTATTGGCCGGGGGTCTACAGGGTGGTGCGGGACTTTTGTGCCTCTTGCCCCAACTGCCAGAAGGTCTCCTCGGGCAGGGTACCGGTGGCCCCCTTGGTACTCCTCCCGGTTGTGGGCATCCCCTTTGAGAGGATAGCCTTAGCTTTGGTAGGGCCCCTGGAACCGTCTCGGATGGGGTACTGGTTCATCCTAGTTGTCATTGACTATGCCACTAGGTACCCTGAGGCAGTACCGCTTCACAATACCAAGGCACCGACCCTAGCTTCCGAGCTGCTCAAAATCTTTGCGAGGGTGGGATTCCCCCAGGCCATTTTAACGGACCAGGGGACAAACGTGACCTCACGACTGATGAAAGAACTGTGCGCACTGCTACGGATAAAGACCTTGCGAACGTCCGTGTACCACCACCAGTCGGACGGGTTAGTGGAGCGCTTCAACCGCACTTTAAAGGAAATGCTCAGGTGGGTGGTGCAAGAAGGACCACGGGACTGGGATCAGATGCTACCAGCCCTCTTGTTTGCTATCCGGGAAGTGCCCCAAGCCTCCACGGAGTTCTCCCCGTTTGAACTATTGTACGGGTGCTAGCCTAGGGGGATTTTAGACATTCTAAGGGAGGAGTGGGAGGCGCAGACCACCCGGTGTCAAGGCACGGTGCAGTACATCCTGCAACTCCGAGAGAGGTTGCGGCGGGTGGGGGCCTATGCCAAATTAAACCTTTTGAGGGCCCAGATGAGACAGGCTCATTATTACAACCGAACGGCCGTGACTCGCCCGTTCAGGCCAGGGGACCGAGTGTTGTTGCTCTTACCCACCCAGGAGTCTAAGCTCCTCGCGGAATGGCAGGGCCCCTACGAGGTGATCCGCAAGGTCGGAGATGTAGATTATAAGATACGGCTCTCGCGGAAGCGTAGGGATACACAGGTTTTCCATGTTAACCTCTTTAAGAAGTGGGTGGCTAGGGAAGGACTCCTGGCAGCACCCGTGGACCGGGAGGAGGATCTTGGCCCATCCCGGGAAGAGTGTACAGAGGAAGACTCACTGTCCATAGGACCCGAACTTACCGAAGAACAGCGACAACAAATGGAACATCTCCTACACCGGTTCCGTCATGTCCTTACCGCAACCCCGGGAACGGCGAAGGTAGGAGTACATTGTATACGTACTGAGCCAGAGCGGGTAGTGTGGGAAGCCCATAGACCCCTCCCCAGGAAGGTATGGGAAACCGTCCGGCAAGAAGTACAAGCAATGAAGCAGTGGGGAATGATCGAGGAATCACAAAGCGAGTGGAGGAGCCCAATAGTGCTGGTCCCCAAAAGTGACGGGAGCGTGCGGTTCTGCATTGACTTCTGGAGGGTCAACAGCATCTCGCAGTTTGACGCATACCTCATGCCAAGGGTGGAGGAATTATTAGAATGTCTGGGGCGGGCTAAATACATATCCACCCTGGACCTGTCGAAAGGATATTGGCAGATCTCGTTGGACCCGCAAGATAGGAAGAAAACCGCGTTTGCGACCCCGTTCGGCCTCTTCCAGTTTCGGCGAATGCCTTTCGGCTTACATGGAGCAGCGGCGACCTTCCAGCGGGTTAATCTAGGCTCCAATTTTAAGACAGCCTGACTTTGAGAGACCATTTCTTTTATGCACAGACGCATCCGAATGCGGACTAGGGGCGGTGCTGGCTCAGGAGTATGACGGGGAAGAACATCCAGTCCTTTACCTGAGCCGGAAACTCCTACCCCGAGAAACGAACTACGTGATGGTCAAGAAAGAGGCGTTGGCCGTGAAATGGGCCATAGAAACCCTAAGGTACTATTTGTGGGGAAATAAATTCAAACTGGTTACGGACCATGCTCCTTTAGTTTGGTTAAACTCCATGAAAAATTCTAATCCCCGCCTTACGCGGTGGTATATGTCGCTGCAACCCTACCAGTTCAAGGTAGAATACCGGGCACGGGCAAAACACCAGAACGCGGACTTTTTCTCGCGGGTGTTTGACCCAGGCGGGGAAGGGGGAAACCCCACTGTAAGGGGGGGAGGGTGTGTGACGGGCTGTCACTGGCCTGGGGGGAGGATGGCCAGAGCCGCCGCCTGCAGGGAGACGGGGGCCAGCCCCAAACTCTCTGGTGCGGTCCCGGCGCAAGCCGGGGGAGCCGGCGGGTCCGCGCACTGCCACCGCGCCTGCACCAGCAGGGGAGCATTGGCCCCTCCCTGGGGGTATGTCTACACTACAGCACTAATTCAAACTAACTTAATTCGAATTAGTTAATTTGAACTAAGCTAATTCAAACTAGTGCATCTAGAACTAAAAACTAGTTCGAATTAGCGTTGGCCAGGGAATGCCTCGCTCCTGATGCCATTTAGCAGTTCCCTAATCCCAGCCGCCTCTACCTCTTTCCCAAATGACATCACCCTGTTTGCTTCACACTCACATCTTCCTGTCTCCCTCCCTCCCTCCCAATCCCCATCAACCCAGCTCGCACGGGGGAGTGGAGAGGTTTGCCGGACACTCCCAGCCGCCAATGGGAGAGGAGCCCCGCGGAGGGCGGGGAAAAGCCAATGGGAGATGGGAGAGAGGCCGGGAGCTGCTGCCGGCGCTGAGCTAGGTGCTGCCGCTGACAATAGGGGAGGCGGTGGCGTGCTCGAGGAGGAGCAGTGGGCGTGCGTGGGGCAAGCCTGCTGGGCTGGCTGCGGAGAGAGTCTCGCCGCGAGGAGGACCGAGGAAGGGAGCCAGGGGGGGAGTGGGCAGGGGAGAAAGAGGAAGCGAAAGCAGCTGCAGCCGCAGGGCGAGAGAAGGGAATCCCTGTGCTGCCAGGAGGTGAGTGCTGGGCGCATGTGAGCGGGGGCAGCTCTCGCCTCCTGCCTTGCCGGGCACTTTGTATCTTGGCTTCCCCCGCGGCTGTCCGGGCAGGGGGAGCTCTGAGAGCGACCCTCGTTCATTGCCACGCTGCGCCGGTAGCTCTGCGCGGGCAAGTTTTTAACCAGGGCGCAGCGCAAGCGGAGTCCCTTGAAGTTTCCCTGGGAGGCAGGGTTGGCGACAGCAGGGCTCCGAGCTAAGCCGCGTGGCTGGAGTTTGGGAGACCCAGCTAGCCAAGGGAGCGGGGGTGGGCGACTCCTTCTGCCCTGCCCTCTCTTGCACAGGACGCTCATTCATTTAACAAAGGCGGCTGCCGTCTGCCCCAGACCCCCTTAGCTTGAGCCAGTGTGAACCGAAGGATTGTGTCTGGGGGGGTGGTGGTGGGTGTGACCCAAACTGGCCCCTCAGCCTTTCCTGGCTCTGTTGGGATCCATTGACTAGCAAGAACTGGGGTTCACCTCTTGTTTTCTCAGCGCTGCTAGTAGAGAGACCTGGGCAGCGGCGCCCGGATTTGTATATTAACGAGGGGACCCGAAGAGGCAGTTGTGGGGTTCGGCGTTGGGCTTTTTTTTGGTCTAATGAACTGAAACAGTGGGGGTGTCTGGGGCTGGCAGAAGCTTCAGCGCTGAATTGATCGTGTACTCAGTGAGCAGAGACCCCACAGAGCACGTCCCGATTCGGAGCGCACGTCTGGCTTTTGATGGGGTTAGTGAGCAGCGTGGGGAGGAGGGAGTATGGCTTTTTGGTGAGGATCAGAGATCCTTAGGCTGGCGTAGCACGTCTAGCGAGCGAGTTGTCTGTCTAGGGACACCAGTGGGGTGGCTGGGGAATGGAGATGGATTCTCCCCTCCCGGCTTCGTATGTCTAGGCGGCGGCAGGAGCGGAGTGTGCGTGTGCTGGGAAAATGCAGAGTGCAGCTCCTCTGTGTCTTTTTTTCTTCTTCTTCGTGGTGATCGGCGAGAACGCGGGCAGGAGAACTGAACTTTTTGAATCCGATGAAGTGAAAATTCAGGGCGCGTGGGCGTGCCTCAGTGGGTGGCTTTCTTGGAGGCTGCTCTGGGGAGCCAGCCGCAGAGGGTTCTTCTGGAGGAATTGCTTTTAGCTCATTCTGTAACTCTATAAAGGCTGCAATGTGGAATTGCTTAGATTCAGAAAGCTTCATAGACCTACCCGATGTCCCCTAGTTTTCAGAGAGGTCAGTTTCAGCAAAAACCAGTCCTGTGGCACTTTAAAAACTAATACATTATGCCCTAATAAATTTGTTAGTCTTTAAGGTGCCACAGGACTTCATGATGTTTGCTGTGATTCTGGCTACTTTCCTCTTTGCAGAGGCTTGAAAAATCACAGTGCTGTGTGAGGTATCTGGATGCCACAGAACATTTGCTCCCACAGGCAATTACTCAGTCTTTATTCATCCCCAGTCTTGCTCCAGAAAGAGTTTCTCCTGAGGAGAAAGACAGAAGAAAGCCAGTTAAAAAGCCTCTGAATTTGACTTGATATTTGGGAAACATCATCTACTCTAAGCCATGAAAATGACGTTTAAATGTTCTTGTTAGCAATATGTACATTAGTAATATGTGGTAATAATTGTGAGGACTGCATTGGTAAACTGCTTAAGCCTTACCCAAACAAAAGCAGTGCCGGTTCTGTGACTAGGCAGGATCTCCTAGAGTGGGGTATGTTTCTAAAAGACTTTCAGCAAATCAGGGAACAGAAGGAAGAAGGTCTGTCCTTTCCATTGGGAAGTAGAGAGTAATCCCAGTATTTAACTGCTGTGTCTAGTGATTGCATTTTTTTTCATATCTTGCCAGCTTCCTGATGAGTTAGGCTTTCTCTTACAAGGTCTCCAGTGCCCTCAATCCTTCAGGAACCTCAGCAGCAGTTGCGGGTACTTGTCACTTTTCAGGCTCAAGGAAGGTCTAAAATTGCTAAATTGGTACAACTGCACCACTGTAGAGTATCTGGTGAAGAGGCTCTGAGGATGGGAGAATAGTGATAGAAATGTAGCCATGTTAGTCTGGGGTAGCTGAAGCAAAATGCAGGACAATGTAGCACTTTAAAGACTAACAAGATGGTTTATTAGATGATGAGCTTTCGTGGGCCAGACCCACTTCCTCAGATCAAATAGTGGAAGAGGATGGGAGAGTGTCTTCTGCTGACATAGTGTTGTAACCCACATATCTTCTGGGTGTGGTTCGCTGTCCCATGTAGTGGCATTAAGACCACTTACAGAGAGAGAATAAGTTTCCTTATTGGCTTTTAGCTCAAGCTGTAGAGGCTCATGCAGTAAGCTCCAGAGGTTCCAGGTTTGGTTCTGCCTGTCACCCTTGTAATAGCACTTGTGTAGACAGTGCTTAGGTCACTATACTTGCATCATTCAGGGGAGTGTGTGTGTGTGTGTTTTCACAATTCTGAGTAAAATAGGTTAGACAGACTTGCCTAGCAATGTAGATCTGCCATCAGAAAGGCTTTGGTGCAGTCCTTCTTGTGTCCAGTCCACTGAACAGTTGAGTTGACTCCTGTAGGAGTTATTTATATAGAGGGGACAGCCAGAATACAGGAAGATGCTAATGCTGCTATTCCATTATTTCTTGAGTTTCTTTAAAGATTAGTTACTTTTCTTTCATACTTTGATCCAGACTTTGGCGTGTTGTGTGCGCGCGTGCGTGTGTGCAACGTAACAGAAATGTATCAATTAAGGGGTGACGAGCAGGTGGATAACTGTCATACCTGAATTCTGCAAGCAGACTATATTTTTTCCAAATGTGATGCTAAAGCTAGTAAGGTACTCCTTCAATATGTGACATTGAAATAAAAGTTAAACCTGAGGGAAAAACTACTCCTGTAGAATAAGAGTATTAGTGCACTGACCAATGTTATGAATGAGATGGGGTGGATGAGTATTTTTTTATTTTTCAAACTTCTGTTGATGAGAGAAACAAGCTTTTAAGGGTAGATAGAACTGCTTCTCTGGTCATCTTTCCAGATAAGGAAGAAGAACCAGCCTGTGGGGGAAAACATAAATGGAAAGGTTTGAAATGAATTTTCTAATACCTCAAAGATGTCAAGCCTGGTTTCTCTTTGCCTTCCCCACAATTAATAGACGTTTATATTAATCTTTTGTAGTTTTCTTTTGAATCAGTTTGCTTGCAACAGTTTTAAATTCAGTGCTATCCTTCTCACCAAATAGGTTAGCGTTCCAAACATCTCCCTTTCTGTTACTATTTGGGGTTTATTTTTGTTGTTGGTGACTTTTCTGGCCGCAAGATGTTATGTCAGACATTGTGGCATTTGCATGGAGGAAATCACCAGGCCTATGTTTTATTCTCTAAGGCTAGGTCTACGCTACAGAGTTTTTGCGCAAAAGCTTGCGAAGCGTCCACACTTCAAGCACATTTTTGCACAAGTAAAACAAAAGAACAGAGGGATTTTTCCAGTGTAGGTATTTCTCATTCTAGGAGGAATAACTCCCTTTTGAGAGAGTTCTTTCGTGTGTGGCCGGGCAAGAGGGGTTTTTTTTGTGCAAAAAAAGAGGGAAGAGGAAAAAGCACAGGTGCCCTGGTGGCCATTCTGTCCATAACAATCACTGATTACTTGCGAGAGAGCATCCAGGCAGTCTTTTTCGATGCGATTTTGCAGTGGATGCTTTCTTGAGCAAGAAGTTTTTGTGGAAGATTTCTTGCGCAAGAAGCCAGTCTAGACATAGGACAAACTCCATCTTTGTACATAATGTTCTTTATTGTTTCTGACTCTGACTATTCACTCTGAGTGGTGTACCTGAAAACAGTTATTTCCTCCCACTTAAAAACTCACACACCTTAATCTGGGTCAATGCTTGTTATGCACAAACTCTATTTTGTGAACTTTGTAACCAACACTTGTAACTTTTCATAATCCAGTTTTGACCCCAGATGTGCTATGCCTTTTTTTAGCTTGTGTAATGGGAACTTATTTCAAACATTAGCTTTAATACTTTAAAATCTGAATGATCTACTGACTTAGAGCATGTTCTTCTACTTTCACCAAAGCCAATTACAATATTCCTTTTGCCTTCAGTGGAAGCAGGCTTGGGTTCTAAATCCTGTTTATTAACACGTTTTCTGACTTCTCCTTTTGCAATACAGCTGCACCAAGGCTTTTCTTTTGAAAGGGTAACTTTTAAAAATCACCAGCGCAAAGCAATGTACCCTCTAATCTTTTTTTCATCCATATGTGGATTTTTTCCATCCATGTGCGGACTACATTTTTTACATGCTCGGAGGCATGTGTGAACGTGCACCACCAACAGAAACACAGCCTAGCTATTGGTGCTCTGCTAATCAACTGGTCATCATCTGAATTTCCCCTGAGCATCTGCACAAATTCACAACTTACAGGGAACACTAGTGCAAAGTATGAGCATGGACAGGGTATGTGCTTACTGTGCTGCGCGGCTGTGCTGGTTTGTAATCTACTTGCCATGAGCGAGTAGATGACACTAATTGTCGAGCCCTGAGCATGGTTACCGGCCCCAAAGAGCTTATAGTCTAATAGACTATACATTAAGGTGCAGTGGAGAGGGAAGCAACCGCAAGCCGAGTAAGTGATCTAATGCTTATTTGGGGTGAGAAGAGGAAGTGTTTAGAGACCTCTTGAAGTCAAATGTGTTTTCAGGAAGGTGTGATGGGATCCCTCTGGTGCAGCCTGGAACTGGGTGAGCCTCCTGACTGACCAGCCTGCATTCTCTCACTGTGATACTGTGACAAGGTATACATGTCTGGCAGGTACTGCACTTACAGCCATTCACAGGCAAGAACGCACCCAACCTCGTTACACGAATGCTTCTCCCAGCCACTCATGAAGTAACGATAGAGAGACTCCAGCCAATTCCTTCCCAGCCTTCCACTCAGTACTGTCTTGCTCTGGTCAGAAGCCTGACCAGTGTAAGTTTATTACCTTGTCTGCGCGGAAAGGTCATGCACAAGCCTTTGTAACTGGCCTGAGTGTTCTCAAGCACTTCAAGCAAAAGACTCTGTTTTGTAAAGCATAAAACAGATATTTAGTGACACAGTTCAATTTTAAATGGTGGGCAAAAAAGATCACAAAGTTACCAAAAAAAAGTAAATGCACAATCTAAATTACACTACTTTATTTAGGTGAGTATTTTTCTTACCCTACTGGATGTTATGGTTCCTTAATGCACATGTTTCTCCTTAAGCCTGGACCAGTCTCTCAGATGATCTTTTGCCATTCCTTTTGCTTCTAGCATAGGTGGGGGAGGGTTAGTCCAAGTGCCTAGACTATCCTTGCCCAGGCATGTCTTGGTAGATTTTGCTGACTGACTAGGTTGAGCAATCCCCCCCTGCTGTGTTCTTGTGCAGCTGAGTCATAGAGGTGAGCAGTCCCCATTGTGTGGTGCTTGGGCAGCCCTCATTGAATTGTAAATCTCTTGATTACAACTCCCATGCTAATTAAAGATTGTTGAACCTCTTCCTGGATGGAGGTCCTTTGTATGCCACCAGTAAATGTATAGCATATTTCAGTAATACCATACAGCAAAATCTCATAACTTTATTCTCACTAATAATCTACATATTTGGAGAGAGAAACAGGTTTCAGCAGATCGTCCCCTTTCATAGGATGTCTTGTTTGGCATGTTTTGTATGAAGAATATGGGGGTTCCGAGGTGATGGAGAAATAGTGGAAGCATCTAGCTCTGTTTTGCACATCAGTTACAGTGCTTCAGGTAATCATCCAGACTTCAGAATGATTGTGTGAACTGGAGCACCACACACTTGGTTTCTGTTGTGAAAGCTAGAACAGGGGCTCTCTTCACCCGATATTGGCATAGAGAGTACACTTATTGGCTGTGTCTAGACTGGCAAGTTTTTCCGCAAAATCATCTGCTTTTGTGTAAAAACTTGCCAGTTGTCTACACTAGCCGCTTGAATTTCCAGAAAAGCACTGACGATCTCATGTAACATTGACAGTGCTTTTGTGGAAATACTATGCTGCTCCCGTTCGGGCAAAAGTCTTTTTCCAAAAAACTTTGGCGCAAAAGGGCCAGTGTAGACAGCAGAGATTTGTTTTCTGCAAAAAAGCCCCGATCGCGAAAATGGCGATCGGGGCTTTTTTGCGGAAAACCGCGTCTAGATTGGCCACGGACACTTTTCCGCAAAAAGTGCTTTTGCGGAAAAGCGTCCTGCCAATCTAGACGCGCTTTTCCGAAAATGCTTTTAACGGAAAACTTATCCGTTAAAAGCATTTCCAGAAAATCATGCCAGTGTAGACGTAGCCATTAAGTTTGCAGATGATACCAAGCTGAGAGGGGTTGCTACTGCTTTGGAGGATAGGGTCATAATTCAAAATGATCTGAACAAATTGGAGAAATGGTCTGAGGTAAACAGGATGAAGTTTAATAAGGAGAAATGCAAAGTGCTCCACTTAGGAAGGAACAATCAGTTTCACACATACAGAATGGGAAATGACTGTCTAGGAAGGAGTACGGAAGAAAGGGATCTAGGGGTTACAGTGGACCACAAGCTAAATATGAGTCAACAGTGTGACAGTGTTGCAAAAAAAGCAAACATGATTCTGGGATGCATTAACAGGTGTGTTGTGAGCAAGACACAAGAAGTCATTCTTCTACTCTACTCTGCACTGATTAGGCCTCAGTTGGGGTACGTCTAGACTACATGCCTCTGTCGCCAGAGGCATGTAGATTAGGCTACCAGACATAGTAAAATGAAGCGGCGATTTAAATAATACCTATGACTATTAGGTATTAGGAGGCATACCTGGGTGGTCGACAAATACCTTTGATGTCGACACCCGCGCGTCCAGACTATCGCGCTGAGCCGACAAACAGCTGATCAGCTGTTTGTCGGCTCAGCATGGCAGCCATGTAAATTTAAATGAAGCGTCGATTATTTAAATTGCCGCTTCATTTTACTATGTCTGGTAGCCTAATCTACATGCCTCTGGCGACAGAGGCATGTAGTCTAGACGTACCCTTGGAGTATTGTGTCCAGTTCTGGGCGCCACATTTCAAGAAAGATGTGGAGAAATTGGAGCCAGTCCAGAGAAGAGCAACAAGAAAGATTAAAGGTCTAGAGAACATGACGTATGAAAGAAGACTGAAAGAATAGGGCTTGTTTAGCTTGGAAAAGAGAATATTGAGAGGGGACATGATAGCGGTTTTCAGGTATCTAAAAGGGTGTCATAAGAAGGAGGGAGGAAAAATTGTTCTTCCTGACCTTTGAGGATAGAACAAGAAGCAGTGGACTTAAACTGCAGCAAGGGAGGTTTAGGTTGGACATTAGGAAAAAGTTCCTGCCTGTCAGGGTTGTTAAACACTGGAATAAATTGCCCAGGGAGGGTGTGGAATCTCCATCTCTGGAGATATTTGAGTAGGTTAGATAAATGTCTATCAGGGATGGTCTAGACCAGGCATGTCCAAAGTCCGGCCCGCGGGCCAATTGTGGCCCGTGTTCCGGTTTAATACGGCCCCACAGGTAATTTGGCAATATCTATCTTTTATGGCCCCCAACGAATCCATATGTATTGAGATGAATACATTGTAAAATCTCAGTTAATGTCAGTTGGTCTAAATCAGTTATAAATATATTTGGACACAACATGTATACTTGGTGTTATGTTCCTGTTCATATTTTTTGAACTTAAAAGTTGACAGACAACCTTTATTACCAATAATATGTAATGTACTTTACAATGTTCCTGACATATATTTCAGCTTCCTGGATTTTTTTTTTCATCTGGCCTTCAGATATGAAAGGCAGAGTGATTTAACACCTGTTTAGATCTGTCATCCATGTGACGAAATGAAAAGTATGCCGTTTGCAATAAACTTTGCATAAAATAGTTAATTTTCATTTAATTTTAATGGTTCAAAGAATGTCAGGCAAAATGGTCGGCCCTCACGCATGTTCACTTCATCAAATCTGGCCCTCTTTGAAAAAAGTTTGGACACCCCTGGTCTAGACAGTACTGGGTCCTGCCATGAGGGCAGGGGACTGGACTCGATGACCTCTCGAGGTCCCTTCCAGTCCTAGTATTCTGATTCACCTCTTGCATCTAATCTGGGGTGCAGATTAAACAATAGCTTTTTCCTAATACAGCAGTGGTCACCGATCAGGATCTACTGGTAGATGTTGGTGCCTCTGACAGGTGATCCTAACTGGTTCGGCGGGGAGGCTATCAAGTGTTGGCACTTTAGCTGCCCCTCCCCACACTGCCCTGGCTGCTTCTGCCCAGAGCAGCCCCCTACTTGTTGTGCAGGATGGAGGAGACAGAAGCAAGGAGGTGCTGATGTCACTCTGTCCCCCTCCCCTGTACCCCACTTCACAGAGTGAGGAGGGCGGAGCCTTGGCAAAGGGGCAGGGCAGAGGCAGGGCCTTGGTGAAGTGGTGGGGGCAGGGGTTTTTGGGTTTGAGGTAGATTCTGGACTGACTTAAATTCAAAAAGTGATCTTGTGCTTAAAGGTTGGAGACCACTGCAATACAGTTTCTTTGGGCAGTCTGTGCTCTTTGTACCTGCTTTAGTTCACTTCAATACTGATGTATCTCCACTGAAATCAGTGGGGGAAGAGTGCAACAAAGTAGGGCTGACACAGTTAATTGTAATTAATCACAACATTTGAAAAGCTAATTACACTGTTAAATAACAGAATACCCATTTTTAATATTTTTGGATTTTTTTTACATTTTCAAATATTGATTTCAGTTACAACACAGAATACGAAGTCTAGAGTGCTCACTTGATATTTTTGATTACAGATATTTGCACTGTAAAAAAGAAACACAATATAGTGCAGTCTACAGGCCAAAACATGAAGGGGCATATGAATGTTGAGCATTTCTGGCATGTTGGGATGTCGGTGAGTAGTCAATTAGACAATTAACCAATAAGCTAGTCTTACCGGTTAATCTAGTCTACTATTCATATTTCCCCCCCTAGCTACCTGTCTTCCTTCCTCTCCCCTCCTGGCACTGCTGCCTCTGTCGGAAGCAGGAGCACCGAGGGTGGGTGGATGGGGGGGCTCTGCCTGCAGCAGCAGTCCCTGCCTGTGGCGGGCCCAGGCTCATACAGAGGCAGCAGCACGGGGTGGCAGGGGGCTCACAGGGAGTAGGGCCAGAGCACATTGGCTGCTGGCCCTACCCCCAGGGACTGTAGAATAGTCAACAACCCGCTAAGAATTCATGCAGTTAGTCAACAATTCTATTATCCGCTATATAACACCCCTAATGTAAATACCTTATAATGTTGGCTACAACAGTGCCATGCGAACACCTGTCCTCTCTTTCAGGTGACATTATAAATAAGAAGCGGACCACATTATCTCCCATAAATGTAAACAAACTTGTTTGTCGTCGTCCTACTTCTTGTTCAACCAATCACTAAGTGGACTCTCAAGTTTTATGTTGTCTTGTTTTTCAGTACAGTTATGGAAAAACAATTCTACATTTGTAAACTGGATTTCTACAATAAAGGAACAGCACTACGTACTTCTGTGGCAAGCCAAAAAATCCTATTTATTATCTCTTTCATAGTGCAAATATTTGTAATATAAAGTGAGCACTGTACACTTGTATTCTGATGTAAATGAAAACAGTATATTTGAGAATAAAGAAAATATAAAAAATAGATTTCAATTGATATTCTATCATTAACAGTATGATTAAAATTATTAATTCCAATTTTTAATAATTTCACGTGAGTTAATAGATGCAGTTGTCAGCCCTAATATGGTGAGTCAAATGCTTTCTGATTTTTTTTTTTAAAGAGACTTAGCATAGCACTCTTTTCTGTCTCCAATATTGTGTATCTTTCTTCAACTCAGGAACAAACAGACCATGGCTGGAATGGCATAGCATGTGTCCTGGTATTTACATGCCAAAAGTGCTAAACAGTAGAATTCCCCATTTCATGCTTTGACCTGTTGTTCTTACATTTGAAATTATTTATGACAGTAGCACCCAGAGACCCTTCATGATAGGAGGTCCTCTCTGTGTTTGGTGCTGCACATAATATATAACGAGTGCTTGAAGTGCTTATACTAGTCTAAACAGATGGGAGAGGATGAGAGAGAGGATGTACTATTGTTTCCATTTTACAGATGGAGAACTAAGGTAAGTTGTTTGTCTGAGCTATTGCAGAGCTGGGAATTAAACCTCTATTTCCTGTGTCCCAGTCCAGTGCCTTATGCACAAAACCATCTATCATCCCTGGTCATATTGATGACACATCAACCGTGCAATTATTGATTTAAGATACAAAAATACCAAAGGTCAAACACAGAATTTGGTGTGGTTATTTGTTTTTTAAACTCTAGAT
Organism: Pelodiscus sinensis; assembly: GCF_049634645.1. Lineage (NCBI taxonomy): Eukaryota > Metazoa > Chordata > Testudines > Trionychidae > Pelodiscus > Pelodiscus sinensis. Next base: position 317,050,258 of record NC_134711.1, read on the forward strand.
TGGTAGAAAGAACAGCCATCTTGATGAAATAAAATTAAAGCTTTATGGTTGTTAAAATACTTGATAGCTCAAATATGAGCATTTCTTACCCCTATCTAGTGTGACTTCTTTCACTTTTTGATGGATTACGAGTTATGTTTTATTCACAAAGTGGGGGTTGGGGAAGAGAGATCATTTTCATTTAGATAGCGGGGCTTTCAAATAGTGATGTTTGTCACAATGGGTTCTTTTATTTGCATATAGAAAGCTTTGTGGCTGTGAAATACATATGCCTCATCAGATCTCTTTTGCAACTGTTTAGCATAAACATGGCTTTCCCTGGGTCCAAACATGTCCATTCTCATTTTATACACATGTATGTACCCACACATTGTTTATTTTAAGGTCGGTAGAAACTACTATTGTCATCTCTGGCCTGTGTAAGGCTGAAGGTCAGACTAGAATTTTTGCAGCGGAGAGAATTAATGTTCACATACAGTTAGGAAATCTATTGGGCACAGGAACTTATGAATGAATTAGAGCGTATTTTTAGAAATACAATTAGTTGCAATTTAAAGACTTTGTGTGATGTTGGATTTGCTTTTTCTCTTTGTAAACTGTTTCAAGAATTTGTGTCATTTGGGGAAACTTCTAATTGGATCTGGAACTAAACAACTCAAGTCCATCTTTAGTTCATATCCCTTCAGGGTGAAGGAAAAGCTAAGTTTTTCTTTAAGCTTGTGTCCTTATCTTTAAGGGTACATCTACACAACAACATTATTTCAAAATAATTAGCATTATTTTGAAATAACTTAGTCCACATCTACACAGCAGGCAGTTATTTTGAAATGGCAAAATACTGTCAATCTGGAGGACTTCTTACTCTGAGTCCTGTAACCTTCGTACAAGGAGTAAGGGAAGTCAGAGGAAGAGTGCTCTATTTTGAAATAAGTGCTGTGTAGACGCTCCCAGTTTCGAAATAAGCTATGCAATTGATGTAGCTCAATTTGCATAGCTTATTTCGAGTTAAGCCCTGCTGAGTAGTTGCACCCTATAGGAATTTCCCCTCCCTCCCGCCCTGTTACAAATTGGTTACGAAGATTTGGCACCAAATGGTCTGTTTTCTGTTACACCAGTATATAATCCATCAGAAAGCTATGCAGTTACATGGGTCTAACAAGAGACAGCACTTGGGCTATGATTTGAATCTAGCTTTGTGTTTGTGATGGGGATTTAAAATGCAATTTTGACCTTGATAAAAGGTGCAACTCAAAGTGAGTTGTCTTTGTAAATGGAAGCATAATTGAGTTCTCCAGTCCAAGGAGTTCAGGAGGGGGACGGGGAGAATATGACAAGGCCCAGTGGATGAAGTTCTGATACTCTTTAATCACACTAGTTCATTAAACCAACCTCCTGATCTTGAACTTCAGTGACCCTTTGCATTCAAAGATAAAGCTAACAGTCAGGTAACAGCTTGTCAGCAAGGCATGTAGTCTGAAGAGAAAAGGCAGACTGACACATCAAGCTTTGAAATGTGGTATTGATTAACTTATTAATTTTAATAAGACACTCAGTTATAAATCCCATTACATTGCATCTTTTCTGGAAATAAAGTAATTTGCATATAGTGACCTGAAAGTGATATCAATAAATGTTGGGTGAAATGCTCACTTCCTTCAGAAACTACAGAACACATTAAATCTTTATGGATTTCCTGCTGTGTAACACCTTTTTAATTGACCAGTGACACCGAGGAGGTTAACACTGGCAGAATTTAGTCGCCAAGAAGCATTCAGTGAGATGGTGCCAAATATGGGTGTTCTATTACTGGACCAATGATATTGTAGTTAAATGTCACCAGCAAAAAGGAGGTGCCAGATAAATGGGCTTGTCTGCTTTGCTGTTTCATAAAGAGCTTCTGGAAGGCTTTTATTTTATATATAATGCTTGCAGGGTATTTTTTTCCTTTTTGGTTTCTGTTTTGTGACTTTTTTTTTTTTTAAACACTGTAGAGTTAGGTCTTGTCTATCATACACGAATCTATGGATCACTGGAGAAATAGTAGAATTAATGACATTATGGGCACTGCAGAAGAACAATCTGGTTAATTGAGAAGAGAAGGGATTTTATTCAATTTTTCAAATCTGTCAGTTCTGGTTGGGTGATATTTAGTTAACTAAAACCACTTGGGAGAGAAACTTTAAAGATTTGGTAACTCTACCTTTTCAACTAAAGTAATACAGGAGCCTTTTAAAAATGCTTCTTTAGGCACATTTTAAAGAAGGGAGAGGAAAAAGTCCCCTTCTGCTTAATAGGGCATCTTTAATATAGAAATATGGCTTGTGAAATCCACTGGTCTTAATGTATGATGCTGTGACGACAGAGGTATATAGATTAGACTACCCGGCATAGGAAAATGAAGCGGCGATTTAAATAATTGCCGCTTCATTTAAATTTAAATGGCTGCCGCGCTGAGCCGATCAGCTGCTTGTCGGCTCAGCGCGGTAGTCTGGACACTCCGCAGTCGACATCAAAGGCATTTGTCGACCTCCCAGGCATGCCTGGGAGGTCGACAAATGCCTTTGATATCGACCGCGGAGCGTCCAGACTACCGCGCTGAACCGACAAGCAGCTGATCGGCTCAGCGCGGCAGCCATTTAAATTTAAATGAAGCGGCAATTATTTAAATCGCCGCTTCATTTTCCTATGCTGGATAGTCTAATCTACGTGCCTTTGTCGCCAGAGGCATGTAGTCTAGACGTACCCTTTGTGGTTAAAAAGAATGAGTGCTAGATTTCCAACATGAATTCCTGTCTATACTAATCCCTATATTTTGTGGAGTTCAGTAATGCCCTTAATGTTATAGGGTTTTTGTAGAATCCTAGAAGATTAGGGTTGAAAGAGACCTCATGGGGTCATCTAGTCCAACCCCCTGCTCAAAGGTGGACCAACTCCAACTAAATCGTTCCAGCCAGGGCTTTGTCAAGCCTGCCCTTAAAACCCTCTAAGGATGGAGATTCCACCACCTCCCTAGACAACACATTCCAGTGCTTCACCGCCCTCCTAGTGAAATAGTTTTTCCTAATATCCAATCTAGACCTCCCCCACTGCAACTTGAGACCATTGCTCCTCATTCTGTCATCTGCCACCACTAAGAATAGTCTGGCTCCATCCTCTTTGGAACACTCCTTCAGGAAGTTGAACGCTGCTATCAGATCCCCCCCTCACTCTTCTCTTCTGCAGACGAAATAAGCCCAGTTCACTCAGCCTCCTCATAACTTGTGTGTCCCAGCCCCCTGATCGCTTCCCTTGCCCTCCATTGGATTCTCTCCAATTTGTCCGTATTCTTTCTGTAGTGGGGGGGTTCCAAACTGGACACAGTATTCCAGATGTGGCCTCACCACTGCTAAAAAGAGGGGAACAATCATTTCTCTCTAGCTGCTGGCAGTGTTCCTACTGATGCATCCTAATATGCTGTTAGCCTTGTTGACAGCACGGGCACATTAACTCTTATCCAGCCTCTTGTCACTCTAATCCCCAGGTCCTCTTCTGCACAACTGCTGCCTAGCCAGTCAGGCCCTAGCTTGTAGCAGTGCATGAGGTTCTTCCAGCCTAAGTGTGGGATTCAGCACTTGTCCTTGTTGAACCTCATCAGATTGCTTTTGACCCAGTCCTTCAGTTTAACTAGAGGATTCAGCTAAAAGAAATCCAATGATGCTCAACAAGGTTTTCTGAAGATGATTTGAATTCCTACGCTTTGGAAGCCTGTTTCTAAAAATAGGAGTTCTGTCCATCTGAAAAAAAATTAAGATGCAAAATGAAAATATTAGATGGATCGCTATGTCTTTAGTGATTACCTTGTAGCAGATGGCTATTTCTATCACTACAATCAGTGAAAAATTCCTCCCCCTCCAAAAAAATGTTTGTATGAACTGTATTGCCAGATTCCCTGGGAGATCTTAAATTCTTTGTTTAACCACAGAAGTCCATTGTTGCTTTCCCTACCCTATCTGCCACCATTCTTCAGGGCTGAGCTCAGAAAGTCAGAAAGTAGTTCAGTTGCTTTCTTTAGGGCTTCTGAATCCTTGTCACTGGATAACACAGGGTCCCAGATGGTAACAATTTTTATTTTATAGTGGAACTTTCTTACAGTGGTGACCAGTGTCCTCTCTAATTTTTTTATGTCCATACTTGGAATTAATGTTGTGATGTGCACCAATATGGAGGTGCTGTGACACAAAATACATAGAAGTGCAATCACAAAACTCGTTCTTCACGTGGACAGGATGTGGAGGCGTTGAGATGAGGGGTTGAGAGTGTAGGAGGGGGCTCAGGGCTGGTTCAAAGGATTTGGGTGTGGGGGGTATGGGCTCTGGAGAGGGGTAAGGGATGCAGGGCTTGGGGTACAGGCGGGAGCTTCGGGGAGGAGTCAGTACTTCAGATGAGGGGGTAGGCTCTGGGGACGAGGGACTTAGAGGGTTGCAGGCTGCCCTGGGAAGATTGGGCTACCCTGAGCGTGCTCTCACTGCAGAAACTCTGGGCTAGGTGAGAAGTGCCTCTTTATGACTGCAGCAGCTCTAGCAGGGCCTGGCTGTCGCTAATCATGGCCCTGGCATGTCCAAGCTAGACTGGATGGGGGCCAGGGAAAGAGCACCTCTCCCTCAGTCACAGTAGGTCTGTGCCAGGGCTGGGTTGGGGGAGGGGCACCTCTCCTTCAGCCATGCTAAGTGTGGGGCAACTCTGTGCTGGGCCCGGGGGCCAAGGTGCCATGACACTTTCGTATTGGAGGCCAGTAGGGAGAGGAGGTGCCTCTCCCCACCACAGCAGGTACAAGGCTTAGGAAGAGACCTCTCACTACAGGCCTGAGACCTTGTGTGGGCCTTAATAGGCAGCTGCGTGGCTGTGCAGCTTAGAGGGAAATTAGGAGGTAACCTAGATGTAAATAATAATGATGGGACTCTCTGGCTCATGCCATAAAGCAGTGGAGCGCAGACTGGAGGGGGCATGAAGACACTTTGGCATTTCACCCTTTTAAAAAACTCTACCATTACCACTTTTTACAGCAGACTGAGTAGTGCCCCACTGCCACCTTTGCTTCTGCATAGCTGCTGCTGCTGGTGCTGCCTTCAGAGCTGGGCGGCCAGAAAGCAGCCACTGCTGCTCAGGATTTCATATTGTCTACGGTGCTGTGTGTGTGTGTGTGTGTGTGTGTGTGTGTGTGTGTGTGTGTGGAGGCGCGGGGGGGGGGGGCAGGGTTTAAATACTGCTCCTATCATGCCCCACAATCCCCACTGTTGTTGAAGTGAGGCCTGTGGGATCCCAGTCCTGCTGCAGCAGGACTTAACACATTTTGATAATAAAAACACATTTTTCTTTCCTTCTGCCAGTGTGCAACCCTCCCTTCCCCCGTTTCAGATTACTCCCAATGGGGCCTGCAACAAATTCAGTGAAAGGTAAAGGAGACATAACTGTAAAAGTTTGTGCATCACTGACCCAAGGCATCCACTCTTCCTTACAAGTTCTTTTATTAGGAGTCTGTATGACAGGGGTGGGCAAAAGAGCCTCCGGGCCGGATGTGGCCCGCCGAGCAGGTTGATCTGGCCTGCGGAGGCTCTGTCACTGTCCCAACCCCAGGCCCTAATTGGCCTGGGGGCACGAGGAATGTGCAAAGTTTCCTCCGCCCTGTCCTGCAAGGAGCATGCAGCACTTGAAAGTGCCACATGCTCTTGGCAGGGTGATAGGAGGCTTCATGTGCTCCCAAGCCCTGATTGGCCTGGTGGCAGAAGGGAGAGCGTGCAAAGTCTCCCCCCACTGCCAGGGGCATGGGCACCTAGGGGGAACCTTTGGGAGGGCAAAGGCGTTCCCCTCTCCTTCCCCCCTCCCCCAAACAATCATGATCTGTGGGTGGGGAAGCCCGGAAATATCCTGGCCATGCCCCCTGTGCTCAAGGCCCTGCCCTTCCGTTTGAGGCCCTGCCCCTTCTGGGGTGGCCTCGGGTCACTTCAAAAATTTCTGAAGTGGCACCCAGCAAAAAATTATTGCCCACCCTGCTGTATGGTGTTGCTAACTCCTGTGTTCTCTGTAGCCAGTGTGTCCTGATATTTGGTGAGTTTTTCTTAGAGTGGAAGGATTTTCTCCTGGAGGCACTCAACTTGATGAGAATCATAGCATTCATTTAAGGCAAGAAACTTATTTTTTTTTAATTACTATAGTGCAAAGTGCACTAGTGCAGTTGACGATGTGAAAGCCAATAGGCAAGTACTAAGAACATAAAATAAGATTTAAAAAGAATTACTTTGGAGAACCCAACTTGTTATTTTTGTTGAATGTTTCAAGTTAATTATACTTTATACAGGCAGTATTACCAAGTTGCAGTAACTATGCTGCTTAGTCTGCGGAAGCCCCATATATCTTCTGAAATCTCCATTAAGTATCCTTGGGGAGAGCGAGAGAGATAAAGCTGTTTGGGGGCAGGGGAGGAGGGGGAAGTACTGCAAGACAATAAATGAGCATGTCAAATTGCTGTTGCATTGACCTAATAAAGCCACATAATTTATTTAAACCCGAAACGAAATATTATCAAACTACTGGACCGGCCTACACATCTTTTTAATAAAGGGATTAATAAAAACCTTCAGTTCTTTAAAATATCTGTACCTTACTATTTTTATCCATCACTTGTGTATTTGACTGAATTTCTGAGCAATTTAATGAATTTTACCTTTTTGTAAAGTATTCCTCCCTGTGCTATCAATCCAGTGCCAAAAGACGTTTAGCAGGAGCACAATTGCTCCTTTAGGACCTGTTTAAATCCCCTGCTGATATTCCCAAAAAGATTTTGAAGCACAAAACTAAGCCGAGTCTGTATCTGTGTGTCTGTGTATATAGTCTGTCAGGCTGATTTCTCCCTTAAATCTACAAGCTGTGTCCATGAAAGCCCTGACACTAACCACTTTAAATGTAACTTGCCAAGAAAAAGTGTTGGGTTTGGGACTTTTTTTATATAAGTTCCCTTGTATCTTCTGCTTCTTTCCCTTCCACTCCAAGTTTGTTTTTGTGCTTGCTTTCTACATTAAACACTTGTTTTGTCTGCCTTTTTTTTCCTGAAAGACTTTAGAGGGAAACAAAGAAACAATACCCGAGTGTTACTGGAATCAGCCAATTAATTGAGAAGGGAAGTGATTTGAAATTGTTTTAAAGAAATTTATTTTATATTTATACACGAATCTGAGAAACACTTGGAAGGAAAGATGTTTTAAATGTTCAACACCCTGCTCCTGTTAAATCAGGCACCTATAGCCCACATTTGGGATCATCTAAGCCAGTGGGAGGCAACCTGTGGTCTGCAGGCTGCATGCGGTCCACTGGGGTTCCACCTGCAGCCTGTGCACCCTTTGTCTGCCCCCTTCCTCTGTATGCCTCTCGTGCACTTCCTACTCCTTCCCCTCCCTTCCAGCACTTTTGGAGTGCCATGAATCCATGGATAGGTGCTCTGTCCCTGCTCCTCCCCCTCTCCCAGAGCTTGTATGCCTTGTATCAGCTGTTCAAGTTCTGTGAGGGAGCGGGATGCAGTGTGGATCAGTGGATTCATGGCACTCCAAAAGTGCTAAGAGGGTGAGGGAGGAGTAGGAAGTACAGAGCTCCAGTGCCCCAGTGTACAAGAGGCGTGTTGGGGGAAAAGGACAGACGGGTACTCAGACAGCAGATGGAATCCTAATGGGTCACTGGCTGCAGGCTGCCCACCACTGAGACTGAGGAGGGCCACTCCTGGGGTCCACTCATTAGTCTTGGTTGTTCATCTCTGGTCCAAGCAGTCTACCAGCAAACCTAAGGAAGGTTTTATTTCTAAAGGCAAAAAGAAGCAACTTGTTTTTCCATGCTGAAGAAAACTCACAGCTTCCCCACCCCCAGCTTTTCATGCCTCCTATATACATGTGAAGAGCCAAACATGGCACAAAACCAATTTTGTTTCCTTTGTAGGTCACCGTTATGTAGGTTAAAAATAAATCAGCTCTGTGGTATGCAAGAAGAACAGTAAGTCTGAATCGTGTTTCCCTGTGGGTGCTCTTTTTCAGGTGCACAGATGGCCCCATGTGTCAGATGTTTCAAAGCAGGGCCTGTTTCGTCTGCACAGGCACTTCACACTCCCTTGTGCCCTACATTGAGGCTATACAGGAAAAGTCAGAAGGTGGCGGGAAAGTCTCTGTCTAGAAAGGAGTTCTAGTTCTGCTCGGAGCCTACTTTAAAGAGATTTCTAGTCTTTGCAGAAATCAAGTTGTCCTAGTCCTCAGATTCTAGGCTGGATACATTGTGGCTTCAGGGTGGTTCAGTACCAGTAGCACTCCTAAGACTGAGTTCTTCTAGGAGCCATTCCCCCAAGCATGCTCTGGTATCTGTCAGCATAACTTCTATAAAATGTGACTGGGGCAGCAGAGAGGCAGCCTGCATCTTGCAAGTTGGTACTAATGGACTGGACCTCTTGTTACTTTCTTTGGTAGCCCGAATGGTCAGTTCCTTGGTTACCACAGAAGTCCAGGCAACTGCTTCAGCTTGTGATAGTTTAGAAGCTGTCAACTTTGTGGGTCTCAGCATCCTGCCACTACAAGGAACCTACTTCAGTACTCTTAGTTCAGTGTTTCTCAAAGTGTGCTCCGCGGAGCTCCAGGGCTCCATGAGATATCTCCAGGGGCTCCGCGAGGTTGACAAACTGGAAACATCGATAGGTACAATACATACAATCAGTGGACCGCCCAAAATTTTGAGACCCTTTGTCTTAGTTTATCTGGTACTGCAGGAATTTAGATGTTAAGACCTGTGTGTTTTGGATGAACCAGAGCCTCCCCTGTTAGTGGCTACCACGATCCACGTGGTCACTGGAATTACAGGTCTTCCTAGTACTATCTGATTCCCCATCACTCTGGCAGAGCTCCCCTGTTGGTGGGGAGGAGCAACTTTCCTAAGTTTCTCACATCTCTGTGTAAGACCTTCCTAGTAACCTTTGTAGGAGCCTGAGAGGGCTCCCTATCACCTATAAGGGGAGGCGGATTCACAAGTAGAGGACAGATCTGAGTCCTCAATCACCTGTATGAGCCATCATTAATTATACTTCATATTCCTTATGGGTTCCACTTAATAGCAGTATTGGGACTCTTGTGGGGAGGGGCTGCCTAATGGTACCAGTTTTGAAGAGCCCTAGAGCCTCTCCATCTTTGGAGATTTTGAGGAGCAGGTTACATAGCCAACTGTAAGAGATGGTCTAAGACAGGGGTCTCAGACTCCTGGTCTGCAGGCCAGCATCCAAACCCTGTCCCTTCTTGCCATCACAGAGAATCTGGAGCAGCCAGATCAATGCTGCTGCCCTGCACCCCTTTCCCCAGTGATTCCCGAAGCTGTGTCCTGGTGGGTGGGGTGCCATGGGAGGGAAAGGGGTCGAGCTTGGGAATCAGGAATGGACCGCCTCATCCCCCCAGCCCCACTGGGACTCCCAGGCTGGATTGGGCAACTGCTCTGGGTGGGGATGGCCCATGTGCCGGGAATTTGAAACCTCTGGTCGAAGTGGGGCTTGGTCCTGCTATGAGTGCGGGGGACTGTACTTCATGATCTCTTGAGTTCCCTTCCAGTCCTGTGCTTCTATGATCTGGACCATCAGTCTCCTACCCCATCCATTCCTCTTTAACTACCTGAGTAGTGGGAAGTAATCTTTGAAGAGCAAGCAGCTGGAAACAGAGAATAGGACCACCCAACAGACTAAGGGTATGTCTACACTGCCACCCTGGTTCGAACTAGGGTGGCTAATGTAGGCATTCGAACTTGCAAATGAAGCCCGGGGTTTAAATATCCGGGGCTTTATTTGCATGTTCCCAGGCGCCGCCATTTTTAAATGCCCCGTAGTTTGAACTCCCTGCCCGCGGCATGGGCTAGGAAGCTCGAATGAGGAGTAACAGTAGTTCGAATTAGGAGCTTTAATTCGAAGTACCTAGCCCGTACCGCGTGTAGCCGCGGGCAGGGAGTTCGAACTACAGGGCATTTAAAAATGGCGGCACCTGGGAATATGCAAATAAAGCCCTGGATATTTAAACCCCGGGCTTCATTTGCAAGTTCGAATGCCTACATTAGCCACCCTAGTTCGAACTAGGGTGGCAGTGTAGACATACCCTAATATCCCTCATCTTCCCCAGATAAGGCCAAGATGCCTTTCCTACCCTCTTTAGTCTATGCCTTCAGCTGACTTCAGCACCTCATGAAACTGAGCCAATTCTTTGCTGATACTCCCCTGAAGAGGTTAGAGAGCTGCAACATAAACCATTGTATGCTTTGCAAATAACACTGTCTCTGCAAATGGGCTTGCCCATTAACAAATCCCTTCTGGATCCTGCCCAGACCATCTGGCAATACCATTAATTTGCAGAGGTGCTGATAAAACCTTGTGTCCCTCTCCCAATCCAGCCAAGTATTATTCCCGGGGGGGGAGGGGAGGAAGAGAGGATGGGAATTAAGATATCACCAGGCCTTCTCAGAGAATGACAGAGGCCCAGGCCACTTTCAGTTTAGAGGCCCCAGCCCAGCCCCAGGCTCCCAATGTATCTAACTTCTCATCTACAGGGTCATACTAAAACCAAAAGAATATAAGAAAATGAACCCTTGACTTATTTATTAACAATTTAGTCATTATACCAATAGCATATAGATTAAAAATTGAACTTTAATTGTGAGTTTCCACTGCAAGCAAAAGTCTTCATTTTAGAAATGCTTTTCTGGCTTTGTTGTGTGCAAACTTGTTTATAACTGAAGAAATATCTTTACGTGCAGCATCGCTGTTAATGTTAAGCATTGAGAGCCCGTTCAATTGCTTGTGTCCCATTGTAGAACAATGATAGTTCTTTACTTGTTTTAACATGTTGAATGTGCATTCACCTGAAGTCACTGATGCAGGGAGACTGACAAAAATACATGGTAATTGAATTTCCTAATATCATAATTGCAACAGGCCAAGATGGAATATTTCTTGAAGCAGTTCTTTTGGTTTGCAGTCCGATTTTAAAGTTGGTGGAATGTATATGTTTCAGGAAGAGGCTCTCGTCATAGAGATCTGTTGAAATTTCATTGTTGTACCTTTATTTAAACTGTTCAGCTGCTGAATATAGATCTTCATTACTTAGTTCTCTGAACCCCCAAAGGAATTTAAAAAGGGTACAAATTTGTCGTGGTGACTCAGATTGATGTGTAAGACCAGATTTGATGGAGTCCATAATAACAAAAAAATCAACTCGACAGTGCTTTTCTGCATCAGATTGAGATGTTAGGTTGTGATCGGTGGAAAACGCAGTTGAAATGTCAATTCCCTGTGCTACTGATTTGGACTCAAAGGATTGTGTCCTATTGATCATGAATCTTTTTAATATCTTTAAGAAGTTGTTCAGTGTTATCTCTCTCAACATCTAATGTAGCATTGCGTGCTTCGGTTACAAGATTAGTTTCATGGATTACTTTTAGCGGCTTCACCCACATGGTTAACATTAAATGCATTCAAATTTGGATGTATATTTCTAAATTGACTTTAGCTCAGTGAGAGCCTGTGCTGTGAGAGTAAGAGATTCAAGCTCACTTAAAGCCTTTCTCAGAGTCTAAACGCTGTGCAACTGGTTTAACACCATCAATTCATGCTGACCATCTCATTGATGACATGCTGTGAAGGGAAACAGGCAGATGCTGCTTCAGAATTCCCACTTTTGAGGACTGCTATTGAAGAGATTGTACAATTGCTGGATTGTTCCAAAGTATGTGATTGCACTGAATTATGCAAGGAAGCAATCAACGACAACAAGATTTAGTGTGCAGTTGCCACAAATGGAGAAAATACAGCTTGGATTTTGCTCAAGGGAGACTGCTTGTACTTCCCAGCCATATTGGATCCATTGTCATAGGGTTGGCCAATGCAGACTTGAAAATTTAATTTTGAAGCTTTCCTGAATTTCTAATATACAAGCAGTGATTTCTTTTCCATTTTTTGGGGTGAAATTATTGAACAAAATGAACAGTTTCAGTCTCTTGTATAGATCTCTCCATTTGGAAGAGTTTGGTCAGCATCCAGATGGGAAAAGCATGATTTTCAGCAACTTTCGGTATATTACTTGGAATCTGAAAACAATGAACTTTGAGAAGTGACTGCATTTGAGCAACATCATTCTTATAAAAAAGTCCAGTATCAGGTTCTGATGCTACTGTTGTTGCACTATCTCCCGTGCTAGTCATAAGTTCTTTTTCTTACTGCTCAGCATCTCTGAGGTCCTCATTTTGTGCCAGTATGGTCTCTAAATTGAGTGTAAATTCTGCATTGAAATGTCACTTGTTGGTACAAAGTTTTCATCATCAGAACTGGAAGTATCATGGTCACAGTCTAATGGCTGAGGCATTTTTTCTATGAGAAATGATGCTATTGGCTTTAAACTCTTAACTGCTGCTTTACTCTGTTGCTTTTGCTGTTTCTCACTTGCACCACTTTCAAATCTTCGCTTCATTTTTATAAAGGGGTTATTTTACAACATAGTAACACACAATAAATAAATTCACTATAGGCTATTGCTAATATACAATTAAAATTTTGTATGTACTTTGGGGGTGTTATTTACTATGGCCCTTGTGCCCTTATTTCAAAGTCTTGAAATTTCATCTGCTAACATGTTCCCATTAAATTCCTCTAATAACTGGAGTGTTATGAATATAAACACAAGGTGATTGCCAGATTAAATATAAAGTTTATTAAACAACTAGAATTCAAAGGTTATCATCACAAAAAAGCTTTTAAAGGTGAATCTGAAATTGGATGAAGATGTAGCTTACAGCTGAGCCTGATATGGTTATTGTATAAGAAGACATAAGAAAAAAACAGGAATATGAAAATCTATTATGCAGATATAAACATATAATTTAAAGGTTAAACTCACCCTGAGATCAAGCAAAATCACTTTACAGTAACAGAATTAATTACAACTTTCAAAACCATGTAAAGACTGTACAAGGCATTTCATAGAATCACTAATCACAGAAACTACTCCAGTCATGTAGATGAAAACTCGGACGTGCCCAAAAAATTGGTGAAGGCTTGAAGTCCCATAATGATTTAAATCAATTTTTTGCAGGTGTGTGTGTATATAGGTTTTTTTGTTGTTGTCTCTGTTATAACTGCAAGGTGTATACAAAATAGAAATGACTTGGTAGAAAAAATCAAAATTTGAGGCCCCTTTGTCTCCTGAGGCCTGGGCCAAATGGCCCTCCTGTCCCCTCTGTCTGATCGGGCCTGGACATCACATACCTCTCTCCTTGAACGCTGAGGCAGTAAATATATGTGAAAGAGCATGTAATGGAGTTAACTCACTGTGGGATCTCCTGCTGGCTAGTCTGTGAATTTTAGTTTAGTTCATGGAGTGCATGGCTACAGATAAATCTACCTGAAATTTGATCTTACAAGGGCCTGATCTGGTTTTTTCGCCTCAGATATATATACTTTGATAAAATAACTTCCTTTTACCTACACTTTTTCATTTGCATTATTCTTTAGCTGAGGTAATACAGGTTGAATCTCCGAAATCTGGGATTTTCTGGTCTGATAAGATGTTGCTGGATCAAAGAGCCCCGGTGCCTGGGAGTGCGAACCCCGTCCCCAGGGAACCCCGGCTGGGTGGAGCAGCAGCAGGACCATTCGGACTCTCCATGAGTACTGAATCCCATGGAGCTCCCTGCTCCCCTGCCACTCCTACACTGCTCTGTCTGATAGAGAGGCAGCAGTGCAGAGGGTGAGTGGGGCAGGTGGGAGCTGGTACACAAGGAAGCCGGCTTTTAAGTCAGTTCTGCATGCGTGTCGGCTCTACCTCCCCCTGCTGCCTCCCACACAGGCAGCAAGGGGAGGAGGCAGGCAGGAGCACCGGCTCTGGAGCCACCTGCCCTCCCATGCTGTTGCCTCTATCAGGGAGGCCCGGTTCCACCATGGACAGAGGCTGCCGCAGCCCTGTGCTGCTGCCTCTCTAATCAGAGGCAGCAATGCGGGGTGGCAGGGCTCCCCAGGAATGGGGCTGGGAGTACACTGGTTGCTGGCCATAGGGACTATCGAATAATCGTGTCCCCGATTTAATATTTGGCATGGTTACATCATTATTCAATTACACGATATCTAACATCCCTAATATGGAACTTTGGTCTGACCCAGTCTGGCTGTTCTTATGTTCTTCTTCTCCTTGTATGATCTCCAGTCTCTGAATTTAAATTCATAATAAGCTAAACCTGGGATTGCAGAATGGAGAAATTCTGTGGCCGACCTTGACTTTTTCATGAGAGCAAAATGGGCAGGTGAAAAGTGGTCTGCCTATGAATCTGGCATGTGACTAGAGTTCCTTAGCAGCTCAAGCTGTGTGTAGGCATAGCTGCAGCTGCTGTCCTTCTGGTCTTTTTGGCTCAAATATAATATTAATGTACATTTTAATTTGGAATAACTCTTGGGACATTGGACTTTGGAACAATTGGACATGATGAATAATGGAAACCTCATAGTGTCAGTCTCTCATCCAAGTTAGGCATTTTGGAAGGTCACTGCCTGCATATTAGGTTACAGATTGCTTTGCTCAATGGAGGAATAGCTTGAAGCAGTGGTGGGCAACCTGTGGCCCACTAGGGCTTTGCCTGTGGCCCGCAGAACTCCTGGCTGTCCCCATTTCCCAAGCTCTTGTGCATTGGGGCACTTGAGCTCCACACTTCCCTGCTCCTCTCCGTCCCTCCCAGCACTTGTGGAGTGCGCAAATCGCCTGACTTGCGCTCCGTTCTTGCTCCTCCCGCTCCTCAGAGCTGGAATGCTGGGAATCAGCTGTTTGCGGCTGTTCAGACTTGAGGAGGAGTAGGGAATCAGACGATTCATGTGCTCTGAAAGTGCTGGGAGGGAGGTGGAAGAACAGGTAAGTGCAGGGTGCCAGTGCCCCAGACCGTGAGAGACATGTGGGCTGTAGGTGGAGCCCCACTGAGGTGAAGGAGGCCACTCACACTCATGATTTGTGCTTGCCCATTGCTGGCTTAAAGCATTTGTCTTTACTCAACTTGTTCATATTTTACAATTGTAACACACACATTTAAGGAGAAAGATGTAGCCAGACTCCACTTCTAAATCTGACATCAGGTGAGAGACAAGCTTCCAAGCTCTTCTTCAGGTAGTGGGAGCATCACAGCTAATTGGGAAGATTAACACATTGTTCAGCATAAGTAGTTGCTGTGTATTCTAAAGGATCATTCAAAGTAGAGTGGTCCATTAACAGCTCTGCAGTCATAGGACAAAATGAGGGCAGCTAGAGGGTCACAGATTGTTGTAATCTGCTATATATAGCAGATTTTTTGTTTTTGTCTCTGTGTGTGATTTATAGTTTTTGTCTCTCTGTCTGTCTAAATGGTCAGAGCTAGGACCGCTAAATTCGATATACAGCTTTCACATATCATAATTTAAAGCAAGGGAAGGGTTTGGTTGTGCCAGGAAATTGGGATGTGTCTGGAATGGGATTGCTTCTCATAAAACCATACAGAAAAAAGTCAGAATCACCAGGCAGGTGAAAGGGGCTGGCTGGGAATGTGCCCTTTCCCTTCCCAGTCCAGGATTGCCCCAGGCCTAAGCCTTCTCCCTTAGGTGCCCTTTGAGGAGAGCAGGGGGCCCGAAATGTTCATATGGGAAAATTGCTGTCTGTTCCTCTTCATCAAGGAGCGAGGGGAAAGTGCAGAGTTTGCTGCATTCCTCACGCTGGCTGGGGAGTGCAGGGGGGCAGACAAATCAATCTGCTTCAGCAGGAGGACATGCACCCCTCTCCCAGCTGTGCCTGCTGGAGTTGCAACAGCCATGGAGAGGTGTTTCTCCTCTCGCTCCAAGTTGCTACAGTGAGAGAGGGCTGGGCTAGTCCTCTCTTCCAGGAGCTGCCCTGCATACTGACCCCCTCGTCCCCAGCTGCACCCAGAGCAATGATTTAAAATGAAGCGTGCACATTTTCATTTTCTTCTCCAAAAAACAAAAATTAATTGAATTAAGACCTGAGTAATGCCAGGTACATCTTCTGAAACACAGGAGACCTGTTACTTACTCTCCTCATCATGTGACTTAATTTGCAGAATTCAGCTGAGAGACATATAGTTGAATAACATTACAAAGTAAACTACCATAGTGGATCCCCATGGCCCAGTGGTCCCCAACCTTTAGAGGCTCCCGGATGCCCAGGAGGTGGGGGCCACTCACACGCCAGGCGCCCAGGGGCGGGGCCGCGTGTCCAGGGGCACGCCAGGGAACTGGGATACCCTTGCATCCGGCGCCGATGTGTGCCCTAGGGCCGGGGCTGGGGCCGCCCGAGCGCCTTGTGCTGTGGGCCCGGGGCCGGCGCTGCCGGCCGAGCCACGCGCCTGGGGCCAGCACCAGCGCCGCTCGAGCACCATGTGCCCGAGCGCCCACATGTGCCCCGGGGCTGAGGCCGCCCGAGCGCCGCGCACCCAGTGCCGGTGCGTGTCACGCGCCTGGGGCGGGGCTGGCCCAGGTTGTCGGCGGGCGCACACGAATGCCCCGGCGGGTGCCATGGCGCCCGTGGGCACCGCGTTGGGGACCACAGCCATGGCCTATTTTCAAGTAGCCCCAGAGGCTTTATCCCCATCTCCCTTCCTTTTCAAAGGACTGACAGGCAATGAAGTATGATCCTATTGCATCCTGACTCTGACTAGATTTTAAGTTGATTGGGTCTCCTTTGAAAAAGTTATCACCCTAAGGTACTTACTAATGATCGTTGTTGGGCCTTGTGTTACTACTTCCTCAAGTCCCTTTTCTTTCCCTGGCATTGGAACGCCCTTCAGTTTGTTTATATTAAGCTATCCAGCCTCAGAATCTGAAGTTGTGTAATTAGTGTATTTGATTCTGGGTTTTAATGTTATGCAGGGCCCCAAGCACTTTGTCCAGCAGGGTGCTTGAGGAATAAAATTATTATTGTTACTGGCAGAGAAAGAGCTCAGTGGGGTGTTTCCTCAACACCTGTCTGCATTAAGCCTGACTCAATTAATCCTTCTTTTATGGAAGTAAATTAATTCTTCCATTCAAAACCCCAAAAGACAATTCAGCATTCTTCAGTAAGTTACACACCATCTTCTGGCCTGGGACCTGTTACTGGCTAAAACAATTAGTTTTTAAAGTATGTAAATCAGTATTCTGAAGACTGGATCTTTTCGGCTGGTTTAGAGTGTTTGATTCTCTGCCGCCCTGTCTTGCGTAGTCACTTAAATCTGTTCCAAGTGGATGTAAAATGCTACCAAACCAGCATGATAGCATTTTTTACATCCACTGCGTGTATAGATCTAAACGATTTCACAAAGGTGCAAGGCAGCGGTGACTCAGCCTGGAGAACAGCTTTCTGGTATACTGTAATTGTCACCGAGGCGTGGGGAGTCACCGGGTCCTGCACCCCCATCTGCAGTGAGATGTGATTCCTGGCCAACAGGTAGAACGGAAGGTTTATTAGTTCGCAGGGTTACAGCACAGATCAGACTTGTTAGCACAGAAATCAGAAGCAGTGGCTCTGAGCTCACTCTTGGGGAGAGGGAGCTCAGAGTCAAGGGCCCTTACTCCCCTCTCCCCCGCCTGCACCCCAAGCCAGCAAGACTCACACACCCAGCAGCTGTCTCACTCTGCAGCCAGACTTGTCTCCAGTCTTTGTCCAGTTTCCCCTGGCAAAAGATGTCACCTGGTCACACGCCCTCTTCCCAGCTCAGGTTACAGAAAGTATCAGCTCCTGAGTACACAAGGAAGACACTCACACCGAAATTCCCATCCCCATCTAGATATTGGTACAGTGCCCAGGGAAACTGAGGCATGTGCACAGGGTTACTACAGGACAGTAGAAGTCACCCGCAACATAAAGTGAACAGAGTGAATACAATCCCCACTTTGTGTCAGTAATAAAGCTGGCTTATCTTAGAACTAAACCAAAGTGCACATTTATTGACTGTTCATTTATACATTACAGCTTGTAACCAAGATGTAGTTTTTGTAATTTGGCAGGAAGTCCATGAGCTTGTGCTGTGCCGAGAGTATTTGGTAAGACTCATCCAATGAGTGAGTGAGTTTTGAAATTTTTACTTAAGGACAGGTTCTACCACCCTTCCTCAAGTTGAGTAGTAACTTACTTCACTAGTAGTCCATTGATTTCAGTGGGACTACTTATGGATATGTTATTAGTCTACCCTTGGGAATAAGGGCTTGCTTTTTTTTAAGGTATTTAAGCTCTGGAAGAGGCAGGTATATAATTAATGAGACTTCCAGAAGTATCTATCTTCATATTTTGGTATCTAAACACCTTTACAAATGTGCCCTTAAATTATTATTCCAAGTCAGTGAAGGAGAAAGAAACTTGATGAACTTCCAAGTTATTTTTTTAAGTATTTATAGTCTTTTGATCTTTACTACTCTCCAGTAGGTAAACCATAGGGAATACCAAGGAAAACAACACATATCAACTGATTGGAGGGATGATTAAAAAAAGCTAATCATGGGTTGCTTTGTAAAACAAGGAGGAAGTCAGTACTGTCTCCAAGCATCTGAAAGGTTTTAAAAAGCAAGAGGGGAGGAAATTGTTTAGGCCTAAACCCTGTGAACATTGATATAAAGTTACTTGTGTGCAAACCTGAACAGTCTCATTGAATTCAGCAGAGCTTTATAAGTGCTTGCAGGATCTAAGCCTTGAAGTGGTACACTGGAGTGTAATTAAGCAAGGAAAAATGAGGCTAATTATAAGGGGAAGACTTCCTAAGAATGAGATGTACTTCCTGGTGGTATGATCTCAAGGGAAGGGAGGAAGCCCCATTGAATACAATGTTTAAAACTCAACCGAGTAAAAGATGAAAATATTTTAAACTTCTAAATTCCTGCCCTTATATGTATCCCCAGTTGAGAGCTATTTATGTCGAGAGTTTACGTAAAAGTTGTTCGCTATTACAAATCGCCTCTCAGTAATGGGGTAAGCATTTTAAAAGAGAAACACTGGTACCTTGATTGTTCTCACTCTCAAATCTGCACTCTGTGCTAGGTTCCTTCCTCTGACTCAATGTTCAGTGCAGAAAAGTGAGGGGGCAAGCTGTGGCACCATTCACCTCACGTAGTCCTGTGAGGTGTCTTGGATTTGTGCAGGGCTAGAGCTGTGTCCAGGACTGCAAGGTGGGTTCTCGACTGCTCCCTGGGCTGGCCGTGTGGCGGCTGCCCAAAGCTGGAGCTAGGCTGTGGTGTGACTGCTCCTGAGGTTGGGGCCCCATGCACCTCTTTTGCCTCTCAGGGCCCCCTGTCCCTAACTTTGTCCTCTCTCCCCTGCTCTCCACGTCACTGCCCACCCCCAGCACCTCACTCCCTGCAAACTCTGGGCACTGGCAGCAGGTTCCCTCTGCCCCAGGTGGGGACTCTCAGCCAGCAACCGAGGGCAGTCTCTGCCCTGCATGCAGGCTGCCCAGGGAGTAATGCTGTTTGGTGGGGTGCACGTCTTACCAAACCCCCCATGAGGGGGGTGCCACAGTGGCACACATCTGAACAAGCACATGTGACCTCATTGTTGGTGCACAAGACAAAACTCACTCCGGTCGTGGATGGAAAATCTTAGAGGGAACACTGCTCTCTTGTCCTCCTGAGTGGAAGACATGGAGGATCCTCATGGACCTTCCTTCTCCAGAACCCACTTCTCGAGTTTTCCGTGAGAGGTGATTATCTGGCCTCTGGTAGGCTTAATACATTTCTCTACTGTGTATACTTTAAGATTTTTAATTACGGGTGACTTATGCCGATTGATGCAATTTTAAACACTGCCTTCACTGATGTATGCATGTTAATTAAGAGCAAAGAATCTATTATATTATTCTGTACAGGATTAGCATTAGAAACTGAAAACTGCCCTGAGGGGCCAGCAAAAATAAATTGCCTGATAGACCTTGAGACTAAATTTGATCTCTCTTTATATCTATACTACAGCTTATTCTTCTATGTATTTGAGAGAGTTTGTACATGTCTGTCTGTCTGTGTGTCCATCCTTCTGTCCATATATGAGTCCATTTGTTTAAGAACTCCAGAGTGGTAAGAGCTAGGACAACCAATTTTGGTATGCAGCTTCCTCTTATCCTAACTTAAAGCAAAGTCACGGTTTGCTTGTGCCAGACAATGGGATGTACATGGAATGCGATTTGTTTCTCATCACATGGAAAGGGAGAGGTGTGATAGAAGGAACAGTTATACTCTCAAATGACCACAGGGGAGCAGCAAGTACAGGGGACAGTTATATCACAGAATACTTGAATTGGAAGGGACCTTGAGAGGTCATCAAGTCCAGTGCCCTGCTCTCACAACATGACCAAGCACTTTCTAGAAACTCTAGATCATCCCTGATGTCCATCCAAACTGCTCTTAAATATTTCTATTTCCAATTATGGAGATTACACAACCTCTGTAGACAATTTATTCCAGTGTTTAACCACCTTGACAGTTGGGAAGTTTTTTTTTCTAATGTCCAACCTAAACCTACATTGCTGCAGTTTAAGCCCGTTGCTTCTTGTCCTGTCATCAGAAGCCAAGAACAATTTTTCTCCCTCTGCCTTGCAACACCCTTTTAGATACTTGAAAACTGCTATGATGTCCCCCCCCCATCAGTCTTCTCTTTTCTAAGCTAAACAAGCCCAGTTCTTTCAGTCTTCCCTCATGGCTCATGTTTTCTAGACCTTTACTAATTTTTATTGTTCGTCTCTGGACCTTCTCCAATTTCTCCACATCTTTCTTGAAATGTGGTGCCCAGACCTGGAGACAGTACTCTAGTTGAGGCTTAATCAGTACAGATTGAGCACAGGGGCAGTAAGTGCCCCAGCCCTGGGAAGCAGCCACTGGCTGGGCCACACAGCCCCTGCCATCCCAAGCTGGCCCCAGGGAGCAGCCAGGGGTTGCCCTATCCTGAGCCCCAACACCCTCATGTGAGTCCCCCCCACACTCCCAGCCCCTTGCCCTGAGTCCTTCCTCAATCCCTAACCTTGACTCTTGTACCCCCAGCATCCTCTTCTGAGCCTCCCACATACCCAAGTCCATTCCCTGACTCCTGTATCCTGCTGTGAAGGACCTGAGCAATGCCAGGGAAATATTCCAGTGTTGGCATAACTTATATGGAATAAATTACCTCACCCCCAAGTGACATAAGTTACACCGACATAAGTGCCTGTGTGGACAGTGCTATATTGGCAGGAGCACTTCTCCTGCTGACATAGATGCCACCATTTATGGGGCCTCTCTCCAGAGTGTGTATGTAATCTTACAGCCTTGCAGCTGCACCTGTAAACTCTCTTGCTTAGGCCTTCTTGATACTGGGGACCTGCTTCGTTAAAAGCTTTGTTTGGCTAGCCATGCTGGGGTAAAGCCACTAAAAGCAGCAGTTTGCATCAGCGCAGCTTATCTCTGTTTCAAGGAAGTGCACAGGTGCAAGTTGTGGTTTATGGTATTGCCTGTCTACTTTGGTGGCCAGCCAACTGGAGAAATCTCTTGTTCGGACCAGGTGTTATACCCAGGTAATTTCATTGAAATAAAAAGTGAGACCATAATCAGGTTGCATTCTGTAGCTTAAAACTGGAAAACAAAATTGCACAGGAAAACTCAAAAGGGGCTTTTAAAGTGATTGCTTAAAGAGATGCTGTCAACTTAAATTTGGAAACAAATTTAAAATTTAGAGCAGAAAAAAATCAGTTCATGTAACTTAATTTTAAAAGTAAAATCCAATGAAAGCACTCATTGTTTACACAAATAGTTCCCCTGCAATTTTAAAAAGCCAAACATTACGCAAACGTGAAACAAGCTTAATTGATTTTCATTGTTCACTGAGAGAAATACCAGAGGTAAACCATGAGCACAATAAAGGCAAGTTAGATTTGAAAAATTCCATTCTAACAGTCTAAGGTATGGTTAGCACATTTCTTTACCTGTGTTGCTTGTTAATATATTATTTAAGTTAAATGCCCTTTTTGGACTGAGGGTTACTTACTAGAGGTGGCTTTTACTGCAGGTTTCACTCTATTTACTGCCGACACAGTAGTAACCATATTAAAATGTATCCTACTATGTGTCCATGTATGTCACCAAAGATGATGCAGAGGGTCGTAGCTGGCACTGTGCTTTGAAAGTTGATCCTTGCACAAAGCTGAATTGATCTGCTTCTGTGTATATGTGTTTCTCCATCTCTCCTGTTAAAATAAATAAATAGCACACTTGCTTACCCTGAGTCAGTGACAATACACATTTTATGCATGTATCCTCAAAAGCTTAGATCCTGGCTGAGAAATCCAAGCTGCAACTGTACTTAATTATTACTTTGCATTAATAGATCAGCAACGACACTAATGATTCAATTGGCATTGGAAAAGGTTCAGAAAAGGGCAACAAAAATGATTAGGGGTTTGGAACGGGTCCCATATGAAGAGATTAAAAAGACTTGGACTTAGAAAAGAGGAGACTATATGGGGGGATTTGATAGAGGTTAAGGATGTTAAAGACTAGTCAACTATCTAATAAGCATTTGCTCATTGGATAGTTTTTTGACTACCCGATAGGCACTTCTGTACTCTTCCTTTGAAATGTACAAGAGCCCCCCCCCCAGAACTCTGCATACAGCCTAGGGCCATCAGGAAGTCCCGCTGACTCTGGACTGCACAGGGGTGTGCCAGCTTTGAAATGCACAAGAGTCGGAGTTCCCCACTGACCCCGGGTTCCATGCTACTGCTGCATGCAGCAAGGAGCCCGGGATCAGCTGGCGACTCTCCTGTTGATCCTGGGCTCCCTGCAGCTCCCCTTTGAATCACGTGGCTTTGTGGTTCAAAGGAGATGCACTCACATTTTCCTTGTTCAAAGACATACAGAAGAATTCCAACATTTCCAAGCAAAACTCAGCCAAAATGCCAAGTTTTATCTGGCATCCCACAACAGGATGTGTGGGGGGGGGGACTGAGGTGCTTTCCCTCTTAGTAGTCAGGAAACCATTTTGGGGAAACTAAGCAAATTTAGCAAAAGTATTGGGCTTGAAATGAGCTAATCTGTGCAGCTTTCATTGCAGATGGATGACTCTGCTTCTGGAAGTTTGTCATGATAACTTTTGAAAGCTTGTTCAAGCTGTTTTCATTGCATGCAGACAGGAATGTTGTGTTTGCCCCATCCCCTAAAAGGCAACCTTTGTTTTAGCTACCGGCCGCTTTATTTTTTGGTAATATTTTGGGGTGGGAGTATGGAGAGAGGAATTAGAAATGAAATCAGGGATCAGTGTGAGCCAAAACCTTAATTTTGAACATCCTAAACTTCAGGAAGTGGGGTTGGGGATCCATAGCTTACTTCTACAAATGGCTCCATCTCTATTTGGATCTGAAATATCAACTTTCTTCAAGCTGAATAGACTAGATCCCACCAGATACTGCTGGTTCGTCTGTACAGACCATCTAAGGTGTTTTAAAAAACTGGCCTACACACATTTTTTGGGTACTAATTTAATGGTTTTGGTTAGGGATGTGAGTTTACTTTTTTTTTAAATAGAGGACTAAGTTAATTTGCTACAACTCCTAATGTAGACATAGTAATACTAATATAAAGCTTCTTATGTGTATGTAGCTTATTCCTGTAGAAAGATGTCTGCCAGCTGGATATCTAAATGTTGTATAGTTAAGAATCTATCTACAGAACAAAATGCTGCAGTTTCTCTGCTAGGTGCCCTTCCTAGTGGAAGGCTTTCCTGAAAAGGCCTGTTTGGACTCCACACGATGGCTAAACACCATGCAATAATTTCTTATTTAACACAATAGATGCATTTCTGAAAATGTTTGTGCTGAGCGAAAACATGCTATGTGGGGGCAATTTTCCTATTACAAATAATGGAAAAGGTGGGGGTTGTGTTTCAGATGGTGGTGGCGAAGTCAATTTTTTGTTGGTGCTGGGTCATCAATGTCAACATGAGATATCTAGCAACACAAGATAACTAGCAACACAAGTCGTTTGTTAAAACAAACAAACACATGAGCGAATAGAGGAGTGCTGTGACCACATGTATTCATCCGCTCATGCATATTACCACTGTTTTCATCATCTTATACTGCCACACAAAGTAGTTCTCCACTTGATTATTTTTCTGTTGTTTTGGGGACGGTCATGTTATTCGAAAAAGTTTTTTAAAAAAGTGCTATTGTGAAAACATGTTAAGCAGGTACATGTTAAATGAGTAGTTACTGTATTGTGGTTATGGCAGAATTGCAGGAGCATGATGTTGAATTCATGTTTTTATAACTATGTACAAATCCTTGATTTTATGGCGTGTGGCTCCAGACTTAAACCTATTCTTAAACTATCACCCTCAACTTAGCATCTTTTAGATACTGAAATGTTATCAAACAACGATGACAAAAGATCAAGGTAGCTTTATAGATCTCATTTTAAAACTACAGAAGTCTATAGGAAATTCAGATTTAAGGCTGGAAACCTCTTCTCCCCCCCCCCCCCCCAATAAATTAATACTCTTGTGACTAGGTATGTAAAGATTCCCCCTGTAAAGACTCCTGCCATGTTCATCTTATTCATACGTGCATAGGTAATCTGTTTACAGTGTGTAATGCATTTCCCTCTGAGTCTGATCCATGGAGGATATGAGGCTGATTCTCAACACAGGCACTCATATCAGTGGGGGTACGTGGAGGAGGTCTTCCGGGGGTACGTCAACATGTCTAGATAGTGGCCTTGTTTTACAACAGGCTACATAAAAAGCACCAGTGAAGTGAATACAAACTAAAGTTTCATATTATGATTTGTTTATACTGCTCTATATACATTGAAATGTAAATAAAATATTAATCCAATTGGTTTATAGTTACATGGTGGTAATGACAAAGTCAGCAATTTTTAGTAATAGGGTGCAGTGACACTTTTTTGTATTTTTAGGTCTGATTTTGTAAGCGAGTAGTTTTTAAGTGAGGTGAAGTTTTGGGTATACAAGACAAATCAGCCTCCTGAAAAAGGTGTACAGTAATCTGAAAATATTGAGCCATTGAGTTATGGGGCTTAATCCTTGATCTCAAACTCTAGTGGCTTCTGCTCTAATTTCAGTCCCCGCTGATGACCACATTCACAATTGTTGCACAAATAAATATAGCCCTTGCTGTTTTACTCCTTCTGAAATGAATTGTATAAAGTTATTCTTTAAAAAAAAAAAAAAAAAAAAAAGCTACAATGATCTCTGAGATACTAGCATATTAAATCCAAGTGAGATTTACAGCGGGCCCTGTAAGTAATGACTTTTCTAAGTGAAGCTATTTATATATTCCACAGCACTAGATTAAATCATAGGTAACAGGGCCTGCATACTGATTCTTGTAATTTGTTAGAACCTGATGCAGCGAGATACTTAAGTATGGGCCTAACTTTAATCATTTGACTAGTCTCAGTGAAGTCAAAGGGATTGCTTATGTGTGGAAAGTTAGGCACATGCTAAAATATCTTGCTGAATGGGGTCTTGAGTGGTTCAGTTCTGAAAATTGATTCTAAAAAGTGTCTTACAGGCGATGGTCCCTCTAATCTTTTCCATCCAGATTGTTTTGATCCATGTGCAGAATAAATTTTTATATGCGCCAAGACCTCGTCTTTTATATCTCCAGATGTACACTCTTCACAATTAGAGATGCTTTCTCTCTCTGCTAGTCTTGCAAACTCAGCTTGGGGAGTGTCAAGTTTAGGTCTCTTCCCTCTGATGACTCATAGCTAGTAATAGACTTTCTGGAGGACAAAATCTGCCCTCAGTGACACTGAAGCAAACCTATTGCCCTTTGTGGGTGTGCATAGGTGTAATTGATTGAAACGTAGAATGCAATTTTGTTGATGATTGTGACAGAGAGCGTACCCTGCACTGAAGGGGGTGGGGGTGGGCTATAACACTATGGGTGGAGGAAGTCCTGCCCCGTTCCCTAGACTGGGCATGCTCCAAGTGCTGGAGCAGTATAAGAGGCAGTGGAGCAGCCCAGTTGGGGTGGACTGCCAGAGGAGGAGGAGCCAGGGCTGGAGCTCCCGAGTCACCCCGCAGCAGCCGCTGTGATCACGGCCACAGCTACAGCTGCAGCAACAGCCCCAACCAGGGAGACCAGCCACGAGAGCCTGACACGCCGAGCAACGCCCCGAGAGCTGAATGGATCATCGGAGATGGTAGGAAGTGGCCCAGGGCAGGGGACTGTCCTCCAGGAACTCGGCGCGCCTCGGCCGGAATCCCTGCTGAGCAAGCAGTGAAATCCCCCACTGCCAACAGGGCCCTGGCCTGGGACCCGGTGGAGCAGGAGGACCAGGGTCACCCTTGCCGCCTAGTCCCCTGCTCTCCGACATCTTGGGGAGACTTAACTGTGGACTAGGCCAGAATGACTCTGAGAAAGTGGGTCTGGCCCACGAAAGCTCATCATCTAATAAACCATCTTGTTAGTCTTTAAAGTGCTACATAGTCCTGCATTTTGCTTCCGAGAGAAGAGTATGTTTGAGACTGGAGGGCCGTATTTACCCCAGTTGGAGGGCACTGTACTTTGGGGTAGGACCGCAGGTCTGTATGTTCCCTGCAAAAAAAGGGGCATTGCCCTGATTTTGGGGGGCATCCTGGCCCTGAGGGGGCTGACCCCTTGACACTGATCCATAAGCAAGAGTACAGTCCTGTTTACTGTCTTAAGTGTGCTGACTCTGTAGGGCTGTAACCAAGTTTTTTTAAAAAAATTGATCATTTTTATATTTATTTATTTATTGTTTGGAAGTAGCTGGCAGATGTGCCTCACTGTACTTGAAATCTACTGATGATGTAAGAAGGTGCCATTTCTACAGAGTCACTCTTTTCAGAATAGAACCCCCTTTAAAAGATATAATTCCAAAAAAGAAGAATGGATGTATTGGAGAAGGGGGATGAGAATATGGAGCAGAACCTAATATAAAATGAAGTAAACATCTGAATGATAAAGTCTTTCACCTGATTTTTCCAAAATCCTCCTCCTCTTCTGGTTGGCATGTCATTATTGGCCCTATTATTGGCCCTCCGATTAAGTATGGTTGTGTTCCGTTCTGGTGGTTGCATCCTAGATGGAAGAGTAGACTTGGGAAAGGAAGGAAAGAGAGATGGAAAATGAGAGATGAGATGGAGGGCGTGCATCCTCTTCCCCCTCCCCCCTATGGTTTGTGTAATCTTACACCTTGTGCAAAGTAAATTGCAGTTTTACCAGAGCAAAATGCTAGTTACATCAACATTGCACAGGTATAAATCGCTACTGAAGCCGTGTGGGATTCTATAAAGGGGAATACAGGACAAGAATGGCTTTGTGTGCTGATAATAAAGGCCTTCCTTTCTTCCAAGTTGTTCTTTGGGAACTCTCTTATCAAGCTGATGTTTAAGATCAAAAGCATAGGAAGATGCATGTGCACCTTCTGGCTACTAATAAAGAGGTAGGAGAGGAGAGAGGAAGTTTTCTTCCCTTCTTTGTCTTTGCTATGTTTTCTTCCAGTTGGTTCTTATTTAGGAAGGTCCTGAGGCTGAAAGCTTATGTTGAGGAAGAAACATATGCATTTGAAAGACACTCCTCATAATAGGCATATAACTCCTACTGTGTTCTACTGTAACTTAAGCTTTTGTACTTTGGGCTTTCAATACTTATTTTCCATATTAAAACCTTATCTGTGGGTTTTCCTGAGGGGTAGGGCAAGAAGTGAAATCCAGGTTGACAGGTTTTGAACAAGCTTTCTGCAAATGAATACAAGTGACTAGTTTAAAACAATTTTTTGTTTTACAAAGGTGGCTTTAGGGTGGCTGGCCTGCATGCATGTTAAACAAGATTAGGGCCTGATTTAGCTTCTGCCCAAGTTAGAGAGAGAATCCTAATAGAAACTGGCTCATATCTTTCATACATAAACTTTGTGCTAGCTAGCATGGGGAACATTGGGGAACAAGAAAGGAAGAAAGGTCTCTGGATTAGGACACCAGTCTTTGGACTTGGGAGACCTGCATTCCATTCCTTGCCCCACAACAGACTCTCTGATCAAGTCTCTCTCAACTGCCTATCTGTACAAGGGTGATAATAGCACTGGAGATGATGTGAGGATAAATATATTTAAAGAAAAAGTGTGGTTGTGATATAGGATATGTCTAGATTACATTGCTCTGTCAGCAGAGGGATATAAATGAGGCACTTCGAAATCACAGGTGAAGCGGGGATTTACATATCCCATGCTTCATTTCCATAATCGCATCATCGTGCTCTTTTGAACAAGCGCCATTTTGAAAGTAAAACCACGGTCTATACGTGGTTCTTTTGAAACCGGACTCTCTCTTATTAGGTGTTTTGTTCAGTAGTGATGCCCCAATCTCAATTCAGGCTTCTAGGTGCTACTGCAATGCAAAGAGTAATAGTTTTTAGTGTATGTGTCTCATACCTCTCTGAGAAAATATTGGATTATAGACTCCTAGAACTGGAAGGAACCTCCAGAGGTCATCAAATCCAGTCCCCTGTACTCATGGCCAGACCAAGCACCATCTAGACCATTATGTCCACCAGATTGCTCTTAGAATAAATCAAATATCACTATGTATTTCTCATTCAGCCTGTTTCTTCAAATGTAAATTATTTATGGAAAAATAACTGCCTTCCTTGAGTTCTTTAATTCAGTGTATGTAGAAAATGCAATTTACTACTTTGCAAGATAGTGTGAGGTCAAGTAGACTGATGTGATATCAGATCTGAAGCTTGGATAGCTAATACTTGCACAGTGGCTTTATTTTGCCCTGTCCTCCTTAGCTCCAGTCTCCAGTTCCAAACCTGCCATCAAGAGTGTGCCTAATAAAAGTAACCAGCACTGTTCTAATGACATGGCCTGTGTTGTCTGTAAAAAGCATTGAGATATAGCAATAAAGCTTATACTTATGTATTTTCTTTCTAGAAAAGAGGAACTGATCATATTCTACATGCTCAATGAAAGACACAGGCTGAATGGAATACCTCTTTAGAGAGCTACTTTAGTCCTCCAACCAACTGTGCAACTAACAACTCCTCTTGTTGCCTTTACACACTTATGGTTAGAGCTTTTTTTTCTCTGGCCAGTTCTGTTTTGCCACTCACCATGCATTCTCTTCATTCAAGTCTCTTCTTAAAAAATATACCACTTCCATGCAGTCTGCAAACCCTTGTGTTGTCCCAACTGTGTGTATTAACATACACTCATCATGGAGGTTCAATTAATTGTGGGTATTATCAATTGATGCAACTGCTAAATACCCTTCTCCTTGAGTCTGTAATCGTCATTTGACATGTTCTGTCTGCCTTAACTTGGACAAGAATATCTCTAGTGGCTAGGATCCTCCTTTATTTTATTTTTTATTATTGCCGTGTATGCTATGGGGCTATTGAACTCTATCGCTTTGCAAACAGTGAGCATGTCTCCTGCCAGAGGCTGGATCCAGAGACTACAAAAGCCTGCTCCTTACAACTAACCACACTATAGCCTGGTCTCCACTTGCTGCACCAAAGATTGATCTTCTGGCATTCGATTTAGTGGGTCTCATTAAGACCCACTAAATCAAGTGCTGAGGGCAGCTCCAGTTGGCACCAGTAATCCTTCAGTCATGAGGAGTAAGAGAAGCTGACAAAGCATTTGCTCCCTTGGGCCTCCTACTATGAATACAGTGTCAATCTCATCTTAAAGTCAGCAGATCCCCTCTACATATTTTATGTAGCTGGAGTTGCATACCTTAACCCAACCTTCCAGGTCTATTGTAGATCTGGCCTCTCTGATTTGCTTAAATGAGGTTGAAATTCCTGGGTTTTCTCTTCAGTGGTGACAAGTAGTTATCTATGTGGTCATTGTTTGCTAGACTATATAAAAGCATGTTGGCAGGTGGTTTTTAATTACATGTTTTAGAAACACTTTTGTCTTTAATTTTCATATTTTAAAATCCAGTATTTCTAAAACGTAACTGTGAAGTTCCGTGTGAGTGAAATGAAGAGCTGGCAGATTATTTCTGCTGCAGAGAGTTTAAAGAATGCAAGATATAAACATGATGGCTCTGGGATTATTCATGATTGCATTTTGATGAGTCAGTCTTTTTTTCTTTGCAGTCTGAAATGGTTAGTTAGATCTTGCTGAGTTTCAGGGTTAAACACGAACATATTAACTAATCTGTGAAAATCTCTTTGGCATTTGATAACTGTGATTTTTGAGCAGAAATGCCTTTGCTTCATTTAAATCAGAACCTGTCTTGTCATTTCAGCAGTGTGCTCACATCCTCACTAATGCTTCTGTGCCAAAATGAGTCATATTTCAATCCCCAGAAGATCCGCTGTCAAGTTTCCCCTTGGCTATTTTTTTTTAAAGCTTCTTTTTTTATCATTGTGCCAAGGACCTTTTCTGATAGCTAGAGACTGGGTGTTGAATATTCCATAGTGTTGCCTAGACACCGCATTGATTACAGTACTTAAATTGCTGTGACCTGGTTTGCGAAAGAGGGTGTGAGCCTGAAAAGTGTGCCGCACCTGCTGCTCCAGATGAAAGTGCACCTAAGGATCAGGCCCTAGATCCCGATCCTGTGCTCATTGATTGCAGTGGGTGAATGATCACTCCCTACAGCGTGTGCATCTCTGTGCAGCATGTGCCGCTTGATGGGAAGGGAGTCTTCATGTATTGCTCCTCACAGCTCTAGTTGGCCGGAAACCATGCAATTAAAAACCACACACCCAATGTGAAATATTTTATTCCCTGGAAGCCCATTTAAATAGTGTGTATATAACTCATGCCCTCTGCACCCCTTCCTACACCCCTCCCCCAGGTCAGAATCCACTCCTGCACCCAAACCACCTCCTGTACCCAGTTCCCTACCCTGAGCTCCTTTCTGCACCCAACCTCTATCCCAGACCCCACACCTCCATTAATATCACAGAAAAGGGCAACTAAAATGATTAGGGGTCTGGAGCGGGTCCCATATGAGGAGAGGTTAAAGCGACTGGGACTTTTCAGTTTAGAAAAGAGGAGACTGAGGGGGGATACGATAGAGATATATATGAGTGGTGTGGAGAGGGCGGATAAAGAAAAGTTATTTATTAGTTCCCATAATAGAAGAACTAGAGGACACCAAATGAAATTAATGGGTAGCAGGTTTAAAACTAATAAAAGAAAGTTCTTCTTCACACAGCTTGTAGTCAACCTGTGGAACTCCTTGCCAGTGGAGGCTGTGAAGGCTAGGACTATTGTTGGAAGAGAAGCTAGATAATTTCATGGAGGTTAGGTCCATAAAAGGCTATTAGCCGGGGATAGAAATGGTGTCCCTGGCCTCTGTTTGTCAGAGGCTGGAGATGGATGGCACGAGACAAATTGCTTGATTATTGTCTTAGGTCCACCCCCTCTGGGGCACCTGGTGCTGGCCACTGGCAGACAGGCTACTGGGCTAGATGGACCTTTGGTCTGACCCAATACGGCCATTCTTATGCCCTTGACTACTTATGAATTCTTGGAATGCCCCCTCATCGTAATTATTGCCCACCCCTGCCCTATGGGGACACTGTAGTAAAATGTATTTCATGTGAGTCAAAACATCAGCTGCCTGTCACTTGTCTCCTCCCAGAAGTCAGTTTGAAGAGAGGCTGAACAAGCTTGTTTGAAAGGGTGCTGCACTGGAGGAAAACTGCCCTCTAAGTTAGCTAAACAAATATTTACTAAAGAGAGACGGCGCATGATCAGAGGTAGAGCATCTCAAGCCAGGGGTAGATTAGCTCTCCAGATATCAAAACTGTTACAATCTGTCTGTACTGAGAGCTCCAAGTGAATGTAGCTGCTAGCTCCCTGTTCAAAGTGTAGATCAGTTTGTCCCCTTCTCTCTCCTCCCCCCCCCCCCCCCTTCTTACCCTGCTTCACCTGGAACAAGCTGGTAGTGGCCATATTTATTCTGTGACTGCTTTGGGCTTACCCATAAGAGATGAATGTCTGCATGCCATTGTGATATATTCCTTATGAAAGAAATATTCATTCCCTCCATGTGGCTTCTTAATGAGAACTTCTGTTAAGGATCTTGATTAATGTGCACTAACAATTTTACCTCTAAAGCACCATGAGCTGAATTTTCAAAAATTCAAGGGGACCTGTGCTCCAAACTCAGGTGCTTTTGAAAAATCTCACTGCAGATTCCTACTTGCCAAGGGCAAATGTATTTTTCAAGCCCTGTTCAGGGAGAATCCCATATCCCGAGTTGAATTCTTTTGCTCTTTATACTGTCCACAGAGGACAGCCCTCTAGCCTCAGGACTGTGAAAGTGTTCTTACTAAGTACGATGTAGTTACTGACCTAAACCCTAGTGTCGATTCCGCTAGGCCGAGGTGAGCAATAATTTTATGGGGGTGGGGCATGCCAAGATTTAGGTAAGTGGTCAAGGGCCATATTTTTTTTTTTTTTTTTTTTTTTTTTTTTTTTTTATGGAGGGAGTGCAGGGTCTGGGGTGGAGGTTGGGTGCAGAAGGGAACTGGGGTAGGGAATTGGGATGCAGGAGATATGGGGTCTGGGAGGAAATTTGGGTGAAGGAGGGTGTTATGATACAGGGCAGGAGATTGGGATGCAGGCTCTGGGAAGGGGATATGGTTGCCGGGGAGGAGTATAGGAGAAGTGTAGGGTCTGGGAGAAAGCTGTGAGCAGGAGTGTGGAGGGTTTGGGTTATGATATGCAGCAGGGAGTTGGGGTGCAGCAGGGGGTGGGGTACCAGGTACATGCTGTGGCTGGGAGCGCTTATCCTAAGGGCTCCCATCCAGCAGCCTAGTGGAACCCTTGCTGCCTGCCATGCCCTGCATACTGTCAAAATGCCAGCTGCTAAGGACCAGCCTGTGTGTCTGTGTCATGCACTGCTTGCTTGGGGTATGTGTGTCTCCATGTGCTGTTCCCAGCAGCTGGAGCAGCCCACAGATACTCCCCTTCCCCAGGCTACAGGGACTCATATGCCAACCCTGATTAAATAACTTTTGAAAATATTTCATGGGCCAGATTGTGGATCTCGTGAGTTTTGAGACCCCTGAGCTCAGGTGTGATAAAATTTCTAATTGATTGCATGGTTCTCAAGGGCAGGGACCATATTTCACCCTGCACTGCTACGGTGCTTGTGGAAATGAACAGCAGTTTGCTTGGATTATCCGCTGTTTCTGCCAGGAATGTAGGGGGACCTGGAAACTCTCAAGAATTAGATCTGTGGAGGAGGCAGAGGTTATAACTTCTCAGCTCCATGGATGAATCTTGTATGAATAAGGGAAGCAATGC
Source organism: Pelodiscus sinensis (assembly GCF_049634645.1). Classification (NCBI taxonomy): domain Eukaryota; kingdom Metazoa; phylum Chordata; order Testudines; family Trionychidae; genus Pelodiscus; species Pelodiscus sinensis. The sequence goes on from NC_134711.1 coordinate 317,083,565, forward strand.
TTCTGCAGAGGAGTGTTCCCACCAGGCAACCTCACCAAGTGAACTCAAGAGGAGTTCCTACAGGATTGTAAGAGGTAGGGAAGATACCAAGGAGCAAAATGAATAAAATTGTTGAACAACTCAAAATGTCTGCAAGAAAATAAGCATTCTGCACATTTTCAGCACTGAGGGTTAGAGGCCAATGAAGTCCTGGGTTGGGAACAGTTTTCCCTTAGTCAGGTATCAGTGGAGCTGAGATGCCAATACCTTCTGCCTCTCCTGCACTGCCTTCTGGTTAAGGCTGAAAACCAGACAGGACAATGTCTCAACATTTGCTAGAACAGTGTATGCGAAGCTATACTTTGAGCGTAGAATTCTACATGTGAGTAACTGTGCCTGTCTGTAGAAACAGGTGTGATTTTAGTGAGTTATGGCACTCTGTTAGCAGAGAAGACATACGTAGTGCTCCCTTATGGAGCTCTTTCTTTTTCCCTCCCCCATCTTTTGTGTTTTTGTGACGCTTGCTATCAAGGCCTTAATAGAACTAGGCAAATTTTGCCATGTCTTGGATTGTTTGAATTAGTTCCTCAACTTTATTTGATTTGGTCTTTCTTGTATAGATTAGGTATGTAAGTAGCTAGTCAACTAGTTCCTTTCCCCCACAAGGCGGGGGAACTGGTGGGAGTCAACTTAGAAGCCGGTTCCCCCCCAGCACTGTCTGTGCAAGGGGCAGGAGAGGCAGGGGTTTAGTGGAGGCCGGGCGCAAGCTGGGAATTAGCTCGTGCCCAGTCCCAGGATGCTGCACCTCAGTGGGAGGAATCATCTGTCTCTGCTCAGTTGGGTCTCCCTCCACCCCCCTCCCCCGGTCCCCTGCTGCGCTTCAACCTTTTAAATATATTAAGAGCCTGCGGGCTCTTAATACATTTAAAAGGCAGAGTTGCAGTGAGGTTAGCTCCCAGGGCCAGGAGCTAACGCTGCAGAGGCTCCCCTGCTTATTGACTAGTCGATGGAAATTCCATCGACTAGTTGATTAAACTTAATTTATATCCCTAATATAGATGGGACCAAACTGTTGTAAGCATATTACCAAAGCCTTACTATCAAGAGCCTTGCTAACTTTTTCCATCCATAAGTGGAATAAATTTTATGTGCAGATGTGCACCACCAATAGAAACACATGATTCCCACCTGATTAGCAGAGTGCCCACCGCTTTCCACAGCCAGCAGCATGTAAATCTCTTCTGTGTGGACACCCAGGCGCTCCGCTTACAGGGAATGCTGCTTATTACAGCCCTGAAAAATCTGCATGATAACACTATTTAGTAGCATGGTTAAAGCATGTCTTGATCCCACCAGTAAGATTCTAAGCTTGACACATGACATTGTGTTGTGGTACAATGTCATGACATAGTAAATTCTGTCTTTGTAAACTGGTTCCTATGCAAAGCCATATCGGTACAACAACAACTTGGAAAACTTGGTGGGTTTTTTTGAAGGATCATATAAAGTGTTTTTTATAGAACCAGTCACTCTATTCAAAAGCAGTCCTCCTCCTGCGGTAATTCTGATTGGGGGCCTCGTGGTAAGAACACGGTTGACATCTTCATTCATCAAACAACCATGTGCTTCTTAGTTAAACAGTAGAGTTTGGCTATTGTCACATTTCCAGGGACTGAAACTGTACCTATGCAGCAGGATAAATGGCTTGTGGCTCTTGTGGGAGAGCATGCTTTTGAGGGGAAAGACAGCCTGCACAGATGTTAAAAACTAAGGATGCTTCTCAGGGGATTTAAACAGCAGGTGAATGTTGTTGGTCTCTGTGGCATGACCCTTTTTTATTTCAACTGTTTAAATGCAAATTGCTTTTCCCCCTCCTCTTAACACCATCTGTTATCCCAGGGACTTTGACTACATGTTGGGTGTTCTATTGAGAGGGCAGGGAAAAGGGATTTCTGGAACTTCGAGAGAAGCATAATGAATCAGGAATCTAATTTCATCTATCACAAGAAATGTGAGGTCTTGTTTTATTGACCACTTTTATTCCTGTTTTAGGAGCTGACAATCCAAGATATGAATAAACATCATCTCCTCTTGAAGCCCTCATTAAATCATCTCCAGAGTGCATTATAACATAGTATGTGGTGTTGGCATGTAGCAAATGAATACTTTTACAAATGTCTGTATTCTTTTGAGGCTTTTTGTAGTTGAATGCCAAAACATGGATAGCTCTTTGATTAATTTTGCCCAGTCTGCATATACCTATCATTTGATTTAGCAAGTGAATGAGAATTTACATTACATATTATGCACTTTTGTACTATGTATTTTTCAGATAGGTTAGCCAATCAAATTACTTATGAACACGTGTTCTAGTAACATTCTGAACCTCTGTCTTGCCTAGGGTCACCAGGTGTCCAGTTTTGAACTGGACAGTCTGGTATTTGACCTTTCTGTCCAGGAAACAAATTGAGAAAATACCAGACATATAAATGTCCGGTATTTTCTAATTAAGTTTTATTATTATCATGAGTATCCGTATATAGTTGCATACTGCCTGGCACGCTGCGTGAGCATGTCTACCAGCCAGGCAGTATGCAAGTACACAGTAGAAGGGAGGGAGGTGGGGCTGGTGCAGGATGGAATCCCTCAGGCTGGACTCGCCCATGAGCCCTGCCAGGACTATGTGCAGGATGGGCAGCACCCCGGGATTTGTGTGTCCCTGGGCCAGTCCTGCTCCCTGACGGCTGGTTCCCTCCCTCCCTCCCCCCGGCCAGCGCTGCTCCCCCCGACCTCCTCCCAGCCAGCCCTGCTCCCCTCCCTGACAGCCCCCCCTATCTGAGATCAAGTGTGTCTGGTATTTTTTTTTTAAACCATCTGGTAACCCTAGTCTTGCCTCTGATGAGGGGAACAAAATTAGATAATAGCCAAACAAACCCAGAAAATGTGGCTCGCAAGCTGTGTACTCAGCCACACTACTCCATCCCATTGCTTTTCTGGGGATCCCATCCCTGCCCTTCTCTATTTAGGCCTCAGTTGAACAACACGTTGCAGTGCATGCATAAGTACTGTTGAAGCTGGACCCCCTCCCTCCCAATGGAACTTAAACATGCCCTTAAAGAGTTTTGCTGACTCATATTTTAAGCATCTTGGAGCAGGGGCCAACTCTTAATCTTTGTTTGTCAGGAAAGCTTGGTTGGCCCTTTGTAAATAATACTCCAGCGTTTGAGTTGAGGCCAACTATTAATCTTGTGGCTCAGCCCAGGCCACAAGTGTCCTCCCACATTGCTGATCTCTGGCTCTGAGATCATCTCATCCAGAGATGCTGCCACCAATTATGGTTAATTTTGGGTTATACTGCACAATGTTTAAGATATTTACATAATAGCTCTCTGTCCCTCTCTGTTTAAATATCGGTGCTTCTTTTCCCTTCTCTCATCTTCCACATGTCCAAACTAGGGATGTGAATGGTTAACTGGTTATGATTAATCCTATCAGGTGATGCTTACCAGTTACGGTTAACTGACGGAGGCTGGAGCAGTCCCCACTGTAGATGAAGGGCGCTCCAGCCTGACTGGACCAGCCCCGCTCACAATGGGCTGGCCCTGGTGCCCCATGGGTGAGGGTAGCTCCAGCCCAGTTAATCATAGGTTTAACTGGTTAAGTGGGATTCTTTATGGGGGGGCTAGCAGGAGGGCCCGGCTCCCCCAAGCATCGGGGGTCGGGGGGGGGGTCAGCTTGTGCTTCTGGCCCTTCCCCTTGCACGTTAGGGACTAGGTACTGTAATTGGTTACCTGTTCCCATCTCTGGTCCAGGTTCTCACTCAAGCTCTCTTTCCTTGTTCCTTATCTTGATCATTCCTTCACTTTTCTTCCAGCTGGAGACTACTCTTGTGCCAAAGTTAAACCTCCCCAGAACTCACTGCTGTTGCATACTTGGTCCTTTCCCTGTCCTGTGCTAACATCTCTAATCCATCCCCTATGTCCAGATCTTCTCTGTTGCTTCAGTCCACTTGCAATGTCCTGGCAAATGGGTTGTCTTTGAATCATCCTCTTCCATTACAGAGGTCCCCAAACTTCCTATCTCCTGCCCCCATCCTTACCCCAGCCTGCACCCTACCCTGGAGCCAGGAGTGGAGCTGCAGCTCTAGAAAGGGAGGGATGTGGCCTGGGACCATTGCTGGGAGCTTGACTAAGAATGGAGCCTTAGCAGGTGACTGAGCTTGGCAGCCTAGGCCCTGGGTGCCAGCAGTCAGAGCTGGGGCCAGGGGTGGAACTGGGTGGTGCTCCCTTCTCGTCTCTGAAGGGGGTCAGTTTGGACTCTAGCCATCCCCCCCCCCCGAGCATTCCTCTGCACCCTCTTAGTGGGGTGTGCCTCATAGTTTACGGGCTCTTGTTTTATTGGTATGTTTATCTGTGGTGGTAGCCTACAAAGGAATATAGGGCTAGACCCACAATTGATGGAGCATAGCTCCACTGAAGTCTGTGTAGTTGAAACTGTAACAATCTGTTTTTTTTTAAATCTGATCCTAGTTTATTACCATGAACTCCATATAGCTGTAGAAACCAGTACAGTGTCCTTAGCAAAGAGGAAAAACAGATTGAGAGTGGGGATGAGATGAACTGACTGAAAATGGTAAGTGGGTAGCAGGGAAAATATAAAGTAGGTGAGATGGAGACAGAGGTCCATAAGATGGCTCATTTCTATCAATAAGACAACTAATCAATTAATAACTGAAAGAAACTAACCAATAATCTCCCTCTCCTTGTAAAATTTTCTCCTCCCTCACTGCATGTGGAAGGATGGTGTATATGAATGTAGAAGGAATCTGTTTTACAAAAGAAAATACAGTTATCTTCAGTTCACCATTAAAATGTGATTTGTTTGTGTTAACTAAAAGCCACAAGGAAATTAGCTCACACAGTATAATTCTTAATAGGTAATCCACACTAATTAAATCAGACAAATAATCCTCTTGTAAAATCCATTGAGTTGTATTCTGTTTTAACACTTCTTGCCATTTGGGTTCTTGACATTAGTATAATTGTCTTTTACATGCATAATAGCAAGATTGTAATTTATCCCATTTTTTTCCTGGCAGGATTCTAGTGTTAATTATCTGAATTGCAGTAATGCCATGCTTACATGACATACAGACAGTTCCTAGATTAGGAAAATAGTCCGTTTTTAAAACTGTTTAGTTAACACACTTTTAAATACCATCAAGTTTCTTAATCCAGACACATCCTTTCAGATTAAACTAAATTAAGAGGTATGTAGAGCCTCTTGTATCATTTCTCTGTCCTGACTGGGCAGAAAATAAGCAAAATTAGATTTTTCAAAAGAGACCGCTAACACATGCAGAGCAAAGTAATCAAAAAATAGATAATTAGATCATTAATAGGATGGAGAAGGCTGTGGAAGCTGTGGGTCTGGGGAAAGGATTAAGATTTAGATTGAGATTAATTTATAGCAGAGGTCCCCAGACTTTTGAGGGTTGTTCTCCTCAATTGCACCAGGGATGTGGCCATGGCTTCAGGGACGTGTGCTTATCAGATAGCTGACTAGTCGCTTACATCCCTAGTTTGGAGATTGGATTAGAGGTTGAAACAGATGACTTTAGTTGGGTTGGCTCTACTATTTAGCAATAGGTTCTGATGAGACTTCATGCCAAAATGGTGGCACTTGGGACTGAACAATCTTGGACTGAGATTCCAGAACGATTCAGCCTCCTTTGACTCAGAACTAGAAGCAATTTTGGATCAGACCAGGAATCAAAATCACAGGGGTTGGTTCAGATATTCAGACCCTCTGAAATATTTAGTGGTATAGCGGTTCTGGTTTTGGCCCGTCTCAACAATGCTAGAAGGGATCTAGAAATGGTAGCAGACCATACATTAGCTGTGAATTGGAAATATGGTAGAGGGAGGGGAAAAGGCCATTCCCTGTTCTGTTGAGACTGTTTAAAATATTGTATTTAGTCCTGGACTCCATAATACCCAAAACACATTGGATGTTGAGGGGAAGGTCAGGGAAAAGCTACAAAAATTACCAGGGGAGCTAGAAGGATTCTTATTTGAAAAGAAGAGCCACATATGTACAGCTTTGTTAATGGGCGGACATGAGGACCACCTCAATTATCAGATGTATGAAAAATAAAGCAGAATGTGCTCTGGAAAAATCTCAGGAGAACACATGGTGGGGAACAATTTTACACGGGCAGCAAAATGGACTAGCTAACCTCTTAAGTGAGGTCCCTCTGCTTAGTGCACTTGATGATTTATGTACAGTATCACCTCCTATAAGCAGCCCTTCCATGCCCTGACAAGATGGTTACTTTTAGATTTGTGTGTGAGAATCAGTAAGCAGCTCCTGCTTCAATCTTGCACATTAAATTACATTTATAAGCTCATTAGGCTGTGGAAGGGCCCTTTCACAGATGGACTGTCCCTTGAATTTGAGAAGCCATTAAATGTAGCACATCTAGAAACGACTCACATTCTGAACTGGAGGATGTACTAGATACCTTCCAATCTCTGTTTCTGGCCCTTCCCACCCGGGCTCCATTGGTCAAGAAGACAGATCAATCTTGGGCAGAACATGCAGAAAGTTCTGTGTCCTGGATGGGATGTGTGCTAGAGCACATGCCCTTGTCACTCAAAGGAAGAGTAATTGGAGTTCCTCTCCACCTGTTTCTGCCTTGATAAGTAATTGTATCCTTGTAACAGGAAGCTCACCTGTTTTGGTGAAGTTACTGTTGGAAAACATTATTTTCTAAAAGATTCAAAAGGGATGGCTAGCTAGACCCTCTATGGAAGATAAAATCATACCTACTTGCAGCCTGTCCTTGGAAACCAAACACTGCTGACCTTTGTGCTACATGCTGGTCCTGTTGTAATTTTGCAGTGTGGACCGAGAACAACGACTCTCCAAGATCTCTCTCTGATGATCTTATGTTCTAAATCGAATGGAAATCCGAGCATATTTTACAATCACTTTATCTTAGTTTATCAGCTTCCATAAAATGCTTTCAGGGTATTTATGCTGTCACAGTTAAAGGGGAACAATCATTGCAAATTCAAAGCATTTCGATGCACAACTTTTAATGCGTTTGTTTCCATTGACTCTAAATTAACTTATCCTTTTCAGTTGTCAAATCCCTAAATTTGCTGCTATTCTTGTCTCCTAATCCAGTTGCTGAGAGATTTTGGAGATTTTTGGACAAGGCTCACTTTATAATGGAACGTTTATCATTCTTTTGTCTAACTCAAAAGTCCTAAGGAGACAATATTAAATCAAAGCAATCGCTATGATTTATATCAGTATAACAATTCTCAAGGTGGCATTGATTAGAAACGCTCATCCTGAACCTATAAGCGTCTGTCACTGAGTTCAGTGCTTGCTCTCTTGGACAGTTCCATTGCCTTCAGTGAGACTGTGGATCCTAGGAAGCAGCATATAACTCATTGGCAAAGTTGTCACATCCCTTTCTATTGGCTGGGTACTAGAGGACATAAGCAGAGTTACATTTGTTTAACTCCAATCACAAGGGCTGTACTGTGAGGCTAAAAGTCTCATTTTCAGAACTTGCTGAAGGTCCTGTGCAAGGATCAACCTATAATCTCTATAGCAGGGGTCAGCAATCTATGGCTCCCAAGTCAATATGACTCTTTTGCAGCTCAAGTACAGCCCCCACCCCTTGCTCCCTCCGCAGCAGAGAGCCTGTGCTGGAGCTTCAGCCTTGTCTCCCTCCCCTCCTCCACACAAGGTTGGAGGGGAGGGACGGGGAAGAGCCCCGAGCCTCCCCACTAGACCTGTTGCTTCCCCACAAGCCGGAGCTAGAAGCAGCCCCACATGCTGCTGCTTCCCTTCCACCTCTCCCAGCTGAAGAACAGCAGCACATGGATGGAAGCTTTCCCTGCTGCTCCCAATGGGAGCAGCAGGAGGCTGTGCCTGGGACATGGTGTTGGGAGCGTCATGAAAGCAAGTAAGTGCCCCCTTTTCCATTCATGTCCAGACCCTGTACCCTTACTCCCCTCACTCATATCCCCCCCTGCACCCCCAGCCTGCTCTTGTGCTCTCCCCACAGGCCACACACCCTACCCATAGCTTGCTCCTGCAGCCTTTCCTGCTCCTGCCTCCTCCCCTCTGGTCAGACACCCTACTTCTAGCCTGGTTCTGCACCCTACCTCCCACTCAGACCTTGCACTGTCACCCCCTCCTGGACCCCACCTCCTTCCCAGATCGTGCACCCCTGTCTCTGTTTCACTTATGGGCATCCCTATCCTGCACACAGAACCCTTCATTTTTGGCCCCACCCCAAAGTCTGTGCCCACAAAATCCACTAACCCTGGAACCCCGGAAGAGTTAACCTGGCCTGAGGCCTTGAATCTCTGTTCTCCCTGCTCCTCCCCCAACATGGGGCTGGAGCACCAGGGGAGCGAGGTGTTTCAGTTGGGGGCCACATCAGCAGTGTGGTTGGGGGTTTTTGGAGGGTGTTATGTGTGGGTGGTTTTTTGTTTGCTTGTTTGTTTGTTTTGGTTTTGCTTCTCACTTGTATGGTCCTGATTGATTTTTTTTTTTTTCCTGTGGGTCAGTGGCCCCTCACCCAAAAAAGGTTCCCCGCCCATGCCATAAATAAAGACAATGCTGAAACCTTTTCTGTTAGACATAATATTTTACTTTATTTAAAATGAAGCCTGGCCAACAAGGCCACAATTGGGGCCCAGCCTCCATCTGGCCACAGCATTCTGTCCTGATCCTGGGGCAGACCCTGCGGTTTGGCCCTCCTCTGGCCACAGACTGGTGGTGGCCCCCCTCCTGCTGCAGCCCAGGTAGGAGGGGAGACCACGCTCCGGCTGTGGTGATTCTGGCCTGGTCTCTCGTTCAGCCACTGCTGCCTGAGTGCTGCAGCCTAACTCTGGCCAGATAAGATAATCCAGCTCCAGGGCCCCCCCACACACTCTATTTCCCACCCCCAGTGCCCTGCCCTGCCTCCTGCACCTCCCACACACCCCAAACCCTCTGCCCTGAGCCCCTCATACATCCCAACCCTGACTCCTGCTCCCCAACATTCACGAACTCCTTCCATCAGCAGCAGAAGTCCCATTAAATCAAGTCTGAGAGTGCAGTGTTTCATTTATGCTATTATTCATCATGCCAACTATCAATAATGTTAAGTTGTATATTTTCAGTCATGCAAATGGGCTTTCTTATACTGGCTCTTTGTTGTCCACTTGTTCGGAATTTTGATGTAGTTTGGCTCATTGGTTTGAAAAGGTGGCCAACCCCTGCTCTATAGGCTCAGCCCTAGATTCAGATGCTGGGGTATGTAAATTATACCTCCTTGCCCTGTTCCCGGGAGTAGGGAATTGCTGACCTTTTGCAGTGTTCTCTTGTCTACCTTTAAATCTGCTGTGAAATCCATTGTGGTTCATTGATCAGTGTGACTGGTTGGCACCTGCTGAGTTTGAAGTTGAGCAAAGTCCACCCAGTGTTTTGCATCAGTGTTGGAAGTCTCAATAAGGATACTAAATACTGAAAAAGAATGGAGGCTAATAACCTTTTTCCTCTACTGTTGGAAGCTGGTGTCTCAGTTTCAGGACTGAAGCATATATTGGATCAGACTCTCAGCTTGATTACACAAGTAAATTCAAAGTGACTCCATTGTAGTCAGTGGAGTTACTCCAGGTTTACACCAATTTGAGATGAGAGAGAAGTCAGAGTTTGAACTTTGCAGCCCAAGCCCCTCCTCTATACAGATTCATTTGCAGGAGAAAGCTAATTAATAATGCAGTTTCCTGTGGAGCTATTGCTACTTACATGCAATTTGAATTATTGCTTTGTATCCCACAAATGTTTTTTTTTATTGTGCATGTGATTTAATACATTAAGAGCTCCCACCAGTATCATCTTCTGCATTCTATCTTTCGGCTGCTAGTTCTGGCTGCCCTCTCTACTCTGACTTTTGCAGCTGAAAGTTGAAACCCTACCCTGCCATTCTGTTAGCTCAAGAGGAATGAAAGCCAAGGCAGAGTTTTAAGTGTGGTGGCAAAAGAGGAGCTTGCACTGATAGCAACAGCAGCAATAAAGACAGCTTGCTTGATATGGCATAGAGCTGGCATGGTAACAGCATCTCCCCATTCACTGAAATGCTGAGGATTATTTGCTGAGGTGAGATAATTTAAATTAGAAACACTTGCCTCTGTCTGAGTGGCCTTTTGGGTTACATCTATAAACAGACCATATCACTGAGCTGAGTTTTAAAAATAATATTTTTTTTTTTAAAAAAAGAACAGATTTCCTACTACCGAGCAAAGAAAATAGAAACAGAAAATGATTACAAAACAGGGCTGGCCCCGAGGCAGGGTGCTCAATTGATGCCGCCTTGCTTGGGCCAAAACTTCTACACTCTGGGTCCTAGTGGCGTCTCCCTCCCTCCCCCCCCAGAGTCTGGCACCTGAGGCAGCCTCCTCAGTTCGCCTTATGGTAAAGTCAGCCCTGTTACAAAATATGACATGCTTTCTAGTGACTAAACTTAACAGGCTGCATCCTTGTCTAAGGCAGATTCTCACCTACTGCCCCTTAGTGTCACCTACCCACGTGACTGTGGATCTGCCATTTATGGGTACAAAAGTTGCTTTCCTTTTCATTCCACAATGTCTCTTTCCTCTTTTTCTGAGAGTGCAGTAAACCTTTGAAAAAGTATCCTCACTCTTTGTTCCCCAAAGTTTTGGTACCATGTCTTTTTTTTCCTTCTTCCTACTTTAATTTTCTTTTTCTGTTGATTGCAGATGCAAATGCAATTCCCATTGTCTGTGGCTTATCCTGCTTTATTTACACTCAATACTTAGGCAAACCAAAATCATTCCTTTGTCTGGGACAAACTTGTTCATCACCCTACTTTGTTTTGTGACTTAAGCATATTTTTCATACATACCTACAACTTTAATTGATACCTATACATACCTCACAATGGTTACGGTGACTGGTATGAACCCTAGTTTTCATTCAATACCTTAGTGATAACATACTTTAGCAATAAATACTATGACAGCAATGTGTTTGGTGTGGTGAATTTTTATTAGGCTAAGAGTTGGCGACACAGAAGCCATGTCTACACTAAACAGAAGATCGATGCAGCTGCGACTGATCTTCCAGAGTTTGATTTAGCGAGTCTCGTTAAGACTTGCTAAGTCAAACTCAAGGGCCCCCTGCAACCTACCAGTACTCCTACTTGTGTGAGGAGTGAGGGAAGCAAACAGGAGTGTTTGATCCTGTTGGTCTTGCACTGTGAGGATGGTGGGGAAATGTACCTTGTTTCATATCGACTCCAGGTACATAATTAATATAGCTGGTGTTGTGTATCTTTCTTCAACATTCCCTATGAGTGTAGATCTGGTCAGAGTAGTGAAACAGCAAAAGAGCCTCTGGTGTCACATGGAGATATGGCTGGAATGGAATAAGCACTCTGGCCAGTCTTGTCTATGACATTCTGGAGAAATAAAGACTGTCTCTCACATGGAGGGATATCTCATCTCTCCAGCCTTAGAGGAATTTTTAGGTATCCTGCTGGGATCTTAGAACATAAACACCAGATATATTTGAATCCTGTGATGGAAGCCATATAAGTATCTATATTAATTCAAAGAAGAGAATTTAGTGGAGTTGAGAAACATCTAAATCATCCAATGGGTTTTGGTTAGTGTTACAAAGGCTAGATATATATAGACACCAGGATAGTCAGCAGGGATTGCACCTAAGCCATAAATACATAATATAAAATATATGGAGAGGGAGGGAAAATATGACAATTAATAGAGTCCTCTACTAAAGGGACAGGTGATTATGTGGTGCACTATACCAGTGCACATAAAGGGCATGAATAGGGTGGCATCAGCCTCTTCATGATGTAGAGTGGCTGAACTGGGCTAGACAGAAAATTGTGGGGCTGAGCAGTGTTCCCTCTAAGATTTTATCCACGAGCAGTGTGAGTTTTGTCTTGTGCACCAATATTGAGGTCATGTGCTCTTGTTTGGGCATGTGCCACTGTGTACCCACCAGTGGTGCTGATCTCTGAGAGACTCTCCCACCCAAGAGACTCCAACCCCTCTCCCTTGCTGGGACCCTGAGCCCTGCTGCCAGGCAGCGCTCCCCCCACGTTGTGAGGAGAAGGTGAGACCTGCCCCCCCTCCCCTGTGTGCGGGGCAGCCTATGTGCAGGGCAGGGGATGTCCCAGGCTGCTCCCCACAGGGCTGGCTGTGAGTCCCTGCCTGGGGCAAAGGGAAGCTGCTGTCAGTACCCAGGGTTTGCAGGAAGTAGGGTGCTGGGGATGGGGCAGTGACGTGGGGAGCCAGGGAAAGAGCCGGGGGAGGAGGGGGAAACTAGGGGAGGGAGCTGGCAGGGGGCTTTGTTAGGGCTGGAGTTATGGCCAGGGTTGTGCAGTGACTGCCTGGCTGCTCCCCAGGTGGGTCGTGTGGCGGGCAGCTGCTGGAGCTGGGGCCAAGGTGCAGTTGCTCTTGGGGATTGGGCCGTGGTGTTGGTTTTAGTCCCGTGGCCCCTGCCCCAGGACCAGCTGCACCGTGGCTCCGCCTCCAGCTCCTGCAGCTGCCACACAGCCCACCATGGCTGCAGCTCCAGCCCTGGGGAAGGGCTGAAGTTGGGGCCAGGGTGACATGATGGCTTCCCAGTTTCTCCAGGGTGGGGCAGGGCCGCTCCACATGGTGAGGAGGTGGGCAGGATTAGAATTCTTTGTGCACGCTTACGTAGGCATGCACCTTAGAGGGAACTTAGGGGCTGAGAAATACATATTGACTGCTGACATCTATAGCACAAGGCCTCTTTAGCCTCCGAGTGCTGGGCTCAGAACTGGGGAGAAGTAGGATTGGAGGTGCCCAGGCTGGGGAGGGATGAGATTTCCTCTTACCCTACACTGGCTGCTCCCAGGGCCAGGTCAGACTTATTGCCGTTGAAATATAAAAACATGGGCCACCCTCCACAAGGCAAGCCTGCCACGATCTCAACCACAAGACTCCTCCGCAACCTCCTGCCCCCAGCAGCCACTTACAATATATGGAGAATGCATACAGGTACAATTGATTTACTTTTTTAAACTGTGGAGGAAGGAACATTGCACATCTGGATACAGAAACTTTTATCCTCCAATATCCCAGTGTATTGTGGGGATAATGCAGATCTTTAGACCCACATTTAAAAAAAAAAACTGGAAGTTTAATTTTTGGGGGGGGGGGGGGGGGAACTCGTGCATCCCCTCCATTTTCCTGCCTCCCTCACTCCCAAATCATGAGGAGAGGGTTCTATATGGGGAATTCCCACTGCCCCTTCACCCAGGGTGCCATTTTTACGAAGGCTGGCCCTGCATGTCAGCAGTATTCAGAGCCGAGTGGCTGGAGAGCGGTGGCTGCTGGCCAGACACCCAGTTCTGAAGGCATCACTGCCCCCAGCAGCAGTGCAGAAGTAAGGGCTTGTCTCCACTATGCCAGGGATTGAGGATGCAGTGATCGATCCATCGGCCATCGATTTATTGCATTTGCTTAGATGTGATAAATTGATCTCTGATCTCTGAGCACTCTCCTGTCTATGCCAGTACTCCACCGAGATGAGAAGAGTAGCCGGCATTGACAGGAGAGCATCCCCCACAGACCTTACCACACGTAAGAGGCTGCAGTACATACGGCGACTTCAACTATGCTATTTGCATTAGGGATGTTAAATTGCAGTTATCTGACTAATCATGTAGTCGATGCATGGGACCGTACTACCCAGCCGCAGCAGGGTAGTTCCAGGAGCCAGCTCGAGCTGGGACTGAGCCTATGTAGTAAGAGCTGCCGGGGTCTTACTACGTTTAAAATGCAGAGGTGCAGCATCCCAGACCAGAGCAAGCCGGGACTGCTAGGTCCTGGCTCGTGCAGAGTCCAGCAGCCCTTGTGCATGGCCAGCCCAGGCCACCACACAGGGGCTGCTGCCACCAAGTAGGCCCTATCCCCAGGGGAGGGCCTAGCTCCCTGCTGGGACCCCTGTGGACAGGGGCTGCTGCCGGAGTAGCCTCTGCCTATGGCGAGCCTTGGCCGGCCATGGGCAGAGGCTGCTTCACAGCAACCTCTCCTGTATGCCCCCCACTGCCTCTAATAGAGTTGGTGCTGGGGGGAACCAGCTTTTAAGCCAGTTCCTGCCCTCCTCTCCCTTGCTGCCTCTTAGAGGCAGTGGAGGGGAGGGGGTGCGAGTAGTTAATACTTCAGTCGACTACTCACGTCGACTACTCACTAACATCCTTAATTTGCATAGATGAATTGACGTAGGTTATATCGATAGTGGGGGTTAGTATAGACAAGGCCATTCCAGCCATACTTTGGAGTAACATTTGACCTTTGTGCAGAGAGGGATAGCTATTGGGGGGGGGGGGGGCGGGGGAAGGGGCAAAGGAAAATCTATGTAGCCCCTTGCTAGCACTATTCAAGGCAGGGATCTTGTTTTACAGAATCCAAACTAGAAGGGATCGTTGTGGTGATAGTCTCACTTCTTGCATAACACAGGTCATAGAACCACCCTGTTATTTCTGCATCCAAACCAATAGCTTGTGGTTGAACTAGACTGTGTTTTTAAAAGACATTCTGTCATGATTTAAAGACTCCAATTGAAAGAGACTCAACTTTCGCAATAATTTACCAAGGGATTTGGTGAATTATCTTTTAGTGCTTATATAAATAATAAAACGAGTGGTGCAAAACTATAACCAGTAGTTATAATTTAATGGGAGGGGGACACACACAAAATACATGTAATGTAGAAAGAGTTAACCGTTTTTAGAACGGCGGAAGGGGTGAGGGATGATGAGACACAAGTTCATTGGTTTCTACTTCGCCAGAATTTTCATTAAAATACCTAAACCTTGTCTCTGTCTGTGAAATTAGCTCATTTGCAAACTGAGGCCTTGTCTACGTTAGCATGTTTTGTTGCCCAAAACTGCCTGTTGGTGACAGAACAGTGAGTGTTTACACAGCAATGAGACTTTTGTCAAGTAAAAGTTTTGATGGCAAAAAACTTTCACCCTTGCATGAGATTTTGTCTTTCCCCCCCTTTATTGTGGACAAATAGCCACTATGGACTCTGCTGTTTGTTTTGTCAAGGGAACTGGCTTCCGCCAGTATCCCACAATGCCTGCCCTAATGGCCGTGCTCAGTGTTTTAGGATCTCTGCTGCTTTGTAGGCATGCATCCCTCCTCTTTTAAAGCTCTGGGAAGTATCTGACAGCTGAGTGGGCTGCTCTGTGGGAAAACAAAGAAAGAACAAATCATTGGAGTGCTCCTGTTCTACCCTGCACTAGGAACACAGTGGCTGACAGGCTGCTGCTGCTGGGGGGTGGGGTGGAGAGACTGCTGTGCTGCTTTGACATTCCTCAAGGCAGAGAGTGCACAGAGCTACAAGGGAATCCCACGAAGCGCAGGGACGAATGGAAAGAGTGCACTGCTGCTCTGTTGGACAGACCCAGGAGGCATTCTGTGCTTTCTTTTCCAAAGGTGCTATGCAACCTCATTGTCCCCCAGCACAGGGATGTGCTTGGGCATTGTTAATGAAGATTTAAAATGGCTCAGCAAGTGAGTGTGTCCTTTCTGTGTTGATATCAGGCCAGCAAACTCCATGTGATGATTCATTGGGATTCTTCAGACAAGGGCATGATGCATCTGGAGGGGATCTCTTCTACTTATAGCATCCCAGCACGGTATGTGTCACAGTAGTATGATGTTTGCCTGCCTCTCCCCCACTTAGTTGTAGGAACAATTGGTCTTATAAGGAAGAAGGAGACTTTAAAGTGTGTCTACTCCTAGGATCAGTTCAGTTATACTGCTGTGGATCAGAGTATAACAGGAATGTTGACAGAGGTAAAATGTGTTTTCAGACTGATTGTAATCAGCGTAACAGTTAAGACTTTTTTGCTTTGGAACCGGGTCAAGATGGCCAATAGTCATGGTAACAGTGGGAAAACAATGCTTCAGAAGCAATTAAAATTTTGTTCTTGTTGAGAGAATAACTGCTGAGCTAATTTTGTTTCAATATAGTTTATTTAATCTAAAAGTTACAGTGACTTATTCTCAGCTATTGTCTTTTCCAGACTGCATGAATTATAGATGGCTTTTTTGAGTTTCATGTGGACAGCAATCAGTATGCCGTGGACATAGTTACGTTTATGGCATCTACTTCAGGGTAGGTTTCCATTATAGTACTGACTTTTCCCCTAATTGCTTCCTCTTTAGCAATTAGTTTTGCTGAAGAAAAATACTACAAGAAAATATAATCCAGTTTCATGTCCTGTGGTGAGAAGAGACCATCAACTTAAAATGACTCGGCTTTCTAAAGGAAAACATTATTTGCATAGCATAAATGTTTAGTGCAGAATTTCTATTAGATGGTCTAATTTTGTTTTTAATTGGGGTCAATCTATTACTTATATTAGAAATGCATTGGAGAGAGGCTCCATTTAAGGTCAGAGCTACATTGTGGTAGGCCCTATAGACCCACATAATAAGAAATAGACCCTGACCCAAACAACATATAAGTTTTAAAACTATAAGTAAGGCCCAAACCAAACTCCCAGCTCAAAACACCCACAAAGTTTAGAAAAGTTCCTCTCTAGACATGAACTTCGTTTTAAGCAGATATGGACCCAAACCACAAACTGGGAGAAATTGCAAAGCTGTCTAGGCAATTTTAGATGTAGGGTTTTTGGAAACCATTCTTATTCATCTGTTAAGGATAAAACTCTGCTCTTAGGAAGAATAGCATATCAAATCTGTGTTGGAGAGCTGGTCCCTTGGATCACCTCTTGCCTCATAATTATTCATATGAATAAAACACATAAATGCACTCACTGAATGTGTATTGGGCCGCTGGGATAACTTTGGCTGATAACTGATTTGAAAAGGTAAAATGTGATTTCAAGAGTGCAGATACTGTGTTTTGGACTCATGGCTGACAAAAGCTTCTTACATTGTGTTATATACTAAGAATAGTATTTTCAGGCCTGCTGTGTGGTGGAAACTTACGGTTCCTCTGACTCTTAATGCTCCACAGAGACCACAGAAACAATCGCGTTAGACAATGGAGATGCCCTTCTAGTGGTGACTGTGGGATTTGGTCTGCGTGTTGGTATTTTAATATATGGGACTTGAGCAAATTGGGTCTGTATCTAAGATGTATCCCTCATCTGACTTCAGATGAAAGGTTCATTTGCTGGGTAATTCCATTTCCATTTTTGCTAGTTGAACCATTAGATCAGATTCTTGTGGAGTGTTCTGCCACTGGGAACAGAACAATCTTAGCACTGGGGAAAAATAAGTGAAATTAGTTTGCTTGGTGTTGCTGTGACCGGCTTTTGCAATTTGGGTTGCTTAGAGCAGTGGTTTTCAAACTGTGGGTTGTGACCCAGTGCTGCTGTGTCAGGGAATGTCGGGCACTGGGTCTCGTTGCTGCAGAGGGATCAGGTGACCAGTAGGAGGCTGAGGTAGCTACCTCCCTGTCCTGGCATCACAGACTGTGCTGCACCCCAAAAATGGTCAGTAGCAGGCTCGACACCTAGGTGGGGGCGGGGGAGCAGAAGATCGCACAGGGCTCTGTGATTGCCCCTGACCTAGGCACCAGCTCTGCACTCCCATTGGCGAGAACTTGCAGCTGGGTGCTTCTGGGGCACAGCATGGTCTGTGGTGTCAAGACAGGCAGGAAGCTGCCTGCTGCACCGCTGACCAGCAGCTGCTCAAGGTAAGATCCTCCTGCCTTAGTCCCATCCCAGAGGCCACAACTTAGTCAAAGTATGTTGGGTCGTGGGCATCAACAATTTTCTTCCAACTGGGTCATGAGGAAGAAAAAGTTTGAAAACCATTGGCTTAGAGCAGAGCTTCTTTAGTGGCTTCGTTTCTGGTAATGGAGCTCCAACACTGTGGTGGTTTGCTGAAAGCAAGTACCTTTTCATAGAATCATAGGACTGGAAGGGACCTCGAGAGGTCATCGAGTCCAGCCCCCCGCCCTCAATTCAAGCAGAGTGTAAATAAGGTGGAAAAGGCAATTAGTTGGTTACAAACTGTCATGGCAAGAAAATAATTTGCATGGATGCTGCACTTGGGTGTGGAGAATGCCATCTCCTGGTGCATTCAGAATAACTCGTGCATGGATCAATATTCATATCACACTCCCTGCCAGTACCTGACCGGGCCAGGGAAGCTAATGATCCAACCAATGGGTCAAAATCAATGATGAGTCCTCATCACCTACCCCCAGGCACGTTGTGCATACGCTAAGAAGATACAAATTGGTGTAATCCACTCTAGGCTCCCACCTATCCTGCAGAGCCTGAGCTGACATTAGTGTACGTTGAAAATCTCTGTTCTATCGGCAGTGGTCTGCATTTTAATCTTTGGACTCAGAATGTGGTGGGCTTTCCTTCAGTTTCAGGCAAGTAAACACTCCACGCAAAATTCTTTGAAAACACCACCTGAGGTGCATGCACATGGAACCTTGTGGGGCTTTCCCAAAGTTACCAGACAAGCCATGGAAGAAACTGCGACCTTCAATCCTCAAATAAACATCATCACTTTGTGGCTTTGCAGTGTCTCTCCTCTCCCCACCCTTCCCCTCTCCAAATGCTGTGGAAAGGAAGGAGGCTGACCACACACGTTCTGTATGCTGGTTGCTGGAGCAAGAGAAGGGTAGATGTTACTATGGCGATCCTAGATGATGTGTGTGGCAATCCCAAGGAAGGGTTTGGGTAGCTCGAGTGAGAGGAGGAATCCACTATGTGTTGCCTAGGTGAGGGCTGCAAAACGGAGTTCTCAAGTAGGGGTGGGGGACTGTTGTTCACTGGTGAACAATGCAGCTCTTATAGGAATTCTATTCACCCAGGGCGCATGTACACTGAGTGAGCATTTACTGATCACCCCGGTTTCCTCTCACTTAATAAAATAGCTGAACTGGCATTGGGTCAGGCAGCCCCTTCCATTTGAGAATCTTGAATTGCTTCCATCTGCCTGAGGGGAGGGGTTATTCCTATTTTATAGATGAGGAAACTGAAGCACATGGAGGTGAAGTGACTTCTCCAGAGTTGCACAGCAAATGAGTGGCAGACCTAGAAATAAAACCATGTCTCCTAGTCTGAGACATTAGCCACAAACCCATCCTCCCCCTGTTTTTATCTAAATGGTTCCCTCTCTTCACCACAATCTCCCTCCTTGCCAGCACATGGTCCTTTCTCCGCATTGTTTCCGTCTCGCCGGTCCCCTCAGTGGTCTGTATCTTCTCTGCCTCAGTTTCCCTTCTCATTTCTTTTGGTCACCCCTCTGGTCCTGCATCCCTTCTAGTGTGGCAGGAGAGGGGTGAGTGCGGGGGACTGCTGGTGCTGGCTGCCTCTACTTTCTTGCTGTTCTCTGGCAGAGTGCTGCAGCAAGGCACAGCAAAGGAGAGGAGCCAGTGGGGAGGTAGTTTTGCCTGGCTGGCTAGATACTAGTTCCTAGGAGCCAGAAGGTTTAACTGTAGGGGAAGCCTGATCATTTCCCCCTAATACTTACTGACCGGGGATGAGTGTGGGAGGGGCAGCGGTGCCAAAAGTCACTGTTGCTCTCAAGGAATAACATTGGGCAAGTAAGCAGCTGTTGACATTGACTGCCCCATCTGTCTGTTGGCTGCTGTCTTTGTCCAGTAACCTCTTGGTAACGTCTTCTGATTCATAGGTGTGTTAATGCAGTGAACACGGGACTTCTCTAGTGCCTTTGCATGGCAGCTTGTGCTTGTTCCTTTGCCTATTTCAGTTGGATCCAGAGGAACTGCTAGTTTTATAGGCACCAGAAATGCTGCTGTCCATCAGCCAGCTCAGTATAAGTGCAGTCTCGGGTGTTTTCATGTCAAACAGATCTTGACCCACCATTGGCTGTCAAAGTTATTGGTGCATTTTAGTGTGTGCCAAAAGAAATCCCCCAAACTTCTTATGCAGCTCCTGGTCTTTACTTCTCTAGCTGTCAGCTTTTGTTTTTGCTTTTGCTCATTTTCACACTGGGGAATGGCATGGGACTGATGGCCAATGACCTGAATAATGGGAGAGTCAGGAGATAGATGCTAAAACACATCCTGGCAAGTGAAAAGCTGAAAAGCCCCAACTGGCTGCCAGAAATTATTCCCTGATGTTCATATGGGAATCTTTAAACGAATTCCATTTCTACAAGCATTGGCTCTGGATTGGAGCCTATTATGGGAGCTGTGATGGGGTACGATTCCAGCAGTCCCCTTGCAATTGTTCCTTACTGTGCTGATCATGCCACTGACACCCACCTTCTTGCTCTCTGGGGCTCCCCACCTCTCTGTCCTGCTGGCCCAGAGTCTTTGGTCTCCCCCAGACAAGGCTGGGAGAACTGCCCCCCTGCAGAGCAATGCAGACACTGAACTTCTTCAACTCTGGGAGGATGCAGTTCTAGGGCGCAGCATCCAGGAAACCAGCCACCAAAAGAGATCAAACCCCCAAATAAATCCATCTTTGTGTAAAGTTTTACACAGGAAAAGCTCATGAGGATGTTTGCCCTCTCCTGTCACACCCCTTACTTATCTCATTCTGCGGGGGTACCAGAGAGCTCTCTCGTGTGCTTAGAGCATTTTCATTAGCAGTGCTACAGCAATACAAGTGCCTCCGTGCATCGGCACTGCTATAAGCTCTATAGTGTAGCCATGGCTTCAGTCTGTGTCCCTGCATGAATCCTTCATCTGCTGGGGCAAATCCAAAATTTGAAAGCTGTAAATTAGCTTTGTTTTTTATTTTATTACTTTTTAGAGTTGGTCTTTTCCTAGTGACAGAACCTGCTACCAAGCAAAGGGACTCCACTTAGGAGGGCTCTTTATGTATGTTTGTGAAATTTGGAAAGTAATATTGTTGTTCTGTTTGAATAAGATTGGTTTATTTTATAGCTAGAGTTGGTCAAAGATTGTTTGAATTTTTAATGAACATTTTTCTGCATTTTCCAACCAGCTCTATTTGCAGTTGGGCTGCATAATGGTTGCTTTTGCTCTCACTTGGGGAGAGGAATGAGTCAATTGTGCTGCTAAAGGGTGATTCTGCATGGAGTAGCTTCTTTGTTTAAAACTGCACTTTAAGGATGATTTATATGAAGAGGTGCTCTGTGCGTGTGGAGGATCCAGTTTTATTTTAGCAGCTCAATGAAAAGAAATCCTCTTCAGCTGAAAAGACTGTGCATGATGGGCAATAACGCTGGAAGAACCTTTAAGCTTTGACTTTGTATGAGAAAACAATGTTGACCAGATTGAATTGTGTTTTAAGGGCCAATCCTGATTGCTAGTGAGTAAATGGGAATTTTGGCGTCCACTACATTGGTTCCCAGAAGAACATTTTTATGCAAGCTTGTTATTTAGGTAATCAACATAAGCTAAAAGGCAAATCTGATTGATTTGAAGGATCAGTTTGCAACTGTCATTAAAAAAATGCGCAAAAAATATTCTCTCTTTCTTGGTCCTAGTAAGAGCTTCTTTTGCTGAAGATGTCTAATAATGGTGTTGAAGCTGAAGACAAGCCTCCAGCCCCTCCAATGAGAAATACCAGCACAATGATTGGATCTGGAAGCAAAGACACAGGGACTTTAAACCATGGCTCAAAGCCTTTGCCTCCCAACCCTGAAGAAAAGAAAAAGCGAGACCGATTTTACCGAGCTATCTTGCCAGGAGATAAAAGTACAGTATTTTCATCTTTGTTATAGTTTATTATAGTTTTCTCTCTGCATGTTGCTGGGGATGATGTTAATTATTTTTTTTAAATGTATAAAGGCTGTTTATAAGGTCGGATACTTCACATAAAATTGCATTGGCCATGCTGGGAGTATGGGCTGCCTCTGGTAGCTTATTGGTTTCTGTTTTTCTAATAGTTAATGCCACTCCCCACACAAACCACCCATTCCCTTTCTGAATCTGTTAATTGTTAAAATGAATGTGTGTGTCTGTGAGAGCTGTGATTACAGTTACTATGTACCCGAAAACAGAACTTCCCTGTCCCATCTCTGTTTCTAAAGTTTAGTGAGGTTGGTTTGTTTTCTTTTGGGGTCTTTTTTTTAGATTTTGCCACCACTGAGGAAGGAACTCCTGAAGGAGCACTTTGTATTGGTGAAACTGAGGCCAGATCTATACTACAAGAACACATTGATTTAAGCGACACAATTTGAGTTATATCAGTAGCGTAACTCAAATAGACTAGCTTAGATCTATTTACCATGGGTCTGTGCTGTGGGAGGTTGACAGAAAAAACACTGTCAATTCCCCTTACTTATCTCGTTCTGCTCGAGTACCAGAATCAACAGGAGAGTGATAGGTGATCAATTCAGTGTGTCTTTTCTAGACTTGCTAAATCAACTGCTAGTGGATTGATTGCTGCAACATTGATCCACCCCATAGTGGAAACAAGTCCTGACAGCAGACTGGAAGAGTAAAAGTTTGTTTAAAAGACCATTTCTCACCAGTCCTCTCTCATGTTATGTGATCCTTGCCCCGAAGAACTTTAATATCTAAGATGAGACTGTCATCCTAGTCTACTTTAGAATTTTGGATACACCACTGTTCACTGCTAAAAATAATCTATCCCTATTACTTCTTGCACATTAACTTGTATTGAATGAATTCTTTCAGCTATAATAAGAAATGTAATAGGCAAGATGGGAATAAGGGACAGAACTGATGTACTGTACATGCAATTTTAATTTCTACCATTAGTATATTTTGACGATTGTACATTTATCACGTGAACCGGTGGCAGTGATGCAAGAAATTCTCCAGTCCTTAATGTGTGTTGCTTCCTTTCATATCTTTATTTAATCTGTTTTTAAGGAGCCCATCTCTGCAATATATTTAGCTTCCTCTTTCAGTCTCTTTTTAAAGATTTATTTTATAGCGTACATTGCCATGGCATCTGAGCACTAGATAAAACTGTCTTTCTTTAATTTTTATATGAAGAGGTATCTATGTTTTCACTGTTGCAATAAGGAGTCAGACTCCTAAATTCTTACCAGAAGGAAAGGACTAATCCTAATTCTGTAATTTAAGCATCATTTAATGCTGTTTATACTATTTAACCTGCTCTGGGAAGCAGACAGTTTCATATCTCATATACCAATCTTCACTAGTGGTGTAGGTACGTTAAAGATGCTTTGACATACAGCTAACATGAATTCAAATTACTTGGTTAAAAGTGAGTCAGTTCACATGCAGTTTGGTGAAAATGAGCCTTGGATGTCATAATACGTCTAACTCTTCCCTCTGCCCCTGTTACTTGTCGTGCTCTCTCGGGAGACATGAGTTAGATGGGAAAGGCATTACTGTCTTGGAAGTCTCAGCCAAGGATTTTCAGCTCCTACATTGAGAGATAATTCCCTCTTTCCCTCTTACATTGAGAGATAATGACTATCTTCACCAGAGGTACCCAGGTCCCAGAGTCTGGCCGTATTACAGAAAAACTCACTAGTTTGTGAAAGGTTCGCTGTGAAAATGCAATCATGGCCACTAGCTGAAATTAATCTATAAAATGCTACCAGACCGTTTATTTGTTTGTTTTTTTTAAGCTCATCCTGTACAGACTAACTTGGCTACCCCCGAAGCTTCTGAAATTTTTCAAACATACATTTTGGTTTATCTTTATTCACCTGAGCCTTACAATTTAATGGGGGCATGAATGGAAATAAAGTAACCAACAGTGGGTGTTTCTACAAATACAGGTTTTTTTTTTCTTTTGAAACTTGTAAAGAGTTTTCTTTTGTCTTTTTATCTGGCATTACAAGGCCTAACGTAAGAGATCAATAAAGATTATAAAGTGGGATTAAAGTGTAGAGCAAGGCTAGCAGTGCCTTTAAAACTAACCCTTCTTAACCTATACCTCATTATGTGAGATAAAGTACCATCAATGAGAAGCAGTTATAGTATTAATATTTTAATCCATTCATACTTCGAAATCGTGTTTCTTAAATTTGATCAAGCTCATATATGCTGAGAATAATAATGCAGCCACTCAAATGCTTAAATATGCTTATTTAATTCAGGTCTCTCTAGTTATTTTTACTGCCTCCAAAACTGTGTATGAGAGTCTGCTGGAAAAATGTGGGCCTTAAATCTAATTTTGCTCACATCAGTGAGGAATAGAGTAAATTAAGTGAGATAAGAATCCAGTCCTTGGTGGTTGCCCCAAAGAGTTTACAATCTAATTTTAGACATGACGTGACATAGCCAGTGGGGTTAATAAACTGTAGGAAACATGCTATGAGGAAAAACCAATGTTACAGCCATAAGACCACATGGTTACACTTCAGTTATGTGGGCACCGAAAGAATCATGAGATTCCCAACAAAGATTACAGTTCAAGTCCTATATGTATACAAAGCACAATCATAGGGTTGGAAGAGACCTCAGGAAGTTATCGAGTCCAATCTCCAACCCAAAGCAGGACCAATCCCAACTTTTTTCACTATAATGAGCAAATATAGCACTAACCTCGATTTAATTTCTGTATGAGATCTGGATATTGAGAGAGAGAGAGAGAGAGAGAGAGTTATGAATTTTTAATGCAGTAGAGGCAATTAAATTGTTTAATTCATTATTGAAAACATTGTTTACCAGTCAGTGTAACTGAGGCTTATATAAGCTACAGCTCTGTTTAGTAAGGCTTCTTCTTGAATATGCATTTTTGTATTTAATATGAATTTGAAAGCAGTAGCTGCAATCATTGGAGCAAAGCTTGACTTGCTCATTATGCTGTTTGCTCATTATGCTGGAGATGTTGATTAGCGAGAAGTTGTATCCCTAGAGATGCAAAATATAAGTGTTGAGCAGGATACCCTGACATTCAGTAGGTCCAAATATAGAAGCCAAAGATGTTCTATGCCATGAATTCTGGGCAGTAATAGTTCTAACATTCTTTAATGCTCTGGTTCACATATTCATTCAGTGGTGCACTAGGATCCAATCAAAGGGTTTCAGTTGTCTTAGAATTCCCGAGCCTCCTTGATCTATTGGTTTTCTCAGAGTCCCTTTGTCTCACTTTCCTTCTCTCTGCTGGCAGCTTGCAGCTTTCTCTGTATTCTTGCTAGCGGCAGCTGCTATTCCCTTCTTTGTTTGGCCTGCAAGCTGCAGAGGCTCAACATCTGCTAACCAGAAGATGCTTCTGGTTCCTTCTGGCTTCCCTCCCTATGTGGCTCCTCCAATGTTCCATCTGCCTATCTCTCATTCCTCCCTTCTCCAAAACCGTTAGTATTTAACTCACTCTTCACTGAAACTGAAAAAAATCCAAGGTCTTAATATTGTTTTAGACAAACACTTAAGAATATGGACCTCATAATACTCTGTTACAAAGTACTTTACAGATCTGGAGTAACTCCATTAACCTTTATAATGTTACTCTGGATTTTATGGGTATAATTGAGAGTAGGATATGGCCTTATAAGCACAGGACTCAAGACTACCTGATTAAACTTGGAAAACATGGTATACGCTTGCAATATAATGGAGTAAAATAGTGGCTTTTAGGGTAGGTGGGTGACTTTAAAATCTCCATTTTGGTTCTATGAATACGTGTCTGGCTATACAACTGAGTAGCATTTGTTTTGCAGTTGACAAGGCAGCAGCTGGAAAATGTAAACTATAATAGAATGGTCTCTTACATTTGCGTGCGGACTAGTCACCCTCTGTGCACCATGTGTGGATTACAAATCCAAATATCATGAAATCTAATTTGAATATCGTTGTCCCCAATATTCCCTCTGATCTTTTCTATCCATGTGTGGAATAATTTTATGTTCACAGAGGCATGTGTAAATGCGCGCCACCAGTAGAAACCAAAGATCTAGTTGTGGGTGCTCTGCTAATCAGCTGGCCTGCAGTTGAATCTCTCCTGAGTAGCTGCACAAGTGCACAGATTACAGGGAACACTGGTTGTCATGTAACCATAAAGATTTATCCATGTGGGATCAGAAACCTTCTCACATTGTCCTAGATCATATGTTTTTGGTGTGGATTTGGTTGCAGAGAGTGTACTGTAAAATGCTATGGACATTCTCTTTTGTTCCTGATGGTTTTTCTCTTTTTCTTAGCCAATAAAAAGAAAGAGAAAGAACGTCCAGAAATTTCCCTCCCTTCAGATTTTGAGCACACAATTCATGTTGGATTTGATGCTGTTACAGGAGAATTCACAGTAAGTGATTCTGGGGAGGTACGAGGATTACCTAATTGTTTATCATTAGTGATGCTGGGACGTATTCAACTCATCCTATAGTAAGGCCAGAAGAGACCATTATGATAATTTACTCTGACCACCAGCATAGCATGGACCAGAGAACCCACCTAGTGTAATTCGTGTATAGAATACTGCTGTGGGAATTCTGTGCAGGTGCAGAATTCAGGTCCCTATGCAGATTTCTTTGCTTAATTGCAGAAAATGATGCCTTAAGAGCCATATGGAAGCCTTAAGAGCCATGTGTTCACATGGGTCCGGTGCCCAGAGCCGTGGGTTTTGGGATGCCCATGGGTGTAGTTTGGTGGAGACATTCCCCCATACATAGAGGCAAGGCATAGGGAGGCACATGGGGTCATATGCCTCTGACATCTTCTCCCGTTCTACATTTGTTGTGGGCACAGAGCTGCCCAGATAAAGGAGGATTCAGCTCCAACTGTTGACTCTGCAGCTGGATGCTACCTCCTGTGTCCTAATGTTGGTTGTGCTCCCCTTCTGTGTGCTGGGAGCCTTCCTGTTTTCTGTACAAGGGTGAGTGCCCATGATGGATCAGGAGGAGAGGCAGTGGGAAAGGAAGAGGAGGGTGGGATATGGCAAGGGGATGGGATGTGGGATTGAGGAAAAAGGAATGAGGTGATAGACTGTGGGATGGGGAAGGGAGAAGAGATGGGGAAGCCAGAGCCTGGTATACTGTATCCCCCGATGCAGCTGGGGGCTCCCCCATTAAGCAGACCTATCAAACCCCCACCCTGATGAAGTCCTCTCCCCTATATCTAGACCCAGACCCCATGGCTGAGCCTCTGCAACCTTCTCCTGGACTAAGGATGTTAAGGACTAGTTGACTAGTAAGGGGGGGAAGAAGGGTCACTTCAATGCAGCAAGCTGAGCCGGGGATCAGTTGTGTGGTGCACTTCTGCTTTGAAACCCCAAGGTGGTGTTTTAAAGGGTCAGCGCCGCACAGCTGATCCCAGGCTTGGGAGTCCCCAGCTGACCCTGGGTTCCGGGGAAATGCCAGGTGGAACCCGGCGTCAGTGGGGGAATCCCCCACTACCCCAGGCTCCATGAGGGCGCTGTGGCTTTGAAATGCAGCGGGGGCTCTTGTACATTTCAAAGGAGGAATGTGTAAGGGCCTATCGAGTAGTCAATGGAAATTCCATCAACTAGTCAATTAACTGCTGGTTAACGTCCTTAACCTGGGCCCCTTTGCAGTGTCCCATAGCCCTTCATCCAGAACCAACAACGAGCCCCTGTGTACCCAGGTCCATCACTGAGCTGTCTACACCGAGATTGCTCCACATAGAGCCCTTTCTAAGCCCCCACTCTATGCCCCTTCACTGTTGGACTCTGCTGAGCTGAGCCTGCTTGCCCGCACCTGGTGCAGAGGGGCACAGCCTTTATGGCCACCTCTGAGACTCTTCTGCGCTAACCGAGATGCAAGAGTTGTCACATCTGAATAGCACAGCAGTTCTCAGACTTCACTGTACCGCGATCCCCTTCTGAGAACAAAAATTACAACGTGATCTCCGGAGGTGGGACTGGTGCCTGAGTCTGCCAAGCCACACCACCCCAGGTTGGGAGGGCCCACGCTCAAGGGCTTCAGTCCTTAGCATTGGCCTGTAACCTGAGCCCTGTTGCCCAGGGTTGAAGTTGAAGCCTGAGACTTGCTGCCCATTGCTTTGCGGTGGGGCTTGGGCTTTGACTTTGGCCTCTGCCACAGCAAATCTAAGGCCAGATCTGGTGAACTCATTAAAATGGGGTCCTGGCTCCCCTTGGGGTCCTGACCCACAGTTTGGTGGATCTGCTATGAGTGGTTCTCAATCTACCCTTGAATGTAGACTAGCTGTTGAGGGCTAGGAGCCCTTTTTAGAGGCCAGCCTGTGAAGTTGCTAGCACACCGGTACTGACAAAAGCGGTCACCGAATTTGTTTCACTTGTGGCTAAAGCCATATTTCTGTCCTGAAATTCTGCTTTTAGTATGTGGGGGGGGGAACGCCATTAGATGTGAATTACTACACGGTCACAACCAGCACTGGGCCAAAATGTGATTTGGTGCCTATCCAAATACTATGTCACAAAAGCAATATGGAGGCCTAAATCAGGATGAGCCCTGATGTGCTGGGTGACTGTGCTGTAAAAGAGCTTACAATTCAAATTACCACTATCACCATCTTACAAGTGGATAGTCACATGACAGTACATTTCTTATGTTGCATGTGAGACTTTCCTGAACCACAACACCGGGTCTGCCTCTTCCTCTTTTGAACTTTGGGAGCTGGATTTGAATTGTGGTATTCAGAGCCCAGTACCTCTAGTGAAACTACATGAGCATGAGGATTTGCCTGCGTGGATCAGACTGTAGTATTAGGATGTAGATTTCAAACCTACGCTACTGGGCAGCGAGAAGGTGTTTAATTTCCAGTGAGCCTTCCCACAAACAATGAAAAATCTCAGAAGCAGAGTGGCTGAGCTAAATGCATACCATGCTTTAGACATCCTTAGGGTGAGTGTAACACTGTGCCTCCGACTGTGGTGTGACTGTGGTAACTGCTCGGAATGTGTCTCGCAGGGTATGCCAGAGCAGTGGGCTCGGTTGTTGCAGACCTCCAACATCACCAAATCAGAACAGAAGAAAAATCCCCAGGCCGTGCTTGATGTGCTGGAATTCTACAATTCCAAAAAGACCTCCAACAGTCAGAAGTACATGAGTTTCACAGGTTTGTGGTAAATCCCTGCTTCTGCATTACTGAGTGTGACCCTCTGAGAAAGTCCTTTGTGATTTTTTTTTTTCTTTTAAACATTAAAATAAACAAGCCAAAAATGCCCAGACACATTGAGCATTGTTTTTACAAAGGAAATGCAATTTTCTTCTGCTCTGCCAGCAGTCTCTTTCCTTTTAACATCCAGCTAGAATGTTTCCTCTCATCTCTTGGACAGATTGCTGCAGTTGTGAACAAGGAAGTCGATAAGCTGGGCAGATCCCAACACATGTAGTGTTTTAAGGGCTAAATTCAACACCTGGAAACCAGTAGGCAGATCATTTTGCTCAGGATTGTGTTTGTAGTCAGAGTGGGCAGCTAAATTGCACCAGCTTCAGTTTCTGGATGGATTTAAGAGGGATTCAGTGTGTATGTTATGATGAGGGCAGCCTAGGGCATAACTCCAGGAGATTGCACCTTCTTGTTCCCTTTGTATATTTCCTGGTTCCTTACCTTACAAGTGACAACCTGCTAGGGGAGCTTGCTAACCTGTGTCACACCTAATTCCCTCTAGAAACTTTTCTTGGCATGTAGGAAACTGGACAAGTTCCAAACCATACATCACGCCTGAGTTGCAACCCCAAAAAATCAGGAATCTTGAAAAATAGCTTTGTTCTCTTAAACTTAATTGGATTTGATACATTTCTGTGGCAGTGAGGTTGGAGCTGGGGAAGTCATGGTTCTGAGACTTCTTCTTCACAATTGGTCAAGGATGCAAGCAATGTCTTGAAATTTGTAATAGCTTCCCCTGCTGTCGTACCTCGGTGTTCTCGTACCTCGGTACCTTCAGTGGTCTGGACTGTCAGTGTCAGCGTCGTCTGGTCAGGGCTGTCCTGGCGCGCTCCTGACAGGACCTCTACTCCGTTGATAAACTTTCGGCTGCGTGCGTAACAATCGGTACTCCCTTTATCTAGAGTGTTAGACCCCGTGCACTTGGGTCAACACGAGATCTCTGAGAGGCCCCGGAAACGACAGATGCAGGCAAGGTTTGAAATCAATCGAGCAGGTTTATTGTCAAATGCGAAGCTCTACCAGTTGGTAACAGAGATCAGTACAATGTTACACCACTGGGCACTATGGCCCGCTTTGACAAGGTACCAACACCGGGCAGGCCTATTGCCATATAACAGATATTAACAGCAGTTAGTCAAAGTTAAGCTACTGTGCACTCTGTAAGTTTAGGCAATGACACCTGCCGTTCAGGCGCCTAGTGCGCCCCCCCCAAGGTCGGCCGGAGAGCACCCTCTGCGGTGTCCTTTTATAGACAGGTACAAACAACTTACATCATTTCTTTACGTACCAGGTTACCACCCTCTGTTGCCTAGTTACCACCCCTCACCTTACGGAAGGGGGGCTTACTTACTATCCTTCATGCTGTCAATTCCGACCTGGTCCTGAACCTAGGTCGGTATGTGCATTAGTTTTTAGGGAGTTTTTGTAACAAGACATTTCTTAAGATGTTCCAATACTCCCCTTTGGCTTACAGTCTGTACCCAGTGCCTCCCTGTGTCCTTCCATGCTCAACCTAACTTACACAATTATCAATAGGGCCTCTTTCTTGGCTCCTGTTACTGAACCAAAGTCTTGCTCACTAGATTGCAGGCCTGTTGCTGTTTTCATGTTACAGGCTTCTATTTAGGCCTGCTGACTCCATGTTACTGACCCTCAACTTACTACACCCTGCTAGTGTTTGTGTGCTCTATGCTTCGTTTCTTGAGTGCTACTGCACAGACTCTTATTCATTGTCACTTTTCAGCCTTCTGGAAAAGCCTGCAGAGAGGATCAGAACCTGTTATTGCGGCTGGCTAATGGAGTTACTCCTTTAACTCATTCAGCAGAGGGCAGAGGCTTTTGGAGCCAAAGGTCACAGGGCTTGTTTCCTACCAAACACTCCAGGTAGTGGCTCAGCATCTGAGATGGCTGCATTCCAGTGCTGGGTGAAATGATGTGCATATCTTGGAAAGCATTTTGGGACACTTGAGAACAAAAGGAGTCACATTTGGGAGTGGGACAAATCCATGGAATATCTACAGATGGAACCATACTTTAAGCCTGCCCCTTTTATTTAAAGTGCTGAATCTGCTAACCCTGCATTCTTTAGAGACTAAAGACAGATGAAAAACACCTTTTGGGTTTTCCATTGTATTAATGGGTCTTAATGTGGTGTCTGGACTGGGACCCAGGAGAACAGGGTTGAATCCTTGGTGCTATGCCCTGTGTGACACAGGGCAAGTCACGTAAACCCCTTAATCGCTCTGTGCCATGATTCCACGTCTGTGAAACAGGGACAGTTCTTCCTTTCTCCTGCCCTCTGTTTAGCTTGAAAGTTCTTAGGAGAAGTGACTCTCACAATGGGTTTGTGCAGTGCCTAGCGCACTTGGAAAGCAATACAAGCAATGTAAAATACTTCCTGTTGCATCTGTTCTGTTTTGTTTTCAGACAAATCCGCAGAGGAGTACAGTTCATCAAACGCACTGGTGAGCTTTTTGTTCATTTTTTAAATAACGTTTGTTATATTTTAAGTTTGAAAATGTGCATGCAATAAAACTATAGCCGTCAATATACTTTTATATTTAATGTCAATGTTTTCTTTCATTTCTAGGCTACCCAAAATGTGGCTAAGCAGTATTAATTGTTGTCTTAACTTTTAAAAATCATGTCTGTCCTTCTGGCCTACCAGTATTTCTTTTCCTTCTCCTGTAAGCTTTCTGATATTGAGTTTACTGCTTTATATTTCAAGTGATATTTTATTAGCAAATGTTGCTGAGTTCATAGAAAAAGATCTATTTCTGGACTCTATTAATGATCAGCCATTTCCCCATGCAAGGTAATTTAGAAAATGAAAGCCAGCCTGCTTTTTATCAGCTACTGATACATGTTTATGATCTGACCAAATGTAATTATTAGCATGCAATGTCTGATTAGTTGAACCACTGTTGATGACTGACTAAATTAATCTTGGCAAATAAAATGAAAGGTCTTTTCTCCTCTTGATCTGTACTCTAACCATTACAGAACCCATTCAACACCTCCTTTTGCTTAGCAGATCCAATTGAAAAGTCTTGTGTTTTTTCTATGGCACTGTGTGTATTTTAAGTAAGCAAACACACTTGGGCGGGGAAGTTTTTTTGGGGCGGGAGGGGTGCACGGAAGCGGGAAGCAAAACAAGCAAACAAAAACCCAGAAATAAAACCCTTATTGATGTGGCCCCTGGCTGAAAAAGCAGAAAGACATTTCCCACATTCTCCTCACACACCAGAGCGTAGGGGAATCTGAGATAGTAGTTTTTGTGCACCCCCAGGCTCTGGGGTGGAGCCAAAAATGAGGGGTTCAGTGTGTGAGAAGGGGCTTCTGGGAAGTGGGCTTAGAGTATGGGGTCTTGGTTGGAGAGAGGGAGGGTCTGGGAGTGGGCTGGGGATAGGTGTGTCTTGGAGGGTGTACGGTGCAGGAGCAGGCTAGGGATGGGGTATCTGGGCAGGAGGGGAGGGCGCAGGAGCGGCGTGGGGGTGCAGTGTCTGGGGGATAGAGGGTGCTTATCTGGTGCAGCTCTCCAGAGAGACACTTGGCTCAGTGTCCCCTGCTGCTCCCAGGCACCACTCCCTGCTGCTCCTATTGGCCATGATTACAGCCAATCGGGAGTGGCAAGGGAAAAGCTCCAGGCAGCACTTTGCTACACTGCTGTTTTCCCTCGGTTGTCTGTGCTGCCGCTTCTTCTTCCTATTGGATCCGGCCTTGGATTGTCTGACCATCCCACAAGGCTCAGGGCTACCCTCCTGCTTCTTTCCCTCCCTTACCCCTTCCCCACAGCAGGGAGCCGGTGTTCGTGCTCCAACCCCATGGGAAGTGGGGTATGAGGGGCCTGCAGGTCTGGAGTACCGGTGCCTACTTCCCAATGCTGGGGGAGGGGAGGGGAGCGGAGCCCTAAGCTTCAGGGGCTGGATACAGGCTAGGAATATAAAATCCCATTTTATTAGCTAATGGGGTAAACCTGTTTAATCGGTTAACTGATTAAACAGGGGTGGGCTGGGGTGGGGGGCTGCTCTAGCCACCACCAATTAATTGTAACCATTAAAGGTGATGCTTATGGATTAACCGTTCATAGGCCCTGATTCTCTTGAGGTGCTCAGCATCCTTATTTTACTAACTGTTTTAGTCAGAAGCTCTTCAGGAAACGTTCAGTGCTTTGCAGAACTAGGTCCTTACATTTTGGTAAAGGTAGTTCACCTCAATATTTGACTGCATGAGGGAGGCTGGAAACTTAAGGTCAATTAAACTTACTGACTTTTTCCAATTTAACTTTGATTTAATATTGTCATGTTACTGTCTCTGTCAGTTCTAAAAATGAATCCCAAGCGAATTGTTGTGGTTGGTCAGGGTAACATACACTTTGATATAGTCACTATTTTTAAGTGATACTCTGAGATTATCTATCTATCTATCTATCTATCTATCTATCTATCTATCTATCTATCTATCTATCTATCTATCTATCTATCTATCTATCTAATCTCAAAATAACAAATACAAGTAGTTTCAGGTTATACTCTTCCCATTTAATGAATTGCCCTTGTGGTTTACAATCGTATTTAAAAAAAATATTTGTACCACACGAACGTGTACAGTCAATTTCACAGTTATCTTGTACAGGCAGTCCCCGGGTTACGTACAAGATAGGAACTGTAGGTTTGTTCTTAAGTTGAATCTGTATGTAAGTCGGAACTGGCGTCCAGATTCAGCCACTGCTGAAACTGACCGCCAGTTCTGACTTACATACAGATTCAACTTAAGAACCCCAAGCGTCCCCAAGTCAGCTGCTGCTGAAACTGATCAGGGGCTGATTCCAGGAAGCCTGGGGCAGAGCAACTCTGCCTCGGGCTTCCTGTAGTCAGCGCTGGTCAGTTTCAGCAGCGGCTGACTTGGGGACGCCTGGGGCAGAGCAGCTGGGGTGCTGCTGGGTTGCTCCAGTAGCACCGCTCCTCGGCGCTACTGGACCAACCCAGCAGCACCCCAGCTGCTCTGCCCCAGGCATCCTGATTCAGCCGCTGCTGAAACTGACCAGCAGCAGCTGAATCAGGATGCCTGGGGCAGAGTAGCTGGGGTGCTGCTGGGTTGGTCCAGTAGTGCCAAGGAGCGGTGCTGCGGGACCAACCGGCAGCGCCCCAGCTGCTCTGCCCCAAGGTCCACAACAAAAGCCTGGTCTGCTGAGGGGGGGGGGCACACTAGCTGCGCCCTCTCTCCCCCCAGCAGACCAGGGACACGGGGAGCAAAGCCGCAGCGGCAGCGGGGTGCCGCGCCTCTGAGGCTTTGCTCTGGCAAAGCCTCAGAAGCGTGGGACCCCGCCGCCGCTGCGGCTTCGCTCCCGGTGCCTCTGGTCTGCTGGAGACGGTCTCCAACACACCAGGGGCACCGGGAGCAGCTTTTCTCGCCCCGGAGGTCGAGGTGGCGGATCGCTGCCTGCGAGCTCCGGGGCGAGAGAGCCCCGTTCGTAAGTGCGGATCCGACATAAGTCGGATCCGCGTAAGTCGGGGACTGCCTGTATTTTCAGTGTGCTGAGATACACAAAGGAAACTGGGGAGGAGGGGGGAAGAGAATATTTATTTTTACCAGTCTTCATTATAGTCAGTGTAGGGTGTTACTTCCATTGATAGTAAGTTTAAAAAAAAATTCTGGCAGAAGTTTGTTGCCTGTGTCCCTTATGTAGCAAGTGTATTTGTCAGTTACTAATATATAGAATATCAAGTCTAAATCCGATCTGAAAAGACTATGAATTCATATAGACACTGTATCCTGTTTGTCAGGGATGGGCAATAATTTTAGACAGGGGGCCACTTCAGAAATTTTTGAAGTGGCCCGGGGCAGGGCTCAGGTAGAGGGGGCAGAGCCAGGACACTTCTGTGCTTCCCCAACCACAGATTCTGATTGGTCTGGGGGTGGGGGAGCATGTAAACTCTCCCCTACCCCCCCCCCCCCGGGCAGCACCCTCTAGGTACCCTGCCCCTGGTAGTGGGAGGAGATTTTGTGTGCTGCCCCCAGGTCAATCAGGGAGGGGGAGTAAGTGAAGTCTCTCGCTCTCTACCCCCGCCTTGCAAGGGAGCGCGGTGCTCTGAGTCAACCGCCAGCTGAGCAGTGCTTGCAGGGCTAGAGGAGACTTTCACATGCTCCCCCCACCTCCAAGCCCTGATTGGCCTGGGGGCAAGGAGAGCATGCAAAGTCTCCTCTCACCCTGCTTAGAAGCGCTGCACCCCTGGAGGAGACTTTGTGTGCTCCTGCCACCCCCAGGCTAGTCAGGGTTAGGGGCGGGGGGAGTGTGCAGAGTCTCCTCCTGCCCTGCCAGGAGTGCACAGCGCTTCTAAGCGCCGTGTACTCCTGGCAGGGCAGGGGCAGGGTGGGAGGAGACTGTGTGCGCTCTCTCCTCCCCCCCTCCCCCACTCCCACACCCTGATTGGCCTGGGAGCGGGGAGAGTGGCGGGCCAGACCAACTTGCTTGGCGGGCCAAATCCTTTTGCCCACCCCTGCTGGATGTAGTACTGAAGTAAGACCTTTCAGTATTGGGCCTGATCTAGAACACTAAACCTGCTTTCACCATTATCCTTTAACTTTGGGAAAGTATGTGGCTCTGGATTCAAACTTCATGGCTTGGGCCCAGTCCTGGTCATAATCTGGAAAGAGGTGGTATACAGACCTTTCATAGTGTCAGTGCGGGGGCAGTGACTGACTGCTGGGGAACATAGTATCCCTGTTAGGATTTAGAGGTGCTAAGGTCACAGAGAGATCCGCCATCCGTTCAGGTGAGAACAAACCAGGCTTATTTTTCCCCAAGCGAGACAATAATAAACACTGAGCGAAGGAAGTTAATTTGCAAGCAGAACCATGTTTTTTTTTTATTACTGTGGTTATTAAAATCAGTGCAGTGCTTCTGCCAACACTTTGTTTTGTTGGCACAGCAACACACTTTAGCTGTGTGAACAATCTGCCCTTGATCTATTCCCGTCACTTAGTGTTGTCCCAGAGAGAGACTGTACTGGAAAAGCAGGTTTTTGAGGGTTTTGGTTTTTAGGATACCAGTCGCAAGTCCGGTCACTATTTTTAACAACCACTTTAGGAAAGAAGTAGCAAGCCTGTCTGTTTATTTGCCAGGCTGGAGGGAAAACTCTCACAGTCCTTAGATTTGAAGCGTGCCTTCCCTTCCCTACAAAGCAAATCTGACAATTGAAAACCTCCTTCACCTGTAGCTGGGTGGCAGGATGTCTCAGGAGAATAGAAAATGATGGAGGCTTTTATTTTCTAAGAGCCCTATTCAGTTCTGTCACAGATGAGTGCTACTTGATAACACTTGGTTCAATTCCCAGTAGGACAGATGGCCTCTCACAAAAAGTACTATCAGTGCTCCATTGTTAGTAGCTTTCTCCAGAGCAGCCAAAGATGATGGTGTGTAGAGATTGAACTCTCAAGACCAGACTGGTAGAAGGCATGTGGCACAGGGCTCTCTACCTGCTGGGTGTCTCTTAGTAATCACCACTGAGTGAAGTACTGTGCTTTGTATGCAACCCACGCCTCCTGATCAGGAATAAGTGGGGGAGGGCATTCAACACTCTCACATGTGCCAAAACCCTCCTCCTGCCTGGCCATCTTCACTAGTGACAAGTGTCTGATAATTCTGCCCACACCTCCACAGTTGTTAAAACCCTTCTACTTTCCCTAGTGGCAGGTAACCAGCTTGCCTAGCTGTCAGTCCTGCCTGGATAGGTTGTGGATGTTTGCCATGATTTACTTTGCATAGGACTTCCAAGAATCTAAGGGAGGCCCTGTACACATTTTAAAAATGGCAGACACCCGCAACTGACCCTTCCAAGCCACCTGCACGCGTGTGTGTGTGAGACGCTTACACCACCACTGCCACCCACACTGCTGAACCCATTCTGGCAATTAAATAGAGATGTTCCATCCCTAGGGCTCTGGCTGATACCCCTTCTGAACACCGACCATCTTCTGGAGAGAGAAACTGCTAGTCCTGTAGTTAGCTGGATTTTCCTCCCTGGGGCACTTCAGATCTAGCAGTTTGATTATTTTTGTTTAACAATTTTTTCTTTACTTTGTTTTGCACAGAAAAAGAGTAACACTGGCGTTTAGAATTCAGGATGAAAATGCTCATGAAGGTGGATGGAAGCCTTTTGGCAGGGCAGGGAACCTCTATTCCATAATGCAGTTTTGCAATGCAAGGCACCACCACTCCTTGCTTTGATATGGGAACTTTTAAAGTCAGATTTCCACCCTGCAGGAGTTGTATACAATATGGGAGCTGGATATGCTGCTCTTGAGTCCAGTCCTAAATTTGGAGGTCTCTTTCCTAAATTGCAAAGTACTGTGCGCTTGATCAGATTGAAAACATGAGTCCACCACTCCTGAACTATGCAGTTTGGATCTACATTCATGGTTTATTTTGTTGGACATATCTCTAGCCCTGACTGAATTTTATCTTGTGAAACTTAGTTTTGGTAATTACAAAGGTACAGTGAGAGAGAGTCCCTGCCTGGAGCATCTAGCGTCTATTTAGATGAAAGATTATTATTATTGGTGTGCATTGATAAACCTGTTGGAATTGCAAGCTATCACTTTCAGTGGTATGGGGGCAGTGTTCCCTGTAAGCCGTAAATGTGTGGCGCCACTCAGGAGAGATTCAGATGCTGCCGAGTTGATTAGCAGAGTGTCTGCAGCTAAGTTTGTGTTTCTCTTGCACATTCATGCATGCCTTGGTGTACAGACATTTTATTCTGCACACCGATGGAAAAAATCCACATATGGATAGAAAACATTAACAGGAACATTGTGCAGGGCATTTCCTGGCCCTGATTGTAGGCTAGCAGAGTCTGTAGACAAGCATACAGTCTGTCGTCAGTCTGCAGAGAACAATCCTAGAACAAGGTGAGGTGAGTGTTGCTTCCGTGTCTTATGGAGCAGCCTATTTTGTCTTGTCTCTCTCTGCTGAGGGCTGGCCCTACCATGAGGCAAACTGAGGCGGCCACCTCAGGTGCCAGACTGTGGGGGGGACCACTAGGACCCAGAGTGTAGAAAATTGTGTCTGGAGTTGGTGCATATGTATTCTCTCTGCTCTAGATGCACAGAGA
Source organism: Pelodiscus sinensis (assembly GCF_049634645.1). NCBI lineage: Eukaryota > Metazoa > Chordata > Testudines > Trionychidae > Pelodiscus > Pelodiscus sinensis. The sequence continues at coordinate 317,121,685 of NC_134711.1, forward strand.
TGGTGGAGTGCCATCAGAGGGGTAGAACAGGAAGAGGGCAGAATTGAGACCTTTCAAAGTATTGGCCCAAGAGAGGGGGCATGGGGACATCGTTTGAGCTCCCCGCCTCATAGAATACTAGGACTGGAAGGGACCTCGAGAGGTCATCGAGTCCAGTCCCCTGACCTCATGGCAGGACCAAATACTGTCTAGACCATCCCTGATAGACATTTATCTAACCTACTCTTAAATATCTCCACAGATGGAGATTCCACAACCTTCCTGGGCAATTTATTCCAGTGTTTAACTACCCTGACAGTTAGGAACTTTTTCCTAATGTCCAACCTAAACCTCTCTTGCTGCAGTTTAAGCCCATTGCTTCTTGTTCTATCCCCAGAGGCCAAGATGAACAAGTTTTCTCCCTCCTTCTTATGACACCCTTTTAGATACCTGAAAACTGCTATCATGTCCCCCCTCAGTCTTCTCTTTTCTAAACTAAACAAACCCAATTCCTTCAGTCTTCCCTCATAGGTCATGTTCTCTAGACTTTTAATCATTCTTCTTGCTCTTCTCTGGACCCTCTCCAATTTCTCCACATCTTTCTTGAAATGCGGTGCCCAGAACTGAACACAACTGAACTCAGGTGCCAAAATGTTGTGGGCTGGCCCTGTCTCTGCTTTTGATTATTGTGAGTTATCATTTGGGATTTTAAGAATAAAAAGTAGTTACGCTGCAGCCTTCCACAAAGACAAACATAAAATGTTCTGACTTCCATTTGCCATTAACGGAACAATTATCCCATTGTGAAGAGAAGGAATCGAGGCACAGATTTCTGTAAAGTGGACACAAGCTGTTTGTGCTTCTAAAGATCAGTCTCTTCTTAAAGCCATGTGCAATTGCAGTTCCATTTTCTCAGTCTTTCTGGTTTAATATAATGAAAAAAATTATGTTGCAAGGTATAGTTTTGTCTTAGTGTTATTCACCAATCTGACCATGTTCCTTCATTGCCTTCAATGATGCTTCATATTCCTGCAGACCTGAGCAACTAGTCAAGGTCTGGGGCACTGGGGCTTTTCCAGTTGGGAGTAAACATCAATTTTAGAGTGTGGCATTTTTGTTGATGCTTATTGTTGATATACAAGGAATGTAGGAGTCCTGTTTCCCTGCAAAAGAGCCTCACCGGGTACAACGGCTGCCACTCTTTCCAGACAGTACCCCAAATCTCGCTAAGCTTTTTTCAGGCCATTGCCAGTTGCTTGCTCAGTGTCTCTCCCATGCCTCTTTATCAACACCTCCAGCCAAACCATGCCCAGTGGAACGCTCTGCCGGCAAGATGCTAATTTCTGGGCAGGCCTTTCCCTTAGGTGAGGGCTTGTGATAAAAGTATTTGAAATGGAACAGACCTGCCAGCATGTTTCAGAATCAGAGGCTTACTCAGTAATTTGTGATGGATGCAAGGCTATTTGTATAGCCAACCCGAAATATCTGACACTGATGCATTGCTGCATGACATGTGTCAAATTGCACCCGGATTCCCACACCTCCAGTGTCTATCACCATCCAACAGCAAGCATGCAAGAGTCCAAGAAACCTAGTTCCTTGATTTTTAGGGCCTGATCCTGCAGACACCCATGAACTCATGTGAAGAGTTCCATCCAAACTGTCACTTTTATAGCATAGTCCAAGTGAACTGACCATGATTTATTGTCAAACTCATTGGATAATAATTCCCATAGTGATGTGAAGGGCTTAAATGCTAGAAGTGTAATTCCATTTCTGTGAAAAGTGATTTAAAAAGAGAGAGAGAGGATTCTGGGACTCCAAATGGCATCTTTTGTCTTTTCACCAAAATGCAGAATGTGAAAGCTGTATCTGAGACACCAGCAGTCCCGCCAGTTTCAGAAGATGAAGATGATGAGGATGATGCTGCTCCACCTCCAGTGATAGCACCGCGACCTGAGCACACAAAATCAGTAAGTCAGCTAGAAATCTTTCTTCCCTTCCTACTGACTTTACCGCTTCAGGCCAGACAGCACCTTGGGTCAGCTCTGGGCAAGGGATGGTGCACACCCTGTTGCACTGCCCCAGGAATGCACTTGAGAACCAGTTGTGTGCCAGAGTCACAGTGTGTCCAAACTCACGCTAGCTCAGATTGAGCTGGCATGCTAAAAAGCAATATGGTTGGGCCGCAGGAGGCGAGGGGCTAGCCACCCCGGGGACATGCTGTGGTCTCAGGTGGGTACGCACTTGGAGTGTCTGCCTCTCCCATTGCACTTGCCTCTGTGGCCAAGCTGCTATTTTTAGCATTTTAGCTCTGGGGAAGGAGTAAAATGCTTCATGCCTTTTCCTAGAGCAGCTTAATACCTCCATGAGTCCAGCCATGGTGCTCTTATTGTAGTAAAATGACTTGCTGTAGTAAAAATTCTTTCATTGCTTGGAACATGCTACAAGTTGCTGCTCTATAAATTGGGACTCTCTGGTCTGGCAACATCCATGGTCCAGCAGGACCACACATGATCCAGGATCAGAGAGTCCTGGTGCGCCTCCAGAGTGTGGGGAGGAGGGAAACCCGGTGCAATGTGAGGTAGGGGCTGGGAGTCCAGCACATGGCCCGGCTTGGCTGGGGGAGAGGGAGGGAGAGCAGAGCTGGGAAGCCCAGCCTCATGGCTCAGCTGGGCTGCAAGTGCAGGTGGGTGGGAGCGAAGCCCAGTGCACAGCCTAGCTGGGTTGCTCAGGGAAGCCAGGAAGCCTGGTGGGGTGGCAGGGCACGGGGTGGAGCCGATAGGAGGAGGCCAGAAATGACCTCCTGGTCCAGCAAAATCCCTCATCTGGGACCAGTCAGATCCTGAGGGTGCTGCACAAGGGAGGTCCAATCTATACTGCTAAGGACATATCTCTAGTGCACAGAGACCTTTTATTTTCAGCCTTCTTTACTACAACATATTTACCCCCTTTCTCCCCAACATAAAGGTATATACCCGTTCTGTGATAGAGCCCCTTCCGCCGCCTCCTACCAAAGATGTGGCCACCTCCCCTATCTCCTCGCCCTCGGAAAACAACACAACATCCCCAGACACAATGACCAGGAATACAGAGAAACAGAAGAAAAAGCCAAAGATGTCAGATGAAGAAATCTTGGAAAAATTAAGTACGACATCTTTTAAAATCTTCTTTCTGATTTATTTGGTGGCTTAGAGGCAAATTCCATTCCCAAATCCTTAATAAACACAGATCCTGTGACTGTTCCATTCTGAGAGCTCTCACTTCAGACTTCACTGTATGACTCAATGTTTGTTGTTTTTCAGTGACCAATTCAAGTGCAAATTTAAGCACTGAGAGCTTTATTTTCAGGCATGCTGAGCAGGATGATTGCGAGTAAGCCCCTATGGGAGCTGCAGATGCTCAGACACTGTAGCAATTAGGCCCTGAATAGATAAATGCATATTTTTTTGTAGTGTAAAAGTAGAAGCCAACCTAGATGTTGGTTTTTCTTAACTTTAGGACAGCGGTTCCCAGCCTTTTCCAGATGGGGACCCATTTTGACAAATTTAATTTTTGGCAATTAAAAAAATGCGTGAATGGCTCTTTAAGAGCCACCTAGGGAGATACCTGGCGACCCTTTTGAAATGTAATGGCGACTCATATTTGGGTCCCGACCCATAGGTTTGGAAACCGTGCTCTAGGATGATTATATTAAACTTTTTTGTTAGCCTGCAGATTAGTTAGCCTGCAGGTTTGTTAGCCTGCAAAGTTTATTACTGTGTCTCCCAAAAAAAACCAACGCCCCCCACAAAAAAGCCCTAAATAAAATCAGCGAAGGATTATAGCTACAACACTTCCCCATTGCTCCCCTCCCATGGATACCATGGCCTTACCTGACCAGTGCCCAGCATGAGGCATGCAGCTTCTTCAAGGGGACTGAAGAAGTCTTTGACAAGGTCCCTCATCAAAGGCTCTTAAGTAAAGTTATTTGTCATGGTATAAGAGGGAAGGTCCTCACATGAACTGGTAACTGGTTAATAGACAGAAAACAAAGAGTAGGAATAAATGGTCAGTTTTCAGAATGGAGAGAGAGAACTAGTGGTGTCCCCCAAGGGTCCTTATTGGGACCAATCCTATTCAACCTATTTATAACCTGGAGAAAGGGGTAAACTGTGAGGTGGCAAAAGTTGCAGATCACACCAAACTGCTCAAGATAGTGAAGACCAAAGCAGACTGTGAAGAGCTTCAAAAAGATCTTACCAAACTACATGATTGGTCAACAAAATGGCAAATGAAATTTAATTTTGATAAATGTGAAGTAACACACATTGGAAAAAAAAATCCCTACTATAAATACAAAATGATGGGGACTAATTCTAATTTAGCTATAACCACTCAAGAGAGAGATCTTGGAGTCATTGTGGATAGTTCTCTGAAAAAATCCACTCACTGCGCAGTGGCAGTCAAAAAAGCAAACAGAATGTTAGGAATAATTTATAAAAGGGTTCGAGAATAAGACTGAGATATATTGCCTCTATATAAATCCATGGTATGCCCACATCTTGAATACAGGTTCAGAAAAGGGTAACAAAAATGATTAGGGATTTGGAACGGTGCCATATGAAGAGAGATTAAAGACTGGGACTTTTCATCTTAGAAAAGAGGAGACTAAGGGGGAATATGATACAGGTCTATAAAATCATGACTGGTGTGGAAAAAGTGATTAAGGAAAAGTGATTTACTTATTCCCACAATATAAGAAATAGGGGTCACCAAATGAAATTAATAGGCAGCAGGTTTTTTAAAAAAAAGGAAGTTTTTCTTCACTCATCGCACAGTCAACATGTGGAACTCCTTGCCAGAGGATGTGGTGAAGGCTAGGACTTTAACAGGGTTCAAAAAAAGAGCTAGATAGATTCATGGAGGTTAGGTCCATCAATGGCTGTTAGCCAGGAGGGGTAGGAATGGTGTCCCTAGCCTCTGTTTGTCTGTAAACGGGTGACAGGAGAGGGCTCATATGAGGATTATCTGTTGTGTTCCCTTCCTCTGGGGCATCTGGTATTGGCCACTATTGGCAGACACGATACTGGGTTAGATGGTCCTTTGGTCTGACCCAGTATGGCCATTCTTACGTTTTTGTGATGTTCAGAGGTTAAGCTGCTCACCACTTTTTATAAATCAGGCCCCAGCAACGGATCTCAAAATCAAGATGCCCCAGATCACTAGACATAGGCCCAGTTTTCCACCATGTCTCTAAACGGTTTCAACAGTTGATTTAAATCTGTAACACTTTAAAAAACACCAAGGCTAAATCTACACTGGCACTTCACTGCGCTGTGACTTTCTGGCTCAGAAGTATGAAAAACACCCCTCTCCCTCCGAGTGCAGCAAGTTACAGCGCCATAAAGCACTGGTGCGAACCAGACTACAGCTCTTGGAGCAGTGCTGTTAGCTACTCCCCTCATGGAGGTGGTTTACAGAGAGCGCTTGGAGACCACTGTGGCCACACTTTCAGTTTCAAGTGCTGATGTGGCTGTGCTTTCAACTTGTAATTGTAGACATAGCCTTAGGTACTGTGAGTGCCTTTAAAATTATTGTTTAAATGCACCTGAGATGAGCACCCACCCTAGAAAATCTCCACCTCTCTTCCCCGCAAAACCAAATAAGAGAGGTTTTTTTTTTCCCTCATTAAAACTCTGCTCTCTTAACCAGAAGCCTTTACCAAGGCCTGGGTAATATAGCTATCCTGAAGGTTCCCAACCTCTGACTTCTACGTAGTCACTTGGCACAAGCAAAATTTAAAAACATAAGACAATAAAACATAACTTACACAAATCAACTGTAGTACAAATATGAATTGTAATAGCACACGGCATCAGCTCTTTAGCTACTCTAAATTAGAATAGTGCCTCTGAACTCAGGAAAAACTTTCTACCTAGAAGGATAGTTACATTGTGGAATAGATTTCCAGTGGAGGTTGTGGAATCCCCATCATTGGAGGTTTCTAAGGCCATGCTTTCACTCAGTGAAAAATTGACACGGTTGTGAATGATCTTCTGGAGTTTGATGTAGCAGGTCTAATTAAGACCTGCTGAATCAAACTCAGAGGGTGTGCCCATCAGTGGCCAGTATTTCTACTCCTGTGAGGAGTAAGGGAAGTCAACAGGAGTGTTTGCTCTAGTTGGCCTGCTGTGGGGATGGGGAGAAACTTGAATCAAGGTACGTCAACTCCAGCTATGTAATTAATGTAGCTGGAGTTGCATATCTTGATTCAGCCTTCCTCTTTAGTGTAGACCTGGCCAAAAAACAGGTTAGGTAAACACCTGTCTTGTGGATCTAGACTTACTTGGTCCTGCTTCAGCATAGTGGGCTGGACTAGATGAGCTCTCGAGGTCCCTCCATTTCTGTGGTTACTGTTGGTTGTATTACCCTGATTCCCAATCATGTACCTGGATGCCGTAGTGCTTGGTGTTTTACAAACACAGGGCAAAAACCCCAAAGAGCTGGCAATCTAAGTAGATCTTTGTCCCGCCAGCTGAGGCTGTGCCTCTTAGCACCGTAATCTGTGAAAAATGGATTAACAGCTGTAATAGGTATGAAAACACTTCAGGCTGAGATTTTTTTTTTCAAAGCGATTAGGAGATTTGGATGTACAATTCCTAGTGAAATGAACACTAAACTTACCATTGCTCACGTAAAATCAAACTTTTCATTCTCTAAAAGTTCACATTTTCAGGGCCTAATATTGGACATATAACTCACGTGAGCGGTCTTATTAACACCAAATGAGCACTTGTGTGAGTAAGAGCAATATGCACGAGTGTTTACAGGATCAGACCATTATATTTTGTTAGCAAAGGAGCAGCTAGTCTGTAACAAAAGGCTACTACTAGAATGACTTGAGGAATTTAAGGCAATGTGAATGCCACACTTGCAAAGTCACTACAGCTGTGTTGTATTACGTGTTTCAGCTTTACTGGATTTGCTTTAAAGGGCCATGCATTCAGCATTGTGTTCGTTCTCTCACATTGGTCCATTAGCAGCACCTCCTGCTACCTGTAATATTGGGTTTTTGCTGGAAGCTTTGTTGTGCAATATCTCCCCCATGTGATTCCACTGAAGGGAACAGAATTGAACTTGCTCATACTGGGTTTTAGTTAGGCCCATACCTGAGTCTTCTGGTAGCCACTTAAAGTTCCTGTAAACATAGTTAAGAACAGCCATACTGGGTCAGACCAAAGGCCTATCTGGCCTAATCTTCTAACAGTGGCCAAGGGAATAAACAGAACAGGTAGTTATCAAACCAAGTCATCCCCTGTCACCCATTCCCAGCTTCTGGCAAAGTTGAACAGCTTTTCTTGCAACTGCAAATATTGAAGGATTTTAAGAATTTTTAGCTCATGTGCAACACTTTGTCAACCTTAACTAATCTTTCCAACTTCCTGTGAGGCAGGGACGTATTACCCTATTTTACAGGTGGAGACATGGAAGCAGAGATTAAAGCCAATGTTTAATATCACATCTCTGCCTAAATCCTGTCATTACCCCCTCCAGCATTCATCAAATGTATAGGCTGAACTTAGGCCCATGCCTGACACTAAAAGAGAGGTTTCTTAAGGATCATTTCTGCAATTGTGGTGTCAGTTCTAGGTTTGGGTAGGTGGGCTGCCTCCTCTCTATTACTTCTGTCTGCCCCAGATCCTGTGGTTTGGCTGTTTCCCAGTGGTGTCTGAAAATAGCCTGCTTTTCCATGGCTTGTCACTGGGTTCCCAGTAAAATTGAAAATGAAACACTCCACTGATTTTTTTATGAGAGAGATCCTCTGGAAACTGGAAGGTTTCTGTCAGAGCCTTGCCTGATTTCCTGCTGGGTAGCCAGCCAGGGAGACGCCTTGGGACAAGGGATCCCAGGGCTTTTGGGATCTGTGGCTCTGGGACAGCCCACCAGGCAGTCTGCCCTGTAGCTGAAGACCTTGTGGCTTCCAAGGTCTGGCTCCAAAGCAGCTCATCAAGCAGACTGTCCCCTGGTAAGGGTTTTATCTCTCTTCATGGAGAATTTCAGAATTTGGGGATTTTGTTCTAAATTGGAATAAAGCCAAATCTCCAGCTATCATTCCGTCCCACAGAGGACTTTATATTTCTCTGCCCACTTCTACTAAATACAAACCCCAATCCTCTGCACTCAGCTTTCTCTTGGCAGCAAGTGAGCAGAGCAGCCCCGCTGGTGGAAAAAAGATGAGCATCCACTGCACATTAACTGTGGTGACAGTGAAGCTTGTGGCCTTCCAGAAAACTAGTTCTGAACCCTGCAGAGAATTCCATGTGAGCAGCTCCTGCATCTGCCCAGTGCAGCTGCGGGCATTTGTTCATGCCAACCAGTCATGAGCAAATGCCTGGGCAGGTCCTTTAATCACTGCCGGAGCCCTGCACAGCGCATTCTGGGCTGGCGGGGGAGGGGTGCATGGTGCTGATGGGTGGCTGCCCCAGCCCTGCCCTTTTTGCCCAAGGCCCCACCCCTTCCAGGAGCAGAGAGCCCAGGGGCCCAGTGTGGCATAGTGGGGATTGTTTGCTTTGTTATATTGTATGCAATTCCTACTGTCCTGTACTGTTCTGTTGTAACCCCGTGTGGGTGCCTCAGTTTCCCCGAGGCGCTGCACTAATACCTGGCTGGGGATGAGAATGTTGGGTGTGGCTTTCTCTGAGGGGGAGGCATACACTACAATAGCTCAGGCTGTCTTGTAACCTGAGCCTAGGTGGAAGATTCAATAGGTGACATCTTTTGAAGCTAGACAAAAGAGGAGCCAGTGCTGCTTGCAGAGTTGGCACTGGCTGCTGAGTGTGTGAGGGGGGCGCTGGCCCTAGGTCCCCCTCTCCCCAAGTTGGATTGTACTGGCTGCTCCTGGTTTGTGTATTAACAGGTCTGTACTACACTGTATCTCTATTCTACTTGCTGGCTGAGAACCCCATCTGGCTGCAGATGGGGGTGCAGGGCCCAGTGACTCCCCCACACTCAGTGACACCCAGCAATTCGGTTGGGACCGTGATGTACAAGAGATTGCACTGGTGTATAATGAAAACTTTAAATCCCATTCTCCCCTCTTCCCTCTGCTTTTTTTTTAAAGGAAGCATCGTGAGCGTGGGTGACCCCAAAAAGAAATACACTCGGTTTGAGAAGATTGGACAAGGGTTAGTACATTCTGCTCCTCCCCCGTACAAATAAAGCAGAAAACCCAAGCTGTGTGTGTTTGCTGAGAACAGTATCATGAAATTTTCCTCTCTTCCTCCCCTCACATATTCTTGAGTCATTGTGACTGTGAGGTTTTGTGTGATTGTTTAATATTAAAATATATGTCATTAGATGACCATGTTGCTAAATATATCTGTGTGCAGGGAAAGAACCGTTTATTTCCACTGCACAAAACCATCTTCAAATTACAGATTTGCTTTCAGTATTAACAGTCTCTGCTCAGCATTGATTTTGTGTCCCCTTCAGGTGGGGAACAGGAGAGAGGAATATGGGATGCCTCAAAGAGATTACCCTCTTTCTTTACTGAAAGTTGACTCAATTTTTTAAGATGGCTCTTGAGTTTACTGTATATGTTTTCTCGCCATACTGAGTATACATATGATAAACTTTTGTTCCATTTAACATATGCAGGCCTTTCTCTCTCTCTCTTTGGGCCATTAAAGGGAATGGAAGATTTTCTACTGAATCCAGAGGGTGCAGGATTCATCAAGCTATCTATTCCTCGTTACAAATGCCTTGTCTGGCTTGTCTCACTGGTTCAACTCTTTAATCGCTACCCTGTCGGGGAGCCTTGTTACTGTCATGTCAGTTTAGACAGGATCAAATCCTGTTCTGAATTAGTGATTTTTTTTTTCCAGAAGGAGGTCCAGTCAATGATAAGACCAAGGCCCTAAACACATCAAGAGATTGTGGTGTTATACCTAGTTCCTTAATAGTCTTTTCTCTCTTTAGATATTGGGGTTAGCACATAAATATTTCAGATTACTCACTCTTGGAAATGTTGTGTTTAAGAAAAAAATGCAATGGATTGGAACAGTCTTTTTTATTTAAACCACCCTTGCCCCTGTGTAGCACTAATAATGTGTTTTCTCTTCTCTTTGGCTAGAGCTTCAGGCACAGTATATACTGCAATGGATGTAGCTACCGGACAGGAGGTGAGCGCTGCCAGATGGTTTCTCCAGTGGGCTTTGGAACAGGACCTACAAGTTCTAGCTGACACTACAAACTACTGAGCTTCTTTCAAAGATTCATGGCATTTAGCTTTTAATGAAAACACTTAATTTAATATGAGAGAGTCCCAGGCTAGTGGTCTGAGCATAGGACTAGAAAATACCTGCAGCTCCTAAACTCAACACCCTACATATCTTCACATTTGGAAGGAATTTTTTTTGGAGCCGTGTGTGTGCGTGTGTGCGTGCGTGTGTGTGAGAGAGAGAGAGATTAACAACATAGTGTATATTTACTTATATAGTTCAGTTTCCAAGCTCTTCCAGAGAAGGGCCCATCCACTTCTATTGTCATTTAGGTACTCCTTAAATATCACTTCCCCTCTTTTGCCTACAGTGAATCTAATTGGCCTGCATGGAAAATCTTTGTTTCTCTTTCCCAATACAATCTCTGTCCACTTGCTTGTCTGCCCTAAGACTGTTAGGTCACTGAGGCAGGTACCATTCCATGTGGAATGTCTAAAAGCACACAGCACATTATTACACAACTTCTTGTCACAATATATAACAAGCTAAGAACTTCGAGTCTTTTTATAATCTTACTATGTCTATATGGATAATGAACACCCAGAGTTACTATGGAATGAATTAAAAATAAAAGAGAAAACCAGAATTTTGGAAGGGATGAATGCTTCAGTGCATAAGCCCCACTTTGACTGGGGTTAGAAAGAAACTGTTCCAGGAAGAGGTGGGGGCAGCCTATCCCATAATTATGTAGTAGAGGCTGCCTTTGCTTTGAAGCTTCTGATGCTGGTTACTGTCAGACAAGATATGGGGTTAGTTAATTGGACCACTATTCTGCTCCTGTCTGCAACTCCTGTGCTCCTAGGTTCTCACCAGTGCTTTAAATTCAAGATGGCTTCTTCTCTGACTATTCTGTATGCCCTGTACCATAAAGAAGTCTAGTTTATAACAGGCGTCTCCTTGACTGTTACCTCACAGATATATGAGCAGATAAAATCCTCCTGATCTAGGGAATTCTTGTCTTCCAGCTCTGTGAGGTAGGGATAAGAGCATAAGAACGGCCATACTGGGTCAGACCAAAGGTCCATCTCCATCTAACCCAGATCCTGTCTGCTGACAGTGGCCAATACCAGATGCTCCAGAAGGAGGGACAGCAGGTAATCATCACGTGATCCCTCTCCTGTCATCCATTTCCAGACAAACAGAAGCTAGGGACACCATTCTTACCCATCCTGGCTAATAGGCATTGATGGACCTAATCTCCATGAATCTATTAGCCCTTTTTTGAACTCTTTTAAAGTCCTAGTCTTCACTACATCCTCTGGCAAGGAGTTCCACAGGTTGATCGTGCGCTGAGTGAAGAAAATCTTCCTTTTGTTTGTTTTAAACCTGCTGCCTATTAATTTCATTTGGTGACCCCTAGTTCTTATTTTGTGAGAATAAGTAAACAACATTTTCTTATTCACTTTTTCCACATCAGTCATGATTTTATAGACCTCTATCATATTCCTCTTTAGTCTCCTCTTTTCTAAGCTTAAAAGTCCCAGTCTTTTTAATCTCTCTTCATATGGGACCCATTCCAAACCCTAATCATTTTTGTTGCCCTTCTCTGAACCTTTTCCAATGCCAGTATATCTTTTTGGAGATGAGAGAACCACATCTGTATGCAGTATTCAAGATGTGGTCGTACCATAGTTTTATATAGCGGCAATAAGATATTCTCTGTCTTATCCTCTATCCCTGTCAACGTGTAGATGACTGGCTTATCAGTTAATTCTGTCACCTACCCACATTTCCCCTTGCCACCAGCGCCCCCCCCATCAGGGGAGTTGTCTGTCTGTCTTTGGGGAGCTGGTTTTTAAACTGGCTTCCCTCGTAAACTGGCACCTGCCTGCAACCCTGCAGTGCTGCCTCTGTATCAGAGGCAGCAGCACACCGTGGCAGGGGACTCCCTGGGAGATGGCCTGGGAGCGCACAGGCTGTCTGCCTCACTTCCAGGCACTATTGAATAGTTGTGTAACTGCTAAAATAGTTGTGTAACTGCGGATAAATAACTATTCAATTACACGCTATTGAACATCCCTGTAGAGGGGTCTAGAGTAGATACCCTCTGTTTTTAATTCCTTCTGTCCAGAGGGAACAAATGTCACCACTGCATATTTTACGCTTTGTAAATACTGTTACCAGCAGCACAGTCTCTGTAGTCTCACCTGTCAGGCTTTCCGGTAATAACTATCATTATAATTTCTAAGCACTCATTATACCCATTTATACTGGCATTTTCCTTGCTGGCTCTCAGGCTATGTCTACACTTCAGGCTTCTTGCACAAGAAGCTTTTTGCGGTAGAGATCTTCTGCAAAAACTTCTTGTGCAAGAGCGCGTCCACACTGCAAAAGCGCATTGGAAAAGCGATGCGCTTTTGCGCAAGAGAGCATCCAGACTGCATGGATGCGCTCTCGCAAGAAAGCTCTGATTGCCATTCACAGAATGGGCACCTCTGCTTCTTTCGATAGGCTGTTTTTGCACAAAAAAAGAGTTTCCCTTCCCCACACACCTTTTTGCACAAGAGCTCTTGCGCACAAAGGAGTTATTCCTCGTAGAAAGAGGAATACTTATCCCGTAAAAAAACCCCTCTTCTGTCAATTCACTGTACATTTTCTGGGCGAAAACGTGCTTGAGGTATGGGCGCTCCATGAGTTTTTGCACAAAAACTCTGCAGTGTAGACATAGCCTCATACGTTAGAAATGCTGCCTTTTTGTCCAAATAGCCCTTTGCCATAAAGGTGTAACCACATTCCCTTCACTTTATCTTTGCCTAAATGTTCCTACTTTCAGGTAGGAATAAGAGATCCTCCGGAAAAGGGCTTTATTCCGGAGGATCGCGCCAGTCTAGACGCTTTTTTCCGGCTTTTCCCCAAGCCAGAAAAAAAGCGGCGGACATGTTTATTTAAATCCGCGGGGGATATTTAAATCCCCCGCGGATTTCCCTATTCTGACTTACCTGCTTTGCATCCCTTTTCCGGAATTTGGGGCCAGTGTAGACGTAGCCTGAGTGTGTGTGGCCAAGTTGCCCTTTATATACTGGTATTCTGACTATTTGGATATGATGGTGAAGGGCACATTGCATCAGACCCTTGTCTACTTTGTGTACACATGCGCACGTGAAGAGGGGTGTGTGTGTGTGTGTGTGTGTGTGTGTGTGTGTGTGTGTGTGTGTGTGTGTGTAGTGCACTGCAGGAAGATACAAACCATGATAAGAGTCCATCTCCTAAATTATGGCTAGAAATGGGTCCGAGCCAGACTTTCTTGTCCAGACATCACCCAGCTTTGGATCTGAACACCTCTGCTCCCCCTTGCAGCTCAAGTAATTACAAAGTGAAATTATTACCTTGAAGGACTGTGCTTAAGCTAAATGAATTTGTCCCACAAAGTTCTTGGAGCATGGAAAGAAGATGTGGATCCAAAATAAAGAGAGCTGGATTCCATAAAGAATGAGCATTTTAGAGAAATCAATCCATACTGTACTAAGGAGCGATTTGTTGTTTTGCCAAGAGCACTTCAAGGAACAAGCCTGTCCAGCTATGATGCAGGCTCTTAGTAGGAAAATACTTGTCTCTTCATATTTTTTGGCTTGCTACCCTGAACATTTCTGGAAACGGACTGGATGAGAGTACTTGCCCTGTCCCAAAACAGCAGGGTGACCTGAGATGATAAAGCAGTGTTAAACTTTATTTGAAGATTGGACTTAAGTAGCAGAGACTAGAAACTGGTTGATTTCTAGGGGTGTTAATATAGTAACGCTTTCCTTATTTTTTTCCTCCTACTTTTAGGTTGCAATCAAACAAATGAATTTGCAACAGCAGCCCAAGAAAGAACTTATAATTAATGAAATCCTTGTAATGAGGGAAAACAAAAACCCCAACATTGTCAACTACTTGGACAGGTATGTTCTGATTTGTACAGGCCTATGTACAGCTGCTGTCTTTCACCGTCCTCAATCTTGTTTGAATCCAACTCAGGGTTATAGTAACTCTGTCCCAGGTGTTCTGTCCAGATCTTAGTGGATAGGTGTCTGCATCAAAGAACCTTCACTGGCACTTGGTCCACCATAAAAATGCAGGCATGGAAGGCTTTAGTCAGGATTCCAAATTGTAGCCCTCTCCTTTGCTGCATTTTAAACTCTGAAAGCAATTTCCCTCCTGCCACCGGAGGAGAAATGGAAACTAAGCCATGATGCTTACATTTTCTTTCCTCTTCCCCTGGAGCCTTGATATAAATGGTGCTGACATCCAGCATTCAGAGAAATAAGCCTGCCAGGATCCCAGGAAACACGGTCCCACTAGCAGAACTTCTAATAGAGCTCTTCTGGCATGATTCTCCCTGAGTCAGGATATAGTCATTTAGCTGCTGAATAGAAAACACATTGTCCAGGGCTGGGCACAATCTGGGTATAAAGTGTGTGTGTGGGAGAGGGAGAGGGAGGCCTTTCTCTCTGTCCTGATCGCCACTTCTTGGTGGATTCAGTCAAAGGCCTTCTGCTCCAGCGCTGAACAGAGCTATTGCCCAGGGTGCCAGTAACCTCCCCAAAGGGAACAGGGCTCTTCCTTTCACAGAGCTGGCCCCCCCTGGCATTGTGAGCACAGGCCGAGCCTTTTGGAAGAGTACGTCAGCTGCTGCTTTCCTGTTAATTCCTGGAGGTACGAGCATGCTTCCAACAGGCCATCTTCTGGAGCTCCCCCTAGGGAGTTGTGTTCCAGAACCATCTTTCATGCAAGGCTGTGCCTTACAAAAAGTACCGGTGGACAAGTTGTACTGATTTAGCTATATGTGTTTTTCTAAACCGGTATTGCTAAATCCGTACAGGACTGTGTGTAGACAAGCCCTGAGCCATAACATTCTGGCTATGTTATGTGTTCTGATACCACCTTTCCACACACAAGTTAAACTTTTACTGTTTATAAAAAAAAAAAAAGCTACTTGTCCTCATGACTCTGAAAATCACCCAATGTGTAAGTCAATGCCGCAATGTTTCCCTGAGTCTGTAGATCAGTGGTTCCCAAACTTTTTGACATCACGCCCCCTTTTTGAAGTTTGAGAAACCCTCCCCTCCCGCCCAAAAAAATAGCAGCAAAACTTGGGGTGGAATTGTGGCTGGGTCACCTCACGTCCCCCTCCCCCCTGGAATTTCTTCAGCCCCTCCCCCCCCCCCCCCACCACACACACACAGTTTGGGAATCGATGCTGTAGATGGTCTAAAACAGAGTTGAGACATGAACTGTCCCTTTCAGCCCAACAAGGTGTTTAAATCTAATGATGTCTTTAGAAACATCAGCAGTGTCAGTTTCATTGTTAACCATTTTAGAAGGAACACCCAGTTAAAAGGCTTTTATACTAATCCCAAACTGCCTTCCCATTTGCCAAAAGCTTCACTTGTCTTCTACCCAAATGCCAGAAAGCCTAGCTTCCGCTCTCTCCCCCACCTCTGCCAATTATTAGGATATAGTTATGAGCTATCCGAGCAAAAACTTGTGGCACATCAAAAACTGAAAATGCGGGGACAGCATACAGTAACTTAAATTTAGTTTCAAACTAAATAATCAGGAGTCCTTTGTATTGATTGGATTAGCCATTTTCATACTTCATTGAAGTTTTTCATATTTAACTTGAGTGAAGCTGCCATAGAATTAAAATCCAGATTGGTGCAAAGCATTCAGGGTCCTATATACAGCCCTTTTGGCTTGGACCACATGCTTAAATCTTGACTTACTCCATCCCTTTTTCCCTTCAAATGCATTGTAAATAAATAGCCATGAAGTCTGTCTGTGGATTTTTCAGATTATACTGTGCAATGGAATACACATCTGCTTTACACAGATATTAAAGTCTGCAAGGCTTATTCTAAAGGGGTCGTTAGCCAAAAATGCCTCTCTTCACACTTGCAGTTATACAAATGTAAATTGTTATGAATAAAACAAAAGGTGTGTTAAGATGGAGATGTGACATTGCAAAGGCTCTGGATAGCTAAACCTTCATCTTTTTCCCAGGATATATCTGAGACTGATACCAATCCATTATTGATCAGTGCAGATGTTTTTGTGAGTACAGTAGAACATCTCTTACAAACACCTTGGGAATGGAGGAGATTGGTTCAAAGTGACAAACATTATGGTTTTCACATCTTTCAAAAGTTTACAATGGAATGTTAACTGACTACAGCTTTGAAATATTGCTATGCAGAAGAAAAAAAGTTGCTTTTAATTATCTTAATCTAAATGAAACAGGCACCAAAAAGTTTTCTTAATTTGTCAAACCTTTTTTAAACTTTCCCTTTATTTTTTTTGTAGTAGTTTACGTTTAACACAGCACTGTACTGTTACTTTCTTGCACTGTATTTGCTTTCTTTTGTCTTTGCTGCTGCCTGATGGTGTACTTCCAGTTCCAAATGAGATGTATGGTTAACAAGTCATTTTGTAACTCTCGTATTCATAACTCTGAGGTTCTACTGTATTTATTTCTCTCAGCACACTGCATACAACAATCCTCTAAATCACACACTAAGTACATACAATCACTAGATCCTTCAGTCACCCACCACACCCCATTTGTATAGTTCTCCCCATCATGCCAGGAAGACCTGAAAGAAGTGGTGAGCCTTGCAGTATAGCCGGTCCCCGAGTTATGAACGAGTTACGGACCAAACACTTGGCCATAATGCGAAGTGTTCGTAACTCGGATCCCATTGAGTTACATGGCGACCGCGCTGTTCATAAGTGCCCATCACGTTCGTAACTCGGGGACCGCATTTACGACTGCTTTGGTCGTAAGTGTGGATAGTCGTAAGTTGGGGACCAGCTGTACATCCTGATGGGGGTTCTGGATGCAGGCGAACTGAAGTGGGGTGAGCAGGATCCACCTCTGCCACCAGCCCTCTCGCAATTAAAACAGGGCTGTTAATTCAAACACTGCACATAACTGAACTGTTTAAATGGAGAGCTTTTATATGTATTGAGCCATAAGTGACTTCTAAGGTGACTTCTGGGAATTCTTGGCTGTTCTCCTTTTCGGTTTGTATTTTAAATGGCTGTGTAGAGTGTTGCAACGAACATAAGATTAGATGCTGTGCATTTAATTAGGTTGATGAAGAGCAATGTGACAACTTCCTTTGACAATAAGGTTGCTCAAAAGCCATTTATTATCCAATTAGAGAAGCTGTGCAAAGCTACTTGAATTGCACTCGCCTTGTCCACTAAGAAAATCCAGGATACCAGTTAATTACAGGCTCTGTCTTGTTTAAATGCCTCCTGTACATAAGCTGCTGTTTTTGTTTTCATCTTTCTTTCAAAAGAGACCTTGAATAAAATTGGTCATTGTACTGCTGTAGGCAATGGGCAAAGCAGCTCCCAAATAGTATTCCTCACATCTTGTAACTGTGTAGAGATTAAGTCTACAAGATGGACCTAACTGATCTGGCACCCTTGGGACCTGACTGGCCCTGGATGAAGGATTTTGACGAACTAGGGGAGGTGATCTCCAGCCCCCTGCTTGTCCTTCCCCCTGGCTTTCTGCTCCTCCCTCTTCTCCTCCCCCTCCCCCCCGCTTCCTTCCCTGCCCCTTGCAGCACAGCTGAGCTGCACACCAGACTTCCTGGCTCCCCTCCACCTGCACCACGCCGGGCTCCCATCTCCCCACCCCCTGCAGCATGCTGGGACTCTCTGATCCAGGAGCCAGACCAGAGAGTTTATAGAAGTGCAACTTGTACTGTGCTGCTTCAGTTTTGCACCAGTGTAAACCTGTGGTTCTGCTGGTTAGTAAAAGGAATAATGTGAATCAGGTCTGTCCTGGCCTGCCCTATTCCCCATCCTTTCTCAGACATGGAATGCATTGCAGGTTGGAATTCAAGTTTGCTTTAACAAATCTGTCGTTACGAAAGGTAGCATGGGGAGGGACACCCTTGAAATTAGGAACTAGACTGAGATGTGAGAGATCTAGGTTGTAAGCCCCTTAAGGATCTAGAGGCTTCCTGTGTGAAAACCAGATCATAGGCCTTTCTAGTGTCCCAATTCCTCTGATTGTAAAATGGGGCTAATCATGCGTTATCCCTTTTGTATACTACCAGGAACTCTATTTTATTACAGAAGTGCCTCAAGGTCCCAAGCAGATCAGGTCCCCATTGTTCTAGGTGCTGTATAAAAAATACTGTGCAAGTGCAATGTATTTTCACATTGGGTGTGTCTAGACTACAGGGCTTTGTCGACAAAACTATACCTGCTTCTGCACTACCACCATATTCTGTCAGCAGTTTTGTCGACGGCGGTAAACCTCATTCTACGAGGAATAACACCTTTTTTTCGATAGTACTCTGTTGGAAAAAAAGGCACCATTGCATGCAAACTGTGCTTTTTCGAAAGAGCATCTAGAGACTGTCGAAAAAGCGGCTTGCTTTGTCGACAGTACTGGTTGTAGTCTAGATGCTCTTTTTTGGCGGAGGCTTTGTTGATGGTATCTGTCGAAAAAGCCTGTAGTCTAGACATACCTATTGAGTCCCAAACCTCTGGTGCTTTGCATATGTCTGGACCACTGCACCTGTGCAGAGCCCCAGAAACATACAGGCCTTTGTTTCTTAACTTTTGAGAGAAATTTCCTTTTTAAAAAAAAAAAAAAAAAAAAAAAAAAGAAAGAAACAACCAACCAACCACTCAGGAATAGAAACCTTCAGTTGTAGTCACCTATATGGAAAAATCCTATGCAACTCAATAGGAGTAGAATCACAGGGCTATCCAGGAATGTAATACTGTACTGTGCGCCTCTAAAATTTAATGGATAAAGCTAATTTCTGTATAAGATTTAAAAAATTAATAGTGCTCCATAGTATATAGGTGTATAATTTTGTATCAGCATGATTGCTCAAAAAGCCTGTAGAAGAGCTGTCATTTTCTATTTAATGCTATAGGATTTTTCACAAGAGCAGGTTTATAGTGATAATGATGTTTATATACTGTCTTCAATAGAAAAATCTTAAACTGCAAGCCTGAGCAACACCCACAATTCTACAGATGGGGAAACAGAGGTATAGAGATGTTCTTGGCCTAATTCTCGCACACTGATTCATGCTGATTTCCATCTCATTCCATAGGCAGCTTTATTTCAGAAGGACTACATAGTTGGGGTGGCGGAATTTGACCCCAAGTGATGGGCCCAAAGTCACACAGCAGATCAGTGGGAGGGAACAGACGTTGGGTGTCCTGACTCCTAATCCCTTTTCCTGCCTCAGAAACTGCCAACAAAAAAGCATTTGAAACGTGTCTGCAATAAACAGCTCAGTGACTAATACTGGCCCCTGCTGCACCAGCCTGCTTCCTCAGATCACATTTCCACAGCTGGAGCTGGCAGGAGGCTTGAACTAATTCTGCCTCCTTGTGGGTTGTGTAAGATCGCTCAATTACTCAGGTGCCCAGGCTCTGGCATGTACATACAGCCACTGATGACATATCTTCGGATGCCCAGCATGCTTCTGGGCTTGCTCTGCTCAGATCCGCTGCTCAGAATTACTTTCCAGCTTCCAGCTGGTGCTCGCTAGGTTCTGCGGCACATAGTCATGTGGGACATGTGGCTTGAGTCTTCCAGTTACAAACTCAGCTGTGGTGCAGAAGACACTAGTGGCAGGGGAAGAAATTGCCTCTGCCTGATTAAAGGTACTAATGAAATCTGCAAGGGAGTTATGTCTAATTGCCTTTGGATGGAAAGATGATGGGTAGGGCATACAAATCTTAAGTTGGGGTGAGGGGGGAAAGGAATTTGGGATACAATAGCTTTGGGAGTCCATTAGGAGGAGGATAACCCAGTTACATAGGGTAAGCAGGAGTGTCCATGAAGAAATGTGTGCTGTTCCACCCTTTGCATCTCCTTCAAGAGGCTCAGGCTTAGGCAGCAGAGCCAGTGGTATAGCCCTGCTTGTATGGAATCTGCACTGCCAGGGAAGAGACTCCAAAGAGAGCAGAAATTGCCACAATTTTCTCATGGGTGCCTGGTGTGCAGAGACTGTGTGTTCTCTGACATGCAGGGGAGTGCAGGCCAGTCACTCCATGTTCCTGGGTCCTACGTATGCTCCTTCAAGATACTCAAAGGATTTGCACACTGCTAGGCAGCAAATCATTGCTGACTTGGGCTTGGGACTCTGGTCTCCTTGGCAACTAGTCACGTGTTCAGACCACACTAGGGATGTTATTTATTTAGGTAAATGTGTAACTGCTGGAGGGGGAGGCTCTTCAGGAGCCAGTGCACAGGGATCTGGGAACAGTGGTTGGGGCAGGGAGGGGGAAAGGTGGGTAAAGCAGCTCTGTGTGAGCCAGTATGCATAGGGAGCCAGCTTAAAGCTGGCTCCCTGTACATACTGGCTGCCATCTCACCTCCCCCATATCAGAGTCAGCAGCAGGGAGTGGGGGCCGGGGCAGGTGGCTCCTCAGGAGCTGGTGCTCATGGGGAGCTGGGTTAAAAGCTGGCTCTTTGTGTACACCAGCTCCTACCTGTCCCTCCTCCACACTGCTGCCTCTGATACAGATGCAGCAGTGCTGGAGTATGTGGCGGGGGCACTATGTATAACCCTGAAGGTTAACCTGGTTAGTTTGGGCTCATTGGTTAACCATGTACACTTGTACACTTTCACATCCCTAGACCCTACCTATCCTCATTTAACTACAGCGTCTTCTCTAGTACAAGAGTTATTGGTTTGTGTTACTTCAGCCCCAAACCATCCTATATGGCCTCAGCAACTGTCTATTTTAAAGCGAAATTAAGCTTTAAAACTTTTTGATTCTCCTGTTTGGGAGATTTTTAGCTAATCCCTGAATGAGACACTTGCCTTGCCTTCTACCTTTGGCATCTTGGAGAAGTATCCGTTACTTTGAAACCACCTATTCTATTTTCCTCTGGCCTTCAAGAAGCAGTAGGATTGATCATCTGAGCAAGGTGGAAGTGTTCTTAAATTGATGCGAATTCACAATGTCAGCACCACCACAGCAGCTCTTAAACTGATTTGGAGTCCTTGTTTTTCTGTCTGCTGACCATGTCTGTTAGATGAACGGGCTGCAAAATGTATAAAGTTGACAAAATACATTTTTTTCTTCATATTTAATGTTAAAAACAGAGTAGAGTAGCAGTGAGAAGAGAGATGTTATAATTGACATTTATTGTGAGGATACTAAATAAAATAAGCATCCCACTATGGGCCCTGTAAAGGAACACAGTTTTTTCTGACATTACAGATGGGTAAACTGAGGCAAAGAGGCCCAATGACTTAGTCAAGGTCCCATGAGTTAATGCCAGAGATGGCAGTTCTACAACCTAATGTCTTGCTTGTAACCTCAAGATCACACACACATCCCTTAAAGACGTTAGGATTTCACCACTGCTTCCTGAAAGAGAGTATTCTGAACTAGCCAATTGAACCAAGTCCTGTGCCAGCCATCTCCTCCCAACCCCTATCCTCTCCTGCTGTGTACATCTGCATCTTTTCCTTTTGTCTTAAATTAAGATTGAAGCTCTTTGGGGTGGGTACATCGAATAATAAATCATTGGAGCAATGTTCCTTCTAATCTTTTCCATCCAGGTGCAGAATAAGGTTTATGTGCACTGAGGCATGTGTAAGTGTGCACCACCAGTAGAAACAAAAACCCCAGCTGTGGGTGCTCTCCTAATCAGTTGGGCTTCATCTGAATCTTTCCTGAGTGGTTGCACAAGTGCGCAGCTTACAGGGAACTCTGCAGTGAAGTACCAGAAATATTGTATGTAGGGATGCTAAATTTAGTTTAATCAGCTAATTGAGTAGTTCATGGAATTTCCATCGATTAGTCGAAGGGGGGGTGGGGCGCTCACTCTCCTGTCTGCACCTTTCTTTAGTTTCAGTCCCTGCTTGTGCCAGGTCCCTACTGCTGCACTCTGCCTCTGAAATGTAGCCCCTATGGGGCTTTTGCTACATTTCAAAGGCAGAGACGCAGCAGGGAACCCAGGGCGAGTGGGGAATAAAGCTGAAGCAAAGGCACAGCAGGGAACCTGGGGCAAATGGGGACTGAAGCTTCAGTCCTTGCTTGCCCCAGGTTCCCTGCTGCGCCTCTGCCTTTGAAGGCAGAGGTGCAGCAGCTGGGACCTGGCGCCAGTGTGGACTGCTTCAGTCCCTGCTTGCGCCATTTCCCCTCTGGGCCTCTGCCTTCCCATTCCCCTGCCCCCCCCCCCCCCCCCCGTGGAGATGGTGCTGGGGGAAACCAGCTTTTAAGCCAGCTCTCACCCAGCACCAGCTCATACTCTCCACCCTTGCTTCCTCTAATCCAGAGGCAGCAAGGAGGGGGAAGCAACTAGTCGAGTAGTGACTCAACTAGTCGCTTATATTCCTAATTGTACAAGTAAATTGCATCTCTAGCACTACTAAATTAACTCATATCTGAAAGTCCGTGCAGTCTCAGGGTAATTCATATGCCAAAAATAAAATAGTTGAAAATGGCTGAGAACTTAAAACTTGTATGTAACAGAAAGCAAATCCCATGTGTACGTTGTTTGTTATATAGGTGGCTCTGTTGATTTGTGTCTAGATGATATTGTGCTGGAAGATTTGTGTTGATTTGTGTGGGTGGTGAATGAGGAGTGTGTACTATAGTTAAGAGTGTGTGTGTTATGTGTATGTTGGGGTTAATCATACATATTGGCTGAGTGTGTGATTGTGTTGTGCTGGGAGAGTTGTGTGGATTTATGTGGTGACAAGTACAGGGGTATAGCTATTGAGCCAAGTAATTCACCGTCTGTGCAGTTTCTCTCATATAGTCAATGAAATTGTTACATGTTAATTAGCTAGGGTACGTCTAGACTATATGGCTCCATCGACGGAGCCATGTAAAATAGTTTACTCGGCATAGTCAAAGTAGTGGGGATTTAAATCCCTGCTTCATTAAAATAAAAATGGCCACCGCACTATGCCGACGATCAGCTGATCTAGCACAGCGTGGCAGTCTAGATGCGGCGCAGTCGACAAGGGAAGCCTTTGTCGACCACGCTGGTAAACCAAGCCATTATTTAAATCCCCGCTTCTTTGACTATGCCAAGTAAACTATTTTCCATGGCTCCGTCAACGGAGCCGTGTAGTCTAGACGTACCCCTACAGAATAAGGGTGGTGATTGGTTGAGCTTCCTCTCCTATAACAATGGTCTGGGACTCTCGGCATGGCTTAGATACACACATTACAATAGCTGTACTAGGGATGTGAATGGTTAACCAGTAAACCTTGCCCTTAAGGAGTGAGGCTTACTGGTTAAGGTTAACCAGCGGGCACTGGAGCAGGGGCTGCTTCAGCCATGTGTGGGGGAACCCTCTATGGCTGGTCCGGCTGGGCTGGAGCATCCCCTGCCTGCAATGGGCCCGGGTACCCCCTTAGGGAGGGGCAGCTCCAGCATCCCTGCCAGAGCAGCTTGTGTCCACGGTGGATCCAGGTGCCTCACATGCGGGGGCTGCTCCAGCTCGGCTGGCACAGCCCTTGCCTGGAACCAGTTAACCGATTCAATGGGATTTTACCTCCCTGAGCTGTACACCACGCAGGTGTAACACATGAAGTAAAAATGCTGAGAACATAAAATTGGATGATAATAGACTGTGAATCCCAGTGATGCGTCTGAACAGAGAGAGCTCTCAGCTGTGCTCAAAGCTGTTTCCATAACTTCACACTGACTGCAGGCATTTTGGGCTTCGGAATGAGGCACAGATGCCTAGTGGCCCACTACTGTTTAAAAATAGCTTTACTCGGAGCTTTTTGGCTAAAGAAATACAGCTACCTTCTGTTATTTTTTTGGCCCTTTATAGTTACCTTGTAGGAGATGAGCTGTGGGTAGTTATGGAGTATTTGGCAGGCGGCTCCCTGACGGATGTCGTAACCGAGACCTGCATGGATGAAGGACAGATAGCAGCTGTGTGTCGTGAGGTAAGATTCTGCTCTGTGAGCGCTCTGTGTGAAATGTGTAAATAAAATGAAGGTTTCTATGAAGAACCATGGTTTTTACAGGAGAACTGTGATGCTTGCTGTGACTTGGAACTTGATGTTCCATAGGACGTAGCTTAGAAAGGTTTAAAAGCAGTATCACCAATGAGTTGAGCACGGAAGTAGCATGAAATGCTGTACGAACATTAGCTACTGGATGTAGTCCCATCTTCAACAATTTGAATGTTCCCTAAAGTCCTTGCTTGAAGTAAAACCTGCCTGACAGTGTCTATGTAGGGGTATGGTGGCTTCTCCATCATTTTCAGTCAATACTGGATGCCTTTTGCAGAACTATACTCTAATGCAAACAAGTTACGGGTTGGATGGAAAAAAATACTGGGTCGGTTCTATGCTCTATTATGTGTGAGGGCAGACTAGGTGATCATTCGTCCCACCTGGCCTGGAAATCTTAATATTTTTAATTTTCTGCACTCTCCATTACATCGGGAGAAATTGACTTTATACTGGTTTGATTTGCCTCAAAACCAGGCAGCGAGGGACAAGCAAATTCTGAGAGATTGTAAATCAAGGGGCAGATTTTCAAAGGCACAGATGGGAGTTAGGCACTTAACTTCCATTGACTTTCCATTGTCCCAGCTGCCCTCTGCACCTTTGAAAAAGCTCCACCCACCGTAATTTTGTACAGTCTCAGAGACCTTACCATCATCCTTCTCTGGAAATGCTGTGAAGCAATTCATAAACTTGTGTCAAGTTTAAACAGCTTCAACCAAAGAGAAAAAGTTTCAATGTTTCAGTACTGTTGAAAGGAAATCTTTTGTTTCAATCCCACACCATTTCAGGCATTTTGAAGAAAGTAAAGCAAAGGCTTCATAAAACAGCAGGAGGTGTTTCCTTTATAACTAGAGTTGCCATATGGTTTAACCAAAAATACCGAACATCCCTCCCCCCCCCCCAAAAAAAAACACCGGGGAAAAAATTATGTTGGCGGGGGGGAGGCGAGACCAAAGTTGTTGAGCAAAATAAATAAATAAATAAAACAGCATGGCCCCTTTCAGAGTGCCTGCAGAGTCGGAATAGCAATAGGAACAGGGGAGCGGTGGAGCACTAAGACCCAGGGAAGGCATTGCTTCCCCTTGGTCTTTAGGCTTTTTTGCTGGTGGCCATTTTGTTTTTGTGATCAAGCCAAAATGCAGCTTACCTGCAGAACCAGGTAAGCAGGGGGTCTGGGGGTGGGAGGGGGGATGCCGGGGGCTGGGCCCAGTTGCCGAGTGTGTCATAGGGTTGCCAGGTATCCAGTATTTTCACCTCCTGTCCGGGGGAAAAAAATCAGAAAATACCGGACATTTTAGGTGTCTGGTATTTTCTGAATTTTTTTTACCAGACAGGAGGCAAAAATACTGGACTGTCCAGGTCAATACCGGACACCTGGCAACCCTAGTTATAACTATTAGCTTTGTGGCTGGAGAGGTGTAACTGAATCTGGGACCATTGGAGCTTAGTGCAAGAGCCTCTACAGCTTGAGCTAAAAGCCAGCTGGCTCTCAGCTCAGGCTATAGAGGAAAGTCACTCTTTCTTTCTGTAAGTGGCCTAAATGCCACTACATGGGACAATACACCACACCCAGTAGGTGTGTGGGTTATACAGGTATCTTGGATATAGGATACCCAGGTTCAGTTTCATAGGCTGAAGGCCTCATTCTTGACGTCTTTCACTGGCCAAATAACTATTCACTATCGTTGATAGTGGCAATTTGTGGTCAGACATGGTGATATGAAAAGCCACTAGGCCTGAATTTTCCTGGAACCTTGTGCCCTTCAATGTCCAGCCCTTTCCTGGACTGTTCAGAGAAATAAGAAGGCCTGTTTACTCCTCTAAAGAGAGAAAATGCGTAGCTCATCACTTTTTAACTGGAGTTAACCATCACTTCAGTTAAAAAACATAATACAAGGTGTCCCCACTATAAGTTGCTCTGGTATACATCCATTCCACACTAAAGTCATTTAGGAAATGATGCATTATAAATCCTCCCATTCCCCACTCTTAAGTCGTGCAAAAAAAAAAAAAATTAGCGCAAATCAGGTGCAGAAAAAAAGTCCCTGCTTTAAGTTGTTTCGCTATAAATCCAAGTTTTTTGGAATGTATCTTGGACTTGTAGCAAGGACAACCTGTAACACAATGCTGGATTGGGTTAGATTAAAAGTAAAACAAGACTGGGAGCAAAAGGAGATAGTTTTAAGTGAGTTCAAGTGTAAAGAATAGAGTTAGAAATGATTACAGGAACACAAGTGAAAAATGCTTTCTGGAGCCTAGGATTTAACTAAACAAGCTATAGTCTTGGTTCAAGGTACCAGTTTACCTTTCAGCAAGATGGCTGACCTCCTCTCTTGTTGGGTGTCCCACAAAGACCTGAAAGATTTGTCTTTTTAGATGGAAGATAACTTGGGTTTCATTGCCTCCACTCTTTTATAGCCTAGTGAACCTTTAAAACGAATTCTTCTGAAGGTTAACTTCCCCACAGTAAAGTCCATTCAGGCTGAGAAGAAGGCAACTTGGAGTATCCTGGTGGAGAAAGTTTGATGCTGTTTTCTTCCCTCACTGGTGTATGCTAAAATGCAAATTGATCTGTTGCCTGCAGTCTCCTCCCTATGCTGTGATGCTGAGTGGTTATCTCCTTCACTTGCGTGTTTGATGGTCTTGTTAATCTTCTATGTACATTGCATTTCCACTGCCGCTTGCTCAACTTTAGAACTACCTTCAAAGTGGCAGAATCATATTTCTTTGTTTAGGGTGGGGTGACTTCAGTGCTGTCTAGCAGATGCACTTGAAGAATGTAATTACCAATGTTTGTATGTTTGAATTTGCCGCTGTATGTGCACTTTTACTATCAATGATCAGTATGGTATTTAGCTTTCTGGTGCTATCTAAACCTGTATCTAAAAGATGTCGTTTATATCATTAATGAGTTGGTCAGGCCAGCTGAAACTCACTTTCAATGCCAATGAGTCTCTTGTCATCTTGCATTGGGGTTCTGTTGGAGTAATAATCTCCCATGTGGCTGCTCTCGCCAGTGGATGAAGGCTTATAAAGGATGTTCCACCCATCTTCTCCCTGTTTGAAATTCCTTTGCTTTTGTCAAAATGCCTGAAAACAGAAACAGAATGTTTTGAGTAGCAGTGAAACATTTTGTTTTTACATTAAGACATTTTGATTAGTTTTGACTAACATTTTTTTTATTTGTAAAAAGGGTTTTAAATGTCATTTTTGGTTTGACCCCAAAAGTAACTTATTTATGCATTGGTCTATTTTGGGGGGGACTTGCCAATGAACTGAAAATCCATTCTTTGACCAGCTCATAATGATTCATTCCATGGCGGGTCCTTTGTTTGTACTTCTATTCTACCCAGGTTTGAGATCTGACAGTATCACTTGTGTGTCACATCAGAAATGTAGCCATTAAAACAGGATAATGAGGATAAAATAGTTTGCATATTCTAAAGAAACTAAGCCCATGCTGTTTAAAAGTGCACATATTCAAATTGGACTAGTTGATCAGTTGCTCCTTTTCCAGTGCTGTTTCCTAGGTTGTTGAATGGCTTTATTTAAAATACTGTGTTGTGGACTTTCTCATAGTGTCTTCAGGCTCTGGAATTCCTGCATTCGAACCAAGTCATTCACCGAGACATCAAGAGTGACAATATCCTACTAGGAATGGATGGCTCCGTCAAGCTAAGTACGCAGAAGGCACCCTTGATAATAACTCTAATTATGAGCTTGCAAATGAAAGGGCAGGTTGTCCTTCCAAGGTATAGTTGTGTTGTGAGGACAGTCGATGTTTTTGGTGTTCCGATATGGCAGTGGCACCTATTTGCATTAATGGTAGCTGCAGGGTTAAATCAATGTGCATTGAGACCATAGCTTTAAATATGTTTGGGCTAGATTAAAAAGATGACTAGGGGTGGGAGGAAGAGGTCTCATTACTTGAGGACAGAACACATTTAGTATGAATAACAACCTGCATAGTGGGTTCCATGTATTCCATCTTTGCAAACTGTCAGCCATGCCCACTCAGTCTGGGCTCTGAGAGCCATGCTGAGCTCTTTCCTTCATGCACATTATCACCAGCAACTAAGATTCTGCCCGCCACATTGTCCTTCACGTCTCCTGTGCAATCATATCGCTTGCCATGGGCTTGCACGGGATAATTGACTGGAACCTAGTAAAGAACTTTGATGGTGCATTAAATGGAAGAGAAACCTGCTCTAGAGTTAACAGGAGACAAACATAAATAAATGAATAAACCTCTGCTTAGTCAGTAAATGCGAGCAGCTAGAATGCTATATTCACTCCACGAGCAGATCTGCTGAGTAAGAAAGTATCATTTATACGTTTTATATAATCACTTTTCAGAGTAGAACTGCACGTCAGTAGCCCACGGCTTTGACTTTGTCTCAAGGTATGAATAGCTAGCCAGAGGCAAAGGTGCTGTGCGTGTTACACAATTTCTCTTTTTAAAGCTGCATTCTGATATCTGCTTATTGCGGGCTAAGTTAGAAAAGTCTTTCTGTGGAAAATGGTGCAGCATGCTTTCCGATTCTTTCAATGGCTCCAGTACAGATTTTACACAGGTATAAGCCATAGATGGTTTTTCCAGTGGTTAGACTGGCTATGAGGCTCCCCAGGGGGGTCTGAAAATTAAGCTGTGTGTATTCTGTCCCTTACCAGTCTGAAATAAGTCTGCCAGCAGCAATTGGCTGGTTGTTGTTTCTTCCAGTAGTTGCAGGTGTTCTGCTTCGGCGTGCATGTGTGCAGCGCATTGGAGCTGAAGAAATTTGCTTGCTGTACACATAGAAGGGTGGCACTTGTGCCTCCTGGCCATAACCCTTTTCTTAGCTGAGGCGATGCTCCCCTGACCCTCTCTGTTTTTTCATACTGTGGCTGGAGTCGGAGCTCTGCATGGTCACAACCTCTCAGCTAGTTTAGGTTGTTCCCTCGTGTGTAGTTAAGAGTACCCTTCGTGCTAGAGTAGCATTAGTTGTAGTCGTTTGTTTCCTCAGTGATGTCCCTACTGGGTTTAAACATTGTCCTTGACTTTGGGGGAGTGACCCTCACATACAGTGCTTGCTCTGTCTTGGTGAGGCCCACCCCAGAGTATTGTGCAATCATTTAAGACAGTGGACTCGAGGCTCAGGACATTTTCCTGTCTCAGCACCTGCTTAAACAGGTTGTATGCAGCCTGCTTTGGTAGCAGGGCTTTCACCAGGCCAGAGATCGCTCTCGGGTTGTGAGTGCGCTGCCACTTCACTTTCCAGAGCAGACACCTCTGCAGAAACCGAGCAGCTGTTCCTGCTGACTGCACTGAGACAGTCAGAGGGAGACCAGTTAAGATTGCTTCAGGTCTGGAGCTGACTCTTCTGTCTCCCTCAGGAAAAGCATGGAGTAGCACAGAGTTGGGGCTGGCACACAAGAAGGCACCCTTTCCCAGGGAGGTGTGTGTCGCGAGAATCACAGGTCCGATAATGAATACTGAACGGGGGAAGGACAGAGCCAGGTGGACAGTTTTATCAAATAAAAAATATTTATTTATGACAGAGGTGAATTTATAGTATTTATTCTAAGATTTTTAATAGACCGTGTTAATAATGAATTTACAGTATTTATTATATTTATTCTATGGCTTCTAGTAAAACGTGTCAGAGATATAGGGATGGGAATGGCAAGGGGAATAGTCTCTAATCTTAAAATATCCAGCTACAGTAATTAAATAACAGTGATAATTACAAACTCTTATGTACTACCCAAAAACAACTACAACACTAAGCTTATACAACAGGAAAAAATCAAATCATACATACCAACTTACACAGCACACGGAACATTTCACAGATATCGGTTCGGTTGCGAAGGCCTTGGTTACGCCCGAGAGTCGGGGGAGGTGGCTGGTCGGTTGATCAGGCCGGTAGCGCTTTGAAGTATACGAGAAGGCACACGCACGGTGGTACGTGTGTTGCGAAGACCTCCTAGAGTGAACTGTGCCATGGGTATTTATCCCCAAATCTGCACATCGCTTTCCCGCGCTTGCATATTACCATATATGGCCCAATGGTCACCAAGTGGGGGGTCTGTGTCCCAGGGGTTGGGCCGAAACTGTGCAGGTTTCATGCGACCAGGTAAGCCCCGCAGTTCTCACGCCAAGGTGACGGGTGGGAGAGTCTGAGGCTATTGGCCTTCACGATATCTTCTGGCAAGGAGTTCCACAGATTGACTGTGCACTGTATGAAAAGATACTTCTTTTTGTTTTACACCTTTCCTTTTTCTAAAGGCAATGGTATGCAGGAAGGGTGCGGCCGGTTTCTCTCAAGGAGTACTGCAGAACAAGAGCGGCCTGGCCAAACTTTTTTACTGGGGGGGGGCAGTTTCTTTTCTCTGACAGTGTGGAAGAAAACAAGCCTTCACTCTGCGTTGTGTTTAAGCAACAAGTAGCCAGAGGCAGTTTTATTACGAGCTGCAGCAAGGGAAAAACTGGTTCGGGTGGAGGGGGACCCCCCCCCTTCCGAGGCAGATCTTCGAATACAAGCAATTATGAAGCAGTTTATATACTTTCTATTAGCTATAATAACAATAACAATTAGTCTCCTTCCCATCACAAACACCAATGGTAGGGTACTGCTTGAGTCACCCCAGTGGCATACATGGTTGCGTCTACTCACAGAAGAAGAAATGGTCACTTATTGTAACTGTGGATCTTCGAGATGTAATGGAGACATGTATTCCATGACCCACCTTCCAGCCTCTCTGCAATGGAGTCTTGTTTCCAGGCGTTCGGTGCAAAGAAACTGAGGGAGGATCAGGACATCACCACCCCATGTGGCCAGGGGAGGATCCATAGCCAGGAGGCACAAGTGCTGCATCTCTTTGGGTCATGCTAAGCAAATTTCTCCAGCTCTGGTGCTCTGGGCACACACAAATCTGAGGGCTTGTCACTACATGGTGGATCAAAACTGCAGTGATTGACCCACCAGCGGTCGATTTATTGCGAGACTCTAAATTGACACCTCAGTGCTCTCCCGTTGACTCCAGTACTCCACCAGGATGAGAAGAGGAGCTAGAGTTGACAGGAGAGCAGCTCCCGCCAACCTTACCATATGGAAGACACTGAGTAAATACATTGATGTCAACTATGCTGTGCTGTTTGTATAGCTGAAGTTGTGTAGATTAGATTGACTGGGAGAAGGTCAGGGGAAGTGGTATAGTGTAGACTCGGCCTATGTGGAATATCACATCTTGAGGAAGCACCGTTCCCATAAGCAATCTTTAGGGTGCATGAGGCAGGAGTGAAACAGCTTGCTGTGTTGACTTTGTCAGGCTAAAAAGAGTAAATGCTTGTCTTAGTCAAATAAGCAGATGAGTTGAAAAGACATGGGGACCAGAAATCTTCACTGAGAGTTCCATTCCTGCTTCTGACCGTAACTAAATGTTAATTTCTAAAAGTAAATTGATTTTAGTATGCCCGTAAGTAATCGCATTGAAACATCTGATGAGAAAAAACATAGACTAAGCCTAACCCTAGCTCAAACTTTGCATCAATTAACTTTCCTGGTTGTGTCAATTTAGAATAATGACATTTAGAATGTACAGCTTATATAGAGAGCTTTAAACTTTCAAGGGGCTATAGGGAGGTTGTGAAACAAGAAATACCGTCCCCATTTTATGCAAGGTTGTGGAGGTGTTCACTTGTCCAACAGCATTACAATGAGTCTGTTACAGAATCCAGATGCCTTGTGTTTAAACCACATAACTATTTTTCTTTTCATAAGTGCTACCATAACTTATGCTGATGCATAACATGAAACCGAATTTCAGCCTTGTTCTCAGTCAGTTCTCTGGCATTAATGATATTCTTCTAATACAAGAACTACAGGTCACCAACTGAAATTAATAAGCAGCAATTTTAAAACAAAAAGAAGTATCTTTTCATACAGTGCACAGTCAATCTGTGGAACTCCTTGCCAGAAGATATTGTGAATGCCAAAGCAGTTACAGGGTTGGAAAAAAAACTATATAAATACATGGAGGATAGGTCCTTCATTGGCTATGAGCCAGGAGGGGCAGGGATGGTGTCCCTAGTTTCTGTTTGCCAGAAACTGGGAATAGGCGAGATGGGCTTATATCATTTGATCACTTGTTTTGGCACTTTTGGTCTGACCCAGAATGGCCATTCTTATGTTCTTATATTTCTTTGTGAACAAACTAGCTTATCTGTAAAATATCTCCTTGTTTTTTTCTTTCCCCTCCATTTTTCTCTTACAGCTGACTTTGGTTTCTGTGCCCAGATAACACCAGAGCAGAGCAAACGCAGCACCATGGTGGGGACCCCTTACTGGATGGCTCCTGAAGTAGTAACAAGGAAGGCTTATGGACCAAAAGTGGACATCTGGTCTCTGGGAATCATGGCAATCGAAATGATTGAGGGAGAGCCTCCGTACCTGAATGAGAACCCCTTGAGAGTAAGCTAATGCTGTGTCACTGCAATGCCATGCAAGAGTCAGCCAGATGTGCCAGACCTGACTTTGCTCTTGTGATACTGATACCGTGTATTCATATGATAACAAGGAATCCTCCGAATTTTCTGCATTAGGGTGAACGGATGCATCTTGGATGCTTCTCTGCTATACTAAGTCAGAAGTAATGCACAGATAGCCTTTTGTGATGCTTCTCTCCGTTCAGTCCCTAGGCTGGC
Source organism: Pelodiscus sinensis (assembly GCF_049634645.1). Classification (NCBI taxonomy): domain Eukaryota; kingdom Metazoa; phylum Chordata; order Testudines; family Trionychidae; genus Pelodiscus; species Pelodiscus sinensis. Next base: position 317,154,577 of record NC_134711.1, read on the forward strand.
TTGAATCTAGAAATGAGAAAAATTGTGAAGATTTCAGGGCTTTAAAAGTCTGAGTGTGATTGAAGGTAGGGGAGGCCAAGAGTCTCGTTTTTTGTGAAGAGATTTAACTGTCCCTTCACAAGCTGTCTTTCTGGGAATATCACCCCACCTCAGAGCATGACAAGCACTTTTGTAGACTCACTTTTAGATATTGAGGGCCCAAATGTGAGTAATTACTTGCTGTGCTGAGCCAGGGGCATGCGGCCTGAGCAGCAGCGGTAGGCAGAGTGTGCAGTAATGGCAGGTGGCCTCTCAAATCCTCCATCTCAGTTCCTCCTGGGCCATCCCTCTCCTTCACTTCCTGATTCTCCTACTGTGTCTGTGATGGATGGGTTGCTGGTGCCGAGCTCAGGCCACGGATGAGCTGCAAGCGTTGCAGGAGAATTTCCAAATCCAAGCACCTTCATCAAACTTTTTTTTTTTTTTTTTTTTTTTAATTAGAAAATGTTTTTGTTACTGGTTTCATAAAATGTTGGGTGTCACCTGCTGGACATTGTCCCTCTCGCTATGCAGCATACCTCAGACCTTCCCTTATTCGTTGGGATGCAGATGACCCCTAGGGCCAATCGATGGATTAAATGATCCCTCTGTTATTCAGATGTGACTCCGAAGAGGATGAGAAGAGCCCAGTTCATTTAACATTTGTTTCCAGTGCAAGAGGCTAACGCTCTGTCTAGCTGTGCAGCAGTGTTGCTGGGACGCTGTAGTGTGGATGGTGAAGGTGGTTAAATCAATGCTGACAGGAGAGAGCTCTCCCATCTGCATAAAAAAATCCACCTCTGTGAGTGGCAGAAGCTCCCTCACTGACACTACATTAGGCATTCCACAGCCTGTGCCAGCGTGACATATGATGTTTCATTGGGCGGAATACTCACACCCCTGGTGACCGAAGTTTTGCCAGCCTAGGCTGTGGTGTAGACATAGCCTAAGGAAAAGCCCAAAGGGGGAGGGAGGCAGTGAGGAGGATAAAGGGGAAAGCAATTGACTGTTACTTAACTGTCCTTATTAACTTAATACTGACCTAATTTAACTCAAGATGCTCCAGTTCCCAGGCTGTTGAATTGCTCCACTTAGGAACACCATGCTCATGGGCTCTGATAAGCCTTCAGATTGCCTGGGGGAATCAAACTGATTCTTGCCTTCTGTCTTTGCAGATGGAGGCATTCTCCTCCCAAAGGATGGTTCTCTTTTAAATCAGATGCTCTGAGTGGCTCTTAGTCAGCCTGCTCCAAACAGAGGGAATTGTCTCTTTGCTTAGTGGGAAAGCGGGTGGCTTTTACAAGGTGCTGAGTCCCTGAGCACTTGCAAAGAGGCACTCAGTGCCTTACAAAACTGGGCTCTTTGGGTTTGTGTGTGCAGGGGTATTTATGCCAGTAGAGTTATACTGCTGTAGTTATCATGGTATAACTCCCTATGTGCATGTTCTTCTTGCAGAATAAAAGTGCCTGCTTAATGAGTTAGACCTATCTAAACCACAGTGTTATAATTGTACTGATATAGTTATGATAGTAAACTTCTTTGTGTATAAAGCCCTTAGACAAGACGTGAAATGTTTTTTTCTTTCTGCAAATGCTTCCAGATGATGACAGGTTCCAAATCTGGATTACAGTAAAACTCCGATGGTCCGGCATCTGATGGTCCGGCATTCCTGATGGTCTGGCACCATCAGGAACATGGAAGTGCTCCGGGCGGCCAGACCAGTGGAGCTGCTCTACCCGCAGCTCTCCCGATTGAGCCGTTGCTAAAACTGACCCGCGGCTGAATCAGGGAAGCCGGGGGCAGAGCAGCTGGGGCGCTGCCAGGTTGATCCCTTGGGGCTGCAGGACCAACCCAGCAGCGCCCCAGCTGTCCCCGATTCAGCCACTGCTGAAACTGACCAGCGGCTGAATCGGGGAAGCCGGGGGCAGAGCAGCTCTGGGTGCTGCCGGGTTGGTCCAGTAGCGCCGAGGAGCGGCACTGCGGAACCAACCCGGCAGCACCCCAGATGCTCTGCCCCAGACGTCCCCAAGAGCAGCTGGGGTGCTGCGGGGTTGGTTTCGCCGTGCCAAGGGTCGGCGCTATCGGACCAACCCGGCAGCACTCCTGCTGCTCTGCTGCAGGCGTCCCTGATTCAGCCGCTGCTGAAACTGACCAGCAGCGGCTGAATCAGGGACGCCTGGGGCAGAGCTGGACTATCTGAAGGGGGGGGCTATGAGGGGTCTGGGGTGACATCTCCCCCACTGCAGACCCCTCATAGCCCTCACTTCCTATAGTCCGGCAAATCTGATAATCCGGCACCCCCTGGGTCCTAAAGGTGCCGGATTATCGGAAGTTTACTGTAATAGGGTAAAATACTAGAGGGACAGATCCTGTCCATGTAAAAATAGGGCAGACAGCCTTTCTGTTTCATAATATATAGAGAGGGACATAAGCATGTATGAGTGATCCAACAATTTTTTCCTAACCGAATGTGCAGAAAACAAGAAAAGTTTGTCATTTGTAGAGGAAGGGATATTGCTCGAGCAAGGTGTGAATCTGAAATACTCCTCGTTTCCTTTTGTTTCCTTGGTGCTCGTTTTCTGTAGGCCTTGTATCTCATTGCTACCAATGGTACCCCAGAGCTGCAGAATCCCGAGAAGCTTTCGCCCATATTTAGAGACTTCCTTAACCGCTGTCTTGAGATGGATGTAGAGAAAAGAGGCTCTGCCAAAGAACTGCTACAGGTAACTACCAGGCCAGGGGCGGAGAGGCAAGCTCAAGTTGAGTCACCACTCTGGCCTGTACTAAGGATTTCTTACCTTTATACTGGTTTGGAAAATCTTGCCAGCTGTCTACACTGGCTGCTTGAATTTCCGGAAAAGCACTGACGATCTCATGTAAAATCATCAGTGCTTTTCCAGAAATACTATGCTGCTCCCGTTCAGGCAAAAGTGTTTTTCTGAAAGACTTTTGCTCAAAAGGGCCAGTGTAGACAGCACAGTACTGTTTTCCGCAAAAAAGCCCCGATCGCGAAAATGGCGATCGGGGCTTTTTTGTGGAAAACCACGTCTAGATTGGCCACGGACGCTTTTCTGCAAAAAGTGCTTTTGCAGAAAAGCATCCTGCCAATCTAGACGTGCTTTTCCGAAAATGCTTTTAACGGAAAAGTTTTCCGTTAAAAGCATTTTCGGAAAATCATGCTAGTGTAGACGTAGCCCTTTTGTATTAGCCACTAATGGCAACAGCAATGTGGCGTGTTTTGTAACTAGGTTCAAAGTGGTCACTCTAGGCCTGGCTGTTATTCCCATGGTTTCTCCACAGCTGCTGCCTAACTCGGTGCGTGTCAGCACTGTCCCGGATTGCTCTGACTTCTCTCTGCTCTTCTTGACCTTGTCAGCTGCATGATTCCCCACTATAGCCCTGCCGTGGATGTGTCTTTTATACCATGTTTCAGACCCTGCCGTTTCTCTTTTTAACTCATCTCAGCATGGCTACAAAGGGAACTTTTTCCCTGCCCCTTCTCTGCCTTGTGTCTGTTTCCCTTGAGACACTGCTACTCATGCATTAATTGCTAACCGTGTACAGTAAACTTCCGATAATCCGGCACCTTTAGAACTCAGGGGGTGTCGGATTATCAGATATGCTGGACTATTGGAAGGTGGGACTATGATGGTCTGGGGTGGGGTGGGGGGATGCCACCCCAGACCCCTCATAGCCCCCCCCTTCCGATAGTCTGACTCTACCCCAGGCGTCCCGATTCAGCCGCTGCAGGTCAGTTTCAGCAGCAGCTGAATCTGGGACGTCCGGGGCAGAGCAGCTGGGGTGCTGCCAGGTTGGTCTGGTAGCGCCGCCCTTTGGCACTGCGAGACCAACCCGGCAACACCCCAGCTGCTCTTGAGGATGCCTGGGACAGATCAGCTGGGGTGCTGCCGGGTTGGTCCCGCAGCGCCGAGGAGCAGCGCTATGGGACCAACCCAGCAGCACCCTAGCTGCTCTTAGGGACACTTGGGACAGAGCAGCTGGGGCGCTGCGGGACCAACCTGGCAGCACCCCAGCTGCTCTGCCCCAGGCATCCGGATTCAGCCATTACTGAAACTGACCAGCGGCTGATTCCAGGAAACCTGGGGCAGAGCAGCTCTGCCCTGGGCTTCCTGGAGTCAGCCGCTGATCAGTTTCAGCAGCGGCTGACTTGGGGATGCCTGGGGTGGAGCAGCTGAGGTGCTGCTGAGTTGGTCCCGCAGCCCCGAGGGGCAGCACTGCGGGACCCACCCGGCAGCACTCCAGCTGCTCTGCCCCCGGCTTCCCTGATTCAGCTGCTGGTCAGTTTCAGCAGCAGTTGAATCAGGGAAGCCGGGCACAGAGCAGCTCCAATTGTCTGGCAGCCAGAGCACTTCCGAGTTCCTGATGGTTCTGGACCATCAGGAGTGCCGGAGCATTGGATGCCGGACCAATGGAGTTTTACTGTATCTGGTGCCATTCCCTCATGCTCGTCCTAAATCCCTGCTGTCACTCTTTCAGGAGCATGCATGTTGTAGCCAAAACACTTTCTCACTCGAGGGGGCAGAACAATATTGGCCTCTCACCAACCTACCCGAATTTCCAATTTCAGGACTGAATTCAATTAGCGTGTGTCCCACTCCCTCAGAAGTCCAGAGGGAGATGTGCATGTGTAATTGATGGGATGGTCATGGCCCTCCAGTGCTCAGTGGCTGGGCTGCACCTGACTTCCCTCACTTGATATCCACTTTAAATCTGTCTTATGGTCTCCTCCTTTGATTGCTCTGTGGTAGAATTGGGGCATTAGAATCTTAATTTGTTATCCCTTATTTTCCCTGCTGCAGAGATTGCCAGTTTTTGATGTTTACCACAAAACCCACCCTCTTTAGCTCAGGAGGGACTCTCCGTAAAGTGCTTTGTGGCACCACATAGAGTGTGACAGATGCTGAACAATATCTGTGTGGTGTGGTGGGAAGTAGAAGGTCCTGCAAATGCTAACATGGATGCCTGGAGAGCTAGTAAATTACTTTGATTTTCAGTTTGGCTAGAGCTGTGCCAAAGTCCAGTTCCGTTTTGCAGAGATTAATAGACTGATGGGCCTCTAGGTACTATTATGATAATTGAGTCTGACCTCTTGCATAATACGGGCCGCGTAAAATCACTCAGGAACTCCTGCATCCAGCTCAGTAACTGGTGGTGGAGCTCCACTCAGGACTAAGATCCTCTAACTTTTACTTTATATTTGTGGATTAACTCAGAATCCAGAAAGAATTTCCTGAGTTTCAACTAGTCGTGTCATAAGCCCATAAAGCTGAGAATTTAGCCTGACTTTGGTGCATAGCTGGAACTCAGCCCAGGCTTGCTTGAAAAGTTTATGGCTTTAACAAATCTTTTTGTTTAACCTGGTTTGAGTTTGAGCCTGTAACAGAACTGCAAATCATTTGAGCTCTGCATGGTTTTGGTGTAAACATTTCCTTCTGTGGTGAGACGTGACTTCAAAGGTATCATCAATAACTTAGTTTTCTCCTTCTCTCATAGCACCAGTTCCTGAAAATTGCAAAGCCCCTTTCTAGTCTGACTCCTCTGATTGTTGCAGCTAAAGAGGCAACGAAGAACAACCACTAATCTGGAATCTTCATCATTATCGTGCCAAGTCTTTTCAATGTTCATTTCAGAGACTCAACACCTGCCCTCCTGCTCCATAGGGGTGCCCCGAGCCTTTGATCCCCTGAGAGTGAGCTTCAGAAGTAGTATTTGTTGAATGTTAAAGGAGGCATTGCTGATCTAAAATCGTGAACGGCCTTCTCACCCTCTTGGTGGGAGAAGACTATTTTGTATGGTTGACAAGGTCTTTGTAAGAACCTCTGAGCCTGATGTAGCAAAGCCAGTGTGATTTCATATCTCTTAATGTGTTTATTTTTTAACGTAATATGGAGCCTTAGACCATGTTTATCTTAATAAATCTCTCACTGGCTGGACTTTCCCTGCCTCTGTCCGGCTCGGTGGTTACACTACTGAAACTCCTGCATGCTTCGATTACCTGAATAATGGAGCAGCTAGCAGAAATCGGAATAGCTTTAATAATGGAAAGGGGATGCAGGATTGTGTGTCATCCAACCACTTCCCAGTGCTGCCGGACACTTTGACAGGGAGCTGAAGTATTCTGAATGAACTTTCTGCAATCATCGGAGGATTTAATTCATGGCCGACCTTTGTGCTATGTCTTGTGAATCAGCCTCTGATTAAATAACCCGCTTTCTGTTTTTATCTTGGATCTGTAACTTCAGTTTTCAATTCTGCTAATTATTAGATCACTTCCAAAAATAATCTTTCTGTTGCGTTAGAAAGTAAATCATAGAAGGTGGTGGCAGGCCTGTTTTTAAAACTATTTCATTTGTGAGGCACAGTTTAGGTTAAAGAAATCACTGCTATATATTGTAAAACACTGATGCAGTGGTCACCATTACAGTTTCACCATTTGTCCACAGTTACCACACAGTGGTGTTTGAGAAATGACTATTCCTTATGCCAAGTTCAAGGAAAAACTTGTATTTTCTCAGATGCTGTTGGATATGGTAGGTAGGAGGGTGTGTGTGGAGGGGGGCAGCTAAGTAATCTGCTTTGTTTATCATTTAACTTATCTGAAGGATTAAGAGGGTTAATTATTCCTCTGGTTGCCCTAATTTTTAAAGTATCAGGAAACTTGGAACTGCATCTGAATTGACAAATCTGTCCCCTAAACACTGGGTTATACCCAAGGCTAAGATTTTTGTTATGGGTATTTTAGTAAAAGTCATGGACTGGCGGGGGCAGTAAAGAATGCATGGAAGCCTGTGGCCCCTCTATGACTTTTACTAAAAATATCTATGACAAAATGGAGAGCTCTGCTGTGGGATCCTTATATCACCTGCAGTGGCTAAACAAGTACAAGGGTCCCCTGTGGCAGCTGGATGCCATGGACTGAAGTTACAGAAGGTGCAGGAAGTCACAGATTCTCTGACTTCCACGACCTCTCTGAAAAAACCAGATGTATGTTGATTTCAATAAAATTGCTGTGTATCTGAACCTAGGAGAACGAGGAAGGGGACACTTGGACGATTCACCTGAGTCTCAACTTGGACAACTGTTCATGCTATTCTGTGTGTGCCACTGGATGTCCAGAGGTGATGGCTAAAGTGGTACATGCAAACTCAATTATTTTACACTCAGAGTTTCCTAGACCTGCTTATATCCAATTACTAACATGGTATAGAGTCTTAAGGTGCTGTAATTTCCATAGCGAGGAACCAGAAAATAGTGTAAGAAGGTGTGTAAGTCAGGTGGGAGTTGCTTTCTCTGACTCTTGTGTTGCTTTTCTTGCCATGACCCCCATTTCTGGCTCCATATGGTGTAAACTAAATCAGTGTATGAGGGCTTAAATTACGAAGGAGCCATCAGCGAAGTAGTAATAGTCCACATCAACTCAGTCCAGCTCCAGGGTGAAACCTGTAACTGTACCTCTTTTCTTGGGTATGGATGGATTTTTCTTCATCTTCCATTTTGGTCTCTGCTTCTTCCCTTTTTCCATAAGAAGTTATTATGTTTCATCATAATATTTGCTGGACATATCATATGTGGGAGATGGACAGGATGGTCTAATACAGGGGTTCTCAAACTGGGGGTCATGACCCATCCAGCAGTCTCATGGTTATTACATGGGGGCTGTAAGCTGTTTGCCTCCATCCCCAAAACCCTGCTTTTCCTCCAGCATTTATAATAGTGTTTAATACAAAAATACCATTTTTAATTTATAAGATGAGGGCCACACTCAGAGGCTTGCGGTATGAAAGGAGTCACCAACAGAAAAGTTCAAGAATCACTGCCGTAATAGGTCTTGCCTGTCCATTTTATCTATAACTTTCTAAGTGAACTATGATTTCTTTTTAGAAATTGGTTTGTGCCTTTCAGTCACATACATATATCTCCTTGTGCAGAGCACTTCTGCCTTTCAATATCTTATATAAATTCATGGGCAGATGAAAATGCAGGATGTTCCTTTGCTGGTATGACTGTTGACACTAGAGGCTGTTGCCAGCACAGCTAAATTGGTCACAAATCACACTTTACATGCCCTTGTCTGATTTTATCTATGCTGACCAAAATCTGTAGTTAAGATCTTGGCTCAAATTAATCTGGATTAAGCTGCTTTCAGATCAACACAAGTTAAGAGTTTCAACTACTAGGATGGCCTGAGTCACTATTTTCCCATTGAAAATCCCATTTGCTTGCCTTTCTGTGATTTAAGGATTCCCCTGCACATGTGTCTAACAGGCCCTGGATTTCTAGCTGAACACCTAGGACAAAATGGGATGATAGTAGAACCCCCTAACCCTAGGGGGAAGGGTGGTTCGGTGGTCAGACGGACCCCAACCCCTATCCGGGGGAATTTGGACAGAGTTTGAAGGGAAGTGGCATTGCCCTGGAGTAATTGTCTGATAAAGGAGGAGTTTGTTTTTATTTTCCCTCACACTGTCTTATTGGGCCACGTAATGGGAAATGGCGGACAGGCCATAGTGGATATCATAGAATAATAGGACTGGAAGGGACCTCGAGAGGTCATCGAGTCCAGCCCCCCGCCCTCAAGGCAGGACCAAGCTCCGTCTACACCACCCTGACAGATGTCTATCTAACCTGTTCTTAAATATCTCCAGAGAGGAAGATTCCACCACCTCCCTTGGCAATTTATTCCAATATTTGACCACCCTGACAGTTAGGAATTTTTTCCTAATGTCCAATCTAAACCTCCCCTGCTGCACTTTAAGCCCATTACTCCTTGTCCTGTCCTCAGAAACCAAGAGGAACAAATTTTCTCCTTCCTCCTTGTGACACCCTTTTAGATATTTGAAAACCGCTATCATGTCCCCCCTTAATCTTCTTTTTTCCAAACTAAACAAGCCCAGTTCATGAGGTAGCTCCATTGATCGAGGTAGCTCCATTGATTTTTATAGAATTACGTTGATTAATGGTGGCTACATGACATCTCTAGCACAAAGCCCTTGTGAACAACAGGGATTAGAACTGGGATTGGCAAATTCTGGTCCATGGGCTGGATCTGATCTGTCAGGGTTAGCTCCTGGAAGGCCCCCACCACTTCTGAAATTGGCCACAGGTATAGGCAGTTGCAGCTCCCATTGGCCATGGATCACCATTTCTGGACAATGGGAGCTGTGGGAAGTGGTGGCCCAGTCCATGCTGCTTCCTACCGTTCCCATTGGCTGGGAATGGCAATCCACAGCCAATGGGAGCTGCAGTTGCTAATACCTGCAGCTGTGCAGGGAAACATAGCGGCAGCGGCCCACCAGGGGCTAACTCTGGTGAACCACTGCTGTGTTATTGCCTGCTCCTGGATTAGAACCTGATCCATATCAGTGCTCCCATCAGCTCACAATGGAATCCCAGGGTTGAGGCGTTCTTTAGCATTTCACATGAACAGACTCTATCCAGACTGACTGTCACTATAATTGAACATGGGTGCTGGTACCAGGATATCAGCACAACGTCCCCTGCCCAAGGCTTGCTTATTTATAAATAACCATGTTAAATCATGCTTCAGGCTATCAGTCACCTAGGAGGGCTACTGTTTAAAGGGACTGTTTATTCTTACTTTTTGCCTTCTGTCCGTCAGCTGATTTCTAATCCATGGCGGTGCTTTGCTTCGGATCCCATCACGGCTTAGTTTTCTACATAGCTTTGTGAGAGAGATTTGCCAAAAGCATCATGAGGCCCATTGAGAAATGGCAAGATTGTGACATCGGAGCTGACATCTTCTAATGAACAAAGTTCTAACAGTATGGCTTCATTGCCCTGATCTATTGACCCTGAAAGGCAGGGTGCAGAATACATTGGCGCTCTGTTTGGGCCTGATTTCAAGTCAACTGCCTCAGGGAAGTCAGGTGAATTCTTCTGTTTGAGTTCTCACGGGATTTAAAATTCTTCTGTCTGCCTTACGTTTTAGCAGTGGATTCGTGTATCAACATGCTGCCTTTGCCATTCAGTCATCACCTTCCATATCCTGGTCTCAGTGCTGCTTCAGTTCATACATATATGATTAGCTAATGCCAAGGGACAGTTCATAACTGTGAAATATTCAAAAGCTTCCAGGGGTAGCCGAGTTAGTCTATAACAGAAAAAACTTAAGAGATATTCGTAATGCTGAATAAAACATAATGGTTCGTTCAAAAATTGACAGTTGATTGATTTAATACAGCTTTGAACCTTTGCAGGAAAAAAAATGCTGCTTTGAACCATCTTAAATGAAATATGCAGAGAAACAGGTTCCTTACCTTGTCAATTTTTTTTAAACTTTCCTTTTTTTTAGTAGTCTACATTTAACACAGTGCACTATACTGAATTTGCTTCCTTCCCCCGCTACCCAGTTGTAGAATTCAGATTCCAAACAAGGTGTGTGGTTGATGGGGTCTGCTCGTAACTCTGAGGTTCTACTGTAATAGGGTAATAAATATCAGATTTAATAGCCATCACTTTTGGAAGTGATGTTCTCAGAACTTCAAAAAGTTAAAACTTTTTTAGTTCACACTGAGAACATTTTTTATTCCACCAATGTTTAAAAATACTGGAAAAGCTTTTTCCGATGAAGGTAAATCAGCAATGATTTGATTGTAACTTCTTTGGTTTTTTAGATACTATTGTCTTTTCAAGGTAAATGCCATATTGTCTTGTTAATAATCCCCTTCCTTGTTTGAATTTAGTGAGCCAGATTCCTCAGTTATGGCCCTTTTAACTAGTTCCCTATTTACATGTATACTATTAGATTATTAATTTGTATATTTGAATGGCTCCTTTATGTTAGCTGCTTAGAAGATAACTTAATTGGTTCTTTTCTGCCTGCTACCCACCCTCTGAAAAATCAGCCCACTTCAAGGTGTGTCATGTCAGGTATGTCAAGGAATAATAAGGAATGCTCACCCCTTGCAAATCAGCAACACACAAAAGTTTAAAAAGAATCAATCAAGGCCAGATCCAAAATCAGCTGGAAGTGATAGACTCCCATTGACCGTAGCTGGTTTTGTACCAGGCCCATGCAGATTAGAAAACCCAAAGGTTTATACTGCTCCCTAAAACAGAGGCAGATGGGAACTTGTATTATATGCTTCCTGTGTTTAACTATTGTAGTTGAAATGTCTTATTCACTTAACTCCTCAATGTTTATAGAAATAGTTTATTTTAATGAGAGTTTCTAGGATTTTGTACCCAAGTGGGAGGAGGGGGAGATAGGTGCATGTAAATCCTTAGTGAGCCTTTCCAGGAGAAGGCTGGGGGGGGCGGAATGGGGGGAATGGGAATGAGTGAATAGCAGCTCATTGTTTGGCTTTGATAGCAGTTTTACTCTTGGAATGTCTTAATTAAAGGGACATATCTGTATCGTTTCAGAACATACATCTGTTCTATTATTTGTCCCTGCCTCTCTTTGAGAAGTTATTTATGTCCCTTGCAGTCTGGAATATACCTTTAAACAAAGATGGTGGGAATCCTTGAGGAGACCCAGGTTTCCATGGAGACACTTCTGCTTATTTATTTGCCTTTCTAACAGATCTTGGGATGACTAGAGCCAATTTTAAGAAAAGATTTGGAGAAAACCCTTTACAGCCAAGTTTTTACAAAGGGACGAGTGATCTGGGCTGCCTCAGTTTTTGAGGTGTCTAACTTGAGACCTGGTTTTCAAAAAAGCTCTGAAAACGTTGGACAACCCAAAACCGAGGCACTTGAAATCAGAAGTTGTTTTGTAAATCTTGGCCAAGAACACAATAGCTATGATAATACATGGATCTCTCCAACAATTATAGCAGCGGATAGAAATAGCCCATGTTTACAAGGCATTTACGATGCTGCGTGAGGACAGACTGATTTTTGTGACTTGAGAGTAGGTTAGATGCAAGTTTTAAAGAATGTGTTGCCTGTTTCTTGTTGACATAAAGCAGGTCTGGACAAAGATCCCAGAAAAATGCTCCACTTTAAACTTACTATATGAAATAAAATGTTTCATAGCAAAGCAAGTGAGCTAAGTTAACTCATAAATCTTGTGTCATGGCATATTTGAGCAGGAATCTCCTAAAATTCAGTAATGGTGAAGTCAGGCTTACAACTGACCTGGCTAACATTGTTTTCTGGCATGGATTCTTGTGTTTCATTTCCACAAAGCCCACAACCACTGTGTCAGAGCCCATCAGACCAAGCCCATGGATAATTCCCTGATTTGGAACCTGACTACTGAAAGTGTTCAGAATCGTATACATAATCTTAGACAAACAGCTGCCAACCTTGATATTGAAAAGCAGGAGCTAATAATACAAATGAATGAAAGCCCTGAAGAGACATTTGCAAGCCTAGACAGTGTGTTGCAGAACAGTGGTGGAAGATCAGCAAAGAGGTGGAGAATGTTGAGATTCTGGGATTAGCAGAAGTAAGGATTAAACATTTGGAATTCCAAAACGGGAACTAGGGAAGAGCCACTGACCAGCTGACTGATGAAATAGAGAGAATGTCTCCAGATTTCTCTATATCATGATTACATTGTCCGAAATCCAGAAGTGTTTAAAACAACTGCAAAGCACGCTACTTGCAGACAGCAGCTTGAAGAGGAAAAACGCCAAACATCCAAGTTCAGGCCCATGCTGGAAGGATCTGAGCAAATCTGGGAGGTTTGGAAAAATGCTGTAATCCGGCTGAAAGGACAACTGGAAAATTCAGTGCGAGAGATTGGCAATGTTGAGACTGGAAATTGAAGACAGAGTCCAGGTTTGTTTATTTTTTGCATGAGATTGTGTAAGCAAAGCTGGTGAGGGACTCACTGGACAATAAGAGAAACTTTCTCAATTGCCTTTCAATAGGTGTCTGGTTTGTGTCCACCTTGGTCCTCTATTTTGGATTTGTGACCACATCCGTCTTGCTATATGTCTTCATATTCAACAAAGATTTCAAGTCTGTCAGTTGTCATCTGCTGTTTTCTGACCATAATCTCAGTTTGCTAAGAAACTTCCGGTCTCCATATGCTCTCTGGAAATATGATGGCTTGAAGCCATTTTAAGGTCAGCCGTGCAGCCTCTCTTCCATCTCTTCATATCAGCTAAATTAACCCTCTTTCAATGCCTTGCTTGTTTTCTTCTTGACCTAACAGCTCACTCATTTTTAAAAAATTGCTTCTTTAAAATAAAATCCAAATACATTGTTCACTGGTTCTCGTTTGTATACTGTTTGGTTGGAACTCTTTGAAGTCAGTCATCCAATGAGAGAGGTGTGATTCTTTTCCTAAGCGTGTCACACTCGTTTTTGTTCCTATCATGTTTGTCTAGGTGTTTTTGTAACTCTTGGAATTTAAACCAGTCATTCTCAACCCATGGCCTGTGGGCCACTTGCGGCCCAATCAGCACACAGCTGTGGCCCATGTGACACAAGGCTACACAGGTAGTTTGTATATATATTGTGCGGATGTGGTCCATGTAACATACAGAAAGCTGCATATGGGGCCCACAGTGGAGAAAAGGTTGAGTACCACTGATTTCAACTAATTTACCTACTACTGAAGTAAGGCTCACTGGCCTGGTATTCCCAGGATTGCACCTACCTAGTTGAAAACATTTGGAGAAAATATAATTAATGTGTTGGTCATGAACCTAAATGCCAGTATCTAATATGGAGACACCATGTGATTGAGGACTGTGACTGGCAGGGGAGTTAACAGCGTCCGTGGGCAAGGTGGAGGGGTGGTTCTGCACTCCTGAGGCCAGCCCTCAGAGCTGCACAGAGTGGGTGTTGCGGTGCTCCAGTGGCGATTTAAAGAGCCCAGGGATTTAATGGGCCTAGGGCAGCTGGGAGCCCCAGAACCCTTTGAATTGCTAGGCCGTAGGGAAACTGCCCTCTTTTCCCACCCCATCAGCAGGCCTGGGAACTGGGGAAATATGGGAGCAAGCAGGTCCCAGCTCTGTTACAGACTGCGGGGCTCTGGGCAAGTCACTTTCTCTCCTCTCTGTGCCTCATTTCCCCATACGTGTGTGTCAAACACTTCTGTTGCCCCTCCTCTGTGCTTGTCTTTTTTCTTTTAAGCTCTTTAAGGTGGGGACTGGCCCCTGATTGTATGGGGCCTGCAGGTGCTTGGGCTGCACAGATAATCAGTGCTGACAAAAATGTGATCAAATACTCGTACAGTGGATTAGGAAAGCAGTTGCTCGTAAAAGGGAAGCAAGCCACAGCCCAGCCTAACCAAAGCAATCCAGTTTGTGTAATGCATGTCACATGTCTCACGATGGTGTGTGTGAATGCTTCATCCTCCCGAGGTTAAATGAACCAAATGAAATGCCTCACGGGATTGCACAGGCTGGACTCTGGAAGGTGAGAAAGAGAAGCCCTCGCAGCGATGCCCTTACTAGCAAGGTAGTGCTCAAAACATGGGATCTGGGCAGCTGAAGCCGGGTTGGACTGAGGTGAAACAGAACTATGGCACTAACACTCAGTACAAAGCATGCACAGAGGGACCTACAGAAGGATTTAAGGCAGTAGTCCCCAACCTTTTGGGGCTGACCGGTGCCCGGGGGCGGGGCCGCGCACACGCTGGTGCCGGCACCATCCATGCACCACACTGCCGGGGCCAGCGCCGTTCCTGTGCTGTGTGCCCAGGGGCGGGGACGCCCATATGCCGTGCACCCAGGGTCCAGCACCGCCCACGTGCCTAGGGGCGGGGCTAGGGCCGGCCCGGATCACTCGGTGGGCGCACAGAAATGGCCTGGCGGGTGCCATGGCGCCCGCAGGCACCACGTTGGGGACCACTGATTTATGGCTTCAGCTTAATCCTGTTAATAGATGGCTGTGTAAATTCTCTCAGCACCATCACTGGCACTTTAACCTGCAAATGGCTTTGCTAATCAAGCCTTTTAACACCCCTCTGAAGGACGTATGTGTTATACCCCATGCAGAGGTGGGTAGGTGTGCGTGTGCGCACCTACCATATTAGAAGTAAAACATCCAAATGCAAGTCTTGGGCTATGTCTACACTGGGAAGACGAAAGTGCTGTCCACCAGCAAAAATGGCCAAAAGTGAAAACCAGCTTTTCTGCCCCCCATTATCCACATTTCATGGCCACATTGCTAACACCCTGTCCATAGACAAGATTGTGTCTTGAGGGTGTGGCCATTGCTGTTTTCCACCTTGTCATCTGAATCAGTGTGAGTGGATCCTCCTAACATCCCTTTTCCTGAATGCTAGAAGCCTTACAAGCCAGAGGACTATGAGGGTGTGTCTAGACTACAGGGTTTTGTCGACAAAAGTGGACTTTTTTCGACAAAACTATACCTGCGTCCACACTGCCTTTGAGTTATGTCGACATAACGTCGACAAAACTCAGCAGATTTGTCGACGTATGTAAACCTCATTCTACGAGGAATAATACCTTTTGTTGACAGAGTTCTGTTGACAGAAGGCATTATTGCATCTACACTGTCCTTTGCGTCCACACTGTTATGTTGGCAAAGCGGCTTGCTTTGTCGACAGAACTAGATGTAGTCTAGACGCTCTTTGTCAACAGAAGCTTTGTCGACAGTATCTGTCAACAAAACTTCTGTTGACAAAACCCTGTAGTCTAGACGTACCCTGAGTTACAGAGTGCGCTGCGCTGTGTCCCCTGCAATTGCCTGGAGCCTGTGGGTTTCTGGCATGGCTTGTCCTGCATTATTTTTATTACAGTAACCCCCAGGATCAGGTCCCAGTGGTGCTAGGGGCAGTGCAAACTTATGGGAGAGGTGCATAGGGCATTGGTATCTGGAACATATTTAACATTTATATTGGGGTAGTGGTAAGAGGCCAAAGAGGTCAGGGCCCTGCTCTGTGAGCTACTGTACAAGCAGATAGCGCTGACTGTGATATTAATGGGGTGAAAGTACAAGTGGGTGAGAAGCGAGAAAGCTGCAAGGATACCCCACTGGGTTCCTGTCAAATTCTTCCATTAATGTGTGTGCTGGGGGGGGGGGGGGGAGAATAGCAGGGGTTACTCTATCTGTGAAAGAGACACAAATCCTGATCCTGTGAAACCAAAGCTCCAAGCCCCCATAAACCTCTCACATAAACCCACTTCCTTCATTGCCTCCCCTCCAAGCACACACCAGCCTAAGTGTGCTCCCAGAAGAGACAGCGCAGCAGGAGGTAGTATAGATTAAAAACACAAGGCCTGCTTGCATCCTCGGCTGAAAACATGGCCTAAGCCAAATGAAACTCCCTTTTTCATAGAAGAGCCGCAAGTGTTTTGCACTTTGAGTTCTCTGTGGCTGAAAGCCTGCACAGCGGGGGAGGGGGAAGGAAATGCTCAGTAAACAATACCTGACTCCACTGGAATTGTGATAACGTGCTGGTGGTGCTTGATCATTTCAGCTAATGCACTGGAAGGAAATGGTAGCCCAGGGACCTGTGACGCAAAGGTATGAACGTTCACAACAGTCTCTGGTTCGCTGACCTATTACTGATGCCCAGTCTTTTCAGAAGCTCAAATAGCTTCCACCAGCAGTTAAACACTCGAACGTCGAGGCAAGAGTTTCAGACGTACTGTGATTTTTTTTTTTTTTTTTTTAAGGGGCAGTGACTCAGGCAAGTGACTCCTGGCTGCTGATGACTGTCAGGATCTAGCATGAGATGTTTATAAAGGAGCATGATTTTTCAGACTGAGCTGAAAACACACACTGAGTCAGACCAAAGATCCATCTACCCCAGTGTCCTGGCTTCCGACTAGGGATGTTAAAGACTAGTCGACTATCCAATAAGCATTTGCATATCTGATATTCTGATGACTAGTCAATTTCTCCCCCTCCCCCCCTCCCGCTGCCTCTGAGATAGAGGCAACAAATAGTCGGGAGGGGTACTTCAAAGCAGCAGCACCACACAGCTGAGTCAGGGAACAGCTGTGTGGTGCTGCTGCTTTGAAACCCCAAGGCAGAGTTTTAAAGGGGCAGCGCTGCACAGCTGAGCTGGGGATCAGCTGTGAGGTGGCTGCCCCTTTGAAATGCTGCCTCTGCACATTTCAAAGTGAAAGCTGAGGAGCCTGGGGTTAGCTGGGGACTCCCCAGCTGATCCTAGGCTCCTCTCGGCATTTCCCCAGAATCTTGGGTCAGCTGGGGAATCCTGCATTCCACTGAAATGCTACACAGAACTGGGATCAGCTGGGGAGTCCCCAGTTGACCCCGGGCTCCACACAGCATGCAGCACAGCATGGAGCCCGGGGTCAGTGGGGGACTCAGACTCCCCCACTGACCCCGGGCTCCATGGCTTTGAAATGCACAAGAGCCCCTGCTGGTACCTTTGAAATGTGGAGTTCTGCATGTCTCCTTTGAAATGTACAAGGGCCCCCTCTTGAGCTTTTGTACCTTTCAAAGGAGGAATGGGGAAGTGCCTATCGACTAGTCGAGTAGTTGATGGAAATTCCATCAACTACTTGAATAGTCAATTAACTGCATTTTAACGTCCCTACTTCTGACGGTGACCAATGCCAGGTGCTGAGAGAATGAACAAAATAGGGAATCATCAGGTGATCCATCTGGTTACCCATTCCTAGCTGCTGGCAAACAGAGGCTGGAAACACCATTCCTGCCCACACTGGCTAATAGCCATTGATGGATGGGCTGCCTATTCTTTTCACTTAGTGACCTCCTAATTCTCGTGTTATGAGGAGTAAATTAATGCTTTATTTACTATGTCCACACCAGTCATGATTTTATAGGTTTCTATCATATCCCCCCTTAGTTGTCTCTTTTCTGAGCTGAAAAGTTCTAGTCTTATCAACATCTCATATGAAAGCTGTTCCACACCCCTAACTCACTCTTTGAAAATCAGTCCCCTTTAAGTTGCTAGTCAGTGCTCTTTATAAACTAGGCACGTTATTTTATCAGAACTAAAATAGCAGCTGAATGTGTTTACTGTTTTCTTTTTAATTATTGGATCGTCTAGGGCAGATTTTTTGATAGACCATAACAAAGAGTGTCCAAATGTATCCCATGGACATTTTGCATGGAAAGACAAAATCTTTCAGTAAGGACACAACCTGGGAGCCAGAAGATTGAGACTTTAATCCTAGTTCTGCCAGGAAGTTCTTCAGATTTCACATAGGGAGATCTTTTCCAAATCATGTCACTCCTGTGTAGGCAGCCAAAGGAAGAGATACATCTTTCTGTAGTTCTCAGCACCCAGCTGCTCTCACTGGGAGCTGGCACAAGTGAGTGCTGAGCATGTCATGTGACCGTTAATCCCTGTTGCCTCGTTTTCTGCTCATCTGTAAAAAATAGTAATTACCTGCTTCAGCAGGTGTGTTGTGAGGCTAGATCAGTGCATGTTTGAGACTTGTGCAAAGATCTGCTGAGGGAGGGTGCAAGAGAAGGGCAAAGTGCCAGAAGCTGGGTTTACTTTCTTGAAATCATTTATAATACTCCTTGCTCCCCAGCCTTAATCCCGGCCTCTTGTCGGTGGGGGCATAGGTGCCAACTCCATGGGTGCTCTGGGGTTCAAACACTCACTGGTGGGGGAAAAATGGGGGGGTACTCTGCACCCATGAGGCAGGAACACCTACCTGGGGCACAGTGGAAGCCGAAGGTGGAAAATACTCAAGTCAGTGGGAGTTCTGAGCAGAGAATGTCTCCTTGGTGTTCCAGTTAATGCTTCAATTCTTCAGTCTCCAGTGCCCCCTGGTGGTTGTATTTTTTCACTTAAAGGTTTTTGATGCAGTAACTTTGGCTTTTTCATTCTACCCTTTTACAGCCCCTACTGTGAACCCTTCCTTTGATCTCAGGTATTTATTCATTTAAGGGTGGGGCTGTTAGGAAAGCCATTATCTCTTTAGCAGATAAGGAATCAGATAGATTGAGTTTGATACCTGGCCTGGTGACCTTGGTTAAGTCTCTCTGTTTGCTTCCCCACCTCTATAAAATGAGGATAATATGTACCCAGCTTTAGAAAGTGCTTGAATGCACGGTACAGAGGGCACTGACATCCCCAGGGCAGGTCCCTGCAGGCAGGCATCCAGGACAGAGAATCTGGAGAGTGGCCTATTGTGTCTCTCACTAGAAATGGCCCCTTGAGGCTAAGATATCTTCACAGGGACGTGTGAAGGAGCTTCTGGTCTGTCCATGTTCATGCTATTGCTTGCTATAAATATACACATGCTTGCACCTCCAGTGACTTCACTTTTCAACCAGGATTTCTACTTCACACAGTTCTGGGTCTGCACAAGCAGCTTGCCTATCTTCCCTTCCCCCCACTTCCATACTGGGATGTCGTAGCAGGAATATTACAAGCAAGACACAAGGAGTAACTCTTCCACTCTATTCTGCCCTGGTTTGGCCACAACTGGGATACGGCATCCAGTTCAGGGTGCCACATTTCAGGAAGGACGTGGACAAACTGGAGCAAATCCAGAGATGAGCAACCAAAATGATTAAAGGTCTTAGAAAACATGACCTGTGAGGGAAGGTTGACAAAACTGGGTTTGCTTAGTCTGATGAAGAGAAGACTGAGGGGGGATATAACAGTTAGGGTTGCCAGGTGTCTGGTTTTGAACTGGACAGTCCACTATTTGAGCTTTCTGTTCGGGAAACAAATTGAGAAAATGTAAATATCTGGTATGTTCTAAATAAGATGTAACATAGATTGTGATGTAATGTCAGGTGTATCCAGTATTTTTGTTGAAACCATCTGGCAACCCTAATAATTTTCAAGTCCTTGAAAGGTTGTTACAAGGAGGAGAAGGGAGAAAAATTGTTCTTCTTAACCTCTGAGGATAGGACAAGAAGCAATGAGATTAAATTGCAGCAAGGCTGGCTTAGATTGGACATTAGGGAGAAATGTACCTATTTACATGCCATACTGGTGCACAGTCCCTAATGCATTCATTCAAACCATAACAATGGGTGGCTCAGACCCTTGACAGGAACCAACATCCCCAGGAGTTTAAACTCAGACTCACCAGTTGTCTCGCTGGATTTCTAGCACTGATGAGGGGGAAAGGCCCTTTAAATCACTGCCGGAGTCCAGCATGACATGCTCTGGATAGCACTGAGGGCTGCCTGGTAGAGGTGCGATGCTCTGCAGGTGATATTGCGGGCGACCTCACCGTAGCCCTGCCTTCTGCCTGAGGCCCTGTTCTTTCTAGGGCGCAGAGCAAGGCCTCCCCATCTTGTCCTGGAGCCCGGCCAGGCTGTCAGCCTTGGGCAAGTCATTTCCCTGACTCTTTGCCACAGTCTCCTGCTCTATAAAAGAGCGACACTGATGCTCATCTCCTTTGGTTTGTGGTCTGAAGATGAAAAGTGTCATGTAACAGCCGGGCACATACCAGCATTATGACTCATTACTCCGGGCTTGCACCAATGCACTGGGAGTGCCATTGTCACGAAGGCCACGGTTTGTCCGAAGGAGGTACGTGCCGAAAGGCAGGCTGCCAAATCCAAACAAAGTGAGGCGCTCGGTTGTGAGCAGCTTTTCAGAAGTTCTGAGCATTCAGCAGCTCTTCCTGACTTCAGTCAGACGTGCTGGGTAAAGAGCCAAACTGCTTTATTTAGGGGCTGCAATGTGGCCTCAAGGGGCCTATCTTTTGGCACCTAGTTGACTTACTTGTCTGT
The DNA here is from genome assembly GCF_049634645.1 of Pelodiscus sinensis. Taxonomy (NCBI): domain Eukaryota; kingdom Metazoa; phylum Chordata; order Testudines; family Trionychidae; genus Pelodiscus; species Pelodiscus sinensis. The sequence continues at coordinate 317,175,211 of NC_134711.1, forward strand.
CCCCTCACTGTGCAGTATTATTGTTGCTCTCTGAGGAGAGTCCCTGGTGTGATGGTAGCGTGGTGAGTCTCCTGTTAGGAAGTAGGCTCGGCCCATAGGCCAGAAAGCTCTCAGTCAGCTCAGGGGAAGAATGACTCTGTGGGCAAGGCTCTGAACTAGTGCTCAGGAGAGCAGGTTTCACTTCCTCACTCTCCACAGGTTCCTCTGGTACCTTTCCCCGCCCTGGCTGAGAGAGGGGCATCTCTCCCTGCGACAGCCCTGAGCCCATGCGCGGGGCTTGATAGGGTAGACTGTGCAGTTTGAAGGAAAATTAGGAGAGTGGGGGAGAATGAGGGACGGAGAGAGAGGGATATGGAGTGCGGGGTGGATCCTGGGTTGCACTTAAATTCAAAAATGATCTTGTGCTTAGAAAGGCTGGAGTTGCTGACTGAGGCAAAAGCTGGTTCATTTGCTGTTGGAGAGAGAAGCGTCTGGTCTCTGCTCAGCAGATACAGAAAGGCCAGTGCAGGCTGTGCCCACAGTGTGTCTAAGCTCCAGAATGTCAGGGCTCAAGGGGGACATGATAGCCGTTTTCAGGTATCTAAAAGGGTGTCATAAGGAGGAAGGAGAAAACTTGTTCATCTTGGCCTCTGGGGATAGAAGAAGAAGCAATGGGCTTAAACTGCAGCAAGGGAGGTTTAGGTTGGACATTAGGAAAAAGTTCCTAACTGTCAGGGTAGTCAAACACTGGACTAAATTGCCCAGGGAGGTTGTGGAATCTCCATCTCTGGAGATATTTAAGAGTAGGTTAGATAAATGTCTAGCAGGGATGGTCCAGACAGTATTTAGTCCTGCTGTGAGGGCAGGGACTGGCCTCGATGACCTCTCAAGGTCCCTTCCAGTCCTAGTATTCTATGAGCTAAGACAATCCTGCCCCCCATGCTGTTTTGATAAGAAGCTCTGACACCCCTGTGATGGGCATGGGATGGAACTTTCCAGGACCAACCCGCAATTGGAGGGCCTAGAGGTGACGTTTAAAGGCAAAAGGAAAGGAGGATGGAAAGGGAAAACGTGTCTCCCCTCTCACACCCTTGGGAACAGGAGACTGACAACACGACCACCTCAGCCGCACTATTGGGCCAGCCTCAGCCCCCCGGGTGTCTCCCTGGCCCCCCAGGCTACAATACCAGGGTGATTTCATGGCAGCTTCCTCCTTGACTGCTAGTCTTTTCTGATGCACAATCCCATGGGGCTTGGCTTTGGTTTGCTGCTTTGTTCCTGTATCAGCATCACTGCAGATGTTAGGCTGAACCAGTCGATTACTGCCACACGGCAAAAACGAAGGCTCAGGCTATTGTTTGCCTCTTTGATGTATAAAGAGAGCCTGAAACATGGCTTTAAATCTTGTTCTTGTTTCTTTTAACTCTAGAAGTATCAGGAACGGTCAGAGCATTAAAGAATTTGAATCAAAATCAGGGCCCTTCTCAGGCCAGAAGGGAACATCAGAGCATCTAGTTTGCCCTCCTGCATAACACCGGCCACACCGCTCCATCCAGTGACCCCTCGGACACGGTCACTTCTGTTCCACTAAAGCATTTCTCCCAGAAAGGCCTCCACTCTGGACTTCAGGGTTTGCTTTCTTGTGACTTGTGCCGATGCCCTACTAGCTCTCTAGATGGCCAAAGAGCCTTCCAGGGCAGGTAAGACCTGATTGACTTATTTTATTGGCCCTGTGCTTGCTACCTTTCAAAAGCTGAAACTCAGGGAGGGTGAGTGAAGACAGTGCTGGGGGAGGCAAGCCCTCCAGCCCTGCCCCCACCCTGCCCCTTCTGCCCAGGCTCTGCTCCCCAGTACTACGGGGATGGTGGGTGGCATGTGGCCCCAGCCTCCCCAGCCCAGGAGCACAGGGGAGGGCAGGCGGTGCACGGCTAAAGCCTACGAGGCCCGTGAGCACAGGGAGGGAAGGCTCTGGGGACAACAACACTCCCCCCTCCCCGGTATGCTTACAGTAGGCGTTCGAGGGTGCAGTGTGGGCAGGGCCAGGCTGGCAGTTTGGGAAGGCAGAGCCTTCCCCTGCCTATGACACCCGCCACCCCTGTTGAAACTTGCAAAATACACCGTAGTGACAGAGCGGTGGGATTTCTGTAATGTATCCACTATCAGCCTCCTGGGGTTATTTCATGCTCCAGCACTGAAACATGGTGCTCGGGCAGAGAAGGGTTGGTCCCCAAAGCGAGGGGCTAGTTGAAGGCAACGGAGCACTGTGCAGTGGGAGCAGTCCTGCTCCCCATGCTCTGGGGCAGGGGCCTCCAATGTGCACATCACCCCCTTGCCTAACATTCCCTGGACCCCCTTGCCCAGCATCTCAACAGATTTACTATGTCCAACGCTCCCCACCACACCTGCACCCTGCGCTGCACACCCTCCATTCAGTGGTCCCATCCACAGCACCCTCCCACCCAAATCCCATCACAGAACCTCCTGTGACCCGTACCCCAAAACACACACGTCTCCCATTCCCCACTGCCCAGCGGCCCCCGTGCCCAGCCTCCTGGCTGCACCCACTACCCCTCAGGGAGGTGACCTGTCCGATGGGCTGTGAGGTGGCGAGCCCTCTGAGGCAAGTGGGACCGGCTGGCTGGGAGCCACTCACACAGCAAGGCCTGTGTACTGGACTGCCCTAGGTGAGGGGCCAGCTCTATAGATGGGACCCAGTGTGGCCTGGGTCCACATCACCAATAGTGACTTTAACCGTTTTAATCTACAGTAGGTTGAATCTGGTCAGTTACCTACTTGTCACAATCCTAGGCCACTTGAAATAGCAACTGCACTATTGTTCTTTCAACTTCATAGTCTCTCGCTGAGCTTGCATTTTCCAGCCATGTTTACATCCATTTCCAGAGGCGAGCCTTTAAAACCAGTGATGCTACTCGGATTCCACATGCAATTCCAAGCAATGGCCATGATCTCAAAATACCTGGGTGTTCCTGCACAAATCATCAATAATAGAAATCTGTTCAACAGATGCCATGCACGTTTCCACAGTTTTGTTCTATTCTAAGTCAAAAGGGAAACTCTGGTACCTTAGCAATCGTGGCATGCTGAGAACAATTAAAAGCGAGCACTACAGTTTATATTGTCATCATTAGGTTTCAGAGTGAACATACACATGAGCTTAAACCATGGCCATCCATACTTCTCAAAATTACCATTTTAGTCTGGAGTCTGCCTCAGGTTGCATTTAGAAAGTTTCCTTGGCAATCAGACTACTATAGGGTAGAAGCTTAATTTATTGCAGGTATTGCCGTGTCCACCAGAAAGGGCATGCTCCCAGAGTCCAGTCCTCCCATTCCCCCTCGTGTAGCTTGCTTTAGAGCAACTCTGATCCAGCTCTGTGTGTGACAACAAGGACAAAAGGACTGCACAATTAGTGCTTCTAAACCAGTGCTCAAGGGGCCAAAAGGGTTGGGTTGTCTAGACTCTTGATAAGCTGAGGGCTGGCTGAAGCTGCATAGCTTTCTAGTCTGAGAACCTTTACAAGTGCCTGTCTCAAAGGCCATGGCAAATTCAAGCTCAAAAACTCAATGAGGGATACAAAATGCCAATGCATAAACGACTTTGTTCCTCTGACCCTTCCCCGGCCTCTTTCCAAACACAGCTATTTGCTAATAGGATTTAGATATTAAAGCAGAAAGTAATAATAATTAATAATGCAACATTCTTAAAATCTGGTACAATGTAGATTAAAAGGGGGGGTCACAGGAAATATTATTTGTAATTATTATTTATTACTGAGGTTTTGAGATCAGCAGTGACATCTCTTTCCCAAATCTTCTGTGGAATCTTTCCTTAGACAAAGGGCTTTTGGGGGCTCCTTCTGTTAGTGCGGAATTTTAATACTCATCTTTTTCTGTGTTGTGTGGGCTGTGTGTGGTGAGACAAGATTGAACCTCAAATTCTCCGGCTATTTCCCCTCCCTCTTCCCCTAGAGCCATATGGTTAGCAGCTGCCCACGCTGGATGGATTTGTATGTTTATATTTTACTTTTCAGCGTTTGGATTGAATTTATTTAAGTCTCTGATGGCAGAAGGCCCCTCCCACTGTGGGCAGGGCTCCTCCATCAGCCTTTCTTAAATACTTTCAGAAATACACTGGTGTCACTATTCAATTACAGGAGTGTGGCATGCAAAGGCCAGAGCAATTCAAGGGAATCAGCAGATGAAAATAACACATGGGCTTGAAGAAGAGGTAAGTTGGCTTGTTCCTTATGCCTGTAAAGATGCTGCCTTGCTCGATTAAATACATAGATCAATGCTCTTTCCTGCCTGCTTTAAACTTGGAAGGGGAGGGGCTGGAATTTCCTTCTGATTTTTTTTTCCTTTACACTTTGAGTGCATTGAATGTGATCCGACAGCTAATGAGTGACCTGCCCCCTGCGTGAATTGCAGGGAGAAACAATGCCTGGCAGAGCCAGAGAATGGAGGGGAACCAGTGACAAAGCTTGAGCTAGAGGGTGAATGGTTTATTTGAAAGCAGAGGGTTCTGTATGGTCCTAAAACAACCCCAAACTGCCTTTTTGAAATGAAAAGGACCTGTGTTTCATTACAGCCCTGGTCAGTTCCCTGGATATGAGGCAGCCAAATTCTTCCTAACCTGTTGAGGAAACAAAGGGGCATGGGAAAAAAACTTAAGTGATGGGTGAATTGTTTGAGAGGGGAGCGACTGAGGAGAGGGAGTTGGCAGTGAAACAATTATAATACATTGGCTAAAAGACTGTTTTGGTAGTAAGGGGGTAGGGGTAAGGAAAGACAGGAAGGGGTTTCTCTCTTTCCATCAGCTTGCCCAGTGTGTGAGCAGAGAAGCTGATACGGGAATAAATAATCTATGACACATTAACATCCAGGAATAGGTGTAAATCCTAAGCACTCCCTCTAAAACCTAAAACTGACATGGAAGGTAATAGCACAGTGTAACTTTCCCTATGGGAAATCGATCTGCTCTGTGAGTTTTGATGTAAGACTATTTCTTTTAAATGGATGTCTCAGCGTAGCATAAATTCTACCCGCAGGGCCAAATGCTGCTCTGACGTCGGTGTAACACTGTAGTAAGAGAGTCTTCCATGGTGTTGCATCAGGTTTACGCTAGCAAGAGCTGCGCACAGGGTTCAGCCCACATTTTGTTTCCTGCCTCGTGTCTAACTAGGCAGACTTGAAGGAATATATCAAAGAAATATACTGAGACAGATGAATGATGGAGGTTCATTACAAAAACCAAAAGAGGAGAGAGGAATAAAACTTGAATAGAACAAATTGGAGAGCAGCTCTGGATGAACGGCTGCATCTGGTTTTCTCAACCCCCCACCCACAGTGCACATCTCTAGATACTTGTGACCGTGATACTGACTTATGATGGAGCATCTCCCTCCAGCAGAATGACTGTTTAGAAGGGAAATGAGGACCTGGTACTGCAACCCTGTTCCAGCTGAGAAGAGGCTGAAATGAGCCCTCATTGTGCTAGGTTCTGTCCCAGGAGCTCAGGATCAGGTTTCAGGGGTCGTGAACTCCTCTTCTCCCCCAGCTTGATGGATAGATGGTAGAGGGGTCCTAATGCTGCTTTTTTGTGGCATCACATCGCAAGAGGGAAAAGCCTGAGCACCTCTGACCCGTACAGACATACGAGCTGTACAGACATATGGGAGACGCAGCTGATGCCTCAAACAGCATTTTGTGACGCTACTGAGCCGTCACCTCGGCAGCTCTTGCCTGCAAGAGTGGAAAGCTGGTTCCCTCCAGCCCTGGCTGATTCTCCCTCCCCATACTCATTTCTGTGCAATGGATATTGCTGAGAGCTTGTGTTGGCTCTTTTCTGAGACCCTTTGGCCATGATATGAAGAAATGCTAAATAATGAGGGAAGCCGCTCTAGCTTGGCTTACCTGTAGGCCCAGTCAGGGATGTATAACCAGCCAAACACCTTGAGGAAGTGACCCGGCTGTTCCTTTGGGTAGAACACCTGGTTGTGTCTCAGTGAGCTCGTCTTGCCCCTAGATGAATCAACCCTGGGGTTCCCTGGGTGGAAGGATGGTCTGTAGGATGGGCCTCCTGAGGAGGTGGGGGGGGGGGGCATGGCATTGAGGAATTCAGTTCCCACCTCTGGCTCTGTGTGTGTTATGCAAAAACCCGTGAAGTGTCCACATCTCAAACGCGTTTTTGCGCAAAAACCAAACAAACAGTAAATCGACAGAACAGAGGGCTTTTGCCGGTAGAGTAGTTCCTCTCCCCACAAGGAATGACTCCTTTTTGTGCAAGAACTCTTGTGCAGAAAGATATGTGCGGACACTCAATAAGGGTTTCTTGCACAAAAAGAGCCAATCACAAAAAGCACAAAAGTTCACTGTCCTATGTACTAGCACTTAGACCACTTACAGCAAGAGCTAAGAACAAGGGAGCTCTACAGCCTAGCCTGAGCGCCAGCTGGCTTTATAGCTCAGGCTGTAGAGACTCTTCTACTAAACTCCAGAGGGTCCAAGCTCAAATCCACCCTGTGGTGGTTACATTTCCACCGCTGGAGAACAAAACAGCAGCATAGTGCAGAGGGTAAGGTACCAGTTGGAATTCTCCTTAGGGTGTTGAATGAAGGGATCACAGAAGTTACAAAATTCAGGTGAAAGAGACCTACTGGGTGAGTGAGGCTGGTGGTTCCCACTTCTTTCAATCCACAACCCAGAGGATGGCCAAAACACCATGCTCAGTCCTGCTCCATCTACACTTCCTCCTGTGGGATCCTAGGGCAGCTAGTGGTGCAAAGGAGGCTGAAGGGTGGGATCTGTGTGTCAAAGGTCCCTCTGTGCGGGGATCGTTGGTGCAGGGTCATGCTCTACGATTGCTCCATGAATGTATAAATCCTGTTGGGGAAGAGGTGTGTTACTGCGGGGCCATTGACCTAAGTTATGCAGCTTCAGCTACAGGAATAATGTAGCTGACGGTTTGCTTACCACAGTGTCTTCACTTGAGTAAGTCAACAGCTGACGCTCTCCTGTCGATTCTGCCTACTCTTCTTGTTTTGGTGGAGCACCGGAGTTGACAAGAAAGTACTTGGCAGTTGATTTATTGTGTTTATATTAGACATGATAAATCGACCCCCGCTGGATTGATTGCTGCCCGCTGATCCAGCCTGTAATGAAGGCATGCCCTGATGGCCTGGAGTGAAATGACCATTATACATAAATCGAGAAGAGATCCAGGGAGCATCAGTCCTGAAGATGCCACAAGGAGCAGGATTAAGAGAAAATGTGTTTCCTTTTTGCAGCAATGAGCTTAGCTGCTGACTGCATGGAGAAGTGATAAAATCCACTGACTCCAAACTTGAGAGTTTCACAACATTTTGGAAAGACTCGGATGGACTAGGAATAAGGGTTTGTCTGCCATGTTATGCTTAAACAAAGCACACAAGATCTTTTATAGGGGAAAAGGCAGTACGCTGCATTTATTGAGACTACAACAGTTGCATATGCTTTTCAATCACTCACACACACGCAAACATCATGCATACGCAGTCCCGCCAGACGATGTCACAGTTACCAGTCCAGATTCTGTACCAATCTAGTGGCCAGTTAGATTGATCACAGAGGGAGAGCAGGGCCTTTGTCAGTCGATCGATCCGATGCTCCCTGGAGTTGGTGGCAAGATGAACCCAAAGTTCCATAGCAAAGCACCCTGATTTTATAATCTTTTTCTCTGTTGAAGTCTATGGATTCCGCTGTGTCAGCCTGTGACCGGAGTGTTATCTTTTTGATGTCAGTGTTCGCAAAACATTTTCCAAAGCTCATCCTGTAATCAGTTGTCTTTCAGGGGTGCTGGCTCTGCTTTAAGGCTGCCAATCTGCCTATTATCCTCTGAGTAGGGGTATGCATCGATGATTATAGATGGTTCTTCTTTGACGCCGGGTCATCTAGTTTTCACCCACGCTCACCCCTCCTTTGGCCATCTGGTCCTAAGCAATAACTTTTGCACCTTTATCTCGACACATACATGCCACTTTCACACACAAACAATCTCTTACAAGGACTTTCGAAGAAGAGCATAACATCAATATCTGCATTGGGCAAAGCAGAAAGGCATTGTAAATCAAACACTAAAGGCCTTAGCCTTCAACATTCCTCTAGTCTCATTAACACAGACACAATACCAAAACTATGTTACCCACTACATTTTAGAACAAGGAAATATAGGAAATATATACTTAACTAAAGGATTTGACTAGTACAGTATTAAATATGATTATAAATATTACCTTACATTACTACATTACTAAACCTAAAGCACAAATATAAAAAAGAATAAAACTTTCAATCCTAGCAGCCAGAGGGTTACAGAGTGTAATAGATGGTAAGAAACTGAACTGGTCACATTCTACACATTCAACATGGATCAGAAGAAGGAAGACGTGAGCTTGGAAGACAGAAATTACCATTTTGGAGCTGGTCTGCACCCAAACTTGCATTGGAATAATACAAATCATCATTGAGTTTATCACGAGACCTACTCAGGGACCCCATTGTGCTAGCTCGGTGTTGTACGTGACAGAACAAAAAGACAATCCTGGCACCACAGAGCTGGCTGGTAGTCCGTCCTGGGGCTGCTGGAGCAGCACCTAGGGTGTGTCCACCACCTAGGGCTGCAGCAGTAGCAGGGTTGGGGCAGATGCCAGAGGTTTGTTTTATTGCCCACATCTTGTCCCCTTTTTTTATAACTAAAAATACTTGTAACAGAATCTTAACCTTAGTTATGATTCTGATTAGGGATGTTAAATATCGAGCAATTAACTTATCGAGTAGTCGATGCTGTTGCTACACTTCAAAGGTGAAAGCGCCGCATGGAAGCCGGGGTTAGCTGGGGACTCTCGCTGACCCGGGCTCCAGGTGGTGCTGCCACTTTGAAATGCTACAGGGAGCCTGGCGTCAAGCTCCTCGTGGCGTTTCAAAGCAGCAGCGCCGCACAGAGCCCCGGTCAGCAAGGAAGTCTCCAGCTGATCCTGGGCCGCATGTAGCATTTCATGGAGCATGTGGCCATGGAAGGGAGGGGAGAGCGTTTGCAACCTGCCAGCACCTGTCTTTGCTTCTCCCATCCAGGAAAGTCATGCCCAGCTCAGGCTATGTCTACACTACAGAGTTTTTGCTGAAAAATGGCCATTTTTCTGCAAAAACTCGCAGAGCGTCCACACCTCAAGCATGGTTTTGCGCAAGAGAATCGAAAAAACAGAGGGTTTTTGCACAATTGGTATTCCTCTTTCCAGAGCTGTAACAAGGGTGGGGCAAGTACAGGCGCAGTACAGTTAGGGGCACAAAATTAAAAATTAGAAAGTTAAAATATTATTTCATTTTATATCTTTAATATCATCTATTTGCAATCTCAATAGATGTGCAATTAACATGTGCAATGAATAAAATTAATACAAAAAATTAAGAATTTTATCATTTTTGGGGGGCAGAGGGAGGGAGAGTGAAGTTCAGTAGCTTGCCCCAGGCGCAGAAAACCTTAGTTTCGGCTCTGCCTCTTTCTACGAGGAAGAATGCCTTTTTCTGAAAGAGCTCTTTTGCAAAAAGGCGAGTGGATGGGGAAGAGGGTTTTTATTGTGCAGAAAGAGGAAAAAGCACAGGTGCCCTGATGGCATACCAATCAGTGCTTACTTTGGAGAGAGCTTCTGTGCAGTCTGGACTCTCTTTCGCAAAAGCGCATCTCTTTTTCCATGCGCTTTTGCTGTGTGGGCGCCCTCTTCGCAAGATGTTTTTGCGGAAGATCTCTTCTGCAAAAAGCTTCTTGCGCAAGATGCCTGCAGTCTAGATGTAGCCTCAGGCAGTGCAGGAATTCAAGCTGAAAAGACAACTGCACTTTGCCACAGCCTGTGCCAAGCAAGTGCGGGGGAACGTGTATCAACTTTCTCACCGAGGTTGAAGGTTTGGAGGTGGCTGAGGGCTCCCGGGCAATCCCCTGGGATGTTCCAGTTCAAGTGGCAGAGTCCTGGGAAACGGCAGTTGCCTGGCAGGGTTTCATTACAAAGGGACGTTTGGAAGGTGACGGGACAGGGTGTGTGTTGCAAGCAGGTGCCTTTCACAAACCAGCATAACACATTGCTTGTTCATAGGCCTGATCTTAACCCTGGAAAAACCAGGGTCTGGCTTTTATAGGGCAGCGTTCATGTTCCCTTCTGTGTGATCTGTGAGAACATCATCCATTCAGCTGCACCAAAACCAGCAAGTGTGCGATTGCTCTTTCTAGTTCACTTCCTCTCTTGCCTCCCCAAGCTTTTTTTTGCTGAAAGTTACCTGCTTCTGTTTCCATCTTGCATTTTCACAGCTGACTCTTCTGTGAAGACGACATTATATGAATTGCTCCAGCACTTAGGTGTCCCAGTCATGGAACTCTTCAGAGTCAGGACAAAACTCAGCTGTGCGAGACAGAGCTTTTAGCAGCTGGACTGAGCCTCTGGAGTGAACTAGGGACCAGCCCAAACCTCACCACTTTCCACACCCACTGCCAGGCCCTCTTCTGTGACCTGCCATCTGTAACATAACCACAGAGCAGCAGGTACCTTTATGAAACCAAACCAATCCCACAACCTACCAAACAAAATGTTCCACCGCACATACAATTTTCCCCAGGCCAGAAGATGAGCAAAAGAACAACCACACTTGACAAACTTCAGTCACTGATGGTATGACTGTAAGATGCTCTGAGAAGAGAAGAGAGAAGTTACCCAGCCTCATTTTAGTGGTTCATGCACACAAAGGACTGGAATGCAATTGAATCAAGTGAAACCCTAGCATTTGTGAAAGTCTTAAAGCGAGTATTCAACCCGCTGTATTCAGAACAGTTATTTTGCCCTTACTGTGCAGTGGGGGAGATCTATTCTGGCCACTTGACACTCTTTCAAAAACAGAATGATTTGCGCTTGCTTGTTGACACACACAAGTTAAACGTATTTATGTACAACCTGCCTCAAATGCTTAGTGCATTGACCCCTAATTATCCCCAGCAAGCTTTCATTACTACCAACAGCAGAGCACTTTGCAGGCGAAAATGCTATATAAATTCTAATGATTATTATTAAATGAGGCCTATAGCCAACCTTCCAGCCCTAAAGAGTTCCCTTTCAAAGAATAGCCTTAAAGGAATGCAGAGGAATTGTGAATTGAATGACAATAAATCATTAGGAATTGGGAGGGTTTTTTTGTTGTTGAGAAATTACTTGGGTTTGGCACAGTTTTGAACAGTTAGATTAGTCTCAGACCATGTTCCTAAAATACCTTTTGTTCTTAAGGTTAATAATTATGACTTCATTTTAATGGCAAGGAAATGGCAGGATAGCTTATATGGCTTTGAAAAAAATCTCCTATTGTTGATGCTTAATATTAGAGTTAGCCAGGAAATTATTTATTTTTCTCTGTTGAAATTTAATAGTATTTATTTTTGTTGACATTTTTTGTTTAATCAAAAAACAGAAATTTGTGGTTAAAACATGGAAACACAAGAGGGGACGTTGATTGCTGAAAACACAGACATTCAGTTTGGAGATTTTTGGTCAAAACCTGAAAAGTGTTGATGAAGATGAACATTCTTTTGCAAACATATGTTTTAGTGAAAGATTTTTTTTTCTTTTTGGTCAGAAAAGTTTTGCTGCCTCCTTCTCCCAAATAAATAAAAACCAGCCAGTTGTACTTAGTATCTTTTATGGCCTGGTAGGCAGTGTGATTGGGAATGGCCCTGTATGGAACCTACCCAGAAAGGATATTTCTGGCGACACAAGTTCTGCCGGCAGCATTACCACCCATATATTTACCCTTCACGGCACATCAGAGTGTGGCAGAATATGCTACAGCTCTGTACAGGTGCACTAGGGAAAGGGTTCCCCCTTATGCTCCTAGTGAGGCATAATTCTGTCTTCACTCTCTGTGTTGTATGGCTACAGCAGAGAACCTGACGCCAAGACACACAGTGTGTAACTTGGCTGTTTGCTTGCAGTTTCATCTGTGGGTTTTTTTTCTTTCAAACTAGAGGTGGGGAGTGAATCAAAATCCACCCATTCTTGACATCTTTAAAGCCTGGGTGTAACCCACACACCAGGGCTATGTCTACCCTGGCGGGTTATTGCTCAAGAATGGCCGTTCTTCTGGAAAGCGTCCGCACTACCCACCCGCTCTTGCGCAAGAAGATTTACAGTACAGTGTGGTAAGAGAGGGCTTCTTGTGCAAGAGCTATGCTCTTTTTTAACAGGTATAAGCCCTCTTGCTCAGGAGCTCTTGCGCAAGAGGGCAGTGTGGATGCTCAGCAGGGATTTCTTGCGCAAGAAATCCCTATGGCTAAAATGGCCATCAGAGCTTTCTTGCACAAGAGAGTAACCACACTGCCATGGATGCTCTTGCACAAAAGCACATCTCGCATATGGCAGTGAGGACATTTTCTTGTGCAAGACTTCCTGTGCAAGAACCCTTGTGCAAGATGTTCTTGTGCAAGAAGCCGCCAGTGTAGACATAGCCCTAGTGTGGTTACTGAGTAATGCAAGTGGTACCTAGACCATGGGCAACAGTTAAGACCAAGAGACCTCTACAGCAGGGGCTGGGAGCCAGCTGGCTTTTAGCTCAAAGGGTAGAGGCTCCTATACTCCACTTCAGAGATCCCAGGTTCAAATCCTCCTGGTGGTGGTTACAAGGGCACCTCTCTGTTTTGGGTGCCCAATCTTTGAATATCAGGGCCTTGTAAGGTGTACCAAACTGGGCATCCGAGAAATGAAGGACAATGGTCTGTTCTAGGCATTAAACCTGGCTGGGTGCCTAACGTTCGTTATCTCAGACCCAGCCAGAGGACTGGCCTGATGTGTCAGAGGTGCTGAGATCGCCCACAGCTCCCTGGTGACTATTATCTGTTATTGTTTACAATCCAACACTGTGGCCATGTGTATTCTGTTGGCGTGTTATGAATGGCTGAAAAAGCCACTCCAACCCACTTGCCAAATGTTGTAGCAGATGGGAGGAGGGGTTGTGTTGCTGTGGGATGGGCAGGGTTGGAAGCCCTAGTAAAAAAGCTGTTAGCACTTCCTTAGCTGAATAAGAGTACTCCTTTAACTCCCCCTTTTGTACCCCAGTGATCCCACAAAGCTCGATGGGCCCTCAGCACAGACTGTACTAAAAAAGGAAGCAGGTTTTTCTTATACTCATTCAAAAGGGTCCCATTCACAGTAAAGTCTCCCTTTGGCTATGTGACTTAATGGAGGTGTCTCGTTCCCCCATCGAGAGTATGTGTGTCGTTTTTTTATCACCTCACTCAAATAGTGAGAAACCAACAGTCCAGTTAGAGACGCTCACCTGGAACGGGCGACGGGACAGGTAACTCAATGATTGTTTGTTCAATCTTGGTGTGGACAATGGATGCACAAGCTAGTTTGGAACCTGTGAAAGACTTGATTGTACATAGTCCAGTACTTGCCCTATTCAGTCCTGCATTGCCCACAATTGTGGCTATTGATGCTTCTGATTATGGACGTGGGGCTGTTCTCACACAACTTCATGAGGACAACACAGAGAGGACGTTGCATTTGCTTCAAGGACACTGAGTGATGCTGTGAGAAAATATTCTACATTTGAAAAAGAAGCACTTGCTTGTGTCTGGGCTACTGAAAAATGGAGAACTTACTTGTGGGGCCGCACATTCAAGTCACGCACAGCCCACAGCCCTTTGACAACATTGCCAACCACGAAAGGACTAGGAAGAGCAGGAAATCTTAGTGCTAGATGGTCTGCAAGACTACTCTTTCAATTATGAACTGGAATATAAGCCTGGAAACCAAGCTGATTGCCTTTCTCACCTGCCTTTGTCTTCACCTGATGGTTCACTGGAGGATGAGGATGAAGTAGTTGCGCTTATTACAAGCACTCTTACTGCAGTTACAAGAGAGCAATTCCAAGTTGCTTGTTTAGCATGTCCAATTCAACAAAAGCTATGGGAATTTCTGACAAAGAGATGGCCCAGTAACCCTGAAAACCGTGACCCAGTTTTGCTGCCTTATTTTAGAGTTCAGGATGAACTTTCTTTGCTTGATGGCTACGTGCTATGAGGTACACACTGGCTACTTGTGCCAGAATAATTATAGTCAAAACTCATACACCTGGCACATGATACTCATGAAGGAATTGTCAGAAGCAAACGACTACGGGGTCTGTATTGGTGGCCAGACTGAAACAATCATAAAATCCAGTGTAATTTGCCAAATGCATGATAAGACAACAGTGACATGTACCCCTCCACTATAGCCTGTTCCTCTTCCTGATTCTGCATGGGAAAAAGTTGTGATTGACATTGTAGGACCCTTTTATACTGCTCCAACTGACTGTCATTATGCCATCACTTCAATAGACTATTTCAGTAAATGGCCTGAAGTAGCGTTTACATCACAAATCTCTTCTTCTATGGTAATTAAGTTCCTCTCTACAGTTTTTAGCAGGGAAGGTAACCCCAGAGAACTGGTTTTGGATAATGGTAGTCAATTTACTTCCCTGGAATTTGAAACTTTTCTAGCAGAGAAGAACATGTTACATAGAAGATCATCCATGTATTACCCTCAAGCCAATGGGGAAATAGAAAGGTTTAACAGAAGCCTGAAAGAGTTTGCAAATGGCTACCGGAAGGGCGATCGTGGATAACCTTCATTACTGATTTCTTGCAAGCATGCAGGGCTACATAATATGCCACAATGCAAAGATCACCCGCAGAGTTACTGCATGGAAAACAGATTAATACTAAACTGTACATTGCTGGATTGTTAAAGTCAAGACCTGATACACCAAAAGAGGATGATGTGAGAAAAACAGTTGAATAGAACCAAGAAAAATATAAGGCTTTCACAGACAAATGGTGGCGTGCTAAGGAACCAAAGTTTGAGTGTGGTTCCTTTGTTAGAGTAAGAAAACCTGGAATCCTATGCAAAGGGGACCATAAATTCACATCTCCACTTGAAATCATTGAGAAGAGGGGACCTTGCACCTATCGACTTTCTGATGGGCGTGTATGGAATGCTTCTTATCTTGTTTGTGTGTAGACGCAGACTGTTATTTCGGAATAATGTTATTCCAAAATAACACTGCTGTGTAGACATAGTCTAAAGGGTAATATCGACTAAAGAATTGAGGGCTTCATAGTATTAGTGCTGCCTCAGGTATTTGTAGCTATTGTGACATGCAGGGTTCTGGAGAAAGCTGTAATGTGAGGATTTTGGTTGCGACTAGACTAGACGCTGCAAGTCCTGACCGTGGCTGCAGCTAAAATATGTTCATTTTTTGAATTCATTTCCCTACTGAATTAATTCTTCTGATTGTTTTTTGATGCACTGTATGGCATTCTCTCTATTACATTTGTCTAGAATGAACATAGCCATCTGGGAGAGCAACTGAGATAATGCAGAAATGCTGGTAGTGCGAAAAGGGCAAACACTTCAATGGTTGGAGTTGCTCTCAGGACTGCAAGGGATGCTTTGGAGTTTTGTAGGGAAAGAAACCGTCCATTTGGGTCTGCAGGCAGAAGATGGGAGGAAGTTGTGGAGGAACAGACTGCAGTTCTTTAGGTGTGTCATGGTCAGCATTCCACTTTTTGGCAAAAGCCAACTGCTCAAGGCCCTTTTCCTCTGAACCCTAAAGGGGTGTCCTGACCACATGGGGCCAGAGAGAGGGGCCAAGGTGATGTCGCTGTCCCTACCAACTCCAGCTGAATCCCAGCCACCACCTGAGATGAAACAGCATCAGACTTAGCAGCAGCAACAGCAGCTCCCACTCATCTCAACCAACTTCTTCTCTTCTACCCAAAAAGACAGTATCACCAGAGACGGTCATATAAGGTGGTTTTTCCTTCCCTAAATTCTCCAGGTAAAGGGAGAGGAAACAAGATCTGGTGTTAAAATGGAAGCCTTATTTTATAGTTTAATTCCAAATGTTTTAACTATTTTTTCCTTCTGTTTAATATTGGTTGGGGACTGGGTTATGTTAACGCTTAGTCCATTTAAATTCATACAACACCACCTTCCAGCATGGCGTCTCCACTGTTCCTGCCTAGGAGAAAATGGTTTCTTCCTATTTTGTTTAAAGCTTGTCAAAAGTTCATTCTCCTCCTCTTGGCTGCTGTCATTCAGTTTTATTTTAAATCATTTTATTCTTCATTCTCCTGGCTCCAAAAGCTTAATTTTTAACCACATCATGGCCCATGCAATTGCAGAATAAAGTAGCATTTGGAGCACATTGGCTGATCTGGGATCTGCACTCAAAGGGCTACTCTCCAGAACTTTTGGAAAGGCCTTCCTTTACCCCCTGCAGACTTTACCTTGCTACTCCAATCCCTGGAAAGAGGCAAAGAGGCATCCGCTGCTTTATTCCTACTGACCTCTATTGACTGATTCAATATTATTTTGTTAGCACTACACAGCTATCCAATATATGGATAAAGTATGATTTTTCTAAAGAGCTGTTTCCAGTTAGCCATCTAGATGAAATATTAATGTAGGTACCATTTGAAAATCTGGCCACTTAATGTACATGCCAGTAGTTGTTGCTTGGCACTGAGTATGTTTGAAGATCTGGGCCACAGTGGATATCCTAATATCAAGGACTTTCATCTCAAGCCTATTCAAAATGCTAAAGAAATGTCTAGGCAAAACATAATGTGCCTGGAATTAAGATTTGTATTCTACTAAAAACCTCTAAGGGAACATTTGTCATTTTTCTCAGAAAAACAGAAATATTAGAAATCCTAGAAATTCCATATTAAGGTGAAACTTAAAGAAAAAGACTCATGAACACCTAAATAACCTTAACTTTGCTCTTTAACTCTTTCTTACAGAAAACTGAAAAACAGGAGATGGGTTTTTAGAGTCACCATTGGATAATCCATCACTGCTGGTCATAGCTCAAACACAGACAGCTTATGTGGTGAGTAGCCTTAGTTATGAATCACCTTTCTTAGGTGGTTAGGAGCTAGGATAGGGGAGTCCTTTCTCTGTTGTTGTTGTTTGTTAGTAGGGCTGATGTTGCCCCTGTTGTCAACAATCCAAATAAAGACAGTGTCTATCTGACAAAACTTGCTCTAGGGTTGTAACAGGCAACTAAACAGACACGTAACAATAAATGCAGATAGGTTTGCATAACTTAGAGTTTTGTAGGTCACAGTAGGTCACCAGTCTAACCAATGTCTAGTTTGACCAGTCGGAGAGGCACAGGAAATCCCATTCACAAAGGCTGCACAACTTCATCTTCCTGAAAACACCGAAACGGGAAGGATTATTGTTGGTTACTTGAGTCTTAATGTGCAAGTTGGCATATTTTTAGATTTACACCAGCTGACACATGACACCAATTTACACCAGTTCATAGATTAGCAACAGGGTTTATGGCCCTTTAACAGTTGCCGGCCCTTTAAGATAAGCTGATCTGAGGCTTGAGGACATTCCATCGGGGCCTCCCTGGAACCACGGCTGGAAAGTTCTGTGTCTGTTGGGCAACAGCTACTGGGATGCGAGATGCAGCAAACCAGGTCTCTGAGTAGAGAGAGAGAAGGGACAGAGCAAACCGAGACAAGGGCTGTGGGGCAATGCAGTGTGAAAAGGCTATAGAGACCAGGGAGAGAGTTAATAACAAGCTGGTGTCAATACTGGGCAAGGAGAAGCAGATTCAGCCTGGGAAAATGAAGCTGGGAGATTTCGGGACAAATGGTCTGTCATACTACTTGGGAAGGAGAAACCCAAGCAGCAGTAAGGTTGAAACCTAGGGGCAATAAGGGCTGATGAATGGATGTGAGATGGATGTAAAACAGTGAATGAAATGTTGGGTTTTATACACAGATTACACAATGGGAGCTCAGACTAGAAGGCACCTTGTGTCTTTTGGTTGCTTCTGCTCACCCCACTATTTTTTTTTAGTTCTGAAAAAAATAGTAGTGGGTTGAGAATGGTGGAAATGATTGACAAGGAAAAACTAAGGCATCAAGTCATTGGCATGGTGCGCACATGAAATGTGGATTCTGCCCTATGGCACACCCATAGTTGTCAATTTGGGAGCTCTAAGACTGCTCTGGGAATGTATGAAGTAAAAATGGCCCAAATTCTGAGGTTCCTGTTAGGCAAATTTTCAATTTTTTCCTAAATGTCTAATCCTGTTTGCATTGATGCCAGGAATAAAGCTTCTCAAGTAAGGACCGAGGAAAAAACCTGTTCCCACAATAGCCAAGAACTGGAGCTTAATGAAAAGATGCAAAACACGCAAGCTATGCAAAGAGAATAAGAGCATTAAATCTGCTGTAATGCTCCTGGACAGAGGTCATGGTCAGGCCTGTCAGTAATCTATACAGCTCGTTTCTGACACTAAATAACATCCAGTTCTTCAATTTTATTGCTATTCTAGTGATATTTAGGGTCTGGCTTAAAGCTGCAAGCCTTAGAGGCAAGTGATTGAGAATCTTGGCTTTATTAAAGAAAATTGTTGTGGAATGTAACCTAATGGCTTAAAAAAGAGAGAAAAAAATCCAGCACTTGCTTAAGCTATTTTCCTGTTATTTTGAGGTCTGACTAATGATTTTTGAATGCTTGGTATTGGCAGAGCTGTAGTGATATATGTAAAATCTTTTTCATAGGTTGAGTTGCATGAAACATACACTGCCATACTTCACTGTCATTTGCATCATTGCAGGAGGGAGAATTTAACACAGAATGTGTTCAATAGAGTTTGGTAACTAATTTGACCAATTTTGCCTCTTTTTCTGTTGGCAAATAGTCTGTGAATGACTCAGGAGATTTTTGAATGGATCTATTGTTTCGAATGATTTATCAAATAACTTCAAATAAAAAAATGAACTCTTGCTCTGTCAGTCATTCACAAGCAGCTCATTGTGTGGAAACATGCATAAGGATGGAAAGTGCAAACTGCATATATCTATTTTTAACTAGTATTGTATTTTATAAATTAGGTCAAGAAGCCAAAGCCCTGAGTGACTTACTAAACCTTGCAGGAGACATTCCTGATTTCAGATCAGAACAGGTAATATGTATGAAGTGACAAACAATCACTTCCTAAGCTCTCTAGTATAACAAAATCACTTTTGCCTACTTAGTGCTCATAAGAGGCATTTTCAATGGTGCTTCTGTGTTCTCCCACAGGTCTTTTTTTGTTTTCCTATTTCTTGCACCATAATGTCACTACTTTCTTGTCAGGTGAAATACTTCTTCATATAGGGTACGTTTAGACTACAGGCTTCTGTCGACAGAAGTTTTGTCGACAGATACTGTCGACAAAACTTCTGTCGACAAAGAGCGTCTACACTACATTGAGTTCTGTCGACAAAGCAAGCTGCTTTGTCGACATGGTAGTGTGGACGCAAAGGACAGTTTAGATGCAATAACACCTTCTGTCGACAGAAACTCTGTCGACAGAAGGCGTTATGCCTCGTAAAATGAGGTTTACCAGCGTCGACAAAACTGCTGAGTTCTGTCGACGTTATGTCGACAGAACTCAGCGGTAGTGTGGACGCAGGTATAGTTTTGTCGACAAAAGTCCACTTTTGTCGACAAAACCCTGTAGTCTAGACACACCCTAACTCATACTGTTGTGCCACTTGCGGAACTCACGCATTAGTTGTAATTTTTCTGGAAGTCATAGAATCATGGAGTCATAGAATAATAGGACTGGAAGGGACCTCGAGAGGTCATCGAGTCCAGCCCCCCGCCCTCAAGGCAGGACCAAGCTCCGTCTACACCATCCCTGACAGATGTCTATCTAACCTGTTCTTAAATATCTCCAGAGAGGGAGATTCCACCACCTCCCTTGGCAATTTATTCCAATAGTTGACCACCCTGACAGTTAGGAATTTTTTCCTAATGTCCAATCTAAACCTCCCCTGCTGCACTTTAAGCCCATTACTCCTTGTCCTGTCCTTAGAAACCAAGAGGAACAAATTTTCTCCTTCCTTCTTGTGACACCCTTTTAGATATTTGAAAACCGCTATCATGTCCCCCCCTTAATCTTCTTTTTTCCAAACTAAACAAGCCCAGTTCATGAAGCCTGGCTTCATAGGTCATGTTCTCTAAACCTTTAATCATTCTTGTCGCTCTTCTCTGTACCCTTTCCAATTTCTCCACATCTTTCTTGAAATCTGGCGCCCAGAACTGGACACACTACTCCAGCTGAGGCCTAACTAGTGCAGAGTAGAGTGGCAGAATGACTTCACGAGTTTTGCTTACAACACACCTGTTTAAAACCCTACACACTGAATAACTTCATATGCAATCTTCTTTGTTGCTACTAAAGGCCCAGTCTACACTTGAAAGTGGTACCAGTACACATGGCTGGGATTTTTTTTTACACTAATATAGTGATAGTGGTACAACTTTTGATGTGGTTGCAGTTGTACCTGTATAAATATGTCTGAGGCTATGGCTGCACAGCACACCATATAACCACTGTACAGCTGTGCTACTGCAGCTGCAACCTTGTAAGGCACACAATATGGCTGCTCTTTATCTCTGCGAGAGAGCTCTCCTGGTGGCATAGTAAAACCATCCCTAACAACATGCGGTAGCTTTGTCGACAGGAGTGCAACTCCCACTGCCGAAGCATTGTCCACACCGGTGCTGTTCATTGTTAAACCTCTTGTCATTTGCCCCTGAATGACAAAAGTTTTATTAGCGAAAGAGTTAGAGGAGAAACAGGTGACCCAGGAGCAGATGGGGTAAATGGAACTGCTTTATTGCCCATGTGTGTTAGCCTCGGACCCCCAGCACAACATTCTGAGTGGCAATGATTATGCATCAGTTACACTCCTTTATCCATGTTGTTATGTTAATTCACATGCCTATCACTACTTTCATAGAATCATAGAACCCTAGGGCTGGAAGAGACCTCAGGAAGTTATTGAGTCCAGCCCTCTGCCCAAAGCAGGACCATAAACCCTTATATAGCAAAGTTAATTCCCATACACTGAATATTAATTCCCTTCCCCCCCCCCCCCCCCCCCAGGCATCCTTCGATCCTGAAGGATCATGGGTTTGTGCCCTTGTTGGACTCATTCGAGCAGTGTCTTCTGTGGCTGTGCAATCCAATCCGGGAATGGCAGTCCTTTCCGCACTGTGAGCAACAGTAGGCAGGACTCTCTTGTCTTCTGCTTCCTTCACCAAGATAGTTTCATACATAGCAAGAGCTTCCTTCACTTCCTGTTTCCAAGCATGCTTGTCTAAGGCGAGCGAATGCCAAGTGTTCACACTGATAGAGAGAGCGCTGAGATCCCGCTTGCACGTGTCCTTATAGCGCAATTTAGGTCACCCTTTCGGCCTCTTTCCAGACGCCAGTTTGCCAAAGAGAAGGTTCTTCGCTATTCAGCCGTCCAACATGCGTGAGACACGGCCAAGCCAGCGAATATGCCTCTGCTTGAGAAGGGTGAACATGGAGATGGTGCCCACCCTCTCAAGCACTGCGCTATTGGGGATCTTGTCTTGCCATGAGATACCGAGTATACGCCTAAGGCAGCGCATATGGAATGTGTTGAGCCGCTGCTCTTGTTTTGAGCACAAAGTCCATGTTTCACTGGCGTACAACAGTGTGCTCAAAACACAGGCTGAATAGACCTGCACATTGATGTGTACAGTGAGCTGCTTATTGGCCCATACTCTCTTCGTCAGCCTGGAGAATGTTTTGGCGGCTTTTCCAATGTGCTTGTAAATCTCGCTATCAAATGACAAGTTGTCCGAGATCGTAGAGCCTAGGTACACGAACTCATGGACGACTTCCAGTTCGTAATCTAACACACTGATAAATGGCTTGTTACCCAAGCTTTGGCCCATCGCCTGGGTCTTCTTTAAGCTGATGGTGAGGCCGAATTCCATACATGTGTCCGCAAAGCGAGTTATGAGTGACTGTAGTTCCTGCTGAGTGTGAGCAGCAATAGCTGCATCGTCAGCAAAAAGGAACTCCCTTAGATGCTTCATAAGCACCCTGGTCTTTACTCTAAGCCTCGACAGTTTGAAGAGGTTGCCGTCCATTCTCGTGCAGAGGAAGATGCCCTCTGTAGCAGTTCCAAAGGCATATTTGAGCAAAACTGCAAAGAAGATGCTGAACAGTGTTGGAGCCAGCATGCACCCCTGCTTCACTCCGCTGAGACTCTCGAAGGGTTCGGATGTGGATCCGTTGTATATGATGGTCCCCCTCATGCCATCATGGAAGACCCTAATAATGCTGAGCAGAGTTGGAGGACAGCTGAACTTAGCCAGAATTGCAAACAGACCTTTTCTACTGACAAGGTCAAATGCCTTGGTCAGATAGATGAAAGCAATATACAAAGGTTTGTTCTGTTCCCTGCACTTTTCTTGTAGTTGCCTAACAGAGAAAACCATGTCTATGGTAGACCGTTCAGGTCTGAACCCACACTGAGACTCAGGGTAGACTCTCTCTGCAAGAACATGGAGTCTCTTCAGGACAACACGTGCAAATAGCTTCCCCACAGAGCTGAGAAGGGAGATGCCGCGATAGCTGTTGCAATCACTTTTGTCTCCCTTGTTCTCGTAGACAGTAACGATATTAGCATCCCTCATATCTTGCGGTACGCTGCCTTCTCTCCAGCATTGGCAGAGTATTCCATACAGCTCTGAGACTAGGGTACCGTTAGCGCATTTAAGGATTTCCGAGGGAATACCATCTTTCCCTGGGGCTTTTCCAGAAGAGAGTGCTTTTAGCGCGTTGCTAAGTTCTTCCATGGTGAGTTCAGCATCAAGTTCAGTCATGGTGGGCAGAGGTTCGATGGCATTCAGGGCTCTCTCTGTAACTACGGACTCTCCATCTGCTTGGTTCTGTCCTTCAAAATCTCGCCTGTGGCCGACTTAAGTGGGGCAGTCTTCCTTTGTGTTGGACCAATGACCTGCTTGATCCCATTGTACATTCCTCGCATGTTACCAGTGTCCACGGCTTGCTGAATATTGGAGCAGAGTTGGAGCCAGTAATCGTTGGCACACCACCGAGCAACCTGCTGCACTTGACTCCGAGCAAACCGGAGCGCCTGCAGGTTCTCCTCACTGGGAGAGGACCTGTATGCAGCCAGTGCCTGTCTCCTCTGCTCAATCAGGGGCGTCAGCACTTCAGTGTGGGCTTCAAACCAATCAGACTTGACTGTCTTCTTCCCAAAGATAGATATTGAAGTATCATAGATAGCATCCCGTAGTTGTTCCCATCTCTTGCTGAGATCAGTGTCATCCCAATGGGGCAAGGCCTCTTCAAGTGCTTGGACAAACTCACATACTTTTGAAGGGTCACAAGTCTTACCCGTGTCAATGTGCGGCCTCCCTTCCTTTCTGGAGCAAAAAAATCTTCGCGGCTGGATACACACCTTACTGCACACAAGCAAGTGGTCAGTATCACAGTCTGCGCTGTGGTAGCTGTGTGTCATCCTGACACTACCTAAATGGCTGCGTTTGGTGAGGACAAGGTCAAGCTGGTGCCAATGTTTCGATCTTGGGTGTCGCTACGAAACTTTGTGCTGGGGTTTGACATTGAAAAAGGTATTGGTTACGCAGAGATCATATTGGGAGCAGAGTTCAAGGAGGCGCTGTCCATTTTCATTCATCTTCCCTGTTCCAAACTGTCCCAGACAGGATGGCCAGCTGTGATGGTCGCTGCCAACTCTGGCGTTAAGTCGCCAAGGATGAATAGCAGCTCATGGGAAGATACCTCACTGATGGCAATATTAAGTTCATCGTAGAACTTGTCCTTATCTTCCTGGGCAGAAGTTAAAGTAGGCGCATAAACGCTGAAGATGTTGGCCATGCCCACTGATGTTTGAAGCTGGATTTTCAGCATTCTCTCAGTTCCCACATTTGGTGGTATGACCGAGCCAACTAGGTTGTTTCTAATTGTGAAGCCAACACCATGTTCCCTGGTCTCTTCTGGAGGCTTCCCGTGCCAGAAAAAGGAAAAATCCTTCTCCCAGAGACATCCAGAGGACGATAGCCTTGTTTCCTGGAGGGCCACAATGTCCATCTGCAGTCTTAATCCCAACCAAAAGTGCCAATGTAGACATAGCCTTCTACAGTTACAATGTTTCCCCTTTTTGACCCACACAGATAGTCAATGTCTGAGGCCCTGAGTGTGAGGCAATAGTCAGGTATTTCTTTGATGCAGTTTTGTTTATTTACAAAGTCCTGTGTCTCTGAACGCAGAAGGGATTACATTGCAGGAAACAGCTTATTTTGCTCACAAAACCAAGAGCCTGAGCCTGGTAGCCTGTAGGTATTTGCTGGGCAAGACAAGTAAAGGCAGTAAAGCAATGAGCCTGCAAGCTATAGCTTGAGCAGTTAGCATAGGATTTTGCCACCTATGTGCCTAAGTATTACTGAGTTACCCAGTAGTTACCCTGAGCTATTAGGGAACAGAGAATATCAAGTTTAGGAGATTTATGTGTAAGGCCAAGTAACTACACTGGAATATGCACTTGACACCAGCTTTTGGACAGTGCCGAGTAAGAAGAAAATCTGCAGATACATAACCACAGATTTGCCTTGACCACAAGGCGATGTATATGACAATAAGTTGAGATCATTAAGGGTGTGTCTACTGTGTTGTTGAAAAGGTGTATTTTTCATCTAAAAGCCTTTTGATGGAAAAGCTTCAATAAGCTCTGAAAACAAGGGATGATGTATGAAGACTCACAGAAGGAGACATTGTCTGCTGTCACTGAACAAGGGACTTCATTAGGATAATGGAAATAATATTATCCACCCCGTTTCTTTTTCCCTTACTATAGAGCTTCTGCACAGAATCTTCCCTAGTTCCCTTCCTGCCAAGTCTTAAAGAAACAGTGCACATATCTTCACATCCATCTTCCCCTGCCAGTGTTGGCAGGCCAGTGGAGGAGGCTGGTAGCTTGTTCTTTGAAAATTCCCTTTTACATTCAGTCTGCTACATTCAAGATCATGTTTGCCCTAATGGGATTACACAGTAGCTCTAACTCGGGGAAAGCCTGCTGGTCAGACAGGCTAAGTAAAATGTGTGATCTAGAGAGGCAAGAGCAGATATGGGACAACTGTCTGCTAATGATTTGCAGTCTCATTTCAGAGGGAAAATGAGATAAGCCCCCTCAGATGGACAGACGTTCTGTTGCACTCAAGAAGCTCAAGTCTGGGAAGTTGAAGGTGGTGCGTCGGCACTTGCTGCAGCGGTACGAACATCAGCCCTTCATCTCCTGCCTAGCGGGGTTCTACAGCTGCCGGTGGAAGCGATACCAGCGAAGGAGGACTGAGCCGGGGCAATGCTGCTGCAAGTTGGTACGTGAGCCATGCTACTGTTACTGTGAAATGTAAATTACAGGACAAGTCCATCATCATGCTTGTATCCAAAAGGTGCTTTGGGCCAAAATCTGTCCTGATTTATGCTTCAGGGAAATTACTAGTATCTCTGAAGGATAATAGAAGATACTGAACTTTAGACATTTTAAAATCAGCAGGTCCAGTTAACTTGCCTCAGAGAGTTTTAAAAGAGCTGGCTGATGAACTCTCTGGACCATTAATGTGTGTCTCTGTGTGTGTGTGTGTGTGTATTTGTTTATTTGGAGCCCAGTAGAAGTTCCAAAAGACTGGAAGAAAGCTAATGTTGTGTCAGTATTTTAAAAAATGTAAACAGGATAACCCAGGTCATTACAGGCCTGTCAGTCTGAAATAACTCTAGGCTGAGAAAGGACTCAGTTAATAAAGAATTAATGGAGGGTAATGTATTTCCTGCAGATAAACATGGATTTCTGGAAAATAGCTCCTGTCAAACTGACATGATTTTTTTGAGGCTTTTACAGGACTGGTAAAAGAAGTGTTGACACGTATACTTATGTAAGGGGTTTGACTTGGTACAACACAATATTGTGATTACAAGCTAGACTGCTATACAATTAACATGGCGCACATTATATGGATTAAAAACTGGCTAACTGATAGGTATCAAAATGAGATTGCAAATAGGGGAATTGTCATCAAGTGGGTGTATTTCCAGAGGGTGCTCTCAGAGATCAGTTCTATGCTATTTATCGATGACCCAGAAGAAAATATAAAATCATCACTAGTGAAGTTCCACAAAACCTGGGGAGAGTAATTAATGAAGAGGCCAGGTCGCTAATTCCGAGCACTCTGGATCATAAACTGGGAACCTGGGGGATCTGACTGATGTCTTTCTCTGTGTGATTCATAAGTAGCTCTGAGAGCAGATGTGCAATTTGGCTTGGTGTGGGGCTGCACATGCTGTTGTACTGAGTGATAACAGGACCTGGAGGGGTTTGCTGCTTGTCACTAGTAAAGCATTGAGAGAGACAGCCCAGGCTGGGGGAGCAAGGGTGGGGACACAGCGGTTCCACAATCTCAGGCTGCACCACAGAGGTCCCATCACACATGGCTTTTCACATGAAGGAAGAATATTTCCATGTAGAAATTTTTCCATCACACAGGAAGTTCCTGTGTTTCAGGATTGACTGAGAGAAGTGTTCTCTGTAAGCTGAGCACTTTGGCAGCCACCCAGGAGAAATTCAAATGCCGCCCAGTTGATTAGCAGAGTGCCCACAGATGGCACCACGTCTTTCTACTGGTGGTGCACATCCGCACATGCTCATACCAAAATTTATTCCACACAGCGGCAGCACAGGGATAAATTCAGGGTCACAAATATATCTGCAGTATACGCTGTCTGTCATTGGATAAACAAAGCTTTAACCACCTGGCCTTTCTCTTCATTTCCAGTGGGAATGTTTGTTCTTCCCGTTTCTCATTGGAGCATTCTGCCTTTCTTTGGTCTTTCTGTACATGTGGGGGGAAGCAAAGAATGACTACATTAACTTTGACTGGTAAGTACTGCATTATCCCTCCTTCTCCAGCCACGTGAAATTAGGTTGTGAGCCTGGAGAGAGAGGAGGAATCATGAGGTTAGGCAGCATGGTCTAATGGACTCAGCATCGGGAGAGCCAGAGGTCTCCTCTCAGCTCTGGTGACAACCAGCAGTGTGAAGCTAAATACTGTCATTTTGGACATGGCCCAGAGGCTGTAAGGGGAACTGAGAACATTCAGCATGTCATAGGAGCTGCCCAGCATGTTAGTTCCTTAACCAATTGGGGATGGTGCCTTTTTTAATTGTAAACGGGTTTATTCTTGCTTATTCTCATCAGACTGAGAGGGATAGGCCAGGTCTACACCGAAGGAGAAATTCGACTTGATACACGCAACTCCGGCTATGAGAATAGCGTACCTGGAGTTGACGTACTTTAAACTGAATATCTGTGGCATTCCCATTGCAGGAGGTTGATGGGAGAAATTCTCCAGTCAACTTCCCGTACTTCTCATGACCCTGTGGAGTACTGGGGCTGACGGGAGTGCCATCAGCGTTAGATTTAGTGAGTCCTTGCTAGATCCACTAAATCAAACCCTGGAAGATTGGTCTCCCGAGTGTCAATCTCCGGATAGATATAGACAGGCCAATAATACACACAGGGCACTTACGGGATGTCGAGGGCTGAGTTTTATTCAGAGAATGTCACAAGGGTGCTGCCTGTTGACATGCTCATGACAGTCTCCTGGTCTGAATAAGCTCTGAAGCAGAACAGCAAGGTTTTTACAGAAAATGTAGTCCAAGGCCAAGGCTCTGGTGTTCGTTCCCATGAGGAACTATTATCCCTGCTTTATAACAGGAAGTATCCTCACGTTGTTAGATGGAAAAGCTTATTTAAATATTAAGACTAAGTATCTGGATATGAAAATTTCAAAGTCAGGCTCTTAAATCCATAATAAGGCACCTAAATTAAAGAGGCTTGATTTTCACCAGTGCTGAGCATCTCAGCTTTGGGTGGCTATAAGTGTGAATATGTATTTAGGACCTGACTTTAGGCCCCTGCAGGTGAAAATTTTGGCCCTAAACTACTTGTGTAGTGAAAGACAACACCCACAAAAATCAAAATGAGATGTCAACAAAGCAAGTACTTTGGTCTCTCTTCCTTTCCTGTGCTCATTCATTACCTCTCCTCCTCACTTTCACACTTTCTTCCTTTTCTTTCCTCCCTTCTTCCACCTTCCCTCTTCACGCCACAACTCAGTAAGGCTTTGGCTCCCCAAGTATTTTATTATACTTACCTGGCTTCAAAAGTGAGTGGAGGGCTAGGATTCTCCCACTGTATATTGCCATTATCCATAATACAGTTGTCACTGGAGCCCATAACCCAGAACAAGGCCCCGTTGTGTTTGATGCTCTACACACACAGAGTGAGAGACAGCCTGTTATCCAAAGAGTTCACAGTCTAAACAGACAATACCGATGGGTGGGAGAAAGGAAGGATTGCTGTCCCCATTTTGAAGATGGGAACACTGAGGTAAAGTGGTTTACCCTAGATCACATGGAAAGTGTACTGCAAAGCCAGGAACTTAAACCAGATCTGAGACTTAACCACAATCACATCCTTCCTCTCCGATACAAAAATGTTTGTTACTCAAGCATCACAATTGTTTTGGGTACACACAACTTGCCTGCCTCTCTGTTATGCTTATAAGAAGCACACAAGATCTTTTTAGGGGAAAAAGGCAATATAAGATGTTTATCGAGAATACAATAATAAAGCAGCTAGCATATGCATGTGCTCGCTCTCTCTCACTCTGTCTGTCTGTCTGTCTGTCTGTCTCTCCTGCCAATGTTGTTATAGTTACCAGTCTGTTGTTTTTATCAGCCTGCTGGCCAGGTAGGCTGAAGGAGGGAGGAGCAGGGCTCTATCCGTCCAGACAGATGCTCCAAGATCTTGGCAGGATAACACTCAAAAACTAGCAAAGCAGCCCCTTTTTATGGTAAAACAAAAAACAGGACTATGTAGCACTTTAAAGATTAACAAGATGGTTTATTAGGTGATAAGCTTTCGTGGGCCAGACCCACTTCCTCAGATCAAATAGTGGAAGAAAATTGTCACAATCATATATACCTAAGGATACAATTAAAAAAATGAACACATATGAAAAGGACAAATCAAATTTCAGACCAGAAGGGGGATGGGGGGGGAGGTAAATGTCTGTGAGTTAATGATATTAGAGGTGATAATTGGGGAAACTATCTTTGTAATGGGTAAGATAATTAATGTATTTGTTTAAACGTAGGCGTAAAGTGTCGAATTTAAGCATGAATGACCCTGGTACCTTCCCTTGCAACAAACCCCATTGCCAGCTTTGTCCACATATTCACTCTGCTGATACCATTATTGGACCTAACCAAGTGAGTTATAAGATCAAGAACAGATATTCTTGCGCATCCAGAAATATAATTTATGCTATCATGTGCCAAAAGTGTCCGTTTGCTATGTACATTGGACAAACGTCTCAGACACTTCACCAAAGGATCAATGCCCACAAAACAGATATTAGACAGGATCACAAAAGAAAAAACAGTTTCTTGCCATTTCAACCAGAAAGGACATTTTCTCAACGACTTGATTACCTGCATCCTGCTTCAAAGACCTTGTAAGACTACACTTGAAAGAGAATCCTCTGAACTGTCATTCATGCTTAAATTCAATACTTTGCGCCTACGTTTAAACAAAGACATCAATTATCTTACCCATTACAAAGATAGTTTCCCCATTTATCACCTCTAATATCATTAGCTCACAGACATTTACCTTTTCCCCCCCCCTTCCCATCCCCTTTCTGTTCTGAAATTTGATTTGTCCTTTTCATGTGTTCATTTTTTTAATTGTATCCTTTGGTATATATGGTTGTGACAATTTTCTTCCACTATTTGATCTGAGAAAGTGGGTCTGGCCCACAAAAGCTCATCACCTAATAAACCATCTTGTTAGTCGCTAGTCTTTAAAGTGCTACGTAGTCCTGTTTTTTGTTTCGGCTACACCAGACTAACGCGGCTACATTTCTATCACCTTTTTATGGTAGTTTTCCTTTACTGAGATCAGTAAGTTTTGCACTGTAATGCTGTAATCAATCACCATTTGACAAGCACTCATTTTCTTAAGTTGTTCTTCCCCTATCTTAACTATCTTGTTCAGATTGATTGCCTTATCTTTTAGTGTCATCCATCTGCCCTTCATCCACATCTTGCTAGGGGTTACAGCAATCTCCTGACACCTTCACATTTGTCCTCAGCTCCTCTCTAGAACTTCTGTTTCTGGTGATGGCCTTCTCACTTATCTTCTAACACACATTCCTCATTCTGCACTCACAAACACAAAAATTACAGTCGCTTATGTAAAAACAGCTCTAGTACAAAAATCATCCTTACACTCTTAAATTAAAAAGAAAACAATCCTAACAGTGATTGAAAGAGTGACACTAGTGACAAATAGACCCTTTAACATTAATAACAAACACAAACAGTGTTTAATGCATTGTTACAAACAATACTAGGCTGTTCCTTTCTGCAAGTTAGAAAGGATGGTTGGTAAGGTACATTGAGGCACATTACATTGCTTGAATCTACATTTTAGCTACATGGATACATGTGTACAGAAGGGGATGGGAAGATTAAATTAAATGAATGAAAATGCTGTTTGGTTTATCCCTGTTCCTTTTCTTGGATTTTTTTCGGTTTCATCTAAAAAGGTCAAACTGAGAAGGCAACTTTGTTTCTGTCAAAGAGCTTGACTGCTGAATACAGCAGAGCAGAAGGATTATCATAGCCAATCAGAGTTGAGAGATTTGTGTGTTCACAGCATGGATATTGAGAAATAATCAGCCGATGACTATGCAAATCCTTGAACTCTGAAATATGCATGAAGTGACAATGCAAATTAGACCCCCAGAACCAAGCAGAGTTCAGTGAATTGCACAATTGGGGAAAACCCTGTAACATTGTTAGAGTATTTATTTGGGTCAGTGATTGTCTGTGCAGTATTCCTCTCCTAATCTCAATCTGGGTATTTATAGCACATGTGGTTCAGCATTTTGGTCTCTGGGTGCTTTTTGAGTTCTGACAGGAAATAAAACACTCCTGTGCCTTTCTCCACCTAGCCCCAAATTGGTGCATTTTTGGTTGCTTAAGGAGTGGGAATGGAGCAATTCATTGTGGAAAGGCTAAGTCTAGCCCAGCAGAGAGGGACATGTTCATGGGCCAGATGCAAAGAAAGCTGAATTCTGGTATTTTGTTGGGCATTGTCTTAAAAAACTAGTGCTAGAAACCACAAGGGTGAAAGCATGGAAATGCAAGTGACACATAGTCCTCATCTCTAAGGCGAACAGATTGTGAGACGTTGGCTAGTAAAGTAATGTCAGGATGAAATGGGGTGCAGGTGTGTCAGGGAAGCAAGATGGTATTCCAAATGAGGTCATTTAGATATGATATTGTACGGCCTGTCAGGAGAAACACTTTGCTGGATCAATACAAATACTCTCAGGATCAGAAACTTTATCTGAGCGATGCTCTTGGGCCAGTACTCGCAAATACAATTTATCCCTACCTTATCCTTCAGGATACCTTATTCCTTCAGGAGAGGCATGTAGAGGGATGGAAGGGAATTTATTGCTTGCATTTATATAAATAAAAAAAGAGTAGTCCTGTAGCACCTTAGGCTATATCTACACAGCAGCGTTATTTCAGAATAACTGACATTATTTCAAAATAACAAAGTGCGCACCTACACAGCAAGCCGTTATTTCAAAATAATTTGGAGGTGGAGGACTTCTTACTCTGACTCCTAATTTCATGAGGAGTGAAGGGAAGTCAAAAGAAGAATGTTCTTCCTTCCACTTCCTGCTATGCAGACAGCACCAAAAGCCAAATTAAGCTATTTTGACTTCAGCTACGCAATTGAAGTAGCTGAAGTTGCGTATCTCAATTCGACTTTTTCCCTGCAGTATAGATATACCCTTAGAGACTAACAAAAGTGTGTGTGTGTCTATATATATATATATATACTATACGTGTGTGTGTGTGTGTGTGTGTGTGTGTGTGTGTGTCTATTATGAACTTTCATGGGCACAACCCACTTCTTCTCATCCGAAGTAGATTGTGCCTATGAAAGCTCATGATACTATATATATATATCATATATAACAAATATATATGTATTTGTTAGTTTCTAGACAAATACATTTCTCATTTGAAGAAGTGAGTTGTGCCCACAAAAGCTCATGATACTATCTACATGTTTTGTTAATCTTTAAGGTGCTATAGGACTACTTGTGTTCCCTTTTTTTAAGGTTACAGACTAACAGGGCTGCCCCTCTGAGACATTTATTTAATTGTAACTTAATAGTTTCAGACAGTTTAAAAGATTTTATTGCTTTTTAGGTACCACTATGGAAATGTAGGCCACTGGTTTCTTTGGTCTGTGTTTCTTCTGATTGTAGCTGCTGTCTTGTTTACGTATGTCACGCTGTTACTGGTGAGTAACATTATCTTTAAACAGTGCTGTTGCCTGACAGCTAGTTATGGACCAAGCAAGCAGTGTTTGCATCTACATTTAGTCTCAAGCAAAGTCTGGGTTTGACAGCACAAAAATATTAAAAACAAAGGGACATTGGTTAGTATGCGGAAACTATTATTATCCATACTACTTTGCTTGTCTCTCTTTCCTGGCAGGCCTTCTAGTTAGAAACATGCTCTGCCCCGGCCCTTCCCGGTTTCCTGCTACAGATTTAAACAAAAAGGGTGCACACCCTCACAAACAGATCTCCTGAAAATTATGCCCACAACTGCAAAAAACACTTGGGATCTTACTTTTTAAAAATCTCACAAGATCCTAACTGATCTCCTGAGACCGTCCCAACTACCCCCATAGGTAGACATAGTGCAAAAGGCACTGGTCTTTTGTGATTTCAACTATTTATAATGACAGAACTGTTATGAGAACAGATGGTGGTATCCTGAAATATCTCCCACCCTCCCAAAAAAGAAAGCAAAAAACTAACAACAAAACACACTCAGAAAATGACCATCTTCTAGATCCAGAACCAAAATGTAAGAAACCAGTTCAGTTCTGGATACCCGAGTCTGAATTCACACACCCACACAACACACTGAAATTCTAGGGGTCTGGGTCTGTGTTACATCTTGGACTCATTTATGCCATTAGTAATCTACATGATCTGTTTTTTGCATTCTCATGTTGTCCCTCTCATGTAATACTTGAGGGTATGTCTACACTGCAAAACTATTTCAAAATAACTAGCCCTATTCCGAGATAACTTAGTCCGCATCTACACAGCAGGCAGTTATTCAAAATAGTTTCAAAATACTGTCAAGCTGGAGGACTTCTTACTCTGATTCCTGTAACCCTCTCATTGTAGGAGAAATAAGGGAAGTCAGAGGAAGAGTGTGCTCTAGTTCGAAATAAGTGCTGTGGAGATGCTCCCTATTTTGAAATAAGCTATGCAATTGACACAGTTCAATTTGCGTAACTTATTTCAAGTTAAGCCCTGCAGTGTAGACGTTAGACTGTTAGCTGTTCAGGACAGGGAGCATACTTTGTTCTGTGTTTGTACAGTACCTTCCACAATGAGGTCCCGAGTCACAATTGGCCCTGGCTACTACTGTAGTACAAATAAATAATAACATTTTGTTCTAACATTCTAAATAAAAAAAGGCAACAAAGGATGGATGGGCTAGGCTAGGCTATTCATCTGGGGCTTAAAAAAAATCCAGGATCAATTCCCTGCTTTGCCACAAATGTCCTGTGTAACCTTGGTTGAGTCACTTAGTCTCAGTTTCCCACTTTAATAAGAGCATTGCCCTACCACACAGGGGACAAATGCATTGAAGACTTGGAGGTGGCCAAATACCAGGGTGATGAAAGCTACAAGGATACCTAAGATGTTTCTCTGTAGCTGGTCAGGTTGCCAATTAGACAGAAGCAGCTTTGGACTGTATTGCTTTGCAAAATGCTCAGTGAAGCTGCAGAATTTTTCTAATGGTAGGTGCCCTAATTAATGCGGTCTAATTTAATTTAATGATATTGCTCCATGCAGCTTTTTTTTTAATTAATGGAGAGATTGCCTATCTCCTAGAACTGGAAGGGACCTTGAAAGGTCATGAGTCTAGCCCCCTGCCTTCACAGCAGGACCAAGTACCATCCCTGACAAATTTTTTGCCCCAAATCCTTAAATGGCCTCTGCAAGGATTGAACTCACAACCCTGGGTTTAGCAGGCCTATTTGAAATCACGGGAAGGTGGGCAGGCAAAGCCCGCCCACATTCTAAAAGCCCCTTCCCAACCTTATGGGAGGGACACTGAACCCATGTTCAACTGAATCCGCAGGACAAAAAATGACAACAGGGTCAAGGAGTGCGGGTCACAGGTTTAAAATAAGGGAGCCGGATGGGGACACCGAGTAGAGAACCACGGACAGCGCCCACTGCTCCTCAAAGCTGTCAATGGAGCCAGTGGACGCCGCCCAGAGGAACTCTGCCCGGATTCGTGACACGAGGGAAGAGCGGAAATAGGCCCCACAGTCGCAGAGAACTCCCTCGTCTAACATCCTCCTCCTGCTATTATAGATGGCAGCTTTCGCTAAGGCCAGGAGGAGGTTGACGAGGAGGTCTCGCGACTTTGTGGGGCCACGGATTGGGTGTGCGTAAATGAAAAGGTGAGGGGAAAAGTGCAGCCAGAACCTCAATAAGAGGTTCTGGAGGAGCCGGAATAGGAGCTGCAACCTGGCGCATTCAAGGTAGGCGTGCGCCAGGTTCTCCCTCACGCCGCAAAAGGGGCAGGTATCTGGGATAAATATATGGAGATATACCAATCTCACAGAGCTAGAAGGGGCCTTGAGAGGTCATGGAGTCCAGTCCCCTGTCCTCATGGCAGGATCAAGTACCATCCCTGACAGATCTGCCCCAGATCCCTAAATGGCCCCTTCAAGGATTGAACTCACAAGCTTGAGTTTAGCAGGCCAATGCTCAAACCACTGAGCTATCCCAAAGCCGCAAGTCTGGTCTACACAGGTTCTGTACCAGTGTAACTATGTTGGTTAGGTGAGTGATGTGTTTTTAGTAATAGAGTTACCTCTCTACAACTCCTAATATGGGCACAGTTAGATTGGCTTAGGTCTGGTCCATACTTAAAGATTAGGCACGTGGCCCTGGGCTGTGAAAAATGTTGCACTGTGAACACCATAGTTTGGTCAAACTAACCCCTACTGTAGATGTCGGTAGGTAAAGAGAAGGATTCTTGTGTTTATTTATCTGTCGGCTCTTGGATGGGAAACCCCCCTTTTGTGTGTGTTACAACACTTCAGTGGCTCAGCTGCTGTGCTGTTGCTGGGCCTCTGTAGTGTAGACAGGGTGAAATATAATACCTCTACCAATATGGTTGTGTGGGCAAAAGCCCTAGTGAAGATGCAGTTATACCAGCAAAAAGTCCTGCTGTCAGTATAGCTTGCTCTGTTTATGGACCTATTGGAAGCATCACTACAAAATGGGGGTTGCTGGTACAGCTCTATTCATCAGTGGTAGTCAGGTGTGTCCTTGATGCAGTTTTGTTTATGTACAAAGTCCTGTGTCATTGAACACAGAGGGAATCAAATAGCAGAAAAATGGTCCTTTTGCTCACAGCTCCTAGAGCACTCTGTTAGCCCATACGCCTCACCCAAAAACCTTTCCCCTTATTTCTCCCAGTGTCAGCATATTTCTTTACTCAATGCAGAGTCAACCTGTGGAACTCCTTGCCAGGGAATGTTGTAAAGTCCAAGATCAAAACAGGGTTTAAAAAAAGAGCTAGATAAATTCATGTAGGATAGATTCATCAATGGCTATAAGCCAGGATAGATAGGAATGGTGTCCCTAGCCTCTGTTTGTCAGAGGCTGGGAATGGGAGACAGGGGATGGATCACTTGATTGCCTCTTCTTTCATTTCCTCTGGGGCACCTAGCATTGACCACTGTTGGAAGACAGGATACTAGGCTAGATGGACCTTTGGTCTGACCTATTGTGGCCATTCTTATGAACCTTTGGATAGTAGGTAAGGTCCAGCCCTCCTACGGTGCAGCCATAAAAGCTATGCATCTAGCTGGCACAGTATTCCCCCAGCACATGCCCCGCATAGAACAGCTTATGGGTGTATTATGCAAGTCATCTTGCAAGTTCTGGTGCAGGGGGATGTGCACAGGGTAAGAAGGGGATGTTCTTGAGCATCTTGGGACTGCTGTGGCCTAAGAAATGTCTCCATTCTGCCTACATGATGCCTGGGGCGAGTAGGTGGCATAAAGGCAGCCTGGTCTCCTCTCCTGCTGGGCTCTGTTCTGTGCTCCACTGCCTGAAAGTCCAGCATAGAATCTTCCACCTTCAGGCTCTATCCTGCAATAAAGGGTGACTATAGAGTTGGCTTTGAGCCACAGTCAGGGGTTTTGACCGGGTTTTAGACTGGCTGATATGAATGTCTCACATCAAAACCTATTCTTCCTTTGGGTTTCTATCATGCAGTTAGAGGTGCCTGCTGTCTGAAAAGACGTGCGTTTGTGTGGCAGAATATTGCTACCCGTTTTTGGCCCAAGTGATGAATCAATATTTGTGGCCTTGGGAGTGTTTCCATTAGGAGGAGAAGCATGTCAGTCCAGATGCAGTTTTTGTGGTGTTGTCAAGGATGTACACAAAGTCTTGTTTCCCCAAACGTAGTAAGAATCAAATAGCAGACTGTTTCTTTGCTCATAATTTCGAGTCCCTTTCCAGCTAGCACTCGGCCCGCCAAGAGGCTCTGAGATTTTGCCCACAAGAATGCTTTCTGGCTATCTGCTCCTTGTGTGGCGATGGCGTGCCTGCCTCTCTTCACAGACACACACACCAGTGGTGTCTTCAAGTCATCATTGTCAAGTCCAAGTCGAGTCTCAAGTTACTACAGTTCAAGTTTCAAGTCGAGTCTTGAGTCTCTAAAGTCACTTTTGAGTCAAGTCCCAAGTCGAGTCTCAAGTCTTAATTTAAAAAATGTCAAGTCGCTTTTGTACAAACCATCAATATCAGCATTTTCAGACAATTTTTTTCACCAAGTCGATTTAACAAAATTAGCAAGTCTCAAGTCAAGTCTCAAGTCACAAACAATGAACCCGAGTCGAGTCTCAAGTCGAGACACCTAGGCGACTTAAGCTGGACTCGAGTTGAAGTCGTGGGACTCGAGTTGTCAACTCTGACACACACAGATACACAAACACTGTTCCCTCAAACAATATCCAGCATCCTGCATTTCAGCACCCAGTCAAAGCCCTTCTTCCTCACAGATCAGACTCCAGAGCAGCCACATTTATTGCCTGTATTTTGGGTGGTAGTTCCTATTCTTTCAGCTTTCTATGGCAAAAAGAAACTTAACTGCTTGGGAGGTTAGCTGCTGTTATGTTCGCTAGTTTCAACCAGTTTTCACCCAGTCCCAGCTCAGTTGCATATTACTTAAATTTCTTCCCCCTGGAAACTGATTGATTGTATTCCTTCAAAGCATTGCACGGATAATGGGCCTCTAACCATCCTGGGGTTAAGCAATAAGACATAAGTTCAGTGAAAAGAAAAGTTCCATCATCCTTATTTCTTAGAACTGGCGGCATAGGATATAGATGGTCCCTCCTGGTGCAATAATATCAGCTTTGGAAAGTTTCATTTCAAGTGACTTTGTTGTGCAATATAATTCTACATCTGCCTTCAAAACCCTGCAGGCAGAAGTCATGTTAGAATGTGATGGTTTCCATTTGATTTCACAGGTGCTAGCTGTGTGCTTGCTATCAGAAAGTCAGCAGTTGGACCTGCACTGGAGTCACAAGGTGGGATATTTGAGTCATCTCCATAACTCTGTATCCTCACTTTACAATTAAGGTCAATTATGGGAAAGTTCCCTATAGAGTATCATAGAATCATAGAACCATAGAGCTGGAAGAGACCTCAGAAGGGCATCAAGTCCAGCCCCCTGCTCTAGGCAGGACCAATCCCAACTAAATCAACCCAGCCAGGGCTTTGTAAAACAGATGTTCAGTATAATGCAAGGGTGGGCGGTAAAAAAAATGCAGTGGTTCACCAGGGTTAGTCCCTGGTGAGTGGCCACCATTATGTTTACCTGTGTCTCTGCAGGTATC
Source organism: Pelodiscus sinensis (assembly GCF_049634645.1). Classification (NCBI taxonomy): domain Eukaryota; kingdom Metazoa; phylum Chordata; order Testudines; family Trionychidae; genus Pelodiscus; species Pelodiscus sinensis. The sequence continues at coordinate 317,213,248 of NC_134711.1, forward strand.
TGGCGATTGCAGCTCTTATTGGCTGTGGATCGCCATTTGCAGCCAATGGGAGTGGTGGGAAGCAGCATAGACCGGGAACCACGTCCTGCTGCTCACATTGTCCATGAATGGCGATCCGCTGCAAACAGGAGCTGTGATCGTTCAGTACCTGTAGAGGCACAGGTAAATATAACAGTGGGGGCGTACTCGAGACTAACCCTGGTGAACCAGATCCGGCTGAAAGCTGGAGTTTGCCTACCCCCGGTCTAACATGACTATTCTCTTCAAGGTTAAGGAATAAAAAAAATGGAAAGCCTTCAGGAGAGAGCACAATGTAGGCATCTCCTTTGTAACTGGCTGCTGCAACTCCGCAAACAAAACAGCCAACGTCTCTACAGACAGGAAGTGAGAAATAGTGCTCATATGTCCAATCGGTTTCTCTGTCCCAGCCCGCTGTGTTCGGCTCCCCTCAGGAAATCTCCAGGGCTACCCTGAGGCCCATCAATAGGATGGTTGAGGTGACTGCTGTGGGGCCCCCACAAACCACGAGGCCTGGGGTGGCCACCCTGAACTGTCCTATGGATCCACATTTGTGGACTCAGTGTTTCCAAGCCCATGCTTAAGCATCCACACTGCTTTGTAAACCTGGCTTTACAATAATAGGACTTGGGGTCTGAGAGCCATACTAACGTCTATGCTACATTATTCAGACCTTTTGACTCTGATCCAGAGCTGGCCTGAGCCATTCTTGCACCCTGGGTGTGCGGTGCATATGCGACCCCGGCCCGGCAGCAATGCACGGCGCCCCTTACAATCGGGTACCCTGGGCTAGCTTGGGCCGGCTCTGCTCTGATCTAGCACTTGAGCTTGACAGAGAAGCTCTGACTTGGACCTTTCCTACCCCAGCTAGGTATTAGGACCTGAATGCTTGCTGAGCAGAGTCAGAAAGATTTCTGTGTGGATGGTAGGTGGCTGTTTGGGCTCAAACCCAAGTCTTAGCTCAGATTTACAAAGTAGCGTAGACCTAACTTAATTCAATTAGGTCAATTGAAGTGGTGATGTTCATGAAGATCACAGTTGCATAGAAAATACTCTCTGCCTGTGGAATCCAAGCCATCTTTATAACCCACCATGAAAGAGTAGTCAAGGGTAATACACACAGAAATATGAACTGCAATTGCCGTACAGTAATTCTGAAGCACTATCTATTTGTCTCCCCAGATTGGGACTCTTGTTGTATTGGCCTTCTCCATAGCTGGCATCACGGTATTTTCTAAACTGTGGAAAGTTCGATGGAAAGTCGTCCGTCTGTCATTTCAGGTAAGAATGCAGATGTGCTACATAAAAAAAAAAAGAGCCCGTGTTAACAACAGCCTTAACAGGAAATATATGGAAAACATGGAAACAGCTGATTTTTTTTTCTGTCAGAGATGTGATTCATCAACATTTTCCATAAAATCTCAGTGTTGATGACACTTCTTATTTTTTTTCTGATTTAGAGGAATGGGGATGAAACATTTTGGTTCATTTCCGAATGTCAATCAGAAACTTCATTTTTCATTTTGAAATGCTGAATTGTTTCAATCAAAAATATGAAAAAATGGTTTCCATGTTTCCAATTCAAATCCTTTCACATTTTTCATTGTGCAAAATGTTTATATTTCTACTTTCTGTTCTGATTTGGAATGGAAACTAATTCTGAAATGTCAACATTTCCTGTGAGAGGAAAACAGTGTTTGCCAGCCAGTCCTAAAAAATATCTTCCCTGAAGCCCTGAGCTCCGGCAGCCTCCCCACTTGGTGTTCCATATTGGGCATAGGGAAATATGGTCACCCTAGCCAAAACCACCATATTTTTGTCAGATTTCCATGCCACTTTTGCATCTTTGAGTGCTTGTTTAACCTTTACAGTCAAATTGATTAGAATTGTATATCAGTCCTTCAAAAACAGTAATCTGGTAAATCGGTTATTTTGGGTTAGTAAAGCATGAAGAATAATCCCAGGCTTGAAGCTGAAACAAACAAAAATAGAAACACAACTGGAAATACTGTGAACCTAAACTCTCTGATCTGAGCTAATGTGCTTTATTTAAATAAACAGGAGTAAATAAATACATTATTAATTTGTGGAACTGGCTGCTGAAGAATATTAGTGAGGTTAATAAAGTAGTCTAGCAAGATTGGGAAAATGATTTGATACATGCAGAAGTAATCAGCTGCTGCAGTTATATTAGTACAATGGTAGTACAGTTTGATATTAAACATTATCATTCAAGTGAGTCACCATGCAATTAGTGGTCTGATTTCCATAACTGGGGACGTTTGTAATGTAGTATTGGAACTGATGCTCGCTGGAATGGCCTGGTGGTCTGGTGGAAGACAGTCAGGTACTGCGGTGATGGGGGCCATATAAGAACCAAATCAGAGAGAAGGATCTGAGTTCAGATGCTGCGCTCAGCCCCTGGGGAAAAGGAGTTCCTTGCATAGCTATCCTGCATCCTCTGGGGCTCACTCAGGAGCAAGTTTGACGGACGCTTGAGGAACGCATCAGTAAACTTCAGCTGACCTGCCCTGGGGATAAAGAAAATGTAGGGGAGAGGGACTTGCTTATGGATCCTGAGAAGTTCTCAAAGGGCCCAAGCTGGGTGTAAGATTGGGGGAAAACTGCCTGTACTACTAGCAGTATTGACTCTGTACAGCGCACTAACTCAACCATGTCAGTATTGTAGTTAAAAACTACAGGGTAAAAGGAAAGCTGCTTGTTTCCATGGATCGGCTTTTCACAGCAATTCTCCTGTCTCCTTTCCAGGTCACAGCTCCCTATCTCCACGTAGGTGCCATAGCAGCCATGGTCCTACTGTCTTGGCCTGTGGCTTTGCATGCCTTCCGAATGAATAGAAAAGGTACCGTGGCTCTGCTTTGTGCTCTGCAGGTGCAGCCTCCCCCTGGAACCTCTGTGCTCTGCTTTGTGTCAAGGGGAGAGCTGGGGAATATAGGCCCAGACTTTCAAAAATAGGGAACAGTTTTCAGTGCCTCAGTTTTTGGGTGCCTTGAGACCTCTTAAAACAGCCAGATTGTCAGCATGCAGGTTCACAGCCCCTGAACGCTTACATCAGCCTATCCGTATACTCAGGGTCACAGAAGGGACTCTTCCAGCTAGCCCACTTAATACCCCACAGCTTGGCTGCCCAGTGAGGCTGTCTCCTTTGCTTGCTCGAGGTTATGAAAAAGAACTTTGATCCGAGGGAGAAAGCAAATGGCAAGGAGTCCAGTCCCTCGCCAGTCTGCTCTGCCAACACTGTGTCCTTGCTACATGGAGCTTCTAAACCACTTAAGGCACCAAGCCAGGTGGATCGCTCAGAGTCCCACTGATTCTATTGCAGCCCCAAACTGTGGAGGGGACGGGGCATTGCTATAACAGGGCTTAATGGGAGGGATTGTTATGGGGGCCTTTTGTTGCAACATCAGCAACTCTTCATTCTGTCCAAATACACAATAGCAGCAGAGAACAGGGCCTGGCTCACCTCTTCTGCCCCCTTTATTCAGGCTGAGAGGTCAGTTCTGACCGTGGCCAGGTCAGATTTATGGCAGCCCTGATGCCAGGTACGACAGCTCTGCTTGCTCACCTCTCCCCTTCTCTAGGGATTGCCTAGGGAGGTCTTACTGAACCAACTTTTAGTGCTTTTGGTGTCCACTGTATGAAACAAATAGATTGTGTTATTGTGGGCCTGGAAGGGTCTGTAACCTCTTGCGGGGAAGGCGTGTCACATGTGAGACCTGGGGCTTCAAACAGCTATCCTGGCTGTGCCAGACAAGAGTGGGCCTTTGGAACAAAATAGGTCAAGTGATTTTTCTTACCTACGGGAGAGGTGAGTACAAATCTCCCTTAGCCTCCCTTGTGAACCGCGCCCTTAGCCTTTTGAAGCAGTGAGCCATTGGCTGCTAATCACCTGTTACCTGTTGCCAGGCTCCATCCCCAAGCTTTCTAAAGGAGAGAGCAAACTATTCCCCAGGGTGCAGCTTCTGAGCCAGGGCTGCTCTCAGCTTGGAACCTTGAAACAATCCTATGTGGGCTTTGAAAGGCAGACTCCTGCCAGGGCCCAAGGCTGGAGTTAGTCATCTCTGCTCAGCTTATTAATAAGGCTCTGTGTCTGGCGCGGAGGTCCCAGAAGTCATGGATTCTGTGACATCCGCTGCTCTGCAGCCAGTCTCGCTGGCACTCCCAAAGTGGCCTCGGGGCTAGCCATGCTGGCCACTGTTCCGGCAGCCCCGGGCAACTGAGCAGCGGCCCTGGGGGCAGTGGGAGAGGCAGGGGATGGGTGGCCCAGAGCAGCTGCTGGCTTCGGTCACCCCAGGCAACTGGTGCTGCTGGTTCCTGGCCTCCTCTTTCAGAGCAGCAACCCCTGCCCCCAGACAAGACAGGTCACAGGCCATGAATTTTTGTTTCTTGTCCTGGATCTGTCCATGACTTTTCTTAAAAGCACCCATGACTCAATTGCAGCCTTACTTCTGAGCCTGTGTGTTGGTTCTTTTACTGGTTGCAATGTTTGCTCTGCAGTGCTTTCTCCTATCAGCGCTTGTTTGTAAAGCACCGGGAAGTAACTCACTGGTGATTACAGCTGCTCCTGGCCTCTGAAGAGAGAGACGAGTTCTGACACTGGCCTGTTTATGCAGGCTGGCCTGCTGAATAGCACTCGTAGGTAGGGAACCATGCAGCCTGCAAACCCCACGTTGGGAGAGAGATACAGTCTCCACCCAAGAGAGGTCGTGGCTGAGGAGCTGAAGAGCGGGTGCTGTTGGTCAGCTTTGGAGGGGGAATACTTGTGTGGCTGCCCTGAACAGCAACATTCATGGCAGCCCTAGTGCCGGGAGTGGCGGCTGAGATAAACCATTTCTCACACATCTCCCCTTCTCCAGGGACGCGCACATACTGGCCCCCTTAAAACATGCTTCCTCTTCAAAGCCTGCGAGCAAGTCAGACAAACCTGAGCTAGTGGTGTCCAGCATGTCTAATCTGCGCTGTCCCCAGATGATAGGGGCTGGGCTGTGTCTCTAGCTTGGACAGATGGCACTGAACACGTAATAGGCTCTCAGCAAATAACAGCCTCCCTGTTTCTTGTGGCCTGAGGAGAAACTTGCTTATTACATAAGAAATACCATGACCGACATAAGTGAACAAACTGCTCTGTTAGAAATTGGGTCATCCCGTCTGTCCCCAGTGTCTCATACTTATGATGCTGTAATATTTGCAACCTTCCCCTCTGTACCCCTCTTAATACACAAAGGAATAATTGCATCTTTGAATTTTAAAACCTGCAGCTACAATGCTTTCTCTCTCTGCCATGGGTTTCCTCATTGTGACAAGCATTAAGGTCATAATTGCCCCTTTGTTTTGCAAATCTGCCATGCCTGAGAGGGTTTAGCACAAGCCCGGATGTTCTCTGGCCCATACAGACATGGGGCCTGAGGGGAAAAGCTGCCAATCCCCTTCCCTGTCTGGCTCCTGCTTGCAACCCTATCCCAAGCCAGTGCTTCTGAAAGCCTGTCCAATTACTCCACATCATGGAAGGGGCTTTTAGAAGAACCCACCTGAAATGGAACAAGTGAGTGTAGCCCTTAGTATGGCTTGATGAGCTTGCGAGCTAATTATTTCCCCCCTACTGGAATGTTCCAAGGATTGATGTGCTGCTCAGAGAAGTTTTATCTGGTGGGAAGGCAGGCCCGAGTGCGAGGAACTCCCGAGTATGAACTCTAGCTCTGGCACTATCTCCTCCTCTCTGGCGCGCCTTCCCCATCTGCAAAACAGTTACGCTTATTTGCCCTCTTTGCCAGTGCTGTTGTGAGCATTAATGAGCTAATGCAAACAAAGATGTTGAACATTCTCACTGGCTCCCTGATCTTTGCGGCTTTCATTTGTGCTGTTCAGAGACACAGCCATGTCTCTAGGGTATGAATTTGTATCTGAAGTGCAGCGCACAGTCTCACTGGGCAGCATGAAGGGGAAGGGGACGCTCTCCAAGGTGCTGTAACAGGAAGCTTGGCCCATCTGCAAAAACTTCTCAGGCTACGTCTAGACTACAGCCAGCGAGCCACTTTTTTGAAAGAAAGCACCCAGGCAGTCTGGATGTTCTCTTTCAAAAAAGCACAGTTTGCATTACATAGAGCCTTTTTTTCGAAAGAGCACTTTTAAAAAAAGGCATTCTTCCTCGTAAAATGAAGTTTTCTGTGGTCAAAAAACCTGCCATGTTCTTTGGATTTACTTTAGAAAGAACATGGCTGCAGTCGAGACACAGGGGAAGTTTTTTCAAAAAAAGGCCACAGCTCTCTAGGTAAAAATGAATCCTGCTGTGGAAAACCATCATTAGAAAGCTGAATGACAAGGGACGCATTTCCCCCACGCCCTCAGGATGCACAGATAAAGTGGCACAGAGAAAGGTTCTCATGGCATCATCCTGCTTTTGAGTGTAAATGCCTCCTACCACATCATCTGCCTAATACTAAATACTATTTCAGCGTTACCCACAAACAGCATCAACCCACTCAGGGTCTATCCTATGACGCTGGGTAAATCCTAGTCCTTCCACAGTTGCAGGGAGGGGAAACTGAGGCATGGACTGTAATTTCCTCAAGGTTGCACAGCAAGTTAAGACACAAACCAAGCATTTGACCCAGCAGTGCTGAATCCCAATTATCTACTCTGACGACTAGACAGACTGGCACAGGGCTTAGTTTGGAGAGCTGCATGAGGCACAGAAAAGAAGAGGATTAACTAATGGGAAGGATTTAGTGATTTAGAGGACCAGATTTGGCCCAAGAGCCCAACAGTTCGGATCTGTCTGTCCCAGAGGCAAACTCGACTGTTATGAAATGGATTAACTCTAGCCTTCTGCATTCTTTCAGTATTTCAGGCAATAATAATTGGTCCATACCTGGCGATCCTTGTGCTCCTTTTCTTGGTACCTCTGGGGATGTACTCACCCTGCATCAGAGAGCTGGGGACTCTGGGGCCCAAACCAGCCCTCCTTGGACACAGAGGAGCACCAATGGTAGGTCTGGAGAGAGGGGGAGATGTTTGGCATTATTCTTTCAGGATCTGTGCTGAGGACTGCAGGTTCCCCCAACCCACCCCAAGATCTATGCAATCAGCTGCTGACAGCCCACAGGGGATTGGCTTTGTTTTGGATTTGCATACAGAAAATGACTTCCTGGTTTCATTAGCAAGCACCCTCAGTTTCCCCAGAGCTTTCTGATGGTTAAGGTCAAAGAACGCAGGCACTGGGGGTAGTGTGGAAATGAGCCGGGGAACACTTCAAAGTGACTCTTGGGAAAAATGCTGAAGAATGGGGATAGTTCACAGCATGAGATGGAGGCAGACACTGGAAGACGCTTCAAGGTGATGAGGAGAAGCTTAAAAGGGGTGTGGGAGAAGATGAAAGATGTGGTGAGACGATGATTTTGGTGGCGATGTGTTGAGTGGCTGAGTGGTAGGCCGGGGAGGTGCAGGTAATGGGAGTCGAGGCTTGAGCTAATTGGAGGGCAGACTAGCATGTTGGCAGTTGGAGCTGAGAAAAAGGAATGCACTAAAAAGCAGCAGCATGATTTGGTGAGAGCCTACATGTGAGATGAAATAGCCACGGTTGACTGTTAGGCTACAAGCCTGTATAATGGGGAGAGTGGAGCTAGTATCACCAGCCACAGGAGAAGAGCAAAGGCTAGCGGTGCAGTTGAACTCTGCCTTGGAAGTACTGATTTAGGGAGGGATGCCTCCTGCTCTGTTACAGACTGGCTGAAAGAGCTGTCCGGCCCGAGGCTTGCCTTCCAGATTTGTAAATGATCCCAGATGCTCCTAGAGCCCTGATGGGACTTATAGGCATGAAACAAGTAAAACAGATTTTCAGATGTTGGGCAAAGTGATCTTTACTGTCAATCCCAGTGGGGTGGGGGAGCGAGGGTGGTTGAAAGCATCCTTGGGAGTCATCTGGTGCCTGTCAGACTGGCCTTCCCTTCTGTCATCTTCCTAGCTGGCGCCGGAAAACACGGAGATGTCCTTTCAGAAGACCATTGAGCACCGTGGGGATGGTCTCGAGTCAGACGTCGCAATTAGGTAAGAGGGCAGCTCTGTGTCTCACCAAGCAACTTGCTCTGGCTAAGATTTCACTTGGCTACGACACGGCTAAGGGCTATGTCCAGTCCCTCATCAGCTAGCATTTCACACAACTGCATGTCAAGCCTGTTCCTGTTCCCACTGTCACAGTGGGAGTTTGGTATTGACTTATTATTTTTTGCATTAGGTAGTGGCTAAGAGCCCTTGTCAGGGACCAGAAGCCCATCGTGATAAGCACCATGCAAACCCTGAACAAAGAGATGGTCTCTGCCCCAAGGAGCTTACAATCAAACTTTATCGTGTATCAAGTTTGTTAGACACATCACAAAAAACACCCAGAAGACACATCTCTAGCCCAATGTGCTTACAAACCTCAGTGACATTTGGATGAGGTGCAGAGAGCACAGTCAAGTTGTAAAGGCATACGAGAGCACTGTAATAGTGACAGCGGAGCCGACAGTCTCCGTGGGCCCAGGGCAAGGTGTGGGGGGACCTGGCTACCCACTTCCAGAAGGGGCAGGGCTGAGGGCAGATGGAGCCCCCCCCCCCCAGCCCTTAGTGCTGCTGGAAGCACGTGGCACAGTGCTCTGGCAGTGATTTAAAGGGGCCTGAAGATCCAGCCAGTGCAGCTGCTACTTCAGCAGCACTGGCGTTTGCAGCTACAAGCCCCAGGGCTGCTGGCCCCTCTGCCCACCCTGTCGGTGGACCTGATTAGTTACTGCCAGGTTCTTCATGTGCCATTCTGGAATCCTTGCCCTTATACTGTTGGGTAGGGTGATCGGCTTTTTGGTGCTTATGTAGTGCTGTGGAAGATATGAATTTAGGTCCCCAAATCAGCACAAACGCTGAAACGTGTGCCCAAGACCTCCACAGAGTCAGGGCTTTACACAGGGTCAAATTCTGCTCCCACTTACATCCTTGTAAATCCAGCTTTGCTCTGCTGAAGTTGACAGAACAACTCCAGAATTATGCCGGTGTACGCTAGAGCAGAATATGGTCCATTGTCATTGTCAAGTCATAGCGAAGTAACGTTATTTCCATTTTGCAGAAGGGAAAACTGAGACACTGGGCAACATGACCTCTCTGAGGTCAACCAGACGACCAATGCAGAGTTGGGAATAGAACCCAGGTTTCCTGACTCCCAGGGTACGTCTACACTGCAATCCGAGGTATGGCAGAAGCATAACAAGCTACCTGAGCTTGCTTCAATCTAGATAGCTTGAGTAATAGTCCTGAAGCCAGGGCAGAACAGGCAGCTGCATGAATTAGCCATGAAAGTATTTACCTTGGGTCCTACAGGGTCTTGCGCAGCCTGTGCTGCTGTGGCTACAGTGCTGTTGTCTGACCTAGCTAGATCAAAGTTTGCTTGTGTCTGTCTGCACATGCTGCACTCTCACCCCTGATTGCAGTGTACACGGTGCAGGCTAGTGTCTGGCCCCATGCGATCACCTATGTGAGAGAGCATTCTACGCCAGGTGCTGTATTGCAGAGGGGGCCCTTTCCATCCTCTCCTTCACGTATAAGTGTGGCCTTGTTCTACGGCGCTCGTGCTTTGAATGACATCGTCCACGTTGCCAAAAGCCCTCTCCTTTCATCACAGCTATGACGGGATTCCCTTCCTGATGCACGACAAAAACTTGAAGAGGACAACAAACATCCGGGAGGTCTTTCCCGATAACATCACTCAAAATCCTGCCTTTTTTTCCTGGGATGCGCTGGAAAAGCTGAATGCAGGAAAGTGGTTCCTCAAGGTAAGGTAGTTCACAGGGAGGCCGACTGGAGGGGCAAGGGAGGAGGAAGAAAGTGGCAGATGCCTTGGGGCCTGACGATTTCAAAGGACTTCCAGCCAATGCAGCTGCCACTGTGGCAGCAGTGGTGCCCGGAGCCCCAGGCTCTTTAAATCGCCGTTGGTGTGCCGCACTGAGCGCTGGGGGAGGGGAGTGGCACCGAGGGCCTGGCTGCCCCCGGCCCTGACCCTTCTACCGGAGGCCTTTCCCCTTCTACCCAAAGTCTCGCCCCTTCCGGGACGGCAGAGCCACTCTCCCCCGCACCTTGCCCAGGGGCCCGGTTTGGTTGTCGGCTCCCCTGTCCTGAGGTCTGTCTTAAAGTGCCTAATTGAAGGGATAAAAGTTGTGGGCATGAACCCAAACCCACTGAAGTCCATGAGAGTCTTGGGATAAGTCCCAATAACTATGCAGGAGACAGCAAGAGGAGGTGTCTTTTTGTTTACTCACTTACGCAACTGTGGTAACTGCGTAGAGGAGGTGGAGGAAAAAGAGGTAGGCTATTCGGACAGGGCCTAGACACAGCCCATAGGGGGCAGGAGAGCAGGGCATCCCCACCCACTTTTTACCAGCTAGCAGCTGCAGAATTAATTCGTTCTCAATCCCGGCCCTGCTTTTTTAATGTGGCTGCAAGGCCGATGTACGGAATCAAAGAACCAGGATTAAAATGTTCATTGTGAGTTAAAGGGGAGAACACAGAGACCTATGGCATATAGAATATGAAAGCTACAGGAGAGAGAAACAGAAATTAACTTTTTCACCCCACTGAGAGCTGATGGGAACCTACTTCCCCCTTAGCGATGCAGGAACTGTGTGTATGCAGCTAACTCCGCCTGACTTTCATTTATCTCCTTGTGTATTTATTTATTTTTAGGACAAACCATTTTCATGCATGGGCTCACTGTCAAGTGCAGATCAAAAATTGGCAAAGAATCAGTCAATTTACAAGCTAAGTAATTTCTTGAGACTTGCAGACAGTGCGAGTAAACTTGTGATATTTGATCTCTACCGCCCTCCAGAGAAACATCCTTACAGGCACACCTGGATCTATAGGACATTGGAAGTGATCCTTGACTCGAAGATTAACCCTCATCTGGTATGGTGATACGACTCCCCCTGCTCCAGTTTGTCGTCCTTCCTTGCCATCCCACTGGTGGCTAGTTGGCTCAGAGCCCTGGCCTAGCCCAGTTATAAAAATGCATTTCCCCAGGGCCATATGGCACTACCCTTCCCCATGCTGGGTAGTTAGATCTCAAATCATCCCATTGATTTTAATGGGATTGCTTGTGGGGAAAGGAATAAGGAAGGTGTTGCAGTCATTCCCCATGCTAGTTATACGCCTTAAGATGATGAGTGTTCTTGGAATCAGTAGTTGTCAATTGCTTTGAGATCCCTCAGTAAACAGGCTCTATCCCAAAGGCCAGATTTTCAGCTGGTGAAAACTAGTGTAGCTCCAGGGAAATCCAAGGAGTTAGGCTGGTCTATACCAGTTGAGGATCCGGCCCCACGACTTCAGAATAGTATCGCCCATTGTAGCAGTGGGAGGCCTACACGCTGTGTCCCACCTTGATGATTTATATCACTGCCGCACCTACGAACCCCTAGTCAGTATCAGGACTCCATGACCCGTATCTCTTTAAAACAATCAGAAAGGGCAACCCTGGCCTCTCTGCCCCTCCCAAAACAATTTCAGTGGTTGGGCCGGTTCCCGGCTAGTGCAGATGACAATGGGCCTAGCTCTAAGGGCTTCAGTGGAGTGATGCCAACTTGTCATTCACCCTGGGTGCAGCTCCACTGGGCAAGCTTTAGTGTAGATTGGGCCTTAGAGATTGCTGGCTACAAAGTTTGAATACACAGGGCCTCTGGGCCTCTTTTCCACCCCTGCCTGTTTTGTGGAGATCTGAATGCCATAATGAATTAGCTAGCTGTTTACCACTGCCATCTACTGTATGGGGTTAGAATTGCCTGTGTGTCATAGGTCCTATGGTGCTAATGGAGATTCTCCCTGACCTTACATGATAGGGGACTGTTTTTTTGAAACCGTAGGATCCAAGTTCTATCCCTGCTTTTGCCATATGCAGTTAGATATGCTGCCGTGTGCAGCAGTGACAAGTGCACACTTCCAAGGGGCAAAAGACATATAGTTGTTACACATCTCAGCAGGCATGTGGGGGCTAAATTCAATAGTTACCCATCTCAGCAGGCTGTGTGGGCCTAAAGTGCATAGAGAGCATTGGATGGAAGTGCCAAGAATTATGACAAATGTAGCTTCTGGGAGGGTATGTCTACACTACAAAGTTAATTCGAACTAACGGACGTTAGTTCGAATTAACTTTGATAGACGCTACACTAGCGCTCCACGGAGCGCTTAATTCGAACTAGGTAAACCTCATTCCACGAGGACTAAGCCTAGTTCGAACTTACTAGTTCGAATTAAGGGGTGTGTAGCCCCTTAATTCAAACTAGTGGGAGGCTAGTCCTCCCCAGCTTTCCCTGGTGGCCACTCTGGCCAACACCAGGAAAACTCTACTGCTCCCCTCCCGGCCCCGGACCCCTTAAAGGGGCATGGGCTGGCTACGGTGCCCGTGCCAGGTGCAAGCCTGCCAGCACCCAGCCAGCAGACTCTCCACCTGGCACGGCTCGAGCCAGCGACCCGATGCCCCCCAGCCCTCCCCCTCTTCCCGGGCCCAGGCTGGCGGCTCCCGGGAGCTTGCCTGGGACCGCAAAAGGCGGGCACCCGCCTGGTCTAGTGTGGACATCGTGGACCTCGTCCACGACCTCCACACTAGGCACAGGAAAGTGGCCATCTAGGGCAGGAGAGCTGCAAGCCTGGCCACCCAGGAGCAGGTGTGCATGAAAATCAAGGTGGTCCACTGAGACCCCCCGACCCTGAGCTTACCATGGCCGTACTGGATCAGACCAAAGGTCCATCTAGCCCAGTAGCCTGTCTGCTGCCAGCGGCCAACCCTAGGTACCCTGGAGGGGATGGACTGAAGAGAGTGACCAAGCCATTTGTCTCATGCCATCCCTCTCCAGCCTTCCACAAACTTTGGGCAGGGACACCACTTCTACCCCCTGGCTAATAGCACTCCATGGACCCAACCTCCATGACTTGATCTCACTTCTCTTTAAACTCTGTTCTAGTTCTAGCCTTCATAGCCTCCTGCAGCAAGGAGTTCCACAGGTTGACTCTTTGCTTTGTGAAGAACAACTTTCTGTTACTAGTTTGAAGCCTGCTACCCATTCCTTTCCTTTGGTGTCCTCTAGTCCTTCTATTATGGGAACTAATGAAGAACTTTTCTTGATGCACCCTCTCCACCTCACTCATGCTTTTATAGACCTCTATCCTATCCCCCCCTCAGTCTCCTCTTTTCTAAACTGAAAAGTCCCAGTCTCTTTAGCCTCTCTTCATATGGGACCTGTTCCAAACCTCTGATCATTTTAGTTGCCCTCCCCTCTCCCATCCTCTCTCTTCCCCTCTCCCACCTCCTTTTCCCAGTCTCCCCAAGTTTTGTTCAATAAAGAGAGATTCTATTTTTGACCACACGTTTTCTTTATTTTGTACATCAGGAAGGGGGGCTTGGGAGGGGTAAGTGGAAGGAGGTGAGGGAGGAATGGGGTACGAACCCCCGATGGGGAGGACTGGGCTGGATCTCCGGGCTTCTGGGGGTGGAAGCTCTCCTGCAGCCCCCCAATTGCCTCCTCTCCCCAGATGGCAGTCTGCAGCAAGTGCAGCCGGTCTGATGGCCGAGTGCTGTGATGTACCCAGTGTGGGCACTCAGGGCACTCCAAGCCAGGACTGCTTTGCAAGCAGGGAACCCCTGAGAACTGTCTGTCCGGGTTGGGGGTCGGGTCCCTTTAAGCACAGCCCTCGGCTAGCCTGAGGCAGCAGTTCCACGCTCTAAGTCCTCATCTGATGCCCTGCCGGCACTGCTTCCGGCCATCCTTAACCCCGGTTCAGGGTCCACTTAATGTGGACATGCTAGTTCGAATTAGCAAAACGCTAATTCGAACTAGTTTTTTAGTCTGGATGCGTTAGTTCGAATTAGCTTAGTTCGAATTAACTAATTCGAACTAAGTTAGTTCGAATTAGCGCTGTAGTGTAGACATACCCTTAATGATCAATGTCTGAGGCTTCTGGGGGATGTTAAAATCCATGTAATTGTGCAATGACTTACATGAGGCTAGGGAAGCTGACAGCCATACCAGGTCCCTGGGGTAGATGAGAGGAGCTCCTGGTCTGTGCTCTCATGGGGGCAGGGCCTTGGGTGAAAGGGACAGGACTGGTGGAAGCCAGCCCACAGCACCGCCTGTAGCATGCCCCGCCACGCCACACCTCCACAGCCTTTAGAGCTGCATGGAGCATGCCATGTGGGGCTCTGGTGGCGATTTAAAGGGCCTTGGGCTCTGGGTGCTGCCACCCTTATTCCCCTTATTTTAGCAGGTATAAATACAAATATTGGTCTGTAAAATTATCCAGTGCTTTTAAAGATCCGGATACAGTATCTGACGCCCTGATCTCCTGTAGCAAGGAGTTCCACAGGCACACCACAGCGTGCTCTGTCAATGAGTCCAAGTCCTTTCTCTGTAGTATTTGAGTATGTGTGTTTATTTTAAATTTACTCCCTGCAGACTTGTGTTTGAAAGTATGTGACAAGTCACTGAGTGAACCCCTCTTTCCTTGTATTATGGGAGTATGTAGAAGGCAGGAGGCTGTTCAGGAATATTCCTGTCAATTCACTAGCTGCTGCTGTTCCTCACAGGTCCTGTGGCTGGACAACAATTTGCGCTCCTATATTCAGTCAACAATTCCTGGGTTTCAGCACATCACGGGCGGTAAGGCCCCAGTTGAGGAGCTATTGAGACGCAATATTTTCAAGCGCAATCTCGCCTATTCTGTAATGTCCAGTGAAGATATCCGGTAGGTTGCTGCATAAGCCTCATATAGGAGGCAAGACGCTTCAGTGGAATTGCAAAAAAACCCTGCACATGTAATAGGCCAGCTTAGTGCATATGGTTATGTCTCCCTTCAGCAATTGGCGTCAGTGACTCTCCCAGACTGGCACTTCCTCCTAGCTCTAGGAGTAGCTCCATTACAGTCTCACACTCAGTCCCTACAGAAGAGCAGCTGCATAGATGGTGCCTAAGTCTTTTGCCTGGGGGGCTACTCCCAGGAGTGCTGGAAGCTCCCTGGAAGTGGGGGGCCGCTAGCACCCGGATTGTGGCCCTGCCTCACAATTCACTCCTCCCCCATAAGGCCCCACCTGCACTCCATGCCTTCCCCCCAACCATGGCCACACCTGCGCTCTTCCCCACCCACCCTCCCCCCCTGAGGTCCTGCTCCACTCTGCCTCTTCCCTCCAAGGCCCCACCCTCACTTCACCTCTCTGCCTGCGGCCGCACCCCTATCACTTTGAAAAATGGACTCTCCCACTTTTTTCCTGCCTTAAGGGTGAGCAAGAGGTGGCGAGGCCACGTGGTGGTCAGGGCCATGGGGAAAGAGGCAGAGTGGGGTCAGGAAGAGGCGGAGCATGGGTAGGGTCACAAGGGGGGAGGGGTGGACTACAGGCATGGTCTTGGGGGTACAGGGCCAAGGTCTATGTGCTGGGGGCCTTCCCACTTCTAGAGAGCTTCTAGCACTCCTGCGCCCAGGCCACAAAGGCGGTGGGCTGGTGGCCTCCAAAAAGAGGTGACTCACAGCTGACATTGCTCCCTGTATGGCCATCCTATTTATTCTGGGGAGGCTTAGCCTCCCTAGACCTCTTATACATGCCACCCACGGAGCATCTGTATGTATGTGGGCATGAACTGGTGCTTATAATTTCAACTGCGACTACCGCTGAAGTCATGATAGGTGACTCTTTGCTGAGATCCCAGTGAATCAGTGGTGGTAATGTAAGGCGAACCCTGGAGTTCTCATTTCCTGATTTTTCCACTGACCTCAATAGGTGGTGAATCATCCCCAAAGTCAGAGAGTGTTGAATAGAATTAACCATTCAACTGCCTGGCATCCTATGACTTTATTTATGTGCACAGCAAAACTCCATCCAGATTACACTCAAGTGCCATGTGGAATCACAGTTATGGAGCCTAATGGGTTTACCTCCATTTGCAGATTCCAGATCTAGGGACCTTTCCTTTTGGTACTTCAGAAACTGCACTGTAGTTGTTCTAACGGTAATTAGATTTGCTATGTAGATTACATGTAAAGGGGTGGGGCTTTATTATAGAAAAGGAGAAACTAATATATGGGGCCCTACTTAATTCATGATATTGTGGAAATCGCAGGTCAGATTTGGCTTCTGCTGCAGTTTTGAGTTTAGCTCTCTTACTTTTCATATATTTTGAGTATATAGTTGTTAGTGCGCTAGCATTCAATGCCTGTGAAAGCTCGATTTCTTCAGCAGTGTTTTAAGACTTTTAGTCTTCTGAATTTCAAGCCATGTCTACACTGAAAAGATTTGTTGACATTCATAAGTTGCCAACAAGAAAGTTGCTAAGTCATGTTCACGCTGCCGCCCTTTGTCAACATATTATGGTAACATTGTTAGCTCCCCCATTAACAGAAAGAGCAAAGCAATGTGGGTAAGCATCCCAGAGTGCCCAGTGTTACCTTCAGCCTCTAGGCACTCTGGGAACTTGCAACGTAGTGCAAGGCATTTTGGAAACATGAAAAACATCCTGTCAGCCACCAGTTTGCTTCATGGACCTCCGAGGGCTTCCGGCTTCCTTCCGCACCCTTTGAAACTGACAGTCCTTGCTATGCACTGCAGCATCTTCTGTGAGATGGATGGATCCCAGACTTCTCTCCTGTGGTGTGTTCAATGTGCTTAGGACATCTCACATTGCAGCAGAGCTACTTACGAACTCAGTATCAGAAGACGACGACTCGGATGTGGACGACGGTGTGACATGGGCAGCAGTGAAGGGGCAGGGCATTGGGCTGTCACAGAGCAGCTGGGCAGAGTAGTCTGTTGCTTTAGGCTAGGGAAACCAGCACTGAGTGGTGGGATCACGTTGTCATGCAGGTGAGGGATGAAAAGCAGTTGCTACAGAACTTCAGGGTGCATAAAGCAACCTTGCTGGAGCTGGCCTCTGAATTGTGGCACAAGGACACCTGAATGAGAGCTGCTTTCTTGGTAGAGAAGCATGTTGCCATTGCTTTGTGGAAGCTGGAGACTCCTGATTGCTGTCATTCAGTTGCAAATCACTTTGGAGTGGGGAAGTTGACCATCGGGGCAGTGCTTATGCAGGTGTGCGGGGTAATAAATCACATTTTGCTACATAGAACTGTAACTCTGGTTGGCTTTGCTGAAGTGGGCTTTCCAAACTGGTGGGACATTTGATTGCATGCACATTCCCATTACAGTACTACCCCACTCTGCCACAGAATACGTCAATCAGATTGGGTACTTCTTCATGGTGTTTCAGACACTTGTGTTTCACTGTAGGTATTTCACAGACATAAATGCAGGGTGTGGATCCAGTGTTTTATAAAAATGGTAAGTCTTGGGTGCAGCACCAGTCTGGCTGTTTACCTCCTTTGCCTTCTGGTAGTCCTGTCAGAGGTCCTTCATCTTGGCTCTGCATTGCTGGATGTCTCAATTGTACCCTTTCTTATAAAGGGCTCAAGAAATGTGACTGTACGTGTCCTGGTTCCTACGGGTCACACTCAGCTTTGATTGCATTGATTTGTCACCCCACACACTGACAAGATGCAAAAGCTCTCAGGTGCTCAAGTAGGAAAGCGTGTTGAGTGATAGCTACCTCTGTTTCTCCAAGAAGACACCAGGAGGACCACTAAACAATGAGTCAGCTAGCAGGAAATGAATTTTAAAGTTCCTGGAGTTTGCAAGTGGGAGAGTCATTTCTGTTTACCTGCTTACATGGCTGCAGAGCAGTGGAGTTCAAAGCCAAAGTGTCCAATCGAGCATTGTGGGAAACATCCTGGAGTTCAATAAACTCGAGAAATGCTGTCTGTAGTTCACACTGCATGACTGTCGATGGTAAAGGGAGTGGGAGAGACAAAAGACTCTTGCAAAGGGGAAGCTTTTTGTCGCCAAAACTGTGCATTTATTGTGACTTTTGTTGCATTGCAGTGTGCACGCTCTCCAGGTTTTGTTACCAAACAGGGAGATTTGGTGACAAAAGTAGCCAAGTATCAGAGGGGTAGCCGTGTTAGTCTGAATCTGCAAAAGCGACGAGGAGTCCTGTGGCACCTTATAGACTAACTGAAGTGTAGGAGCATAAGCTTTCGTGGGCAAAGACCCACTTTGTCAGATGCATCTGACGAAGTGGGTCTTTGCCCACGAAAGCTTATGCTCCTACACTTCAGTTAGTCTAGAAGGTGCCACAGGACTCCTCGTCGCTTTTGCAAAAGTAGCCAGTGTAGGCAAGCTCTTATATTGTACTGGTCACCTTTTTTAATGACTGTAAAATAGTTGTAGCAAAATGTATGATCATCAAAAAATTAGCAGGGATAACATAATACTTGAGAATTGATTGATACTATTCCAGCAATTTTTGATTAACTCTAGCTTTTTCAAATTGCCACTATTAATAAAGGTTTGTTATTACTTTTCCCATGATTTTCCATGTCTTGTTTGCAACTCAGCTGCAAATATTTAAAAGTCATCCCATGAATCAAGAAGGGCCTTACTGATAGTAATGTCATTGGCATGGGTGAATACTGAATTGGCAACTGACCACTGTCTCCTAGCGGATGGTTTATAGGAGATATAACCCTAGTGCTACCACTGCTACAAGTTTACAGTACCTTGAAAACACAAAACCTCAAATGGAAGGGCTCATGTTTCAGTGAGTAATTTCTAGAATGATTCTGTCTCATAGAAAACTCAACTCTGCTGTTCTGTTCACTCTCTATAGTTGCAATTTCTGCTTTTCTCAAACAGCAAGAGCACTTCAGTTGTCAAAAAAGCAGCAGTTTATTGCTTTGAATGGGAAGGTGCTGCAGTCTTTTCTAACAATGCTTGTTCCAAAATTTCAAGCAGCACTAAAACAGATCAGTGTTTCACTGTATTCAGTGATATTGAACAACAACAAGTATTGATACTGACAATATATCTATTTGGAACAGGCACCATTTGCTTTAACAATCTAGGATGAATGGTTACATTTTATTAGGTGCCATTTAGGAATACTTTATAACGGGTTAGTAAATGATGAATGGCGGTTATAAGCCTTTTGGACATTAGAAAAACTTCCTACCTGTCAGGGTGGTTAAACACTGGAATTAATTTTTAGGTGGGTTGTGGAATCTCCATCATTGAAGATATTTAAGAGTATGTTAAACAGACACTTGTCAGATGACCTCTTAAGGTCTCTTCTGATTCTATGATTCTATGAGAACCAAGTGTTATTGATGGTTATAAGGGCCATCTGTAAAAGGTGTTACAGATGGATGCAAGCTAAGGTTATAAGTGGCCTATACAATTCATTAACTATTGATTAAAACATCTAATCGTTAACTCATTATAAACTGAGCGTTAATACAAAAGCATGACTGAAAGAACCTTGTTTTTACATTATTATTGGAATGTGACTGTCCCCAAAGGATCAGATGTTCCAGTCTGTCCAATAATAACTGACTTGTCATAAGATCAGCTGGTTGGCCAGTCTTGGCTCCTTCCACTTCTAGGTTTTCAAACGCCCCAGGCAGTCCTCCTCAATGCACTGTTAGCAGTCCACCGAACTGGCCCAAAGAGAGGCCATTTGCCCTTACCATTGCTTTTTGATGGAGGTAAACATGTCTTTGTATTTTAAAGGAAATATGCTCAGGCCAACATCACCACCAACTTCTACGTGATCAGTGAGCCGTGGCTCTTCTCCCTGGCCTGGTGCGCCGGAGCACACTCTGTGACCACCAACACCATACACATCCTGAAGAATATCAACCGACCTCTCTTCCTCATGGTAAGGAGAAAAACCCAGGCCTGCTCTCTAGAAGTGACTGGCTGGAGAGGATGGTCGTGGTTACCTGTGTCTATTGCAAGACAGGTTCATCCCTGCAGTGGAATGGAGATGGAGGGGAGGCCCCTTGACCTGACACAAGCTAAGGGGATGTCCTTTCTGGTAGCCTTGTTTAAATGGGCCCTGTTGGCCTCTGGAGGAGGAATCCAGGTTTGGACAAGCCCTGCTCTCTCCTTGTTCCTCTGAAGACGTGGAGGTGCCATGGAGGCAGTGTAAAGCCCCCCCATCCTCACCCTCAGCACCAGTATTCCCTAACAGAAAGGGTGAGGAATTAATCCCTCAACTGCCATCTCTTGGTGCCAACCACATTGGCACTAAGGGGCACTGTGAGCCAATGATGGTTCAGACCCAGTGACACATTCTGACTATTCATAGGACTAAAACTCACTGTACCCTCTGGCAAAACGTCCCCAGTGTGGCTGAGAAACACAGCTGAGCCACGGCTTGGTAGAGCTGAGCAACCCAGGCCTTGAGAGGAGGGAAAAGAAACCTATTTTAGAGAGCCCCTGAAGAGCCAGGGCTCACACTTACCTGACGAGACAGCCTCCCGCCTGCTGAGGGAGGTCTTCTGTCTAGATGTCCTCAACCACGCTGGTGGTCTTGCAGCACCCTAGCTTCCTGCTCATGCGTGACTTTGCTGTGAGGCGCTTGTGTTTTCCTCCTGCCACTCCAAGAAATCGGCCAGAGAAACCTGGGGATCCCAGTGTATTCATCCAGAGCGTCTGAATACACTGCTGGGTTAAGAGGTCTCCTGCACTGTGGGCCCCACCCATAATCTGCCCACCCCGAAGATTACTACATTTTCTAGGTAGCCATCGGGCCGCCTTCAAGCTCACAAATGGGACATAATCACCGATAGGCAAAACCTGCAAAGTTTAGACACAAATCGGGACGTTCCCAGTGGTCAGGGGCTTTCAGACTTAGGGATTTGATACAGGGCAACGGTCCCCAAATTTATCCTTACCCCTGTCTGTGACACCTCCCCCTGTCCCCTGAGCTGGGGCTGGGAGCAGGACCACAGCTCCCAGGACTAGAGAGAGGGGAGGAAGCAGACAGGTATGATGCCTAGGCTGGGGCAGAAGCTGGGACTGGAGCTGCAGTGTGGGGCCGAGGTTGTGAGCAGAGCTGTAGCCAGGCCTGCTGTTGGGTGCAGAGCTGCGTCAGACTGGGGACATGGCCAGGTGTGGTGCTGTGAGCTGTGGCTGGGGCCCTCCCACATCCCTCCGCAATGTTCCTTCCCCTCTAACCTCTAGGGCACACCCCACGGTTTGGGCACTTTGGCCTATTGAGTAATCAGCCAGCCAGGATTTAGGGAGTGTCTGAATGGTGACATCGCAGGTTGTGTTTCGTCCAGGAGCTGGGCAGTCCCAGAACAACAGGCTCAGTCTGTGTCCAGCCGCCTCACTAAAGGATCCCCACCCGGTTCCTTCCCACCGAGTGCAGGCTCTTCCCTGCTGCCAGGCACGTGGCAGGCCCCATCTCTGAGTCTGAGGGTGAGCACTTGCCTACTCCTTGACAGGAGGCCACACCCAGCGAGGTGGCTGCTCCTCTCAAATAACTGAAACATCAGGAAGGGGCACTGCAAGCGTCACAGGACAATCCCCCAAATGACATTGCAAATCAGATTTTCGTTTAGACGAAGCTATTGCTGCTGGCCACCTTCTCTGTTCTCTTCCAGACGCCAAAGGAATACAGAGTCATGTGGCTTCTCACAGACGTGGTGGCTGCTCTGCTCATCTCACTCATATTTGCTTTCCACTGGTAAATATCCTGTGGCTAAAATCTCCAGGGACATTGATGGCCCCAAACCTCTTAGAGTTATTGAAATGATGCTGCTAGGGGCCTGTCTCCATCACAAAGATAAGTTGACGTAGGGCGGCTTATGTCAACCTAGCTATGCGGTGTACACACTGTAATGCTCCCTGTCGCTTTAACTCACCTGCTATGCAGACCTACTAAAACTATCTTGGCCTAATGCTTGGGATGGCATAGCAAGGGTGAGGCAATGCCTGTGTTATTAATGTTGCTCCAAGTAGCCTCCAGGAAGGTGTCCCACAATGCCCACCATGACCTCGCTGGTCACCCTTTTGAACTCTGCTGCCCCACCGCCAGGTACGCGGGTGAATGTCCCTTCTCTTGTTTAAAGCCCCGGGAAGTTTTGAAGTTGATCTTCCTGTTTGCACAGGTGGAAAGCTCACTTAGCAGCTGTCCAGCTGAGCACGGCCGACTCCCTGCAGCAAAGGCACTTCTGCCTGGAGTGCATGGGAGGCAGGGGATCCCCTGGGTCCATGGGGAGAGGAGGATGTGCAGGCACAGATCCACTCCTGCTCCAGGACCCTGCTTGAGACATTGCAGAAAAAGGGCTGACGAGTGACTCAAAAATCAAAGAGCGGCAGTAGGCACAGCAAGGCCAGGGAGGCAAATAGTCCCTCTGCTGCGGCTTTGCAGACATGCTGCTTTTACAAGGTGGGGCTCCAAACATGAGGTGGTGTATGGGCGGGAGGCTGGGAGCAATCTGGGTAGGGGCCAAGGTGCTTAGCCTCACGCTGCGGGAAAACTACAGCATGGCTTTAGGGAAGAATGAAAAGAACCAGAATCAAAACTTTCTCTGGGCAAGTAAAACCAGAAACCCCTGTGTTGGTTTATTTTTTTATATATGAAAACTGTGCAGGTTTAAATTACTGATGGAGGGTGGGAAATGTGTGTACGACTCTAGTGTAAATGGTTCATTAAAGAAAAGAGTTTATTTCTCCCGAGGAAGGTTTTTGTGTTAAAACAAAACCTCGTTTTCAACACACCTTTTACTTGAGTAAATTCCAGGGCTTCTCTGTGCTCCCTTCTCCCACTCTATGTATGTTCTTGGGACTGCAGCGGTATGGAAGGTGCTCCACCCTCATGGGCGATTAAACACAATGGCTACGTCTAGACCTGCATGATTTTCCGCAAATGCTTTTAATGGAAAAGTTTTCCGTTAAAAGCATTTGCGGAAAAGAGAGTCTAGATTGGCACGGACGCTTTTCTGCAAAAGCACTTTTTGTGGAAAGGCGTCCGTGCCGATCTAGACGCGCTTTTGCGCAAAAAAGCCCCGATCGCTATTTTCACGATCGGGGCTTTTTTTGCACAAAACAAATCTGAGCTGTCTACACTGGCCCTTTTGCGCAAAAGGACTTTTGCCCAAACGGGAGCAGCATAGTATTTCCGCAAGAAGCACTGATTTCTTACATGAGATCGTCAGTGTTCTTGCAGAAATTCAAGTGGCCAGTGTAGACAGCTGGCAAGTTTTTCCGCAAAAGCTACTGCTTTTGCAGAAAAACTTGCCAGTCTAGACACAGCCAATGAGAGCCACACTTCCACCCCGCTGTGAGAGTCTCATTGGTGTATGTACTTGTGAAAGTCCTGTTTCTTCCCCTTTAAAGAGCCATCCCCCTGCATGTACAAGGTTTCCCTCAGTTTATATGGGTG
The DNA here is from genome assembly GCF_049634645.1 of Pelodiscus sinensis. Lineage (NCBI taxonomy): Eukaryota > Metazoa > Chordata > Testudines > Trionychidae > Pelodiscus > Pelodiscus sinensis. The sequence goes on from NC_134711.1 coordinate 317,236,566, forward strand.
TGGACTAAAAATCTATGCCTGGAAACAGAATGTAACTTTATTATTCCCCATCACATGCTACCATTCACAGACGATAGAAATAGGTGCCTGTGAGTGGCCAGGTTCATAGCAGGATGCAAACAAACAGTGCCAGGCTCAGCATGCTACAGCTAGATGTTACTTTGGCCCTGTGTTAAAATGCTCCATCAAGGCCTCCCCCAGATGAATAGCTCCTCCCCCAATTGGGTGCCCCTTCGAGCTTTGTGTTCCAATGCATGGCACAATACTGAAAGCGCAGTGGCGGACCCATGCTTTGGCTGGCTTGCAAGGTACCAAAGCAGTCGCCGTGCAGCTGGAAAACAAACATGCCCAAGGACTGATGGGATTGAAAAACCTGTCTCATGTGATGCTGAACCCGCTCCCCTGAGGCATTGCAAACCCTCCCCCAGCCCGGCTGCACAGTGAGATAGCTACTCTCCGTGCACTGCTCTCTGTGCCCACGCAAGAGCTGCCACTACGCATGTGCTCTGGGGACACAAGGAGCTTAGTGTGGCCATCCAACAGTGGGTTCATGGTGCCATACCTCAACTTACCTGTGTAGTGTAGACGTAGCTAACTCTGCCTTGCTGCGATGGAGGGGAATGAACTAGCTGACCTGTCCAACCCAAAAAGGCCTTCAACTATCACTATCCACCTTGTTCTCACCCCTTAGCCTGGCTTTCCCCTTCACACTTCTTAACCCAGACCTTCCTTTGTATGCCAGGGCCAAACGGCTTAGCCCCTTGACTGGGACTATGCTCCCCCACAACCGGGATGAATTTATGGCTCCTATCTCACCTCCAGCCACCATCTGGGCAGGGCCTACACTTTCCTTTGTTTCATGGGGCACCTCGCATGTGTCCGGCTGTTCAGCTGACAGCAGTAGCAAAGAGGTCTCACTGCAGCCGGGGCGTAGTGAAGGGAGCCTCACAGCCCTGCTGCCGTTTGGGTGTCACGTGCCACTTAGCAGCCTAGGACAATCTTAGATTTAGGCTCTTTTGAAACTGAGGCACTTTTGAAAACCCTTATTTGTGTCACCCTGGCGCCTCGTGGGCTCAGTCAGGTTGGGCCCCTGTTGTGCTCGGCACTGCAGAGAACCAAGAACCAGCTGCTGGGCACGGGGCTGGCGCACAAGGAAATCATCAGACAATAGTGGGCAGGTGGAGCAGCTGCCTGACCCAGTCTCTGTGCCTGTGGCTTCATCGCTGGTTTAACTCTTTCCAGGTGGAGAGAGAAGGGCTTGGCCTGCTGCGCAGATAACAGCGGCGCAGTGCTCGAGAATGGGACCTACAACAAATTCCGAACGGGTGAGTCCCGTGCTCGTGGGGATTGCGGCTCCAGCACTCTGCAATGAGGCCAGCGTGGGGCCTGGATGGGGGCTTGTGTAGCTGAAAGATCAGTGCCTGGGGTGCAAATCTAACAGGGTTCACGCCTGCTGCATGCTGGCTGTCCACAGGCATCCTGCTGCCACTCATGGACTGCTCCCATTGACTGCCCCTGGTGTCAGAGCCGAGGAGAGCACAGCAAAGCCCGTGAGGGCCTGTTCAGTGTGTGGGGCAGTGCACAGCAGGCTAGTGTGATGCAGATTTAGCTCTTATCCTCAGCCCCACCCAGGAGTCCACACTTTAGTCAAATTACGTTGGGTCATGAGCATCAACAGTTTTCCTCAGCTGGGTCATGAGCTCTGGAGCGTCCCCTCATATTTTGTGTATGCAGCTTGCACCATGTTTAGCTTACTCCCTAATTTTGCCTGTGCCACAGACTTACAGTGTAATTGGGTTGGTGGTTCAGTGAGAATAATGCTATAATGAGAATAGTCCTGTGTCCTGAGTTATTCTGTATAAAGCGAACACGGATTATGCAGCCTTAAGGCCATGAGTTTCAACGCATGAGAGTCAGGAACTAGGAAAAAAATTGGTTAGTTCATCCACGTGGAACATACTGTTCTAGCTAGTGGTTCCTCTAAATGTATACACCCAAAGCACCTGATTCACCACTCATGTATCCCAATATTACAGCACGGTAAGACCAGTGATTTTGCTGGCATTACATCAGTGAAAACCTGAAGGTAACTGAGAGCAATGTGGCCGAACTAACATTACAGCTTGGTGCCACATTCACAGCTCAGCTGAATGCCCCAGCGGCCGGCAGCTTGGGCTGGGCAAAGCTGGGAGCTGTAAGGTCATGACCAAACCAGCGGGGGCTTTTGCAAATGAAAGCTGGGAGCTGTAAGGTCATGACCAAACCAGCGGGGGCTTTTGCTTTTGAGCCCGCAAATGAAACTGGAATGTTGAGAGCTTTAAAGCCTCATTACAACAAACTGACTGAACCCTGGAGCAAACACAGTTGTTTTTAAGGGCCACTGCTGGTTTTCCTGGGACAGCCCACACAGGTCTGCAGGTGGTTTCTGGTTCAACCCGTATCCTCTTTTCAGAGCTCAATGATCTGCCAATGGTCGTGGCCTAAGAGAGCATGAGGTCCTGCTTGTCATCGGGAGAACAGCCCGCCCCAGACTGAGACGCCGTGACGCTGGACAGACACTGAGCCTGGATCAAGCTGGAGAAGCCCTATGGCTGCTGCGTCGTTAGCTGAGCTGGCTCCAGACGGAGGAGTCCTGTCGGTCAGGGCCTGACAACAGCTGGGGCGTTCGGATGAGCCAGAGGTGCCTTTTAACACTGTGATTGCCAGCACCTGTCTCTGGGACTCAGCTCCATGGCTGTGAAGTGCCCCTCCCTCCACAAATGCCTAAAACCCTTCCACACGCCTCTCCCTAGCCAAAGACCCCAGGGCCTGCTTGGCAAGAGACCGGGACAGGCAAGCAGCTGCAGTGGCTGGACACCGACAGATGCACCTCCCAGCAGAATGGAGTCCGTCTCTGTGCGATCGCTGGCCCTGTAACACCCAGAAAAACAACTTTTAATATGTGGCTTTAAAGCTGATGGTTTTTTTTGTATGGCGGAAATAAAACCCACCTGCAGAGTGATCATCTGTAGGGCTCAGAAGTGGCAGGGAAGGGAGGGGTGAGGAGCAGTGTGTTGAAAAGGGCAAGTCTTGCCCCTTCCCAGCAATCACATAGAGGTCCGCTGGCCCTTCCCTGTGTCAGAGCTGGAAGCCAGGAGCTCTGAGGTGTCAGTGGGGGGAGGGCTGCACATGGACCCCCCCTTCCTTACTCAGCCTTGGGAAAGAGAGCAGTGGAGCGAGCGGCCAGACTCCCACGTGGCAATGAGAAACGGGCGTGTAACTCCCCGGGGCAGTTTCCACTGGGACGCCGGCCTCCCAGGCCCCGTGGCTGCTGCACACGCAGAGTGGGGTCCGTTGCCTGCATTGTACACACAGCAGGACATGCAGCCAGGCATTACGGTGCAATTAACAGCCAGACGGTTGAAATGCTAGTATCAGGGCAGGGACTGGTAAGGCCAGGGGTTTCTCCATGTAGTTGTTAGCCCAGAGCCTGGGCTGTATTCAGGATCTGTGTCTGCCTGTGGGACTTTAACAGCCTCTCTATGCTGCTGTGGGCGTGGGAAGAGGGAGGGAAGTGATCTTCCGCATGCTGGCAAATGGTTGGCCAGGCCAGAGTCCTGTATGTTTCTCAAACCAAGTACAGCACAGACACGGATGGTCATGGTCACGGGTGGGGCATGAACCACTCCCCTCTCGACCTGTGCCCTTTGGCTGCTAATCTCTGGCTCTGCCCCTTCTGCCTGAAGCTCCCCTTCCTTCCCCCTGGAGTCCCAAGCTGCCCCCCTTCCCCAACGCCTCGGCCCGTCTGCCCCAAGCTGCTGGCCAACCCCCCCCAACTGCTCCAGTCAACCTGTCACTCCTGTGGCTGCTAGGGTTGCCAGATGTCCGGTATTGAACCGGAACATCTGGTATTTTCACCTCTTGTCCAGCAAAAAAAAATCAGAAAACACCAGACACCTAAAATGTCTGATACTTTCTGATTATTTTCCCGGCCAGGAGGTGAAAATCCCAGGCTATCCAGCTCAATATGGAGGCAGCCTGGCAATGCTAATGCTTACTGGGCTCCACAAGGGAGCTGTCTGGCCTGGTGCAGGCAACCTGTTTGGACCTCACCACGTGGTTTTAAAGGGGCCATGGTGTTTTTTTTTGTTTTGTTTTTTTACTTAACAAATGTTTTCTGTCGTGTTTTTTTTTCGGTATTTTTTTCTGTAACCAGCTGGCAACCCTATGTGGGTGCCCTTGGCCACTCCAGCCCATGGCTGCCAGCCATTGGTGGAACTGAGCCCCCACCATCTTCAGGGGGTGGGAGAACAGGGCCATGGCTTGGGTCAGAGGCCACTTAACCTCTCTTGGCCTGAGAGACCCATAGCCCATGGGGGTGGTGCAAGGGGCTAGCCCATGGTACCCAGCAGTGTGCATTATGCCTGCTGGGAGTGGGGGACAAGGAAGGCCTCTTTGGCAAGCTCAGAAGGGTAAAGGGGGTGTCTGGTTGTAGGTTTGTGCACTGACTATGCTCCCCTTCCGCCAGCTTTGGTCTTTGCTTGGAAGGGTGCAGCTGTACAGGCATCCCTCCCTGTCTGTCTTGCTGCTTTAGAAAGTCTCACCACCTTATCTTTTCACCCTCCAGCTTGCTGCTGGCACACGCTGGTAGCAGCTGAGTGCAGCTTTCCAATACTCGGACAAGCCATGTGAGTGTTTCCCAGGTGTAAGCCATCACCGTGCCTTGGAACATACGACCATGCAGTTCGTAACGTGTAATTGCTCTTTTAAATGAAAGGTCGCTCCCGCAGCCTGGTGACACGCAACCTCAGCGGCTGTTACACATACAGGCCTCAGCGGAGGAGGCAAGCAGGGTAATACTTTCTGGTGCAATCTGTGAGAAGCTGCATGGTTCTGCCAGTACTGAGCGAGTCGCCATTATTAGTGCAATTTTACCATTAGGGGGCGGAGCCAATACACTGACTGGAGGCTAGCCCTGGGCCTGGCTACTCTCAGGCCTGGCTAGTTGCACACAGGACAATTTTTCTTTGTCTCATTAAGCACTAGAAAAATTACCCCCACCCCCTCCAAATCTACCCTATCAGTGTCTACTGAACCTGATGGGCCCAAGGCCAGACACAAAAGTCAATACCAGCTCAGTTTTCGGGATGGCCAGAGCTGGGAACTGGTCCTTTTCCACCCCCTTAGCCTGTCTATGCTCAGTGATGGCCAGGACTCCAGGGGATAAGCACTGGGTTTGTTTTTCTATCAATCAGCATTCGACACGTAAGAACAGCTTTTAGTTTTTCGGCCCAATGCAACTGTTAAGCGCATTGCTGGGAGGTTCACCTCCAGCTTGGCACAGGCCGGAGAGATTCAGCTGCAGTAGTGCCTGTGTCAAGCCCCCAGCCTGGGGCTGAGCTAGCACAGTGCATTTAGAAAGCCATGGAACCATGACTTAAACGCCAGGTGATAGCAAATCTGCTGTAGTCCTTGGCAAGCAGTTCCAATGGCCTTAGGCCTTCTTGAACATTGGCCAATGCATGGCTGGGCACCCATCTGGCTCACCTATGTGTTAATGTCTATTTTATCAATGCACGGTTGATAAGAATGTGATTCCTAGTTAGACTTGATTGTAAGATGCGTCTCCCCTTGCTCTCATGTATACCAGTTGCAGCCCCTGGTATAAAGTGATGCAGCATGGGTGGTGAATTACACATGTACGGTGGTTGACAGTGCAAACAGGAAAGCAGCATTAAAGTGCTGGTCCTGCGCAGAGGTGAAAGTAAGTGGGTGCACCCTGGTATGCGGCTCCTGCAAGAGCTGGCTGAGCTGCAGCAAAAGCTATTTGACGAGCTGGCCGGGACCTGGGTTGCAAGAAGTCTCCTCTTGACCTAGCACTAGTCTACACTGGCTAGTATAGATGACTCTCAAGGGTCAGGATTTTTCACACGGCCGACCGAGGGACATAGCTTTATCAAAATAAAAATCTAGTGTAAACAGCACTTAAGAGGAGGACTAACACTTGTATGTCTACACTGCATCTCTTTAGCACAAAAGCCTATGCAAACAAAGTGCAGATTAGCATATTTTCCTGCTTCATTTGCATAATTAATCAGGGGACATTTTTGCACAAGAGGCTTTTGCACAAAAAGTAGCTCTCTACACAGCTCCTTTTTGGGCAAAAACACCCTCTTTCACAAGAGCCATTCTTCTCAATTTTTTCAGAAAGAATAGCTCTTGTGCAAGAGGGTGTTTTTGTGCAAAAAGGAGCTGTGTAGATGGCTCTTTTTTGCACAAAACTCTTGCACAAAAATGGCCACTAATGAATTATGCAAATGAAGCATGACAATATGCTAATCGGTGCTTCAGTTGCATAGGCTTTTGTGAAAGAGGGGTGCCCTGTAGTTGTAGTGAGAGAGGAACTAAAGTATGTGCATGTGTGCGTATACACACACATTCTCCCCCTTTCAGACTTCTTAGAAGCCTAAAATAAAACTGTAATCCAAAATAGTCCCCCTTGCGTTGGAAAGAAGCTCTGTTGTATTTGTGTTTGTCTCTAATGAGGCAAAAAAAATGTTTTGAGGCATATGACCAAGGTGTTTAAACCGTTCACAAGTGTGAAGACTCCTTGTTTGCTCATATATAGGAATAATGATCTTAGCAGAGGAGTACTTTTACAATCACATATACGTTGACACTATTTTCCTCATTTTACAGTTTGAACTTCCAAGGGATTTTGTGATGGTTGATTAGTTAAACTGATACACAAATATAAAACTGCAGGACATGATAAAGATCGGATGAACTCAGAATGAAAATAATTGTTCTCTCTTCAGCCTTTGGGTATGAAAACATGTAAGCTTTTAAAGTATAGCTTCAACTTTAAATAAATGTAATTCATGGATTCTTAAAAACATAGCAGTAGCCTCACCACCATGTGCAAAACGAATTAGGATATCCGCTTCTCCCCTGGCAACGTTTTGAAATCTCAGTGGAGTCACATCACTCCACACCTGAAATGCCTTTTTGATCGCTTTCACCACCATAGAACGAGGCAGATCAGGTGTATAATTCAGAATCCTTTCAGCAGCAAAAGAAAAGAAATTATTGTCATTTAAGGCATGGAATAATATGACAGCATTAAAACAAAACAAAATGCACAAAAGTGGCATATAACCAAGCTGTAAATCAATACAGTCTTCCTCCATCCTGGAGTTCCTGGAAATGTGCTGTAATCTAATACATCGGGGACTCCACACCTTGGCCGTGCCATCATTTCTTCTGTTTGTGAATTTAATTTTCCTGTTACAGTCAGGTGGAAACATTTCTGCATCTCTTTAATTTTCTCTTCTAAGTCCCAACCACCTACTTTATTAATAGATGGAAAGAACCTGTGCAGATAATCCTGAAAATAAAAAGAAACTTTAGATTCAGGGTTCATCTCCAGTTGTGTTCTCTTATACCTTAAAGAATCAATTTGTCGGCAAGTATAAGATCCAGATCCTTGACTATACTTCAATTACTAGATCCTAGAAAATCACAGTACTCTGTCATAAAAGGGAAACAGTTCAGACAGATATGAGACCACTTTTCCAATATAAATGAACACTAGGGGCTCATCTACATTGGCCCCTTTTCCGGAAGGGGCATGGTAATTTTTGAGATCGTAATAGGGAAATCCGCGGGGGATTTAAATATTCCTACTTCGAAGTAGGAATAAGATCCTCCGGAAAAGGGCGCTTTTTCCGGAGGATCGGGGCCAGTGTAGACGCTCTTTTCCGGCTTTTCTAAAAGCCGGAAAAAAGCGGCAGACATTTTTATTTAAATGCCGCGGGGGATATTTAAATCCCCCGTGGATTTCCCTATTACGATCTCTGAAATTACCATGCCCCTTTTGGAAAAGGGGCCAGTGTAGACGTAGCCTAGGAGAAGACACAATGGGCTTAAACTGCAGCAAGGAAAGTTTAGGAAAACTTCCTAACTGTCAGGGTGGTTAAACACTGGAATAAATTGCCTAGGGAGGTTGTGGAATCTCCATCTCTGGAGATATTTAAGAGCAGGTTAGATAGACATCTCTCAGGGATGGTCTAGATGGTACTGGGCCCTGCCGTGAGGGCAGGGGACTGGACTCAATGACCTCTCGGGGTCCCTTCCAGTTCTAGTATTCTATGATTCTAAAATAACAATGTGGATTTGTGTTAAAATTGTCACTACCTTTCTCCTTTGAGAACTCTGTATTTAATCTTACTTCATATCAAAATGCTGCAGTGCTCTATTCTGTCTTTTATGAAATACACAAAAGAGTGTTGTGCAAGGGTTGATTAGTTCTGGATTTGAGTAATTGCTTATGCCTGGACCTTTTCAGGCCTAAGAACTTAGGCTCCTACTTCTCATTTACACCAGTGCCTTTTGTACACCCTTTTGGTAGTGTAAAGGGATCTTAAAATGGGTGTAAATTTACATTCATTGTAATGTCCCTTTACATTACCCATCTGGTATTATAAAAGATCCTTAGTGGTCATGAGAATCATACCACCCTGTCATTTATAAATAATATTAAGGATAAGATTTTGTCATGGACATTTTTGTAAAAGTCACAGAGAGGACATGGGCAAAAAAGAAAAATTGATGGAAGCTTTTCCTGACTTTTATTAAAAATAGCCATGATCTCTCTCTCTCTCTCGCTCTCTCTCTCTCTCATCTTTGGGTAATTTTATATCTTTAATACCTGGTCCTAATTCACTTTTGCAATTTCACATAGGGGGCTTTCAAAATTTTACTTTATACCTTCTATTTTTTGTCAACTGACTTGTAACAACTACATACCACTGAAATAAAATACAATGTCACCTGCTCTCTGGAAAAAAATATAGTAATTAAGATGTAGACTTACAATGGAAAAGCAGTATATTTGCGGGTTAAGTGAACAGCCTGACAGATAGCCCATTCATGACATACCTCTATACGCTTCTGGTTGTTGGAGCTCCATGGCTCTGGCTTAAGCGAACCTGGAAGACCAAGAATTCCAGGCAAGAACGGTGCAATGCAGAGAAGGATGTATTTCATGGTGTTATCAGATGGTCACTGCTGAAAAAGGAAAATCTGAGGTCTTCTGTGTCTGATGGTCACAGCTATAAAGCTTATATAGGCCTGGACTGGTGTGTGTGTGGTAACAGATTTCATGAGTCATTTTTAGGCTTCCTCTGTGGTTTTGTTATTTGCTGTAATGCTTTTAAGGTGTCTTTATTCCAAAATGTAAATGAAGAAACATTAACTTTTTGATGACAGCACAGCTGATGTCACACTGACAGAGCAGGCAGCCAACTTTCTTTATCTCCCTTTCATATGATTCAGGTGCAAAAACCACAGGGGCAGAGGGATGTTAGTTTTCTTAACCTCAGTCAACACATTTGCTTGCTGACCAATCTCAGCTTTCCAACATTACCTTGGTGCCATTAATGCACATTGCAGCACACTTCTGGCTTGATATCTAGTCTACATGTGTTGATTGACTGCAGAGGACGTGACTACATAAGTGTAAGTGCCGTGCGAGTGAAATCACTTAAAACTACATGCTTTGTAATACCTGCCCGTGTGAAAGTTTCTATTTAAGCATTCTAGTACAAATTCTGAAAATCCAGAGGAAATTTAGTGATGCTAGTAAGGTTTGTCCAGATTTAACTAAGCTCTGAATCTGGCCACTTCTATATGTGGAAAGATTATGGAGTCCCTTAAAGTTTTTTGACCTCAAATCTGATGAGCTCTGATGAATCAGTCTTTAAAAAGGATTATAAAATAAAGGAGCTAGAATTATCCTATGTGGAAAAAAATCCCAGATGCTTCTACGGAAGAGTAAGGAGCCGTACTCAGTTATGGTGGATTTCAGTGAGCAGCAGGCCTCATTTGCGCTCCATGGAATGCTACAGCAAGCAATGGATGAATTTATTTCATAGGGTACTTCAGCCGAATATCAGCGTACTGTTGCATTTTGGGTGCACAGCTTAGTGACAATGGAGCTAAGCTGCAGCACAAGGAGAAATAGCCCTCTTCCCAGCAGTATCCGGCACTGTGACTGCGTAAGAGGTATCTGTTGTATTTCACCATGGAACTACTCACATGCATAAAGTTAAGCGTGTATTTAACTGCAGAAGAGGGCCCCTAGGGCCCCATTGTATTCTGACTGAAGCTAATACAAAGATGCCTGTGGCTGAGCTGTGCTTTGGCACAGCTGAAAATGGGTGATACTTAAAAGACAGATGTAAGCCACTTTGTGCTCTGTCATTCTGAGGAAATGTCATTCAGGGAAATGATCTTGTTCCTCATACAAATCAGAAAAATTCCAAGGTCAATGAAGCCCATGACTAGCCCACACTAATTAGAGCAGCATCTAGGATTCTCTTACAGGGGCAAGGGCCAAAGCTGAACCAGAGAATCAGGGAGCCACAACCAGCTCACTAGCACCCCTCACTCTGCTGTACTTAATGGAAACTGAGGGCAGTAGAAAGTCTGGCCCCAAATTGGGAAATTTCAACCTCGGAGATGAAAGTTATTGAAAGCGATAGCATGTTAGACTAAAAGCTGTTCTGTGATATTTATTTTGTAATATTTATTTTCCACACAATGAATCATCTTAATACTATATAAAAAAAGCTCATGACCTTGCCATCTAAAGCTTCATACCTAGGATCTTTATGCTGGTAAGTAATCATTCTATGAGAAACAATGCTTGTTGAATAGTCCCACTGACTGAGCAGGGAATTTTAGTGCTGTAGGCAAAAGTGCCTATCAGCATTTCCCCATTGAACTAGGAACTATGTATAATTTCTGATACAATACATTCTATATTTTGTCATTCAGTGTTTTTAATCTTCTTCAGTTATGTGAAAAAGTGAAGTAGAATCTAGTGATTCACTGTTGAATATTCACTGGTCATTGTGTTGGATGAGAGAACTGAGACAAGTTCTGAATACATGTATTTTAGGCAACACTTGACCCTGTCCTTAATGAAGAGTTCAAGAGTGACTCAAGTGTATTGGCTGATGCTCAGAAGAAAGAATTACAATAAAAAGTCATGAAATCATGAGAAACGTTTCTGTTAGCCCACTTGTGAACTTTATTATACTGTACATCTGTTATTACAAGACTTTTGATAGCTAAGACATTCAATCCTTTTTGCTATGCTGTCTGAGTATTCAGTCTAACAAATATATTTTTCATATCTTCATTTATTAAATTCACCAGGAAAAGCTACAGTTCACATTTTTATTTATGAAAAATTGACCATTTATGAAGATTATATTCAGAGTCTGCTCCTACATTCTGAGCCTGCTGGAAGTTTTACACGGAGCAAAATTGTCATTCACCTTCCAATCTCGCCTTTATACCCATCAAATGGCAAATTTTCTGTCCTTCCACTTTTATTGCTGGAGATGACGAAGATTACAAATGCAGAGTCATAAGAGGGAGATTAGATGTAGAGCTGATTACAGTAATCTCACAACATTTTAAGTGTTCTACATGAATAATATTTTTGTGTCCTTCAGTTTGGTCTTCATTCCATATTTGGGCCTGGTAAGTGGTAAGTTAGGACCCCGTACAATTAAGTAATGGTAGAGTAGACTCATTGAATGCTTATGATCTTTCCTGAAATGAGGCTCATCCATTTTATAGGCCTGCTCCAAAGTTCACTGAAGTAAACAGAAAAACTTCCATTGTCTTCAGTAAGCTTTGGAGCAGGTCTTATACACACTAGGTGCCAAATGAAGCTGCACTACTTCAGACGCAGCACTGATGCCCCGTACCCCTTTAAGGGGTGCAGCCTCAGCATAGAGGCTGCCATTCTGTGTGGCCCTTTCCATGGCCATTTGAGAGTAGACAGGGTCTTACTGTCTCTTGCACGGCCACATAAGAGGAGGGCAAAAACTAGCCTTAAACTAGATGTGAATGGTTTCCAGAATGGGTTCCTTGTGAAAGGCACAATGTGAAGCCAAATCCCAGAAGGACTGCTAGTGGGTCCTTCTCCCCCAGAATTTCCACACAAAGTCCTAGGTGACAGCTGAAGAACTTGCTCCACAGCCCCGGGGGCAAAGTACATGTGGTCCTCTCGTTGACCAGGAGAGTGCATTCTCTGGCTGTGAAAACTGAAGAGGAAGGGCTCACCTCTGCACCACCAGGAGAGATCCACTTGTCTGGTTAGTACGCAGGCATGGACAGAGAGGCAGTTACATTCAGGTGATTGTAAGACACTTCCTCCAACCTGTACCCCAGACCTGATGAGGACAGAGGCTGCTATTGGCTCTATTAGTGCTTCATTCTGGGCTGCCTGCCCTTACACCTGCCTGTGTGCTCTGAATAGCTCTGAGGTGCTGTGGAGGATGGTTGCCAGTCTGCTACTTGAATGACCTGAGTTTCCATGTTAAAGGGGGAAAATTTGATTCCTGCAGTTGGGATTTGTGTAGTGATAGTTTAGGAAAGGACTGGTAGTACTTTCTACCTGACCACGCCTTTTACACCTGTCAGGTTAGTTAGAAAGACCCTGGTGCAGGAACTTTACTTTAACACCTACGGTAGGCTCAAATGTCCCATATTTAAAGGCAGGCGCTGGCAATATTTGAAACAGAGGCTGAAGTACTGTTTAACTCAAGAGTCCTGTTTAAAGTGACTCATTTTCAGAACTTCCTCCATAGGCTGAAATGAAGAACTTATTCTGTTAATTTTTTTACTCACTTTTGCTTTTGTGCTCTCTAACTATTCTTAACCAAGTTTATTTCAGCAGAGGCAACCCCCACAAGATTTCCCATGCATTAACTTCACACTGGGTGCCACTTATTCATTACTCTGTTTGTTTTTCTAATCCTTATCACGGTATGCAAAATGTTTCTTTCTTTTTTTTAGGAGAAAATGTTTAGTTGGCTTATGGGTTTTTTGTTGTTTGTGATTATTGCATCTGTCACAAGCAGCTCAGTCAAATAAATGAGTTTGCATTTCTTGCTGCAAGTGGGGAGAAGTCTGTGATCAGACTTATTTCTTGCAAGAGTGAATTCCATAGGTTAACTTCAGCTTCTATGTAAACTGTCTCCCTTTGTTGCAAACATCTCCACTATTATAACCCCAGTGCGTAGGATTCTTCCCTTTTTAACAGGTTTTTAAGCTTCCTTTTGGCTACGTCTACACTATTCGTTTTTTGCGGAAGTGGAAATGCAAATGAAGTGTGCATTAGCAAATCTTACGCTCTCATTTGCATATGCGGAAGAGGTTTTTATGGAAAAAATGCAGTGTAAATGGGGCCATTTTTTGGAAAAAAAAAAAACCTTTTGCGCAAGAACCCTTATTCCTATTCACTGTGGGTTTTTTTTTTTTTTTCAAAAACCTCTTCCACAAAAAGGATCGGAAGAGAATGTGCAAATGAGAGTGCAAGATTTGCTAATGAGCACTTCACTTGCATTTCCTTTTCTGCAAAAAACGAACAGTGTAGAAGCAGCCTTTGGAAGCTCATGACTTTCAAGAACCCACATAGATTTTATGGAACTGAACAAAATCTATGTTTAAAATAAATGACGTGGGAGGGGTAATTTTTTCAGTATGGTGAATCTACCTAAGAAGTCTGAGCATGTGGTTAAATCATTGTTCCTGGCCTTCCGGGTTTGATGCCTGGGTTTGCTACAAAGTTCCCGTGTGACCTAGACTAAGTTACTTAAATGACTCTGCCTCAGTTCCTCATTTGTAAAATAGGGATCAGATTGCTTCTTTTCTCCCTCACTTCCGCTGATCTATTTAGATTGAAAGTTCCTCAGGCGAGGTGTAGTTTCCATACCTGTACAATTCCTATTTGAATGAGTCTCTGATCTTATCTGGGGTCTCTAGGCATTACTGGGATGCTGTTGTTAATAATAAAAGTTTTTCATGTCGGTTTTATGCCAATTATGAGTACATATATTATTTCCTAATTGCCATCCATACAAATTCTATCCTGGAATAGGAACTCAGGTTATGTTCTTTCTAGTTTGCTCATTGTCTCCAGTAATAAAGACTTTGCAGGTCTGATGATAACTCTGCTACACTTATTCAATACCATTGTTTTCAATATGTGTGTTCAGTTACACCCACAGAAGCTCATTGTCTTTATTGGAGCTGGGAAGGAAAAGCTAAGCACATGCACAGGAAACTTAATTAACTGCTCCATTAGAAGTGGATGAGCCGGGGCAGCCACATTAGACTCTCCCATATCTGTATTGGTATTGCAGTGGTACCTGGTGTTAAAGATGGTAAAAATGTATTTTGGGAAGTAAGGAAGTGAATATTGCTTTGACTGGACAGATTGACAGAACAGATGAGTGTGGAGGCACTTTTAAATAGTTTGTCTACATTTAAACTATAGTGGCACCACTGCAGGAGACCCGTTGTAGCAGGTAAGTGTAGATACTACTTATGCCAACCAAAGGGATTACGGTGCCAAAGTAGGTGATCCGCCCTCCCATGAGGCAGTAGCTAGTTCTGTCACCTCACTCCACTCAGAAGTGTGGATTCTTCACACCTCTGTCTGAAGTAGTTAAACTGGTCTAATATTCTAGTGTAAACCACCTCATAGTAATGTTGGGGGAAAAAAAATTAACTTAACACTGACTTTCACTGTACACCAAAGGATTCTCAGGGAGGGAAAGGACAGCTGTCTTCTCAAACTCACATTCTTTCAGCAGATATGCCCATTTCTAGCTATCTAACAATTAGAAATACAGTAGAACCTCAGAGTTACAAACACCAGAATTACAAACTTACCAGTCAAACCCCAGACCTCATTTGGAACTGAAACTGTTCAATCAGGCAGCAGAAGGGACAAAAAACCCCCCCCCCCAAACCTCCCCCCCCAAAAGAATACAGTCTAGTACCATGAAAAATGTTTAGGACTAAAACAATAAAGGGGGGAAATTAAAGAAAATGAGAAGGTAAGGAAATTGTTTCTGTGCTTGTTCATGTGCATTAAGATGATTAAAAGCAGCATTTTTCTTCTGTCTAGTAAATTTTCAAAGTTATACTGGTCTGTGCTCAGTTGTACATTTTTGAAAGAACAACCATATTGTTTTGTTCAGTAGTACGAATATTTCAGTTATAATCTCCATTCCCAGACTGTGCCCGTAACTCTGAGGTTCTACTGTTGTTCGATTCTGTAGGTGACAAGTAACAGGGTGTCAACTTTATAGTCTGTTTTGCTAGCAGAACCAGAGAGTGTCATTGTGCTCTAACTAAATTAAGCTCAAGACTGATTTGAATCCTTTGCTGAAGGGCTACGTCTAGACTGGCATGATTTTCCGCAAATGCTTTTAACGGAAAAGTTTTTCCGTTAAAAGCATTTGTGGAAAAGAGCGTCTAGATTGGCACGGACGCTTTTCCACAAAAGCACTCCGTTGACGAAGACATGTAGGACGTCAGTGCTTTTGCGCAAAATCAAGCGGCCAGTGTAGACAGCTGGCAAGTTTTTGCACAAAAGCACATGGTTTTGTGGAAAAACTTTCCAGTCTAGATGCAGCCAAGATGTTGTGCAATGCTGGTCTCTCACCATCATTATTTACTACATTACATGCCTCATCTTCTAGAAAGGTGTTTAGTAGTCACCTTCCCTCAAGAAGGCTTGGAGGCACTGTCCCTGCTTGTGTAAGATATTTAAGTGCCAAACTCCCCTTGGATTTCAATGGGAATTAGGTGCCTAAATATCTTGAGAATATGGGCCAGTGTGCTTGTCCTTTGCCTAGTTTGGGGGCTAGTAAGGAGGCCACCTTCTCCCCTAAATCCTCTAGCCTCCCCTAAATCCTCTTTCTGCACATTCTATTGCAATAAGGCCCCAAAATCTTCTCTGAGACCACTCCTGTTACTATGACACTGGAGAAACACTTGAGCCCTCACTAATTAAGCAATAGGGCAGAATGTCTTTCACCCTATGGATTCACAATCTTCTTATCGTATTTGCAGTCATTTGTTGTTAATGGAGGTATGGCAGTGCAAGTGAGTTTTGTCTATAAAACAAAATGCCTAAATACAGCAGTATCTTTTTGCAATAATCAAATTAAGCAATAAACCACAACAGGATGTGCATTCCTGAAAATGTTACCTACGTTATACCTAGATCTGATATTTTATCTATTTCATTTTGTACTTCCTTGATCATCTACAGTTGGGTTGGGGCCATTGACCCACAGAAAAGCCAGCTGGGAACTACAGACAAGAGAGAAGCAAAAAAAAAAAAAAAAAGGAAGATGGGAACCCTGAGTCTTGGGGCCAGATCAAGGCAAGACCCTGATCTACATAGACATCTAATCTCTTTATTTCATGGTGACAGACCCATACCAGCGTTATATACGATTTTTTTTTTCTGGAAAGCAATTTTTGTTGTATTAAATTTGATTTGGAAGCAGAAAGAATAGCCACACAAAAAAGGATTGGCAGGAATGGTAAAGAATCTATAATTCAATGTCTATTTGTCCAATAACCTAAGCTTAGACTATTAGCTGTTTGGAGCAGGGATGATTCTTTCTTTTCTGCCTGGAAAGTACCTATTACATACTGGAATTTTTTAAAAATAGCTTTGTGCATCAAACAGCAAGTAACTGGCATATTTTAAAAGTTGCAAGCATTTTCTTAGTCTTTATAGAGTCACATTAGGAATTTCACCAATGTAATTAAAAATAAATTACAAAATAAAGATTCAGAGGGGTAACTATGTTAGTCTGTATCTGCAGAAACAACAAGGAATCTTGTGGCACCTCACAAACTAACATTTATTTGGGCATACACTTTCGTGGGCAAAGACCCACTTCATCAGATGTGTGTCTTTGCCCACAAAAACATATGTCCAAATAAATCTGTTCATCTAAAATAAAGACAGTATGTTATTTGGGTCATGAGCATCCTTTTGATTCTGTGTTTATACAGTGCTTAGTACAGTGGGGGCTAAGGCTGGGGCTGTAGGCATGACCGCAATACCATTAATAATAATGCAAAAATAAATTACAGACTCTGGCAAATACGGAATAGTCAGAATCAGCCACAGAGGCCCAAAGCCTGAAAGTTCTGTAGGGGCCTAACTCCTACCCTAGAGGATCTGGGCTTGTCTATTAAGAGACAAAGTGTGTGGCTTGCTAAGGTGAATATTGAGAGTGCTATGGAACTTTTAGTATGTGGCTGCAGGATTTTTCATTCGGAGATCTGGTTACACCATTTTAATTTATTCTTTTAATCCTACTATCCTGATTGGCAACCATGTTGTGAAATTTATTCTGAAAAATTCTATGGGGCTTTTATTTTTAGAAAATTGAGGAGCTAAAACTAAATTCGGCTTCATTAATTTGATCAGCATCCAATGAAAGATTCCTAGATCTCACTCCCGAATTTCTAGAGAGAGCAGAGGAGCATGAAGAAGAAAACCCTCCAAATGAACTCGACTCAGAGTGACTCTTCTCTTCACTGAAGTTCTGGATGGCACATTGTTCTCTATAAGGGTAGGCCAGGGAATACTACCTAGAGCCATAGTTTTAAACTACTGTAGTTGGGGAGTAGTTGTGCAACTTGCCCCTATAACAGTAAACAGTAATTCATACTCAGGACTATGTAGCACTTTAAAGACTAACAAGATGGTTTATTAGATGATGAGCTTTCGTGGGCCAGACACACTTCCTCAGATTAAAAAAAAAAAAAAAAGTGGGTCTGGCCCACGAAAGCTCATCATCTAATAAACCATCTTGTTAGTCTTTAAAGTGCTACATAGTCCTGTATTTTGCTTCAGCTACACCAGACTAACACGGCTACATTTCTATCAGTAATTCATGACTGTCTGACTAACTTCAATGGTACTGAGTATGTAACTGCTCACTAGCATGGCCAAGGGCCACACTATCAGGCCCTAAAGAAATCAAGTAGTCACAAAAAAAAGGAGATGAAATTTCAGAAAATCAGAGCAGAAGCATCCATATACAACCAAAGTGGCTAATTGCCATAACAACAAGGGAGTTCTTCTATAACTTTCCTTTTATGTGGTAAGGTCTTTGGGGCAAGCTCAATCTTTGTGTATTACACCTAGCAGAGTGGAGTCCTGCAGGGTGACTGGTTTCTAGGCACTAGAGTAACACAAATAATAGATATTATAGGGTACCTCTCCTACATGATGTTTTAAGATTGCTAGAGAATCAGCTTAAGCAACAATGGAAGTGAGCTGAAAATAAACCCGAATGTTTAATTGGATGCTAACAGAATTAATTAACATACACACAAGAATACAGATCTTGTCTACACTTGCAATTAAACCACTTCCAGCAACACTTCAGTAACAGGGATGTTTCTTTGGCTACATAACAATGAACTGGGCTATAATTCACAATTGTGAAGCTATCGTTCTATGAACAGTTCTAATTTTAATGGAAAAGACGTCAGTGAAAGGGACGTTTCAATAGTTGGTCTTTCTGTGGAATCAGTTACAAAAATTAACACATTTGGGTCAGATTGTAATGTCAGTTATCTCAGTAAACTATACACCTGGAGCCATGCCACACAGTTCACATAATTACTCCATAATAACACCAGCGTGTTCAGAGTCTGGGTATGTCTTGACTACATGTCTTCGTCGACGGAGCCACGTTGATGAGTTTACTAGAAATAGGAAAATGAAGCAGCAATTTAAATAATCGCTGCTTCATTTACATCAAAATGGCTGCCGTGCTGTGCCCATCAGCTGTTTGGTTGCACAGCACAGTAGTCTGGACGCTCCGCAATCGACAATGGAAGCCTTTGTCGACCGCTCCATTATGCCTCGTGGAATGAGGTTTACGGGAGTGGTCGACAAAGGCTTCCATTGTCAACCGCGGAGTGTCCAGACTACCATGCTGTGCCGCCAAACAGCCATGTAGTCTAGACATACCCTCTGTGTCTTCATATTGGCTATGGGAGATTTTTCTTTCCTCATCTCTGCCTCAGGCAAATGAATGATGGTATCTTGGGTCTCATAGGGCAAAGTTCTTTATCTTCAACATGGGTGGAATGTGGGTTGCTGGGAAGAGGTATACATTCTAATGTCCTTTGTGGCTTCTGTTTCTGTGGGCTAAAGCAATACGGCAGACAAAACAATATATCATAGGGTATGTCTAGACTACATGCCTCCGTCAACGGAGGCATGTAGATTAGCCAGATCGGCAGAGGGAAATGAAGCCGCGATTAAAATAATCGCGGCTTCATTTAAATTTAAATGGCTGCCCCGCTCTGCCGATCAGCTGTTTGTCGGCAGATCGGGGCAGTCTAGACGCGCCGCACCGACAAAGAAGCCTTTCTTGATGGGCACAGGTAAACCTGGTCTCACGAGGCATACCTGTGCCGATCAAGAAAGGCTCTCTTTGTCGTAGCCAAATTAGCCCCCATCATACTGTACGTATAGTTGGGGTTATTTTTCCCAATGTGCATTACTTTACACTTATCCACATTAAATTTCATTTGCCATTTTGTTGCCCAGTCACTCAGTTTGGTGAGATCTTCTTGGAGTCCTTCACAGTCTGCTTCTGTCTTGACTATCCTAAACAGTTTTGTATCATCTGCAAACTTTACTACCTCACTCCTTACCCCTTTCTCCAGATCATTTATGAATAAGTTGAAAAGGATTGGTCCCAGCACTGACCCTTGGGGTACACCACTAGTTACCCCTCTCCAATCTGAAAATTTACCATTTATTCCTACCCTTTGTTTCCTGTCTTTTAACTAGTTCGCAATCCAAGAAAGGACCTTCCCTCTTATCCCATGGCCATGTAATTTACCCAAGAGCCTTTGGTGAGGGACCTTGTCAAAGGCTTTCTGAAAATCCAAGTATACTATATCTACTGGATCCCCCTTGTCCGCATGTTTGTTAACCTCTTCAAAGAACTCTAAGGGTATGTCTACACTACAAAGTTAGTTCAAACTAACGGACGTTAGTTTGAACTAACTTTCAT
This sequence comes from Pelodiscus sinensis, assembly GCF_049634645.1. Lineage (NCBI taxonomy): Eukaryota > Metazoa > Chordata > Testudines > Trionychidae > Pelodiscus > Pelodiscus sinensis. The sequence goes on from NC_134711.1 coordinate 317,256,485, forward strand.
AGGCGCTACACTAGCGCTCCGTGAGTTCGAATTTAAATCGAACTAGCGGAGCGCTTAGTTCGAACTAGGAAACCCTCATTTTACGAGGATTAAGCCTAGCTCGAACTAGCTAGTTCGAATTAAGGGGTGTGTAGCCCCTTAATTCGAACTAGTGGGAGGCTAGCCCTCCCCAGCTTTCCCTGGTGGCCACTCTGGCCAACACCAGGGAAACTCGTCTGCCCCACTCCCGGCCCCGGACTCTTTAAAGGGGTACGGGCTGGCTACGGTGCCCGTGCCAGGTGCAAGCCTGCCAGCACCCAGCTAGCAGACCCTGCACCTGGCACGGATCGAGCCCCCCAGCCCTCCCCCTCTTCCCAGGACCAGGCTGGCGGCTCCCGGGAGCTTGCCCGGGACCGCAAGAGGCGGGCACCTGCCTGGGCTAGTGCGGACATCATGGACCTCGTCCACGATCTCCGTACTAGGCACAGCACAGTGGCCGTCTAGGGCACGAGAGCTGCCAGCCTGGCCACCCAGGAGCAGGTGTGCATGAAAATCAAGGTGGTCCACTGAGACCCCTGACCCTGAGCCCACAATGGCCGTACTAGGTCAGACCAAAGGTCCATCTAGCCCAATAGCCTGTCTGCCGACAGTGGCCAACATTAGGGACCCTGGAGGAGATGGACCGAAACAATGACCAAGCCATTTTTCTCCTGCCATCCATCTCCAGCCTTCCACAAACTTGGGGCAGGGACACCACTCCTACCCCCTGGCTAATATCACTCCATGGACCCAACCTCCATCACTTTATCTCACTTCTCTTTAAACTCTATTCTAGTTCTAGCCTTCACAGCCTCCTGCAGCAAGGAGTTCCACAGGTTGACTCTGCTTTGTGAATAACAACTTTGTGTTACTAGTTTGAAGCCTGCTACCCATTCCTTTCCTTTGGTGTCCTCTAGTCCTTCTAGTATCGGAACTAATGAAGAACTTTTCTGTATGCACCCTCTCCACATCACTCCTGCTTTTAGAGACCTCTATCCTGTCCCCCCTCCCTCTCCTCTTTTCTAAGCTGAAAAGTTCTAGTCTCTTTAGCTTCTCTTCATATGGGACTTTTCCAAACCCTTAATCATTGTAGTTGCCCTCCACTCTCCCACCCTCTCTCTTCCCCTCTCCCACCTCCTTTTCCTGGTCTCCCCCACTTTTGTTCAATAAAGACAGATTCCATTTTGGAAGACACGTGTCCTTTATTTTGTACATCAAGAAGAGGGGCTAGGGAGGGGTAAGTGGAAGGAGGTGAGGGAGGAATGGGGCACGAGCCCCCGATGGGGAGGACTGGGCTGGCTCTGCGGGCTTCTGGGGGTGGAAGCTCTCCTGCAGCCCCCCAATTGCCCGCTCTCCCCAGATGGCAGCCTGCGGCAAGTGCAGCCGGTCTGATGGCCGAGTGCTGTGATGTGCTCAGTGTGGGTAGTCCATGCAATCCAAGCCAGGACTGCTCTGCAAGCGGGGCACTCCTGAGAACTGTCTGTCCGGCGTGGAGGTAGGGACACTTTAAGCACAGCCCACGGCTAGCCTGAGAAAGCATCTCCACACTCTAATTCCTCCTCTGATGCCCTGCCAGCACTGCTTCCGGCCATCCTTAAGCCTGGTTCAGGCTCCACTTAATGTGGACATGCTAGTTCGAATTAGCAAAATGCTAATTCGAACTAGTTTTTTAGTCTAGATCTGTTAGTTCGAATTAGCTTAGTTCGAATTAACTAATTCGAACTAAGTTAGTTCGAATTAACGTTCTAGTGTAGACATACCCTTCCAGGCTTCACTGCCCTCCTAGTGAAATAGTTTTTCCTAATATCCAACCTGGACCTCTCCCACCACAGCTTGAGACCATTGCTCCTTGTTCTGCCATCTGTCACTACTGAGAACAGCCTCTCTCCAGCCTCTTTGGAACCTCCCTTCAGGAAGTTGAAGGCTGCTATCAAATCCCCCCTCACTCCTATCTTCTGCAGACTAAACAGACCCAACTCCCTCATCCTCTCCTCATAAGTCATATGTTCCAGCCCCCTAATCATTTTGGTTGCCCTCTGCTAGACTCTCTCCAATGCGTCCACATCCTTTTTGTAGTGGGGGGCCCAGAATTGGACACAATACTCCACATGTGGCCTCACCAAAGCCGAATAAAGGGGAATAATGACATCTCTGGATCTGCTGGCAATGCTCCTCTTATTGCAACCTAATATGCCATTAGCCTTTTTGGCTACAAGGGAACACTGTTGACTCATATCCAGCTTCTTATCCACTGTAACCCCCAGGTCCTTTTCTGCAGAACTACTACTTAACTGGTTGGTCCCCAGCTTGTAACTATGCTTTGGATTCTTCCATATTGTTGAACCTCATCAGATTTCTTGTGGCCCAATCCTCCAATTTGTTTAAGTCACTCTGGACCCTCTCTCTGCCCTCAAGCGTATCTACTTCTCCCCCTAGTTTAGTATCATCTGCAAACTTGCTGAGGGTGCAATCCATCCCCTCATCCAGGTCATTAATAAAGATATTGAACAAAACCGGTCCTAGAACCAAACCTTGGGGCACTCCGCTAGAAACCAACCACCATCCTGACATTGAGCCATTGATCACTACCCGCTGGGCCCGGCCTTCTAGCCATCTTTCTATCCATCTTACCGTCCATTTATCCAATCCACATTCCCTTAACTTGCTGGCAAGAATATTGTGGGAGACGGTATCAAAAGCCTTGCTAAAGTCAAGTATATCACATCCACTGACTTTCCCACGTCCACAGAGCCAGTTACCTCATCATAGAAGCTAATCAGATTGGTCAGGCATGACTTGCCCTTTGTGAATCCATGCTGACTATTCCTAATCAGTTTCCTCTCTTCCAACTATCTCAAAATGGATTCCTTAAGGATCCCTTCCATGATTTTTCCAGGAACCGAGGTAAGACTGACCGGCCTATAGTTCCCTGGATCGTCCTTCTTCCCTTTTTTGAAGATGGGCACTACATTTGCCTTTTTCCAATCATCCGGGATTTCTCCCGACCTCCACGACTTTTCAAAGATAATGGCCAAAGGCTCCTCAATGACATTTGCCAACTCCTTCGGTACCCTCGGATGCATTAAGTCTGGACCCATGGATTTGTGTACGTTTAGCTTTTCTAAATAGTTCCAAACCTGTTCTTTACCCACCAAGGGCTGTCCATCTTCATCCCATCTTGTGTCATTTAGCGCATTAGTCCAGGAGCCGACCTTGTCCGTGAATACAGAGGCAAAGAAAGCATTGAGTACTTCAGCTTTCCCCACCTCATCTGTCACTAGGTTACCTCCTTCATCCAGTAGGGGCCGCACACCCTCTCTGATCACCTTCTTCTTGTTAACATGCCTATAGAAACCTTTCTTGTTATCCTTCACATCCTTAGCCAATCGCAATTCCATTTCCGCTTTCGCCTTCCTGATAACCCCCCGGCATTCTTGAGCTATACATTTATAGCTCTCCCTGGTCATTTGTCCAAGTTTCCACTTTTTGTAAGCTTCCTTTTTGGGCTTAAGTTTACCAAGGATTTCCCCTGTAAGCCAATCCGGTCTCCTACCATGTTTGCCTCTCTTGCTACGTGTCGGGATGGTTACTTTCTGTGCCTTCAATAAGGCTTCTTTAAAATACTGCCAGCTGTCCTGGACTCCTTTCCCCTTCATCCCAGGGGATTCTGCCCATCAGGTCTCTGAGGGAGTCAAAATCTGCTTTTTTGAAGTCCAAGGTGTGTATTTTACTACTCTCTTTTCTTCCTTTGGTCAGGATCCTGAAATCTACCATCTCATTATCACTGCCTCCAAGGTTGTCACCCACCTCTACTTCCCCTATTAGTTTCTCCCTGTTTGTGAGCAGATGGTCAAGCTGCGCATGGCCCCTGGTTGGATCTTCAGCACTTGGGTCAAGAAGTTATCCCCAATATTGTCCAAAAACTTCCTGAATTGCCTGTGTACTGCCATATTGGTTTCCCAACAGATGTCAGGGTGATTAAAGTCCCCCACAAGAACCAGGGCCTGAGATCTGGAAGCTTCTCTCAGGTGTCCGAAGAAAGCCTCATCTACCTCATCCACCTGATTCGGTGGCTTGTAGCAGATACCAACCACAACATCACTGCTGTTGTTTGCTCCTCTAAACTTAACCCATAGACTCTCAACAGGTTTTTCTCCCTCTTTATACTGGAGTTCAGAGCAGTCATAGTGCTCTCTTACATATAGTGCAACTCCTCCTTTTCTTCTCTGGATAGGGCCAAGGAGGAGGGGGACTCAGGGCTGGGAGTGGTGCGTGGTGCAGCTGGAAGTGCCACCTCAGGTCTCAGGACCTCGGCAACCTCGGGGGGTGGGTGGGGCCTGGGACAACAGGAGAAGCTGGAGCAGGGAGGGCAGTGGGAGCAGCGGGGACAGGGACAGGGACAGGAGCTGGGTGTGCCATCATTTCATATATGGTAGCACACATGTTTTGGCTCTGCTGCACCATCTGAGCCCATATTTGGGTCCCATCTAGACTGCAAGCCTCTTTCGAAAGAGCATCTAGACTACAACCGGTACTTTTGAAAAAGCAAGCCACTTTTTCAAAAGAGAGCACCGAGACAGTCTGGATGCTCTCTTTCGAGAAAGCACAGTTTGCAATACATAGTGCCTTTTTTTGAAAGAGCACTTTTGAAAAAAGGCGTTATTCCTCGTAAAACGAGGTTTTCCATAGTTAAAAAACCAGCCATGGTCTTTCGATTTACTTTCAAAAGAACATGGCAGCAGTTTAGATGCAGGGGAAGTTTTTTCAAAAAAAGGCCACTTTTTTGGAAAAAACCCTGTAGTCTAGACACACCCTGGCTACATCTACATTGGCAAGATTTTGCACAAATACTTTTAATGCAAGAGTTTTTGCATTAAAGTATTTGTGCAAGAGAGCGTCTACACTGGCATGTACTTTTGTGCAAGAGATGTGCTTTTGCGCAAAAGCATCTGTACCGGTGTAGACGCTCTCTTGCGCAAGAAAGCTCCGATGGCCATTTTAGCCATCGAGCTTCCTTGCATAAGAAATTCATGTTGCCTGTCTACACTGGCCTCTTGCACAAGAACACTTCTTCAAGAGGGCTTATTCCTGAGCGGGCGCATCATAGTTCTTGCGCAAGAACTCGCGGCCAGTGTAGACAGGCGGCAAGTTTTTGCGCAAAATCTCGCAAATGTAGACACGGCCCCTGAGCGTCCTCCTGGTCCTTCTGGGCCAGGATCCGTTGCATGCCTTGGAGGATGACCACGTGCTGTCTCATCAGGTCCCCCTGGACCCTCCTGCACTTGTGGCTCCCCCAGGGTCAGGTGGCTGCCTCAGCTGGCGGTGATCGCCCATTAGTGATGCTAGTCCGGCTGTGGAGAATAAAGAGGAAGAGGCGGTCAGTCATCCATGCAGACACTGTCCCTGAGACCGTGCCCTCCTCTGTGAGCTGAGAACAAGAGTCCTCAGGAGAGAGGGCAGGAATGTTCCTGGAGCAAGGCTATGTGTGGCCTGGACATCGGCCCTGCCTCACAGAGGCCCTGAGGTGCCCAGGGGACCATGCTTCTTGCTCCCCCCCCCATCCTCGTCCCACAGACAGGCAGGGCAAGGGAAGTGGTCGGCCACAGTGGGATGCCATGGGCAGGAGCGGGGCCTGGAGCAGTCTACTCTTCCATGGGGGCTGCACGCAGACCTGCCAGCGCTGTCCGTGGAAGTGGGTGGTGCCTCACGTGTGCAGGCATTCCCGTGTGTCGTGTGCGGCACTCCTAAGTCTGTGTGCAGCCATGTGTGTGCCCTTGTCTCCAGCCTGCTTCCAGCAGTGGTTCGTGGTGGGAGGGCATCTCCCCATCTCCCACAGGGGTCAGATGTGTGTGTGGCCTCCCCAGAGCCCGTGAACAGGACCCTGGGGACAGGGCCGGATGGAGGCATGGGTGAGCCGGGCAGCTGCCCAAGGCGCCAGCCGATGAGGGGCGCCTGATGGCAGCTGTAAGGGGTGCGTGGCATCCCTTACACCTGCCATCAGGAGCCATGTGCCCGGATCCCGCAGCACCGGCCCCGCAGCACTGGCCAACAGCACCCTTCCACCCATGGCTGCGGGGCCCTGCACGGCCCGGCGTGCGTGCCAGCAGCGCTGGCCGGGACAGGCTGGGCAGCGCATGTTCTGTGCACCCTGGGGGCAGGCCCCAGGCTGCGCGCCAATGGCCGTGACCAGCTCGCGCATGCGCCTAGCGCCCTAGCGCCCTGGGGGTGGCGCCGCATGCCTGGAGGTGCTTTGGGGCTGCCTACTGGGGCTGCATGTTGCAGACTGGCGCTGCATGTAGTTCCACGTGCACGGAGCGTAGCCCAATATCCAGGCCAAGATGACCAAGCGATGATTGCATCCCATCCCTTCTGCGCCCGCCTTCCCTGCCCTGTGTGTGTGAAAAACAGAGCACTCACCTGATGATTCCTCCCCGTGCTCAGAGAATGCGTGTAAGACATCCAGGCCCTGGGGTACGGGGTCGGATTCCTCCTCCTCCTGTCCTGGGAGCCCTGGATTGGCAAAGATGAGCATCTCCAGCCCCAAGTCCACCACCAGGGGTGAGGAAGGGGCTGAACCACCCCCCAGGATGTGGTGGAGCTCAGCGTAGTAGGGCTAGGAGTGGAGTCCTGCCCCAGAGAGAGAGCTGTGCTCCCTTGCCCTCGCATAGCCCTGGCAGAGCTCCTTCACTTTGCTCCATACTTGTATGAGGTTCTGGAAGTGGTGGCCTCTTGTGGCCAGAGCCTAGGCCATCCGACCATATATGTCGGCGTTGTGCACTGGGAGCCGAGATCCTGCAGGGTCTCCTGCTCACCCCACACCTACAGGAAGGCCAGGATCTCTGCCCCGGACCACGATGGCACAAACCTCTTCGGGCCTCTGGCTGAGTCCTGGGAGCCCTGGTCATGCTCCCTGTGAGGGCCAGAGAGGTCTCAGGAGGCTTGTGGCTGGGCCATGGGTCCCAATTAGTGTGGCAGTCACAGCCACGCAGTGAGGTGCAGCTCTCTGGGCCAGCCCCCTGCCACAAGTGTTGTCCCAGGTGCCTGCAGCTTTAAGAGCTGGCCGGAGACAGGGACTATAGAGTTCTGATTAGTTTGGACGGAGTGGCCACCAGGGCACCTGTGCTATTTCCTGGAGGCCTCTTCTTTCAAAAGAACTCCCTCTTCTGCTCTTTCAGACAAAGACGTCTTCCTCGTGAAAGAACCCCTCCGTTCTTTCAACTTTTTGTCAGAAGAATGCAATAGCAGTATGGACGCAAGTCTTTTTTTCTGGACTAACGGCAGTTATTCTGGAAAAACACTGCAGCGTAGGCATACCCTAAGAGCCTAAATACCTCTGAGGTTCTGGGCATAAGGCCCTTAGACTTGGTGTCTGCCCTTTAGGTCTGAATAGGGTTTCCTGCCCCGCAGGTATACTAAGAAAGACTCCCTCAGGGTATGTCTACACTACAACGTTAGTTCGAACTAACATTCATAGCCGCTACACTAGCGCTTCGCTAGTTCGAATTTGAATCGAACTAGCGGAGCGCTTAGTTCGAACTAGGAAAACCTCATTTTACGAGGATTAAGCCCAGTTCGAACTTACTAGTTCGAATTAAGGGGTGTGTAGCCCCTTAATTCGAACTAGTGGGAGGCTAGCCCTCCCCAGCTTTCCCTGGTGGCCACTCTGGCCAACACCAGGGAAACTCTATGCCCTCCTCCCGGCCCCGGACCCTTTAAAGGGGCACAGGCTGGCTACGGTGCCCGTTCCAGGTGCAAGCCTGCCAGCACCCAGCCGGAAGACCCTGCACCTGGCATGGCACAGAGCCACCCACCCGATGTCCCCCAGCCCACCCCCTCTTCCCGGGACCAGGCTGGCGGCTCCCGGGAGCTTGCCCGGGACCGCAAGAGGCGGGCACCTTCCTGGGTTAGTGCGGACATCGTGGATCTCATCCACGATCTCCGCACTAGGCACAGGAAAGTGGCCAGCTAGGGCAGGAGAGCTGCCAGCCTGGCCACCCAGGAGCAGGTGTGCATGATAATCAAGGGGGTCCACTGAGACCCCTGACCCTGAGCTCTGAGCTTACAATGGCCGTCCTGGGTCAGACCAAAGGTCCATCTAGCCCAGTAGCCTGTCTGCCGACAGCGGCCAACCCTAGGGACCCTGGAGGTGATGGACCAAAGACAGTGACCAAGCCATTTGTCTCGTGCCATCCCTCTCCAGTCTTCCACAAACGTTGGGCAGAAACACCACTCCTATCCCCTGGCTAAGACTACTCCATGGACCCAACCTCCATGACTTGATCTCACTTCCCTTTAAACTCTGTTCTAGTTGTAGCCGTCACAGCCTCCTGCAGCAAGGAGTTCCACAGGTTAACTATTTGCTTTGTCAAGAACAACTTTCTCTTACTAGTTTCAAGCCTGATACCCATTCCTTTCCTTTGGTGTCCTCTAGTCCTTCTTTATGGGAACTCAGGAAGAACTTTTCTGAATGCACCCTCTCCACCCAACCCCTGCTTTTAGAGACCTCTATCCTGTCCCCGCTCCATCTCCTCTTTTCTAAGCTGAACAGTCCCAGTCTCTGTAGCCTTTCTTCATCTGGGACCTGTTCCCAACCCCTGATCATGTTAGTTGCCCTCCCTTCTCCCAGCCTTTCTCTTCTCCTCTCCCACCTCCTTTTCCCAGTCTCCCCCAGGTTTGTTCAATAAAGACAGAGTCAATGTTGGAAGAAACGTTATCTTTATTTTGTACATCAGGAAGGGGGGCTAAGGAGGGGTAAGTGGAAGGAAGTGAGGGAGGAATGGGGTACGAGCCACCGATGGGTAGGACTGGGCTGGCTCTGCGGACTTCTGGGGGTGGAAGCTCTCCTGCAGCCCCCCAATTGCTCCCTCTCCCCAGATGGCAGCCTGCGGCAAGTGCAGCCAGTCTGATGGCCGAGTGCTGTGATGTGCTCAGTGTGGGCACTCCGGGCACTCCAAGCCAGGACTGGTTTTCAACCAGGGCACCCCTGAGAACTGTCTGTCCGGGGTGGGGGTCGGGTCCCTTTAAGTGCAGCCCTCGGCTAGCCTGAGACAGCATCTCCACGCTCTAAGTCCTCCTCTGATGCCCTGCCGGCACTGCTTCCGGCCATCCTGAAGCCCTGTCACTCAATATGGACATGCTAGTTCGAATTAGCAAAACGCTAATTCGAACTAGTTTTTAGTTCTAGATGCGTTAGTTCGAATTACCTTAGTTCGAATTAACTAAGTTAGTTCGAATTAGCGCTGTAGTGTAGACGGACCCTCACTCCCTCACTCCCACCTAATTCTCCACTTGAGTCATTTTCTCCTGTTTTTTGTCTTGTTACTGAAACTTTCAATTTTCTCTTTTTTTTTTAAAAAAAATATTGTTCTGAGTTTCCCCTGCCACTCTTTTGTGCTACTGTTCTGTCAGCTGACGTGGCTACCATTGCATTGATTCAGCTTAGGGTTATCATCTTTTCTGACCAGAGGGATGGGACACCATCGCTGTGAATGGCGTCCAGTCCATCCAGTTGGGAAAAATGGTAAGCGTAATTGTCAGCTCTTCCTAGTCTTGCCTGTGTACAAGAGATGCTTCATTAAATGATGCAACACAGGAGGCAGTTTGTATTGGCCCATGCGAGCTGTCCAGGCCCCACAGTGGATGCCTCAACCATCTGATGGATGGGACCCATGGTGCCCAGGGAATTATCTGGGGAAATCTAGCACAGGGCGGTCAGAGGGGGTCATGCCCCCAAGCACACACCACAGTGGTGGGAACTGGAACAACCAACAGCCTACTGTGCTCCACCATCTCCCAGCTGGGTTGCTCTACTTCACTATGGTGGTGGCCGGGAAGCAGAGTGTCCTGGCCCTAGTCTCAGTACCCAGTGGGGTGAAGCAGGAGTGGGATTTGGGGGAAGGGATAGAGAGGGCTTGGGGCTCTCAAGTTTTCCAATAAGGGCTGCTGCTAATGCAGCAGGAGCCAGAGCCCAAGACCCTATAAATTGCTGCTGGAGCACCACACACTTTGGGTAGCTCGGAGGCAGGGAGTGCCACACCCCTTATGTGCGAAGCCATGTCCCTTCACCTCACCCGGGGTCCACAAAGGACATCATATGCAGAGACACAACTGGTTTTAATGAAGGAACAAGCCATGAACAGGAATTAATGACAATATTGGACTGCTCTCTGTAACAGAGCAGCATTCACCTCTCTTGAGTACCCCTTCTGGCTAAGCACATGTGCCTGCACTCTCTTGTCTGACTTCGGTGACACAGTCTCTGGCCGAGTCTCACTCATTGTGTGTGCTCATCAAAACCCCTTCCAGGGTACACATCTAATCGGAGCCTATCTTGGTTAGCTCTCTTATGTCCTTTCAAGTTTGTTCCCCACTCAAAGAGAGTGGTGTCCCCAGAGCTACCCCACCAAAATACAGCATTTTTGCCCTTACCTCAGGGCTTTATTTCAAAGTCCCATCACAGTCCAGCACTCGCCAATAGCTCTTCACAAGGAGCTGTCTGCAGTGCTGCCACTCTCTCAGGCAGCCTGTCTCCTGGTTCTGCATACCTTGTGGCCTCCAGAGACACTGACTGATACTGGTCTTTCAGCTGCTTTTATAGGACTTTCCTGGCCCTGATTGGTTGCTTCTCCCACAGCCACTCCAGTCTGCCTGGAGGACTTTTCTATTGTCTCTCTAGGCAGGGTATGGTCGGACCATAGGGCCTCCGGGAGGGGATCCCAAAGTCAGGTCAATTGCATCACGTTCCCTTTGTCTGTAAAAATGTTTATGGATGAAGGGACCTCGAGAGGTCATCGAATCCCGGCCCCTACCCTCATGGAAAGACCAAATACTGTCTAGACCATCCCTGATAGACATTCATTTAACCTACTCTTAAATATCTCCAGAGATGGGGATTCCACAACCTCCCTGGACAATTTCTTCCAGGCTGTGTCTAGACTGCATCCTTTTTCCGTAAAAGGGATGCAAATTAGACACATCGCAATTGCAAATGAAGCGGGGATTTAAATCCCCCCTGCTTCATTTGCATAAACATGGCTGCCGCTTTTTTCTGGCTCGGAGCTTTGCCGGAAAAAGCGGCAGTCTAGACGGGGATCTTTCGGAAAATAAAGCCTTTTCCGAAAAATCCCTTATTCCTTTTTTTAAGAGGTATAACGGATCTTTTGGAAAAGGCTTTATTTTCCGAAAGATCCGCATCTAGACTGGCGCTTTTTTCCGGCAAAGCTCCGAGCCGGAAAAAAGCGGCAGCCATGTTTATGCAAATGAAGTGGTGGGGATTTAAATCCCCACTTCATTTGCAATTGTGATGTGTCTAATTTGCATCCCTTTTACGGAAAAAGGATGCATTCTAGACACAGCCCTAGTGTTTGACTACCCTGATAGTTAGGAACTTTTTCCTAATGTCCAGCCTAAATCTCCCTTGCTGCAGTTTAAGCCCATTGCTTCTTGTTCTATCCTCAGAGGCCAAGATGAACAAGTTTTCTCCCTCCTCCTTATGACACCCTTTTAGATACCTGAAAACGGCTATCATGTTCCCCCTCAGTCTTCTCTTTTCTAAACTAAACAAACCCAATTCTTTCAGCTTTCCTTCATAGGTCATGTTCTCTAGACCTTTAATCATTCTTGTTGCTCTTCTCTGGACCCTCTCCAGTTTCTCCACATCTTTCTTGAAATGTGGTGCCCAGAACTGGACACAATACTCCAACTGAGGCCTAACCAGCGCAGAGTAGAGTGGAAGAATGACTTCTCATGTCTTGCTGACAACAAGCAGTATAAGAACCTCTATAGAGTAGTGAAGGAAAAAAGAGCCTCTTCCCAGGATTATCCCTGTCCCTGTCCCTGTCCCTACAGATAGAATCATAGAATCATGCGGAGTATAATTTGATGTATTTCTACAACAGGGAATATAAATAACAAAAGTTATGCAAACCCACACCACTAGGTGGAGGTAGATATTTTGAGGAGTTTGTGTGAAAACTTTCAAAAAAGAGAAGTAATATTGGAATTCTGCTTTAAGTCATTTGGCTCACATCTCAGCAGAGTGATCTGTACAGTGCTGGATCTTTAATTTTTTTCCATGAAAGAACCTGGTTAAAATCTTTTAAATAAATCATGTTATTTCCACTCTCCTATTTGTCTGTGCTCTAATAGGGATAGAAAAAATAAAATTATTTGCTAATAATGGCTTATATTTGAATCAGAGAGTTAGTAAAATTATTTTAAAAAGAAAATCTCTCTAGAAATGCATATTGTTGTTGCATCAAATTCTGCCATCCTTGCTCAGATCCTCCCAGGTATTGAGGTTCCTGGCTCCCATTGGTTTCAATGGAAATTAGTCTAAATACCTTTGAAGATCTGGGCCTCATACCCTACTCTGACAAAACTTAGGTTGAATTAGAGTCAGTCAAACACTGAGCGGGATTAAGGTGTGCATCTTACTGCACATTGTACAAAAGCTTCTTGCTATCAGTCTATTTTTTGCAGTACAGCTGCTCCCCGAGTTGCAAATGGTCGAGTTACGACCGTTCGCACTTACGACCAAAGCTCCCATGGAGCAGTCGTAAAGGCAGTCCCCGTGTTACGAATGTGACCCGCGCTTACAAACAGCGCGGTCACGTGTAACTCAATGGGGTCCAAGTTACAAACTGATCGAGTTACAGCCAAGTGTTTGGTCTGTAACTCGGAGAGAGGCTGTAATGTTTTTTCTGTATTCACCAGTTTTATTTTCTTGCCTCCTTGGACATGTTGGACTTTGTACATAATGGTGAATAAATGGTATATTTATCATCCTCTCTGACTGTAATGTGTTTTGAGTGATGGCAAATTGTCAAGCCATATTCAGTACAGGCTGATCAATTGATACCTATTAGTGAGATAAGCATGTGAATTGTAAGCCCAGGACTTGCTAAGGGCAGGATCCCACTACTAATTGCTGCAGGACAGTGTGCGTTGCTGCAGAACTCTTAGTTGTGTATGTGCACATGACTTGTTTTTGTAAAAATCTGGCCCTGGGCAAATAAACTAACATTCAACCAACGATTCAGCTTTTTATCTTGTAAAATACAACCAACTGATAAGTAAAATACAACCAATTAATAAGTAAAATTTCCTTTTGAGGATATACTATTGCACCAAGATCTGAATTAAGGTTATATGCTAACTTATGAGTTCCCTGACGTCTGCACGGTCTTTGTGATGACTTTGCCACACACACTGGTGTCCTTAATCTGTTCTGTGGTCCTGGGGTTATTTGTCACATGCACAAACATTATTCCTATTGCTGATCCACCCATAGTGGACTGATATTGGATGCCTTGCCCTCATGTGAACAGATACAACGAACAAGCATTGTTACAGTTACCTGTACATGATGCGGTGTTTTTGAAAGGCCTGAACTTATGGAGCAGGCGTAGACAGTGAGGGATGCATAAAACTAGCAGAGACAGGAAGTCTCTCTGTGATGACCATGCCCTTAGCTTCTTGTGGAAGTGACCTCCTGTGCATGTATTAAATATGGAGTACTCTTGAACTGTACTGCTGTACACTTTCTAGCTAGCGCAGTTGTATAAGACCCCAGTTTGCACAATGGTATGGAACTGGGGCTTAGCCACAACAGACCCTGAATCAGGGAGAAAGTTTCCTAAATATGTAGTATTATTACACTAGTTTCATGTTGGTACCTGGTCAAAGTAGGCTTATCTTCTTGCTTAATTATCTTCTCTGTTGTGCTGTGAATAAATATTACTTAATGACAGTTAAGGACCATCTTATTCTGAGTTTGTACAGGTCGTAAGGCAATGAGATTCTGGCCTATGACTGGGACTATGAGGCAGTACCGCAATACAAATAATCACATGCTGATCTACAGAAATATTTTTCTGCCTTGGACATCCCCACTAGCTTGAGAGATCCAGATGTATCAGTTAGTGAAAATGGAAGCATGTGAACTTGACAGCTTCAGTTTCAGTCCCCTTGTTTCCTGCACTGAGTGTTTTTTCTGCTTTTTACACTAAATGGTAAGCATGTCCACATAATAGTGTGATGAAGATGGATGGATGGGAGGTTTTGACTTCCTTAGTCATGGCATACTGTTGCAGGAAGGAGGTTTGCTGGGAAGAGATAGGGTGGATCTGACCACAAAAGGGAAGGACATCTTAATGCAGTGACTCACCAATCTTATTAGAAGGGCTTTAAACTAAGTTGAGTAGGGGCAGGTGACAAAAGGCAACTAGGTTCAAAAGGTATCTTTAATAGAGGACTAGTTCTTTGGGGAGAATCAGATATGGAAAATTAGAGGAGAATTACAGGAGCAACAAGAGGGAAATCCCTGGGGGGAATTTGATCAATACCTTAGATCAGTGTTTCTCAAAGTGATCCGTGAAACCACTTTGAGAAAGTTGCTAACTGGCCGCGCCGGTGTGTTTATTTATGTTGGAAATAAGCCAGGACACTCTGGATGCAGGTGAAAACAAGCAGAGGATTTATTATACATCAGCTGATGGAGTGACACGCAGGGGTTACCCTGGTGAACACTGGTTAATTAACACAATACAATAGATTATATAGTCAGCAGGTGGACGGAGGAAAAATGATTTGATAAGTCTAGCAGCAAGACGAAATGAGCACATAAGCCAATAGAACTACTCAAGATTACATAATATCTTGCCCATTGCAAAGTAACAGCTCGTTAATTAATATACAGGTGGTTATTGTTCAAATGCCAAAACATGTCAGCAAAACAGTAATAACATTTTAGTCTCCATAGATGATGATGTTGCTATAGGAGGCGGGTATGGCCTTGAGTTGGTGCAGCACTTGGTTCTCAGGCTTATTATCTAGGAGTGAAGCAAGACAGTTTAAGCAAATGTTATGAATGTTATCTCAAGCAAAATGTGTTACGTTACCAACTGAGACCCAGTTCGAGTGTTTTAGAACGTGGTTGCTATGGTGCCCAGGGTCTTTTACTGTCTGCAGTTCTTATCCTGACTGTGGTGTTCCCAGGCCTTAATCCTAGAATGGAGTTATGCTGTTTAGAGGCCTACTAGCACATTTAGGGCTGCCTCAGTTTACCCTACAATTTACCAGCACTGAGGCCACGGAGCCTTGCAGGTCCCTTTGGCTCTGGTTAGCCAGTCATAGCAAAAGGAGCTGTGGCTGCTGCTTCCCATGGCTCCCTTTGGCTGCAAACAGCAAATCGGATCCAATGGGAGCCACGAGGCTTTGTGGCTGCGGCACCAGTAAATAAACACACCAGGGTAGCCAGTTAGCAGTTTTCTCAAAGTGGTTTCATGGACCATTTTGAGTATCACTGCTTTAGACGTCTACTCACAAATTCAAGGAATAACAGGACTAAGCAGTCAGAATTGGGAGTACTAATAGACAAGTCATAACTGAGCTTAAGTGGCATCTCAGATACTTGATGGGATAAATCTCATAACTGCAGTATTGGCATAGAGGGGTACATCTTGTTCAGGAAGAGCATGTAGGAATAAAAGGGAGGTGGTGTTGTATTGTACACTTGTTCTGAGTTCCAGAAAGAGGCAAGAGGCAGACCAGCTGAAAGTCTCTGGGTAAAGACGAAGTGGGGAAAACACATCCAAACCAGGAGGAGGAGGGAGTTGAGGCATTTCTAGAACAAATAAAACAAATATCCAGACCCTTATAGTAATGAGGGACTTTACCTACCTAGACATCAGTGGGAAAAGTAATATGATAAAACACAAAATATCCAATAAGTTCTTGGAATGTCATGGGGACAATGCTTTGTTTCAGAAACTGAAGGAAGTAACCCAGGGCATAGGCATTTAAGAATTGATTCTGACCAACAGGGAGGAGATGGTTGTGAACCTGTAGGTAGAGGACTATTTGGGAGAAAGTGATTATGAATAAGGCTGTGAATCATTCATTCATGAATAAGGCTGTGAATCACAGAAATCATGAAACAAAAAACAGGACTATGTAGCACTTTAAAGACTAACAAGATGGTTTATTAGGTGATGAGCTTCCGTGGGCCACCTCCTCAGATCAAATAGTGGAAGAAAATTGACACAACCATATATACCAAAGGATACAATCAAAAAAATGAACACATATGAAAAGGACAAATCAAATTTCATGTGTTCATTTTTTTTATTGTATCCTTTGGTATATATGGTTGTGCCAATTTTCTTCCACTATTTGATCTGAGGAAGTGGGTCTGGCCCACGAAAGCTCATCACCTAATAAACCATCTTGTTAGTCTTTAAAGTTCTACATAGTCCTGTTTTTTGTTTCAGCTACACGAGACTAACACGGCTACATTTCTATCACAGAAATCATGGATTCTGTGACTTTCTGGGACCTTTGTGACTTCCACAGTAGTTGGCGTGGTACATCTCAGGGCATCCCTGGGGCCAGATGCTGTGCTGGAGCATTGGTTGGAGAGCAGTCAGGGTACCCTGGGCAGTTCACCCACCTGGAGTGGAAGTAGTAGTGGCACCCTAGCCTGCTCTCAGAGCAGTGGAGTCTGCTGGAGTGCTGCCTTTCCCCAGCACCTAAAATTTATTTAGGGCCATTTTTAGTAAAAGTCATAGACAGGTGACAGGTCATCTTAACCATAGTTCTCTCCAGCAAAGTGACAGAGTCCCTGTGTGCCTAACTGGTCATCAACAGTTTATGGAATTTGCTTTGGTCACAAGGATGTCACAATAGTGCTTGTGTAAGTTTAACTGGAAGTTCTGGTTGACAGACTGAGAGGCCATCTATCTCTCAGTACTGGAGCTAGTTGGAGAAAGGATTGAGAGAAGGTGTAGAGGAAAGACTAAACCATGAATACATTTGTGAGTGAACAGGAGGTAATTGATAGAGGTAAGGGTCACTATTGTATTTTTTATATCCAACCTGTATCCACACATACACATTCAAGAGCATGGGTGCATAGAAACGTGTAATAGTCTCCATTTATATGACCAGATCCTTAGCTGCTGTAAATCCAGTGAGCCTCTACTGACTTCCCTTTTAATTGACTTGAGTTGAAGGACTGGCCTACAGCCTCTGAACCTGGAAACTTTCCTGACAACCTGTGTCACTATTGGATGTTATGGGGAAGGTCTTCTTTCCTTTCTCCAGTTGTTTTATGTTTAATATGGGTCCTTATTTTATGACTTCTGCATCCTTGGAGCCAAAATCTAGTGGTGCAAAGCATCAGAGATGGGAGAAATTAGAAGAGAAAACACAGAAGGACTTCTCTTCTAGCTGACTGTGTCTAGACTACAAAGTTCTATCAATTTTTCTTTTGAAAGAGGCTTTTCTGACAGTTGGCCCGTCTACACTGGGCCAAATGTCAGAAAAAAAGCCCCTTTCAGAACATCCCTTCTTCCTCGTAGAACGAGGTTTACTGAGATGCTGAAAAAACATGTCTGCTTTTCCAATATTTTTTTGGAAAAGCAGACGCATTCCTCGGACGTGGCAGAGCTTTTCTGGGATATCTCTGGTATCCTGGAAAAACTCTGCAGTCTAGATGTACCTGCTGTCTACTTAAGATATTAAGTGGATAGCTAGCATATTAAATGGAGGATAACAAAGCGTTTCTTAGCAACACTAGTGCTCTTAATCCTTCACCATTACTATTGCAACTGTATGGGCAATGTAAGTTACAGTTCTGATTCCATCTGCATCTGGGTGTTGGAATCGAAGGGTAAGGATGGGTAATCGCCTAATCTTGAGCAATCTTTCATGGGAAGGGTAAATTCTGATCAATTCCTCCTCCATGCCTTGGAATGCTGTTACAATGGAGACAGATAAATATGGCATTTCAGATTTCTTGTTAAATATTAAGTCTCCAGGAGAATTTCTGCTGAGAGACACATGGGAGATAAAATCCTGATTTTATTAATACATCAACTATTTCACAGTTTCATAGCGTTTAAGGCTGGTAGGTCATTAGATCATGTACTTTAATCTTCTGTATGTCACAAACCATTACGTTTCACCTAGCAACCCTATGCTGAAACCAAAACTTGTCTTGGACTAAAAATTGTCACTCTTGAAGGGTATGTCAACACAGCAGTGTTAATTTGGAATAACTGATGTTATTGCAAAATAACATAGTCCGCATCTACCCAGCAAGCCATTATTTCAACATAATGTCAAATAATGTCAAGCTGGAGGACTTCTTTCTCCGACTCCTATAACCCGCATTTTATGGGGAGTAAGGGAAGTAGGAGGAAGAGTGCTCTTTCCCCGACTTCCTGCTGTGTAGACAGCGCCAAAAGCCGAAATAAACTATTTCAACTTAAGCTGCACAATTGATAGCTCAAGTTGTGTAGCTTATTTCTGCTTTAGCCCTGCTGTGTAGATGTGCCCAAGGCCTAGGAGACTAAGATGCTGTGTGCTGCAGACAGAGGATAGGAGAAACTGAAATGCTACCAATGCCTGAGGCCTTTGCAATGGTAGAGAAATGATTAGGTCAGAAAAGCCCTGATGATCCTGGTGGTTGATCAGTGCCCCATACTCCCGAAGAAGACAAATTCCCAACCTCCCAAACAATAATCCCTGCTAGTCTGACCCAGGGAAAATTACTCCCCACCCTCAGATCTGGAGATCAATTGCATTCTGACCAATGTTCTCTCCAATTCTACGTGTAGAATACATTTTATGTGCATTGAGGCATGTACGGATGTGTACAACCATTAGAAACACATGTCTGCCACCCAAGTGCTCAGTTTACAGGTAACACTGATCCTGACTATGTGAGCAAGACTTACCAAGACTTAATCTCTGAGGCTTCACATAAAGGTATGGGGCAATCACCCTACCCATGGAAAACACCTAGCTAGATAATTTCATGGAGGTTAGGTCCATAAAAGGCCAGGGGATAAAATGGTGTCCTTGGCCTGTGTTTGTCAGAGGCTGGAGAGGGATGGCAGGAGATAAATCGCTTGATCATTGTCTTCGGTCCACCCTCTCTGGGGCACCTGGTGCTGGCCACTGTCGGCAGACAGGATACTGGGCTAGATGGACCTTTGGTCTGACCCAGTACGGCCGTTCTTATGTTCTTATGTTGTGCATTGGGGGAAAATCATTTAGGGTCTCTAGAGGCAACTGGACAAATACCTACTCCATGTGTCTTCTCTGCAAGTATTTAAGTTACCGTAAAATAAAACTGAAGCCTTTTTTCAAAACAGAGTGCATAAAGTTTGACTTCTAAATTCATACAGTGGGGTCTTTAAAAAGTGGCTTGATTTTCAAGAGATACTGAACCCCTAGAAGTTCTTTGCACCATCCATAGGTAATTCTGGGTGCTCAGCACTTTTGGAAATGACACCCTGACTAAGCAAAACACTTCAGCATGTGTTTAACTTTAGATTTATTTGTTGGCATTGAGTTAGGCATGTGATTAATTTGTTGAATCAGGATGTAGGCGTGTTAATATGGATTTAGGAGTTTTAGTTTAGGCACCCAGTTTTAAAAATCTTGGCTATAAATTATTCTGTGTGCTATCAAAATGCCTAAATTAATAGTAAAGGTGGAAAAGATTATTTTATGTGGGGATCTTATTTAAAAGGAGCAGCTTTTCCTTATTATAATCCGTCCCCCCACAATAGCTCTGCAAACAGACATGGTCACCATGAGGGAAGAAAAGGATTTGCATGATACCCAGGTCCACTTATCACCATGTCTGGTCTCCTACAGAGTCTTTACTAGATAGTGAATTAAAGACACAAGCACTGAATCCCAACATCAATGATAACCAGCAGAATCCTTTCCTTTAATTTCAGCTGTTTACAGCGAGGTTGTTTTCCTCCTGGACCATATGGATGATCAAGATAAGGCCTCTGTTGCCCTTCAGATTGTCAAGATAGCTGAGACCAAACTGGCTGTCGTTGTGACTGTTCTGCTAGAAAAACTTCAGCAGGATGAGGTAGGGCAGTTTCATCAAATCACATCTGTTTTCCATGTTTCCACTCCAAATTCTGTTTGACTTCATGGAAGTAATTCAATACAGAACTTGGCTCAGCCCACCTTCAGTGTAATCAGTATTTACCCTTCTGTCTTCATGCAAAACTCATCCTGCAAAATTCTGTTACAGATCAGGATGATATAATAAAGAGACACTCAGAGGAGCACTGTCCTTTTGTACACACTGGAGTACATGGGCTGTATATTATAAAAGTGCACTGTAGGGGTATCTATAATCTCTTATAGCAGTATTTTGTCCTCCTTTAGCATCTTCATCCAAAAACCTCAAAGCACTTACCTACTTACTCATGAATTAGGTTTTACAGCACCTTTGGGAGAGTGATAAACATCCCCATTTACTGATGGGCTGTGTCATGGGGAATTAAATAACTTGCTCAACACCACATAGTGAGTTAGTAGAAGAATGGTGAATAAAACCCATGTGAACTGACTCTCTGCTCTAAACCCAAGACAACACTTCTTAATTATAATGACATATGATTGGGCTATAGCTTTGAAGGGTTCTTAAATAATCCAAAGCCCTTTTTCTTTTATTAATACTCGCATCCAGCAAAGTCCATTTCTCTATTAAGGGTCAACACAGAAGGATTTTAGTTTCAAGTACCAGGAAGCCAAGACAAGCAGTTCATTTCTGGCTCGCTTGAATAGTGTGGGGCTCTTGTATTCATAAGTTATCAATTATGATTTTCAATTAAAAATCCTCCTTACATTTAAAAATGAATGGAAAGAGGCAGAGCCTCTCCCCACTAGAGCAGTAATAATAGCAGTTTGCAGCAGCATCCTTTAAAAGCACAACCACTGGAATGTGTAGCCAACCATTGGCTTTGAACATTCCAAAGTGCTTTATGACCTTAGCAGGCAGTTCACACCTTCAGCTGCCTGAATTCAGAGTTATAGACTCACAGGAGACAGATGGGAAAGGCTTGTTGGATCATCCAATTTCCCAGCAGTGCCTTTTTCATTTTTTTGGGCCAAACCAATTTTAAAAGCTCCTAGTGACTGGGTTTCCACCACTTTCCAATGAAGACTATGTAATAACCTGATAGATGTCTTATAGCTGGGGCATTTTTCCTGATGTTAAAGTCTAAATTTTATGTCTCTGATACTGCCCCCTGCTGTGCAATGTACGTGCTGCAGGGTAAGAAACACTGACTCCTAAGCATCCTCACTCCACAGTGCATGCTATGCAGCAAGGAGGTGGTGGCTGGCTGGAGTAGGCAGTCACGGTTGTGCTGACTCTGTGGAGGAGAGCTGACCTGATCTGAGCCCAGGGGAGTCCAGTTGTTTTCCCACTGTGATGTGATTCGATTTATTTTAGATCCAAGAGAAACCAGGACACTCCAGGGATACTTAACCACTTTCTTATTTATTGCAAGCTTTAAGCAGTTATTACAGTTGTTTAAGTTTTACAAGCCTTAAAAACAATTACTACACAATTTAAACCTTAAATGCCATACATTCTAAAGCAATAATATAGTGCAAAGCAATGCAAAAGCAATTAATAAAAGAGCTACTATAATACAATAATAAAGACTAGTTCACTTACACTTCACCCGTATGCCACCTACAGTAGCAGGCAGGAGGTCATGGTTCCTTTTCTTCCCATGCATTGGAACACCATGCACTGGATCACCGGTGTGAAGGGCCTATTTACTTCTAGTTACATCGAGCAGTACCTGTGGGTCAATCCTGCTCATTCCCTCCCACTGATTGTTCTTACTAAGCCCATTTTATAGCAAAGCGAGACTTGGTTGTTCTAATAATATTTACCAATTGATTACGTATTGTGTAGGATATGTAACATGCCCAATACCCTATCTGGAGTACATCCTGTCACTCAGGATGTTGCTGCTATGTGCATAGTTGACAGTTGTATGGCTGCATCTGTAATTTGTGGTTATCAGAAACAGAAGTATCTGTACAAGATTGCTTGCCATGTGTTCTTGACATAGTCTCACGTACCATGCTTCATCTGCATTGTTATGCAAAACATTCCTTCCTCTCACAGCTTCTCCCATGACCTTGCCTGCATGCTTATGTGCACCAGACTTGAGACAGGCCTGGGTTTTGCTTGTTAGAGATCTGCACGTGTTAAAGGGAGACATGGCCATTTATTGTCAAGGCAGGCTCCCCTACACCCACCCAACCTCACCCTGATGCATGAGGTCAGATCCCATAGAGGTTGCAGGTCTCTATTTAAAAGTCAGTTCTGCTGGCCTCCCTGCACTTTTTAAAATTTTCTCCTGAATTACTTCCAATCTGTTGATCTTTTCTGGGGAATGTGGTGCCAAAAAAGTGAAATAAACCAGAAGCAGTCACACCTCAGATGAACAATGAGAAACTTCCTGCTTTATGACAAGATTCCTGTATGTAACAAACCCAACCCAGATGGCTGACTTTTTTTTTCACTGTCACTCCAGGTCACTTGTTGTTTCCCACTTTTCTCCCTCTCATTATGTCAGTTATATTGACCCCCTCTCTAGGTGCGCTAGTTTGCAGTTCTCTGAAATCAGTCTTGTTCTGCTCAGGTTTCTAATTTCTCTGTGCCCCTCTTTATTATTTCTCTGTCACAACTCATACCTTCAACTCCTCCATATTTAGTATCATCTGTGAATTTCAACTTTGATGGACCCCATAAAAGAGACCTTCAAATGTGCGACTGTCAATGTAGAGGTAACTCCTGAGCTAATTTTCCCTAAAAGCTGCAGAAGATTTACTGCAGGAGTTGGGTATTTTATAATTGTATTTACAAATTCTGTCTGGAATAGATAAAAAAGGGCAAGATGCTAATAATAACAACAACAACAATAACAATAATAATAACAATAACAATAATAATAAACAAAATTAGATAAGGGGGCAGTGCAGGGCCCTTATTCTGATTAAAAAATTTGTAAATTGCTCAGCTTCTTCTGAAGTGCTGCTAGCTGGGGTGATTGTGGAGGGCATAGCAAGTTTTACACAAATGAAGACTAGGGGTTACTTGAGTGAGTATGCAGGCTGTGGAATCAGTGTGGTCTAGTGGAGAGGACTCCAGATAGTGAATCAGAAGACCTGAATTATTTTCCTGGCTATTGATCTGCTCTTTTAGCCTGGGCTAGTTGTTTCATGTTTAGATTGTAAACTCTTTTGGGCAGAAGCTTATTAGCGTAAGTGTTACTATATTGTGTTACTATATTAGCTTATAGCATTACTATATTGTCATCAAGGAAACATTTTCCCCAATTGTTCTTTTATGTTTTGTCCCCAGAAAAACAGAGTAGACATGTACTGTATCCTGGAGAAAGTATTTCAGCAGGATGGCCAGGTCCTAGAGAGAAGGCTACTGAGAAAAATAATAACACTTGCCTCAAACCACATGAGAGAGACTCAGGTAAGTTAGACTAACGGAAGTGTTGGAGCATAAGCTTTTGTGGTCAAAGACCCACTTCACTGCTTTTGCAGATTCAGACTAACACGGCTACCTCTCTGATACTCAGGTAAGTTAGTTTTCCCTATATGCTAATGACAGGAATGAAAGCTTAAACTAATTAAAACATTTTTTGTAAACTATATACTGAAACTCCAGGATTGATGACTGCTAGGGGCCCACAGATCCCCACACCGTCCTCCAGAAATCCCAGGTCCTAAGCAGCATGTGACTAGTTTCATCTTGTTCAAGTTACACATGTGCTTATGTGCTTTTTAAGGTCAGGATATTGTGACATATATCAGATGCAGAGAGGCCTACCGTTTCTTAACAAGCAAGTTTTTTGTGAAGTCTACTAGGGATTTCATTATTGATACTGATTTTCTGTGGAAGGTGCTCTGATAGTATGGTGTTAAGCAGCAGGATGAAACCTTAAAACAGAATCTGAGCTATTTCCAAAAGTAGCAGTATTTGGATTTAGGGTATAGTTTATTCAGGAAAATTCTCTGAATATCTTGAAGCTGCCCACCTCCTCTGAGGGAAAAATATCATGTCACTATGATAGCCAATCATCCACCACAAATAGCTAATAGCGAATAGTCTAAGTAGCTTGCAAACAACTGAAAGGCTGACAAGTGTTTAGCCAAACAATTCAATGATTATTTATGACTAATGATTCTGTTCACAGAAAGTTGGGTGGAAAACAGAAATAAAAACTTGATTCATTTGAGCAGCATTGGCTGGTGTAGTTGGCTTTAATCACTTCAGTCTCTCTCTTTTTGTATTTTTTAAGGAAGCAACAAATGAACTAAAAGTGGCAGCGAGCAACACATTAGTGGCTCTGGCACGCTGCTATTTCAATGAGGTGATGTATGAGCTTCAATGTCATCTGAAACCACTGGAGCTGTCTGACGAGTTCACTTTGATTACACTGGGCAACCTATCATCAGCCTATAGTATGTCAACTTCCATCTTTTGTTTCAAAGTTATTGTCTTCCATTTAAGGATAGAGGTTCACGCTCTGTACAGCTACACAAAGTGCTATCTGGGGGGTATGAGATGAACTGCTGTGGCTGGTTCCAGTTGCTAGACCATGAGCTATCCACACCAAGGTGCAAGCTCTTATGCCCCATTTGAAGTTCTTAAAGGACAGGATTGAGGAAAATCAGGTCTAGTGGAGCTCTTCTCCATTCCATTTCTCATCCCTCCCCAGTGCTCTCTCTCCTACTCTGGGAGAGGATTGGGCATCTGGCACAGCTGCACATTGGTGGAGAATGCTCCTCCTCAGAGTAAATCCCCCACTGATTTTTTACTGCTGCCTTATCATTTGTGTACGCAGCACAAAATGACCTAGGAGCCCATAGCATCCGACCCAGCGGTGTTTCTAAATGCGATAGTAAGAAGGCAGATAACAGTCAATTGTCTGTCTTCCTTTTCTTCTGGTCCTTCTTTTCAGCACTCAAGTGCATTCCTTTTGTGGGAATGACTCTGTACAGCATGAGCTCCATGCGGATGTTAGTCGACGAGAGCAGGCTGAGGCAAGCATTTTGTGGTGGTAAGTGCCAGCACTTATTGTAGATGTCCAAAATGGATATTTAGGGGCCTTGGTACAGAGTTAAGTGACTGACCGTTTACAAACAGGCTCTGAACTGGATTGTACCAGGGGCTGAGTCCTCATGCTCCTCTGGCACTCAGTGGAGTTGAGAGTGCTCCTTACTTTGCTGGAGGTGCTGAACATTTGTAAGTTCAGGCCCTTTATGACTTGTGGATACCTTAAAAATAAACAAAAGCTGATGCTGCCCATGTGCCAGGAAACTCCTGGGGGAGAATGTGCAGGCAACAGACTGAATTACATTTAAAAATTTCCCGTTTTCCACCCCTCCACCCATTCCTCCTCTTTAGTTTCTTAATTATCATCTCCTTTCACCCTCTTTCTCTGTCCTCTGGTCTTCTCCACTTCTCTCTTCCTTTGCTTTTTAGTTGATGCTCAAGTAAGGCCACGTCTACACTATGCAGAAGATCAATGCTGCTGCTGCAGTTGATCACCAGGGTCCAAATAAGCAGGTCTAGTGAAGACCCACTAATTCGAACTGAGTGGGTGCTCCCGTTGGCACCGGTAGTCCTGCTTCTCATGAGGAATAACACTCCTGTCAACCTTCCACTGTGTGGACAGTCTGAAAACACTATTTAAGATACGTCAACTCCAGCTACATAATTAACATAGCTGGAGTTGCGTACCTTAAGTCAGCTTTCCCCTTTAGTGTAGATCAGGCCTAAGGAACTAATCCTGCACCTTTGAGATAAATGGGAATTTTGCCATCAGCTTCATAGAACATAGGATTGAGCCTTAATTTTCCTTTCAAGGGCAGTGGGTGCATCTAATTTTAGGGCAAAATGCTGTTAAATCTCAGTATTGCTAATAGGAGTTAGGGGCACTGAACATCTTTCAGACAAACTGTAACCCAATAGGAAATCATACAGTTTTAGGGCTAAATAAGCAATAACTGCAGAGGACATGAATCATTCAGAAAACAGCTGGTCAAATATTTTGGTTTTTTTATTATATTTTTCATATTTTTTTACAATTTGATGGAATATTAAACTGAAAAATGTCAATGACAGTTTTAATCAGGATGTGTTCAGTGTTTTTGTGCAGCTAAAAAGGTGGCTGAAATTTGTTGATTTTTGAAACATGTGAATGATCTTTGTAATTTGAAATTTTGAAAAAAACAAGAGTAAACACTTTTAATTTAATTTAAACTACCTTTTCAATCAGCTCTAATTAAGAGGTAACAAGGGAGAAAAAATATGTTTTCAAATGATGGGAATTAAAAAGGTCTTTTTTCCTTCCATGCAGTTCTGGAAAAATGGTCAAGGGCAGTAAATGTATATTTTAGTAACTGGGAAAAGTGCCCATTTCCCAGAATGGGTAAATCTCAATTCTGTGATGAAATTCTTCCCCTCTATCGTCATGTGACAAGCAAATGGACCACATGTGAAGATTTGGAGGTGAGAATTGTAGGCTTTCTAACCCTTGATAAGAAATTGTATTGTTAAATTCTCTGTGTATGGCATTCTTTGTGATGATGGAGTTCAATGGCAGGTTCTTTGGGATAGAACAGAGTATGATGTAAAACATTTAAAAAAGATTATAATGTCACAAGCTCATGGAAATTCTGTCTGTACATAGTATACATAGATTCCAGTTTTGTCACCTGACATGCAGATGAATATAGGAGAATGGGCTAAATTCATTCCTGGCAGATGTCTATTCAGTTCCAGTAGAGTTACAGCAGGAATGAGTTGGTTTAGTGTGCATACTAATCTTGGGAAATATCCCACTTGGGAAAGTTGTGAGGTGCAGTAGAATATAATTCTGAAACCAACACCATAGCTGTGTCTAGACTGGAAAAACTTGCCAGCTGTCTACACTGGCTGCTTGAATTTCCGGAAAAGCACTGACGATCTCATGTAAGATCGTCAGTGCTTTTCCGGAAATACTATGCTGCTCCCGTTCAGGCAAAAGTCCTTTTCCGAAAGACTTTTGCGCAAAAGGGCCAGTGTAGACAGCACAGTAGTGTTTTCCGCAAAAAAAGCCCCGATCGCAAAAATGGCGATTGGGGCTTTTTTGCGGAAAAGCGTGTCTAGATTGGCCACGGACGCTTTTCCGCAAAAAGTGCTTTTGCGGAAAAGCATCCTGCCAATCTAGACGTGCTTTTCCGAAAATGCTTTTAACGGAAAACTTTTCCGTTAAAAGCATTTTCGGAAAATCATGCCAGTGTAGAAGAAGCCCATGAGTCTTAATTCTTTACCAGGAAATATTGAGATAGGGCTGTTTCAACAGTGGAAAAGGGAAATTGCACTCATCAGAAGTAAAAAAGATGGGCCCATTGCATGATATTGAATGAATTTGTAGGAACATAAATTCTGTGTCTCTGTGTAGCTCAAGCAGGCCATCATCTTAGCTCTTGGTCCCATGATGAGCCTCCTCCTGCATAAAGAAGAGTATCAAGATAAGGTGTTCGAACAGATCCCATGGCTCCTTGAGCAATATAAAGAGGACGTTAATGTTTTTCATGTCACCAAGGTGAGATACTTATTAAAATAACTATCAATGTGTGCGCATAGGTGAACTGCACTAGCTGTTACCAGTGGCGTTTCCTGGTCTACATAGTGACTTGTTAGATAATAGATAAACACACAAGTCTTGATTTTATAGACATGGTGACCCAGGTGACAAGTTTTGTAGGTAAAAGCCTCTCATGAAAAGTATCTTCTGTTTCCTGGAGATGCTAAGGAGGTAAGAAACAAAACACCTGCCCCTCCCCCCCATAAGATACTCCCTCCTTGTGATTTACTGGTACATCCTATCAACTCTGTGTCTCTCTTTTAGATTATAAATAAACTCCTCAGAGCAGGGGCTGCTGTGTGTTGTCTCTGGGCAGTATTAAGTAAACTGCCAGTAGCTGATAATTAATACTAAGAAGGCCTGAAGTGCATTGCTTTAGATTATATAACTAGATAGATATAAAATCACTGTCTATTTCATCTACCGTTGTGTACAGGGCTGTTGTAGCTGTGTTGGTTCAAGGATATTAGAGAGACAAGGTGGGTGAGATAATATAATTAAAGATATTATTTCACCCACCTTGTCTCTCTTATTTCATCTACCCTCAGTATCACATGACCAAGGTAACTCTTGCCTGCTGATAGTGAGAGGATGGAGTGAGGGCAGTTGGCTTCAGTAGTATGATTGAGCATGCTCAGTCTATGTGAGCTGGCTCAGTACAAGCCAAGCAGCAAATCCAGGGCCACAACCCTGCTGCCCTTCCCCCCTCCCCACTTCCCCCATGGTTTACTCCCAATCTATGTTGGCTTTCTGGTCCAGAATATGGGGTTGCTTTTGGGATTGGAATGCCCATGACTTTGAGGGAATCAATGCCTCATGGACTTGACTAAAAGTATCAGAAGACTACACAAGAGCCTAAATGTAGTAAAATATGTAGATTTCATCAGAGATATCCTGGAAGCTTCAAGCAGCAAAGAAGAAAAGTGTGTAGGTACAGGAAGGAGTTAGACTGTCATCTCATTATCAATAGCCTGGAAGAGAATATAAAATCATCATTGATAAAATTGGCAGATGAAATAAAAATTGGGGAGTGGTAAATAATGGAAAGGACAACTCACGGATTCAGAGTGATATAGATCATTTGGTAAACTGGGTGCTAACAATAAATGTGCATTTAAATATGGCTGAATGTAAATAGATGGATCTAGGAACAAAACAATGTAGGTGATACATACATGTTGAGGGATGCTTCCTGAGAATCAGTAACTCTGAAAAATATTTTGGGAAACTTGGTGAATACTCAGCTGAACATGACCTACAAATGCGATGCTGTGGCCAAAAAAGCTGAAGTGATACTGGGATGCATACATGGGGAAATCTCAAGGAGGAATACAGTGGGAAATGCAAAGTTCATTTCCACACTAGAACTGACCAACAGATATTGGTAGATACCCCTGATACCGGCTTCCTGTGAGAAGAGTGCCTTCCACACCCTGCTTGGCTTATAGCAATTCAGCAGGATGCCATTTGGGCTGCACAGAGCCTCAGCCACTTTTCAGCAGCTCATGAACCAAATATTGCAAACATATATGCAATATACAGCTGTGTGCATTAAGAATATTGTCATCCACAGCACCAGCTGGGGGGAACACCTCTGACATCTTAGCAAGGTATTGTAAGCCCCAATAGATGCAGGACTCACTGTGAATCCAGCCAAGTGCCATCTTAGTGAACACAGTAGGAAGGGGAAAACTATAGCTCCTTGATAAATAAGGTCTAATGCTTGTGTGACTGCCCCACCTCCATGACAAAGAAACAGGTGCCACAATACTTCAGACACAGTGGCTGCTTAGTACCCAACTTCATCACACTGGCCACCCTATTATTGGACCTGATGAAGAACACCCAATCACAGAAAGTCCAGTAATCAGAAGACTGTGAGGAAGCCTTCCAGGCCCTGTGAAAGCAGCTGAACCAAGAGCTGGTCCTATCCCATCCAACTTCACAAAGCCTTTTATCCTTCAAATGGAGGTCTCGGAGGTAGGACCAGGAGTGGTACTATCTCAAGAAGTAGGTGGGAAGGAGCATCAGATCCTTTATCTCAGCTGCAAGCGGTTCTCCTGAGAGACCTGCTGCCCTACGATAGCAAGGAACGCCCTGGCCATCACGTGGGTGATCTACACCCTGGGGGTATGTCTACACTACAAAGTTAATTCGAACTAACAGACGTTAGTTCGAATTAACTTTGATAGGCGCTACACTAGCGCTCCGCTAGTTCGAACTTAACTCGAACTAGCGAAGCACTTAGTTCGAACTAGGTAAACCTCATTGTACGAGGACTAAGCCTAGTTCGAACTTACTAGTTCAAATTAAGGGGTGTGTAGCCCCTTAATTCGCACTAGTGGGAGGCTAGCCCTCCCCAGCTTTCCCTGGTGGCCACTCTGGCCAACACCAGGGAAACTCTATTGCCCTCCTCCCGGCCCCGGAACCCTTAAAGGGGCACGGGCTGGCTACGGTGCCCGTGCCAGGTGCAAGCCTGCCAGCACCCAGCTAGCAGACCCTGCACCTGGCACGGCTCGAGCCAGCCACCCGCTGCCACCCAGCCCTCCCCCTCTTCCCGGGACCAGGCTGGCGGCTCTCGGGAGTCTGCCCAGGACCGCAAGAGGCGGGCACGAGCCTGGTCTAGTGCAGACATCGTGGACCTCGTCCACGACCTCCGCACTAGGCACAGGAAAGTGGCCGTCTAGGGCACGAGAGCTGCCAGCCTGGCCACCCAGGAGCAGGTGTGCATGAAAATCAAGGGGGTCCACTGAGACCCCCGACCCTGAGCCCTGAGCTTACTGGGTCATACCAAAGGTCCATCTAGCCCAGTAGCCTGTCTGCCGACAGTGGCCAACCCCAGCTACCCCGGAGGGGATGGACCGAAGACAGTGACCAAGCCATTTGTCTCGTGCCATCCCTCTCCAGCCTTCCACAAACTTTGGACAGGGACACCACTCCTACCCCCTGGCTAATAGCACTCCATGGACCCAACCTCCATCACTTTATCTCACTTCTCTTTAAACTCTGTTCTAGTTCTAGCCGTCACAGCCTCCTGCAGCAAGGAGTTCCACAGGTTGACTCTTTGCTTTGTGAAGAGCAACTTTCTGTTACTAGTTTGAAGCCTGCTACCCATTCCTTTCCTTTGGTGTCCTCTAGTCCTTCTATTATGGGAACTAATGGAGAACTTTTCTTGATGCACCCTCTCCACCCCACTCATGCTTTTATGGACCTCTATCCTATCGCCCCTCAGTCTCCTCTTTTCTAAGCTGAGAAGTCCCAGTCTCTTTAGCCTCTCTTCATATGGGACCTGTTCCAAACATCTGATCATTGTAGTTGCCCTCCCCTCTCCCACCCTCTCTCTTCCCCTCTCCCACCTCCTTTTCCCAGGCTCCCCCAGTTTTGTTCAATAAAGAGAGATTCTATTTTTGACCACACGTTTTCTTTATTTTGTACATCAGGAAGGGGGGCTAGGGAAGGGTAAGCGGAAGGAGGTGAGGAAGGAATGGGGTACTAACCCCCGATGGGGAGGACTGGGCTGGCTCTGCGGGCTTCTGGGGGTGGAAGCTCTCCTGCAGCCCCCCAATTGCTCCCTCTCCCCAGATGGCAGCCTGCGGCAAGTGCAGCTGGTCTGATGGCCAAGTGCTGTGATGTGCCCAGTGTGGGCACTAAGGGCACTCCAAGACAGGACTGCTTTGCAAGCGGGGCACCCCTGAGAACTGTCTGTCCGGGGTGGGGGTCGGGTCCCTTTAAGCACAGCCCTCGGCTAGCCTGAGGCAGCATCTCCACGCTCTAAGTCCTCCTCTGATGCCCTGCCGGCACTGCTTCCGGCCATCCTTAACCCCGGTTCAGGGTCCCCTTAATGTGGACATGGTAGTTCGAATTAGCAAAACGCTAATTAGAACTAGTTTTTTAGTCTGGATGCGTTAGTTCGAATTAGCTTAGTTCGAATTAACTAAGTTAGTTCGAATTAGCGCTGTAGTGTAGACATACCCTGAGATATTCTGTACTGGGGAAGCCCTTTCAACTGGTCACCAACCATGCACCCCTCAGATGGATTAATAACATGAAGGACACCAGTGCCTGAATCATGAGGTAGTACTTCCCGCTCCAACCCTATGACTTCTGTATGTTACACTGGGCCAGGGAAGGCTCATGCAAACACAGACTTCTCCCAAGTGGAAGGAGACGATGAAGAGGAAGGTCCACCAATGGACACTCTCTTAAGGGGGAGTGTTTGTGACAGAGGATACCCACCATGCATGGTTCAGCGGGGGCTAATCATGATCTGTGGGCTATGCCCCTTCATACTTGCTGGGAATGCTCCAACTGGAACCAGGATATAAAAGGGAGCAGCTCAGTTCTGTCTAGGCTGACAGCTGAAGGGAGCAGAGGTGCTTTGCAGGCTTTTGTGGAGGGACTGCCAGTGCCCTAGGATGCAGAAACCAGCCAGCCTGTGGTTCCAGTTGACCCCCCCACAACCATCCAATGCCACAGATGGAGGCGAGACCACGGAGTTACTGAGATGACCTGCTGCAGAAGAATGGTGGGAAGTAATCTATGTGAACTAAGCATTATTGAGTTGAGGTATTAGGCTTTGACTCTGCATGTTTTGGAAGAAACCCCATTGAGCTGCAAGACAAGGCCCTGGGCTGGGACCCTGTGGAGTAGGTAGAGCCTGGTGGAGAAGGGCTGGCCACTAGGCAACACTGGTTTGCCGCAAAGGGTGGTTGAGCACTAGGTTGCACGGTCGTACCTAGAAGGGCTTGGGTCATTGAGCTGAAGAGCCTCATTAAAGGGCTGCTGCACTGACCCTGACTATTAGGCAATGCTGCTCTAAGAACCAGGCCTGCTATGGTGGTTGGGGAGACTAGGCCACTTGGGCTGCCTTAGTTCTTTAACTCCTCCACAACCTGATACCATCCAAACAGGGTGGACCTACCCTGTGACAGGTGACTTAATTACAGTCTATAATATCTGCATGGGGAAATATATGTAATGACCTAGCAGAGAAAGGCATGACATGATCCAGTGGCTACAAACTGAAACAGGATACATTCAGATGGGAAATAAGGTCTACCTTTTCAGTGGTGGGATATTAGCCATTCAAACCATTCACCAAGAGTCAAGGTGATTATTTTAAAATCAAGATTGGATTTTTTTCTGAAAGTTCTGCTTTAGGAATTATTTTGGCAATTTCTAAGGCCTGTGTCATACAGAAGGCCTGACTAGTTGATGACAATCATCCCTTTTGGCCTTGGAATCTATGTATTCCATGAACCTGCTTCAGTCATTGCATATTGCTCCTTTGTATGCCCACCTTCTAACTTTCACCCTCTGTTGTAGAGTCTGAGGCAGCTCTTGGAAGTCTCCGGTGAATATAAGATCCTTCTACCTAAAGGGAAATTTCAAGCCATCTGCAGTGCTCTGCACGACCGGGTGAGGGGAACTTGTTCTTGTATCACTTGAGCTTAAGCTCAGCAGATCTGAAGCATATTAACAATAAACATCTTTTGAATGCTAGTGAAGAGCCCGGAGACCTTCTTATGCCTTATTAGTTTCTGCTGGCTTAAGAATAAGCAGATAGTGGTCTCATTTTATTAGCTAAAATCCAGCTCAGTTTGTAAAGCAATTTTAGCATAAGCCAGTTATTAGAGGGAGTTAGAGTTATATAGTAAAAACTGATCCCATCCAAATGGGGAGGACCTATCCTGTGACAGGGTGACTTAATTGCAGTCTATAATATCTATGTGGGGAAACATATGTAATAATCTAGCAGAGAAAGGCATAACGTGAGCCAATAACTAGAAAATGAAGCTGGACAAATTCAGACTGCAAATAAGGCCTACATTTTTATGGTGGAATAATTAACCATTTGAACCAGTTACCAAGGGTCAAGTCTTGATTCAATTAGCTCTGCTGCTAAAAACACTTTGAAAGCAGGAACTTCTGTTATCCAGTGTATCGGTCATTGTTTCTGATTCTTGTTGTGCAGTCAGTACCATTTATTTTGGGTTCAGAGCTCTATTTGGAAAGGTAGGAAGTGAGTGCTTAGAAATTAATTGAGCATCTTCTTTTCAGTTGCTTGTTCTGATTAGTTTTCCTTTGATCACTTCTCTTCTTCCCACAGATCTGTTCTCCAACTCAGCAGCTCATCATGGAAAATCAAATGGAGCTGTGCTATTGTATCCTACTGCTAGGTAGGGGAAGAGACTCCAAATTACACAGTAGTTTCCTTGTAACTTCCTTCTTTTGTAGGTGTAGTAAGAATGAGCTTTCAGTTGTTAGTGAGGATGTGATTTCTTCCTTTGCAGCCCGTTCTTCTCCTGATGACCTCATAGCATTTCTGCACTCGCAGCTGAAGATTGAGAATGAGACTGTTCGTGTGGCATCCCTGAATCTGCTCACAGCTATTATTGGTGCTGACTGTAAGTAACACAGGAGTAACTGTGACTGCTGCGATCATCGCCATCGTGCTGGGGGTTGAGTTGGGGACATCCAGAGCTAAAAGCATGAGCTGCTATAGGTTGATCTAAAGAACCAAGGCTTTGCAGGCATGGTAGGGCTATAACATACTCATGATCTCTGCAAATGGGGCACAGGGGCGGATATAGGGCAGGGCGAGCGGGGTGGCCGCCCCGGGTCCCGCGCTTCAAAAAGCCCCGCGCACGCGCCGTGGTGCCACCGCACATGCGCATGGCGTCACTGTGCATGCGCCGTGTCAAGGGGGGGGGGACCGTGGAATTATGCTGCCCGGAGCCCCGCAAAACGGTCATCTGCTCCTGCTGTAACACATGGAGTCATATAGTCATAGATTATTAGAACTGGAAGGGACCTTGAGAGGTCATCAAGTCCAGTCCCCTGCCCTCATGGCAGGACCAAGCACTGTCTAGATCATCCCTGATAGGTGTCTATCCAATCTGCTCTTAAATATCTCCAGTGGTGGAGATTCCACAACTTCCCTGGGCAATTTTTCACAGTGTTTAACCAACCTAACAGTTGGGACGTTTTTCCTAATGTCCAACCTAAACCTCCCTTGCTGCAATTTAAGCCCATTGTTTCTTGTCCTATCATCAGAGGCCAAAGAGAACAATTTTTCTCCCTTCTCCTTGCGACACCCTTTTAGATGCATGCTCACCAGAGGGTTGGAAATTCACTAAAGGGACCCAGTGCTGCTCTAAGTTACTCCCATGTGGTCACACAGAAATCAACAGGGTTAATTAAGTGCTGAATGTAGCCTAAGATATTTTCAAGGTTCAAATACAAATGTAATCTTGTGGCGGATGCATGTTAATAATAATGAGATAAAAACAAAATAGTACTCCTGACTGAATAAGTATTAGACACTCTAGAATAGATTCCAAATTCTGCTATACTGGTGGTAAACACAGACTAACTTCACTAACCTCCATTTGTCTAACTCTCTTACAATATTTCCATCAGGATAGTATGATGGTGCTATTTACAGAAGTGGAAATACTTCAGACTTAGACTGGTATAACTGAGATCAGAGTCTGGTCCTATATTTCCCCCGCTGATTCTGTATATGAGTGAAGCTTGATAGTACTCTCAAATAGTGCCCAGGACACATTCTAATGTGGAGCATGAGTGTTTGGAACAAAGATATACTATACTGCCCACTTCTCCTTATCTTTCAGTGCCTGAGACAAGAGTTAGAAAGTTTCTGATTGTGAAGGCAGTGCAATCTGCTCTCAGTGATCAGAGTGCTAAGGTAAGATTGTGTGTGGAATAGTGGTATTGCTGTTAATATCTGGGAAGTATTTCACTCAGTGGAGAGTCTGGCAATGAGACACATTTTTAGGCTGAGATTATTAATAGGGTTTCAATTAATCACAGTTAACTAAAAATTAATGCGATTAAAAATGGAAATTTATTAAATATTTTTGTGGTTTTTTACATTTTCAAATATATTGATTTCAATTACAACACAATGACAAGTGTGTACTATGCACTTTATATTATTTTTATAACAAACATTTGCATTGTAAAAATGACAAAAGAAATAATATTTTTCAATTCATCTCATAGAAGTGATGTAGAGCAATCTCTTTAGCGTGAAAATGCAACTTACAAATGTAGATATTTTTTGTTAACTGTAACGAAACAATGTAAAACTTTAGAGTCTACAAGTCCATTCAGACCTACTTCTTGTTCAGCCAGACACTAAGACAAACAAGTTTGTTTACATTTATAGGAGAAAATGCTGCCTTTTTCCTAATTACAGTGTCACCTGAAAGTGAAAACTGGCATTTGCATGGTACTTCTGTAGCCAGTGTTGCAAGGAATTTACATAACAGATGTGTTAATCATTTGTACTTCAGCCACCATTCCAAAGAGATAAAAACAAAAGCAAAAGGACTCTCATATCCTGTCTCATATTGCATGCAGAAGGGATAATAATAACTCGTGCATAATCTCTACCCTTGCAGGTGAGGATGGCAGCTCTCCATTTTGTCCTGAAGCTGCTCAGTTCAGGAAGTGTGGAGAATTGTGCAGCAGGGGATATGGTTGCATACGTTTTCAGAGAGTTCGATGTGTCCACCAGAAATCTGGTAAGGAGAGTTCTTAACACTTAGGACTCAGTTCTGCCATTCTGGCATGCTGATTGTTCCCCTTGACTTCAGTGGGAGCTTTGGATGCTCAAGGATGCAGCTGGACTGAAGGATTAGAGCTAGAATCTGATCAGTGATATTCGTGTAAAGCCAGGGTAATGCCCCTGACTTCAGTGGCATTATTTTGGATTTACACAAGTGTAACAGAGACCAGAATCTGATTCTGGATATTTACATCTGACAGTGCGACCTACATTCCTTAGACCTCGGGCAAGTCAGTGAAAATTCTGACAACACAATCTTTCAGTGAAATGCTCTTGTATAAGGAAGCACATCTTTTTTATAAATAGACTCTCCAAAGAACACAATGGTGCCCAATCCTGTGGCTGCTGAAGCATACATCAACTATTAGCAAAACACTGAAGTTATGCAGCCTACATCAAGATGTCTAGAACCTGGAAAAGTTTGCTGCACACTTCATACTCTGTTCTATGTGTACTAGTTCAAAATCTTTTCAATGGGTATTTCCAGCTATGGGCAGAGTCATGGACTCCAGACACAGAGTTCCATGATGGGATCCATGATATACATTAACTTTACAGTAAGTTGTTGAGGATCTTAGCTCTGCCTGGCCCTTTAGCTACGAAGTGGGAGCTTATGGCAGTACTCACCAACTGCCTCTTTTTCATCCTACTCATCTCAAAGAAAGTAGGAGGCAACTCTTTCTCATCAGGCCACATTTGCTCTTATTTAAACTGAAATCAGTAGAGCTAATCAATATTTAGTTTGGTGTAAGGAAGAACAGAATTTAGCCTATAGATAGACTCACATTCACTATGCACAGAATGATCAAGCTGCTTGGGGCATCAGAACAAACAGAATGGCTCCCTCTAGGTTCTGCATATTTATTTCCACTGGGCAGAGTCTGAGTGGCTCTCCTCAGAGATAAAAAGAAGAAATGTTCTTTTTTGAAAATTTTTCAAAAAATGAATACTGTTCAGGGAACTCTTTTATAGAATCATAGAACGATAGGGCTTGAAGAGAATTCAGGAAGTCATCGAGTCCAACCCCCTGCTAAAAGCAGAACCAATTCCAACTAAATCATCTCAGCCAGGGCTTTGTCAAGCTGGGACTGAAAAACCTCTAGGGATGGAGATCTCACCACCTCCCTCAGTAACCCATTCCAGTGCTTTACCACCCTCCTCGTGAAATCGTTTTTCCTAAGATCCACCCCCCCACACACAACTTGAGACCACTGCTTCTTGTTCTGTCATCTGTCACTACTGAGAACAGCCTCTCTCCATCTTCTTTGTGTCCCCTTGTGCTGGGGTTTTCCTAAGCCTGGGTTCTGACCCACCAGTTAGGTGTTTCTGTTATTCTCTTCCCTTAAGAATCTCCATCATTCGAGGTTTTTAATGCCAGGCTTGGCAAAGCCATGGCTGGAATAATTTAGTTGGGGCTGGCCCTGCTTTGAGCAGGGGGTTGGACTACATGACCTCCTGAGGTCCCTTCCATCCTTAATCCATGATTTTATGATTTGTGCACTCCTAATGCAATGGAAAAGCTCTCATAGGTCAATATTCAGAAAGGCTTTGTAAGAAATAGACACTGATTCTACAGCCAGTGTTTTCCCACTAGCTAGTAAATTCTATGTATCTATCTCATAGCAGGGGACAAAACTTCCCTCCCAGGATGTTCAGGAAGAAAGCACTATCCAAACTATGTGCATTCACATCCTGCAAGGCCTGGACGTATCAATCACTGGAATGACCCAAGTAAGTGACATGTTGCTACTGCTTCGTGAAATAAAGACATTCTTCCGTATATCTACTGTACCTCTCCATAAGGAAGCTTCTTGCCAGTCAGGATAATGGAGGTACAGCATGTCAAGTTCATGTCAGAGATGATGGGACCTCTGTATCATGGAGGAAGCGATTCACAGTACAGACAAGATAAAAAGGAACTTCACTGGAAGGAACCATAATGCAGTGGTCTTCTGTTAATTACCACGATTGCCTGAGTGCAACGTCTCCTTAGATTCCCCATGAATACCTTGGAAATGTAGACTTGGTGATCCTGTATTTAAACAGTTATTGGGGCCGTGATTGTGCCTTCTGTATGTCTGAAAAGTGCAGGATGAATTTATGGTGCTGTCTAAGTAGCTTTATAATGCAGGGAAAGATGATTCATCTCCAGATGAAAACCAGATTGCTAATGCTCACCAAACAAGGCAGCGTACTTAAAATGTAGAGAGAGGGATCACTGGGACAGGTAGAGTGAGATGATGGCGGAGGGGAGGAGAAAGTGAGATCGAGATAAGGTAATGAGATAGGGAAGGGTCAGTGATGACTAAAAGGAGAAGGTGCATGACAGAAGGATTCAGCCAGTAGGAGGTGGGGGAATGAAAATAGCCAAGTGTTGAACTGTCTTGCTCTTCTGTGCAGGTGTTATGGCCAAGGCTTCTAATGTATGTGGTGCCAACTCAGTACACTGGCACTTTGAAGCCTCTCTGCAGATGCCTCCAGGAAATGGCTGAGAAAAAGATGCAAGAAGGAGGAGAAGCTGCTTGCCTGGACTACAGTGGACAAGGTTTATAACAGAAACTCTTTCATTTATTCTCACCAGCCACTATGAAATGACCAGATTCAGCCTGTTCCAATTCTCTCATCTTCAGTCAAGAGACTAAAAGGAATGCAGGATGGTCTTGGGATTAAAACATGGCAATGGGAGGGAGCTAGAATTTGGGGGTTCTGGTTCCAGATCACCACCAAAATTCTGATATAACATTGGGGAAATCACTTGCTCTCTCTCAGCTTTCCCACTTGTGAAATTGAGGACTAATTAACGCCAGTTTCTTAGAGGTGCTATGAGGAGGAATTAACTCATGTTTGTAAAACACTTTTGAGATGCTCTGCCTGAAAACTCTATGGAAATGCAAATATTATCAGCTGCATGCAACATTGGTGGGCATATTGGAAATGGCTAGGTGAACAACATCAGCGGGATTCTCCAAAGTCTGGCATAATTAAGGATCTTCTATTTCTTTTCCCAGGGAAACTCCCTACACCTCAGGGATTGCTGGCACGACTCCTGGTAAGTAGACCATGGAGAACAGGTTTTCTGAGAAATGTGAAGTGGAACAGTTAAGTATAAAAATCAGTTTTCCAGCTAAATGCTTTAGGCTGAAGAATGTGTATGATTGGGTCTCTCTCCACCCTCCCCGATCAGACAGAGACACACTGTTCTACACCCTCATGCTAGTTAGAATACTTTCTTCTTTAGGAAGTCACTGCAGTAGAAGCAGCAGCTCTACAGTGTGTAGTCTCCACAGTGAGAGAATCTGAAATATTTCCTCCTTCAGGAACAAGCTGGTATCTTCCTGCAGAACTTAGCCTGTGCTTTCTCCCTCATTGACAGGTTGTAGCCTCATCTCCTTATGAGAGAGAAGGACAAGGATATTCTGTCTTGCAGCTGCTAAAAGCCTTGCACCAAAATATCCATGCAGCAGTGGGTGAGATGTGGGGAGTAAAGATTCCAGCTCTGCTGCAGCACCTTGAAGGTAAAGTGCTAGTTGGGAGTGACGTGGTCCATGGAGGATAGAAGAGAAAGCAGAAAATGCAGATTCCTATTGACATGTGTGGTGCCATCCATGTTGCAGTCCGTGGGAATAGTGTGGAATTGAAACTGGGGTTCTAGACACCTCACTTTTTCTACAATTGTGAACCAGTGAGCTAACTCCAGTGTCAAACCGGGGGCCAACCACTTAGGATGGAATCAGGCCAGTAAGGTTTCAGTTGAATGACCATTTTACAGCAGAATCTCCCTGCTCTTAGCTAGGTGGTTATTTAGGAAGGTCAATACACATGAAACTGGAGGTTTGCGAAACTCTTATGCACTGTTTTTGTGGTCACAAGTACAGTCTGATTTTTGCAAACTGAATTTTTCTGAAAAATTAAACCGTAGGGCTACGTCTAGACTGGCATGATTTTCCGCAAATGCTTTTAATGGAAACGTTTTTCCATTAAAAGCATTTGCGGAAAAGAGCGTCTAGATTGGCACAGATGCTTTTCTGCAAAAGCACTTTTTGCAGAAAAGCGTCCGTGCCAATCCAGACGCGGTTTTGCGCAGGAAAGCCCCGATCGCCATTTTTGTGATCGGGGCTTCTTTGCGCAAAACAATACCGCATTGTCTACATTGGCCCTCTTGTGCAAAAGCATTTGCGCAAGAGGGCTTTTGCCTGAATGGGAGCAGCATAGCATTTCCACAAGAACACTGACAATCTTACATGAGATCATCAGTGTTCTTGCGGAAATTCAAGCGGCCAGTGTAGACAGCTGGCAAGTTTTTCCGCAAGAGCAGATGATTTTGCAGAAAAACTTGCCAGTCTAGACGCAGCCTATGTTTCTTGTCAAGATTAGTTCAATTTAAAAACCCACAGTTTTTCTTTCTGTAAGGAAACTTAATCCATATATTAGCGATAGAATCCATGCCTGTCACAACAAAGCTATGTTGACCAAGTGGGTGCCCTACGTATAATGTGTAATCTAGGTATTGTAGGCCTGATGTCTTTCACCAATTTTACAGTCGTATGAAACTATTGACATCAGTGGGAAAAAACTTAGCGTTGGTTGTGTCTATACTACAGGGTTATGTCAATATACAAAGCTAGGACAATATAGTCTCTGTACTATGTAACTGTGAGCCAGCAAGCTAAGTTGCACAACTTCAGTTATGTGAATAATGTATCTGAAATCGATACACTTAGATCTACTTACCAGATGCTTTCCTGTCAACTCTACCTACTGTCCTCATTCTGGTGGAATTCTGGAATTGACAGGAGAGTACTTGGTGGTCAATTTATCGTATATATACTGGAGGCAATAAATTGACCCTTTCTGGATCAATCGCTGCCTATTGATCCAGTGGTTAGTGTAGGTATACCCTAAGTGACGCACAATCCCAATGTGTTTCTGATATATATTGGACCCTACAATTTTCAAGTGGGCTTGCTATTAAAAAAAAAAGAGCTGTATCTTCCCTTGCTGCTGTTTCTGTACAGAGTCCACAGCACTATGTTCTACAGACATTAAAGAAGGGTAAGTTAGAGCTGGCTGTTCAGAAACAGGGCCAGATTCTTAGTCGATGTAAATCAGTATAATTCCACTGACTTCAGTAAAGCTACACCAGTTTAGGATCAAGTCAGAATCTTGTATTATGCAGGAAAAATGTGCATGCATAGTTAGTCCAGTTTTCTGATGTTCTAAATAGGAATGTAAGTAACTAGTTGACTATCTGATAAGCAAAAGCTTATCGGATAGATGACTAGTTCCTTGACCAGTTGCTTCCCCCCCTCTTGCTGCCTCTAGCAGCGACAGCAAGTGGGGGGAGCAGGAGCCAGTGCTGGGGAGAGCCGGCTTAAAAGCTGGTTTCCCCCAAGCACCATCTCCGCAGGAGACAGGGTAGTAGCGGGTACTGGATGCGAGCCGGAAATCAGCTTATTCCTGACTTGTGCTCCATCCCAGATGCTGCGACTCTGCTTTTTAAATGTATTAAGAGCCTGCCATCTCTTAATACATTAAAAAATCAGAAGCTCAGCAGGGGAGAGCTAGCGTGAGCCAGCAGTCAGGTATCCCGGCTCGCGCTTCAGCCTTTTATATGTATTAAGAGCCTGTCAGCTGTTAATACACTTTAAAGGTAGAGCCGCAGCAGGGTTACCTGCCGGGACTGAGAGCTAACCCTGCTGCGGCTCCCCCGCTTATTGACTAATCAACTAGTCGATGGAAAATTCATCAACTAGTCGATTAGTCAATTAAACTATATTTAATGTCCCTAGTGCTAAATAGTTTGTTGAGACGCCAAGTGCCCTCAGCTCCCATTAAAGACAAAAGCAATTAGGAGCAGGGCTGTCAGGGGTTGTGGGGCTTGGGGCACTCCCCAGGGGCGAGGCTTAGGGCAGCCCACCAGCCCCAGGCTCCACCTTGCCTCTGCTTCACCTTTTCTCCAAACTCTGCCCCTGTTTTGTCCTACCCTATCCCTTCCTGCCCCTGCTCTGCCCTGCTGCTGAAGCCCCCTCTTCTGAGCTGAGGGATTACTGGGGGGTCCTGGTGCAGGATGGCAGTAGGATGGGCTCCTGCCTTCGCAATCACCAAAGCAACAGGAGTGACAATGGCTCGGCAGCCCGCTTTGCTGCGCCTTGCCCCACAGCCCTCTCCCAGCATCGCCGTGGCCATGGGAAGCGCATTGCCTTGGAACCAGGGCACTTTGCTTCCTACTGCCACAGATACAATGCACACAGCAGGCTGGGAGAGGGCAGTGTGGCAGGGTGGGGCAGGGCAGTGCAGGCTGCTGGGTCTCTCTTGGACCCATCCATAGGACAACTGAGGTGGCCACCATGGTCTCTCCCAAAGTAGGAGCTGGGGTGGCAACCCCAAAGTATCCTATGGAGTGTCCAGCATCTCGCTCCTCGTGGGTTGACTGACTCTGAATAAAAATGTATAACGTGATACTTTTTCTTAGCCCAGTAGAGAACTTTGGCATCGGTCCCTTTTATCATTGAAATCCCAGGTATGTTACATTGGCATAGGTCCCTTTTATCATTGAAAGCTCAGATAGTTTTAAGAAGATTGACTGCAGAGGGTATATTGGGGACAGCTATTCTTGCTGTTGTAAATTACACTGTTGTTTTGCCTCCTGCTTTGTAGGAAACACAGAGAATTCTCTGAACCACGAACAGTGGGAGCACATGCTGCTTCAGGTACAGGATGACTTTCAGGTGTATTAGTATACATCCCTGCGCCCAAATGTATCAGCTGGGAAAGAATTAATTATAAATTATTCATTATTAGCAGAGTGGGACAAATCATTTTATTTGCAATGTTTGTTTAATGAAATATGGGGTTTTTTTTCAAAAACATTTTCACGGAAACTTTTTATTTTGTGTTATCTTTCGACCAAAAACAAAACAACCCCAACCCAAACAGAAA
Source organism: Pelodiscus sinensis (assembly GCF_049634645.1). Classification (NCBI taxonomy): domain Eukaryota; kingdom Metazoa; phylum Chordata; order Testudines; family Trionychidae; genus Pelodiscus; species Pelodiscus sinensis. The sequence continues at coordinate 317,299,532 of NC_134711.1, forward strand.
ATATTTAGTTTTTTTTAAACAGATGGGGTTTTTTTCCAGTTGTTTTCCTGTTTATTTCTTTTTTTAATCCTCTTTTCAATCAGAAAATGGAAGAGGGAAAAAAGGGATGGTGATGAGGGGTAAGAAAAGGAGAAAACAAAGAACTGAAAAATGGTTTTAGTTTTTCACGTGGGCTACGTCTACACTGGCCCCTTTTCTGGAAGGGGCATGTAAATTTCAGCAGTCGTCGTAGGGAAATCCGCGGGGGATTTAAATATCCCCCGCGGCATTTAAATAAAAATGTCCGCCGCTTTTTTCCGGCTTTTAAATAAGCCGGAAAAGAGCGTCTAGACTGGCCCCGATCCTCCGGAAAAAGTGCCCTTTTCCGGAGGCTCTTATTCTTACTTCAAAGTTATTTAAATGCCGCGGGGGATATTTAAATCCCCCGCAGATTTCCCTACGACGACTGCTGAAATTTACATGCCCCTTCCGGAAAAGGGGCCAGTGTAGACGTAGCCTTTTTGTTTGTGGCATTGAAAATCAAGAAAACAAACAAACAAAAAATTCCTCCTGTTTTGCGAAACAGACTTACCATTTTTCAGACTGCTATAATTATAAATAGCTTCATAGTACCACTGGGGATGACACAGAACTTAACCTGAAAACCAGCATGCTAATGATGGTAGTGCATCACTGGGGTACTCGTAAAGGAGTCTTTCTTACTTTTTTACATTCAAAGGAAAATCTATTATGTGTAAACCTAAAAAGCAGCAAAGACAAGACAAGGTTTGGTGACTTTCTCATGTATCTTTTTCTAGTTAGAGCTCTTTACAGTCTTGTGTAAATCGAGACAAGGAACATTTTTGTGGCAAGTGCTGAAAATGAAATGAAAGAACTTAGTGACAGATAAGCCTGAGAAGATCTGGGGAAATTCTGGATTACTCACCAGAATTTTCCATTCTTCTTCAAGTGCTTGCTCCTGTCCATTCCAATACGTGTGTGCATGTTCCATGCACACAATCACTAGGGCTGTGTCTAGACTGGCAAGTTTTTCCGCAAAATCATCTGCTTTTGCGGAAAAATTTGCCAGCTGTTTACACTGGCTGCTTGAATTTCCGCAAAAGCACTGACGATCTCATGTAAGATTGTCAGGTCTTTTGCGGAAATACTATGCTGCTCCCGTTCGGACAAAAGTCTTTTACCGAAAAACTTTTGCACAAAAGGGCCAGTGTAGACAGCAGAGATTTGTTTTCCGCAAAAAAGCCCCGATCGCGAAAATGGTGATTGGGGCTTTTTTGCAGAAAAGCGTGTTTAGATTGGCCACAGACACTTTTCCACAAAAAGTGCTTTTGCGGAAAAGCGTCCGTGCCAATCTAGACGCTCTTTTCCGAAAATGCTTTTAACGGAAAACTTTTCTGTTAAAAGCATTTCTGGAAAATCATGCCAATATAGACGTAGCTTTTTTTTTTTTTTTTTTACTAGCAGTACTGTTGGATCAGATTTGGAAACTTCTGGAGTGGCGCTTTCAGGGTGAGCAATGTATGTTGATCCCTCCTGAGCTGATCAGCCGTCCAGGTCCTTCCTACCGCCAGTGATGGTCTTTGGAGAATTTGATTTCATGTTTTGCAAGGCATCTCTTGCTGTAGTTGTTGTACGTTGTTCTGACTTAATTGTCATTTCAGTGTAATAATTAGCATTTTTAGTAGTCAATAGTAAATTTCCTTGGGGGGGTTCCCCCTTTTTGTTTTCCATTCTCCCCATTCATGGGGCATGTAGCAACCCTAGGGATTTAAGCATTGTGACTCCTGAGGCTAGACTAGGTCCAGAGAGGACTTGCATGCTGCTTGCTTCACGTGCTTAGGTGGAGGCCATCTGCTAAATAAGTGCATCATTTGCAAAGGCTTTAAGCCCAGAACAAAGGAAGAAAGAGACTGGCACTTGAAACTCCTGCTTATAGAGTCTCACTTCTACCTCCAGTTCTGGAGCTGGCATTGGATCAGATCACCACAGATTTCTGGATGCTGAGCACAGTAGAAGTGGGATATTCTGTCTAGTTCTTTACCCGCCTACCCTCCCACCCACCTGTCACATCCCTCTTCAGGGACTCTTTAACAATTAACTCTTTGTAGAGGAGGTGCAATCGCTCCTTACACTGGCGGCGATAGAGGGGGTTCCTCAGGAGTTCAGGGGCAGGAGTTTCTACTCCGGATATATCCTTATCCCCAAGGGCAACAGTGGGCTCAGGTCCATTCTGGACCTTCAAAACATCAACACATTCGTAAGAAGGTTCAAGTTTCATATGGCCTCTCTGGCCACCATTATCCCCTACCTAGACCCGGGGGACTGGAATGCCACCCTCGATTTGAAGGATACGTACTTCCATATTTCAATCATCTCCGCACACAGCAAATTCCTGAGATTTGTACTCAACAGCCCTGCATTACCAATTCATTCTGCTCCCATTCAGTCTCTCCATGACCCCACCTCTATTCACAAAGTGCATAGGAGTGCAGTGGCAGCCTTCCTGAACAAAAATTGGGTACAGATCTTCCCGTACTTGGATGACTGACTCATCAATGGCCAAGTTTAGAAACAGGCTCTCGATCCTGGGGTGTTGATGTAAGCCACTTCCAGTGACCTAGGTCTCATTCTGAATGTACCTAAGTCCACACTGGTCCCTCCCGATACAAGAGACAGAGTTCTAGATTCCACGTGGGCAAGAGTCTTCCTGCCCAAATCCTAGTTTCACACCATCATAGACCTCATTGGCAGCCTCCAGTGGTTCACCACCACTGCAGAAAGGAGCTACATGAGGCTTCTTGGGCACATGGAGGCCTGCAAATTTGTCCTATAGCATGCCACGCTGTGGCTTTGCCTTTTAAAGGCCTGGTTAGTGTACGAGCCCAACAAGGATTTGTTGCATAATTTGGTCACCCTTCTCACCTTAGTTCTAATCTAGAATATCTCAACTGGTGGCTTCAACCTCAGGGGTCTGTGAGGGAGTGCCCTTTGCCAAACCCAACTCTCTTTCTCTGGTCCTGGACGCATTGGATACAGGCTGCGGGGACATACCTGAGCAGCTCAGAACTAAGGGCCTGTGGTCACAGTCAGAACTACTGCTGCACATTGGTGTCAGAGGGCTCAGGGCAGTTCACCTCGCCTTCCTTCCCCAACTGCAGGGCAGGTGCGTCTCATTACTGACAGACAACACCACAGTGATGCCCTGCATAAACCAACAAGGCGGTGCTTGCTTCTCTCTTCTATGCCTGGAACCCTTTCACCTGTGGGACTTCGGTGTAGATCACCACATCTACCTGTTCGCCTCTTACCGTCAGGGATGCAAAACAACCTAGAAGACCATTTCAGCTGCTCAGTCAACACCCGTGAATGGTTCCTCAGGACAGATATTGTCCTTTCTGTCTTCCAAAGTTGGTGTTATCCCTAAATGGGCCTGGTTGCCACAAGGAGCAACAATAAGTGCATCCAGTTCTGTTCCTTCCAGACCCACAGTTGTGGATCGGTAGCAGATGCAATCAAGATATCGTGGTCCAGTCACCTGGTGTACATGTCTCTGCTCTTTCCTCTAGTACACAAGGTTCTCCTCAAGATCTGGCAGGACAAGGCGGAACTCATCCTCATAGCAGCAGTGTAGCTGCAGCAGCATAGGCTCAGCAGCATGGTGAACCAGTTTGTAGACAGACCGATAATCCTTCTGCTCCATATCCTGATTTCATCACCGAGGGCCATCACCAGTTACAGCACCCTCACCTGGGGCACCTCCATTTCATGGTGCAGAAACTCCATGGTTAAACCAGCTCGAGCTACAGTGCTCAGACTCCACTAGAAAGGTTCTGTTGGGCAGGAGGCAACCCTCCCCTTGGCAACATACCTAACAATCTGGAAGTGATTTTCAGTTTGGTCCCTCCAAAAGTACATCCCCCTACAAGAAACCTCCATCTCCCTTGTGCTTGACTACTTTTTATACCTAAAGTGCCAGGGACTGACACTGTCATCCATTAACGTCCACGTAGTGGTTATTTGCCTTCCATCCTGGGGCTGGGGAAAGATCTCTGTTCAGCAATGCTATGCTGGGATGTTTCCTTAAGGGTTTGGAGAGGCTGTATCCCCAGGTCAGACATCCCCATTTCACAGTGGGACCTTAACCTGGTCCTCTCTAGACTTATGGGACTGCTGTCTGAGCTCCTAGCAATCTGCCCTCTAGCTTGCCTCTCTTGGAAGGTGGTCTTTGTGGTGGCTATAACCTTGGCTAGTTGGGTCTCAGAGCTCCGGGCCTTTACCTATGAGTTTCCATACACTGTCATTTGTAAGGACAAAGTGCAGCTCTGTCCGCATCTGGTGTTCCTACCCAAGGTTGTCTCCCTCTTCCATCTAAACCAGGACATTTTCCTCTTGGTTTTCTTCCCAAAACGTCATGCCAACCATGTGTCAGACAGACCCTACCCTAGCCTTCTACACTGAATGCACAAAGCCATTTTGTAAATCACCACAGCTCTTTATTGTCATGGCTGAAGGAATGAAGGGACTTCTCATCTCATCCCAGTGTATTTCATTGTGGATATTTCCTGTTATTACTTTGCCAAAATTCCAGCGCCGTCAGCTCACTCCACCAGAGCACAGGCATCTTTGGCAGCATTCCTCCTACAGATTCCCATTGAGGATATTTGCAGGGCAGCAACGTGTTCCTCTATTTGCACCGTCATGTCACACCACACCATCACCCAACAGGTAAGGGGTGATGTGATGCTTCAATTAATTCTGGCTCCCTCCTCCATGGGAACTGCTTGGGTGTCATCTATCGGAGTAGACATGAGCAAGCCCTCGAAAAAGAAACAAACCAGTTACCTACCTTTTTGTAACTGCTGTTCGAGATGTGTGGTCATGTCCTTTCCAAATCCCACTCCTCCCCACTGTCAGAGTAGGCTGGCATGAAGGAACTGGATGGACGGTAGATCAGCACGGACCTATATATGTCTCCATGAAGGCTCTCTTGTGAGGTTTCCAATATAACCTGGCTGCTGTTCAAAATTTGGATCTCCTGCTGACTTCAATGGGAGTTGAGGGTATGACTTTGGAAACTGACAGAGGTTGCGGGGCGCATAGAATTACCAGGATCCTCTAGAGCTGATCTCTACATTTCAGTTCATCAAAGAGTATCATGTAAAGCCTCTGCTGGCCACACTGATCATCATAATCATTGCAAAATGTCTGGATGGATAATATATAAGGCCTTCTGGACAGGCCTTACAAGCTGCGTGTCTGCATGGCCACGCACAACAAATTTTAAGCCCACACACCTCGCCTGCAGAGCCACGCAGCAGCACTCACCTCTCACTGTCCTGCTGGATCGGAAGGTGAGCGGTGACAGAGGCAGTTTAGCAGGGCCGCATGATGGCAAGCAGGCTGCCCTGCCCCTGTTTGCTCCGGCTGGAGCCAGGGCATGGTGAGGCTTTCGCTGCTCCAGTTCCATCTGGAGTGGACAGGCCACCATGGCCCCGTTGGTGGGGCCAGGTGGCCAGGGGTAGCTGCTTGGACGGCCGGGGCTCGAGCCGTGTGGCCAGTGGTGGCTGCCAGCAGCGGCTGTTTGGGTGGCTTTGGCCGCCCTCCTAACTTTCCAGTAATAAGCTGAGGCAGGACCGATCACCTTCATCACAAACAAGTAACATCACAAATACCTCAGTCCTCTGCTATCCCTTCAGTGGAGTTTGGATACTGCAGTGGGATCTGGCAAGCATCTTGGGTTTAATTTCCTCATGTTGCGACGTATGGGCTCTGCTGAGCTACTCAAGTTTGGCTCCTGAATTGGCTTGTACTGGATACTTTGGGCACAGAAACCCAGTTTAGTCAGTTCTGTTGGGCCCTGAGGGATTGGCTTCTCTTGGTAGGGATCAAGAGTCCCTCAGGCTCTGTTCCTTCTTTCTGGTTTGATGGCTTTACAGGTCAAATTGAAGACATAAATTATGGTAACCAGCTGCCACTCACTCCTAAGACCAAAGTGAAGTGCCTTTCAGAATAGACTATGAATGATGTCCTCACTATATTACATGCTTTGTATGAGCAACACAATAACCAATGAATACATTTAAATATCATCACTGGGCATCCAACTTAATTCATGATTGACCCAAATAAGGCAATTCACGTGTAGCAGAGCTATTTTTTATGATTTTCTGAAAATACGTGCAGCTATCACCATGTCTCTTAGTTGCACTTGCTTCACATTTTAAAGAGTCTTCACAACTACAGCTCTCTGAAAAAACCTGAATTTTTAAAATTTCAACTGCTTTGGGGGTTTTAAGAGGTTTTTTTTTAAATTGTACAAATGTGCTTTTTCAAGTAGGTTAGAATGCACACTATTTTAAGTATCACCATAATGTTTTGCAAACTTTAAAAAGAACAGACATTTCTTTTCTGCACACTTTTTAAAAAGTTATGATTTGAAAGAATATGATGGCAGTCTCAACAAAGAAAAAGACTGCATATATATACAGTATATATATGTATGTTAATAACTGGTAGATGCCACAGCAGCGCACAAGACAAAACTCATTCCGTTTATGGATCGGAAATCTCAGGGTGTGTCTAGACTACAGGGTTTTTTCGAAAAAAGTGGCCTTTTTTTTGAAAAACTTCCTCTGCATATAGACTGCCACTGCATTCTTTTGAAATTAAATTGAAAGAATGCAGCAGTTTTTTCGACTGCGGTAAACCTCATTTTACAAGGAATAATGCCTTTTTTTGAAAAAAGGTGTTATTGAATGCAAATGGGGCTTTTTCGAAAAAAGGCTTTATTGAATGCAAATGGAGCTTTTTCGAAAGAGAGCATCCAGATTGCCTGGGTGCTCTCTTTCAAAAAAAACAGCTCGCTTTTTTGAAATAAGTGGTTGCAGTCTAGATGTTCTCTTTCGAAAGAGGCTTGCAGTCTAGACGTAGCCTTAGAGGGAATACTACTTCTGGATGTATACTGAAAATTTATGTTTTTGAGGTCTACGAGTTGAGGCTGGTCACCAGAAGGTGAAAAGCAACTTTGTCTGGCTGTATGTAGGCTGAGTAATTATTCACTGAGAAAATTCTAATTAAGTAATTGCAAAGTCTCCAGAGGAGACTCTATCCAAGAAAACCAAACAATAGGGGATACCTGTTTACTAGTGAGATGCTTGAAACTATTTTGGGAGGTCCAGAGGTATCCTGTACCAGTTATCCTTCATCTAGGGAATAAGCTGCCAGCTTGCTTGACTTAGGAGGATCACATTTGGTCTGGGTGCTTCAAGCTGGGAGAGCTATCCTTTGTGAGACAGAGGAATGTTTGGTTGTCTAAGTTTAACCTTTAGGAAGTGTGTGGTGATTTTACTTTTACGTAATCTTTGTTTACATTAATTCTGCTTGCTGCTTCTCAAATTTCCATTCTTTGTGAATGAAATTCTACTTATTTTCACTGTATATGCACCTAAGAGCGATGTGTTAAATGGATCAGTGATGCTGAGGTGAAAATAGTAAGGTGGTAAGTAGTAAACCTGTGAATTCTGGGAGTGTCCAGTGGAACAGGGGCTGGACCTTCTGGGAATATGTAGAGGGTGTGATGATTGAAGCATGCCTATTGCTTATCTGCAGGACAGCAAAGCTGGGTCCGGGTGAGAAGGGTGTGCTTGCATTTCCTGTGTCTGGCAGAGTCAGGAGCTGACACCTGGCAGGCATAGAGAATGCTTCCTCATGCTAAGGGCAGGTGGTAGTGAGATACCTCACAACCCTGCATACCCGCAGAAAGTGTTATGAAGAGTCTGTAGCACTTCAGAGAAGGTGCTTGGCTCTTTGTTAATGATGGCCCATTGATCAAAGTTCACTAGACCTATCCTCTGTCTGCTATAAAATCAATGGTCAGATCTCATTCTCCAATTTGCTGTGCATCTGAGTTTGGGGACTGAGCAGAATCATAAGGCAAAGGTTAAAGAACAACCAGCAGAGGAAGTCTGGGTTGTCAATGCTCATAGTTCTCAATAGGGAAATAATCTTCCTATGACACCTGAATATTGGAATGGTTACAACAGAGAACAAGGAAGGGAAAAAACTCTCAAGCCCCAACCAAAAATTCTTTCAATAAACCAGCTCTTGTTTTACACACAGTTCCTCAGAACATCTCTGGAGCAGATAAATGACAATGCCTGGAGCAGCCAGCTAAGCTTTGAGTTGAGCCAGCAGATGGCCAGCTATGCCAGCCCCTCCAAAGAGAAGGTTTGTTCTCTGTTAAGGTTTAGTTTCTAGTTAATTGCTCTTGGAATTCTTGTTGGAGGGCTGCATGAGACTTCTCTCTGCTTCATTGGGTTTTTTTTGTGTATAAAATTTGTGTTTGCTTGTTCCCTGCTCTTCCCCTCCTGGCATTTGCTTGGAGCAACTATTGGTACTGAATTGTTCCCTAACTGGGTGGCGGAAGATGATGGGATGTGTCTGCAGCAGGGGTGCTTGGTCTTGGCTCGGTTGTTTTTTCCTGTGTCAGTGTGTGTTGCTGGGTTGGTTCTATACTGACAAGCATGTGGTATTCTTGATATCTCAATGCTGGCCTCTTTCTTTCAGTCTTTCCTGTATAAGGCACTAGGAATTTGCTTGGCAGTTTGTCAGGACCTGGTCCATATTAAATCACAGATTCAGAAGTTTCTGAAGACAGCAGATTACATGGAAGCCCCTGATAGACTGGTAAGGACCCTGTCCCTCTCCCTACCTTATCATGTACCCTCTGAATGTCCCCTGGGCAACTCAGCTCTCAGTTGTCCTGGGACAGATGCCATTTTGCTTCATGTCCTCTTTGTTGCTATTTCACTCACCCTTTGCTCCCCCCTCCCATTGGCACTTTACACTACTTTGGGTGAAAGGAATTGACTTGTGGGGTCTATTGGGCACCTGGTCAGATTCACTAACCAATATTTTTCTTGAGTAACAGGGAGTCATTTCCATCCTTGCATTCTCTGCCGAGAGCCACTTGGACCTCATCTTGAACATACTTCAGGAGTTTGGGGCAGCAATGAACAAAGTTAAGATTTCTGGGTTTATTGGTCGCCTGAAGGTAAAGGAGCCAGGGGGTTCTCTCAAACTTCCTCTCCCTCTAAACTAGAGACAGTATCTCCTGCCCCCGGTAGAGTCTCATTGGTCAGCTAACACTGTCCCCCAATGGATGTGCTCTGTGTGATGCTTACATTTAAGTAGAGAGGAGCACAGTCTGGATCCGTGGTTCTCTCAACTGATTTTTAGCATCTGATGTTTCATGGCTTGAATGCCTCTCCTATGCACAGTGTGTAGGAACTATACCAGTTAATTATATGGAAAAGTGTTGAATGTATTTGTAGCTGTTTTTTAAATCCAGGTTAGTAGCTGTAAAGGAGGAGGTGTTGCAAGCAACATGTGACTAACCAACCTGCTCTCTGGACAACTGTTATGGACCCTGTGCTCTAGAGCAGTGGTTCTAAAACTTTCCACACTAATATACCCATTTTAGAAATCTGATTTGTCTAGTGTGCCCCAAGTTTCACCTCATTTTAAACCTTCTTTCTTAGAAAATCAGGCATAAAAATACAAAAAAGTGTCACAACACACTATTACTGAAAAATTGCTTAATTTCCCATTTTCATATGCCATACCAATTAAAATAAATTAATTTAAATATAAATATGTTTCTTACATTTCAATGTGCAGTATATAGAGCAGTGTAAATAGGTCATTGTGTGTATGAAATTTTAGTTTGTAACTTTGCTAGTGCTTTTTAGGTAGTCTGCTCTAAAACTAGGCAAATATCGAAATGATCTGATCTGTCCCCCTCGAAAACTTCTGCGTACCTTTGGTTGAGAACCATTTATCCAGAGGATAAAACAGCATATTAGGTCTCTTGGCCACCATTGCCAGATTTGCTGTTTACTCACTGTGCAGATTTAGGCATATCATTTAGCACCTAATTCTGTGCCTATCAGTGTCAATGACAAATCTCCCATTTATTTCACTGGGGTAGGGTCAAAACTTTGGGCTCTCTGTGTCAGAATTATCCAATCAGTATGTTTGAGACACCAATACCTCTCTGCCTCACGCAGTTATGGTTTTGCTTAAATACATTTTTCAAGTACAAGCTATTATCGCTGCCAAAAGCAATTCCTCAGTCAGCAACAGATCAGAATTTCAAGGCAAAATGAATCAGAAGTAATTGTCTCTTGTGACATTTCCAATTGTCCAGGACTACCATTATGGGAAAAGAGCCAAGACCCGCAGCACGCTGATGCTGACATACAGCAAAGTGGCTATGCATGCTCCAAAAGAGCAACTTCTGTCTCGGGTGGAGGCAGACATCACAGAGAACATCCTACACCATTATAGAACCGGTTGCCAAGTAAGAGTTTTTGCATAAGTGTTGGGGATATTACTCTGAAGTTAGATCAGTGCCTCCACTGGACCTGAGTTTACTAAGAGAGGGCTTATTTTTCTAAAAATCTCCTTTGAACAACCGTTTGTCATGTGCATCAAATCTAAAACCTTCATGGATGGAGTGTGAGCTGTAACAAATATCTTATTTGTTGCTGTTGTTTGTATTTTCTCTAGTTTTTCTGTGTTCTTCTGAAATTCTCTAGGTCACAGTTACATAGTATTTCAGATGCAGTCACACTCAGGCTGTGCAGTATAACACTCTAAGGCTATGTTTACACTGTGAACCTATTTCAGGGTATCAGAAGTATCCCGAAATAGCTATTCCGCATCTTTTGAGTGCGCCCGTTATTTTGAAATCTAACGGGCTCACTATCCCAACATCCCTGTAAACCTTGTTCCACGAGGGTTAAGGGACTTTTTGGAATAGTGCTTCATTTCAAAATTTGTTGCTGTGTAGACAATGCCAAATTTCAAAATAAGCTATTTCGAGGTAAGGGTGACCTGTCGATGCACCTTAATTTCCTTAATATGTATGAGTATCTAGCTCTACCTCTTGCTACTCAAGGGAGAATAATGCTAGCTTGTATTTAGTTTATTTGCTATCACTGTTTCTTGGACTATCTACTTCCCTTTCCCCATATCTGTCTTCCTATTTGTCTGCCTGCTCATTATTTCTGCTCCTTAGATATATGGCTGTCCACTTGCCAGCCCTGATTCTGGTCTCAGTGCATAGTTCTAATCTCTCCACATCACTTTGCCATTCCAGTCTACTCTGTCTAAGGCTATGTCTAGGCTGCAGTACTTTTCCGGGATACCAGAGGTATCCCAGAAAAGTAATGCCGCATCCACTTTTTGGAAAAGTGGATGCGTTCTTTCACCATCCCTGTAAACCTTGATTTATGAGGAAGGAAGGGATGGCTTGAAAGAGCAGGTTTTTCCAAATTTCGAAAAAGCCTTTTTTGAAAGAAAAGCAGAGAAAGATACAGACTTTGCGTATCTTTTTCAGACTTTGTAGTCTAGACTTAGCCTAACTGAGACTCTCATTGTCAAAAAAAGTTGATCACAAATGAACCAAGTTGACATTTTCCAGTAGTTCACAAATACAAATATTAAGAACTATGGCCCCTGATATTGTCCACTGCAATACACCCAGACTGGGCACATTTCCTGCTTTTTTGGAAGATTCAGTAATAGTGATTTCTCTCTACTTCATATTCATTAACCAGGATATTTGTAGAATGTGAATAATGTGGCAGAATAGAAATTGCTAGTAGCGGTTTTACATTTTGTTTTTCAGGTGTTGGGGATCAATGTTACGAACAAGGTAAATTCTAAATAATCTGCCCTCGTATCTTGTGCATTTACTATGCACAAGTTTCTTGTTTAAATTGCATAAGATTTGTTTTCCCTCCCACATCAAGCAGGAGTCATGACTACTCTGTGTAAATGGACCTGGGTTTACTTGATCAACCTGGGCCTTTTCTTTTTCTGAGATGGGTGTAGAGCTGGGGTTCTCTGTCTTCTGGGGTCTGCAGACACTTGTCCTGAGTCTAGATCTAATTTCTACTCTTCTGGAATCTGATTCTCTCAGTTTCTCACCCACATCCTCTTGTTTTTCCTGGAAATGTAGGACATGGACCTGAAATTAACCCTCATCCAGAATGCAACAGAGATTAGCTGTGCAGTTTTGAAGACTGGAGACTCCCAGGCATTTGAATTCTCTTACAAACTGGAGCTCCTTGCTTACATGATGGTGAGTGATTAGGAACTTTGAAGCCTGAGCTACAAGGGATTTTGTTATTATGTAATGAGACTGATTGTCCGGGTAGATGTTATTCTTTCCATTGGCTGTAGCTATACTACTGCAGTGTCATGATTTACCTGCCTGGCACCCAGAATGCTGGGTCCACTGTGCTTGGCCGGGATGCTGGCATATTGTGGGCTGTAACTGGAAGGAATGGATAGTGTCTGATGAGTTACCAGGATACAGCTTGCTGACCTGTGTATAGCAGATGACTCTAAGGTCCATTTCTGAGGCAGAGAGCCACTGAAACAGTGTCTGTTTCTTACAGGTCTGGCATAAAGCCCTGTTTCAGAAGGTGAGGGGGAGGCTTCTCTGCCTTTCAAACCCACTTCCTATTTTTATGTCTCTGTTCATGCATTTCAGGACTTCATTAAAAAGGAACCATTGGATTCCCTGGTGTCTCCAGTTCGTTACAAGGCAATTTTTGCGATTGGACAGCTGTGGTAGGATATTCTATGCCAGATTTCTTGGCACTGTGATGTCTTCTCATTTGTTAATTCATGAGTGTCAGGTTGGGAGCAGGCTGATGCTCACATGGTGTTTTTGTTTTGAGGGTTTGAATGCGTCATGTCTGTTTGGAGATTTGTGCTTGAAAGGCACAAGAGTGGAGGTTGTGGGGCATGCCATACTACGGAGAAGAGTTCAGGTGGGGATGGAGGTGTCTGGCTAGCTGGCAGGGGGAAGGAAGCTGGTGGATTTCTCTAAAAAGGGAATTGAAGTTTTAGCTTTACTTCTAGATGAGCAAATAATTAACAGAGGTACAAAGAGGTGCACAGCTGCAAAGTGAAGGGCTGTTTGCATTTGGGGTTCTAGATTGGGATAATCTTTATTCATTTAACCCATTTTTTACTTGGCTATGGTATTGAATCTAACACGTGACTTCTCTTTCTGTCTTCTGACAGCAAACTCAAACCATCTCTGACCCTGGAGGAAAACCGTGAGATCCTTGATCTGTCTTTCAAAAGTGTATTTCCCCTTCCTCCCTTGGAGAAGATGAAAGAGGAAGGCAAGAAACTAGAGGATACTCTGCACATAGAGGTATATGACACCAATTCCCCTCTGGCAGACTCCACTGAGATCTCTGCCCAGCAAGCACTGGGTGATAGCAGCCACACACGGCCTCCCTGCAAAGTCATGGCTAACTTCACCTCCACCTCCCGCAGAAATTATCTGGTGTTGAGCCTCGCTCCTTCTCTTCTGGTTTCAGTTGCTGTATGAGTGCTCCTTAGAAGCCCTTAGTGAGCTAATGAAGATCCTGCTTGAGGAAGAACCAACCCCAGACTGGTTCCAGGAAATGTTTCATGTGAGTAGCCCATAGGACCAGGGTGATAATTGTTTCTTGTGTTATAGCAGGGATGATGCTCAAGATTCTGTTGTGGATGAATTTTCCGCAGCGGGTGAATTTTAGGGAGAAAGCATCAATTTTTTCCTGAAGTAAGTGGGAATGTGTCCCATTGAAATCCATGGGAGCTGTTCTATTTTATGCCAGTGGTGGACTGAGATCTAGTTTTTCCAGTATAGTTAACACTACATGGACAGGAAAGAAAATCATCAGTGCAGTAACCAAATTCAAGAGGACCGGCGAGAACTGATCACCTCTTGTAAAAGGAATGAATTAGTATTGAGTTAAGCTCTGTGTATGGAAACTCATTCACCAAAGACTTCCTGCTCTTCAGACATAAACAGAATAGTTTGAAGAGCTGAGGGGAGGGGAGTTAGGTGCAACGTTGGTATGAAAATAAAGTTATAAAAGGAGCTGGGCTGGGGAGACTTCTCTGCTCTAAATAAAAAGAAATGCTCCTCTCTGTCATTTGCCACTCAGCATGGGAGAAGCTGTCCAGGAAAGAGAACACAGCACCAGACCCCAAACTGCATGCAATGTGCTAGACAGCTGCCATCAGACAGTCTACAGAAGCCCTCACATACACAGAGCCAGACTCATCTCTCATGTAACTCCTTTGGCTTTGATGGAGTTACGTACACCAGAGGTGAATCTGGTCCCTGGGACTTGTATATACAAGGGTCTCTTTTTGGAGACATATAAATCTTTTGCTATATGGAAGTTAAATGCTTTGGAGAGGGATTTTAGTGACAATCAAACCTATTTAAAAGAAACGTTTGGGAGGGATTTTCTGGTACTAACTTTGTCCATTCTCCTGCTTTGCCAACAGCTACTGGAGACCTGGCTCAGTTCAGGGAAGGAGTGGGAGAGAGAAAGGGCCTTGCAGGCCAGTGTCTGGCTGCTAACTGCCTATCAGGAGATAGTTAAGAGCACAGTGAGTATAGTTCTACTCTTCCTTGAGCTGACTTCCCCGATTATATCAAATCTGACATTCAACGTGAATGCATGAGAAATTCTACTAGGCCTGCAGCTGGGGCCTCAAAGTGACTAAGATCCCTCTGCTTCCATAAGAGAAAGGTTTCCATAATAGTGCTGTGACAGCACTCAGGCCAGACTGTAAGAAACAGGGCAGGCAGTTCCCCAGACTAGTGATTTTATAATTAGATTCACCAAACCAGTAAGAAAAGAGCTTCTACTCTGGTTAACAAAATACCAAACAATAGTACCCTTTAGGCATTCCAGACCTTGGTTCCCATCTAGACAACTAAGTCTAATATAATCACCAATCACAAAGGACTAGACACTTATCCTTAGGTTAATATGAATCACAGGTCTTCCCTAAATATCAGCCAATCCTTAATAACCGAATATAAGATTTGTTGTTAAAAGGAAAAAGAAGAGAGTTACAAATGGTTAAGTGATAGATATTTGTTAAAATGACTTTCACTTTTCATAGTTCAGGATCACAACCATGGTGGAATAAACGGCTGGCGTGTAAAAGTCTCTCTGGAATCATGCTAACCGGTCAACATCCAAAGCCAGTTTAGATGCAAAGGCTGTTAGTTTTTCCATGCGTTTCCCAGACTATTCCAAATAATTATTTGAAAGATCTATGTCCTATGGCTTACACGTCCCCTGTTCAAAGTTTAAGCAGACTGGAGAGAGAAGATCAGTCCCATAACTTGTCTTTTATAGCTATTCTAGCCGGTTGGCAAGCCTCCTCACAGAAATTGTCTAAGCAGGATCTCTCCCTGAGAAAGAATAGGTCATGCAGATCTCCTGTCGTACTTTGTTTTGAAGTTAATTTTCTATTTCCTATGCATACACTGGTAAATGGGTGATGGTCATTCACATAAGGTAATTAGCCGATCGTGGTCTTCCATTACAACACAGATAGTTAAGCTGAAGGCAATGTAAAAAATATTTTCTTGTACTATCTTATATCTTTGATCTTAAGGTTAACTGAAGACAGTTGCATATAATTAAGGCAATTAAGACATGAAAAGGAATTGGAATCTACAAGCTAATTTCGTTATGTTAAACTTCTAGCAAGATATAAATACAGACAATAATACATAACATCTACCTTTCATATCTATTACCAAAATGCATGATGTTGGTGATCGCTAGTCTAGGACTTTTCTTTGGGTACGTCTAGACTACAGGGTTTTGTCGACAGAAGTTTTGTCGACAGTATCTGTCGACAAAACTTCTGTCGACAAAGAGCGTCTAGACACATTCAGTTCTGTCGAGAAAGCAAGCTGCTTTGTCGACAAAACCCTGTAGTCTAGACACAAGCCTACATGCAATAACACCTTCTGTTGACAGAACTCTGTCGACAGATGGTGTTATGCCTCGTAAAATGAGGTTTACCAGCATCGACAAAACTGCTGAGTTCTGTCGACGTTATGTTGACAGAACTCAGCGGTAGTGTAGACGCAGGTATAGTTTTGTCGACAAAAGTCCATTTTTGTCGACAAAACTCAGTAGTCTAGACACACCCTTTGAAATAACATATAAGTGACTTGTCTTGATACAATTGCAGTGCCGCTTGTTAAGTTATTGTGGGTCACACATAGGTTGGCTGTGTCAGTGTCATAGATGCATTCTTATACTCTCAGGCTGTTAAAGTTGAATTTCTATTTCTATTTAATCAGATAAGAACATAAAAAATAAATGGCCATTCTGGATCCCCCAGACAAATGGTTCATGTAGCCTGTCTTCTGACAGTGGTGGGTGTTATATGCATCAGAGGGAACAAACAGAACAAGGCAATTGTTGAGTGATCTCTCCCCTGTTGTCCAGTCCCAGCCCCAGGCAGTCAGAGATATAGGGACACCCATATCATGCATCTCTGATCATCTTATATGGCTCTATCATACCCCACTGTAAGCATCTCTTTTCTAAGATGAATGGTCCCAGTCCTTTTAACTTCTCCTTGTATGAGTTGTCCCATATCCCATATCATTTTTGTTGCTTTTCTCTGAACTTTTTCCAATTATAACCTAACTTTATTTAAGTTGGAGGACTACAATTGCTTGCAGTATTCAAGGTGTGGGTGTACCATGGATTTGAAACAGTGGCATGATGATATTTATCGTATTATTATTCATCCCTTTTCCTAGTGGTTCCTAACATACCATTAGCATTTTTAACTGCAGCTGCGTGTTGAACAGATGTTTTTAGAGGACTATCCACAATGACTCTGAGATTTTTCTTGAGTGCTACAGCTAATTTAGACCCCATCAATTTGCATGTACAACAAGGATTATGTTTTCCAATGTGCCGTACCCAGGTACAGTAATGGAGTTCACAATAAGGAAGGCAAATAATGTCCAGTATAGCCGGAGAACTTTCATTCTTCATTCTTTTTTAATTAGCCTCAGGAAACTTTTGATCACTTTGGATCTCTGATTGGGCTATTAGCACCATATACCTGTGCTTCAATTACCTCATCGCGTCAGTGGGTGGTTGACTGTATCAACTGTCTGCTCAATATACAAGGTGAGGAGACCATGAGCAGGTGTAAGTAACCGTTCACTTTCTTTCATTGTTGTAATGACCATTTTTTCCATCTGTAATTCTTTCTGTCTTGTTAGCGACACTTATATAACAGAATGATTGGGGCCTTGTAAGTACATTGCTGGAAGAGAACTGCACAAATAATAAATAATCTGCAAATATTAGAGGGTGGACAAAATATAGCACACAGGCCAGATCTGCTCTTCTCCCCAGAATTTCTGTCTGGAGCGCTCAGCTGATTAGCAAGCATGCCAGCAGCATGTGTTCAGCTGCCCCTCTCCGACCTTGCTCCATCCTATCTGCTGCTAGTGGTGTGTGGAGGGGAGGTGAGCAGGGAGACGTGCAGAAGTCAGGGTGACCCCTTTGCCCCTGTCATCATCTCTGCAGAGCAGAGTTTGGGGAGAGGAACACATACAATAGTGCTGCTCCAGTCTGAAGTATGGTGAGTAATGGAGTGCCTATCTAAAGAGGCAGTGCACTGTTGCTAAGATTTCTCTGGCAGCCAGCATGTCCCTCTCTCTCTCTCTCTCTCTCTCTCTCTCTCACACTCACACACACACACACACACACACATTGTCTCACACACACTCTCTCCCCCGCCATATGCCCATATGCCCCCCCTCTGCAGAGTGGGGTGGGGAGAGGGAGATGACAGAGCAGGACAGCTTTCCCTTAAAGAGACAGTTCATGATTTAGAAGTGAGTGAAGAGCCTGGGTTTCCTACCTAAGCTGTTGGTCAGCCCCATCTCTTTTACAATGAGAGTTCAGTGGAGGGATTCTCCGCCAAATCAGAACCTCAGATCAATCTACATGAGTTGTGCTTGACTATGAGATTAGATTTAAATACTGAGAGCAGAGTGGCTACTGAAACCAGATATACAGAGAAAGATGCTCCACACAGAATACAGTGCCTGTTTAATCCTGTATGAATCACAATGAATCACATGCCATTACCGTTAACTTTCAGACATAGGGGCTACGTCTAAACTACATCCCTTTTTCGGAGGGATAAGGGATCTTTCGGAAAAGGCTTAATTTTCCGCAAGATCAGCATCTAGACTGGCGCTTTTCTCCAGCAAAGCTCCGTGCCGAAAAAAGCTGCAGCCATTTTTATGCTAATGAAGCAGGGGAGATTTAAATCCCCGCTTCATTAGCAATTGCGATACGTCTAATTTACATCCCTTTTCCGAAAAAGGGATGTAGTCTAGACATAGCCTGATGGTAAAATTCTGACTCCATTAAAGTCAACAAGAATTTCGTCATTGGCTTTAGTGGGGCCAAAATTTCACACAGAGCTGGTAATAACATACCCCATAGATCCTCCTGTATGATTATCTATGGATCAGAGGTTCAGTTTTATTAAATGTTGCCATACTTTTTCTCCTTTTCTCTATCCTAGGTCAGTGCACAAACCTGGGGTCAGCAGAGGAGGAGCTGAGATGTCTCCGTGAGGCACTAACAACTCCAGACCCTGAGGCTCTGTTTCAAGCATCTTGTGAAATGGCTAAGGTAACAGACACTAGGTGACTGTCCTAGTGGCTGTGCACCATTCATTTTCCCTTGTCCAGAGGACTGGAAAAGGGCAAATATAGTGCCCATCTATAAAAAGGGAAATAAGAACAACCCAGGAAACTACAGTCCAGTTAGTTTAACTTCTGTGCCTGGGAATATAATGGAGCAAGTAATTAAGGAAATCGTCTGTAAACACTTGGAAAGTGGCAAGGTGATAGGGAACAGCCAGCCTGGATTTGTAAAGAACAAATCATGTCAAACCAATCTGATAGTTTTCTTTGATAGGATAACGAGTCTTGTGGATAAGGGAGAAGTGGTGAATGTAGTATACTTAGACTTTAGTAAGGCATTTGATACAGTCTCGCATGATATTCTTATCAATAAATTAGGCAAATACAACTTGGATGGGGTTACTATAAGCTGCGTGCATAACTGGCTGGATAACCATACTCAGAGAGTAGTTATTAATGGTTCACAATCCTGCTGGAAAGGCATAACAAGTGGGGTTCCACAGGGGTCTGTTCTGGGACCGGCTTTGTTCAATATCTTCATCAACGATTTAGATATTGGTATAGAAAGTACGCTTATTAAGTTTGCAGATGATACCAAGCTGGGAGGGGTTGCGACTAATCTGCAGGATAGGGTCATAATTCAAAATGACATGGACAAATTGGAGAAATGGTCTGAGGTAAATAGGATGAAGTTTAAGACAAATGCCAAGTTCTCCACTTAGGAAGGAACAATCAGTTTCATACATACAAAATGGGAAGCGACTGTCTGGGAAGGAGTACGGCAGAAAGGGATCTAGGGGTTATAGTGGACCACAAATTGAATATGAGTCAGCAGTGTGATGCCCTTGCAAAGAAAGCAAACATGATTCTGGGATGCATTAACAGGGGTGTTGTGAGCAAGACATGAGAAGTCATTCTTCCGCTCTACTCTGCGCTGGTTAGGCCTCAATTGGAGTATTGTGTTCAGTTCTGAGCACCGCATTTCAAGAAAGATGTGGAGAAATTGGAGAGGGTCCAGAGAAGAGCAACGAGAATGATGAAAGGTCTAGAGAACATGACCTATGAGGGAAGGCTGAAGGAATTAGGTTTGTTTAGTTTAGAAAAGAGAAGATCGAGGGGGAACATGATAGCAGTTTTCAGATATCTAAAAGGGTGCCATAAGGAGGAGGGAGAAAACTTGTTCATCTTGGCCTATGGGGATAGAACAAGAAGCAATGGGCTTAAACTGCAGCAAGGGAGATTTAGATTGGACATTAGGAAAAAGTTCCTAATTGTCAGGGTAGTCAAACACTGGAATAAATTGCCCAGGGAGGTTGTGGAATCTCCATCTGTGGAGATATTTAAGAGTAGGTTAGATAAATGTGTATCAGGGATGGTCTAGACAGTATTTGGTCCTGCCATGAGGGCAGGGGACTGGACTCGATGACCTCTCAAGGTCCCTTCCAGTCCTAGTATTCTATGATTCTATGATTGTTTTATGCTTTCGTGATGTCTTTCCACACTTGGAGCGAGCTATGGGAGTGAGGCATTCATGGGTAATTAGTAACATGCTTTTCATAGGTATATGCTATGAATGCCATGTAAAAAACAGATTCCAGACAGTTGCATGAACATACCCATGCATGTGCACGCGCACATCCATCCATCCATCCATCCATCCATCCAGGGGGAAAATATGTGAGCAGGATATCAAGCTGAGAAACCAGTCTTGGCACCTTGTATGTTTACCTGAACCTATATTTGTGTGCATGCATCTCTTTGCATATTTTTATATTTTGTGAAAAGATGTCATGTACATAATAGAATATAAACTGGAAATTTACATCCTGTTTGTCCCATACAATGTTGTGCTAACTGTACAACCTAAGATCTAACCTGATATTATTAGTGTAGAATAGAGATGTGGTAGCTAGAAAGATTACAGAGAAAATTTTAATTGCAACTGCCTTGCCAGATATGAGCCCAATTAGCAATTTGCTGATGAATACATTATTTTCCTATACAGCTCTTAGGCCTCCTTTCTTAAAAGTACTGGAGCCGACTATCATTGCAATCTTTCCTGTTTTTGATCTGTCCACAGGTGGTTAGTAAGTACTTTCCCTCTGAACAAGCCACAGATTTTATTGAGGCCATACTGGATGGTATGCTGTCTGCTAGCCCCTCCTGTGCCACAGCAGCCGGTCTGTGGATGAAGATCATCCTGAAGGAGTGTGGAGGTGCCATGCTGGATGAGGTAAAATAGAAGCTGGAGAGATTTTTCTGGCTAACCTGCAGGCTTTCAGGTCTTTGCCATCATTTGCAGTGAACACAAGTCTTGCTGTTTCTCCCTCTGGGATTGGAAGGTAATTCCATCTGTGTTCCTATCCTGAGTCAGGCAACGGGGGAATCAACAGCAGAAGACAGAGATAATCTAATGGTACATCTGCACTAGCTCGTTAGTTCGAGCTAGGTAGGGTAATGAGGGCAAGCGGATTTGCAAATGAAGCCCGAGATTTAAATATCCCGGGCTTCATTTGCATGTTCCCTGGTGCCACCATTTTTAAATCCCCCTTAGTCCGAACTCCGTGCCCACTGCTACATGCGGCATGGACTAGGTAGTTCAAATTAAAGATCCTAATTCGAACTACAGTTACTCCTCATGGAATTAGGATCTTTAATTAGAACTACCTACTCCGTGCCACGTGTAGCTGCAGGCATGGAGTTCGGATGAAGGGGGATTTAAAAATGGCAGAACCCGGGAACATGCAAATGAAGCCTGGGATATTTAAATCCTGGGCTTCATTTGCAACTCTGCTTGCCCTCATTACTCTACCTAGCTCAAACTAACGAGCTAGTGTAGCCGTACCCCAAGGGAAAAGGAAGATGCTTGATTAGTTGTCTATCTTGTTGTCACAGTTTCCAGCCATGAAAGGCTTGGAAAAATTAGACTCCGAGTAAAATGCAAAAAGAGAATATCCGGCCCCAAGAGACAAGCTAAGTGAACTACATCTTAGGGCCTCAGATAATGAGGGGTCTCTAAAAATACCCCAAAATTACTAGTTTTTACTTGCCTCTTTGCCTATGTACTGATAGATAGATAGACAGATAGACAGATAGATAGACAGATAGACAGATAGATAGATAGATAGATAGATAGATAACTTGATTATTTCTATTTTCATTGTCCTTTCTGTTAGAATAATACATGTTTTTTTGGAAATGCAATGAGGCCTCTTTAACTTGACATAGCTTAGGGCCTCAGCATGTCTTAACCCGGTGTTGCAGCCAGGTATGGGCAGAGATATGTATAATTTTTGTGGGTTAAATCTATGCAGCCATGTCTAAATACTTGTTTTTTGAAGGGAGGATTTTCTACAAGAACAGCAAATTGCTAAACGACTAAATAAACGTTTTGGTTCTGCAGAATGAATGGAGAGAATGGAAAAGGGACATTTTTTCTGGTTTTATTCTGTCCAGGTGCCAGATATCCTGAGTATAATATACATTCACATGCCTACCATCAAGCAGGGTAGCTTGAGGCAGTTCCTGGTGGAGGCAGTGTCCATTCTAGGTCACCATCACCTAGAGGCAGTGATCTTCAGCCTCCTCATGAAACGTCTGCCGATGGACAGGTATATACTGCTCCTTACAGTGTTCATTTTGGTAACCATGGATCCCACAGCTTCACTGGAAGATGTAAGGCTTCATTTAAGCCACAGACAGTTTGAGATAATTCCTAAAGGTTAATAGCTTGGGTCTTTCTGCAGAAAGGTCCAAGACCATGTCAAGGTGGGTGCAGGGAGAAATTAAGTGTCATTCTGTTTCCATTAATTAATAGTTGCTTTGGCATCCTAAAGACTTCCCTTTACTGGCATCACTGGAGTGGAGTTTGGCCTCTCCAGACCCCTGAACTAACATCACCCTGGAAATTGCCAGTGACTGTTCGTTTTCTGGTAGCATGAAAGCTTCAAATCCAAATTCCTGGCTGATTAGCAAGGATAGGGCACCAGGCTTTTGGTATCAGCAAGGGTATGGCTGCTGGAATGGAATTGTCATTCTTGGTACTTAAAGACAGGGTGGTAAGCATATCTATCATTTCATTCAAACATCCCTAGCTGAATTATCAGTCATCAGTGCAGGAATCTAAGAACATGAGAACGGCTGTAGTGGGTCAGACCAAATGTCCATCTAGCCCAGGATCCTGTCTTCAGACAGTGGCCAATGCCAGGTGCCCCATAGGGAGTGAACAGAACATGCCCATTCTGGCAAATAGAGGCCAGGGAATGCCATTTGTGAAGAGGTCATGGGCTAGCCACAAATATTTGTTCTCATAGTTGTACATCCAGTTAGTAGGAAGATCATTTTTCTTTCTTCAACTTGTCTCCCAGGCCGTAGATCTTTGGGCATCACATGCTCATGATTCCATATCTACTGAGAAGTAGGAAAACAGGAACTGTGATTAGAGCTCTGTGTCCTTTCCTTCTGAAGTCTAGCATTAATGGTTATGGTGCAGTAAGACTAGGGTTGTGTCTATACAGCACCCTAAACTTGAAATAAGATGCACAATATGCACTCTGCAAATTGCGTATCATATTTTGCATAGCCTATTTTGAAATGTGGCGCTTCTACACAGCACCAAATGTCGAAATAATGTGCTATTTCAAGCTATCCCTTATCCCTCATGCAACAAAGTTTATTGGGATGGCAAAATAGTGTGCCCATTATTTTGAAAAATATTTCAAAATAACGGGCTGCTTGTGTAAATGTGGGGTAGCTATTTCGGGATACCTCCAGGATCCCCAAATAGTCATGCACTGTAGAAATGTAACCTGAAATGTAACTTAACTTAGTTCTGTAACTAGAAACTCAATATGTAAAACATGAGGACCATATAAGGAGGACAGCACTCTGAACTTGCTCATCATAGGCAGGGCTTGACAAATAATACAATCTACTCACCCATAGCGTGTAGATTGTAACCTGGAAGAGCCAGGTTCGGGCGATCTGTGCATGCGCAGATCGCCGGACAGCGCGGTTGGTGAGCCCTGATCATAGTCAAGGAGAAAATTTGTTCTTTACTTGAATATGATGCATATAGTCAGAGCCACAAAAGTCTCCAGGGGTCACATATAACTTATGTTAAATTGCAGTGACACCACTGAGCTGTGGAGATCTCTGGGGACAGATCCCTTGCTCGCCCCTCAAGTCCTGAAGGTCCTAATAGAAAGAATAAAGACTCCAACAAGCCAAGAAGGAAGCACGACCTCAGAGACAGAAACTGACCTGCATTTAGCAGCTGCTGAACCTCTCACAGTAAGTTAGACGACAGACATGTATTTCTCTGCCTTGTGACACACATGCTGATGGAAAGCTAGATGAGTGGTATAATATTGTCATATGGGCACTTCTTTTCTGAAGTACTGTTTCCTGGATTCCAGCTGTGCTTTCTGTGGAACAACAGATGGCAGATTTAGAGTATGTGGCTGATTCACTTAATAATATCTGGCAATTAGAAAGTCTTTGAATCAGATTTCTTACAGTGCTTTGCAAATGTTTTGTGCAACTCATAACATGCCTTGATAGGTCGTACACATTTTTACAGATATGGGACGCTAAGGCACACATGGAGTGAATTGCTCTCGGTCATTCATCAAGTTAGTGACAGGAGTGGGAATTTAGTCCAGCAGGTATCAGAAGGGGAGAGAGTGTGATAGTGTTAGGAAGAGACCTCTTCTTTTACCATGCTCTCCTTTCAGGCAACATGTGCCATCTTTGAAGTGGTGTCAGCATTGCAGTTGAGCAAAACTGTGCAGGAGCTGTTCCCGGAGTTGTTCACTGTTCTTCTGCAGCAGATCAGCCAAACCCTAGGACAAAAGATGCCTTTGCCCAGGATGAGCAGCCGAAGGAGGTTATTTAGAAAAGGACAACAACTATGTGAGGGCAACCCTTGCAGGTAATTAGAAGAAAGGGAGCAAAACAAAGAGAATCCCAGTACATTTGTGTGACACTCCCCAGGAGTTCTCAGGGTTATGAGGCACCTTACCATCACCTGCTTTTAATATGAGAAAGTCTTGTTTGTGCTTGCTATAGGTCAGTTCCCTGAAACCACCAACCTCTGGCAACACAAACACTACTATCTAGGCCTCCTCAGGCCTCAGTCTCTTTGTCCTCTCTTTCTGACTACAGCTTAGAGAATCTCTATCAACGGATTCTCCTCTAAGAGAAGTCTCCCTGCATCTCCCCACCAATCGGCTTTCCCCCATCTCTTAGTTTAAAAACTGCTCTACAGCCTTTTAAATGTTTAGTGCCAGTAGTCTGGTTCCACCCTGGTTTAGGTGGAGCCCATCCTTCCTGTATAGGCTCCCCCTCTCCCAAAAGTGTCCCCAGTTCTTGATAAATCCAAACCCCTCTTCCCTACACCATTGTCTCATCCACACATTGAGACTCTGAAGCTTTGCCTGCCTACCTGGTCCTGCGCGTGGAACTGGAAGCATTTCCAAGAATGCCACCATAGAGGTCCTGGATTTCAGTCTCTTTCCTAGCAACCTAAATTTGGCCTCCAGGACATCTCTCCTACTCTTCCCTATGTCATTGAGACCTACATGTACCACGACCACCGGCTCCTCCCCAGCACTACACATAAGTCTATCTAGATGCCTCTAGCATTTTGTCTCTTTTGCTCTCTGTTTCCCTCAAACACTCCTGTGGGTGTCCCTTTAGGCAGATTCCTTATTAATGGAATAATAGGTTTGTTGATTCTATAGCCCCACTCTAGCCAGGCAATCAGGTACATTTCTATCCAATTAGGCTTTCTCTGGGGAAGCTAATTAGTACTAGTAGTTACCAGAGTGCTGACCCCAAGTACAAGCTCTCAGCACCCTGTCACATCTCGCTGGACATAGGGCCCCAAAATAACCATTAGTGATCACTAATCTCTCTGTGTCCCAGCTTTTGGGGTCTGGTTGTGTATTTTTTCCATATTACTGTACTGTGCTAGTGCCCATACACCTTGCAGATAGGAGAAAGTGACTGCAAAATGTTGTCCATAGCAACACTAGTAATATGAGATGTATGAGACTGAAATACCTCCTGGAATTAAGTCCTTCCAAAAACAGTGGTCCCCAGGATACTGTCAATGGATGAACTGTCAATGAACAACAGACCTGACAAGTAACTGGGGTTTCCTGACTGCTTAGGCTGTGCCTTTCTATTGGTTACTACAGTTCTGTGCCTCTTTTCCCCCAGGCTTTCTATTGAAGCATTAGAGGCTGTGCTTCTCAAGGCTATGAATGAGAAGCTGATAAGAACTCTCTGGAAGCAGAAAACTTGGATGCTTCTTGAAAATCCGCAGACTCACCACGAGGGGGTGTGTTTGCTGGTGAGGTAAGAGATCTAGGAGACAGCACTTCATCCTCAGGGATCGGCAACAAATAGAGTGACTGACAGGGAACTTTCAGGTATAGCTTTGTGCGGGGTGCCCTGGGTGAGAAACACAGAGCTTCCATGCGTAGGTTTTAGAGTTGTATGGTCATAGCAGCTAAGCTTTTGAAGTGCACAGTCTGCCCATAAGTGGTTCCTTTTGTCTTCCAGGGTTCTGCAAAGATCTGGACTAATAACAGTGGAGATCATACAGAGCCTCCTTCCCTGGGTAAATTCCCCATCAGAAAACCAGCGAGTCACCAGCACAGCTTTCTTTGCTCAGGTATGAGCAGTTCCACCATTAGGCTGTTATCTGTTGTTTACCTTTCTCTGGGGAATTGTACAGTTCAGTTCATAGGAATTCATTTTAGATAGTAGAATGTGTCCTTTATAAGGAAATCTCATAAGGAACTTCATTACACCTTTCTTAATCATTTTCTCTTTGTTATTTTTGGGGCCTATACTAGCCTAGCCTAGCTGCCTATTCTAGTTGCTGGTTAAGAGAGAGTGAGCAAGATATAGATAGGCTACGTCTACATTGGCAAGATTTTGCGCAAATAGGGTATGTCTACACTACAGCACTAATTCGAATTAACTTAATTCAAATTAGTTAATTTGAAATAAGCTAATTCGAATGAGTGCATTTAGACCTCAAAACTAATTCAAATTAGCATTTTGCTAATTCGAAATAGCATGTCCACATTTAGTGGACCCTGAACCGAAGTTAAGGCTGGCCAGAACCAGTGCCGTCAGGGCATCAGGTTAGGACTTAAGGTGTGGAGCTGCTTCCTCAGGCTAGCCGAGGGCTGTGCTTAAAAAGACCTGACCCCCACCCCGGACAGACAGTTCTCAGGATTCCCCGCTTGCATGTCTAACTCGATGGGGACATCAAAGCAGTCCTGTCTTGGAGTGCCCTGAATGCCCACACTCGGCACATTTCAGCACTCGACCATCAGCCCGGCTGCACTTGCCGCAGGCTGCCATCCGGGGGAGGTCAATCAGGGGGCTATCAGGATCCAGGAGGCCCTACAGGAAAGCTTCCACCCCGAGGAGCCCGCAGAGCCACCCCAGTCCTCCCCATCGGGGGCTCGTGCCCCATTCCTCCCTCACCTCCTTCCACTTACCCTTCCCGAGCCCCCTCTTCCTGATGTAAAAAATAAAGGACACGTGTTCAAAAAAAGAAACTCTCTTTATTTAACAAAACTGGGGGCGGGGGGGATTAACCTCTGGGGGACTGGGAAAAGGAGGTGGGAGAGGGGAAGAAAGAGGGTGGGAGAGGGGAGGTAGAAACCTGGGAGGAGGGAGCTGGAAGGGGGAAGCCAGGGGAAGAAGGAGGAGGGGAAGTATAAAACTATGGTACGCCATATCTTCAGAACTGTGTACAGATGTGGTCTTCTCACCTCAAAAAAGATATGGCCTTAGAAAGGGTTCAGAAAAGGGCAAGTACAATGATTAGGGGTTTGGAACAGGTCCCATATGAAGAGAGGCTAAAGAGACTGGGACTTTTCAGCTTAGAAAAGAGGAGACTGAGGGGGGATATGATAGAGGTCTATAAAATCATGAGTGGTGTGGAGAGGGTGCATAAAGAAAAGTTCTTCATTAGTTCCCATAATATAAGGACTAGAGGTCACCAAATGAAATGAATGGACATCAGGTTTAAAACTAATAAAAGAAAGTTCTTCTTCACACAAAGTTCTTCTTATAGTCAACCTGTGGAACTCCTTGCCACAGGAGGCTTTGAAGCCTAGAACTATAACAGAGTTTAAAGAGAAGTTAGATAAATTCATGGAGGTTGGGTCCGTGGAGTGCTATTAGCCAGGGGGTAGGAATGGTGTCCCTGGCCTCTGTTTGTGGAAGGCTGAAGATGGATGGCACGAGACAAATTGCTTGGTCATTGTCTTCGGTCCATCCCCTCTGGGGTACCTGGTGTTGGCCGCTGTTGGCAGACAGGCTACTGGACTAGATGGACCTTTGGTCTGACCCAGTACGGCCATTCTTATGTTCTTATGTACTAAGCGCAGGGCTCAGGGTCGGGGGTCTCACTGGAACAACTTGATTTTCATGCAAACCTGCTCCTGGGTTTGGATGTGGCCTTTGGTGGCCAGGCTGGCAGCTATCCTGCCCTAGATGGCTGCATTCCTGTGCCTAGTGTGGAGGTCGTGGACGCTGGAGGCCTCCCCCCAAACCTCGATAATGTCCACGATCTCTGCACTAGACCAGGCGGGCGCCTGCCTCTTGTGGCCCTGGGCAGGCTCCTAGGAGCCGCCAGCCTGGTCCTGGGAAGAGGCGGAGGGCTGGGTGGCAGCGGGTGGCTGGCTCATGCCATGCCAGGTGCAGGGTCTGCTGGCTGGGTGCTGGCAGGCTTGCCACTGGCACAGGCACTGTAGCCAGACCATGCCCCTTTAAGGGCTCTGGGGCTGGGAGAGGGGCAGAAAAGTTTCCCTGGTTTGGCCCAGAGTGGCCATCAGGGCAACCTGATTAGGGTTAGCCTCCAACTAGTTCGAATTAAGTGGCTACACAGCCCTTAATTTGAACTACTTAATTCGAACGAGGCGTTACTCCTCGTAGAATGAGGTTTACCTAGTTCGAATTAAGCGCTCCGCTAGTTCGATTTAAATTCGAACTAGCAGTTTGTATGTATAGCCGCTATTAAAGTTAATTCGAACTAACGGCTGTTAGTTCGAATTAACTTTGTACTGTAGACATACCCATACTTGTAACGCAAGAGTTTTTGCGTTAGAATATTTGCGCAAGAGAGCGTCTACACTGGCATGTGCTGTTGTGCTAAGAGGCGCTTTTCTGCAAAATCATCCGTGCCAGTGTAGACGCTCTCTTGCACAAGAAAGCTCCGATGGCCATTTTAGCCATTGGGCTTTCTTGCACAAGAAATTAATGTGGCCTGTCTACACTGGCCTCTTGCGCAAGAACAGTTGCACAGGAGGGCTTTTTCCTGAGCGGGAGCATCATAGTTTTTGCGCAAGAAGCACTGATTTTAGACATTAGAATGTCAGTGTTCTTGTGCAAGAACTCCCCGCCAGTGTAGACTGGCAGCTGCTTTTGCGCAAAATCATGCCAATGTAGATGTAGCCATAGAATTTGAATTACTAGACCTTTTCTGACAATTCCTAGGGCTAATACTGACCAACAGCTCCTGATTTTGGTCTAGCTCAGCAAATCTTCTAAATGAATCTAGTGTCCTAATACTATAAAATAAGCAACATACAAATACATTAACATCTATCTTAGATTCTCATTAATGTAGAATAATAGATTCATAGAACATTCGAACTGGAAGGGATCTTGAGAGGTCTTCGAGTCCAATCCCCAGCCATCACGGCAGGACCAAGCACAGTCTAGATCATCCCTGACAGGTGTTTGTCTAACCTGCTCTTAAATATTTCTAGTGATGCAGATTCCACAACCTCCTGAGGCAATTTATTGCAGGGTTTAACCACCCTGACAGGCAGGACGTTTTTCCTGCTGTCCAACCTAAACTTCCCTTGATGTAATTTAAGCTCATTGCTTCTTATCCTATCCTTAGAGGCCAAGAAGAACAATTTTTCTCCATCTTCCTTAAAACATCCTTTTAGAAACTTGTATTATCTGAGTACTTCAAAATGATAATGTAGTATCTGAGTGCCTCAAAACTCTTTAAAAGTATGTATCCCTACAATACCCCTGTGAGGCAGGGAAACACTATTAGTCCCATTTTGCAAACAGGAAACTGATGCACAGAAGGCCTAAGTGACTTGCCCAACATCATCTAGGAAGTCTTTGAGGGTGCAGGAAATTGAACTGGAACCTCCTAAGTCCTAGGCTGCTAACTACTGGAGCATCCTCCCTCTCCACAGCCTTGCTATAACGTCTGTGTCATATTTCACATTTACGCTAAATCGCTATTTTAGAGGCTCATCTGGTGGTTCTAGGAATCTGTTTGTGCCCCAAAATCTTTTTACACCCCACCTAGGAAAGGAGTCACAAACGTGGGTTTTCAAGGTCTGCCTAGAGAGGCCTCATGAAAGCTGCCAATCAGAGCCCAGCTGGTTCAGATATATGGAGCTACAGGGCTTTATTAGGTCAGTTCCTTTCAGGAAGTGGAGGGCCAAGAAAAGATGCTATTCTCTGGCCAAACCAATTCACAGGGGTTTATTTCAGGCAGCATTTTCTGAAGCTGAATTTGCAGAGAGAGAGTCCTTACGAGCCTTAAACATATAATTAGAGGGAGAAACTGAAAGTGGCCCCATAGGAAGAACCTAAGGAAAAAGTAGCAATAAACTGAAATGAAGCAATGACTCGCTGCTATTTCTAGGTTGGAACCAAGAGTAGTGGGCAGGCTCAGGTTCCCCAGTGGCATAAACCCGATGAAGGGGACAAGGCTTATGGAGAGGTTGAACAAAGAACAGACTATAAAGGGTCCAGAGTTGGGGCTGAAGACCCTAGTGAGGGCAACAGGACCTAAAAGGCATTTGTTTGGACTTTGGGACTTGGCCAGAGGGCTGAGCCATGGAAGACTCACTAAGATCGACTGGCAGGATGCACCTGGGAGAGAAAAGGACTGTGGTATCAAATGCAGTCACTGAGAGGCTTTCAAGGGATGAGCAATCACCCATTATAGTGCCTAAAAGGAAAAATCCATGTTTTTAACACAGTACTCATTCATATAGAATAATAAATTACAGTGTATTACGTGTCTCCTCAAATTATATTCGCTATCTTAATGAACATATTAGAGCTAATGGACATGTTGATTTTATTTCAGCTAATGACTGATCCCATACTCAGGGAGAAGAAGATCCTTAAGTCTATCTTACATAGCTTAGAAGAAAGGTCACGGGACAATAACAGCATTGTCCGTCAAATGGCTGTAAGAGGCCTAGGCAATTTAGTCTATGGGGCACCTGAGAAGGTAAGATAGAATACTGAATACAATGCAGCATAACTAGAGAAACTAAAGGAAACAATTGCTCAGGATTTACAGAGGCCATGCACAATGCACTAGGCCAATGTCTGCTCTCTCATACCCCTGTAACCTCTTTGCAGTCAATACACAGCAGGTTTGTTCTCTTGGTAAGCTGGGCATAAGGAAACAATATGTACTTAATATGATCATATGTAAATGTATACTCCTAGGAATGAAGAGTGTAGGCTTTATTTCCACGATGAGAGATTCTATTCCAGGAAACAGAGACACTAAAAAACTCAAATCATGATAGATAATCAGCTGAACGTAAGCGCCCAGTACAAAGCTGTGACCAAAAGAGCTGAGGTGATCCTCGGAGGCATAGACAGAGGGATTCTGAATAAGAATAAAGAAGTTATTTTACCTCTGCTTATGGCACTGGTGTGAGAACTGCTAGAATACTATGTCAGGATCATGCCTGCAATTCAAGAAGGATGTTGATAAATTGGAGAAGAGTCACAAGAATTTTCAAAGGGCTAGAAAATGTGCCTTTAGATTCAATGGGGGAGGGAGGGGGAATGAAGCTAAACTAATTCAGACTGCTAGTAAGGCATACATTTTAATGGTAATTTTAATCATTGGAACCATTTACCAAGGGTTGTGGTGGGGTCTCTATCAGTAGCAACTTTAAAAACAAGATGGGCTGTTTTTCTAAAAGAGGTGCTCTAGTCAAACAGACATTATTTTGGGGAGGTTCTGTGTTGTGAAGGAGGTCAGACTGAATGATCACAATGGTCCCTTTTGGCCTTCAAATCTAAGTAATTAGAAATCTAATAGGATTACATAGGTGTAATATGGCACAGAGTTTGGCTTATTGTAGCTAGTATCTGATGTAAAATATAGCTATAGGTCACTAGGGGGGCAGATGAAATTCCCACTGCTTCATAATTGCTAAAAAAACATATTAGAAATGTGGTTAGTGGAAAGTGTTTTTTAATGTCATACGTCTGAACAGGTGAAAAAGTACAAGAAGTTTCTTCTGGAGGCACTGATCAGGACTTTAGAAGACACTTTCAGTTCTGAAGTCATTGCCGAAAGCCTGAAGGCCCTGGCCAACGTTCTGAACGAGCTGAAAGGGAAGGACATAGGTTCTTCTTTCAGAGACCTCACCACACAGATCCGGAAGTACTTCGATAATGTACGTGAACAGAAGCCTTCAACCCCAGTTCAGCTGACATTGATGAGGCTCCATTTACAATGCATGATGTGTCCTCACTGGGCATTGTTCATGTCAGAATGAAGTGATTTTAGGCCTTAGGGAAGAGATGTGTTTTATGGAGGAGCAGAGAATTAAGAAAATGAGGATGCCATCCCTGCTCCTTCAGTCTCACCCTTCTGTTCATCTTTATTTCCAATGAGAATGGCAAAGGAAGTATGAATACTAGATTAGGTAGCTGCATACCAAGGAAAATGGGCATACAGGGTGTAATAGACTGTTTTGGGCCTGCTCCATACGATTTTTATGTCAGATGGTTGAAATTATTCCATTTTGCAGAGAAGTTTGAGATTTCAAATTTTGGTTTTGTTCCTATTTGGGGGACACACCCCCCAGCCCAAATTTCAAAACTCTTTGTGAAACAGTAATACTATTCTCAACCCAGCTCTACTGGGAGCCTTGCCTGAGGGCAGTCTACTGGCAGACTATGCTGGAGACAGGGAACCTGGAAACACTGGGAATTAGAGGTGCCAGGGTGCACATTTCCTGGCTCCTTGTCAGCCTGCCAGACAGGCTGTTCTGAAGGTGAGGGCCAGGAAGCCCAAGATCCCAGTTAGCCTGCTAGATGGGTCACCAAGAAGCTGACCAAGTACCCCTACTTGGCTTCTGGAAGAATGTTGTCAAAATTGAACTGTCTTCAAAGTATTTTGATGAATCAACACATTTGGCCCAAACTTGATTAATTCCAGTTCTTTTAAACTTCTGTAGTTGGAATCACTCTACCCTAATGTAGAAGAGACAGCTGTGCTAGATACATGATGTGGTTATTTCTTCGTTACCAACCTGTGTGGCTTTCTTGGCTATAGGAGGACAACACTCTTCGTGCATTGGCCTTTGTCCTGTTTGGTATCCTGGCCGGCTCTGCAAAGAGAAAATGGAAGGACTATTTTGCCAAGCAGGTTAGACAGAGCTGGGTCACGCTTCTGCTGCACCTGCAAGATCCAAGCCCTGAGGTTTCAATGGTAAGAATGACAGTGACTTAATTACTAAGCAAAAAGAATCTTCCTCCTGATGCCAGGGGAGCTCTGCTATTCCTTCCCGCAGTGGAGACCTAAATTCTTCCCTCAGTTCATTGCCCTCCTTTTGAGTCAATCCCAGACAGGCTGGTCCTTAGCAGCCAGGGTTGTCTCACTGGAGTTCAGGATAGGTCATGGGTCTGATCCCAAGAGTTCATTCCTGCCTATCTCTGCACCCCACGTTCCTGCCTCCCCACAACAGAGGAAAGACCACAGCTATGCCTAGTGAAGCAGCTTTCATAGCTACATCTGTTCTGAAAAAACATTGCTGCTATCTCCAGTTTTCAGTATTATAAAATCATAGAACCATAGGTTTGGAGGAGACCTCAGGAGGTCACTGAGTCCAACCTCCTGCCCAAAACAGGACCAGCCTCAACTAAACAATCCCAGCCAGGGCTTTGTCAAGCTAGGATTTGAAAACTCTAGATTTAGAGGTTCCGTTGCCTCCCTAGGTAAGCCATTCCAGTGCTTCACCACCTTCCTAGTAAAATAGTTTTTCCGAATCTCCAACCTAGACCTCCCCCACTGTAACTTGAGACCATTGCTCCTCATTCAGTCATCTAGTACCACTGAGAACAGCCTCTCTCCATCCTCTTTGAAATCCCCCTTCAGGTAGTTAAAGCCTTCTATCAAAGCTCCCCTCACTCTTCTCTTCTGAAGACTAGATAATCCCAAATCCCTCAGCCTCTCCTTGTAAATCATGTGTTCCAGCCTCCTAATCATCTTTGTTGCCCTCCATTGGACTTTCTCCAATGTATCAACATTTTTTAAGTAATGGGGTGCCCAGAATTGGATGCAATACTCCAGAAGTAGAATCCCTTTCCCCCTATTAAAGTCATGCTGGCATATTTTCTGTCTATTACTTCAGGGGAATCCCTTTTATTCTTGGGGTAGATGAGCAGTCAAGGACATGAGTTCCATTTGAATGAGCACAATACGTGTTATGGAACAATTCAGTGGTGCAACCCTCTTTTTCAGGAGTGCAGAGCTACATTTCATCTCTGTGCCCCATTTTTGGGACTGAAGAGGCTCCAAACTATACTTAATGAGCATCTTAGTTGGAGAACCGAGCTGAACCCTGAGGAGCTCCAGATGGATATCTGCAGACACCTTGTGAGTGACCTACAGAATTATATGAGATTATTGACAGCATAGGCTTGTGGTGTAGAAGCAGGGGGAATGTGTGATGGGCAATGTAAGTATCTATGGGTATGTCTACGCTACAAAGTTAGTTTGAACTAACGGACGTTAGTTCGAACTAACTTTCATAGGTGCTACACTAGCGCTCCGTTAGTTTGAATTTAATTCGAACTAACGGAGCGCTTAGTTCGAACTAGGTAATCCTCATTCCACGAGGATTAAGCCTAGTTCAAATTTACTAGTTCGAATTAAGGGCTGTGTAGCCCCTTAATGCGAACTAGTGGGAGGCTAGCCCTCCCCAGCTTTCCCTGGTGGCCACTCCGACCAACACCAGGGAAACTCTATGCCCCCCTCCCGGCCCCGGACCCCTTAAAGGGGCACGGGCTGGCTACGGTGCCCGTGCCAGGTGCAAGCCTGCCAGCACCCAGCCAGCAGACCCTGCACCTGGTGCGGATCGAGCCACCCACCCGATGCCCCCCAGCCCTCCCCCTCTTCCCGGGACCAGGCTGGCGGGTCCTGGGAGCTTGCCCGGGACCGCAAAAGGCGGGCTCCCTCCTGGGCTAGTGCGGACATCGTGGACCTCATCCACGATCTCCGCACTAGGCACAGGAAGGTGGCCGGCTAGAGCAGGAGAGCTGCCAGCCTGGCCACCCAGGAGCAGGTGTGCATGAAAATCAAGGGGGTCCACTGAGACCCCCGACCCTGAGCACTGAGCTTACAATGGCCATCCTGGGTCAGAACAAAGGTTCATCTATCCCAGTAGCCTGTCTGCCGACAGCGGCCAACCCTAGGGACCCTGGAGGGGATGGACCGAAGACAGTGACCAAGCCATTTGTCTCGTGCCATCCCTCTCCAGCCTTCCACAAACTTTGGGCAGGGACACCACTCCTACCCCCTGGCTAATACCACTCCATGGACCCAACCTCCATGGCTTGATCTCACTTCCCTTTAAACTCTGTTCTAGTTGTAGCCTTCACAGCCTCCAGCAGTAAGGAGTTCCACAGGTTGACTCTGTGCTTTGCGAAGAACAACTTTCTGTTACTAGTTTGAAGCCTGCTACCCATTCCTTTCCTTTGGTGTCCTCTAGTCCTTCTTTATGGGAACTAATGAAGAACTTTTCTGTATGCACCCTCTCCACCCAACTCCTGGTTTTAGAGACCTGTATCCTGTCCCCCCTCCGTCTCCTCTTTTCTAAGCTGAAAAGTCCCAGTCTCTTTAGCCTCTCTTCATATGAGACCTGTTCCCAACCTCTGATCATTTTAGTTGCCCTCCCCTCTGCCACCCTCTCTCTTCCCCTCTTCCACCCCCTTTTCCCAGTCTCCCCCAGTTTTGTTCAATAAAGACAGATTCCATTTTTGAACACAATTTTTCCTTTATTTTGTACATCAAGAAGAGGGGCTAGGAAGGGTAAGTGGAAGGAGTTGAGGGAGGAATGGGCTGGCTCTGCGGGCTTTTGTGGTGGAAGCTCTCCTGCAGCCCCCCAATTGCCCCATCTCCCCAGATGGCAGGCTGCGGCAAGTGCAGCCGGTCTGATGGCCAAGTGCTGTGATGTGCCCAGTGTGGGTACTCCGGGCACTCCAAGCCAAGACTGCTTTGCAAGCGGGGCACCCCTGAGAACTGTCTGTCCGGGGTGGGGGTTGGGACCCTTTAAGCACAGCCCTCGGCTAGCCTGAGACAGCATCTCCACGCTCTAAGTCCTCCTCTGATGACCTGCCGGCACTGCTTCCGGCAATCCTTAAGCCCGGTTCAGGGTCCACTTAATGTGGGCATGCTAGTTCGAATTAGTAAAATGCTAATTCGAACTAGTTTTTTAGTCTAGATCCGTTAGTTTTAATTAGCTTAGTTCGAATTAAGTAATTCGAACTAAGTTAGTTCGAATTAACGTTGTAGTGTAGACGTACCCTATTAGAGTGGGATACAGGACTGAGGGTGAGAGGAATGTAAATCTGCCATAGATTCCCACTTTCCCCACTTCTACACAGCCTCCTGTCCTTTCTTTTATTTACTTGTTTAAATTAAAAAAAAAGTCTGAGTGAGTCCAATAACTGCCAGCAGTGGCAAGAGGAACACAGACTGTTTACTTGTGGTTTTTAAAGGCATGTGTTGGCAGTCAAAGGGCATTTCTAGCCAGAGAGAGCTCATGTGTCCCTGATTTTCTCTAGGCCAAAGAGAAGGCTGAGCTACTGGAGAACTTTTACAAAACTACCATCACATACTTCTGCAGCAGCTGGGAAGAGATCCGGGCAGTTGCAGCCAAGTTAGCTGGTGAGAGAAAGTGTGCCGTGTCCCTTTTGGTATTCCCTTTGAGGTAGACAGAAAAAGTCCCTGTGTGCAGCACTGAGCTACTATTAATCTCTCCGTGCTGTGACTTCTCATGCATAAATGGAGATGTTAATGTTCTCCTACTTCTCCAGTGTGGTGGTAGGAGGAATTTGTAAGTTGCAATAGAATGCTTTGAGATGGCGCAGTCATTTAGTAGCAGAGGCTGGCACACTGTCACGTAGGGTATGTTTATTCTCCGATCAAACTAGTGTGCTAAAAATAGAGTAGCTGTGGCAGGAGTAGCAGGAGGGGTTAACTATTCCAAGGATGATCCCATCCAAACCCAAAAGTCTGTTCTCAAGGTGGCTAGCTCCTCCGACTGCTTCTGTCATCTTACCTGCACTCTATTTTTAGTAGTCAGAGTTAGTGTGGACTCAAACTATAGACCTAAGCTCAGTGTTGTTCACTGTTCCTTACTGGTGCTTCATCACTGGGAGGTAGGCAGGCCACCGCCACACAGTGCCTGCTGTTGCAGGTTCCTGATTGCCTTGCCCAGGAAGCACTAGATTCCTCCCCTTTGGCCCTGTGCCATCCTTTCCTTAGCACACCCATGCAAGCCAGGCAAGCATTGTGGCCTAATTAATTTATCCATGTGAGATCCTTGCTTAGTACGCACTTATTCCTGGCCCCAGCCCTTTGTTCACACCACTAGATTAATACACTATCCTAGTATATCTCCAATAACTGACAGCAGTGGCAAGAGGAACATAGATTGTTTAAAGCAAATGAGGTTTTATGTAAACATTCTTAATTTTTTTCTCTTATTCTCTTCAGTGTGGACGCTAAACTTTTCTAGTATTTTCTTGCCTACAGCTCACCTTAGACCCACAATAGAAGCCAAAGGGCCAATGTTATCACCTTGCACTTAACAGAGAAGGTTTTTTATTGATGTTTATTTTACACTGCTTATTTAGGCATCATCCTGGAACATACGGACACCAAAAATAAGAAATGGCTGGACATGGAACATCTGTTGACCTGTAAGTAACAAATACAGGTGAAATCCTATTCATTAGTGAGTTATAAAGAAATTTAGCTGACAAGCAAGCAGTAACTGATACCACAGGTGTGAAGTGCATCAGCCACACATCAAAGGACAGATTCAGCTTTAGTCTGCTCTGAAAGAGGTACGTCTACACTACAGCGTTAATTCAAGTTAACTTAATTCGAAATTGTTCATTTGAATTAAGCTAATTCGAATTATGCATCTATACACAAAACCTATTTCAAAATAGCATTTTGTTATTTTGAAATAGCGCGTCCACGCTGAGTGGACCCTGAACCGAAGTTCAGGCTGGCCGGAACCAGTGCTGGCAGGGCATCAGGTTAGGACATAGTGTGTGGGGCTGCTGCCTCAGGCTAACTGAGCTCCGTGCTTCACGGGACCCTACCCCCACCCCGAACAGACAGTTCTCAGGGTTCCCCGCTCGCTTGTCTACCCCGAGGAGGGACAACAAAGCAGTCCTGTCTTGGAGTGCCCTGAGTGCCTGCACTTGGGACACCACAGCACTCGGCCACATGGAGCCAGAGCTGCCCCTGGGCACACCGGTGCGTCTCGTAGGGTTGTTGCCATCAGCCCAGCTGCACTTGCTGCAGGCTACCGTCTGGGGAGTCCATCGGGGGGCTGTCAGGATCCAGGAGGCCCTGCAGGAGAGTGTCCACCCCGAGGAGCCCTCAGAGCCACCCCGGTCCTCCCCACCGGGGGCTCGTGCCCCATTCCTCCCTCACGTCCATCTACTTACTCCTCCCTAGCCTCCCTTCCTGATGTCAAATAAAAGACATGTATGTTCAAAAATAGAAACTGGGTTTATTGAACAACAGGGTGAACCTCTGGGGAGACTGGGAAAAGGAGGTGAGAGAGAGGAATAGAGTGGGTGGGAGAGGGGAGGGTGAAACCTGGG
Organism: Pelodiscus sinensis; assembly: GCF_049634645.1. Lineage (NCBI taxonomy): Eukaryota > Metazoa > Chordata > Testudines > Trionychidae > Pelodiscus > Pelodiscus sinensis. Next base: position 317,338,071 of record NC_134711.1, read on the forward strand.
AGGAGGAAGTTGGAAGGGAGAAGCAAAGGGAAAAAAGGAGAAGGGAAGATCAGGGCCCAAGGTTGGGGGTCTCACCGCACCAACTTGATTGTCATGCAAACCTGCTCCTGGGTTCGCATGTGGCCTTTGGTGGCCAGGCTGGCAGCTATCCTGCCATTGACGGCCGTGTTCCTCTGTCTAGTGCGGAGATCATGGATGCTGGGGCATCCCTCCCAAACCTGAATAAGGTCCATGATCTCCACCCTGGACCAGGAAGGCACCCGCCTTCTCCAGCCCCTGTCAGGCTCCTGGGTGCTGGCAGACTGCTCCTGAGGAGCAGTGGAGGGTTGGCTGCTAGTGCCTTGCTGGCTCACGTTTTGTGGCTACTGGCTCAGGGGCCCCAGTGGCCACTGCTGGCTCTTGGCTGGTAGGCTTGGATCTGGCACGGGCCAGGGTCTGTCCCTTTAATGGCTCTGGGGCCAGGGGGAGAGGAGAGCAAGTTTTCCTGGTTGTGCCCAGAGTGGCCACCAGGGCTCCCTGGGAAGGGCTGGAGGCCCCCTATTTTGAATTAATTGTCTACACAGCACTTAATTTGAAATAGCTATTTCAAATTTGGTGTTACTCCTCGTAGAATGAGGTTTACCAAATTTGAATTAAGCGCTCTGCTATTTCGAATTAATTTCGAAATAGCGGTTTGCATGTATAGATGCTATTAAAGTTAATTCAAAATAACAGCTGTTATTTTGAATTAACTTTGCGGTGTAGACGTACCTGGAGGAAACTGCAGCCAGTGTGATATAAGTCAGTGCATCTCCTGGCTATCCTGGCAATGCCTCTTCCCAACCTGTGTGATCCACTCTTTGGGCTCCATCGGCTCCCTGGAAGCCACTTTTTGCTACCCCAAACTCCACACCATCAGATTTATTTCTGTCAGGAGATGTAAAATAACTTAAAAGCAGAAGCTATTGAGTCAATGGAGCACCTTCCAATTGGATGAGTTTCTGGTAGGGTCAGGGTCTCCCCTCTCCCCCCTCCTCCATCTCAGTTTGGAGCTTGGAAGGATCCCAATGGAGGAACCTAAAGCTTTGTTTGTACAGAGAGCTTCTGTAGCTTGGTACTCACTGGTACTAAATCTCCAGCTACTGCAGGCATAGGTGACTATATGAAAAATGAGTCATATTCTCTGTAATTCCAGCTCTCCAGGTACTACAGAATGACCCAAGTCCCATTGTCCAGCTGGTGGCAACTCAGGTCCTAAGAGACATCTGACCTGGATGAGTGCTCGGGGAATGAAGCACAGACAAATAGATCAAAGAGCTCCTGCTACCTTGAATGGGAACAAGAGAGGGATTGCTGGAGGACAATGTGCTCTGTCTGTGCCAGCTTGTTTCCAGCTTGCACCTCATATACTTCGGTGGGAAGCTAGACCTTGGTGGTATGCGGCCAGCTCTGCTATGGGGTAGGAGAGTAGTATAAGGGCCCTACCATCAATCAAACATTAGCCCCGCCACCTGACCCTGGAAGTTCCCCCCCCCCCGACTCCCCGGAAGTTCCTTCTCCCTTGTCACCGGCAGTCCCGCCCCTGGAGGGTAGTACATCCGGGTCGAGAGGGACAGGTGACCGGAAGTAAAAAAGGATGTCATGTGACCCCCGTTAGGCCCGTCCCCTGTCACCGGAAGTCCCGCCCTTGGGGGTAATACATCCGGGGTCAAGAGGGGCAGGTGACCGGAAGTAAGGGGTGTCATGTGACCCCTCTAAGGACTTGCCCCGCCTCCCTCTACCAATCAGGAAGGGCTTTCCCCGTAGGACCGCCCCGCGAACCGCTTTGACCAATCGGGGGGCAGTTCCGGGACCGGATGACCCGCCCAGAAGTGGGTCGTGTGACCCCTCTAAGAACTCGCCCCACCTCCCTCCACCAATCAGGAGGGGTTTTTTCCCTGTAGGACCGCCTCGTGAACTGCTTTGACCAATCAGGGGGCAGTTCCGGGACCGGAAGACCCGCCCAGTAGTGGGTTGTGTGACCCCTCTAAGAACTCACCCTGCCTCCCTCTACCAATCAGGAGGGTTTTTTTCCCTGTAGGACCACCCCACAAATCGCTTTGACCATTTGGGGGGTGCAGTTCTGGGACCCGTTGACCAGACCGGAAGCTGGTCGTGTGACCCCTCTAAGAGCTTCCCGTGACACCCTCTGTCAATCAGAGCATAGCACTTCCCCATAAGTTCTAGCGCCACACAAAAGAAGCCATCTTGTTCCAAGAGCGCGTGTTTCAGAGAGCGTGCAAACGCTGAGCGGAAACATGGACTCCTTCACCACCCCCACCAGAAGTTTGGAGTTTGTTTTGGTGACGAGGGCCTTCCACCACATGAGAAGAAAGTGCCACATCAGCAACAGTTCCGAGGACGAGGGAGAGGCGAAAAGGGGCCCTTTGCCCCCTCTGCTATTGGATACACCAGAATCTGATCCCGAAACCCAACTCCTCCCACGGCAGCCTGACGAGCTAGACGGCCTCTCGTTATCTGTCCCTGTGGAGGATGCTGCCCATCTCTCCCAGGAGTCGGACAAGGTGAACGGAAAAGAAGTCAAACAGGTAAATGAAAAAATCGAGGTGGGGGGCATCATGGGTGTTTTGTGAATCTAAAAACCAGCAGCTGTAGCTTATTCTCTTTTTTGACAATCTCTTGCCAGGTCGACGATGACTTTCTAGAAACCTTTGAGAAATTGCACATCGGTAATCCTGTGGGAGTAAATCTATCTTGTGCCCGCTTTTTTTGCTCATATCTGACACATGGATCTCGAGAACAAACGTGCAAGAATGAATTAACTCGGACTCCCTAATAGCGATAGTGGTGGGGGTGTCATGGTGCCCATTTGCAGATGGCTGTAAAAGGGTGTGTTAATCCAGATGCTTAATAAAACTTGTATGAAATGTGTTGGTGTGAATGTGTTCCTTCCATACTTACAGCATCTTTTACTAACACAAATAACAGTCATGTCTACGCAGATTGCTCTGTTAGAGAAAATACATTACACCCCCAGGGAAGCTGGCAGCTTTGGTGGGGTGAACCCTCTGTTTCAAGCAGTCAAAAAGCACAGTAAAACTTTGAACAGAAGACAGGTAACATCATGGCTTTCGGACCAAGACGCTTACTCTTTGCACAAGCCTGCTCGAATATATTTTAAAAGAGACAAGACCATTGTCTCAGACGTGGATGCACAATGGCAAGCAGATTTGGTGGATATGCACCGGTTCTCCAAACGCAACAGCGGTTTTAAGTATATTTTAACAGTGATAGACATTTTATCAAAATATGCCTGGGCCTTAGGCCTAAAGGACAAGACGGGCAAGGAGGTAGCCAAGGCCTTTAAAGCTATTTTCAGCGAAGGTCGCGTGCCTCAAAAATTACAAACGGATCGGGGAAAAGAATTTTTAAACAAACCTTTAAGTGGATTGTTAAAGCGGCACGGTGTCCACCATTTTGTTACTAACAATGAAGTCAAAGTGGGGGTTGTGGAGCGATTTAACAGAACTTTAAAATCTAGGATGTGGAGATATTTTACAGCCCACAATACCTTTCGCTACATTGACATATTATCTGAGTTTATAAAGAGTTACAGCTGGAGCTTTCACAGAACTATACGGACCAGACCTGCTGATGTGAACCCCGCCAATTCTCTGAAGGTCTGGAAAAGTGTTTATGGAGATGATGTTAAAATAAAACAGGCTGTTGTTCCTTTTAGAAAAGGGGACCACGTGAGACTCTCTAAAACCAAAGGTGCCTTTAAAAAAGGTTATGAACAAACATTTACCGATGAGATATTCATAGTGGATGAAGCCTTAACCAGGGGTGAGAGACCTGTCTACCGATTAAAAGATTATGAGGGTGAGACAGTGACGGGGTCGTTTTACCCTGAAGAATTACAAAAGGTGAACCCCAAACAAGACAGGATTTACAGGATTGAAAAAGTTCTAGCAGAGAAAGGGAAAGGAAGAAAAAAGCAGCTATTGGTGAAATGGCTGGGGTGGCCCAACAAATTTAACAGTTGGGTAGAAGCTTCTCAACTCTGTAACGTTTAAGCGAGAATAAAAACAATCCCACCTGCAAGGAGAGAAATGGGGGACGGGGGCTTCTACATCACTCTGCCCAGCAACGCCAGCTCTGGGGTTTTTCCCCAAAACACCAGCTCGGCCTTTACAATACAGCTAATAAAGTCGTTGGATCTCCCGGGGGCCTAGGAAGTGGGGTTAGCGGAAATACAATATCCACACAGCTGGAACAACATTACTGAGGACACCCCTTTCCAAATCACCTTTGGAGATAAACCATGGAGTTATATCCTACGGCGAGGTTATTACTCAACTATACCCGAATTATTGGAACATATGAATAGCATTGTGGCACGTCATTCTGGACCGCCTGATGTTATCATGAATTATGACCCCGTGAGTAGAAAATGTAGACTTAAATCCACCGATGCTACTGCTACGTTTTCTACCCTCGGGGAGCTAGCTAACATTCTGGGTTTGGCCCCCGGGCACAGTGTCCAGAAGAGTCCCTTCTCAGCAGATATCACAGGGGGTTTCAACTCCTTGTATCTATACACAGATATTGTAGAACACCAGTTTGTGGGGGACTTTTCTGTCCCCCTGTTACGCTGCGTCCCTGTCAGAGGAAATAACAATGAGTTTGTTACCATCACCTACGATAAGCCTCATTACGTACCCATCAATCAACACCACATCGACACCATCACCATTGAAATAAAGACGGATCAAAACAGATGCGTTTCATTTCGCTTTGGCAAGGTGATTGTGAAGCTGCACCTGCGTTCCCGGAAAGAGCGAGGTTTCTAAAAAGCAAAACACTATTATGGCGATCGTAAAAAATTACGGTGACTCCAAAGTCTACAGCAACTATTACAAAGTCCAGGCTGGATATGCCCTTCCTGGATATCATGGAGCCCCTGTGATGTACGGGGCCGGCGTGGGCGGTATATTCCGTAGCCTTTTTCGAAAAGCTGTACCGCTTTTGTGAAGAGGGCTAGAGATTATTAAACCCCACATAAAAACAGCCGCTCAAAACATAGCCAGAGATGTGGTAGGCCACGTTTCCCAGGCTGTCTTGGAGAAGGTGGGGAATCCGGCTAAACAGGAAGGGTCAGGGCTGATGTATATTAAAAGGAGGAAGAGAAAGAGAAATGCGTCATATCCGCGACGCACAGGACCCCCGAAACCCTTTAAAAGAAGAGCCTTGACACGCAGGACAGGCCATAAGCAAAAGTCCAAGAGGAAGCCAGGGAGAAAGAGGACACGCTCTGTACCTGGTAAAAGAGATATATTTTAGTCAACATGGCTTTCTTCACTGCGGGTCGGAAGAGTGCACCAAATCTGAACTAGACTTGTTTCAGATAGCCCCTACTCAGACCAGCATTGAGAAAAGCATCTACATCGAGGTGCCGCCTCTGTCAGCCGTGACAGAAACTGCCCCCATCGACTTTTTTATAGCAGGGAATGGCATAGATTATATGGATTTAAACAACACGCTACTCTACCTTTGTTGCAAGATAGTAAAAGGCGATGGGACTGCACTCCCCAGGGATGCCGCGGTAGGCCTGGTGAATTACCCAGTGGCCTCTATTTTCAGTCAATTGGACGTTACATTGGGAGACCGCCTAATAAGCCAAAGCAACAACTGTTACCCTTACAGGGCCTTTATTGAATCGGTTCTCAATTACAGAGACGACACCCTCGCTACACAATTTTCCGCCGGACTGTTTTACAAAGACACTCCTGGACAACACGAAAAAACAGAGCTGGATGGTGAGAATCTAGGATTTGTGAGGTGTGCAAGGCTGACGTCCCAGAGCAGGACAATGGAGTTGTTGGGTCATCTACACAGCCACCTGTTTTTTCAAGAAAAACTTTTGTTGAACGGGGTGGATGTGAAAATTAAATTGACACGCAGTAAAGCACCCCAGGTGAGGGGTTTAAAGGCAACTGATGGTTGTTTTTCTTAATTTTTCTTCTTAAAAACAATGAACAATTCAGAAAAAATACCTAGACATAATATATATCTATTAAATAGATATTCTATATATAGAGAAGTGTTTTATTTAAAGCAAAATGTGATCAAGTTCAAAAATTATTTTTAGAACATGACAAACTTCACACACTGAGCCAGTCAGACAGTTTAGCCAATTTTTGTTTTTTAGAAGGCAAAAAAGGAGTTGGTGTTTCTCGATCCATCCCAGCGTCAGTGGCTGAGGCCTTCAGGCGTTCCAAAAGAACTCTGTTGTCTGCACTGCCCATGATGGAAGATGGGACGTTTAGTTCTGCCATGGCATTGATAAACACATCCCATCCTTTAGGTACATGTCTGCTAGGGACAGAACGCGTCTGGGTGACGGCTCTGACTAAGTCAAGCATGTTAGAACCATTCACCACCGAGCCTTTGTACACAAATGCACCTTTATCATTCCAGGAAGCGATAGTTTTATCCTGGCCCAGCTTATTTAGCAACACTGAGGCGTTTTTCTTATAACGCTTATTCACGTTATCCAACAGCTCCTGAACCACAGAGTCTGAGGTGTTTTCTGTTTCTGGAGGTTTGGCGGTGTCACTCTGTTCTGGTAGAAACAGACTTATTTTGCTTTTATCTGCATCACTTTGCCTCACGTACGTTAGGTATCTCTGAAGCACAGCGCTGTAGAGTTTAGCCTTTTCGTATTCGGCTAAGTCAGTCCTTTGAAGAACAGACTTCATTTCAGCATCCAGTAAGCGAGTTGCAGTTGTTCTGATATTTTCCTCCACTGGAGGGGGAGCCCTTAATTGCTCCAGCTGATGGCTGGGCACCAGGTACATTTTTTCTGCATACTCCATTATCGGTTATTCAAAAGCCCCGTTATCAGAGGGACAGCAAAACTTAACAAAGGGCCGATAAACCCCCCAGACTGCTTCACCAGATGCTTCTTTCTTTTAAGCGAGACCCTTTTATTAGACAATTTTTTTATAAGCGTGCGTTTCTTTTTCAGCACGCTCACTTGATTCTGCGTCAAAGGCACTTTTAAGGTATTGAGTGCTAGTTCTGAGATGGCCGCTACTAAATCGTCAGAGGCCGAACACAGTATAGCCTTCCTTTGCTGCGGGGGTGATTTGCTAAGTAATTTTAAAAGAGCCAGGTTTCTCTTCACGCAGCTAGACATGTTTTCGGTCGGCAACCCCCAGCTGTTAAAAAGGGTCTGCCGATAAATCATCTCTTTTTATACCCGGCGGTTGTTCTTTTCAAAGTAGAAGCCACCGGCCAGTCTGGAGGGAAAAGACCAGTTCTTAGTCTATAAGCTTCTGGCGTGGACGCATTTAAATCCACCACCAGGTAGCCATAAGGTCTTTTGGTAGCATCCTCAAAAGCTTCTAGAAAGAATTGAGCCTTGCCGGAGTAAATTTGCCGAGCAAGCGTAGCGATTTGCAGTTTATCCCTGGGGTTTTTGAACAGAACCATGTACTTAGTGTTTAGGTTAATCGTACAGCTCTTTTTCCCCTGACAAAATACGTTCTGAACGATATACATAATGCTCAATTTCCTGTGGTGCACGTACTTGGTAAAGGCTTTCTCAATTTCATCGCTTTCACAAGCAGAGTTCATCAGATCATCCACGATAATCAGATTCACTTTATTAGTAGGAAACAAACGGTCATCGTCAAAAGCATTAGGCAGACCCTCCACAAAATTGGTAAAGGGATATTTACAGAGCAGTTCTTTATACAGAGGTTGCCAACAACTGTAACACCACACAATATTCTCAGGCATAACAGACAGTGTGTGTTTGGCATTATCCAATACGTTTTTTATAAAGTAACTTTTCCCACAGTTGCTAGGCCCTGCGAGAATTGCAGAAAAGGGGTGTTTCCACCTCGTATCCATTTTTCAAAAGCCGAAGGGCCGGGTTTTAAACCCTTCTCCTAGGACCCTCTTGTTATAAACACCTTTGTGTTTTTTAAGGGTTTTTGTCTCTATTTGCCACTGATTTTTGTTTCTTACAATCGAGGGCTGTTGCACCTCTATCTTTTTTGAGGTGTTTTCTTGCAGACCCGTGCAATAGTCCAGGACTAGATCTTTCAAACTGTCAAAGTTGATCTTTTCACAGTTTGCTACGTTTAGGGTAATTCCTTTGACTTTCATACAGGCCTTTCCTCCCGACAGCTTATACCCGTAGGTTTTTGGGCCTGCCGACACAAACTCAGTGATGTGTTGATCTGACGGGATCTCGCTCGTGAGGTCCCCTAAATAATCCCCCAGAGGGGGATTCCAGTCACCTTCCCTTTTCACAAATATCACTGAGTCAGTGTCATGGTATAGGCACCGCTCTTGCAACCCATCTAGGAGACTGTATAATTCTAAGCGGGCATAAGCGGTGGTGAAACAGGCTATGAAAACATTGGTATTGCCAGAGACAGAGTACCGGTCTTTTGCGTGCTTCCAAGACAGGCATGCTGTTTCATTGTCGATAAACTCGCAGGATGAAACCTCGTAATTGGGGGAAAACAGGTACCGAAAGAGTTCATCAGGGTCTCTTACGATGCTGGTGTTGGGTAGGTTTGTTCTTTGGCCGAATTTACCCCACAGAGAATTTAAAAACAGTTTAGCAATTTGGCATTTAGCTGGGTTCGACCTGATCTCGTGTTGGCGTAAACGCACGCCTTCTTTTTGGTAAAAATCGTTAACGTACTTATTTTGTTTTTGTTCGTCTGTGCACCAGCCGGGATACCCTGAAGCCTCTTGTTCCTGACGGAGGTGTAATTTGATATACTCTGACAAGAGTTTGTCAGATTTGTCACTGAAATGCCAGATTTCACAGATTTTAGCCACTGTATACCCCTTTGCTATGGCCACAGTCAATTCCACCGTGCACCATGTCCCCAGGATAGCTCTCTCCTCATCAGTATGGGTGCACGTCTCCCGCTGCTCGGTTTCCGCACATGTTTGGCATAGCGGGAACATAAGCTTGCCACCCACTCTGACAGGTAACAATGGGAAAAAGAGGCCTCGCGGGGGGTACACCTTAACTTTTGCAATTCCAAAATAATTTGCAAGGGGTCCAAAGTTGTCATAAACTATATCGGGGTGTCCAATAGGGTATTCTTTGGTTTTGTTTACGAAAGGGTAAAATCATAATAGTGGATTTCTTCCCCGGGGTTAGGCTTGTAATATAGGCGGATAGCGTTTGTCCTCCCCCCGAAAAGAGCATCCCTAGGCCTGAGAGGCTGGGGTAACTGGGCTCGGTTTAAAAAGCCTGCAAGCTCCCTGTCTGTTTCTTTCATCACCTCCCACTCGTGCTCCCAGAGAGTCCTCACTACAAAACCAAGTCGTTTTAGATAGTCAGTCTTAAGCTGCGTCTTGTAATAAAGAAACCCAAAAGTTGTCCCTGTCATAGGGTTTTGTGCTTTTTCACAATAACAGGTGACGCAGCCATGGAAAAAACACCCGTTAAACTCAAAGGCCGTGCGTACCCCGTCAACATTGGCATAACCGTCTAAAAAGTAGGGGCCTACCTGTAGTGCCCCACCCTGTAAAGCATGCCGTATTTGTATATTTTCTTTGTAAGAGGTATACAGCAGCCACTGAATAGATGGGGTCGAATATCTCTTTTTCTGCCGGTGGTAATTGTCTGGAGGGAGAAGAGCTACCGTGTTAGGCTCCAAAAGCATAAACCTGTACATCGCCATGCAGACGAAGGCCAGCGTGATGTACTGGAAAGGATCAATATACAGGTTTATCTCAGTGAATTTACCAGGGCCTCTCTCTGCTACATCCCCCATCTCTGTCATGTTCATAATCTCTTTTCTATATAGAATACAAGCCTGTCTCAAAATGTTAACATCCTGTTGACAGTAATACGCGAGCTCTTTCTGCAAGTCAAACGTCTCATAGCTGTGGTCCCGATACCAGTCGAGAAACTCTGCTTTTTCCCTGGGCATCATACTGTCTACACCATAGTGTCCCACACCAGGCATAGGCCCCACGTAATTTAGGTGTGAAAAAAATGTGGAAAATACCCTTTGCACCCTTCAAACCCCATCGCCTGCAGTAGCTTGCTAAGCTTCATGGGCAAGAAGTTTAAAGAGTCTATAAAACGAATGTCCAGGGCCTTAACTTTCACACACATTAGTTTACTACCCTGAGTGATCAGCTCTAGGCACATCTTTTCCTTCAGTAGCTGTCTCATGACAAAGTACGCATCGTAACCTTTGGAACTGTGCGCTATGAATGTGTAGTCACGGAACTCTTTGCCAATAAAGGTCTTAACGAACATAGAAAGACACTCGCTACCCTTAAATTCCCAGGATTTTTCTGGCTTTAGGGCCATCGCAAAAATGTAATTGGGAGTGTGCAACCCCGTCTCCTGCGTGCATTCGAAATCATAAAAAATATACTTTTCTGAGGCTTCGGGCTTTCTAAGGCTGTCCATAAAACAGAAATGATTGTCAATGTTGCCAACAAGCAAGCCCTTACACTGCTTACAGCGTCGCCCTTTACAGCGGTGCCGCTTGTCCATGTAAGACTGACACACATCACACAAAGTTTTAGACAGGCATTCAACTTGTTTTTTCGATGCGCAGTCTATGTGTCTGACTAAGCACTCTTTGGCTCGACAAAATAGTCTACAGCTAGGACACCGCAGCGGCACGCCCACGCTGTCTGAGCACGTTCCGCTCAAGCAGAGGTGGCAACAATACCTGCAAGAGTGGTCATGACTGTACACTGTGTGGCAAAACTCACAATAATTTTTCGCTCCGAACAACTTTTTCACATCCAGAACCCCATAATAATGCTCATCTCCGCCAAGCACCGCGCGCCCGGGGCCGGCACCCCCACCCTCAAGCGCCGCGCGCCCGGGGCCAGCGCGCCCCCCCCCGCGCAAGCGCCACGCGCTATGTACCCAGGGCAAGGTCAACCCCGAGCACCTGGCGGGTGCATGCAAATGCCCCTGCGGGCGCCATGGCGCCCGCAGGCACCGTGTTGGGGACCACGGACCTACGGCAATAACAGTATTTAATAAGCTTTCCAAACACAGTTCAGCACATAGGCCCCGGAGCTTGCAGTTTATACCCTCTGGAGTCCAAGTCAAACAGTCATGGTACCGCTGGGCTGGCGCATTTATGACACAACCCTCACAATCCTCAAAAAGCTTTTCCCTAAGACAGTGACTAAGGACGGTATAAACACCAACGCGTACAATAGAGCGCATAACTTTTTTACGCTTATGATGTGGCACTGGCTCAACTAGGTCAATGCACAGCCACCTCCTGAATTCTTCATGGCCGTCATCCTTGGCGTTCTCTTCAATGCTTTGTATCAGTGTTGAGCAAAAACAAGGTGGGCCCGGTCCGTCTTCCTCGTCCGATGCAATGCTGTCCCGGGTCTGACGGTCAGCTAGAAAGGCATCGTCAAGCTGTCAAAAGATTGCCAGAAAGAAATAATGTAAGACGCTCTGGTCATTTTTTTTTAAAGTTTACAAAATCCCGGTTTCCTAACCCCATGATGCCCCAACTTCGATCTTTCATTTACCTATTTGGCTTCTTTTCCAAGCGTCTTGTCCGACTCCTGAGAGCCATGGGCACCTTCTTCCTCCAGGCCATCTAGCTTGTCTGGCTGCATCGTGAGCGGTTGGGTTTCGGCGTCAGATATTGGTGTATCCATCAGCGGCTGGGCCAAAGGGCTCCCTTCAACTTCTCCTTCCTCCTCGGAACTGTCGCTGATGTAGCGCTTTCTTCTCGGCACCAAAATAAAGTTGGTGAAAGAAGCCATGTTTCCTCTCAGCGTTTGCACGCTCTCTGAAACACGCGCTCTTGGAACAAGATGGCCTCTTTTGTGTGGCGCTAGAACTTACGGGGAAGTGCTATGCTCTGATTGGCAAAGGGTGTCACGGGAAGCTCTTAGAGGGGTCACACGACCCGCCTCAGGTCTGGTCAACGGGTCCCGGAACTGCACTCCCCGGATTGGCCAAAGCGATTCGTGGGGCGGTCCTACAGGGAAAAAAACCCTCCTGATTGGTAGAGGGAGGTGGGGCGAGTTCTTAGAGGGGTCACACGACCCACTGCTGGGCGGGTCATCCGGTCCCAAAACTGCCCCCCGTTTGGTCAAAGGGGTTCGCGGGGCGGTCCTACAGGGAAAAACCCCCTCCTGATTGGTAGAGGGAGGTGGGACAAGTTCTTAGAGGGGTCACACGACCCACTGCTGGGCGGGTCATCGGGTCCCAGAACTGCCCCCCCGCTTGGTCAAAGCGGTTCGCGGGGCGGTCCTACAGGGGAAAATCCCTTCCTGATTGGTTGAGGGAGGCGGGGCGAGTCCTTAGAGGGGTCACATGACACTCCTTACTTCCGGTCACCTGCCCCTCTTGACCCCGGATGAATTACCCCAAAGGGCAGGACTTCCGGTGACAGGGGACGGGCCTAACGGGGGTCACATGACACCCGGTCAGCTGTCCCTCTTGACCCGGATGTACTACCATCCAGTGGCCGGCCTTCTGGTGACAGGGGAGAAGGGAATTCTGGCGGTCAGGGGGCGGGACTTCCGGGGTCAGGGGGCAGGGCTAACGTTTGATTGATGGTAGGGCCCTTATACTACTTAGGGGATTACACATGCCGGGGGAATTCACTAAGGGTGGCTTTAATTGGCATTTAAGCATCTAACTGTGGATTTTGGTGATTTCCTTTAGATATCCAGGGCCTTTAACTGTGCTTGTATTGTCCAGTCCCATAAGTTGCTGAGTGACCTCAAACTCCCTCTGATGTTATTGGGAGTTCAGAACACTCTGCCCTCCAAAGAAGGTACTCAGCAGATATCATTCGTCCTCCAAATTTAGAGGCTATGATCCTCCACCTCATAGAAAAAGTTTCCTGAATAGTTAGGTTTCTAGTCTCTCTCAGCACTTTACTCTTGCCCTCCTGGGTGCTGGGCCTATGAGGAGTCACCAGACAACAGTTAGCAAAGGAGGGTAAAAGGCTGAGGGGGTCTGGGATATCATTGTCTGTGGTTCTCAATGGGGAGAGAATCTTCCTGTGATGGCTGAATATGGGAAGGGGATCAGTGTTTTCCCCTGTTGAATTGACACTTTCTGATAATTCACTATATTAGGTAATAGGAGTTCCCCTAATCTTGTGGTGTTTCCTGTTTTGGAGATTGTTTTCCATTCCATATCCAGCAGCTTAATCCCAACCCATGTTATTATATTTATTAAGGGGCATTGTACAAATGCTGATGACTCTTTAAGTTTATTTCTCAGGTGCTGGCCATGCTGTGTCTCACAAACAGTCACCTGTAAATAACCCTCCCCTGTAAATAATATAGTGTTTGTATTTACTGTGCACATATCATTCATCCTCCAAATTTAGAGGCTATGATCCTCCACCTCATAGAAAAAGTTTCCTGAATTGTTAGGTTTCTAGTCTCTCTCAGCACTTTACTCTTGCCCTCCTGGGTTCTGGGCCTATGAGGAGTCACCAGACAACAGTTAGCAAAGGAGGGTAAAAGGCTGAGGGGGTCTGGGATATCATTGTCTGTGGTTCTCAATGGGGAGAGACTCTTCCTGTGATGGCTGAATATGGGAAGGGGATCAGTGTTTTCCCCTGTTGAATTGACACTTTCTGATAATTCACTATATTAGGTAATAGGAGTTCCCCTAATCTTGTGGTGTTTCCTGTTTTGGAGATTGTTTTCCATTCCATATCCAGCAGCTTAATCCCAACCCATATTATTATATTTATTAAGGGGCATTGTACAAATGCTGATGACTCTTTAAGTTTATTTCTCAGGTGCTGGCCATGCTGTGTCTCACAAACAGTCACCTGTAAATAACCCTCCCCTGTAAATAATATAGTGTTTGTATTTACTGTGCACATGTTTCCAATTAAACTCTTTGAAGTATCTGTTTCAATTACTCAGGGGCCTGATTTCTTCTTTCAGAGTATGTCTACACTACAGCATTATTTCAAACTATCTTATTTCGAAATAGCGCGTCTACACACAAAATGCATTTTGAAATAGCGTTTTGCTATTTCGAAATAGCGCGTCCACACTGAGTGGACGGTGAATCGCATTTAAGGCCGGACAGAACCAGGTCCGGCAGGGCATCAGGTCAGGAGTTACTTTGTGTGGCTGCTGCCTGAGGCTGTCTGAGGCCTGTGCTTAAAGGCACCCCCCTGGACAGCCAGTTCTCAGGTTTCCCTGCTTGCTTGCCTACCTCCATGAGGGACAGGAAACCATTTTGTCTCTGTGTGCTCTGGTTGCCTTCACTCGGGACATCACAGCACTCTGCGACATGAAGCCAGAGCTGCCCCTGGGCACTCTGGTGCTTTTCGTGGACGCGTTGCTGCGGACCTGTCTGAACTTTCTGCAGGCTGCCATCTGAGAGGTCCATCAGGGGGCTGTCAGTATCCAGGAGGCCCTGCGGGAGAGCTTCCATCCTGAGGAGCCCTCAGAGCCTCTCTGGTCTGCCCCACTGGGGCTTGTGCCTCATTCCTCCCTCACGTCCTTCCACTTACCTCTCCCTCTGCCCCCTTCCTGATGTCAAATAAAATACACGTATTTTCATGAACACAAACTATCTTTATTTAACAAAACCCCGGAGGAGAGAGGGGAGAATGAAACTCTGGTGAGACTGGGGAAAGGAGGCGGGAGAGGGGAGAAGAGAGGGGGGGAGAGGGAAGGGGGAAAAGTTGGGGGGAGGAAGCAAGGGGAAGAAAGGGGAGGGGAAGGTCAAGGCTCAGGGTTGGGGTGCTCTCCAGACCAACTTGATTTTCATGCAAACTTGCTCCTGGGTTCACATGTGGCCTTTAGTGCCAGGCTGGCAGCTATCGTGCCATTGATGGCCGCATTCCTCTCTCTAGTGCAGAGATCATGGACATTGGGGGCAATCCCCCCAAACCTGAATAAGGTCCATGATCTCCACCCTGGACCAGGAAGGTGCCCGCCTTCTCCAGCCCCTGTCAGGCTCCTGGGAGCTGGCAGACTGCTCCTGGCGAGTGGTGGAGGGCTGGCTGCCAGTCTTTGCTGGCTCATGTTTTGGGGCCACTGGGTCAGGGGTAGTGACTGCTGGCTCTGGCCTGGCAGGCTTGGAACTGGCACAGACACTGTGGCCAGAGTCAACCCCTAAAGGCTCTGGGGAGGGAGGAAGGAGAGGAGTGATCTTGGTTGAGACTGGAGTGGCCACCAGGGCACCCTGGGAAGGCTGGAGGCCTCCTATTTCGATGTGTCTACACAGCACTTATTTCGAAATAGCTATTTTGAATTTGGCTTTATTCCTCATGGAATGAGGTTTACCAAATTTGGAATAAGTGCTCCGCTATTTCAAATGAATTTCGAAATAGCAGTTTGGCTGTGTAGATGCTAGTGAAGTTATTTTGAAATAATGGCTGTTTTTTCAAAATAACTTTGCTGCGAAGACATACCCTCAGAGAAGTTGAGGTTTCCAGAAGATCCACTGTAAGTAACCAGTATGCAGGGTTTTCTCCCTTGCCCTTTCTCCACTAAGATGGTAGCAGACCCTCAGTCCAGTGCCTCTTGGGGGTCTCTAACCACTCTTCTGTGATACACACCAAGCTAGATCTAAACCCTATAGCTAGTGATATGGGGTCTGGTTTTTTTTATCATCTTCACTTTGTCTTTCTGGGAATTCAGTGTTGCTGATGAATTCTGGGCTGTAAGTGGCATTGACTGTTCAGGTGAGTTACCCTCCCTCTTGTCTAGCCTCTTTCTGGGTCAGAAGGCTATCTGAGAACTGCATGGGCTCGTCTACATTGGCCCCTTTTCCGGAAGGGGCATGTTAATTTCAGAGGTCGTAATAGGGAAATCCGCGGGGGATTTAAATATCCCCCGCGGCATTTAAATAAAAATGTCCGCCGCTTTTTTTCGGCTTTTAGAAAAGCCGGAAAAGAGCGTCTACACTGGCCCCGATCCTCCGGAAAAAGCGCCTTTTTCCGGAGGATCTTATTTCTACTTATTCAAAAAAGGGTGCTTTTTCCGGAGGATCGGGGCCAGTGTAGACGCTCTTTTCTAAAAGCCGGAAAAAAGCGTTGGACATTTTTATTTAAATCCCCCACGGATTTCCCTATTACGACCTCTGAAATTAACATGCCCCTTCCAGAAAAGGGGCCAATGTAGACGTAGCCCATGTGTTTACTTACAGACTTAGGATAGGTGCCTGTAATAGTGATTGAGGGAAGGCATCTCTGCTTTTTTAAGCTAAGTCCCTGTTTGTGCTTTGCAGACCTTTATCAGGGAGGAACGATTGGATCCCCTAGCTTCCCCCACTGTTCTATGAGGGAATGGCTCTCCTGAGATATCACTGACAGGGCTGCTAGGCTCACTGGTCTTATGACTTCTCTATATCAGGGACCAGCTCATTTGTTAATAATTCACGTTGGACGGGAGCTGGGTGAAGGCTGGAGGGTCAGTTTTGCTGTGATGATCACCAGTTAAGCTCTACAGAGAATCATAGAAATGCAGGGTGGAAGTGACCTAGAAAGACCCCCTAGTCCAGCTCCCTGTGCTGAGGCAGGACCAAGTATTCCTACACACTTTTGTCTAACTGGTTCTTAAAAACCTCCAGTGATGGAGATTCCAGAACCTCCCTTTGAAGCCTACTCCCTAGCTTAACTGTTTTTATAGTTACTTAGAAAGTTTCTCCTAATATTGAACCTAAATCTCCCTTGCTGCAGATTAAGCTGATTGCTACTTCTCCTACTTTCAGTCCACATACTGTCTAGACCATCCCTGAGTTGACTTGATGTTAACTCGATAACACCACCAGTCCGTGAGCCACCCATCCAATCTTCTCAAGGCTCTGCCAGCCCTTACTTTACCTTGCAGGGTAAAAAGTAATGGTGCCTGACGGGAATGGGAGTGTGAAGTTTGGATATGAAGGTGGGGCGGAGGGGACGACACTTACCTGGCTCTGTACCTCCTGTCGCTCTCAGGCACCATGAATCTGGCCAATGGAAGCAGCAGGGAAAGCTTTCAGGTGAACAGTTTCTTGGACTGCCAATCCCCCTGCTCAGAGGAGGAGGAGTGGGAGTGCATGGAGCTGCTTCCTGTCCCCATGAGCTAGATCTGGCCCATGAGGATCCTCCCCCAAGAGGGGAGCTGCAGAGCTGGAGCACCAGTGTAGGCTCCCCAGTATAGGGGTGTGTGAACCCAGAGCCTGCAGCTTACCTGCAAGATGGTTGCAGACCACACTTTGTGAACCACTCACTGCCTTACATGCTTTCTCTGGGCCTTGTGGAGGGTACTCAGAGTCTGGGTATGTATATGCAGTAAGGAGGAGAAGGGAATGGGCTGGGAACAGAGAGCCTAAATCGTGATGTTAGATGCACTTCAAGCACCCACCTGACAATTTTTGTCCTGCATGCATTGACCATATAGTAGTCACCGAGCCCCCCAGTGAAATGCAAACCACCAGCGTTTGACAGACAGGAATGTAGGATGGCAGAATAGTGCTGGGAGAATTTTTATTTTCATAGAAACTACTGAATACATTTAAAGAGGTTTTCAAATCTCAGTAAAGGTGCATCTCCACTGCACCCGTAGGTCAAAATAAGCTACGCAATTTGAGCTACGCAAATTGCATATCTTATTTCAATCTAATTTTGAAATAGATTATTTTGAAATTTCAGAATAAAGCGCTATTCCAGCAAGTCCCTTAACCTTCATGGAACGAGGGCTACAGGGACACTGGAATATATTCCGAAGTAATGGGTGCATTTAAAGATGCGAAATAGCTATTTGTGGATACTTTTGATATCCCAAAATAGAACTGCTGTCTAGACGTAGCCTAAATGTATAGGAGCAGAAATTGAGCTTCAAACATTTGCCATTTAAAGAAATAAAATGAAACATTTCTGGTGTGAAAGAAAAGTACACTTGCTGACTTCTTCATTCTCTTTAAAAACACCATGGTTCTTTAGAAGTTTTCTCTTTTTCTGCCTGTGGAATAGAAATACGGAAATAATAAGGTATTTGTTTGAGACAAAATGCAGAGAAATATGTACCATGATTGCTGTCCCTTTGTGAAGTGTCTGATGGAAGCAAATGTTCACACACAAGTGCCATAGTTTTAGAGCATAGTTTTGCCACTGTAACTTAGAATGAGTAGGTCCTGACTCCGAGAACAGTGATGTGAGGGCCAGATTCTGCCATACTTACAGGCTACGTCTAGACTGGCATGATTTCCGGAAATGCTTTTAATGGAAAAGTTTTCTGTTAAAAGCATTTTCAGAAAAGAGCATCTAGATTGGCGTGGACGCTTTTCCGCAAAAGCACTTTTTGCGGAACAGCATCTGTGCCAATCTAGACGCGCTTTTGCGCAAAAAAGCCCCGATCGCCATTTTAGCCATCAGGGCTTTTTTGTGCAAAACAGTACTGTGCTGTCTACACTGGCCCTCTTGCGCAAATGATTTGCGCAAGAGGGCTTTTGCCCAAACTGGAGCAGCATAGTATTTCCGCAAGAACAATGACAATCTTACATGAGATCGTCAGTGTTCTTGCAGAAATTCAAGCAGCCAGTGTAGACAGCTAGCAAGTTTTTCTGCAAAAGCAGCTGTTTTTGCGGAAAAACTGGCCAGTCTAGACACAGCCACATTGCACAATCTCACATTCAGCAAGCAGCCATACTGCTTTCAATATCCTCTTTGGTAGAGCAAGGTACTACTCACTGGCAGTTAGGTTAGCAGCATGCCATCATTGATTTCTGCAAAGCACTGGTGTGTAGGGGACCCTTTGTCAGTCCCGGTCTATAACTCCATTAGGTGGTTTTGCGATATGGACAGCTTGCTCTTAGACTCCAGAAAGAATAGGCGGAAGGGATAAAGTATATCATGTTGGCTTGATCTAAATTTAGGTACTCTCACTGAGTAGTACCTTGCTCAGAGAGTAGACCATTCAAATCAGTTTGGCTGTCTGAGTAAGGTACTTAAAGTATGACAAAATCTGTCCCTTTTTGGTATTTTTTTATATCAAAATTAACGTCTGACACTGAAATTACCGTATAATCACTGAATTCCTTGTCTGTCGTCATCTGGAAGGACGAAGGTGTTTGGATCCCAGTAGCGATAAATAGGGTACGTCAGAGCACCTTGAACATTTGAATGACCCAGTCCCAAAGAATGGCCAAATTCATGAGCAGCAACAAGGAACAAATTTGTTCCTAAATTTTTCATATAATAAAAAGAGGAAAAGAATTGTTAACATACAATGGAACGGAGAATCACAAGCAGAAGAATTCACATCTTTTCATTGTGATGAAATCCTATAGGTTTAATTTAAGTTTATCTGCTCTCCCATGTTTTAGTAAGAATTTTTCAGAGGCCATGAATGGGAAGTCAGGAAACCTGCAATCTATTCCTGACTCTCCTTTTGTTAATGGAGATCACTTTTGACAATCACTTAAAGTTGTGTCTAACTTACAAAAACACCAGGATAATATTTCTCTCCCACTTTTGTAAAGTGATTTGAGCTCCACAGAATACAGACCTTATATATATGCTCTGGCTGGCAAAGGTAAGTATGTTACATTATATATAAGAGAGAGGGACAAACAGTTATAGGAAGAAAATGCCAGGGCTTTGTGTAGAAGGAGCTGAATTTGTTGCGAAGGGCACAGGAAATACTTTACCTATATGATTTTGTGACCATTTCTCAGCTTCATCAAAATGAGCATCTCCTCCTATCCCTGGGCTTGGTGCAAAGGCATGAGCCAGTACTCCTCCCCTTCCATCAAAGGGAGACTGGTCGCCGTGTGCTGCATAGGAAAGGAAATTAATATGTCATCAATTAACACAATGATTCATTTTAAACACAGTTACATATCTTGAAGTTTAGAATTTGCTTTTATTCATTGTAGATAATAATATATTAAAATGAGACTAAAATGATGTTAAGGTTGCAAAGTCAAACATTCAAAAGGTAGGAAATGTCACACTTAAGATTGCCTGTTCAATGAACTCAGCTCCCATGTGTGTGCACATTATGGTCCAGTTTTTAATTCCATGATTGCAAACTATTTTTTCCCATGGACTTCTGTCTTATGGAGGGCATTTTCTCAGTAATGGCTGAATCATCTTCTCTGAAACTTTCCAAAATTTCAGCCTGAGGCTGAAACCAAGTGAGAAAATGTCTGGCTTAAGTTTTGCAAAGTTATAAGCATCTGAAGGCAAGGTCCTAGAATTGACAGCATTGGGCAATAATGAGGATAGATTGTGCTACCTGCACTACCTGTGCTACTTCAAGTGAATGATTTTAGGGAACCACTGCTTTGAAAAACTGAGCCTCTCATTTGGTAAACTAATTTAATGTGTCTTCTGTTAGAATCTCCCGTAAGAGTGGCTGAGGTGTCTGGATCTTCAGCTGGAGTGGAGGTTGGATGGAAAAGGTTGACTCTCCTCTTCTGCCTATAAGAAGGGCTACAATTTCTTGCTGGAATTCAAGGATTTGCAGGACAGTTGTCAAAAATTCATAACCCAGGAAGACAGTACAACATTATTGTACTATTGGATGTTTGGGGATGAATCTTTAAGGGTTTGGCTACACTCAGAATGCTACAGCTGCACCACTGTAGCACTTCAGCATAAGTAGCAGCCACAGTAATAGGAGTTCTCTCCTTGGTGGAGGTACATCACCTCCCCAAGAAGGGGTAGCTAGGTCAATGGGAGAAGTCTCCTCTTGACCTAGCACTAGTCTACACTGGCTAGTATAGATGACTCTCAAGGGTCAGGATTTTTCACACGGCCGACCGAGGGACATAGCTTTATCAAAATAAAAATCTAGTGTAAACAGCACTTAAGAGGAGGACTAACACTTGTATGTCTACACTGCATCTCTTTAGCACAAAAGCCTATGCAAACAAAGTGCAGATTAGCATATTTCCCTGCTTCATTTGCATAATTAATCAGGGGACATTTTTGCACAAGAGGCTTTTGCACAAAAAGTAGCTCTCTACACAGCTCCTTTTTGGACAAAAACACCCTCTTTCACAAGAGCCATTCTTCTCAATTTTTTCAGAAAGAATAGCTCTTGCGCAAGAGGGTGTTTTTGTGCAAAAAGGAGCTGTGAAGATGGCTCTTTTTTGCACAAAGACTCTTGCGCAAAAATGGCCACTAATGAATTATGCAAATGAAGCATGACAATATGCTAATCGGTGCTTCAGTTGCATAGGCTTTTGTGAAAGAGGGGTGCCCTGTAGTTGTAGTGAGAGAGGAACTAAAGTATGTGCATGTGTGCGTATACACACACATTCTCCCCCTTTCAGACTTCTTAGAAGCCTAAAATAAAACTGTAATCCAAAATAGTCCCCCTTGCGTTGGACTACAGTGGAAAGAAGCTCTGTTGTATTTGTGTTTGTCTCTAATGAGGCAAAAAAAATGTTTTGAGGCATATGACCAAGGTGTTTAAACCGTTCACAAGTGTGAAGACTCCTTGTTTGCTCATATATAGGAATAATGATCTTAGCAGAGGAGTACTTTTACAATCACATATACGTTGACACTATTTTCCTCATTTTACAGTTTGAACTTCCAAGGGATTTTGTGATGGTTGATTAGTTAAACTGATACACAAATATAAAACTGCAGGACATGATAAAGATCGGATGAACTCAGAATGAAAATAATTGTTCTCTCTTCAGCCTTTGGGTATGAAAACATGTAAGCTTTTAAAGTATAGCTTCAACTTTAAATAAATGTAATTCATGGATTCTTAAAAACATAGCAGTAGCCTCACCACCATGTGCAAAACGAATTAGGATATCCGCTTCTCCCCTGGCAACGTTTTGAAATCTCAGTGGAGTCACATCACTCCACACCTGAAATGCCTTTTTGATCGCTTTCACCACCATAGAACGAGGCAGATCAGGTGTATAATTCAGAATCCTTTCAGCAGCAAAAGAAAAGAAATTATTGTCAATTAAGGCATGGAATAATATGACAGCATTAAAACAAAACAAAATGCACAAAAGTGGCATATAACCAAGCTGTAAGTCAATACATTCTTCCTCCATCTTGGAGTTCCTGGAAATGTGCTGTAACCTAATACATCGGGGACTCCACACCTTGGCCGTGCCATCATTTCTTCTGTTTGTGAATTTAATTTTCCTGTTACAGTCAGGTGGAAACATTTCTGCATCTCTTTAATTTTCTCTTCTAAGTCCCAACCACCTACTTTATTAATAGATGGAAAGAACCTGTGCAGATAATCCTGAAAATAAAAAGAAACTTTAGATTCAGGGTTCATCTCCAGTTGTGTTCTCTTATACCTTAAAGAATCAATTTGTCGGCAAGTATAAGATCCAGATCCTTGACTATACTTCAATTACTAGATCCCTAGAAAATCACAGTACTCTGTCATAAAAGGGAAACAGTTCAGACAGATATGAGACCACTTTTCCAATATAAATGAACACTAGGGGCTCGTCTACATTGGCCCCTTTTCCGGAAGGGGCATGGTAATTTTTGAGATCGTAATAGGGAAATCCGCGGGGGATTTAAATATTCCTACTTCGAAGTAGGAATAAGATCCTCCGGAAAAGGGCGCTTTTTCCGGAGGATCGGGGCCAGTGTAGACGCTCTTTTCCGGCTTTTCTAAAAGCCGGAAAAAAGCGGCAGACATTTTTATTTAAATGCCGCGGGGGATATTTAAATCCCCCGCGGATTTCCCTATTACGATCTCTGAAATTACCATGCCCCTTTCGGAAAAGGGGCCAGGGTAGACGTAGCCTAGGAGAAGACACAATGGGCTTAAACTGCAGCAAGGAAAGTTTAGGTTAGACATTAGGAAAACTTCCCAACTGTCAGGGTGGTTAAACCCTGGAATAAATTGCCTAGGGAGGTTGTGGAATCTCCATCTCTGGAGATATTTAAGAGCAGGTTAGATAGACATCTCTCAGGGATGGTCTAGATGGTACTGGGCCCTGCCGTGAGGGCAGGGGACTGGACTCAATGACCTCTCGGGGTCCCTTCCAGTTCTAGTATTCTATGATTCTAAAATAACAATGTGGATTTGTGTTAAAATTGTCACTACCTTTCTCCTTTGAGAACTCTGTACTTAATCTTACTTCATATCAAAATGCTGCAGTGCTCTATTCTGTCTTTTATGAAATACACAAAAGAGTGTTGTGCAAGGGTTAGTTAGTTCTGGATTTGAGTAATTGCTTATGCCTGGACCTTTTCAGGCCTAAGAACTTAGGCTCCTACTTCTCATTTACACCAGTGCCTTTTGTACACCCTTTTGGTAGTGTAAAGGGATCTTAAAATGGGTGTAAATTTACATTCATTGTAATGTCCCTTTATATTACCCATCTGGTATTATAAAAGACCCTTAGTGGTCATGAGAATCATACCACCCTGTCATTTATAAATAATATTAAGGATAAGATTTTGTCATGGACATTTTTGTAAAAGTCACAGAGAGGACATGGGCAAAAAAGAAAAATTGATGGAAGCTTTTCCTGACTTTTACTAAAAATAGCCATGATCTCTCTCTCTCTCTCGCTCTCTCTCTCATCTTTGGGTAATTTTATATCTTTAATACCTGGTCCTAATTCACTTTTGCAATTTCACATAGGGGGCTTTCAAAATTTTACTTTATACCTTCTATTTTTTGTCAACTGACTTGTAACAACTACATACCACTGAAATAAAATACAATGTCACCTGCTCTCTGGAAAGAAATATAATTATTAAGATGTAGACTTACAATGGAAAAGCAGTATATTTGCGGGTTAGTTGAACAGCCTGACAGATAGCCCATTCATGACATACCTCTATACGCTTCTGGTTGTTGGAGCTCCATGGCTCTGGTTTAAGCGAACCTGGGAGACCAAGAATTCCAGGCAAGAACGGTGCAATGCAGAGAAGGATGTATTTCATGGTGTTATCAGATGGTCACTGCTGAAAAAGGAAAATCTGAGGTCTTCTGTGTCTGATGGTCACAGCTATAAAGCTTATATAGGCCTGGACTGGTGTGTGTGTGGTAACAGATTTCATGAGTCATTTTTAGGCTTCCTCTGTGGTTCTGTTATTTGCTGTAATGCTTTTAAGGTGTCTTTATTCCAAAATGTAAATGAAGAAACATTAACTTTTTGATGACAGCACAGCTGATGTCACACTGACAGAACAGGCAGCCAACTCTCTTTATCTCCCTTTCATATGATTCAGGTGCAAAAACCACAGGGGCAGAGGGATGTTAGTTTTCTTAACCTCAGGCAACACATTTGCTTGCTGACCAATCTCAGCTTTCCAACATTACCTTGGTGCCATTAATGCACATTGCAACACACTTCTGGCTTGATATTTAGTCTACATGTGTTGATTGACTGCAGAGGACGTGACTACATAAGTGTAAGTGCCGTGCGAGCGAAATCACTTAAAACTACATGCTTTGTAATACCTGCCCGTGTGAAAGTTTCTATTTAAGCATTCTAGTACAAATTCTGAAAATCCAGAGGAAATTTAGTGATGCTAGTAAGGTTTGTCCAGATTTAACTAAGCTCTGAATCTGGCCACTTCTATATGTGGAAAGATTATGGAGTCCCTTAAAGTTTTTTGACCTCAAATCTGATGAGCTCTGATGAATCAGTCTTTAAAAAGGATTATTTAGTATAAAATAAAGGAGCTAGAATTATCCTATGTGGAAAAAAATCCCAGATGCTTCTATGGAAGAGTAAGGAGCCGTACTCAGTTATGGTGGATTTCAGTGAGCAGCAGGCCTCATTTGCGCTCCATGGAATGCTACAGCAAGCAATGGATGAATTTATTTCATAGGGTACTTCAGCCGAATATCAGCGTACTGTTGCATTTTGGGTGCACAGCTTAGTGACAATGGAGCTAAGCTGCAGCACAAGGAGAAATAGCCCTCTTCCCAGCAGTATCCGGCACTGTGACTGCGTAAGAGGTATCTGTTGTATTTCACCATGGAACTACTCACATGCATAAAGTTAAGCGTGTATTTAACTGCAGAAGAGGGCCCCTAGGGCCCCATTGTATTCTGACTGAAGCTAATACAAAGATGCCTGTGGCTGAGCTGTGCTTTGGCACAGCTGAAAATGGGTGATACTTAAAAGACAGATGTAAGCCACTTTGTGCTCTGTCATTCTGAGGAAATGTCATTCAGGGAAATGATCTTGTTCCTCATACAAATCAGAAAAATTCCAAGGTCAATGAAGCCCATGACTAGCCCACACTAATTAGAGCAGCATCTAGGATTCTCTTACAGGGGCAAGGGCCAAAGCTGAACCAGAGAATCAGGGAGCCACAACCAGCTCACTAGCACCCCTCACTCTGCTGTACTTAATGGAAACTGAGGGCAGTAGAAAGTCTGGCCCCAAATTGGGAAATTTCAACCTCGGAGATGAAAGTTATTGAAAGCGATAGCATGTTAGACTAAAAGCTGTTCTGTGATATTTTGTAATATTTATTTTCCACACAATGAAGCATCTTAATACTATATTAAAAAAGCTCATGACCTTGCCATCTAAAGCTTCATACCTAGGGTCTTTATGCTGGTAAGTAATCATTCTATGAGAAACAATGCTTGTTGAATAGTCCCACTGACTGAGCAGGGAATTTTAGTGCTGTAGGCAAAAGTGCCTATCAGCATTTCCCCATTGAACTAGGAACTATGTATAATTTCTGATACAATACATTCTATATTTTGTCATTCAGTGTTTTTAATCTTCTTCAGTTATGTGAAAAAGTGAAGTAGAATCTAGTGATTCACTGTTGAATATTCACTGGTCATTGTGTTGGATGAGAGAACTGAGACAAGTTCTGAATACATGTATTTTAGGCAACACTTGACCCTGTCCTTAATGAAGAGTTCAAGAGTGACTCGAGTGTATTGGCTGATGCTCAGAAGAAAGAATTACCATAAAAAATCATGAAATCATGAGAAACGTTTCTGTTAGCCCACTTGTGAACTTTATTATACTGTACATCTGTTATTACAAGACTTTTGATAGCTAAGACATTCAATCCTTTTTGCTATGCTGTCTGAGTATTCAGTCTGACAAATATATTTTTCATATCTGCATTTATTAAATTCACCAGGAAAAGCTAGTTCACATTTTTATTTATGAAAAATTGACCATTTATGAAGATTATATTCAGAGTCTGCTCCTACATTCTGAGCCTGCTGGAAGTTTTACATGGAGCAAAATTGTCATTCACCTTCCAATCTCGCCTTTATACCCATCAAATGGCAAATTTTCTGTCCTTCCACTTTTATTGCTGGAGATGACGAAGATTACAAATGCAGAGTCATAAGAGGGAGATTAGATGTAGAGCTGATTACAGTAATCTCACAACATTTTAAGTGTTCTACATGAATAATATTTTTGTGTCCTTCAGTTTGGTCTTCCTTCCATATTTGGGCCTGGTAAGTGGTAAGTTAGGACCCCGTACAATTAAGTAATGGTAGAGTAGACTCATTGAATGCTTATGATCTTTCCTGAAATGAGGCTCATCCATTTTATAGGCCTGCTCCAAAGTTCACTGAAGTAAACAGAAAAACTTCCATTGTCTTCAGTAAGCTTTGGAGCAGGTCTTATACACACTAGGTGCCAAATGAAGCTGCACTACTTCATTTTCAGAACTTCCTCCATAGGCTGAAATGAAGAACTTATTCTGTTAATTTTTTTACTCACTTTTGCTTTTGTGCTCTCTAACTATTCTTAACCAAGTTTATTTCAGCAGAGGCAACCCCCACAAGATTTCCCATGCATTAACTTCACACTGGGTGCCACTTATTCATTACTCTGTTTGTTTTTCTAATCCTTATCATGGTATGCAAAATGTTTCTTTCTTTTTTTTAGGAGAAAATGTTTAGTTGGCTTATGGGTTTTTTGTTGTTTGTGATTATTGCATCTGTCACAAGCAGCTCAGTCAAATAAATGAGTTTGCATTTCTTGCTGCAAGTGGGGAGAAGTCTGTGATCAGACTTATTTCTTGCAAGAGTGAATTCCATAGGTTAACTTCAGCTTCTATGTAAACTGTCTCCCTTTGTTGCAAACATCTCCACTATTATAACCCCAGTGCGTAGGATTCTTCCCTTTTTAACAGGTTTTTAAGCTTCCTTTTGGCTACGTCTACACTATTCGTTTTTTGCAGAAGTGGAAATGCAAATGAAGTGTGCATTAGCAAATCTTACGCTCTCATTTGCATATGCGGAAGAGGTTTTTATGGAAAAAATGCAGTGTAAATGGGGCCATTTTTTGGAAAAAAAAAAAAACCTTTTGCGCAAGAACCCTTATTCCTATTCACTGTGGGGTTTTTTGTTTTTTTTTTCAAAAACCTCTTCCACAAAAAGGATCGGAAGAGAATGTGCAAATGAGAGTGCAAGATTTGCTAATGAGCACTTCACTTGCATTTCCTTTTCTGCAAAAAACGAACAGTGTAGAAGTAGCCTTTGGAAGCTCATGACTTTCAAGAACCCACATAGATTTTATGGAACTGAACAAAATCTATGTTTAAAATAAATGACGTGGGAGGGGTAATTTTTTCAGTATGGTGAATCTACCTAAGAAGTCTGAGCATGTGGTTAAATCATTGTTCCTGGCCTTCCGGGTTTGATGCCTGGGTTTGCTACAAAGTTCCTGTGTGACCTAGACTAAGTTACTTAAATGACTCTGCCTCAGTTCCTCATTTGTAAAATAGGGATCAGATTGCTTCTTTTCTCCCTCACTTCCGCTGATCTATTTAGATTGAAAGTTCCTCAGGCGAGGTGTAGTTTCCATACTTGCACAATTCCTATTTGAATGAGTCTCTGATCTTATCTGGGGTCTCTAGGCATTACTGGGATGCTGTTGTTAATAATAAAAGTTTTTCATGTCGGTTTTATGCCAATTATGAGTACATATATTATTTCCTAATTGCCATCCATACAAATTCTATCCTGGAATAGGAACTCAGGTTATGTTCTTTCTAGTTTGCTCATTGTCTCCAGTAATAAAGACTTTGCAGGTCTGATGATAACTCTGCTACACTTATTCAATACCATTGTTTTCAATATGTGTGTTCAGTTACACCCACAGAAGCTCATTGTCTTTATTGGAGCTGGGAAGGAAAAGCTAAGCACATGCACAGGAAACTTAATTAACTGCTCCATTAGAAGTGGATGAACCAGGGCAGCCACATTAGACTCTCCCATATCTGTATTGGTTTTGCAGTGGTACCTGGTGTTAAAGATGGTAAAAATGTATTTTGGGAAGTAAGGAAGTGAATATTGCTTTGACTGGACAGATTGACAGAACAGATGAGTGTGGAGGCACTTTTAAATAGTTAGTCTACATTTAAACTATAGTGGCACCACTGCAGGAGACCCGTTGTAGCAGGTAAGTGTAGATACTACTTATGCCAACCAAAGGGATTACCGTGCCAAAGTAGGTGATCCGCCCTCCCATGAGGCAGTAGCTAGTTCTGTCACCTCACTCCACTCAGAAGTGTGGATTCTTCACACCTCTGTCTGAAGTAGTTAAACTGGTCTAATATTCTAGTGTAAACCACCTCATAGTAATGTTGGGGAAAAAAAATTAACTTAACACTGACTTTCACTGTACACCAAAGGATTCTCAGGGAGGGAAAGGACAGCTGTCTTCTCAAACTCACATTCTTTCAGCAGATATGCCCATTTCTAGCTATCTAACAATTAGAAATACAGTAGAACCTCAGAGTTACAAACACCAGAATTACAAACTTACCAGTCAAACCCCAGACCTCATTTGGAACTGAAACTGTTCAATCAGGCAGCAGAAGGGACAAAAAAAACACCCAAAAAACCACCACCCCCAAAAAAATACAGTCTAGTACCATGAAAAATGTTTAGGACTAAAACAATAAAGGGGGGAAATTAAAGAAAATGAGAAGGTAAGGAAATTGTTTCTGTGCTTGTTCATGTGCATTAAGATGATTAAAAGCAGCATTTTTCTTCTGTCTAGTAAATTTTCAAAGTTATACTTGTCTGTGCTCAGTTGTACATTTTTGAAAGAACAACCATATTGTTTTGTTCAGTAGTACGAATATTTCAGTTATAATCTCCATTCCCAGACTGTGCCCGTAACTCTGAGGTTCTACTGTTGTTCGATTCTGTAGGTGACAAGTAACAGGGTGTCAACTTTATAGTCTGTTTTGCCAGCAGAACCAGAGAGTGTCATTGTGCTCTAACTAAATTAAGCTCAAGACTGATTTGAATCCTTTGCTGAAGGGCTACGTCTAGACTGGCATGATTTTCCGCAAATGCTTTTAACGGAAAAGTTTTTCCGTTAAAAGCATTTGTGGAAAAGAGCGTCTAGATTGGCACGGACGCTTTTCCACAAAAGCACTTTTTGAGGAAAAGCATCCATACCAATCTAGATGCGGATTTGTGCAAGAAAGCCCCGATCGCCATTTTTACCATCGGGGCTTTATTGCTCAAAACAGTTTTTAGCTGTCTACACTGGCCCTTTTGCGCAAAAACATTTCCGGAAAAGGGCTTTTGCCCAAATGGGAACATCAAAGCATTTGTGCAAGAAGCACTGATTTCGGACTGTAGGACGTCAGTGCTTTTGCGCAAAATCAAGCGGCCAGTGTAGACAGCTGGCAAGTTTTTGCATAAAAGCACATGGTTTTGTGGAAAAACTTTCCAGTCTAGATGCAGCCAAGATGTTGTGCAATGCTGGTCTCTCACCATCATTATTTACTACATTACATGCCTCATCTTCTAGAAAGGTGTTTAGTAGTCACCTTCCCTCAAGAAGGCTTGGAGGCACTGTCCCTGCTTGTGTAAGATATTTAAGTGCCAAACTCCCCTTGGATTTCAATGGGAATTAGGTGCCTAAATATCTTGAGAATATGGGCCAGTGTGCTTGTCCTTTGCCTAGTTTGGGGGCTAGTAAGGAGGCCACCTTCTCCCCTAAATCCTCTAGCCTCCCCTAAATCCTCTTTCTGCACATTCTATTGCAATAAGGCCCCAAAATCTTCTCTGAGACCACTCCTGTTACTATGACACTGGAGAAACACTTGAGCCCTCACTAATTAAGCAATAGGGCAGAATGTCTTTCACCCTATGGATTCACAATCTTCTTATCGTATTTGCAGTCATTTGTTGTTAATGGAGGTATGGCAGTGCAAGTGAGTTTTGTCTATAAAACAAAATGCCTAAATACAGCAGTATCTTTTTGCAATAATCAAATTAAGCAATAAACCACAACAGGATGTGCATTCCTGAAAATGTTACCTACGTTATACCTAGATCTGATATTTTATCTATTTCATTTTGTACTTCCTTGATCATCTACAGTTGGGTTGGGGCCATTGACCCACAGAAAAGCCAGCTGGGAACTACACACACGAGAGAAGCAAAAAAAAAAAAAAAAAAAAAAAAAGGAAGATGGGAACCCTGAGTCTTGGGGCCAGATCAAGGCAAGACCCTGATCTACATAGACATCTAATCTCTTTATTTCATGGTGACAGACCCATACCAGCGTTATATACGATTTTTTTTTTCTGGAAAGCAATTTTTGTTGTATTAAATTTGATTTGGAAGCAGAAAGAATAGCCACACAAAAAAGGATTGGCAGGAATGGTAAAGAATCTATAATTCAATGTCTATTTGTCCAATAACCTAAGCTTAGACTGTTAGCTGTTTGGAGCAGGGATGATTCTTTCTTTTCTGCCTGGAAAGTACCTATTACATACTGGAATTTTTTAAAAATAGCTTTGTGCATCAAACAGCAAGTAACTGGCATATTTTAATAGTTGCAAGCATTTTCTTAGTCTTTATAGAGTCACATTAGGAATTTCACCAATGTAATTAAAAATAAATTACAAAATAAAGATTCAGAGGGGTAACTATGTTAGTCTGTATCTGCAGAAACAACAAGGAATCTTGTGGCACCTCACAAACTAACATTTATTTACCATTTATTCCTACCCTTTGTTTCCTGTCTTTTAACTAGTTCGCAATCCAAGAAAGGACCTTCCCTCTTATCCCATGGCCATGTAATTTACCCAAGAGCCTTTGGTGAGGGACCTTGTCAAAGGCTTTCTGAAAATCCAAGTATACTATATCTACTGGATCCCCCTTGTCCGCATGTTTGTTAACCTCTTCAAAGAACTCTAAGGGTATGTCTACACTACAAAGTTAGTTCAAACTAACGGACGTTAGTTTGAACTAACTTTCATAGGCGCTACACTAGCGCTCCGTTAGTTCGAATTTAAATCGAACTAGCGGAGCGCTTAGTTCGAACTAGGAAACCCTCATTTTACGAGGATTAAGCCTAGCTCGAACTAGCTAGTTCGAATTAAGGGGTGTGTAGCCCCTTAATTCAAACTAGTGGGAGGCTAGCCCTCCCCAGCTTTCCCTGGTGGCCACTCTGGCCAACACCAGGGAAACTCGTCTGCCCCCCTCCCGGCCCCGGACTCTTTAAATGGGTACGGGCTGGCTACGGTGCCCGTGCCAGGTGCAAGCCTGCCAGCACCCAGCTAGCAGACCCTGCACCTGGCACGGATCGAGCCCCCCAGCCCTCCCCCTCTTCCCAGGACCAGGCTGGCGGCTCCAAAGGAGCTTGCCCGGGACCGCAAGAGGCGGGCACCTGCCTAGGCTAGTGCGGACATCGTGGACCTCGTCCACGATCTCCGCACTAGGCACAGGACAGTGGCTGTCTAGGGCACGAGAGCTGCCAGCCTGGCCACCCAGGAGCAGGTGTGCATGAAAATCAAGGTGGTCCACTGAGACCCCTGACCCTGAGCCCACAATGGCCGTACTAGGTCAGACCAAAGGTCCATCTAGCCCAATAGCCTGTCTGCCGACAGTAGCCAACATTAGGGACCCTGGAGGAGATGGACCGAAACAATGACCAAGCCATTTTTCTCCTGCCATCCATCTCCAGCCTTCCACAAACTTGGGGCAGGGACACCACTCCTACCCCCTGGCTAATACCACTCCATGGACCCAACCTCCATCACTTTATCTCACTTCTCTTTAAACTCTATTCTAGTTCTAGCCTTCACAGCCTCCTGCAGCAAGGAGTTCCACAGGTTGACTCTGCTTTGTGAAGAACAACTTTGTGTTACTAGTTTGAAGCCTGCTACCCATTCCTTTCCTTTGGTGTCCTCTAGTCCTTCTAGTATGGGAACTAATGAAGAACTTTTCTGTATGCACCCTCTCCACATCACTCCTGCTTTTAGAGACCTCTATCCTGTCCCCCCTCCCTCTCCTCTTTTCTAAGCTGAAAAGTTCCAGTCTCTTTAGCCTCTCTTCATATGGGACTTTTCCAAACCCTTAATCATTGTAGTTGCCCTCCACTCTCCCACCCTCTCTTCCCCTCTCCCACCTCCTTTTCCTGGTCTCCCCCACTTTTGTTCAATAAAGACAGATTCCATTTTGGAAGACACGTGTCCTTTATTTTGTACATCAAGAAGAGGGGCTAGGGAGGGGTAAGTGGAAGGAGGTGAGGGAGGAATGGGGCACGAGCCCCCGATGGGGAGGACTGGGCTGGCTCTGCGGGCTTCTGGGGGTGGAAGCTCTCCTGCAGCCCCCCAATTGCCCCCTCCCCCCAGATGGCAGCCTGCGGCAAGTGCAGCTGGTCTGATGGCCGAGTGCTGTGATGTGCTCAGTGTGGGTAGTCCACGCAATCCAAGCCAGGACTGCTCTGCAAGCGGGGCACTCCTGAGAACTGTCTGTCCGGCGTGGAGGTAGGGACCCTTTAAGCACAGCCCTCGGCTAGCCTGAGAAAGCATCTCCACACTCTAATTCCTCCTCTGATGCCCTGCCAGCACTGCTTCCGGCCATCCTTAAGCCCGGTTCAGGCTCCACTTAATGTGGACATGCTAGTTCGAATTAGCAAAATGCTAATTCGAACTAGTTTTTTAGTCTAGATCAGTTAGTTCGAATTAGCTTAGTTCGAATTAACTAATTCGAACTAAGTTAGTTCGAATTAACGTCTAGTGTAGACATACCCTTCCAGGCTTCACTGCCCTCCTAGTGAAATAGTTTTTCCTAATATCCAACCTGGACCTCTCCCACCACAGCTTGAGACCATTGCTCCTTGTTCTGCCATCTGTCACTACTGAGAACAGCCTCTCTCCAGCCTCTTTGGAACCTCCCTTCAGGAAGTTGAAGGCTGCTATCAAATCCCCCCTCACTCCTATCTTCTGCAGACTAAACAGACCCAACTCCCTCATCCTCTCCTCATAAGTCATATGTTCCAGCCCCCTAATCATTTTGGTTGCCCTCTGCTGGACTCTCTCCAATGCGTCCACATCCTTTTTGTAGTGGGGGGCCCAGAATTGGACACAATACTCCAGATGTGGCCTCACCAAAGCCGAATAAAGGGGAATAATGACATCTCTGGATCTGCTGGCAATGCTCCTCTTATTGCAACCTAATATGCCATTAGCCTTTTTGGCTACAAGGGAACACTGTTGACTCATATCCAGCTTCTTATCCACTGTAACCCCCAGGTCCTTTTCTGCAGAACTACTACTTAACTGGTTGGTCCCCAGCTTGTAACTATGCATTGGATTCTTCCATCTTGTTGAACCTCATCAGATTTCTTGTGGCCCAATCCTCCAATTTGTTTAAGTCACTCTGGACCCTCTCTCTGCCCTCAAGCATATCTACTTCTCCCCCTAGTTTAGTATCATCTGCAAACTTGCTGAGGGTGCAATCCATCCCATCATCCAGGTCATTAATAAAGATATTGAGCAAAACCGGTCCTAGAACCAAACCTTGGGGCACTCCGCTAGAAACCAACCACCATCCTGACATTGAGCCATTGATCACTACCCGCTGGGCCCGGCCTTCTAGCCATCTTTCTATCCGTCTTACCGTCCATTTATCCAATCCACATTCCCTTAACTTGCTGGCAAGAATATTGTGGGAGACGGTATCAAAAGCCTTGCTAAAGTCAAGTATATCACATCCACTGACTTTCCCACATCCACAGAGCCAGTTACCTCATCATAGAAGCTAATCAGATTGGTCAGGCATGACTTGCCCTTTGTGAATCCATGCTGACTATTCCTAATCAGTTTCCTCTCTTCCAAGTATCTCCAAATGGATTCCTTAAGGATCCCTTCCATGATTTTTCCAGGAACCGAGGTAAGACTGACCAGCCTATAGTTCCCTGGATCGTCCTTCTTCCCTTTTTTGAAGATGGGCACTACATTTGCCTTTTTCCAATCATCCGGGATTTCTCCCGACCTCCACGACTTTTCAAAGATAATGGCCAAAGACTCCTCAATGACATTTGCCAACTCCTTCGGTACCCTCGGATGCATTAAGTCTGGACCCATGGATTTGTGTACGTTTAGCTTTTCTAAATAGTTCCTAACCTGTTCTTTACCCACCAAGGGCTGTCCATCTTCATCCCATCTTGTGTCATTTAGCGCATTAGTCCGGGAGCCCACCTTGTCCGTGAATACAGAGGCAAAGAAAGCATTGAGTACTTCAGCTTTTCCCACATCATCTGTCACTAGGTTACCTCCTTCATCCAGTAGGGGCCGCACACCCTGTCTGATCACTTTCTTATTATTAACATGCCTATAGAAACCTTTCTTGTTATCCTTCACATCCTTAGCCAATCGCAATTCCATTTCCGCTTTCGCCTTCCTGATAACCCCCCGGCATTCTTGAGCTATACATTTATAGCTCTCCCTGGTCATTTGTCCAAGTTTCCACTTTTTGTAAGCTTCCTTTTTGTGCTTAAGTTTACCAAGGATTTCCCCTGTAAGCCAATCCGGTCTCCTACCATGTTTGCCTCTCTTGCTACGTGTCGGGATGGTTACTTTCTGTGCCTTCAATAAGGCTTCTTTAAAATACTGCCAGCTGTCCTGGACTCCTTTCCCCTTCATGTTAGCATCCCAGGGGATTTTGCCCATCAGGTCTCTGAGGGAGTCAAAATCTGCTTTTTTGAAGTCCAAGGTGTGTATTTTACTACTCTCTTTTCTTCCTTTGGTCAGGATCCTGAAATCTACCATCTCATTATCACTGCCTCCAAGGTTGTCACCCACCTCTACTTCCCCTATTAGTTTCTCCCTGTTTGTGAGCAGACGGTCAAGCTGAGCATGGCCCCTGGTTGGATCCTTCAGCACTTGTGTCAAGAAGTTATCCCCAATATTGTCCAAAAACTTCCTGAATTGCCTGTGTACTGCCATATTGGTTTCCCAACAGATGTCAGGGTGATTAAAGTCCCCCACAAGAACCAGGGCCTGAGATCTGGAAGCTTCTCTCAGGTGTCCGAAGAAAGCCTCATCTACCTCATCCACCTGATTCGGTGGCTTGTAGCAGACACCAACCACAACATCACTGCTGTTGTTTGCTCCTTTAAACTTAACCCATAGACTCTCAACAGGTTTTTCTCCCTCTTTATACTGGAGTTCAGAGCAGTCATAGTGCTCTCTTACATATAGTGCAACTCCTCCTTTTCTTCCCTGGATAGGGCCAAGGAGGAGGGGGACTCAGGGCTGGGAGTGGTGCGTGGTGCAGCTGGAAGTGCCACCTCAGGTCTCAGGACCTCGGCAACCTCGGGGGGTGGGTGGGGCCTGGGACAACAGGAGAAGCTGGAGCAGGGAGGGCAGTGGGAGCAGCGGGGACAGGGACAGGGACAGGAGCTGGGTGTGCCATCATTTCATATATGGTAGCACACATGCTTTGGCTCTGCTGCACCATCTGAGCCCATATTTGGGTCCCATCTAGACTGCAAGCCTCTTTCGAAAGAGCATCTAGACTACAACCGGTACTTTTGAAAAAGCAAGCCACTTTTTCAAAAGAGAGCACCGAGACAGTCTGGATGCTCTCTTTCGAGAAAGCACAGTTTGCAATACATAGTTCCTTTTTTTGAAAGAGCACTTTTGAAAAAAGGCGTTATTCCTCGTAAAACGAGGTTTTCCATAGTTAAAAAACCAGCCATGGTCTTTCGATTTACTTTCAAAAGAACATGGCAGCAGTTTAGATGCAGGGGAAGTTTTTTCAAAAAAAGGCCACTTTTTTGGAAAAAACCCTGTAGTCTAGACACACCCTGGCTACATCTACATTGGCAAGATTTTGCACAAATACTTTTAACGCAAGAGTTTCTGCATTAAAGTATTTGTGCAAGAGAGCGTCTACACTGGCATGTACTTTTGTGCAAGAGATGTGCTTTTGCGCAAAAGCATCCGTGCCGGTGTAGACGCTCTCTTGCGCAAGAAAGCTCCGATGGCCATTTTAGCCATCGAGATTTCTTGTACAAGAAATTCATGTTGCCTGTCTACACTGGCCTCTTGCGCAAGAACACTTCTTCAAGAGGGCTTATTCCTGAGCGGGCGTATCATAGTTCTTGCGCAAGAACTCGCGGCCAGTGTAGACAGGCGGCAAGTTTTTGCGCAAAATCTCGCAAATGTAGACACGGCCCCTGAGCGTCCTCCTGGTCCTTCTGGGCCAGGATCCGTTGCATGCCTTGGAGGATGACCACGTGCTGTCTCATCAGGTCCCCCTGGACCCTCCTGCACTTGTAGCTCCCCCAGGGTCAGGCGGCTGCCTCAGCTGGCGGTGATCGCCCATTAGTGATGCTAGTCTGGCTGTGGAGAATAAAGAGGAAGAGGCGGTCAGTCATCCATGCAGACACTGTCCCTGAGTCCGTGCCCTCCTCTGTGAGCTGAGAACAAGAGTCCTCAGGCTAGAGGGCAGGGATGTTCCAGGAGCAAGGCTATGTGTGGCCTGGACATCGGCCCTGCCTCACAGAGGCCCTGAGGTGCCCAGGGGACCATGCTTCTTGCTCCCCCCCATCCTCATCCCACAGACAGGCAGGGCAAGGGAAGTGGTCGGCTACAGTGGGATGCCATGGGCAGGAGCGGGGCCTGGAGCAGTCTGCTCTTCCATGGGGGCTGCACGCAGACCTGCCAGTGCTGTCCGTGGAAGTGGGTGGTGCCTCACGTGTGCAGGCATTCCCGTGTGTCGTGTGCGGCACTCCTAAGTCTGTGTGCAGCCATGTGTGTGCCCTTGTCTCCAGCCTGCTTCCAGCAGTGGTTAGTGGTGGGAGGGCATCTCCCACAGGGGTCAGATGTGTGTGTGGCCTCCCCAGAGCCCGTGAACAGGACCCTGGGGACAGGGCCGGATGGAGGCATGGGTGAGCCGGGCAGCTGCCCAAGGCGCCAGCCGATGAGGGGCGCCTGATGGCAGCTGTAAGGGGTGCATGGCGTCCCTTACAGCTGCCATCAGGAGCCACGTGCCCGGATCCCGCAGCGCCGGCCCCGCGGCGCTGGCCAACGGCACCCTTCCACCCATGGCTGCGGGGCCCTGCACGGCCCGGCGTGCGTGCCAGCAGCGCTGGCCGGACCAGGCTGGGCAGCGCATGTGCTGTGCATCCTGGGGGCGGCCCTGGGCTGCGCGCCAGTGGCCTTGACCAGCTCGCGCATGCGCCGAGCGCCCTCGGGGGCAGGCCCACACATGCACCCTGCGCCTGGGGGTGGCGCCGCATGCCTGGGCCCAGGGTGCCAAAGGGCTCGGGCTGGCCCTGCCTGGAGGTGCTTTGGGGCTGCCTCCTGGGGCTGCATGTTGCAGACTGGCACTGCATGTAGTTGCACGTGCACGGAGTGTAGCCCAATATCCAGGCCAAGATGACCAAGCGACGATTGCATCCCATCCCCTCTGCGCCCGCCTTCCCTGCCCTGTGTGTGTGAAAAACAGAGCACTCACCTGATGATTCCTCCCCGTCCTAAGAGAATGCGTGTAAGACATCCAGGCCCTGGGGTACGGGCTTGAGGGTGAGGGTGACTGTGCTGGCCATCTCCTCCTCCTCCTCCAGCTCGTCGTCGGATTCTTCCTCCTCCTGGCCTGGGAGCCCTGGGTTGGCAAAGATGAGCGTCTCCAGCCCCAAGTCCACCACCAAGGGTGAGGAAGGGGCTGAACCACCCCCCAGGATGTGGTGGAGCTCAGCGTAGTAGGGCTAGGAGTGGAGTCCTGCCCCAGAGAGAGAGCTGTGCTCCCTTGCCCTCGCATAGCCCTGGCAGAGCTCCTTCACTTTGCTCCATACTTGTATGAGGTTCTGGAAGTGGTGGCCTCTTGTGGCCAGAGCCTTGGCCATTCGACCGTATATGTCGGCGTTGTGCACTGGGAGCCGAGATCCTGCAGGGTCTCCTGGTCACCCCACACCTACAGGAAGGCCAGGATCTCTGCCCCGGACCACGATGGCACAAACGATGGCACAAACCTCTTTGGGCCTCTGGCTGAGTCCTGGGAGCCCTGGTCATGCTCCCTGTGAGGGCCAGAGAGGTCTCAGGAGGCTTGTGGCTGGGCCATGGGTCCCAATTAGTGTGGCAGTCACAGCCACGCAGTGAGGTGCAGCTCTCTGGGCCAGCCCCCTGCCACAAGTGTTGTCCCAGGTGCCTGCAGCTTTAAGAGCTGGCCGGAGACAGGGACTATAGAGTGCTGATTAGTTTGGACGGAGTGGCCACCAGGGCACCTGTGCTATTTCCTGGAGGCCTCTTCTTTCAAAAGAACTCCCTCTTCTGCTCTTTCAGACAAAGACGTCTTCCTCGTGAAAGAACCCCTCCGTTCTTTCAACTTTTTGTCAGAAGAATGCAATAGCAGTATGGACGCAAGTCTTTTTTTCTGGACTAACGGCAGTTATTCTGGAAAAACACTGCAGTGTAGGCATACCCTAAGAGCCTAAATACCTCTGAGGTTCTGGGCATAAGGCCCTTAGACTTGGTGTCTGCCCTTTAGGTCTGAATAGGGTTTCCTGCCCCGCAGGTATACTAAGAAAGACATGACACTCCCTCACTCCCACCTAATTCTCCACTTGAGTCATTTTCTCCTGTTTTTTGTCTTGTTGCTGAAACTTTCAATTTTCTCTTTTTTTAAAAAAAATATTGTTTTGAGTTTCCCCTGCCACTCTTTTGTGCTACTGTTCTGTCACCTGACGTGGCTACCATTGCATTGAGTCAGCTTAGGGTTATCATCTTTCCTGACCAGAGGGATGGGACACCATTGCTGTAAATGGCGTCCAGTCCATCCAGTTGGGAAAAATGGTAAGCGTAATTGTCAGCTCTTCCTAGTCTTGCCTGTGTACAAGAGATGCTTCATTAAATGATGCAACACAGGAGGCAGTTTGTATTGGCCCATGAGAGACACGGTTATATAGGCCTCTCCGAGCTGTCCAGGCCCCACAGTGGATGCCTCAACCATCAGATGGATGGGACCCATGGTGCCCAGGTAATTATCTGGGAAAATCTAGCACAGGGCAGTCAGAGGGGGTCATGCCCCCAAGCACACACCACAGTGGTGGGACCTGGAACAACCAACAGCCTACTGTGCTCCACCATCTCCCAGCTGTGTTGCTCTACTTCACTATTGTGGTGGCCGGGAAGCAGAGTGTCCTGGCCCTAGTCTCAGTACCCAGTGGGGTGAAGCAGGAGTGGGATTTGCGGGAAGGGATAGAGAGGGCTTGGGGCTTTCAAGTTTTCCAATAAAGGCTGCTGCTAATGCAGCAGCAGCCAGAGCCCAAGACCCTATAAATTGCTGCTGGAGCACCACACACTTTGGGTAGCTCGGAGGCAGGGAGTGCCACACCCCTTATGTGCGAAGCCATGTCCCTTCACCTCACCCGGGGTCCACAAAGGACATCATATGCAGAGACACAACTGGTTTTAATGAAGGAACAAGCCATGAACAGGAATTAATGACAATATTGGACTGCTCTCTGTAACAGAGCAGCATTCACCTCTCTTGAGTACCCCTTCTGGCTAAGCACATGTGCCTGCACTCTCTTGTCTGACTTCGGTGACACAGTCTCTGGCCGAGTCTCACTCATTGTGTGTGCTCATCAAAACCCCTTCCAGGGTACACATCTAATCGGCGCCTATCTTGGTTAGCTTTCTTATGTCCTTTCAAGTTTGTTCCCCACTCAAAGAGAGTGGTGTCCCCAGAGCTACCCCACCAAAATACAGCATTTTTGCCCTTACCTCAGGGCTTTATTTCAAAGTCCCATCACAGTCCAGCACTCGCTAATAGCTCTTCACAAGAGCTGTGTCCAGACTCAGGGGTTTTTTCGAAAAAGTAGCCTTTTTTCGAAAGAACTTCCCCTGCGTCCAGACTCAAAGTAAATCGAAAGAATGCGGCTTTTCTTTCGACGGCGGTACACCGAATTCTACGAGGAAGAACGCCTTTTTCGAGGGAGATCCGTCGAAAGTAAGTGAGTGTGGACGGGGGGAGCCCTTTTTTTCGAAAGTATTGGCCTCCAGGAAGAAGCCCTGGTGGACAATCTGGGCCATGGGTTGCATGTCTGTGGTTCCTGGCTGCAGCCATTCCTTAAAGGGACAGGCACCCTCACAGCCACTTGTTGCAGAGAAGGAGCCAGAGCACATGGCTACTTTGCTGCAGCATGTCCCAGCCCCAAGAGCGTCCTGGCCCTTCCAGAGAGCCTTCTGGGGACCCAGCCAAGGGCTCCAAACGCCGGGCACCATCCTGGTCTGGCGCAGAGATCAAGAGCCTGCTGGAGCTCTGGGGAGAGGAGGAGGCCTTACAGGCCCTCAAAAGCCGGCGGCGAAACGCAGATATTTATGGCCGCATGGCTGAAGCCCTGGCCCAGAAGGGCCACTACCCCCGCACCCAGGACCAGGTGCGCTCCAAAGTAAAAGAGCTGCGCCAGGGGTACGTCAAAGCCAGGGAGGAGAGCTCCCGTTCTGGGGCAGCCCCCCACTACTGCCCCTACTACCCCGAGCTGAACCAGATCCTGGGTGGCAGTGGAGAAGCACGCACACCACGGCGGTTCGTACAGTCTGGATTGGCAGACCCCATGGTGGACGCTCCCGAGCAGGACCCAGAGCAGTCTGGAGATGGGGACATGGTCCCAGAGGAGGAGGACAGTGAGGAGACGGCGACCCTCACCCTGGAGCCAGTCACCCAGACCCCAGAGGCCTCCCAGGCGTCATCTGGCGCAGGAGAGGAAGCAGCAGGTGAGTGCAGTGAGGTTGTGTAACACCCGGGGGCGGGGGGAGGTAGGTGGGTGCACAGTGGGTGATGCACAAGGGAAACCTGTCATGCTCAGGCTGATGCCCAGGTCACACACACACAGTGTAACCTTCAGAATGTCTGATTCCCCTGTCTCAAGGGAGAGGGCATGCCCTTTTGGACAGCTGTTGCACACATGACTGATTGTGATAGAAATGTAGCCGTGTTACTCTGATCTGAGGAAGTGGGTCTGGCCCAGGAAAGCTCATCCCCTAATAAACCATCCTGTTAGTATTTTAAGTGCTACAGAGTCCAGTTTTTAGGACTGATTGTGTGTTCTTTTTTTCCTCCACAGCCAGACCAGCCGTGGAAGAGGGCCGCAGCACCCCAGCCCCACCTCCATCTCCATCTCGGGGACATGGGAGCCGCAGACACAGGCGTGTCTATGCGGACATCCTCAGGCAGCACGTGGAGGCCGTGCAGGAGCTGAACTCCATCCTCAGAGAGAGGGCAGAGGCAGAGGATCGCTGGCGTGACCGGCTCATGGACGAGCTGGTCCTGCAGCGCACGTCCCTGTGTGCCACGCTCAGGGAGGTCTGCGGCTTGCCTGCTCCTGTGCCTGGTCCTGCTCCTCCAGCACCCCATGACCCCACCCCACCAAACCCCCCTTCCACAACAGCATCCCTTTCCCTCCTTGGACCTCCCTCTCCCCCAGCCCCCCCAGTTCCCCAGCCCCTCTCTCCCCCTGGCCCTCCTCTCCCCCAGGCTTCCACGTCCCAAGAGCACCCCAGCCAGCCAACCGACAGGTGCACCACCCGATCCCGTAGCCGTGGAGCACCCCAAACACGAGGCCCAGGCAGGAGAGGGAAATCTGGCAAGCACCGTGCAACCTGATCCCCTTCCCCCCTCCAGGTTTCCAGTCCCCTTCCCCCCTCCAGGTTTCCAGTCCCCTTCCCCCCTCCAGGTTTCAAGCACCCCCATCACCCCAGTTAAAGCACAAACAAAGGGTTCAACAAAATGTTTCTTTATTGTAAATAGTGTTTTCAACAACAAAAATGAAAAAAAAATTTGTTATGTTTGCTACATTTATACTATTGTTTGAGAATATGTACAAAAATTAAACATAACATTTTATTTTGCAACACACCCTGGTGTTACTGATGTGTCCAAACAGGGTCAGGAGATGGGTTGTGGAGGGAAGCTTCTATTGGGCCAGGGCCCAGTCCCCAGGCAGAAGCCCCTCAGTAGAGTCAGTGGCCTCCACTGGAGAATTGCTCCTGGAGGGCCTCCTGGATGCCAACAGCAGACCGGTGAGCCTGGCGGATGGCAGCTGTCCGGGGCTGGGCAAAGTGCCTCTCCTGGCCATCAGCACCTCTACCCCACCCTGGTAGGAAGGCATCCCCTTTCCTCTCCACCAGGTTATGGAGAACGCAACACGCGGCCACCACCTCAGGGATGTTGCTCTCCCCCATGTCGAGGCGTGTGAGCAAGCACCAGAATCTGCCTTTTAAATGTCGGAACGCACATTTCACCTGGTTGCGAACCCGGTTAAGGTGAGCATTAAACTGCTCCTTGCTCGCATCCAGGTGGCCGGTGTAGGGCTTCATCAGCCACGGCATCAGGGGATAGGCGGCATCAGCCACTATGCACACCGGCATGTGCACATCCCCAACCGCAAACTCACGATGCGGGAAAAATGTTCCTGCCTGAAGCCTCCGGTAGAGGTACGAGTTCCTGAAGATCCGGGCATCGTGTGCCCGCCCTGACCACCCAACACAAATGTCCGAAAACTGGCCACGATGGTCGACCAGGGCCTGGAGGACCATAGAAAAGTAGCCCTTTCTGTTGATGAATTGGGCTGCTCGATGGGGCGGTGCACGGATTGCAATGTGTGTCCCATCGAGCGCTCCTCCGCAATTCGGGAAGCCGAGGGCAGCAAAGCTGGCCATGACGCTGTCCAGATCTGGTAGACAGATGAGCCTGTTGAGCAGCTCTGAATTGATGGCCCTCACCACCT
Organism: Pelodiscus sinensis; assembly: GCF_049634645.1. NCBI lineage: Eukaryota > Metazoa > Chordata > Testudines > Trionychidae > Pelodiscus > Pelodiscus sinensis. Next base: position 317,381,014 of record NC_134711.1, read on the forward strand.
GCAGAACTAGACAGACAACAAAATGTTAGAAGGGGTGCCTTATCTCTTAGGAGGAGAACCCACCGCCCACCTTCCCTCTCAAACACCCTGGGAATCCCCTCCTCAGAACCCCCCCCCAACAATTCAGGGTGAGTGGAGGAGCTCCCTCCCACTCCCACTCCACTTGGCCCTTCCTGACAGTCTCCCTTCCCCCCACCCCAAACTGTGACTGTCCCCAGACAATGACTTACCTCCATCAGGATGGATCCTACGGTAGACCTGCCCACGCCAAATTGGTGTCCCACGGAGCGGTAGCTGTCGGGGGTTGCCAGCTTCCAGAGGGCAATGGCGATCCTCTTTTCCAGGGGGATGGCGGGCCGCAGGTGGGTGTCTTGCCGTTGCAGAGCAGGGGTGAGCCAGGTACACAGCTCCTGGAAAATGGTCTTTCGCATCCGGAAGTTGCGTAGCCAGTCTTGGTCATCCCAGATCTCCATCACGAGCCGGTCCCACCAGTCAGAGCTGGTGTCAAACCTCCAAACACGCCTGTCCACGAAAAAGTTTGGAGGAAAGGGCAGTGCGGCTGCTTGACGGAGGAGCCCCTCGTACCTCTGGTCTGGGTCCAGCTCGGGAAGTAGCCTCATGACAGTGTCATGCAGATGCAGCAACAGCTGCAGTATGGTGGTGTGGGGCCATCGCCTGCCCAGGGGCAGCTCTGGCTCCATGCCAAAAAAAAGGGTCTCAAAGCGAAAAACCTCAAAAGAAAAAAGCTGCTGGGGTGTCCCAGGAAGCTGAGCACTCCAAACCAGCACTGCAATGCCTTGCTTACTTCCTCGAGGGACAGCAAAGGCAGCTGCAGGAGCAGAGCAACGGGTGTTCAGGAGTGTCCCTCTCACCACGCGTCTCTGCAAAGGGCAGGCAGGCAGCACCCGGAAGGAAATGCTGCCCCCATGCCCTGGCAGAAGCAGTTCCGGGTGGCTTTCAATTTCGAAAGAGCGTCCAGCAGTCTGGATGCTCTTTTTCGAAAAAGCGGATCGATTTTTTGATCCGCGTATTGTAGTCTAGACGCGCTCTTTCAAAAGAGGCTCTTTCGAAAGATGCTTTCGAAAGAGCGTCTTTCGAAAGAAGCCTGCAGTCTAGACATAGCCAAGGAGCTGTCTGCAGTGCTGCCACTCTCTCAGGAAGCCTGTCTCCTGGTTCTGCATACCTTGTGGCCTCCAGAGACACTGACTGATACTGGTCTTTCAGCTGCTTTTATAGGACTTTCCTGGCTCTGATTGGTTGCTTCTCCCACAGCCACTCCAGTCTGTCTGGAGGACTTTTCTATTGTGTCTCTAGGGTATGGTCAGACCATAGGGCCTCCAGGAGGGGATCCCAAGGCCAGGTCAATTGCATCACGTTCCCTTTGTCTGTAAAAATGTTTATGGATGAAAAGAATCATAGAATCGTAGAATACTAGGACTGGAAGAGACCGTGAGAGGTCATCGAATCCAGGCCCCTACCCTCATGGAAAGACCAAATACTGTCTAGACCATCCCTGATAGACATTCATTTAACCTACTCTTAAATATCTCCAGAGATGGGGATTCCACAACCTCCCTGGGCAATTTCTTCCAGGCTGTGTCTAGACTGCATCCTTTTTCTGTAAAAGGGATGCAAATTAGACACATCGCAATTGCAAATGAAGCGAGGATTTAAATACCCCCGCTTCATTTGCATAAACATGGCTGCCGCTTTTTTCTGGCTCGGAGATTTGCCGGAAAAAGCGCCAGTCTAGACGGGGATCTTTCGGAAAATAAAGCCTTTTCCGAAAGATCCCTTATTCCTTTTTTTAAGAGGTATAAGGGATCTTTTGGAAAAGGCATTATTTTCCGAAAGATCCGCGTCTAGACTGGCGCTTTTTTCCGGCAAAGCTCCGAGCGGGAAAAAAGCAGCAGCCATGTTTATGCAAATGAAGCAGGGGGGATTTAAATCCCCACCTCATTTGCAATTGCGCTGTGTCTAATTTGCATCCCTTTTACGGAAAAAGGATGCATTCTAGACACAGCCCTAGTGTTTGACTACCCTGATAGTTAGGAACTTTTTCCTAATGTCCAACCTAAATCTCCCTTGCTGCAGTTTAAGCCCATTGCTTCTTGTTCTATCCTCAGAGGCCAAGATGAACAAGTTTTCTCCCTCCTCCTTATGACACCCTTTTAGATACCTGAAAACGGCTATCATGTTCCCCCTCAGTCTTCTCTTTTCTAAACTAAACAAACCCAATTCTTTCAGCTTTCCTTCATAGGTCATGTTCTCTAGACCTTTAATCATTCTTGTTGCTCTTCTCTGGACCCTCTCCAGTTTCTCCACATCTTTCTTGAAATGTGGTGCCCAGAACTGGACACAATACTCCAACTGAGGCCTAACCAGCGCAGAGTAGAGTGGAAGAATGACTTCTCATGTCTTGCTGACAACAAGCAGTATAAGAACCTCTATAGAGTAGTGAAGGAAAAAAGAGCCTCTTCCCAGGATTATCCCTGTCCCTGTCCCTGTCCCTACAGATAGAATCATAGAATCATGCGGAGTATAATTTGATGTATTTCTACAACAGGGAATATAAATAACAAACCCACACCACTAGGTGGAGGCAGATATTTTGAGGAGTTTGTGAGAAAACTTTCAAAAAAGAGAAGTAATATTGGAATTCTGCTTTAAGTCATTTGGCTCACATCTCAGCAGAGTGATCTGTACAGTGCTGGATCTTTAATTTTTTTCCATGAAAGAACCTGGTTAAAATCTTTTAAATAAATCATGTTATTTCCACTCTCCTATTTGTCTGTGCTCTAATAGGGATAGAAAAAATATAATTATTTGCTAATAATGGCTTATATTTGAATCAGAGAGTTAGTAAAATTATTTAAAAAGGAAAATCTCTCTAGAAATGCATATTGTTGTTGCATCAAATTCTGCCGTCCTTGCTCAGATCCTCCCAGGTATTGAGATTCCTGGCTCCCATTGGTTTCAATGGAAATTAGTCTAAATACCTTTGAAGATCTGGGCCTCATACCCTACTCTGACAAATCTTAGGTTGAATTAGAGTCAGTCAAACACTGAGCGGGATTAAGGTGTGCATCTTACTGCACATTGTACAAAAGCTTCTAGCTATCAGTCTATTTTTTGCAGTGCAGCTGCTCCCCGAGTTGCAAATGGTCGAGTTACGACCGTTCGCACTTACGACCAAAGCTCCCATGGAGCAGTCGTAAAGGCGGTCCCCGTGTTACGAATGTGACCCGCGCTTACAAACAGCGCGGTCACGTGTAACTCAATGGGGTCCAAGTTACAAACTGATCGAGTTACAGCCAAGTGTTTGGTCTGTAACTCAGAGAGAGGCTGTAATGTTTTTTCTGTATTCACCAGTTTTGTTTTCTTGCCTCCTTGGACATGTTGGACTTTGTACATAATGGTGAATAAATGGTATATTTATCATCCTCTCTGACTGTAATGTGTTTTGAGTGATGGCAAATTGTCAAGCCATATTCAGTACAGGCTGATCAATTGATACCTATTAGTGAGATAAGCATGTGAATTGTAAGCCCAGGACTTGCTAAGGGCAGGATCCCACTACTAATTGCTGCAGGACAGTGTGCGTTGCTGCAGAACTCTTAGTTGTGTATGTGCACATGACTTGTTTTTGTAAAAATCTGGCCCTGGGGCAAATAAACGAACATTCAACCAACGATTCAGCTTTTTATCTTGTAAAATACTACCAACTGATAAGTAAAATACAACCAATTAATAAGTAAAGTTTCCTTTTGAGGATATACTATTGCACCAAGATCTGAATTAAGGTTATATGCTAACTTATGAGCTCCCTGACGTCTGCACGGTGTTTGTGATGACTTTGCCACACACATTGGTGTCCTTAATCTGTTCTGTGGTCCTGGGGTTATTTGTCACATGCACAAACATTATTCCTATTGCTGATCCACCCATAGTGGACTGATATTGGATGCCTTGCTCTCATGTGAACAGATACAACGAACAAGCATTGTTACAGTTACCTGTACATGATGCTGTGTTTTTGAAAGGCCTGAACTTATGGAGCAGGCGTAGACAGTGAGGGATGCATAAAACTAGCAGAGACAGGAAGTCTCTCTGTGATGACCATGCCCTTAGCTTCTTGTGGAAGTGACCTCCTGTGCATGTATTAAATATAGAGTACTCTTGAACTGTACTGCTGTACACTTTCTATCTAGCGCAGTTGTATAAGACCCCAGTTTGCACAATGGTATGGAACTGGGGCTTAGCCACAACAGACCCTGAATCAGGGAGAAAGTTTCCTAAATATGTAGTATTATTACACTAGTTTCATGTTGGTACCTGGTCAAAGTAGGCTTATCTTCTTGCTTAATTATCTTCTCTGTTGTGCTGTGAATAAATATTACTTAATGACAGTTAAGGACCATCTTATTCTGAGTTTGTACAGGTCGTAAGGCAATGAGATTCTGGCCTATGACTGGGACTATGAGGCAGTACCGCAATACAAATAATCACATGCTGATCTACAGAAATATTTTTCTGCCTTGGACATCCCCACTAGCTTGAGAGATCCAGATGTATCAGTTAGTGAAAATGGAAGCATGTGAACTTGACAGCTTCAGTTTCAGTCCCCTTGTTTCCTGCACTGAGTGTTTTTTCTGCTTTTTATACTAAATGGTAAGCATGTCCACATAATAGTGTGATGAAGATGGATGGATGGGAGGTTTTGACTTCCTTAGTCATGGCATACTGTTGCAGGAAGGAGGTTTGCTGGGAAGAGATGGGGTGGATCTGACCACAAAAGGGAAGGACATCTTAATGCAGTGACTCACCAATCTTATTAGAAGGGCTTTAAACTAAGTTGAGTAGGGGCAGGTGACAAAAGGCAACTAGGTTCAAAAGGTATCTTTAATAGAGGACTAGTTCTTTGGGGAGAATCAGATATGGAAAATTAGAGTAGAATTACAGGAGCAACAAGAGGGAAATCCCTGGGGGGAATTTGATCAATACCTTAGATCAGTGTTTCTCAAAGTGATCCGTGAAACCACTTTGAGAAAGTTGCTAACTGGCCGCGCCGGTGTGTTTATTTATGTTGGAAATAAGCCAGGACACTCTGGATGCAGGTGAAAACAAGCAGAGGATTTATTATACATCAGCTGATGGAGTGACACGCAGGGGTTACCCTAGTGAACACTGGTTAATTAACACAATACAATAGATTATATAGTCAGCAGGTGGACGGAGGAAAAATGATTTGATAGGTCTAGCAGCAAGACGAAATGAGCACATAAGCCAATAGAACTACTCAAGATTACATAATATCTCCGCCCATTGCAAAGTAACAGCTCGTTAATTAATATACAGGTGGTTATTGTTCAAATGCCAAAACATGTCAGCAAAACAGTAATAACATTTTAGTCTCCATAGATGATGATGTTGCTATAGGAGGCGGGTATGGCCTTGAGTTGGTGCAGCACTTGGTTCTCAGGCTTATTATCTAGGAGTGAAGCAAGACAGTTTAAGCAAATTTTATGACTGTTATCTCAAGCAAAATGTGTTACGTTACCAACTGAGACCCAGTTTGAGTGTTTTAGAACGTGGTTGCTATGGTGCCCAGGGTCTTTTACTGTCTGCAGTTCTTATCCTGACTGTAGTGTTCCCAGGCCTTAATCCTAGAATGGAGTTATGCTGTTTAGAGGCCTACTAGCACATTTAGGGCTGCCTCAGTTTACCCTACAATTTACCAGCACTGAGGCCACGGAGCCTTGCAGGTCCCTTTGGCTCTGGTTAGCCAGTCATAGCAAAAGGAGCTGTGGCTGCTGCTTCCCATGGCTCCCTTTGGCTGCAAACAGCAAATCGGATCCAATGGGAGCCACGAGGCTTTGTGGCTGCGGCACCAGTAAATAAACACACCAGGGTAGCCAGTTAGCAGTTTTCTCAAAGTGGTTTCATGGACCATTTTGAGTATCACTGCTTTAGACGTCTACTCACAAATTCAAGGAATAACAGGACTAAGCAGTCAGAATTGGGAGTACTAATAGACAAGTCATAACTGAGCTTAAGTGGCATCTCAGATACTTGATGGGATAAATCTCATAACTGCAGTATTGGCATAGAGGGGTACATCTTGTTCAGGAAGAGCATGTAGGAATAAAAGGGAGGTGGTGTTGTATTGTACACTTGTTCTGAGTTCCAGAAAGAGGCAAGAGGCAGACCAGCTGAAAGTCTCTGGGTAAAGACGAAGTGGGGAAAACACATCCAAACCAGGAGGAGGAGGGAGATGAGGCATTTCTAGAACAAATAAAACAAATATCCAGACCCTTATAGTAATGAGGGACTTTACCTACCTAGACATCAGTGGGAAAAGTAATATGATAAAACACAAAATATCCAATAAGTTCTTGGAATGTCATGGGGACAATGCTTTGTTTCAGAAACTGAAGGAAGTAACCCAGGGCATAGGCATTTAAGAATTGATTCTGACCAACAGGGAGGAGATGGTTGTGAACCTGTAGGTAGAGGCCTATTTGGGAGAAAGTGATTATGAATAAGGCTGTGAATCATTCATGGAGGTCACAGAAATCATGAAACAAAAAACAGGACTATGTAGCACTTTAAAGACTAACAAGATGGTTTATTAGGTGATGAGCTTCCGTGGGCCAGACCCACTTCCTCAGATCAAATAGTGGAAGAAAATTGACACAACCATATATACCAAAGGATACAATCAAAAAAATGAACACATATGAAAAGGACAAATCAAATTTCATGTGTTCATTTTTTTTATTGTATCCTTTGGTATATATGGTTGTGCCAATTTTCTTCCACTATTTGATCTGAGGAAGTGGGTCTGGCCCACGAAAGCTCATCACCTAATAAACCATCTTGTTAGTCTTTAAAGTTCTACATAGTCCTGTTTTTTGTTTCAGCTACACGAGACTAACACGGCTACATTTCTATCACAGAAATCATGGATTCTGTGACTTTCTGGGACCTTTGTGACTTCCACAGTAGTTGGCGTGGTACATCTCAGGGCATCCCTGGGGCCAGATGCTGTGCTGGAGCATTGGTTGGAGAGCAGTCAGGGTACCCTGGGCAGTTCACCCACCTGGAGTGGAAGTAGTAGTGGCACCCTAGCCTGCTCTCAGAGCAGTGGAGTCTGCTGGAGTGCTGCCTTTCCCCAGCACCTAAAATTTATTTAGGGCCATTTTTAGTAAAAGTCATAGACAGGTGACAGGTCATCTTAACCATAGTTCTCTCCAGCAAAGTGACAGAGTCCCTGTGTGCCTACCTGGTCATCAACAGTTTATGGAATTTGCTTTGGTCACAAGGATGTCACAATAGTGCTTGTGTAAGTTTAACTGGAAGTTCTGGTTGACAGACTGAGAGGCCATCTATCTCTCAGTACTGGAGCTAGTTGGAGAAAGGATTGAGAGAAGGTGTTAAGGAAAGACTAAACCATGAATACATTTGTGAGTGAACAGGAGGTAATTGATAGAGGTAAGGGTCACTATTGTATTTTTTATATCCAACCTGTATCCACACATACACATTCAAGAGCATGGGTGCATAGAAACGTGTAATATTCTCCATTTATATGACCAGATCATTAGCTGCTGTAAATCCAGTGAGCCTCTACTGACTTCCCTTTTAATTGACTTGAGTTGAAGGACTGGCCTACAGCCTCTGAACCTGGAAACTTTCCTGACAACCTGTGTCACTATTGGATGTTATGGGGAAGGTCTTCTTTCCTTTCTCCAGTTGTTTTATGTTTAATATGGGTCCCTATTTTATGACTTCTGCATCCTTGGAGCCAAAATCTAGTGGTGCAAAGCATCAGAGATGGGAGAAATTAGAAGAGAAAACACAGAAGGACTTCTCTTCTAGCTGACTGTGTCTAGACTACAAAGTTCTATCACTTTTCTTTTGAAAGAGGCTTTTCTGACAGTTGACCCGTCTACACTGGGCCAAATGTCAGAAAAAAAGCCTCTTTCAGAACATCCCTTCTTCCTCGTAGAACGAGGTTTACTGAGGTGCTGAAAAAACATGTCTGCTTTTCCAATATTTTTTTCGAAAAGCAGACGCATTCCTTGGACGTGGCAGAGCTTTTCTGGGATATCTCTGGTATCCTGGAAAAACTCTGCAGTCTAGATGTACCTGCTGTCTACTTAAGATATTAAGTGGATAGCTAGCATATTAAATGGAGGATAACCAAGCGTTTCTTAGCAACACTAGTGCTCTTAATCCTTCACCATTACTATTGCAACTGTATGGGCAATGTAAGTTACAGTTCTGATTCCATCTGCATCTGGGTGTTGGAATCGAAGGGTAAGGATGGGTAATCGCCTAATCTTGAGCAATCTTTCATGGGAAGGGTAAATTCTGATCAATTCCTCCTCCATGCCTTGGAATGCTGTTACAATGGAGACAGATAAATATGGCATTTCAGATTTCTTGTTAAATATTAAGTCTCCAGGAGAATTTCTGCTGAGAGACACATGGGAGATAAAATCCTGATTTTATTAATACATCAACTATTTCACAGTTTCAGAGAGTTTAAGGCTGGTAGGTCATTAGATCATGTACTTTAATCTTCTGTATGTCACAAACCATTACGTTTCACCTAGCAACCCTATGCTGAAACCAAAACTTGTCTTGGACTAAAAATTGTCACTCTTGAAGGGTATGTCAACACAGCAGTGTTAATTTGGAATAACTGATGTTATTGCAAAATAACATAGTCCGCATCTACACAGCAAGCCATTATTTCAACATAATGTCAAATAATGTCAAGCTGGAGGACTTCTTTCTCCGACTCCTATAACCCGCATTTTATGGGGAGTAAGGGAAGTAGGAGGAAGAGTGCTCTTTCCCCGACTTCCTGCTGTGTAGACAGCGCCAAAAGCCGAAATAAACTAGTTCAACTTAAGCTGCACAATTGATAGCTCAAGTTGTGTAGCTTATTTCTGCTTTAGCCCTGCTGTGTAGATGTGCCCAAGGCCTAGGAGACTAAGATGCTGTGTGCTGCAGACAGAGGATAGGAGAAACTGAAATGCTACCAATGCCTGAGGCCTTTGCAATGGTAGAGAAATGATTAGGTCAGAAAAGCCCTGATGATCCTGGTGGTTGATCAGTGCCCCATACTCCCGAAGAAGACAAATTCCCAACCTCCCAAACAATAATCCCTGCTAGTCTGACCCAGGGAAAATTCCTCCCCACCCTCAGATCTGGAGATCAATTGCATCCTGACCAATGTTCTCTCCAATTCTACGTGTAGAATACATTTTATGTGCATTGAGGCATGTACGGATGTGTACAACCATTAGAAACACGTCTGCCACCCAAGTGCTCAGTTTACAGGTAACACTGATCCTGACTATGTGAGCAAGACTTACCAAGACTTAATCTCTGAGGCTTCACATAAAGGTATGGGGCAATCACCCTACCCATGGAAAACACCTAGCTAGATAATTTCATGGAGGTTAGGTCCATAAAAGGCTATTAGCCAGGGGATAAAATGGTGTCCTTGGCCTGTGTTTGTCAGAGGCTGGAGAGGGATGGCAGGAGATAAATTGCTTGATCATTGTCTTCTGTCCACCCTCTCTGGGGCACCTGGTGCTGGCCACTGTCGGCACACAGGATACTGGGCTAGATGGACCTTTGGTCTGACCCAGTACGGCCGTTCTTATGTTCTTATGTTGTGCATTGGGGGAAAATCTTTTAGGGTCTCTAGAGGCAACTGCACAAATACCTAGTCCATGTGTCTTCTCTGCAAGTATTTAAATTACCATAAAATAAAACTGAAGCCTTTTTTCAAAACAGAGTGCATAAAGTTTGACTTCTAAATTCATACAGTGGGGTCTTTAAAAAGTGGCTTGATTTTCAAGAGATACTGAACCCCTAGAAGTTCTTTGCACCATCCATAGGTAATTCTGGGTGCTCAGCACTTTTGGAAATGACACCCTGACTAAGCAAAACACTTCAGCATGCACGTGTTTAACTTTAGATTTATTTGTTGGCATTGAGTTAGGCATGTGATTAATTTGTTGAATCAGGATGTAGGCGTGTTAATATGGATTTAGGAGTTTTAGTTTAGGCACCCAGTTTTAAAAATCTTGGCTATAAATTATTCTGTGTGCTATCAAAATGCCTAAATTAATAGTAAAGGTGGAAAAGATTATTTTATGTGGGGATCTTATTTAAAAGGAGCAGCTTTTCCTTATTATAATCCGTCCCCCCACAATAGCTCTGCAAACAGACATGGTCACCATGAGGGAAGAAAAGGATTTGCATGATTCCCAGGTCCACTTATCACCATGTCTGGTCTCCTACAGAGTCTTTACTAGATAGTGAATTAAAGACACAAGCACTGAATCCCAACATCAATGATAACCAGTAGAATCCTTTCCTTTAATTTCAGCTGTTTACAGCGAGGTTGTTTTCCTCCTGGACCATATGGACGATCAAGATAAGGCCTCTATTGCCCTTCAGATTGTCAAGATAGCTGAGACCAAACTGGCTGTCGTTGTGACTGTTGTGCTAGAAAAACTTCAGCAGGATGAGGTAGGGCAGTTTCATCAAATCACATCTGTTTTCCATGTTTCCACTCCAAATTCTGTTTGACTTCATGGAAGTAATTCAATACAGAACTTGGCTCAGCCCACCTTCAGTGTAATCAGTATTTACCCTTCTGTCTTCATGCAAAACTCATCATGCAAAATTCTGTTACAGATCAGGATGATATAATAAAGAGACACTCAGAGGAGCACTGTCCTTTTGTACACACTGGAGTACATGGGCTGTATATTATAAAAGTGCACTGTAGGGGTATCTATAATCTCTTATAGCAGTATTTTGTCCTCCTTTAGCATCTTCATCCAAAAACCTCAAAGCACTTACCTACTTACTCATGAATTAGGCTTTACAGCACCTTTGGGAGAGTGATAAACATCCCCATTTACTGATGGGCTGTGTCATGGGGAATTAAATAACTTGCTCAACACCACATAGTGAGTTAGTAGAAGAATGGTGAATAAAACCCATGTGAACTGACTCTCTGCTCTAAACCCAAGACAACACTTCTTAATTATAATGACATATGATTGGGCTATAGCTTTGAAGGGTTCTTAAATAATCCAAAGCCCTTTTTCTTTTATTAATACTCGCATCCAGCAAAGTCCATTTCTCTATTAAGGGTCAACACAGAAGGCATTTTAGTTTCAAGTACCAGGAAGCCAAGACAAGCAGTTCATTTCTGGCTCGCTTGAATAGTGTGGGGCTCTTGTATTCATAAGTTATCAATTATGATTTTCAATTAAAAATCCTCCTTACATTTAAAAATGAATGGAAAGAGGCAGAGCCTCTCCCCACTAGAGCAGTAATAATAGCAGTTTGCAGCAGCATCCTTTAAAAGCACAACCACTGGAATGTGTAGCCAACCATTGGCTTTGAACATTCCAAAGTGCTTTATGACCTTAGCAGGCAGTTCACACCTTCAGCTGCCTGAATTCAGAGTTATAGACTCACAGGAGACAGATGTGAAAGGCTTGTTGGATCATCCAATTTCCCAGCAGTGCCTTTTTCATTTTTTGGGGCCAAACCAATTTTAAAAGCTCCTAGTGACTGGGTTTCCACCACTTTCCAATGAAGACTATGTAATAACCTGATAGATGTCTTATAGCTGGGGCATTTTTCCTGATGTTAAAGTCTAAATTTTATGTCTCTGATACTGCCCCCTGCTGTGCAATGTACGTGCTGCAGGGTAAGAAACACTGACTCCTAAGCATCCTCACTCCACAGTGCATGCTATGCAGCAAGGAGGTGGTGGCTGGCTGGAGTAGGCAGTCACAGTTGTGCTGACTCTGTGGAGGAGAGCTGACCTGATCTGAGACCAGGGGAGTCCAGTTGTTTTCCCACTGTGATGTGATACGATTTATTTTAGATCCAAGAGAAACCGGGACACTCCAGGGATACTTAACCACTTTCTTATTTATTGCAAGCTTTAAGCAGTTATTACAGTTGTTTAAGTTTTGCAAGCCTTAAAAACAATTACTACACAATTTAAACCTTAAATGCCATACATTCTAAAGCAATAATATAGTGCAAAGCAATGCAAAAGCAATTAATAAAAGAGCTACTATAATACAATAATAAAGACTAGTTCACTTACACTTCACCCGTATGCCACCTACAGTAGCAGGCAGGAGGTCATGGTTCCTTTTCTTCCCATGCATTGGAACACCATGCACTGGATCACCGGTGTGAAGGGCCTATTTACTTCTAGTTATATCGAGCAGTACCTGTGGGTCAATCCTGCTCATTCCCTCCCACTGATTGTTCTTACTAAGCCCATTTTATAGCAAAGCGAGACTTGGTTGTTCTAATAATATTTACCAATTGATTACGTATTGTGTAGGATATGTAACATGCCCAATACCCTATCTGGAGTACATCTTGTCACTCAGGATGTTGCTGCTATGTGCATAGTTGACAGTTGTATGGCTGCATCTGTAATTTGTGGTTATCAGAAACAGAAGTACCTGTACAAGATTGCTTGCCATGTGTTCTTGACATAGTCTCATGTACCATGCTTCATCTGCATTGTTATGCAAAACATTCCTTCCTCTCACAGCTTCTCCCATGACCTTGCCTGCATGCTTATGTGCACCAGACTTGAGACAGGCCTGGGTTTTGCTTGTTAGAGATCTGCACGTGTTAAAGGGAGACGTGGCCATTTATTGTCAAGGCAGGCTCCCCTACACCCACCCAACCTCACCCTGATGCATGAGGTCAGATCCCATAGAGGTTGCAGGTCTCTATTTAAAAGTCAGTTCTGCTGGCCTCCCTGCACTTTTTAAAATTTTCTCCTGAATTACTTCCAAGCTGTTGATCTTTTCTGGGGAATGTGGTGCCAAAAAAGTGAAATAAGCCAGAAGCAGTCACACCTCAGATGAACAATGAGAAACTTCCTGCTTTATGACAAGATTCCTGTATGTAACAAACCCAACCCAGATGGCTGACTTTTTTTTTCACTGTCACTCCAGGTCACTTGTTGTTTCCCACTTTTCTCCCTCTCATTATGTCAGTTATATTGACCCCCTCTCTAGGTGCGCTAGTTTGCAGTTCTCTGAAATCAGTCTTGTTCTGCTCAGGTTTCTAATTTCTCTGTGCCCCTCTTTATTATTTCTCTGTCACAACTCATACCTTCAACTCCTCCATATTTAGTATCATCTGTGAATTTCAACTTTGATGGACCCCATAAAAGAGACCTTCAAATGTGCGACTGTCAATGTAGAGGTAACTCCTGAGCTAATTTTCCCTAAAAGCTGCAGAAGATTTACTGCAGGAGTTGGGTATTTTATAATTGTATTTACAAATTCTGTCTGGACTGGATAAAAAAGGGCAAGATGCTAATAATAACAACAACAACAAGAATAACAATAATAATAACAATAACAATAATAATAAACAAAATTAGATAAGGGGGCAGTGCAGGGCCCTTATTCTGATTAAAAAATTTGTAAATTGCTCAGCTTCTTCTGAAGTGCTGCTAGCTGGGGTGATTGTGGAGGGCATAGCAAGTTTTACACAAATGAAGACTAGGGGTTACTTGAGTGAGTATGCAGGCTGTGGAATCAGTGTGGTCTAGTGGAGAGGACTCCAGATAGTGAATCAGAAGACCTGAATTATTTTCCTGGCTATTGATCTGCTCTTTTAGCCTGGGCTAGTTGTTTCATGTTTAGATTGTAAACTCTTTTGGGCAGAAGCTTATTAGCGTAAGTGTTACTATATTGTGTTACTATATTAGCTTATAGCATTACTATATTGTCATCAAGGAAACATTTTCCCCAATTGTTCTTTTATGTTTTGTCCCCAGAAAAACAGAGTAGACATGTACTGTATCCTGGAGAAAGTATTTCAGCAGGATGCCCAGGTCCTAGAGAGAAGGCTACTGAGTAAAATAATAACACTTGCCTCAAACCACATGAGAGAGACTCAGGTAAGTTAGACTAACGGAAGTGTTGGAGCATAAGCTTTTGTGGTCAAAGACCCACTTCACTGCTTTTGCAGATTCAGACTAACACGGCTACCTCTCTGATACTCAGGTAAGTTAGTTTTCCCTATATGCTAATGACAGGAATGAAAGCTTAAACTAATTAAAACATTTTTTGTAAACTATATACTGAAACTCCAGGATTGATGACTGCTAGGGGCCCACAGATCCGCACACCGTCCTCCAGAAATCCCAGGTCCTAAGCAGCATGTGACTAGTTTCATCTTGTTCAAGTTACACATGTGCTTAAGTGCTCTTTAAGGTCAGGATATTGTGACATATATCAGATGCAGAGAGGCCTACCGTTTCTTAACAAGCAAGTTTTTTGTGAAGTCTACTAGGGATTTCATTATTGATACTGATTTTCTGTGGAAGGTGCTCTGATAGTATGGTGTTAAGCAGCAGGATGAAACCTTAAAACAATCTGAGCTATTTCCAAAAGAAGCAGTATTTGGATTTAGGGTATCGTTTATTCAGGAAAATTCTCTGAATATCTTGAAGCTGCCCACCTCCTCTGAGGGAAAAATATCATGTCACTATGATAGCCAATCATCCACCACAAATAGCTAATAGCGAATAGTCTAAGCAGCTTGCAAACAACTGAAAGGCTGACAAGTGTTTAGCCAAACGATTCAATGATTATTTATGACTAATGATTCTGTTCACAGAAAGTTGGGTGGAAAACAGAAATAAAAACTTGATTCATTTGAGCAGCATTGGCTGGTGTAGTTGGCTTTAATCACTTCAGTCTCTCTCTTTTTGTATTTTTTAAGGAAGCAACAAATGAACTAAAAGTGGCAGCGAGCAACACATTAGTGGCTCTGGCATGCTGCTATTTCAATGAGGTGATGTATGAGCTTCAATGTCATCTGAAACCACTGGAGCTGTCTGACGAGTTCACTTTGATTACACTGGGCAACCTATCATCAGCCTATAGTATGTCAACTTCCATCTTTTGTTTCAAAGTTATTGTCTTCCATTTAAGGACAGAGGTTCACGCTCTGTACAGCTACACAAAGTGCTATTTGGGGGGCATGAGATGAACTGCTGTGGCTGGTTCCAGTTGCTAGACCATGAGCTATCCACACCAAGGTGCAAGCTCTTATGCCCCATTTGAAGTTCTTAAAGGACAGGATTGAGGAAAATCAGGTCTAGTGGAGCTCTTCTCCATTCCATTTCTCATCCCTCCCCAGTGCTCTCTCTCCTACTCTGGGAGAGGATTGGGCATCTGGCACAGCTGCACATTGGTGGAGAATGCTCCTCCTCAGAGTAAATCCCCCACTGATTTTTTACTGCTGCCTTATCATTTGTGTACGCAGCACAAAATGACCTAGGAGCCCATAGCATCCGACCCAGCGGTGTTTCTAAATGCGATAGTAAGAAGGCAGATAACAGTCAATTGTCTGTCTTCCTTTTCTTCTGGTCCTTCTTTTCAGCACTCAAGTGCATTCCTTTTGTGGGAATGACTCTGTACAGCATGAGCTCCATGCGGATGTTAGTCGACGAGAGCAGGCTGAGGCAAGCATTTTGTGGTGGTAAGTGCCAGCACTTATTGTAGATGTCCAAAATGGATATTTAGGGGCCTTGGTACAGAGTTAAGTGACTGACCGTTTACAAACAGGCTCTGAACTGGATTGTACCAGGGGCTGAGTCCTCATGCTCCTCTGGCACTCAGTGGAGTTGAGAGTGTTCCTTACTTTGCTGGAGGTGCTGAACATTTGTAAATTCAGGCCCTTTATGACTTGTGGATACCTTAAAAATAAACAAAAGCTGATGCTGCCCATGTGCCAGGAAACTCCTGGGGGAGAATGTGCAGGCAACAGACTGAATTACATTTAAAAATTTCCCGTTTTCCACCCCTCCACCCATTCCTCCTCTTTAGTTGCTTAATTATCATCTCCTTTCACCCTCTTTCTCTGTCCTCTGGTCTTCTCCACTTCTCTCTTCCTTTGCTTTTTAGTTGATGCTCAAGTAAGGCCACGTCTACACTATGCAGAAGATCAATGCTGCTGCTGCAGTTGATCACCAGGGTCCAAATAAGCAGGTCTAGTGAAGACCCACTAATTCGAACTGAGTGGGTGCTCCCGTTGGCACCGGTAGTCCTGCTTCTCATGAGGAATAACACTCCTGTCAACCTTCCACTGTGTGGACAGTCTGAAAACACTATTTAAGATACGTCAACTCCAGCTACATAATTAACATAGCTGGAGTTGCGTACCTTAAGTCAGCTTTCCCCTTTAGTGTAGATCAGGCCTAAGGAACTAATCCTGCACCTTTGAGATAAATGGGAATTTTGCCATCAGCTTCATAGAACATAGGATTGAGCCTTAATTTTCCTTTCAAGGGCAGTGGGTGCATCTAATTTTAGGGCAAAATGCTGTCAAATCTCAGTATTGCTAATAGGAGTTAGGGGCACTGAACATCTTTCAGACAAACTGTAACCCAATAGGAAATCATACAGTTTTAGGGCTAAATAAGCAATAACTGCAGAGGACATGAATCATTCAGAAAACAGCTGGTCAAAATATTTTGGTTTTTTTATTATATTTTTCATATTTTTTTCCAATTTGATGGAATATTAAACTGAAAAATGTCGATGACAGTTTTAATCAGGATGTGTTCAGTGTTTTTGTGCAGCTAAAAAGGTGGCTGAAATTTATTGATTTTTGAAACATGTGAATGATCTTTGTAATTTGAAATTTTGAAAAAAACAAGAGTAAACACTTTTAATTTAATTTAAACTACCTTTTCAATCAGCTCTAATTAAGAGGTAACAAGGGAGAAAAAATATGTTTTCAAATGATGGGAATTAAAAAGGTCTTTTTTCCTTCCATGCAGTTCTGGAAAAATGGTCAAGGGCAGTAAATGTATATTTTAGTAACTGGGAAAAGTGCCCATTTCCCAGAATGGGTAAATCTCAATTCTGTGATGAAATTCTTCCCCTCTATCGTCATGTGACAAGCAAATGGACCACATGTGAAGATTTGGAGGTGAGAATTGTAGGCTTTCTAACCCTTGATAAGAAATTGTATTATTAAATTCTCTGTGTATGGCATTCTTTGTGATGATGGAGTTCAATGGCAGGTTCTTTGGGATAGAACAGAGTATGATGTAAAACATTTAAAAAAGATTATAATGTCACAAGCTCATGGAAATTCTGTCTGTACATAGTGTACATAGATTCCAGTTTTGTCACCTGACATGCAGATGAATATAGGAGAATGGGCTAAATTCATTCCTGGCAGATGTCTATTCAGTTCCAGTAGAGTTACAGCAGGAATGAGTTGGTTTAGTGTGCATACTAATCTTGGGAAATATCCCACTTGGGAAAGTTGTGAGGTGCAGTAGAATATAATTCTGAAACCAACACCATAGCTGTGTCTAGACTGGAAAAACTTGCCAGCTGTCTACACTGGCTGCTTGAATTTCCGGAAAAGCACTGACGATCTCATGTAAGACTTTTGCGCAAAAGGGCCAGTGTAGACAGCACAGTAGTGTTTTCCGCAAAAAAAGCCCCGATCGCGAAAATGGCGATTGGGGCTTTTTTGCGGAAAAGCGTGTCTAGATTGGCCACGGACGCTTTTCCGCAAAAAGTGCTTTTGCGGAAAAGCATCCTGCCAATCTAGACGTGCTTTTCCGAAAATGCTTTTAATGGAAAACTTTTCCGTTAAAAGCATTTTCGGAAAATCATGCCAGTGTAGACGAAGCCCATGAGTCTTAATTCTTTACCAGGAAATATTGAGATAGGGCTGTTTCAACAGTGGAAAAGGGAAATTGCACTCATCAGAAGTAAAAAAGATGGGCCCATTGCATGATATTGAATGAATTTGTAGGAACATAAATTCTGTGTCTCTGTGTAGCTCAAGCAGGCCATCATCTTAGCCCTTGGTCCCATGATGAGCCTCCTCCTGCATAAAGAAGAGTATCAAGATACGGTGTTCGAACAGATCCCATGGCTCCTTGAGCAATATAAAGAGGACGTTAATGTTTTTCATGTCACCAAGGTGAGATACTTATTAAAATAACTATCAATGTGTGCGCATAGGTGAACTGCACTAGCTGCTACCAGTGGCGTTTCCTGGTCTACATAGTGACTTGTTAGATAATAGATAAACACACAAGTCTTGATTTTATAGACATGGTGACCCAGGTGACAAGTTTTGTAGGTAAAAGCCTCTCATGAAAAGTATCTTCTGTTTCCTGGAGATGCTAAGGAGGTAAGAAACAAAACACCTGCCCCTCCCCCCCATAAGATACTCCCTCCTTGTGATTTACTGGTACCGTATATTCCGGCGTACAAGACGACCTCTGAAGTTAAAAAACATCCCCCAAAAATCGGGGGTCGTCTTGTACGCCGGATGCCCCGCCGCCGGAGCCCCTCCGCGGCTTTGAAAGCCTCGGGGGAAGCCGGCGGGGGGGCATCCCAGGCGCGCATGGGCTGCCCCCCCGCCGGAGCCCCTCCGCGGCTTTGAAAATCTCGGGGGAAGCCGGCGGGGGGGCATCCCAGGCGCGCATGGGCTGCCCCCCCCGCCGGAGACCCTCCGCGGCTTTGAAAGCCTCGGGGGAAGCCGGCGGCAGGGCATCCCAGGCGCGCATGGGCTGCCCTCCCGCCGGAGCCCCTCCGCGGCTTTGAAAGCCCCCGGCTTCCCCACCGCCGGCTTCCCCCGAGGCTTTCAAAGCCGCGGAGGGGCTCCAGCGGGGGGGGGGGGGGTCAAGCCCAGGCGCTCCTGGTGGCTTTGCTCCCGGTGCCTCTGGTCTGCTGGAGACCATCTCCAGCAGACCAGGGACACCGGGAGCAAAGGAGGCGGAGGGGCGCTGGGGTATAAGATGAAACCCTATCTTTTAATTAAAAAGATAGGGGGTCGTCTTATACGCCCAGTCGCCCTATACGCCGGAAAATACGGTACATCCTATCAACTCTGTGTCTCTCTTTTAGATTATAAATAAACTCCTCAGAGCAGGGGCTGCTGTGTGTTGTCTCTGGGCAGTATTAAGTAAACTGCCAGTAGCTGATAATTAATACTAAGAAGGCCTGAAGTGCATTGCTTTAGATTATATAACTAGATAGATATAAAATCACTGTCTATTTCATCTACCGTTGTGTACAGGGCTGTTGTAGCTGTGTTGGTTCAAGGATATTAGAGAGACAAGGTGGGTGAGATAATATAATTAAAGATATTATTTCACCCACCTTGTCTCTCTTATTTCATCTACCCTCAGTATCACATGACCAAGGTAACTCCTGCCTGCTGATAGTGAGAGGATGGAGTGAGGGCAGTTGGCTTCAGTAGTATGATTGAGCATGCTCAGTCTATGTGAGCTGGCTCAGTACAAGCCAAGCAGCAAATCCAGGGCCACAACCCTGCTGCCCTTCCCCCCTCCCCACTTCCCCCATGGTTTACTCCCAATCTATGTTGGCTTTCTGGTCCAGAATATGTGGTTGCTTTTGGGATTGGAATGCCCATGACTTTGAGGGAATCAATGCCTCATGGACTTGACTAAAAGTATCAGAAGACTACACAAGAGCCTAAATGTAGTAAAATATGTAGATTTCATCAGAGATATCCTGGAAGCTTCAAGCAGCAAAAAAGAAAAGTGTGTAGGTACAGGAAGGAGTTAGACTGTCATCTCATTATCAATAGCCTGGAAGAGAACATAAAATCATCATTGATAAAATTGGCAGATGAAATAAAAATTGGGGAGTGGTAAATAATGGAAAGGACAACTCACTGATTCAGAGTGATATAGATCATTTGGTAAACTGGGTGCTAACAATAAATGTGCATTTAAATATGGCTGAATGTAAATAGATGCATCTAGGAACAAAACAATGTAGGTGATACATACATGTTGAGGGATGCTTCCTGAGAAACAGTAACTCTGAAAAATATTTTGGGAAACTTGGTGAATACTCAGCTGAACATGACCTACAAATGCGATGCTGTGGCCAAAAAAGCTGAAGTGATACTGGGATGCATACATGGGGAAATCTCAAGGAGGAATACAGTGGGAAATGCAAAGTTCATTTCCACACTAGAACTGACCAACAGATATTGGTAGATACCCCTGATACCGGCTTCCTGTGAGAAGAGTGCCTTCCACACCCTGCTTGGCTTATAGCAATTCAGCAGGGTGCCATTTGGGCTGCACAGAGCCTCAGCCACTTTTCAGCAGCTCATGAACCAAATATTGCAAACATATATGCAATATACAGCTGTGTGCATTAAGAATATTGTCATCCACAGCACCAGCTGGGGGGAACACCTCTGACATCTTAGCAAGGTATTGTAAGCCCCAATAGATGCAGGACTCACTGTGAATCCAGCCAAGTGCCATCTTAGTGAACACAGTAGGAAGGGGAAAACTATAGCTCCTTGATAAATAAGGTCTAAGGCTTGTGTGACTGCCCCACCTCCATGACAAAGAAACAGGTGCCACAATACTTCAGACACAGTGGCTGCTTAGTACCCAACTTCATCACACTGGCCACCCTATTATTGGACCTGATGAAGAACACCCAATCACAGGAAGTCCAGTAATCAGAAGACTGTGAGGAAGCCTTCCAGGCCCTGTGAAAGCAGCTGAACCAAGAGCTGGTCCTATCCCATCCAACTTCACAAAGCCTTCTATCCTTCAAATGGAGGTCTCGGAGGTAGGACCAGGAGTGGTACTATCTCAAGAAGTAGGTGGGAAGGAGCACCAGATCCTTTATCTCAGCTGCAAGCTGTTCTCCTGAGAGACCTGCTGCCCTACGATAGCAAGGAACGCCCTGGCCATCACGTGGGTGATCTACACCCTGGGGGTATGTCTACACTACAAAGTTAATTTGAACTAACAAACGTTAGTTCGAATTAACTTTGATAGGCGCTACACTAGCGCTCCGCTAGTTCGAACTTAACTCGAACTAGCGAAACGCTTAGTTCGAACTAGGTAAACCTCATTGTACGAGGACTAAGCCTAGTTCGAACTTACTAGTTCAAATTAAGGGGTGTGTAGCCCCTTAATTCAAACTAGTGGGAGGCTAGCCCTCCCCAGCTTTCCCTGGTGCCCACTCTGGCCAACACCAGGGAAACTCTATTGCCCTCCTCCCGGCCCCGGAACCCTTAAAGGGGCACGGGCTGGCTACGGTGCCCGTGCCAGGTGCAAGCCTGCCAGCACCCAGCTAGCAGACCCTGCACCTGGCACGGCTCGAGCCAGCCACCCGCTGCCACCAAGCCCTCCCCCTCCTCCCGGGACCAGGTTGGCGGCTCTCAGGAGCCTGCCCAGGACCGCAAGAGGCGGGCACGAGCCTGGTCTAGTGTGGACATCGTGGACCTCGTCCATGACCTCCGCACTAGGCACAGGAAAGTGGCCGTCTAGGGCAGGAGAGCTGCCAGCCTGGCCACCCAGGAGCAGGTGTGCATGAAAATCAAGGGGGTCCACTGAGACCCCCGACCCTGAGCCCTGAGCTTACTGGGTCATACCAAAGGTCCATCTAGCCCAGTAGCCTGTCTGCCGACAGTGGCCAACCCCAGCTACCCCGGAGGGGATGGACTGAAGACAGTGACCAAGCCATTTGTCTTGTGCCATCCCTCTCCAGCCTTCCACAAACTTTGGACAGGGACACCACTCCTACCCCCTGGCTAATAGCACTCCATGGACCCAACCTCCATCACTTTATCTCACTTCTCTTTAAATTCTGTTCTAGTTCTAGCCTTCACAGCCTCCTGCAGCAAGGAGTTCCACAGGTTGACTCTTTGCTTTGTGAAGAGCAACTTTCTGTTACTAGTTTGAAGCCTGCTACCCATTTCTTTCCTTTGGTGTCCTCTAGTCCTTCTATTATGGGAACTAATGGAGAACTTTTCTTGATGCACCCTCTCCACCCCACTCATGCTTTTATGGACCTCTATCCTATCGTCCCTCAGTCTCCTCTTTTCTAAGTTGAGAAGTCCCAGTCGCTTTAGCCTCTCTTCATATGGGACCTGTTCCAAACATCTGATCATTGTAGTTGCCCTCCCCTCTCCCACCCTCTCTCTTCCCCTCTCCCACCTCCTTTTCCCAGGCTCCCCCAGTTTTGTTCAATAAAGAGAGATTCAATTTTTGACCACACGTTTTCTTTATTTTGTACATCAGGAAGGGGGGTTAGGGAAGGGTAAGCGGAAGGAGGTGAGGGAGGAATGGGGTACTAACAGCCCCCCAATTGCTCCCTCTCCCCAGATGGCAGCCTGCGGCAAGTGCAGCCGGTCTGATGGCCAAGTGCTGTGATGTGCCCAGTGTGGGCACTAAGGGCACTCCAAGCCAGGACTGCTTTGCAAGCGGGGCACCCCTGAGAACTGTCTGTCCGGGGTGGGGGTCGGGTCCCTTTAAGCACAGTCCTCGGCTAGCCTGAGGCAGCATCTCCACGCTCTAAGTCCTCATCTGATGCACTGCCGGCACTGCTTCCGGCCATCCTTAACCCCAGTTCAGGGTCCCCTTAATGTGGACATGCTAGTTTGAATTAGCAAAACGCTAATTCGAACTAGTTTTTTAGTCTGGATGCGTTAGTTCGAATTAGTTTAGTTCGAATTAACTAAGTTAGTTCGAATTAGCGCTGTAGTGTAGACATACCCTGGGATTTTCTGTAGTGGGGAAACCCTTTCAGCTGGTCACCAACCATGCACCCCTCAGATGGATTAATAACATGAAGGACACCAGTGCCTGAATCATGAGGTAGTACTTCCCGCTCCAACCCTATGACTTCTGTATGTTACACTGGGCCAGGGAAGGCTCATGCAAACACAGACTTCTCCCAAGCGGAAGGAGACGATGAAGAGGAAGGTCCACCAATGGACACCCTCTTAAGGGGGAGTGTTTGTGACAGAGGATACCCACCATGCATGGTTCAGCGGGGGCTAATCATGATCTGTGGGCTATGCCCCGTCATACTTGCTGGGAATGCTCCAACTGGAACCAGGATATAAAAGGGAGCAGCTCAGTTCTGTCTAGGCTGACAGCTGAAGGGAGCAGAGGTGCTTTGCAGGCTTTTGTGGAAGGACTGCCAGTGCCCTAGGATGCAGAAACCAGCCAGCCTGTGGTTCCAGTTGACCCCCCCACAACCATCCAATGCCACAGATGGAGGAGAGACCACGGAGTTACTGAGATGACCTGCTGCAGAAGAATGGTGGGAAGTAATCTATGTGAACTAAGCATTATTGAGTTGAGGTATTAGGCTTTGACTCTGCATGTTTTGGAAGAAACCCCATTGAGGTGCAAGACAAGGCCCTGGGCTGGGACCCTGTGGAGTAGGTAGAGCCTGGTGGAGAAGGGCTGGCCACTAGGCAACACTGGTTTGCCCCAAAGGGTGGTTGAGCACTAGGTTGCACGGTCGTACCTAGAAGGGCTTGGGTCATTGAGCTGAAGAGCCTCATTAAAGGGCTGCTGCACTGACCCTGACTATTAGGCAATGCTGCTCTAAGAACCAGGCCTGCTATGGTGGTTGGGGAGACTAGGCCACTTGGGCTGCCTTAGTTCTTTAACTTCTCCACAACCTGATACCATCCAAACAGGGTGGACCTACCCTGTGACAGGTGACTTAATTACAGTCTATAATATCTGCATGGGGAAATATATGTAACGACCTAGCAGAGAAAGGCATGACATGATCCAGTGGCTACAAACTGAAACAGGATACATTCAGATGGGAAATAAGGTCTACCTTTTCAGTGGTGGGATATTAGCCATTCAAACCATTTACCAAGAGTCAAGGTGATTATTTTAAAATCAAGATTGGATTTTTTTCTGAAAGTTCTGCTTTAGGAATTATTTTGGCAATTTCTAAGGCCTGTGTCATACAGAAGGCCTGACTAGTTGATGACAATCATCCCTTTTGGCCTTGGAATCTATGTATTCCATGAACCTGCTTCAGTCATTGCATATTGCTCCTTTGTATGCCCACCTTCTAACTTTCACCCTCTGTTGTAGAGTCTGAGGCAGCTCTTGGAAGTCTCCGGTGAATATAAGATCCTTCTACCTAAAGGGAAATTTCAAGCCATCTGCAGTGCTCTGCACGACCAGGTGAGGGGAACTTGTTCTTGTATCACTTGAGCTTAAGCTCAGCAGATCTGAAGCATATTAACAATAAACATCTTTTGAATGCTAGTGAAGAGCCCAGAGACCTTCTTATGCCTTATTAGTTTCTGCTGGCTTAAGAATAAGCAGATAGTGGTCTCATTTTATTAGCTAAAATCCAGCTCAGTTTGTAAAGCAATTTTAGCATAAGCCAGTTATTAGAGGGAGTTAGAGTTATATAGTAAAAACTGATCCCATCCAAATGGGGAGGACCTATCCTGTGACAGGGTGACTTAATTGCAGTCTATAATATCTATGTGGGGAAACATATGTAATAATCTAGCAGAGAAAGGCATAACGTGAGCCAATAACTAGAAAATGAAGCTGGACAAATTCAGACTGCAAATAAGGCCTACATTTTTATGGTGGAATAATTAACCATTTGAACCAGTTACCAAGGGTCAAGTCTTGATTCAATTAGCTCTGCTGCTAAAAATACTTTGAAAGCAGGAACTTCTGTTATCCAATGTATCGGTCATTGTTTCTGATTTTTGTTGTGCAGTCAGTACCATTTATTTTGGGTTCAGAGCTCTATTTGGAAAGGTAGGAAGTGAGTGCTTAGAAATTAATTGAGCATCTTCTTTTCAGTTGCTTGTTCTGATTAGTTTTCCTTTGATCACTTCTCTTCTTCCCACAGATCTGTTCTCCAACTCAGCAGCTCATCATGGAAAATCAAATGGAGCTGTGCTATTGTATCCTACTGCTAGGTAGGGGAAGAGACTCCAAATTACACAGTAGTTTCCTTGTAACTTCCTTCTTTTGTAGGTGTAGTAAGAATGAGCTTTCAGTTGTTAGTGAGGATGTGATTTCTTCCTTTGCAGCCCGTTCTTCTCCTGATGACCTCATAGCATTTCTGCACTCGCAGCTGAAGATTAAGAATGAGACTGTTCGTGTGGCATCCCTGAATCTGCTCACAGCTATTATTGGTGCTGACTGTAAGTAACACAGGAGTAACTGTGACTGCTGCGATCATCGCCATCGTGCTGGGGGTTGAGTTGGGGACATCCAGAGCTAAAAGCATGAGCTGCTATAGGTTGATCTAAAGAACCAAGGCTTTGCAGGCATGGTAGGGCTATAACATACTCATGATCTCTGCAAATGGGGGACAGAGGATCTGTAACACAGGGGCGGATATAGGGCAGGGCGAGCGGGGTGGCCGCCCCGGGTCCCGCGCTTCAAAAAGCCCCGCGCACGCGCCGTGGTGCCACTGCACATGCGCATGGCGTCACTGTGCATGCGCCGTGTCAAGGGGGGGGGGGACCGTGGAATTATGCTGCCCGGAGCCCCGCAAAACGGTCATCTGCTCCTGCTGTAACACATGGAGTCATATAGTCATAGATTATTAGAACTGGAAGGGACCTTGAGAGGTCATCAAGTCCAGTCCCCTGCCCTCATGGCAGGACCAAGCACTGTCTAGATCACCCCTGATAGGTGTCTATCCAATCTGCTCTTAAATATCTCCAGTGGTGGAGATTCCACAACTTCCCTGGGCAATTTTTCACAGTGTTTAACCAACCTAACAGTTGGGACGTTTTTCCTAATGTCCAACCTAAACCTCCCTTGCTGCAATTTAAGCCCATTGTTTCTTGTCCTATCATCAGAGGCCAAAGAGAACAATTTTTCTCCCTTCTCCTTGCGACACCCTTTTAGATGCATGCTCACCAGAGGGTTGGAAATTCACTAAAGGGACCCAGTGCTGCTCTAAGTTACTCCCATGTGGTCACACAGAAATCAACAGGGTTAATTAAGTGCTGAATGTAGCCTAAGATATTTTCAAGGTTCAAATACAAAGGTAATCTTGTGGCGGATGCATGTTAATAATAATGAGATAAAAACAAAATAGTACTCCTGACTGAATAAGTATTAGACACTCTAGAATAGATTCCAAATTCTGCTATACTGGTGGTAAACACAGACTAACTTCACTAACCTCCATTTGTCTAACTCTCTTACAATATTTCCATCAGGATAGTATGATGGTGCTATTTACAGAAGTGGAAATACTTCAGACTTAGACTGGTGTAACTGAGATCAGAGTCTGGTCCTATATTTTCCCCGCTGATTCTGTATATGAGTGAAGCTTGGTAGTACTCTTAAATAGTGCCCAGGACACATTCTAATGTGGAGCATGAGTGTTTGGAACAAAGATATACTATACTGCACACTTCTCCTTATCTTTCAGTGCCTGAGACAAGAGTTAGAAAGTTTCTGATTGTGAAGGCAGTGCAATCTGCTCTAAGTGATCAGAGTGCTAAGGTAAGATTGTGTGTGGAATAGTGGTATTGCTGTTAATATCTGGGAAGTATTTCACTCAGTGGAGAGTCTGGCAATGAGACACATTTGAAAACTGGCATTTGCATGGTACTTCTGTAGCCAGTGTTGCAAGGAATTTACATAACAGATGTGTTAATCATTTGTACTTCAGCCACCATTCCAAAGAGATAAAAACAAAAGCAAAAGGACTCTCATATCCTGTCTCATATTGCATGCAGAAGGGATAATAATAACTCGTGCATAATCTCTACCCTTGCAGGTGAGGATGGCAGCTCTCCATTTTGTCCTGAAGCTGCTCAGTTCAGGAAGTGTGGAGAATTGTGCAGCAGGGGATATGGTCGCCTATGTATTCAGAGAGTTCGATGTGTCCACCAGAAATCTGGTAAGGAGAGTTTTTAACACTTAGGACTCAGTTCTGCCATTCTGGCATGCTGATTGTTCCCCTTGACTTCAGTGGGAGCTTTGGATGCTCAAGGATGCAGCTGGACTGAAGGATTAGAGCTAGAATCTGATCAGTGATATTCGTGTAAAGCCAGGGTAATGCCCCTGACTTCAGTGGCATTATTTTGGATTTACACAAGTGTAACAGAGACCAGAATCTGATTCTGGATATTTACATCTGACAGTGCGACCTACATTCCTTAGACCTCAGGCAAGTCAGTGAAAATTCTGACAACAAAATCTTTCAGTGAAATGCTCTTGTATAAGGAAGCACATCTTTTTTATAAATAGACTCTCCAAAGAACACAATGGTGCCCAATCCTGTGGCTGCTGAAGCATACATCAACTATTAGCAAAACACTGAAGTTATGCAGCCTACATCAAGATGTCTAGAACCTGGAAAAGTTTGCTGCACACTTCATACTCTGTTCTATGTGTACTAGTTCAAAATCTTTTCAATGGGTATTTCCAGCTATGGGCAGAGTCATGGACTCCAGACACAGAGTTCCATGATGGGATCCATGATATACATTAACTTTACAGTAAGTTGTTGAGGATCTTAGCTCTGCCTGGCCCTTTAGCTACGAAGTGGGAGCTTATGGCAGTACTCACCAACTGCCTCTTTTTCATCCTACCCATCTCAAAGAAAGTAGGAGGAAACTCTTTCTCATCAGGCCACATTTTCTCTTATTTAAACTGAAATCAGTAGAGCTGATCAATATTTAGTTTGGTGTAAGGAAGAACAGAATTTAGCCTATAGATAGACTCACATTCACTATGCACAGAATGATCAAGCTGCTTGGGGCATCAGAACAAACAGAATGGCTCCCTCTAGGTTCTGCATATTTATTTCCACTGGGCAGAGTCTGAGTGGCTCTCCTCAGAGATAAAAAGAAGAAATGTTCTTTTTTGAAAATTTTTCAAAAAATGAATACTGTTCAGGGAACTCTTTTATAGAATCATAGAACGATAGGGCTTGAAGAGAATTCAGGAAGTCATCGAGTCCAACCCCCTGCTAAAAGCAGAACCAATTCCAACTAAATCATCTCAGCCAGGGCTTTGTCAAGCTGGGACTGAAAAACCTCTAGGGATGGAGATCTCACCACCTCCCTCAGTAACCCATTCCAGTGCTTTACCACCCTCCTCGTGAAATCGTTTTTCCTAAGATCCACCCCCCCACACACAACTTGAGACCATTGCTTCTTGTTCTGTCATCTGTCACTACTGAGAACAGCCTCTCTCCATCTTCTTTGTGTCCCCTTGTGCTGGGGTTTTCCTAAGCCTGGGTTCTGACCCACCAGTTAGGTGTTTCTGTTATTCTCTTCCCTTAAGAATCTCCATCATTCGAGGTTTTTAATGCCAGGCTTGGCAAAGCCATGGCTGGAATAATTTAGTTGGGGCTGGCCCTGCTTTGAGCAGGGGGTTGGACTATATGACCTCCTGAGGTCCCTTCCATCCTTAATCCATGATTTTATGATTTGTGCACTCCTAATGCAATGGAAAAGCTCTCATAGGTCAATATTCAGAAAGGCTTTGTAAGAAATAGACACCGATTCTACAGCCAGTGTTTTCCCACTAGCTAGTAAATTCTATGTATCTATCTCATAGCAGGGGACAAAACTTCCCTCCCAGGATGTTCAGGAAGAAAGCACTATCCAAACTATGTGCATTCACATCCTGCAAGGCCTGGACGTATCAATCACTGGAATGACCCAAGTAAGTGACATGTTGCTACTGCTTCCTGAAATAAAGACATTCTTCCGTATATCTACTGTACCTCTCCATAAGGAAGCTTCTTGCCAGTCAGGATAATGGAGGTACAGCATGTCAAGTTCATGTCAGAGATGATGGGACCTCTGTATCATGGAGGAAGTGATTCACAGTACAGACAAGATAAAAAGGAACTTCACTGGAAGGAACCATAATGCAGTGTTCTTCTGTTAATTACCACCATTGCCTGAGTGCAACGTCTCCTTAGATTCCCCATGAATACCTTGGAAATGTAGACTTGGTGATCCTGTATTTAAACAGTTATTGGGGCCGTGATTGTGCCTTCTGTATGTCTGAAAAGTGCAGGATGAATTTATGGTGCTGTCTAAGTAGCTTTATAATGCAGGAAAAGATGATTCATCTCCAGATGAAAACCAGATTGCTAATGCTCACCAAACAAGGCAGCGTATTTAAAATGTAGAGAGAGGGATCACTGGGACAGGTAGAGTGAGATGATGGCGGAGGGGAGGAGAAAGTGAGATCGAGATAAGGTAATGAGATAGGGAAGGGTCAGTGATGACTAAAAGGAGAAGGTGCATGACAGAAGGATTCAGCCAGTAGGAGGTGGGGGAATGAAAATAGCCAAGTGTTGAACTGTCTTGCTCTTCTGTGCAGGTGTTATGGCCAAGGCTTCTAATGTATGTGATGCCAACTCAGTACACTGGCACTTTGAAGCCTCTCTGCAGATGCCTCCAGGAAATGGCTGAGAAAAAGATGCAAGAAGGAGGAGAAGCTGCTTGCCTGGACTACAGTGGACAAGGTTTATAACAGAAACTCTTTCATTTATTCTCACCAGCCACTATGAAATGACCAGATTCAGCCTGTTCCAATTCTCTCATCTTCAGTCAAGAGACTAAAAGGAATGCAGGATGGTCTTGGGATTAAAACATGGCAATGGGAGGGAGCTAGAAATTGGGGGTTCTGGTTCCAGATCACCACCAAAATTCTGATATAACATTGGGGAAATCACTTGCTCTCTCTCAGCTTTCCCACTTGTGAAATTGAGGACTAATTAACGCCAGTTTCTTAGAGGTGCTATGAGGAGGAATTAACTCATGTTTGTAAAACACTTTTGAGATGCTCTGCCTGAAAACTCTATGGAAATGCAAATATTATCAGCTGCATGCAACATTGGTGGGCATATTGGAAATGGCTAGGTGAACAACATCAGCGGGATTCTCCAAAGTCTGGCATAATTAAGGATCTTCTATTTCTTTTCCCAGGGAAACTCCCTACACCTCAGGGATTGCTGGCACGACTCCTGGTAAGTAGACCATGGAGAACAGGTTTTCTGAGAAATGTGAAGTGGAACAGTTAAGTATAAAAATCAGTTTTCCAGCTAAATGCTTTAGGCTGAAGAATGTGTATGATTGGGTCTCTCTCCACCTTCCCTGATCAGACAGAGACACACTGTTCTACACCCTCATGCTAGTTAGAATACTTTCTTCTTTAGGAAGTCACTGCAGTAGAAGCAGCAGCTCTACAGTGTGTAGTCTCCACAGTGAGAGAATCTGAAATATTTCCTCCTTCAGGAACAAGCTGGTATCTTGCTGCAGAACTTAGCCTGTGCTTTCTCCCTCATTGACAGGTTGTAGCCTCATCTCCTTATGAGAGAGAAGGACAAGGATATTCTGTCTTGCAGCTGCTAAAAGCCTTGCACCAAAATATCCATGCAGCAGTGGGTGAGATGTGGGGAGTAAAGATTCCAGCTCTGCTGCAGCACCTTGAAGGTAAAGTGCTAGTTGGGAGTGACGTGGTCCATGGAGGATAGAAGAGAAAGCAGAAAATGCAGATTCCTATTGACATGTGTGGTGCCATCCATGTTGCAGTCCGTGGGAATAGTGTGGAATTGAAACTGGGGTTCTAGACACCTCACTTTTTCTACAATTGTGAACCAGTGAGCTAACTCCAGTGTCAAACCAGGGGCCAACCACTTAGGATGGAATCAGGCCAGTAAGGTTTCAGTTGAATGACCATTTTACAGCAGAATCTTCCTGCTCTTAGCTAGGTGGTTATTTAGGAAGGTCAATACACATGAAACTGGAGGTTTGCGAAACTCTTATGCACTGTTTTTGTGGTCACAAGTACAGTCTGATTTTTGCAAACTGAATTTTTCTGAAAAATTAAACCATAGGGCTACGTCTAGACTGGCATGATTTTCCGCAAATGCTTTTAATGGAAACGTTTTTCCATTAAAAGCATTTGCGGAAAAGAGCGTCTAGATTGGCACAGATGCTTTTCCGCAAAAGCACTTTTTGCAGAAAAGCGTCCGTGCCAATCCAGACGCGGTTTTGCGCATGAAAGCCCCGATCGCCATTTTTGTGATCGGGGCTTCTTTGCGCAAAACAATACCGCATTGTCTACATTGGCCCTCTTGCGCAAAAGCATTTGCGCAAGAGGGCTTTTGCCTGAATGGGAGCAGCATAGCATTTCCACAAGAACACTGACAATCTTACATGAGATCATCAGTGTTCTTGCGGAAATTCAAGCGGCCAGTGTAGACAGCTGGCAAGTTTTTCCGCAAGAGCAGATGATTTTGCAGAAAAACTTGCCAGTCTAGACGCAGCCTATGTTTCTTGTCAAGATTAGTTCAATTTAAAAACCCACAGTTTTTCTTTCTGTAAGGAAACTTAATCCATATATTAGCGATAGAATCCATGCCTGTCACAACAAAGCTATGTTGACCAAGTGGGTGCCCTACGTATAATGTGTAATCTAGGTATTGTAGGCCTGATATCTTTCACCAATTTTACAGTCGTATGAAACTATTGACATCAGTGGGAAAAAACTTAGCGTTGGTTGTGTCTATACTACAGGGTTATGTCAATATACAAAGCTAGGACAATATAGTCTCTGTACTATGTAACTGTGAGCCAGCAAGCTAAGTTGCACAACTTCAGTTATGTGAATAATGTATCTGAAATCGATACACTTAGATCTACTTACCAGATGCTTTCCTGTCAACTCTACCTACTGTCCTCATTCTGGTGGAATTCTGGAATTGACAGGAGAGTACTTGGTGGTCAATTTATCGTATATATACTGGAGGCAATAAATTGACCCTTTCTGGATCAATCGCTGCCTGTTGATCCAGTGGTTAGTGTAGGTATACCCTAAGTGACGCACAATCCCAATGTGTTTCTGATATATATTGGACCCTACAATTTTCAAGTGGGCTTGCTATTAAAAAAAAAAGAGCTGTATCTTCCCTTGCTGCTGTTTCTGTACAGAGTCCACAGCACTATGTTCTACAGACATTAAAGAAGGGTAAGTTAGAGCTGGCTGTTCAGAAACAGGGCCAGATTCTTAGTCGATGTAAATCAGTATAATTCCACTGACTTCAGTAAAGCTACACCAGTTTAGGATCAAGTCAGAATCTTGTATTATGCAGGAAAAATGTGCATGCATAGTTAAGTCCAGTTTTCTGATGTTCTAAATAGGAATGTAAGTAACTAGTTGACTATCTGATAAGCAAAAGCTTATCGGATAGATGACTAGTTCCTTGACCAGTTGCTTCCCCCCCTCTTGCTGCCTCTAGCAGCGACAGCAAGTGGGGGGAGCAGGAGCCAGTGCTGGGGAGAGCCAGCTTAAAAGCTGGTTTCCCCCAAGCACCATCTCCGCAGGAGACAGGGTAGTAGCGGGTACTGGACGCGAGCCGGAAATCAGCTTATTCCTGACTTGTGCTCCATCCCAGATGCTGCGACTCTGCTTTTTAAATGTATTAAGAGCTTGCCATCTCTTAATACATTAAAAAATCAGAAGCTCAGCAGGGGAGAGCTAGCGTGAGCCAGCAGTCAGGTATCCCGGCTCGCGCTTCAGCCTTTTATATGTATTAAGAGCCTGTCAGCTCTTAATACACTTTAAAGGTAGAGCCGCAGCAGGGTTAGCTGCCGGGACTGAGAGCTAACCCTGCTGCGGCTCCCCCGCTTATTGACTAATAAACTAGTCGATGGAAAATTCATCAACTAGTCGATTAGTCAATTAAACTATATTTAATGTCCCTAGTGCTAAATAGTTTGATGAGACACCAAGTGCCCTCAGCTCCCATTAAAGTCAAAAGTAATTAGGAGCAGGGCTGTCAGGGGTTGTGGGGCTTGGGGCACTCCCCAGGGGCAAGGCTTAGGGCAGCCCACCAGCCCCAGGCTCCACCTTGCCTCTGCTTCACCTTTTCTCCAAACTCTGCCCCTGTTTTGCCCTACCCTATCCCTTCCTGCCCCTGCTCTGCCCTGCTGCTGAAGCCCCCTCTTCTGAGCTGAGGGATTACTGGGGGGTCCTGGTGCAGGATGGCAGTAGGATGGGCTCCTGCCTTCGCAATCACCAAAGCAACAGGAGTGACAATGGCTCGGCAGCCCGCTTTGCTGCGCCTTGCCCCACAGCCCTCTCCCAGCATCGCAGTGGCCATGGGAAGCGCATTGCCTTGGAACCAGGGCACTTTGCTTCCTACTGCCACAGATACAATGCACACAGCAGGCTGGGAGAGAGCAGTGTGGCAGGGTGGGGCAGGGCAGTGCAGGCTGCTGGGTCTCTCTTGGACCCATCCATAGGACAACTGAGGTGGCCACCATGGTCTCTCCCAAAGTAGGAGCTGGGGTGGCAACCCCAAAGTATCCTATGGAGTGTCCAGCATCTCGCTCCTCGTGGGTTGACTGACTCTGAATAAAAATGTATAACGTGATACTTTTTCTTAGACCAGTAGAGAACTTTGGCATCGGTCCCTTTTATCATTGAAATCCCAGGTATGTTACATTGGCATAGGTCCCTTTTATCATTGAAAGCTCAGATAGTTTTAAGAAGATTGACTGCAGAGGGTATATTGGGGACAGCTATTCTTGCTGTTGTAAATTACACTGTTGTTTTGCCTCCTGCTTTATAGGAAACACAGAGAATTCTCTGAACCACGAACAGTGGGAGCACATGCTGCTTCAGGTACAGGATGACTTTCAGATGTATTAGTATACATCCCTGCGTCCAAATGTATCAGCTGGGAAAGAATTAATTATAAATTATTCATTATTAGCAGAGTGGGACAAATCATTTTATTTGCAATGTTTGTTTAATGAAATATGGGGTTTTTTTTTCAAAAACATTTTCATGGAAACTTTTTATTTTGTATTATCTTTCGACCAAAAACAAAACAACCCCAACCCAAACAGAAAATATTTAGTTTTTTTTAAATGGATGGGGTTTTTTTTCCAGTTGTTTTCCTGTTTATTTTTTTTTATCCTCTTTTCAATCAGAAAATGGAAGAGGGAAAAAAGGGATGGTGATGAGGGGTAAGAAAAGGAGAAAACAAAGAACTGAAAAATGGTTTTAGTTTTTCACTTTTTGTTTGTGGCATTGAAAATCAAGAAAACAAACAAACAAAAAATTCCTCCTGTTTTGCAAAACAGACTTACCATTTTTCAGACTGCTATAATTATAAATAGCTTCATAGTACCACTGGGAATGACACAGAACTTAACCTGAAAACCAGCATGCTAATGATGGTAGTGCATCACTGGGGTACTCGTAAAGGAGTCTTTCTTACTTTTTTACATTCAAAGGAAAATCTATTATGTGTAAACCTAAAAAGCAGCAAAGACAAGACAAGGTTTGGTGACTTTCTCATGTATCTTTTTCTAGTTAGAGCTCTTTACAGTCTTGTGTAAATCGAGACAAGGAACATTTTTGTGGCAAGTGCTGAAAATGAAATGAAAGAACTTAGTGACAGATAAGCCTGAGAAGGTCTGGGGAAATTCTGGATTACTCACCAGAATTTTCCATTCTTCTTCAAGTGCTTGCTCCTGTCCATTCCAATACGTGTGTGCATGTTCCATGCACACAATCACTAGGGCTGTGTCTAGACTGGCAAGTTTTTCCGCAAAATCATCTGCTTTTGCGGAATAATTTGCCAGCTGTTTACACTGGCTGCTTGAATTTCCGCAAAAGCACTGACGATCTCATGTAAGATTGTCAGGTCTTTTGCGGAAATACTATGCTGCTCCCGTTCGGACAAAAGTCTCTTTCCGAAAAACTTTTGCACAAAAGGGCCAGTGTAGACAGCAGAGATTTGTTTTCCGCAAAAAAGCCCCGATCGCGAAAATGGTGATTGGGGCTTTTTTGCGGAAAAGCGCGTCTAGATTGGCCACAGGCAATTTTCCACAAAAAGTGCTTTTGTGGAAAAGCGTCCGTGCCAATCTAGACGCTCTTTTCCGAAAATGCTTTTAACGGAAAACTTTTCTGTTAAAAGCATTTCCGGAAAATCATGCCAGTATAGACGTAGCTTTTTTTTTTTTTTTTTACTAGCAGTACTGTTGGATCAGATTTGGAAACTTCTGGAGTGGCGCTTTCAGGGTGAGCAATGCATGTTGATCCCTCCTGAGCTGATCAGCCGTCCAGGTCCTTCCTACCGCCAGTGATGGTCTTTGGAGAATTTGATGTCATGTTTTGCAAGGCATCTCTTGCTGTAGTTGTTGTACGTTGTTCTGACTTAATTGTCATTTCAGTGTAATAATTAGCATTTTTAGTAGTCAATAGTAAATTTCCTTGGGGGGGTTCCCCCTTTTTGTTTTCCATTCTCCCCATTCATGGGGCATGTAGCAACCCTAGGGATTTAAGCATTGTGACTCCTGAGGCTAGACTAGGTCCAGAGAGGACTTGCATGCTGCTTGCTTCACGTGCTTAGGTGGAGGCCATCTGCTAAATAAGTGCATCATTTGCAAAGGCTTTAAGCCCAGAACAAAGGAAGAAAGAGACTGGCACTTGAAACTCCTGCTTATAGAGTCTCACTTCTACCTCCAGTTCTGGAGCTGGCATCGGATCAGATCACCACAGATTTCTGGATGCTGAGCACAGTAGAAGTGGGATATTCTGTCTAGTTCTTTACCCGCCTACCCTCCCACCCACCTGTCACATCCCTCTTCAGGGACTCTTTAACAATTAACTCTTTGTAGAGGAGGTGCAATCGCTCCTTACACTGGCGGCGATAGAGGGGGTTCCTCAGGAGTTCAGGGGCAGGAGTTTCTACTCCTGATATATCCTTATCCCCAAGGGCAACAGTGGGCTCAGGTCCATTCTGGACCTTCAAAACATCAACACATTCGTAAGAAGGTTCAAGTTTCATATGGCCTCTCTGGCCACCATTATCCCCTACCTAGACCCGGGGGACTGGAATGCCACCCTCGATTTGAAGGATACATACTTCCATATTTCAATCATCTCCGCACACAGCAAATTCCTGAGATTTGTACTCAACAGCCCTGCATTACCAATTCATTCTGCTCCCATTCAGTCTCTCCATGACCCCACCTCTATTCACAAAGTGCATAGGAGTGCAGTGGCAGCCTTCCTGAACAAAAATTGGGTACAGATCTTCCCGTACTTGGATGACTGACTCATCAATGGCCAAGTTTAGAAACAGGCTCTCGATCCTGGGGTGTTGATGTAAGCCACTTCCAGTGACCTAGGTCTCATTCTGAATGTACCTAAGTCCACACTGGTCCCTCCCGACACAAGAGACAGATTTCTAGACTCCACGTGGGCAAGAGTCTTCCTGCCCAAATCCTAGTTTCACACCATCATAGACCTCATTGGCAGCCTCCAGTGGTTCACCACCACTGCAGAAAGGAGCTACATGAGGCTTCTTGGGCACATGGAGGCCTGCAAATTTGTCCTATAGCATGCCACGCTGTGGCTTTGCCTTTTAAAGGCCTGGTTAGTGTACGAGCCCAATAAGGATTTGTTGCATAATTTGGTCACCCTTCTCACCTTAGTTCTAATCTAGAATATCTCAACTGGTGGCTTCAACCTCAGGGGTCTGTGAGGGAGGGCCCTTTGCCAAACCCAACTCTCTTTCTCTGGTCCTGGACGCATTGGATACAGGCTGCGGGGACATACCTGAGCAGCTCAGAACTAAGGGCCTGTGGTCACAGTCAGAACTACTGCTGCACATTGGTGTCAGAGGGCTCAGGGCAGTTCACCTCGCCTTCCTTCCCCAACTGCAGGGCAGGTGCGTCTCATTACTGACAGACAACACCACAGTGATGCCCTGCATAAACCAACAAGGCGGTGCTTGCTTCTCTCTTCTATGCCTGGAACCCTTTCACCTGTGGGACTTCGGTGTAGATCACCACATCTACCTGTTCGCCTCTTACCGTCAGGGATGCAAAACAACCTAGAAGACCATTTCAGCTGCTCAGTCAACACCCGTGAATGGTTCCTCAGGACAGATATTGTCCTTTCTGTCTTCCAAAGTTGGTGTTATCCCTAAATGGGCCTGGTTGCCACAAGGAGCAACAATAAGTGCATCCAGTTCTGTTCCTTCCAGACCCACAGTTGTGGATCGGTAGCAGATGCAATCAAGATATCGTGGTCCAGTCACCTGGTGTACATGTCTCTGCTCTTTCCTCTAGTACACAAGGTTCTCCTCAAGATCTGGCAGAACAAGGCGGAACTCATCCTCATAGCAGCAGTGTAGCTGCAGCAGCATAGGCTCAGCAGCATGGTGAACCAGTTTGTAGACAGACCGATAATCCTTCTGCTCCATATCCTGATTTCATCACCGAGGGCCATCACCAGTTACAGCACCCTCACCTGGGGCACCTCCATTTCATGGTGCAGAAACTCCATGGTTAAACCAGCTCGAGCTACAGTGCTCAGACTCCACTAGAAAGGTTCTGTTGGGCAGGAGGCAACCCTCCCCTTGGCAACATACCTAACAATCTGGAAGTGATTTTTTGTTTGGTCCCTCCAAAAGTACATCCCCCTACAAGAAACCTCCATCTCCCTTGTGCTTGACTACTTTTTATACCTAAAGTGCCAGGGACTGACACTGTCATCCATTAACGTCCACGTAGTGGTTATTTGCCTTCCATCCTGGGGCTGGGGAAAGATCTCTGTTCAGCAATGCTATGCTGGGATGTTTCCTTAAGGGTTTGGAGAGGCTGTATCCCCAGGTCAGACATCCCCATTTCACAGTGGGACCTTAACCTGGTCCTCTCTAGACTTATGGGACTGCTGTCTGAGCTCCTAGCAATCTGCCCTCTAGCTTGCCTCTCTTGGAAGGTGGTCTTTGTGGTGGCTATAACCTTGGCTAGTTAGGTCTCAGAGCTCCGGGCCTTTACCTATGAGTTTCCATACACTGTCATTTGTAAGGACAAAGTGCAGCTCTGTCCGCATCTGGTGTTCCTACCCAAGGTTGTCTCCCTCTTCCATCTAAACCAGGACATTTTCCTCTTGGTTTTCTTCCCAAAATGTCATGCCAACCATGTGTCAGACAGACCCTACCCTAGCCTTCTACACTGAATGCACAAAGCCATTTTGTAAATCACCACAGCTCTTTATTGTCATGGCTGAAGGAATGAAGGGACTTCTCATCTCATCCCAGTGTATTTCATTGTGGATATTTCCTGTTATTACTTTGCCAAAATTCCAGCGCCATCAGCTCACTCCACCAGAGCACAGGCATCTTTGGCAGCATTCCTCCTACAGATTCCCATTGAGGATATTTGCAGGGCAGCAACGTGTTCCTCTATTTGCACCGTCATGTCACACCACACCATCACCCAACAGGTAAGGGGTGATGTGATGCTTCAATTAATTCTGGCTCCCTCCTCCATGGGAACTGCTTGGGTGTCATCTATCGGAGTAGACATGAGCAAGCCCTCGAAAAAGAAACAAACCAGTTACCTACCTTTTTGTAACTGCTGTTCGAGATGTGTGGTCATGTCCTTTCCAAATCCCACTCCTCCCCACTGTCAGAGTAGGCTGGCATGAAGGAACTGGATGGACGATAGATCAGCACGGACCTATATATGTCTCCATGAAGGCTCTCTTGTGAGGTTTCCAATATAACCTGGCTGCTGTTCAAAATTTGGATCTCCTGCTGACTTCAATGGGAGTTGAGGGTATGACTTTGGAAACTGACAGAGGTTGCGGGGCGCATAGAATTACCAGGATCCTCTAGAGCTGATCTCTACATTTCAGTTCATCAAAGAGTATCATGTAAAGCCTCTGCTGGCCACACTGATCATCATAATCATTGCAAAATGTCTGGATGGATAATATATAAGGCCTTCTGGACAGGCCTTACAAGCTGCGTGTCTGCATGGCCACGCACAACAAATTTTAAGCCCACACACCTCGCCTGCAGAGCCACGCAGCAGCACTCACCTCTCACTGTCCTGCTGGATCGGAAGGTGAGCGGTGACAGAGGCAGTTTAGCAGGGCCGCATGATGGCAAGCAGGCTGCCCTGCCCCTGTTTGCTCCGGCTGGAGCCAGGGCATGGTGAGGCTTTCGCTGCTCCAGTTCCATCTGGAGTGGACAAGCCACCATGGCCCCGTTGGTGGGGCCAGGTGGCCAGGGGTAGCTGCTTGGACGGCCGGGGCTCGAGCCGTGTGGCCAGTGGTGGCTGCCAGCAGCGGCTGTTTGGGTGGCTTTGGCCGCCCTCCTAACTTTCCAGTAATAAGCTGAGGCAGGACCGATCACCTTCATCACAAACAAGTAACATCACAAATACCTCAGTCCTCTGCTATCCCTTCAGTGGAGTTTGGATACTGCAGTGGGATCTGGCAAGCATCTTGGGTTTAATTTCCTCATGTTGCGACGTATGGGCTCTGCTGAGCTACTCAAGTTTGGCTCCTGAATTGGCTTGTACTGGATACTTTGGGCACAGAAACCCAGTTTAGTCAGTTCTGTTGGGCCCTGAGGGATTGGCTTCTCTTGGTAGGGATCAAGAGTCCCTCAGGCTCTGTTCCTTCTTTCTGGTTTGATGGCTTTACAGGTCAAATTGAAGACATAAATTATGGTAACCAGCTGCCACTCACTCCTAAGACCAAAGTGAAGTGCCTTTCAGAATAGACTATGAATGATGTCCTCACTATATTACATGCTTTGTATGAGCAACACAATAACCAATGAATACATTTAAATATCATCACTGGGCATCCAACTTAATTCATGATTGACCCAAATAAGGCAATTCACGTGTAGCAGAGCTATTTTTTATGATTTTCTGAAAATACGTGCAGCTATCACCATGTCTCTTAGTTGCACTTGCTTCACATTTTAAAGAGTCTTCACAACTACAGCTCTCTGAAAAAACCTGAATTTTTAAAATTTCAACTGCTTTGGGGGTTTTAAGAGGTTTTTTTTTAAATTGTACAAATGTGCTTTTTCAAGTAGGTTAGAATGCACACTATTTTAAGTATCACCATAATGTTTTGCAAACTTTAAAAAGAACAGACATTTCTTTTCTGCACACTTTTTAAAAAGTTATGATTTGAAAGAATATGATGGCAGTCTCAACAAAGAAAAAGACTGCATATATATACAGTATATATATGTATGTTAATAACTGGTAGATGCCACAGCAGCGCACAAGACAAAACTCATTCCGTTTATGGATCGGAAATCTCAGGGTGTGTCTAGACTACAGGGTTTTTTCGAAAAAAGTGGCCTTTTTTTTGAAAAACTTCCTCTGCATATAGACTGCCACTGCATTCTTTTGAAATTAAATTGAAAGAATGCAGCAGTTTTTTCGACTGCGGTAAACCTCATTTTACAAGGAATAATGCCTTTTTTTGAAAAGAGGTGTTATTGAATGCAAATGGGGCTTTTTCGAAAAAAGGCTTTATTGAATGCAAATGGAGCTTTTTCGAAAGAGAGCATCCAGATTGCCTGGGTGCTCTCTTTCAAAAAAAACGGCTCGCTTTTTTGAAATAAGTGGTTGCAGTCTAGATGTTCTCTTTCGAAAGAGGCTTGCAGTCTAGACGTAGCCTTAGAGGGAATACTACTTCTGGATGTATACTGAAAATTTATGTTTTTGAGGTCTATGAGTTGAGGCTGGTCACCAGAAGGTGAAAAGCAACTTTGTCTGGCTGTATGTAGGCTGAGTAATTATTCACTGAGAAAATTCTAATTAAGTAATTGCAAAGTCTCCAGAGGAGACTCTATCCAAGAAAACCAAACAATAGGGGATACCTGTTTACTAGTGAGATGCTTGAAACTATTTTGGGAGGTCCAGAGGTATCCTGCACCAGTTATCCTTCATCTAGGGAATAAGCTGCCAGCTTGCTTGACTTAGGAGGATCACATTTGGTCTGGGTGCTTCAAGCTGGGAGAGCTATCCTTTGTGAGACAGAGGAATGTTTGGTTGTCTAAGTTTAACCTTTAGGAAGTGTGTGGTGATTTTACTTTTACGTAATCTTTGTTTACATTAATTCTGCTTGATGCTTCTCAAATTTCCATTCTTTGTGAATGAAATTCTACTTATTTTCACTGTATATGCACCTAAGAGCGATGTGTTAAATGGATCAGTGATGCTGAGGTGAAAATAGTAAGGTGGTAAGTAGTAAACCTGTGAATTCTGGGAGTGTCCAGTGGAACAGGGGCTGGACCTTCTGGGAATATGTAGAGGGTGTGATGATTGAAGCATGCCTATTGCTTATCTGCAGGACAGCAAAGCTGGGTCCGGGTGAGAAGGGTGTGCTTGCATTTCCTGTGTCTGGCAGAGTCAGGAGCTGACACCTGGCAGGCATAGAGAATGCTTCCTCATGCTAAGGGCAGGTGGTAGTGAGATACCTCACAACCCTGCATACCCGCAGAAAGTGTTATGAAGAGTCTGTAGCACTTCAGAGAAGGTGCTTGGCTCTTTGTTAATGATGGCCCATTGATCAAAGTTCACTAGACCTATCCTCTGTCTGCTATAAAATCAATGGTCAGATCTCATTCTCCAATTTGCTGTGCATCTGAGTTTGGGGACTGAGCAGAATCATAAGGCAAAGGTTAAAGAACAACCAGCAGAGGAAGTCTGGGTTGTCAATGCTCATAGTTCTCAATAGGGAAATAATCTTCCTATGACACCTGAATATTGGAATGGTTACAACAGAGAACAAGGAAGGGAAAAAACTCTCAAGCCCCAACCAAAAATTCTTTCAATAAACCAGCTCTTGTTTTACACACAGTTCCTCAGAACATCTCTGGAGCAGATAAATGACAATGCCTGGAGCAGTCAGCTAAGCTTTGAGTTGAGCCAGCAGATGGCCAGCTATGCCAGCCCCTCCAAAGAGAAGGTTTGTTCTCTGTTAAGGTTTAGTTTCTAGTTAATTGCTCTTGGAATTCTTGTTGGAGGGCTGCGTGAGACTTCTCTCTGCTTCATTGGTTTTTTTTGTGTATAAAATTTGTGTTTGCTTGTTCCCTGCTCTTCCCCTCCTGGCATTTGCTTGGAGCAACTATTGGTACTGAATTGTTCCCTAACTGGGTGGCGGAAGATGATGGGATGTGTCTGCAGCAGGGGTGCTTGGTCTTGGCTCGGTTGTTTTTTCCTGTGTCAGTGTGTGTTGCTGGGTTGGTTCTATACTGACAAGCATGTGGTATTCTTGATATCTCAATGCTGGCCTCTTTCTTTCAGTCTTTCCTGTATAAGGCACTAGGAATTTGCTTGGCAGTTTGTCAGGACCTGGTCCATATTAAATCACAGATTCAGAAGTTTCTGAAGACAGCAGATTACATGGAAGCCCCTGATAGACTGGTAAGGACCCTGTCCCTCTCCCTACCTTATCATGTACCCTCTGAATGTCCCCTGGGCAACTCAGCTCTCAGTTGTCCTGGGACAGATGCCATTTTGCTTCATGTCCTCTTTGTTGCTATTTCACTCACCCTTTGCTCCCCCCTCCCATTGGCACTTTACACTACTTTGGGTGAAAGGAATTGACTTGTGGGGTCTATTGGGCACCTGGTCAGATTCACTAACCAATATTTTTCTTGAGTAACAGGGAGTCATTTCCATCCTTGCATTCTCTGCCGAGAGCCACTTGGACCTCATCTTGAACATACTTCAGGAGTTTGGGGCAGCAATGAACAAAGTTAAGATTTCTGGGTTTATTGGTCGCCTGAAGGTAAAGGAGCCAGGGGGTTCTCTCAAACTTCCTCTCCCTCTAAACTAGAGACAGTATCTCCTGCCCCCGGTAGAGTCTCATTGGTCAGCTAACACTGTCCCCCAATGGATGTGCTCTGTGTGATGCTTACATTTAAGTAGAGAGGAGCACAGTCTGGATCCGTGGTTCTCTCAACTGATTTTTAGCATCTGATGTTTCATGGCTTGAATGCCTCTCCTATGCACAGTGTGTAGGAACTATACCAGTTAATTATATGGAAAAGTGTTGAATGTATTTGTAGCTGTTTTTTAAATCCAGGTTAGTAGCTGTAAAGGAGGAGGTGTTGCAAGCAACATGTGACTAACCAACCTGCTCTCTGGACAACTGTTATGGACCCTGTGCTCTAGAGCAGTGGTTCTAAAACTTTCCACACTACTATACCCATTTTAGAAATCTGATTTG
Source organism: Pelodiscus sinensis (assembly GCF_049634645.1). Taxonomy (NCBI): domain Eukaryota; kingdom Metazoa; phylum Chordata; order Testudines; family Trionychidae; genus Pelodiscus; species Pelodiscus sinensis. Next base: position 317,423,948 of record NC_134711.1, read on the forward strand.
TCTAGTGTGCCCCAAGTTTCACCTCATTTTAAACCTTCTTTCTTAGAAAATCAGGCATAAAAATACAAAAAAGTGTCACAACACACTATTACTGAAAAATTGCTTAATTTCCCATTTTCATATGCCATACCAATTAAAATAAATTAATTTAAATATAAATATGTTCCTTACATTTCAATGTGCAGTATATAGAGCAGTGTAAATAGGTCATTGTGTGTATGAAATTTTAGTTTGTAACTTTGCTAGTGCTTTTTAGGTAGTCTGCTCTAAAACTAGGCAAATATCGAAATGATCTGATCTGTCCCCCTCGAAAACTTCTGCGTACCTTTGGTTGAGAACCATTTATCCAGAGGATAAAACAGCATATTAGGTCTCTTGGCCACCATTGCCAGATTTGCTGTTTACTCACTGTGCAGATTTAGGCATATCATTTAGCACCTAATTCTGTGCCTATCAGTGTCAATGACAAATCTCCCATTTATTTCACTGGGGTAGGGTCCAAACTTTGGGCTCTCTGTGTCAGAATTATCCAATCAGTATGTTTGAGACACCAATACCTCTCTGCCTCACGCAGTTATGGTTTTGCTTAAATACATTTTTCAAGTACAAGCTATTATCGCTGCCAAAAGCAATTCCTCAGTCAGCAACAGATCAGAATTTCAAGGCAAAATGAATCAGAAGTAATTGTCTCTTGTGACATTTCCAATTGTCCAGGACTACCATTATGGGAAAAGAGCCAAGACCCGCAGCACGCTGATGCTGACATACAGCAAAGTGGCTATGCATGCTCCAAAAGAGCAACTTCTGTCTCGGGTGGAGGCAGACATCACAGAGAACATCCTACACCATTATAGAACCGGTTGCCAAGTAAGAGTTTTTGCATAAGTGTTGGGGATATTATTCTGAAGTTAGATCAGTGCCTCCACTGGACCTGAGTTTACTAAGAGAGGGCTTATTTTTCTAAAAATCTCCTTTGAACAACCGTTTGTCATGTGCATCAAATCTAAAACCTTCATGGATGGAGTGTGAGCTGTAACAAATATCTTATTTGTTGCTGTTGTTTGTATTTTCTCTAGTTTTTCTGTGTTCTTCTGAAATTCTCTAGGTCACAGTTACATAGTATTTCAGATGCAGTCACACTCAGGCTGTGCAGTATAACTCTCTAAGGCTATGTTTACACTGTGAACCTATTTCAGGGTATCAGAAGTATCCCGAAATAGCTATTCCGCATCTTTTGAGTGCGCCCGTTATTTTGAAATCTAACGGGCTCACTATCCCAACATCCCTGTAAACCTTGTTCCACAAGGGTTAAGGGACTTTTTGGAATAGTGCTTCATTTCAAAATTTGTTGCTGTGTAGACAATGCCAAATTTCAAAATAAGCTATTTCGAGGTAAGGGTGACCTGTCGATGCACCTTAATTTCCTTAATATGTATGAGTATCTAGCTCTACCTCTTGCTACTCAAGGGAGAATAATGCTAGCTTGTATTTAGTTTATTTGCTATCACTGTTTCTTGGACTATCTACTTCCCTTTCCCCATATCTGTCTTCCTATTTGTCTGCCTGCTCATTATTTCTGCTCCTTAGATATATGGCTGTCCACTTGCCAGCCCTGATTCTGGTCTCAGTGCATAGTTCTAATCTCTCCACATCACTTTGCCATTCCAGTCTACTCTGTCTAAGGCTATGTCTAGGCTGCAGTACTTTTCCGGGATACCAGAGGTATCCCAGAAAAGTAATGCCGCATCCACTTTTTGGAAAAGTGGATGCGTTCTTTCACCATCCCTGTAAACCTTGATTTATGAGGAAGGAAGGGATGGCTTGAAAGAGCAGGTTTTTCCAAATTTCGAAAAAGCCTTTTTTGAAAGAAAAGCAGAGAAAGATACAGACTTTGCGTATCTTTTTCAGACTTTGTAGTCTAGACTTAGCCTAACTGAGACTCTCATTGTCAAAAAAAGTTGATCACAAATGAACCAAGTTGACATTTTCCAGTAGTTCACAAATACAAATATTAAGAACTATGGCCCCTGATATTGTCCACTGCAATACACCCAGACTGGGCACATTTCCTGCTTTTTTGGAAGATTCAGTAATAGTGATTTCTCTCTACTTCATATTCATTAACCAGGATATTTGTAGAATGTGAATAATGTGGCAGAATAGAAATTGCTAGTAGCGGTTTTACATTTTGTTTTTCAGGTGTTGGGGATCAATGTTGCGAACAAGGTAAATTCTAAATAATCTGCCCTCGTATCTTGTGCATTTACTATGCACAAGTTTCTTGTTTAAATTGCATAAGATTTGTTTTCCCTCCCACATCAAGCAGGAGTCATGACTACTCTGTGTAAATGGACCTGGGTTTACTTGATCAACCTGGGCCTTTTCTTTTTCTGAGATGGGTGTAGAGCTGGGGTTCTCTGTCTTCTGGGGTCTGCAGACACTTGTCCTGAGTCTAGATCTAATTTCTACTCTTCTGGAATCTGATTCTCTCAGTTTCTCACCCACATCCTCTTGTTTTTCCTGGAAATGTAGGACATGGACCTGAAATTAACCCTCATCCAGAATGCAACAGAGATTAGCTGTGCAGTTTTGAAGACTGGAGACTCCCAGGCATTTGAATTCTCTTACAAACTGGAGCTCCTTGCTTACATGATGGTGAGTGATTAGGAACTTTGAAGCCTGAGCTACAAGGGATTTTGTTATTATGTAATGAGACTGATTGTCCGGGTAGATGTTATTCTTTCCATTGGCTGTAGCTATACTACTGCAGTGTCATGATTTACCTGCCTGGCACCCAGAATGCTGGGTCCACTGTGCTTGGCCGGGATGCTGGCATATTGTGGGCTGTAACTGGAAGGAATGGATAGTGTCTGATGAGTTACCAGGATACAGCTTGCTGACCTGTGTATAGCAGATGACTCTACGGTTCATTTCTGAGGCAGAGAGCCACTGAAACAGTGTCTGTTTCTTACAGGTCTGGCATAAAGCCCTGTTTCAGAAGGTGAGGGGGAGGCTTCTCTGCCTTTCAAACCCACTTCCTATTTTTATGTCTCTGTTCATGCATTTCAGGACTTCATTAAAAAGGAACCATTGGATTCCCTGGTGTCTCCAGTTCGTTACAAGGCAATTTTTGCGATTGGACAGCTGTGGTAGGATATTCTATGCCAGATTTCTTGGCACTGTGATGTCTTCTCATTTGTTAATTCATGAGTGTCAGGTTGGGAGCAGGCTGATGCTCACATGGTGTTTTTGTTTTGAGGGTTTGAATGCGTCATGTCTGTTTGGAGATTTGTGCTTGAAAGGCACAAGAGTGGAGGTTGTGGGGCATGCCATACTACGGAGAAGAGTTCAGGTGGGGATGGAGGTGTCTGGCTAGCTGGCAGGGGGAAGGAAGCTGGTGGATTTCTCTAAAAAGGGAATTGAAGTTTTAGCTTTACTTCTAGATGAGCAAATAATTAACAGAGGTACAAAGAGGTGCACAGCTGCAAAGTGAAGGGCTGTTTGCATTTGGGGTTCTAGATTGGGATAATCTTTATTCATTTAACCCATTTTTTACTTGGCTATGGTATTGAATCTAACACGTGACTTCTCTTTCTGTCTTCTGACAGCAAACTCAAACCATCTCTGACCCTGGAGGAAAACCGTGAGATCCTTGATCTGTCTTTCAAAAGTGTATTTCCCCTTCCTCCCTTGGAGAAGATGAAAGAGGAAGGCAAGAAACTAGAGGATACTCTGCACATAGAGGTATATGACACCAATTCCCCTCTGGCAGACTCCACTGAGATCTCTGCCCAGCAAGCACTGGGTGATAGCAGCCACACACGGCCTCCCTGCAAAGTCATGGCTAACTTCACCTCCACCTCCCGCAGAAATTATCTGGTGTTGAGCCTCGCTCCTTCTCTTCTGGTTTCAGTTGCTGTATGAGTGCTCCTTAGAAGCCCTTAGTGAGCTAATGAAGATCCTGCTTGAGGAAGAACCAACCCCAGACTGGTTCCAGGAAATGTTTCATGTGAGTAGCCCATAGGACCAGGGTGATAATTGTTTCTTGTGTTATAGCAGGGATGATGCACAAGATTCTGTTGTGGATGAATTTTCCGCAGCGGGTGAATTTTAGGGAGAAAGCATCAATTTTTTCCTGAAGTAAGTGGGAATGTGTCCCATTGAAATCCATGGGAGCTGTTCTATTTTATGCCAGTGGTGGACTGAGATCTAGTTTTTCCAGTATAGTTAACACTACATGGACAGGAAAGAAAATCATCAGTGCAGTAACCAAATTCAAGAGGACCGGCGAGAACTGATCACCTCTTGTAAAAGGAATGAATTAGTATTGAGTTAAGCTCTGTGTATGGAAACTCATTCACCAAAGACTTCCTGCTCTTCAGACATAAACAGAATAGTTTGAAGAGCTGAGGGGAGGGGAGTTAGGTGCAACGTTGGTATGAAAATAAAGTTATAAAAGGAGCTGGGCTGGGGAGACTTCTCTGCTCTAAATAAAAAGAAATGCTCCTCTCTGTCATTTGCCACTCAGCATGGGAGAAGCTGTCCAGGAAAGAGAACACAGCACCAGACCCCAAACTGTATGCAATGTGCTAGACAGCTGCCATCAGACAGTCTACAGAAGCCCTCACATACACAGAGCCAGACTCATCTCTCATGTAACTCCTTTGGCTTTGATGGAGTTACGTACACCAGAGGTGAATCTGGTCCCTGGGACTTGTATATACAAGGGTCTCTTTTTGGAGACATATAAATCTTTTGCTATATGGAAGTTAAATGCTTTGGAGAGGGATTTTAGTGACAATCAAACCTATTTAAAAGAAACGTTTGGGAGGGATTTTCTGGTACTAACTTTGTCCATTCTCCTGCTTTGCCAACAGCTACTGGAGACCTGGCTCAGTTCAGGGAAGGAGTGGGAGAGAGAAAGGGCCTTGCAGGCCAGTGTCTGGCTGCTAACTGCCTATCAGGAGATAGTTAAGAGCACAGTGAGTATAGTTCTACTCTTCCTTGAGCTGACTTCCCCGATTATATCAAATCTGACATTCAACGTGAATGCATGAGAAATTCTACTAGGCCTGCAGCTGGGGCCTCAAAGTGACTAAGATCCCTCTGCTTCCATAAGAGAAAGGTTTCCATAATAGTGCTGTGACAGCACTCAGGCCAGACTGTAAGAAACAGGGCAGGCAGTTCCCCAGACTAGTGATTTTATAATTAGATTCACCAAACCAGTAAGAAAAGAGCTTCTACTCTGGTTAACAAAATACCAAACAATAGTACCCTTTAGGCATTCCAGACCTTGGTTCCCATCTAGACAACTAAGTCTAATATAATCACCAATCACAAAGGACTAGACACTTATCCTTAGGTTAATATGAATCACAGGTCTTCCCTAAATATCAGCCAATCCTTAATAACCGAATATAAGATTTGTTGTTAAAAGGAAAAAGAAGAGAGTTACAAATGGTTAAGTGATAGATATTTGTTAAAATGACTTTCACTTTTCATAGTTCAGGATCACAACCATGGTGGAATAAACGGCTGGCGTGTAAAAGTCTCTCTGGAATCATGCTAACCGGTCAACATCCAAAGCCAGTTTAGATGCAAAGGCTGTTAGTTTTTCCATGCGTTTCCCAGACTATTCCAAATAATTATTTGAAAGATCTATGTCCTATGGCTTACACGTCCCCTGTTCAAAGTTTAAGCAGACTGGAGAGAGAAGATCAGTCCCATAACTTGTCTTTTATAGCTATTCTAGCCGGTTGGCAAGCCTCCTCACAGAAATTGTCTAAGCAGGATCTCTCCCTGAGAAAGAATAGGTCATGCAGATCTCCTGTCGTACTTTGTTTTGAAGTTAATTTTCTATTTCCTATGCATACACTGGTAAATGGGTGATGGTCATTCACATAAGGTAATTAGCCGATCGTGGTCTTCCATTACAACACAGATAGTTAAGCTGAAGGCAATGTAAAAAATATTTTCTTGTACTATCTTATATCTTTGATCTTAAGGTTAACTGAAGACAGTTGCATATAATTAAGGCAATTAAGACATGAAAAGGAATTGGAATCTACAAGCTAATTTCGTTATGTTAAACTTCTAGCAAGATATAAATACAGACAATAATACATAACATCTACCTTTCATATCTATTACCAAAATGCATGATGTTGGTGATCGCTAGTCTAGGACTTTTCTTTGGGTACGTCTAGACTACAGGGTTTTGTCGACAGAAGTTTTGTCGACAGTATCTGTCGACAAAACTTCTGTCGACAAAGAGCGTCTAGACACATTCAGTTCTGTCGACAAAGCAAGCTGCTTTGTCGACAAAACCCTGTAGTCTAGACACAAGCCTACATGCAATAACACCTTCTGTCGACAGAACTCTGTCGACAGATGGTGTTATGCCTCGTAAAATGAGGTTTACCAGCATCGACAAAACTGCTGAGTTCTGTCGACGTTATGTTGACAGAACTCAGCGGTAGTGTAGACGCAGGTATAGTTTTGTCGACAAAAGTCCATTTTTGTCGACAAAACTCAGTAGTCTAGACACACCCTTTGAAATAACTTATAAGTGACTTGTCTTGATACAATTGCAGTGCCGCTTGTTAAGTTATTGTGGGTCACACATAGGTTGGCTGTGTCAGTGTCATAGATGCATTCTTATACTCTCAGGCTGTTAAAGTTGAATTTCTATTTCTATTTAATCAGATAAGAACATAAAAAATAAATGGCCATTCTGGATCCCCCAGACAAATGGTTCATGTAGCCTGTCTTCTGACAGTGGTGGGTGTTATATGCATCAGAGGGAACAAACAGAACAAGGCAATTGTTGAGTGATCTCTCCCCTGTTGTCCAGTCCCAGCCCCAGCCCCAGGCAGTCAGAGATATAGGGACACCCATATCATGCATCTCTGATCCTCTTATATGGCTCTATCATACCCCCCTGTAAGCATCTCTTTTCTAAGATGAATGGTCCCAGTCCTTTTAACTTCTCCTTGTATGAGTTGTCCCATATCCCATATCATTTTTGTTGCTTTTCTCTGAACTTTTTCCAATTATAACCTAACTTTATTTAAGTTGGAGGACTACAATTGCTTGCAGTATTCAAGGTGTGGGTGTACCATGGATTTGAAACAGTGGCATGATGATATTTATCGTATTATTATTCATCCCTTTTCCTAGTGGTTCCTAACATACCATTAGCATTTTTAACTGCAGCTGCGTGTTGAACAGATGTTTTTAGAGGACTATCCACAATGACTCTGAGATTTTTCTTGAGTGCTACAGCTAATTTAGACCCCATCAATTTGCATGTACAACAAGGATTATGTTTTCCAATGTGCCGTACCCAGGTACAGTAATGGAGTTCACAATAAGGAAGGCAAATAATGTCCAGTATAGCCGGAGAACTTTCATTCTTCATTCTTTTTTAATTAGCCTCAGGAAACTTTTGATCACTTTGGATCTCTGATTGGGCTATTAGCACCATATACCTGTGCTTCAATTACCTCATCGCGTCAGTGGGTGGTTGACTGTATCAACTGTCTGCTCAATATACAAGGTGAGGAGACCATGAGCAGGTGTAAGTAACCCTTCACTTTCTTTCATTGTTGTAATGACCATTTTTTCCATCTGTAATTCTTTCTGTCTTGTTAGCGACACTTATATAACAGAATGATTGGGGCCTTGTAAGTACATTGCTGGAAGAGAACTGCACAAATAATAAATAATCTGCAAATATTAGAGGGTGGACAAAATATAGCACACAGGCCAGATCTGCTCTTCTCCCCAGAATTTCTGTCTGGAGCGCTCAGCTGATTAGCAAGCATGCCAGCAGCATGTGTTCAGCTGCCCCTCTCCGACCTTGCTCCATCCTATCTGCTGCTAGTGGTGTGTGGAGGGGAGGTGAGCAGGGAGACGTGCAGAAGTCAGGGTGACCCCTTTGCCCCTGTCATCATCTCTGCAGAGCAGAGTTTGGGGAGAGGAACACATACAATAGTGCTGCTCCAGTCTGAAGTATGGTGAGTAATGGAGTGCCTATCTAAAGAGGCAGTGCACTGTTGCTAAGATTTCTCTGGCAGCCAGCATGTCCCTCTCTCTCTCTCTCTCTCTCTCTCTCTCTCTCACACTCACACACACACACACACACACACATTGTCTCACACACACTCTCTCCCCCGCCATATGCCCATATGCCCCCCCTCTGCAGAGTGGGGTGGGGAGAGGGAGATGACAGAGCAGGACAGCTTTCCCTTAAAGAGACAGTTCATGATTTAGAAGTGAGTGAAGAGCCTGGGTTTCCTACCTAAGCTGTTGGTCAGCCCCATCTCTTTTACAATGAGAGTTCAGTGGAGGGATTCTCCGCCAAATCAGAACCTCAGATCAATCTACATGAGTTGTGCTTGACTATGAGATTAGATTTAAATACTGAGAGCAGAGTGGCTACTGAAACCAGATATACAGAGAAAGATGCTCCACACAGAATACAGTGCCTGTTTAATCCTGTATGAATCACAATGAATCACATGCCATTACCGTTAACTTTCAGACATAGGGGCTACGTCTAAACTACATCCCTTTTTCGGAGGGATAAGGGATCTTTCGGAAAAGGCTTAATTTTCCGCAAGATCAGCATCTAGACTGGCGCTTTTCTCCAGCAAAGCTCCGTGCCGAAAAAAGCTGCAGCCATTTTTATGCTAATGAAGCAGGGGAGATTTAAATCCCCGCTTCATTAGCAATTGCGATACGTCTAATTTACATCCCTTTTCCGAAAAAGGGATGTAGTCTAGACATAGCCTGATGGTAAAATTCTGACTCCATTAAAGTCAACAAGAATTTCGTCATTGGCTTTAGTGGGGCCAAAATTTCACACAGAGCTGGTAATAACATACCCCATAGATCCTCCTGTATGATTATCTATGGATCAGAGGTTCAGTTTTATTAAATGTTGCCATACTTTTTCTCCTTTTCTCTATCCTAGGTCAGTGCACAAACCTGGGGTCAGCAGAGGAGGAGCTGAGATGTCTCCGTGAGGCACTAACAACTCCAGACCCTGAGGCTCTGTTTCAAGCATCTTGTGAAATGGCTAAGGTAACAGACACTAGGTGACTGTCCTAGTGGCTGTGCACCATTCATTTTCCCTTGTCCAGAGGACTGGAAAAGGGCAAATATAGTGCCCATCTATAAAAAGGGAAATAAGAACAACCCAGGAAACTACAGTCCAGTTAGTTTAACTTCTGTGCCTGGGAATATAATGGAGCAAGTAATTAAGGAAATCGTCTGTAAACACTTGGAAAGTGGCAAGGTGATAGGGAACAGCCAGCCTGGATTTGTAAAGAACAAATCATGTCAAACCAATCTGATAGTTTTCTTTGATAGGATAACGAGTCTTGTGGATAAGGGAGAAGTGGTGAATGTAGTATACTTAGACTTTAGTAAGGCATTTGATACAGTCTCGCATGATATTCTTATCAATAAATTAGGCAAATACAACTTGGATGGGGTTACTATAAGCTGCGTGCATAACTGGCTGGATAACCATACTCAGAGAGTAGTTATTAATGGTTCACAATCCTGCTGGAAAGGCATAACAAGTGGGGTTCCACAGGGGTCTGTTCTGGGACCGGCTTTGTTCAATATCTTCATCAACGATTTAGATATTGGTATAGAAAGTACGCTTATTAAGTTTGCAGATGATACCAAGCTGGGAGGGGTTGCGACTAATCTGCAGGATAGGGTCATAATTCAAAATGACATGGACAAATTGGAGAAATGGTCTGAGGTAAATAGGATGAAGTTTAAGACAAATGCCAAGTTCTCCACTTAGGAAGGAACAATCAGTTTCATACATACAAAATGGGAAGCGACTGTCTGGGAAGGAGTACGGCAGAAAGGGATCTAGGGGTTATAGTGGACCACAAATTGAATATGAGTCAGCAGTGTGATGCCCTTGCAAAGAAAGCAAACATGATTCTGGGATGCATTAACAGGGGTGTTGTGAGCAAGACATGAGAAGTCATTCTTCCGCTCTACTCTGCGCTGGTTAGGCCTCAATTGGAGTATTGTGTTCAGTTCTGAGCACCGCATTTCAAGAAAGATGTGGAGAAATTGGAGAGGGTCCAGAGAAGAGCAACGAGAATGATGAAAGGTCTAGAGAACATGACCTATGAGGGAAGGCTGAAGGAATTAGGTTTGTTTAGTTTAGAAAAGAGAAGATCGAGGGGGAACATGATAGCAGTTTTCAGATATCTAAAAGGGTGCCATAAGGAGGAGGGAGAAAACTTGTTCATCTTGGCCTATGGGGATAGAACAAGAAGCAATGGGCTTAAACTGCAGCAAGGGAGATTTAGATTGGACATTAGGAAAAAGTTCCTAATTGTCAGGGTAGTCAAACACTGGAATAAATTGCCCAGGGAGGTTGTGGAATCTCCATCTGTGGAGATATTTAAGAGTAGGTTAGATAAATGTGTATCAGGGATGGTCTAGACAGTATTTGGTCCTGCCATGAGGGCAGGGGACTGGACTCGATGACCTCTCAAGGTCCCTTCCAGTCCTAGTATTCTATGATTCTATGATTGTTTTATGCTTTTGTGATGTCTTTCCACACTTGGAGCGAGCTATGGGAGTGAGGCATTCATGGGTAATTAGTAACATGCTTTTCATAGGTATATGCTATGAATGCCATGTAAAAAACAGATTCCAGACAGTTGCATGAACATACCCATGCATGTGCACGCGCACATCCATCCATCCATCCATCCATCCATCCATCCATCCAGGGGGGAAATATGTGAGCAGGATATCAAGCTGAGAAACCAGTCTTGGCACCTTGTATGTTTACCTGAACCTATATTTGTGTGCATGCATCTCTTTGCATATTTTTATATTTTGTGAAAAGATGTCATGTACATAATAGAATATAAACTGGAAATTTACATCCTGTTTGTCCCATACAATGTTGTGCTAACTGTACAACCTAAGATCTAACCTGATATTATTAGTGTAGAATAGAGATGTGGTAGCTAGAAAGATTACAGAGAAAATTTTAATTGCAACTGCCTTGCCAGATATGAGCCCAATTAGCAATTTGCTGATGAATACATTATTTTCCTATACAGCTCTTAGGCCTCCTTTCTTAAAAGTACTGGAGCCGACTATCATTGCAATCTTTCCTGTTTTTGATCTGTCCACAGGTGGTTAGTAAGTACTTTCCCTCTGAACAAGCCACAGATTTTATTGAGGCCATACTGGATGGTATGCTGTCTGCTAGCCCCTCCTGTGCCACAGCAGCCGGTCTGTGGATGAAGATCATCCTGAAGGAGTGTGGAGGTGCCATGCTGGATGAGGTAAAATAGAAGCTGGAGAGATTTTTCTGGCTAACCTGCAGGCTTTCAGGTCTTTGCCATCATTTGCAGTGAACACAAGTCTTGCTGTTTCTCCCTCTGGGATTGGAAGGTAATTCCATCTGTGTTCCTATCCTGAGTCAGGCAACGGGGGAATCAACAGCAGAAGACAGAGATAATCTAATGGTACATCTGCACTAGCTCGTTAGTTCGAGCTAGGTAGGGTAATGAGGGCAAGCGGATTTGCAAATGAAGCCCGAGATTTAAATATCCCGGGCTTCATTTGCATGTTCCCTGGTGCCACCATTTTTAAATCCCCCTTAGTCCGAACTCCGTGCCCACTGCTACATGCGGCATGGACTAGGTAGTTCAAATTAAAGATCCTAATTCGAACTACAGTTACTCCTCATGGAATTAGGATCTTTAATTAGAACTACCTACTCCGTGCCACGTGTAGCTGCAGGCATGGAGTTCGGATGAAGGGGGATTTAAAAATGGCAGAACCCGGGAACATGCAAATGAAGCCTGGGATATTTAAATCCTGGGCTTCATTTGCAACTCTGCTTGCCCTCATTACTCTACCTAGCTCAAACTAACGAGCTAGTGTAGCCGTACCCCAAGGGAAAAGGAAGATGCTTGATTAGTTGTCTATCTTGTTGTCACAGTTTCCAGCCATGAAAGGCTTGGAAAAATTAGACTCCGAGTAAAATGCAAAAAGAGAATATCCGGCCCCAAGAGACAAGCTAAGTGAACTACATCTTAGGGCCTCAGATAATGAGGGGTCTCTAAAAATACCCCAAAATTACTAGTTTTTACTTGCCTCTTTGCCTATGTACTGATAGATAGATAGACAGATAGACAGATAGATAGATAGATAGATAGATAGATAGATAGATAGATAGATAGATAGATAGATAGATAGATAGATAACTTGATTATTTCTATTTTCATTGTCCTTTCTGTTAGAATAATACATGTTTTTTTGGAAATGCAATGAGGCCTCTTTAACTTGACATAGCTTAGGGCCTCAGCATGTCTTAACCCGGTGTTGCAGCCAGGTATGGGCAGAGATATGTATAATTTTTGTGGGTTAAATCTATGCAGCCATGTCTAAATACTTGTTTTTTGAAGGGAGGATTTTCTACAAGAACAGCAAATTGCTAAACGACTAAATAAACGTTTTGGTTCTGCAGAATGAATGGAGAGAATGGAAAAGGGACATTTTTTCTGGTTTTATTCTGTCCAGGTGCCAGATATCCTGAGTATAATATACATTCACATGCCTACCATCAAGCAGGGTAGCTTGAGGCAGTTCCTGGTGGAGGCAGTGTCCATTCTAGGTCACCATCACCTAGAGGCAGTGATCTTCAGCCTCCTCATGAAACGTCTGCCGATGGACAGGTATATACTGCTCCTTACAGTGTTCATTTTGGTAACCATGGATCCCACAGCTTCACTGGAAGATGTAAGGCTTCATTTAAGCCACAGACAGTTTGAGATAATTCCTAATGGTTAATAGCTTGGGTCTTTCTGCAGAAAGGTCCAAGACCATGTCAAGGTGGGTGCAGGGAGAAATTAAGTGTCATTCTGTTTCCATTAATTAATAGTTGCTTTGGCATCCTAAAGACTTCCCTTTACTGGCATCACTGGAGTGGAGTTTGGCCTCTCCAGACCCCTGAACTAACATCACCCTGGAAATTGCCAGTGACTGTTCGTTTTCTGGTAGCATGAAAGCTTCAAATCCAAATTCCTGGCTGATTAGCAAGGATAGGGCACCAGGCTTTTGGTATCAGCAAGGGTATGGCTGCTGGAATGGAATTGTCATTCTTGGTACTTAAAGACAGGGTGGTAAGCATATCTATCATTTCATTCAAACATCCCTAGCTGAATTATCAGTCATCAGTGCAGGAATCTAAGAACATGAGAACGGCTGTAGTGGGTCAGACCAAATGTCCATCTAGCCCAGGATCCTGTCTTCAGACAGTGGCCAATGCCAGGTGCCCCATAGGGAGTGAACAGAACATGCCCATTCTGGCAAATAGAGGCCAGGGAATGCCATTTGTGAAGAGGTCATGGGCTAGCCACAAATATTTGTTCTCATAGTTGTACATCCAGTTAGTAGGAAGATCATTTTTCTTTCTTCAACTTGTCTCCCAGGCCGTAGATCTTTGGGCATCACATGCTCATGATTCCATATCTACTGAGAAGTAGGAAAACAGGAACTGTGATTAGAGCTCTGTGTCCTTTCCTTCTGAAGTCTAGCATTAATGGTTATGGTGCAGTAAGACTAGGGTTGTGTCTATACAGCACCCTAAACTTGAAATAAGATGCACAATATGCACTCTGCAAATTGCGTATCATATTTTGCATAGCCTATTTTGAAATGTGGCGCTTCTACACAGCACCAAATGTCGAAATAATGTGCTATTTCAAGCTATCCCTTATCCCTCATGCAACAAAGTTTATTGGGATGGCAAAATAGTGTGCCCATTATTTTGAAAAATATTTCAAAATAACGGGCTGCTTGTGTAAATGTGGGGTAGCTATTTCGGGATACCTCCAGGATCCCCAAATAGTCATGCACTGTAGAAATGTAACCTGAAATGTAACTTAACTTAGTTCTGTAACTAGAAACTCAATATGTAAAACATGAGGACCATATAAGGAGGACAGCACTCTGAACTTGCTCATCATAGGCAGGGCTTGACAAATAATACAATCTACTCACCCATGGCGTGTAGATTGTAACCTGGAAGAGCCAGGTTCGGGCGATCTGTGCATGCGCAGATCGCCGGACAGCGCGGTTGGTGAGCCCTGATCATAGTCAAGGAGAAAATTTGTTCTTTACTTGAATATGATGCATATAGTCAGAGCCACAAAAGTCTCCAGGGGTCACATATAACTTATGTTAAATTGCAGTGACACCACTGAGCTGTGGAGATCTCTGGGGACAGATCCCTTGCTCGCCCCTCAAGTCCTGAAGGTCCTAATAGAAAGAATAAAGACTCCAACAAGCCAAGAAGGAAGCATGACCTCAGAGACAGAAACTGACCTGCATTTAGCAGCTGCTGAACCTCTCACAGTAAGTTAGACGACAGACATGTATTTCTCTGCCTTGTGACACACATGCTGATGGAAAGCTAGATGAGTGGTATAATATTGTCATATGGGCACTTCTTTTCTGAAGTACTGTTTCCTGGATTCCAGCTGTGCTTTCTGTGGAACAACAGATGGCAGATTTAGAGTATGTGGCTGATTCACTTAATAATATCTGGCAATTAGAAAGTCTTTGAATCAGATTTCTTACAGTGCTTTGCAAATGTTTTGTGCAACTCATAACATGCCTTGATAGGTCGTACACATTTTTACAGATATGGAACGCTAAGGCACACATGGAGTGAATTGCTCTCGGTCATTCATCAAGTTAGTGACAGGAGTGGGAATTTAGTCCAGCAGGTATCAGAAGGGGAGAGAGTGTGATAGTGTTAGGAAGAGACCTCTTCTTTTACCATGCTCTCCTTTCAGGCAACATGTGCCATCTTTGAAGTGGTGTCAGCATTGCAGTTGAGCAAAACTGTGCAGGAGCTGTTCCCGGAGTTGTTCACTGTTCTTCTGCAGCAGATCAGCCAAACCCTAGGACAAAAGATGCCTTTGCCCAGGATGAGCAGCCGAAGGAGGTTATTTAGAAAAGGACAACAACTATGTGAGGGCAACCCTTGCAGGTAATTAGAAGAAAGGGAGCAAAACAAAGAGAATCCCAGTACATTTGTGTGACACTCCCCAGGAGTTCTCAGGGTTATGAGGCACCTTACCATCACCTGCTTTTAATATGAGAAAGTCTTGTTTGTGCTTGCTATAGGTCAGTTCCCTGAAACCACCAACCTCTGGCAACACAAACACTACTATCTAGGCCTCCTCAGGCCTCAGTCTCTTTGTCCTCTCTTTCTGACTACAGCTTAGAGAATCTCTATCAACGGATTCTCCTCTAAGAGAAGTCTCCCTGCATCTCCCCACCAATCGGCTTTCCCCCATCTCTTAGTTTAAAAACTGCTCTACAGCCTTTTAAATGTTTAGTGCCAGTAGTCTGGTTCCACCCTGGTTTAGGTGGAGCCCATCCTTCCTGTATAGGCTCCCCCTCTCCCAAAAGTGTCCCCAGTTCTTGATAAATCCAAACCCCTCTTCCCTACACCATTGTCTCATCCACACATTGAGACTCTGAAGCTTTGCCTGCCTACCTGGTCCTGCGCGTGGAACTGGAAGCATTTCCAAGAATGCCACCATAGAGGTCCTGGATTTCAGTCTCTTTCCTAGCAACCTAAATTTGGCCTCCAGGACATCTCTCCTACCCTTCCCTATGTCATTGAGACCTACATGTACCACGACCACCGGCTCCTCCCCAGCACTACACATAAGTCTATCTAGATGCCTCTAGCATTTTGTCTCTTTTGCTCTCTGTTTCCCTCAAACACTCCTGTGGGTGTCCCTTTAGGCAGATTCCTTATTAATGGGATAATAGGTTTGTTGATTCTATAGCCCCACTCTAGCCAGGCAATCAGGTACATTTCTATCCAATTAGGCTTTCTCTGGGGAAGCTAATTAGTACTAGTAGTTACCAGAGTGCTGACCCCAAGTGCAAGCTCTCAGCACCCTGTCACATCTCGCTGGACATAGGGCCCCAAAATAACCATTAGTGATCACTAATCTCTCTGTGTCCCAGCTTTTGGGGTCTGGTTGTGTATTTTTTCCATATTACTGTACTGTGCTAGTGCCCATACACCTTGCAGATAGGAGAAAGTGACTGCAAAATGTTGTCCATAGCAACACTAGTAATATGAGATGTATGAGACTGAAATACCTCCTGGAATTAAGTCCTTCCAAAAACAGTGGTCCCCAGGATACTGTCAATGGATGAACTGTCAATGAACAACAGACCTGACAAGTAACTGGGGTTTCCTGACTGCTTAGGCTGTGCCTTTCTATTGGTTACTACAGTTCTGTGCCTCTTTTCCCCCAGGCTTTCTATTGAAGCATTAGAGGCTGTGCTTCTCAAGGCTATGAATGAGAAGCTGATAAGAACTCTCTGGAAGCTGAAAACTTGGATGCTTCTTGAAAATCCGCAGACTCACCACGAGGGGGTGTGTTTGCTGGTGAGGTAAGAGATCTAGGAGACAGCACTTCATCCTCAGGGATCGGCAACAAATAGAGTGACTGACAGGGAACTTTCAGGTATAGCTTTGTGCGGGGTGCCCTGGGTGAGAAACACAGAGCTTCCATGCGTTGGTTTTAGAGTTGTATGGTCATAGCAGCTAAGCTTTTGAAGTGCACAGTCTGCCCCATAAGTGGTTCCTTTTGTCTTCCAGGGTTCTGCAAAGATCTGGACTAATAACAGTGGAGATCATACAGAGCCTCCTTCCCTGGGTAAATTCCCCATCAGAAAACCAGCGAGTCACCAGCACAGCTTTCTTTGCTCAGGTATGAGCAGTTCCACCATTAGGCTGTTATCTGTTGTTTACCTTTCTCTGGGGAATTGTACAGTTCAGTTCACAGGAATTCATTTTAGATAGTAGAATGTGTCCTTTATAAGGAAATCTCATAAGGAACTTCATTACACCTTTCTTAATCATTTTCTCTTTGTTATTTTTGGGGCCTATACTAGCCTAGCCTAGCTGCCTATTCTAGTTGCTGGTTAAGAGAGAGTGAGCAAGATATAGATAGGCTACGTCTACATTGGCAAGATTTTGCGCAAATAGGGTATGTCTACACTACAGCACTAATTCGAATTAACTTAATTCAAATTAGTTAATTTGAAATAAGCTAATTCGAATGAGTGCATTTAGACCTAAAAACTAATTCAAATTAGCATTTTGCTAATTCGAAATAGCATGTCCACATTGAGTGGACCCTGAACCGAAGTTAAGGCTGGCCAGAACCAGTGCCGTCAGGGCATCAGGTTAGGACTTAAGGTGTGGAGCTGCTTCCTCAGGCTAGCCGAGGGCTGTGCTTAAAAAGACCTGACCCCCATCCCGGACAGACAGTTCTCAGGATTCCCCGCTTGCATGTCTAACTCGATGGGGACATCAAAGCAGTCCTGTCTTGGAGTGCCCTGAATGCCCACACTCGGCACATTTCAGCACTCGACCATCAGCCCGGCTGCACTTGCCGCAGGCTGCCATCCGGGGGAGGTCAATCAGGGGGCTATCAGGATCCAGGAGGCCCTACAGGAAAGCTTCCACCCCGAGGAGCCCGCAGAGCCACCCCAGTCCTCCCCATCGGGGGCTCGTGCCCCATTCCTCCCTCACCTCCTTCCACTTACCCTTCCCGAGCCCCCTCTTCCTGATGTAAAAAATAAAGGACACGTGTTCAAAAAAAGAAACTCTCTTTATTTAACAAAACTGGGGGCGGGGGGGATTAACCTCTGGGGGACTGGGAAAAGGAGGTGGGAGAGGGGAAGAAAGAGGGTGGGAGAGGGGAGGTAGAAACCTGGGAGGAGGGAGCTGGAAGGGGGAAGCCAGGGGAAGAAGGAGGAGGGGAAGTATAAAACTATGGTACGCCATATCTTCAGAAGTGTGTACAGATGTGGTCTTCTCACCTCAAAAAAGATATGGCCTTAGAAAGGGTTCAGAAAAGGGCAAGTACAATGATTAGGGGTTTGGAACAGGTCCCATATGAAGAGAGGCTAAAGAGACTGGGACTTTTCAGCTTAGAAAAGAGGAGACTGAGGGGGGATATGATAGAGGTCTATAAAATCATGAGTGGTGTGGAGAGGGTGCATAAAGAAAAGTACTTCATTAGTTCCCATAATATAAGGACTAGAGGTCACCAAATGAAATGAATGGACATCAGGTTTAAAACTAATAAAAGAAAGTTCTTCTTCACACAAAGTTCTTCTTGTAGTCAACCTGTGGAACTCCTTGCCACAGGAGGCTTTGAAGCCTAGAACTATAACAGAGTTTAAAGAGAAGTTAGATAAATTCATGGAAGTTGGGTCCGTGGAGTGCTATTAGCCAGGGGGTAGGAATGGTGTCCCTGGCCTCTGTTTGTGGAAGGCTGAAGATGGATGGCACGAGACAAATTGCTTGGTCATTGTCGTCGGTCCATCCCCTCTGGGGTACCTGGTGTTGGCCGCTGTTGGCAGACAGGCTACTGGACTAGATGGACCTTTGGTCTGACCCAGTACGGCCATTCTTATGTTCTTATGTACTAAGCGCAGGGCTCAGGGTCGGGGGTCTCACTGGAACAACTTGATTTTCATGCAAACCTGCTTCTGGGTTTGGATGTGGCCTTTGGTGGCCAGGCTGGCAGCTATCCTGCCCTAGACGGCTGCATTCCTGTGCCTAGTGTGGAGGTCGTGGACGCTGGAGGCCTCCCCCCAAACCTCGATAATGTCCACGATCTCTGCACTAGACCAGGCGGGCGCCTGCCTCTTGTGGCCCTGGGCAGGCTCCTAGGAGCCGCCAGCCTGGTCCTGGGAAGAGGCGGAGGGCTGGGTGGCAGCGGGTGGCTGGCTCATGCCATGCCAGGTGCAGGGTCTGCTGGCTGGGTGCTGGCAGGCTTGCCACTGGCACAGGCACTGTAGCCAGACCATGCCCCTTTAAGGGCTCTGGGGCTGGGAGAGGGGCAGAAAAGTTTCCCTGGTTTGGCCCAGAGTGGCCATCAGGGCAACCTGATTAGGGTTAGCCTCCAACTAGTTCTAATTAAGTGGCTACACAGCCCTTAATTTGAACTACTTAATTCGAACGAGGCGTTACTCCTCGTAGAATGAGGTTTACCTAGTTCGAATTAAGCGCTCTGCTAGTTCGATTTAAATTCGAACTAGCAGTTTGTATGTATAGCCGCTATTAAAGTTAATTCGAACTAACGGCTGTTAGTTCGAATTAACTTTGTACTGTAGACATACCCATACTTGTAACGCAAGAGTTTTTGCGTTAGAATATTTGCGCAAGAGAGCGTCTACACTGGCATGTGCTGTTGTGCTAAGAGGCGCTTTTCTGCAAAATCATCCGTGCCAGTGTAGACGCTCTCTTGCACAAGAAAGCTCCGATGGCCATTTTAGCCATTGGGCTTTCTTGCACAAGAAATTAATGTGGCCTGTCTACACTGGCCTCTTGTGCAAGAACAGTTGCACAGGAGGGCTTTTTCCTGAGCGGGAGCATCATAGTTTTTGCGCAAGAAGCACTGATTTTAGACATTAGAATGTCAGTGTTCTTGTGCAAGAACTCCCCGCCAGTGTAGACTGGCAGCTGCTTTTGCGCAAAATCATGCCAATGTAGATGTAGCCATAGAATTTGAATTACTAGACCTTTTCTGACAATTCCTAGGGCTAATACTGACCAACAGCTCCTGATTTTGGTCTAGCTCAGCAAATCTTCTAAATGAATCTAGTGTCCTAATACTATAAAATAAGCAACATACAAATACATTAACATCTATCTTAGATTCTCATTAATGTAGAATAATAGATTCATAGAACATTCGAACTGGAAGGGATCTTGAGAGGTCTTCGAGTCCAATCCCCAGCCATCACGGCAGGACCAAGCACAGTCTAGATCATCCCTGACAGGTGTTTGTCTAACCTGCTCTTAAATATTTCTAGTGATGCAGATTCCACAACCTCCTGAGGCAATTTATTGCAGGGTTTAACCACCCTGACAGGCAGGACGTTTTTCCTGCTGTCCAACCTAAACTTCCCTTGATGTAATTTAAGCTCATTGCTTCTTATCTTATCCTTAGAGGCCAAGGAGAACAATTTTTCTCCATCTTCCTTAAAACATCCTTTTAGAAACTTGTATTATCTGAGTACTTCAAAATGATAATGTAGTATCGGAGTGCCTCAAAACTCTTTAAAAGTATGTATCCCTACAATGCCCCTGTGAGGCAGGGAAACACTATTAGTCCCATTTTGCAAACAGGAAACTGATGCACAGAAGGCCTAAGTGACTTGCCCAACATCATCTAGGAAGTCTTTGAGGGTGCAGGAAATTGAACTGGAACCTCCTAAGTCCTAGGCTGCTAACTACTGGAGCATCCTCCCTCTCCACAGCCTTGCTATAACGTCTGTGTCATATTTCACATTTACGCTAAATCGCTATTTTAGAGGCTCATCTGGTGGTTCTAGGAATCTGTTTGTGCCCCAAAATCTTTCTACACCCCACCTAGGAAAGGAGTCACAAACGTGGGTTTTCAAGGTCTGCCTAGAGAGGCCTCATGAAAGCTGCCAATCAGAGCCCAGCTGGCTCAGATATATGGAGCTACAGGGCTTTATTAGGTCAGTTCCTTTCAGGAAGTGGAGGGCCAAGAAAAGATGCTATTCTCTGGCCAAACCAATTCACGGGGGTTTATTTCAGGCAGCATTTTCTGAAGCTGAATTTGCAGAGAGAGAGTCCTTACGAGCCTTAAACATATAATTAGAGGGAGAAACTGAAAGTGGCCCCATAGGAAGAACCTAAGGAAAAAGTAGCAATAAACTGAAATGAAGCAATGACTCGCTGCTATTTCTAGGTTGGAACCAAGAGTAGTGGGCAGGCTCAGGTTCCCCAGTGGCATAAACCCGATGAAGGGGACAAGGCTTATGGAGAGGTTGAACAAAGAACAGAATATAAAGGGTCCAGAGTTGGGGCTGAAGACCCTAGTGAGGGCAACAGGACCTAAAAGGCATTTGTTTGGACTTTGGGACTTGGCCAGAGGGCTGAGCCATGGAAGACTCACTAAGATCGACTGGCAGGATGCACCTGGGAGAGAAAAGGACTGTGGTATCAAATGCAGTCACTGAGAGGCTTTCAAGGGATGAGCAATCACCCATTATAGTGCCTAAAAGGAAAAATCCATGTTTTTAACACAGTACTCATTCATATAGAATAATAAATTACAGTGTATTACGTGTCTCCTCAAATTATATTCGCTATCTTAATGAACATATTAGAGCTAATGGACATGTTGATTTTATTTCAGCTAATGACTGATCCCATACTCAGGGAGAAGAAGATCCTTAAGTCTATCTTACATAGCTTAGAAGAAAGGTCACGGGACAATAACAGCATTGTCCGTCAAATTGCTGTAAGAGGCCTAGGCAATTTAGTCTATGGGGCACCTGAGAAGGTAAGATAGAATACTGAATACAATGCAGCATAACTAGAGAAACTAAAGGAAACAATTGCTCAGGATTTACAGAGGCCATGCACAATGCACTAGGCCAATGTCTGCTCTCTCATACCCCTGTAACCTCTTTGCAGTCAATACACAGCAGGTTTGTTCTCTTGGTAAGCTGGGCATAAGGAAACAATATGTACTTAATATGATCATATGTAAATGTATACTCCTAGGAATGAAGAGTGTAGGCTTTATTTCCACGATGAGAGATTCTATTCCAGGAAACAGAGACACTAAAAAACTCAAATCATGATAGATAATCAGCTGAACGTAAGCGCCCAGTACAAAGCTGTGACCAAAAGAGCTGAGGTGATCCTCGGAGGCATAGACAGAGGGATTCTGAATAAGAATAAAGAAGTTATTTTACCTCTGCTTATGGCACTGGTGTGAGAACTGCTAGAATACTATGTCAGGATCATGCCTGCAATTCAAGAAGGATGCTGATAAATTGGAGAAGAGTCACAAGAATTTTCAAAGGGCTAGAAAATGTGCCTTTAGATTCAATGGGGGGGAGGGAGGGGGAATGAAGCTAAACTAATTCAGACTGCTAGTAAGGCATACATTTTAATGGTAATTTTAATCATTGGAACCATTTACCAAGGGTTGTGGTGGGGTCTCTATCAGTAGCAACTTTAAAAACAAGATGGGCTGTTTTTCTAAAAGAGGTGCTCTAGTCAAACAGACATTATTTTGGGGAGGTTCTGTGTTGTGAAGGAGGTCAGACTGAATGATCACAATGGTCCCATTTGGCCTTCAAATCTAAGTAATTAGAAATCTAATAGGATTACATAGGTGTAATATGGCACAGAGTTTGGCTTATTGTAGCTAGTACCTGATGTAAAATATAGCTATAGGTCACTAGGGGGGGCAGATGAAATTCCCACTGCTTCATAATTGCTAAAAAAACATATTAGAAATGTGGTTAGTGGAAAGTGTTTTTTAATGTCATACGTCTGAACAGGTGAAAAAGTACAAGAAGTTTCTTCTGGAGGCACTGATCAGGACTTTAGAAGACACTTTCAGTTCTGAAGTCATTGTCGAAAGCCTGAAGGCCCTGGCCAACGTTCTGAACGAGCTGAAAGGGAAGGACATAGGTTCTTCCTTCAGAGACCTCACCACACAGATCCGGAAGTACTTCGATAATGTACGTGAACAGAAGCCTTCAACCCCAGTTCAGCTGACATTGATGAGGCTCCATTTACAATGCATGATGTGTCCTCACTGGGCATTGTTCATGTCAGAATGAAGTGATTTTAGGCCTTAGGGAAGAGATGTGTTTTATGGAGGAGCAGAGAATTAAGAAAATGAGGATGCCATCCCTGCTCCTTCAGTCTCACCCTTCTGTTCATCTTTATTTCCAATGAGAATGGCAAAGGAAGTATGAATACTAGATTAGGTAGCTGCATACCAAGGAAAATGGGCATACAGGGTGTAATAGACTGTTTTGGGCCTGCTCCATACGATTTTTATGTCAGATGGTTGAAATTATTCCATTTTGCAGAGAAGTTTGAGATTTCAAATTTTGGTTTTGTTCCTATTTGGGGGACACACCCCCCAGCCCAAATTTCAAAGCTCTTTGTGAAACAGTAATACTATTCTCAACCCAGCTCTACTGGGAGCCTTGCCTGAGGGCAGTCTACTGGCAGACTATGCTGGAGACAGGGAACCTGGAAACACTGGGAATTAGAGGTGCCAGGGTGCACATTTCCTGGCTCCTTGTCAGCCTGCCAGACAGGCTGTTCTGAAGGTGAGGGCCAGGAAGCCCAAGATCCCAGTTAGCCTGCTAGATGGGTCACCAAGAAGCTGACCAAGTACCCCTACTTGGCTTCTGGAAGAATGTTGTCAAAATTGAACTGTCTTCAAAGTATTTTGATGAATCAACACATTTGGCCCAAACTTGATTAATTCCAGTTCTTTTAAACTTCTGTAGTTGGAATCACTCTACCCTAATGTAGAAGAGACAGCTGTGCTAGATACATGATGTGGTTATTTCTTCGTTACCAACCTGTGTGGCTTTCTTGGCTATAGGAGGACAACACTCTTCGTGCATTGGCCTTTGTCCTGTTTGGTATCCTGGCCGGCTCTGCAAAGAGAAAATGGAAGGACTATTTTGCCAAGCAGGTTAGACAGAGCTGGGTCACGCTTCTGCTGCACCTGCAAGATCCAAGCCCTGAGGTTTCAATGGTAAGAATGACAGTGACTTAATTACTAAGCAAAAAGAATCTTCCTCCTGATGCCAGGGGAGCTCTGCTATTCCTTCCCGCAGTGGAGACCTAAATTCTTCCCTCAGTTCATTGCCCTCCTTTTGAGTCAATCCCAGACAGGCTGGTCCTTAGCAGCCAGGGTTGTCTCACTGGAGTTCAGGATAGGTCATGGGTCTGATCCCAAGAGTTCATTCCTGCCTATCTCTGCACCCCACGTTCCTGCCTCCCCACAACAGAGGAAAGACCACAGCTATGCCTAGTGAAGCAGCTTTCATAGCTACATCTGTTCTGAAAAAACATTGCTGCTATCTCCAGTTTTCAGTATTATAAAATCATAGAACCATAGGTTTGGAGGAGACCTCAGGAGGTCACTGAGTCCAACCTCCTGCCCAAAACAGGACCAGCCTCAACTAAACAATCCCAGCCAGGGCTTTGTCAAGCTAGGATTTGAAAACTCTAGATTTAGAGGTTCCGTTGCCTCCCTAGGTAAGCCATTCCAGTGCTTCACCACCTTCCTAGGAAAATAGTTTTTCCGAATCTCCAACCTAGACCTCCCCCACTGTAACTTGAGACCATTGCTCCTCATTCAGTCATCTAGTACCACTGAGAACAGCCTCTCTCCATCCTCTTTGAAATCCCCCTTCAGGTAGTTAAAGCCTTCTATCAAAGCTCCCCTCACTCTTCTCTTCTGAAGACTAAATAATCCCAAATCCCTCAGCCTCTCCTTGTAAATCATGTGTTCCAGCCTCCTAATCATCTTTGTTGCCCTCCATTGGACTTTCTCCAATGTATCAACATTTTTTAAGTAATGGGGTGCCCAGAATTGGATGCAATACTCCAGAAGTAGAATCCCTTTCCCCCTATTAAAGTCATGCTGGCATATTTTCTGTCTATTACTTCAGGGGAATCCCTTTTATTCTTGGGGTAGATGAGCAGTCAAGGACATGAGTTCCATTTGAATGAGCACAATACGTGTTATGGAACAATTCAGTGGTGCAACCCTCTTTTTCAGGAGTGCAGAGCTACATTTCATCTCTGTGCCCCATTTTTGGGACTGAAGAGGCTCCAAACTATACTTAATGAGCATCTTAGTTGGAGAACCGAGCTGAACCCTGAGGAGCTCCAGATGGATATCTGCAGACACCTTGTGAGTGACCTACAGAATTATATGAGATTATTGACAGCATAGGCTTGTGGTGTAGAAGCAGGGGGAATGTGTGATGGGCAATGTAAGTATCTATGGGTATGTCTACGCTACAAAGTTAGTTTGAACTAACGGACGTTAGTTCGAACTAACTTTCATAGGTGCTACACTAGCGCTCCGTTAGTTTGAATTTAATTCGAACTAACGGAGCGCTTAGTTCGAACTAGGTAATCCTCATTCCACGAGGATTAAGCCTAGTTCAAATTTACTAGTTCGAATTAAGGGCTGTGTAGCCCCTTAATGCGAACTAGTGGGAGGCTAGCCCTCCCCAGCTTTCCCTGGTGGCCACTCCGACCAACACCAGGGAAACTCTATGCCCCCCTCCCGGCCCCGGACCCCTTAAAGGGGCACGGGCTGGCTACGGTGCCCGTGCCAGGTGCAAGCCTGCCAGCACCTAGCCAGCAGACCCTGCACCTGGTGCGGATCGAGCCACCCACCCGATGCCCCCCAGCCCTCCCCCTCTTCCCGGGACCAGGCTGGCGGGTCCTGGGAGCTTGCCCGGGACCGCAAAAGGCGGGCTCCCTCCTGGGCTAGTGCGGACATCGTGGACCTCATCCACGATCTCCGCACTAGGCACAGGAAGGTGGCCGGCTAGGGCAGGAGAGCTGCCAGCCTGGCCACCCAGGAGCAGGTGTGCATGAAAATCAAGGGGGTCCACTGAGACCCCCGACCCTGAGCACTGAGCTTACAATGGCCATCCTGGGTCAGAACAAAGGTTCATCTATCCCAGTAGCCTGTCTGCCGAAAGCGGCCAACCCTAGGGACCCTGGAGGGGATGGACCAAAGACAGTGACCAAGCCATTTGTCTCGTGCCATCCCTCTCCAGCCTTCCACAAACTTTGGGCAGGGACACCACTCCTACCCCCTGGCTAATACCACTCCATGGACCCAACCTCCATGGCTTGATCTCACTTCCCTTTAAACTCTGTTCTAGTTGTAGCCTTCACAGCCTCCAGCAGCAAGGAGTTCCACAGGTTGACTCTGTGCTTTGCGAAGAACAACTTTCTGTTACTAGTTTGAAGCCTGCTACCCATTCCTTTCCTTTGGTGTCCTCTAGTCCTTCTTTATGGGAACTAATGAAGAACTTTTCTGTATGCACCCTCTCCACCCAACTCCTGGTTTTAGAGACCTCTATCCTGTCCCCCCTCCGTCTCCTCTTTTCTAAGCTGAAAAGTCCCAGTCTCTTTAGCCTCTCTTCATATGAGACCTGTTCCCAACCTCTGATCATTTTAGTTGCCCTCCCCTCTGCCACCCTCTCTCTTCCCCTCTTCCACCCCCTTTTCCCAGTCTCCCCCAGTTTTGTTCAATAAAGACAGATTCCATTTTTGAACACAATTGTCCTTTATTTTGTACATCAAGAAGAGGGGCTAGGAAGGGTAAGTGGAAGGAGTTGAGGGAGGAATGGAGTACGCGCCCCCGGTGGGGAGGACTGGGCTGGCTCTGCGGGCTTCTGGGGGTGGAAGCTCTCCTGCAGCCCCCCAATTGCCCCATCTCCCCAGATGGCAGGCTGCGGCAAGTGCAGCCGGTCTGATGGCCAAGTGCTGTGATGTGCCCAGTGTGGGTACTCCGGGCACTCCAAGCCAAGACTGCTTTGCAAGCGGGGCACCCCTGAGAACTGTCTGTCCGGGGTGGGGGTTGGGACCCTTTAAGCACAGCCCTCGGCTAGCCTGAGACAGCATCTCCACGCTCTAAGTCCTCCTCTGATGACCTGCCGGCACTGCTTCCGGCAATCCTTAAGCCCGGTTCAGGGTCCACTTAATGTGGACATGCTAGTTCGAATTAGTAAAACGCTAATTCGAACTAGTTTTTTAGTCTAGATCCGTTAGTTTTAATTAGCTTAGTTCGAATTAAGTTAGTTCGAATTAACGTTGTAGTGTAGACGTACCCTATTAGAGTGGGATACAGGACTGAGGGTGAGAGGAATGTAAATCTGCCATAGATTCCCACTTTCCCCACTTCTACACAGCCTCCTGTCCTTTCTTTTATTTACTTGTTTAACTTAAAAAAAAAGTCTGAGTGAGTCCAATAACTGCCAGCAGTGGCAAGAGGAACACAGACTGTTTACTTGTGGTTTGTAAAGGCATGTGTTGGCAGTCAAAGGGCATTTCTAGCCAGAGAGAGCTCATGTGTCCCTGATTTTCTCTAGGCCAAAGAGAAGGCTGAGCTACTGGAGAACTTTTACAAAACTACCATCACATACTTCTGCAGCAGCTGGGAAGAGATCCGGGCAGTTGCAGCCAAGTTAGCTGGTGAGAGAAAGTGTGCCGTGTCCCTTTTGGTATTCCCTTTGAGGTAGACAGAAAAAGTCCCTGTGTGCAGCACTGAGCTACTATTAATCTCTCCGTGCTGTGACTTCTCATGCATAAATGGAGATGTTAATGTTCTCCTACTTCTCCAGTGTGGTGTTAGGAGGAATTTGTAAGTTGCAATAGAATGCTTTGAGATGGCGCAGTCATTTAGTAGCAGAGGCTGGCACACTGTCACGTAGGGTATGTTTATTCTCCGATCAAACTAGTGTGCTAAAAATAGAGTAGCTGTGGCAGGAGTAGCAGGAGGGGTTAACTATTCCAAGGATGATCCCATCCAAACCCAAAAGTCTGTTCTCAAGGTGGCTAGCTCCTCCGACTGCTTCTGTCATCTTACCTGCATTCTATTTTTAGTAGTCAGAGTTAGTGTGGACTCAAACTATAGACCTAAGCTCAGTGTTGTTCACTGTTCCTTACTGGTGCTTCATCACTGGGAGGTAGGCAGGCCACCGCCACACAGTGCCTGCTGTTGCAGGTTCCTGATTGCCTTGCCCAGGAAGCACTAGATTCCTCCCCTTTGGCCCTGTGCCATCCTTTCCTTAGCACGCCCATGCAAGCCAGGCAAGCATTGTGGCCTAATTAATTTATCCATGTGAGATCCTTGCTTAGTACGCACTTATTCCTGGCCCCAGCCCTTTGTTCACACCACTAGATTAATACACTATCCTAGTATATCTCCAATAACTGACAGCAGTGGCAAGAGGAACATAGATTGTTTAAAGCAAATGAGGTTTTATGTAAACATTCTTAATTTTTTTCTCTTATTCTCTTCAGTGTGGACGCTAAACTTTTCTAGTATTTTCTTGCCTACAGCTCACCTTAGACCCACAATAGAAGCCAAAGGGCCAATGTTATCACCTTGCACTTAACAAGAGAAGGTTTTTTATTGATGTTTATTTTACACTGCTTATTTAGGCATCATCCTGGAACATACGGACACCAAAAATATGAAATGGCTGGACATGGAACATCTGTTGACCTGTAAGTAACAAATACAGGTGAAATCCTATTCATTAGTGAGTTATAAGGAAATTTAGCTGACAAGCAAGCAGTAACTGATACCACAGGTGTGAAGTGCATCAGCCACACATCAAAGGACAGATTCAGCTTTAGTCTGCTCTGAAAGAGGTACGTCTACACTACAGCGTTAATTCAAGTTAACTTAATTCGAAATTGTTCATTTGAATTAAGCTAATTCGAATTATGCATCTATACACAAAACCTATTTCAAAATAGCATTTTGTTATTTTGAAATAGCGCGTCCACACTGAGTGGACCCTGAACCGAAGTTCAGGCTGGCCGGAACCAGTGCTGGCAGGGCATCAGGTTAGGACATAGTGTGTGGGGCTGCTGCCTCAGGCTAACTGAGCTCCGTGCTTCACGGGACCCTACCCCCACCCCGAACAGACAGTTCTCAGGGTTCCCCGCTCGCTTGTCTACCCCGATGAGGGACAACAAAGCAGTCCTGTCTTGGAGTGCCCTGAGTGCCTGCACTCGGGACACCACAGCACTCGGCCACATGGAGCCAGAGCTGCCCCTGGGCACACCGGTGCGTCTCGTAGGGTTGTTGCCATCAGCCCAGCTGCACTTGCTGCAGGCTACCGTCTGGGGAGTCCATTGGGGGGCTGTCAGGATCCAGGAGGCCCTGCAGGAGAGTGTCCACCCCGAGGAGCCCTCAGAGCCACCCCGGTCCTCCCCACCGGGGGCTCGTGCCCCATTCCTCCCTCACGTCCATCTACTTACTCCTCCCTAGCCTCCCTTCCTGATGTCAAATAAAAGACATGTATGTTCAAAAATAGAAACTGGGTTTATTGAACAACAGGGTGAACCTCTGGGGAGACTGGGAAAAGGAGGTGGGAGAGAGGAATAGAGCGGGTGGGAGAGGGGAGGGTGAAACCTGGGAGGAGGAAGTTGGAAGGGAGAAGCAAAGGGAAGAAAGGAGAAGGGAAGATCAGGGCCCAAGGTTGGGGGTCTCACCGCACCAACTTGATTGTCATGCAAACCTGCTCCTGGGTTCGCATGTGGCCTTTGGTGGCCAGGCTGGCAGCTATCCTGCCATTGACGGCCGTGTTCCTCTGTCTAGTGCGGAGATCATGGATGCTGGGGCATCCCTCCCAAACCTGAATAAGGTCCATGATCTCCACCCTGGACCAGGAAGGCACCCGCCTTCTCCAGCCCCTGTCAGGCTCCTGGGTGCTGGCAGACTGCTCCTGAGGAGCAGTGGAGGGTTGGCTGCCAGTGCCTTGCTGGCTCACGTTTTGTGGCTACTGGCTCAGGGGCCCCAGTGGCCACTGCTGGCTCTTGGCTGGTAGGCTTGGATCTGGCACGGGCCAGGGTCTATCCCTTTAATGGCTCTGGGGCCAGGGGGAGAGGAGAGCAAGTTTTCCTGGTTGTGCCCAGTGTGGCCACCAGGGCTCCCTGGGAAGGGCTGGAGGCCCCCTATTTTGAATTAATTGTCTACACAGCACTTAATTTGAAATAGCTATTTTAAATTTGGTGTTACTCCTCGTAGAATGAGGTTTACCAAATTTGAATTAAGCGCTCTGCTATTTCGAATTAATTTCGAAATAGCGGTTTGCATGTATAGATGCTATTAAAGTTAATTCAAAATAACAGCTGTTATTTTGAATTAACTTTGCGGTGTAGACGTACCTGGAGGAAACTGCAGCCAGTGTGATATAAGTCAGTGCATCTCCTGGCTATCCTGGCAATGCCTCTTCCCAACCTGTGTGATCCACTCTTTGGGCTCCATCGGCTCCCTGGAAGCCACTTTTTGCTACCCCAAACTCCACACCATCAGATTTATTTCTGTCAGGAGATGTAAAATAACTTAAAAGCAGAAGCTATTGAGTCAATGGAGCACCTTCCAATTGGATGAGTTTCTGGTAGGGTCAGGGTCTCCCCTCTCCCCCCTCCTCCATCTCAGTTTGGAGCTTGGAAGGATCCCAATGGAGGAACCTAAAGCTTTGTTTGTACAGAGAGCTTCTGTAGCTTGGTACTCACTGGTACTAAATCTCCAGCTACTGCAGGCATAGGTGACTATATGAAAAGTGAGTCATATTCTCTGTAATTCCAGCTCTCCAGGTACTACAGAATGACCCAAGTCCCATTGTCCAGCTGGTGGCAACTCAGGTCCTAAGAGACATCTGACCTGGATGAGTGCTCGGGGAATGAAGCACAGACAAATAGATCAAAGAGCTCCTGCTACCTTGAATGGGAACAAGAGAGGGATTGCTGGAGGACAATGTGCTCTGTCTGTGCCAGCTTGTTTCCAGCTTGCACCTCATATACTTCGGTGGGAAGCTAGACCTTGGTGGTATGCGGCCAGCTCTGCTATGGGGTAGGAGAGTAGTATAAGGGCCCTACCATCAATCAAACATTAGCCCCGCCACCTGACCCTGGAAGTCCCCCCCCCCCGACTCCCCGGAAGTTCCTTCTCCCTTGTCACCGGCAGTCCCGCCCCTGGAGGGTAGTACATCCGGGTCGAGAGGGACAGGTGACCGGAAGTAAAAAAGGATGTCATGTGACCCCCGTTAGGCCCGTCCCCTGTCACCGGAAGTCCCGCCCTTGGGGGTAATACATCCGGGGTCAAGAGGGGCAGGTGACCGGAAGTAAGGGGTGTCATGTGACCCCTCTAAGGACTTGCCCCGCCTCCCTCTACCAATCAGGAAGGGCTTTCCCCGTAGGACCGCCCCGCGAACCGCTTTGACCAATCGGGGGGCAGTTCCGGGACCGGATGACCCGCCCAGAAGTGGGTCGTGTGACCCCTCTAAGAACTCGCCCCACCTCCCTCCACCAGTCAGGAGGGGTTTTTTCCCTGTAGGACCGCCTCGTGAACTGCTTTGACCAATCAGGGGGCAGTTCCGGGACCGGAAGACCCGCCCAGTAGTGGGTTGTGTGACCCCTCTAAGAACTCACCCTGCCTCCCTCTACCAATCAGGAGGGTTTTTTTCCCTGTAGGACCACCCCACAAATCGCTTTGACCATTTGGGGGGTGCAGTTCTGGGACCAGTTGACCAGACCGGAAGCTGGTCGTGTGACCCCTCTAAGAGCTTCCCGTGACACCCTCTGTCAATCAGAGCATAGCACTTCCCCATAAGTTCTAGCGCCACACAAAAGAAGCCATCTTGTTCCAAGAGCGCGTGTTTCAGAGAGCGTGCAAACGCTGAGCGGAAACATGGACTCCTTCACCACCCCCACCAGAAGTTTGGAGTTTGTTTTGGTGACGAGGGCCTTCCACCACATGAGAAGAAAGTGCCACATCAGCAACAGTTCCGAGGACGAGGGAGAGGCGAAAAGGGGCCCTTTGCCCCCTCTGCTATTGGATACACCAGTATCTGATCCCGAAACCCAACTCCTCCCACGGCAGCCTGACGAGCTAGACGGCCTCTCGTTATCTGTCCCTGTGGAGGATGCTGCCCATCTCTCCCAGGAGTCGGACAAGGTGAACGGAAAAGAAGTCAAACAGGTAAATGAAAAAATCGAGGTGGGGGGCATCATGGGTGTTTTGTGAATCTAAAAACCAGCAGCTGTAGCTTATTCTCTTTTTTGACAATCTCTTGCCAGGTCGACGATGACTTTCTAGAAACCTTTGAGAAATTGCACATCGGTAATCCTGTGGGAGTAAATCTATCTTGTGCCCGCTTTTTTTGCTCATATCTGACACATGGATCTCGAGAACAAACGTGCAAGAATGAATTAACTCGGACTCCCTAATAGCGATAGTGGTGGGGGTGTCATGGTGCCCATTTGCAGATGGCTGTAAAAGGGTGTGTTAATCCAGATGCTTAATAAAACTTGTATGAAATGTGTTGGTGTGAACGTGTTCCTTCCATACTTACAGCATCTTTTACTAACACAAATAACAGTCATGTCTACGCAGATTGCTCTGTTAGAGAAAATACATTACACCCCCAGGGAAGCTGGCAGCTTTGGTGGGGTGAACCCTCTGTTTCAAGCAGTCAAAAAGCACAGTAAAACTTTGAACAGAAGACAGGTAACATCATGGCTTTCGGACCAAGACGCTTACTCTTTGCACAAGCCTGCTCGAATACATTTTAAAAGAGACAAGACCATTGTCTCAGACGTGGATGCACAATGGCAAGCAGATTTGGTGGATATGCACCGGTTCTCCAAACGCAACAGCGGTTTTAAGTATATTTTAACAGTGATAGACATTTTATCAAAATATGCCTGGGCCTTAGGCCTAAAGGACAAGACGGGCAAGGAGGTAGCCAAGGCCTTTAAAGCTATTTTCAGCGAAGGTCGCGTGCCTCAAAAATTACAAACGGATCGGGGAAAAGAATTTTTAAACAAACCTTTAAGTGGATTGTTAAAGCGGCATGGTGTCCACCATTTTGTTACTAACAATGAAGTCAAAGCGGGGGTTGTGGAGCGATTTAACAGAACTTTAAAATCTAGGATGTGGAGATATTTTACAGCCCACAATACCTTTCGCTACATTGACATATTATCTGAGTTTATAAAGAGTTACAGCTGGAGCTTTCACAGAACTATACGGACCAGACCTGCTGATGTGAACCCCGCCAATTCTCTGAAGGTCTGGAAAACTGTTTATGGAGATGATGTTAAAATAAAACAGGCTGTTGTTCCTTTTAGAAAAGGGGACCACGTGAGACTCTCTAAAACCAAAGGTGCCTTTAAAAAAGGATATGAACAAACACTTACCGATGAGATATTCATAGTGGATGAAGCCTTAACCAGGGGTGAGAGACCTGTCTACCGATTAAAAGATTATGAGGGTGAGACAGTGACGGGGTCGTTTTACCCTGAAGAATTACAAAAGGTGAACCCCAAACAAGACAGGATTTACAGGATTGAAAAAGTTCTAGCAGAGAAAGGGAAAGGAAGAAAAAAGCAGCTATTGGTGAAATGGCTGGGGTGGCCCAACAAATTTAACAGTTGGGTAGAAGCTTCTCAACTCTGTAACGTTTAAGCGAGAATAAAAACAATCCCACCTGCAAGGAGAGAAATGGGGGACGGGGGCTTCTACATCACTCTGCCCAGCAACGCCAGCTCTGGGGTTTTTCCCCAAAACACCAGCTCGGCCTTTACAATACAGCTAATAAAGTCGTTGGATCTCCCGGGGGCCTGGGAAGTGGGGTTAGCGGAAATACAATATCCACACAGCTGGAACAACATTACTGAGGACACCCCTTTCCAAATCACCTTTGGAGATAAACCATGGAGTTATATCCTACGGCGAGGTTATTACTCAACTATACCCGAATTATTGGAACATATGAATAGCATTGTGGCACGTCATTCTGGACCGCCTGATGTTATCATGAATTATGACCCCGTGAGTAGAAAATGTAGACTTAAATCCACCGATGCTACTGCTACGTTTTCTACCCTCGGGGAGCTAGCTAACATTCTGGGTTTGGCCCCCGGGCACAGTGTCCAGAAGAGTCCCTTCTCAGCAGACATCACAGGGGGTTTCAACTCCTTGTATCTATACACGGATATTGTAGAACACCAGTTTGTGGGGGACTTTTCTGTCCCCCTGTTACGCTGCGTCCCTGTCAGAGGAAATAACAATGAGTTTGTTACCATCACCTACGATAAGCCTCATTACGTACCCATCAGTCAACACCACATCGACACCATCACCATTGAAATAAAGACGGATCAAAACAGATGCGTTTCATTTCGCTTTGGCAAGGTGATTGTGAAGCTGCACCTGCGTTCCCGGAAAGAGCGAGGTTTCTAAAAAGCAAAACACTATTATGGCGATCGTAAAAAATTACGGTGACTCCAAAGTCTACAGCAACTATTACAAAGTCCAGGCTGGATATGCCCTTCCTGGATATCATGGAGCCCCTGTGATGTACGGGGCCGGCGTGGGCGGTATATTCCGTAGCCTTTTTCGAAAAGCTGTACCGCTTTTGCGAAGAGGGCTAGAGATTATTAAACCCCACATAAAAACAGCCGCTCAAAACATAGCCAGAGATGTGGTAGGCCACGTTTCCCAGGCTGTCTTGGAGAAGGTGGGGAATCCGGCTAAACAGGAAGGGTCAGGGCTGATGTATATTAAAAGGAGGAAGAGAAAGAGAAATGCGTCATATCCGCGACGCACAGGACCCCCGAAACCCTTTAAAAGAAGAGCCTTGACACGCAGGACAGGCCATAAGGAAAAGTCCAAGAGGAAGCCAGGGAGAAAGAGGACACGCTCTGTACCTGGTAAAAGAGATATATTTTAGTCAACATGGCTTTCTTCACTGCGGGTCGGAAGAGTGCACCAAATCTGAACTAGACTTGTTTCAGATAGCCCCTACGCAGACCAGCATTGAGAAAAGCATCTACATCGAGGTGCCGCCTCTGTCAGCCATGACAGAAACTGCCCCCATCGACTTTTTTATAGCAGGGAATGGCATAGATTATATGGATTTAAACAACACGCTACTCTACCTTTGTTGCAAGATAGTAAAAGGCGATGGGACTGCACTCCCCAGGGATGCCGCGGTAGGCCTGGTGAATTACCCAGTGGCCTCTATTTTCAGTCAATTGGACGTTACATTGGGAGACCGCCTAATAAGCCAAAGCAACAACTGTTACCCTTACAGGGCCTTTATTGAATCGGTTCTCAATTACAGAGACGACACCCTCGCTACACAATTTTCCGCCGGACTGTTTTACAAAGACACTCCTGGACAACACGAAAAAACAGAGCTGGATGGTGAGAATCTAGGATTTGTGAGGTGTGCAAGGCTGACGTCCCAGAGCAGGACAATGGAGTTGTTGGGTCATCTACACAGCCACCTGTTTTTTCAAGAAAAACTTTTGTTGAACGGGGTGGATGTGAAAATTAAATTGACACGCAGTAAAGCACCCCAGGTGAGGGGTTTAAAGGCAACTGATGGTTGTTTTTCTTAATTTTTCTTCTTAAAAACAATGAACAATTCAGAAAAAATACCTAGACATAATATATATCTATTAAATAGATAGTCTATATATAGAGAAGTGTTTTATTTAAAGCAAAATGTGATCAAGTTCAAAAATTATTTTTAGAACATGACAAACTTCACACACTGAGCCAGTCAGACAGTTTAGCCAATTTTTGTTTTTTAGAAGGCAAAAAAGGAGTTGGTGTTTCTCGATCCATCCCAGCGTCAGTGGCTGAGGCCTTCAGGCATTCCAAAAGAACTCTGTTGTCTGCACTGCCCATGATGGAAGATGGGACGTTTAGTTCTGCCATGGCATTGATAAACACATCCCATCCTTTAGGTACATGTCTGCTAGGGACAGAACGCGTCTGGGTGACGGCTCTGACTAAGTCAAGCATGTTAGAACCATTCACCACCGAGCCTTTGTACACAAATGCACCTTTATCATTCCAGGAAGCGATAGTTTTATCCTGGCCCAGCTTATTTAGCAACTCTGAGGCGTTTTTCTTATAACGCTTATTCACGTTATCCAACAGCTCCTGAACCACAGAGTCTGAGGTGTTTTCTGTTTCTGGAGGTTTGGCGGTGTCACTCTGTTCTGGTAGAAACAGACTTATTTTCCTTTTATCTGCATCACTTTGCCTCACGTACGTTAGGTATCTCTGAAGCACAGCGCTGTAGAGTTTAGCCTTTTCGTATTCGGCTAAGTCAGTCCTTTGAAGAACAGACTTCATTTCAGCATCCAGTAAGCGAGTTGCAGTTGTTCTGATATTTTCCTCCACTGGAGGGGGAGCCCTTAATTGCTCCAGCTGATGGCTGGGCACCAGGTACATTTTTTCTGCATACTCCATTATCGGTTATTCAAAAGCCCCGTTATCAGAGGGACAGCAAAACTTAACAAAGGGCCGATAAACCCCCCAGACTGCTTCACCAGATGCTTCTTTCTTTTAAGCGAGACCCTTTTATTAGACAATGTTTTTATAAGCGTGCGTTTCTTTTTCAGCACGCTCACTTGATTCTGACTAAGGACGGTATAAACACCAACGCGTACAATAGAGCGCATAACTTTTTTACGCTTATGATGTGGCACTGGCTCAACTAGGTCAATGCACAGCCACCTCCTGAATTCTTCATGGCCGTCATCCTTGGCGTTCTCTTCAATGCTTTGTATCAGTGTTGAGCAAAAACAAGGTGGGCCCGGTTTGTCTTCCTCGTCCGATGCAATGCTGTCCCGGGTCTGACGGTCAGCTAGAAAGGCATCGTCAAGCTGTCAAAAGATTGCCAGAAAGAAATAATGTAAGACGCTCTGGTCATTTTTTTTTTAAAGTTTACAAAATCCCGGTTTCCTAACCCCATGATGCCCCAACTTCGATCTTTCATTTACCTATTTGGCTTCTTTTCCAAGCGTCTTGTCCGACTCCTGAGAGCCATGGGCACCTTCTTCCTCCAGGCCATCTAGCTTGTCTGGCTGCATCGTGAGCGGTTTGGTTTCGGCGTCAGATATTGGTGTATCCATCAGCGGCTGGGCCAAAGGGCTCCCTTCAACTTCTCCTTCCTCCTCGGAACTGTCGCTGATGTAGCGCTTTCTTCTCGGCACCAAAACAAAGTTGGTGAAAGAAGCCATGTTTCCGCTCAGCGTTTGCACGCTCTCTGAAACACGCGCTCTTGGAACAAGATGG
This sequence comes from Pelodiscus sinensis, assembly GCF_049634645.1. NCBI lineage: Eukaryota > Metazoa > Chordata > Testudines > Trionychidae > Pelodiscus > Pelodiscus sinensis. The sequence continues at coordinate 317,460,733 of NC_134711.1, forward strand.
CCTCTTTTGTGTGGCGCTAGAACTTACGGGGAAGTGCTATGCTCTGATTGGCAAAGGGTGTCACGGGAAGCTCTTAGAGGGGTCACACGACCCGCCTCAGGTCTGGTCAACGGGTCCCGGAACTGCACTCCCCGGATTGGTCAAAGCGATTCGTGGGGCGGTCCTACAGGGAAAAAAACCCTCCTGATTGGTAGAGGGAGGTGGGGCGAGTTCTTAGAGGGGTCACACAACCCACTGCTGGGCGGGTCATCCGGTCCCAAAACTGCCCCCCGTTTGGTCAAAGGGGTTCGCGGGGCGGTCCTACAGGGAAAAACCCCCTCCTGATTGGTAGAGGGAGGTGGGACAAGTTCTTAGAGGGGTCACACGACCCACTGCTGGGCGGGTCATCGGGTCCCAGAACTGCCCCCCCGCTTGGTCAAAGCGGTTCGCGGGGCGGTCCTACAGGGGAAAATCCCTTCCTGATTGGTTGAGGGAGGCGGGGCGAGTCCTTAGAGGGGTCACATGACACTCCTTACTTCCGGTCACCTGCCCCTCTTGACCCCGGATGAATTACCCCAAAGGGCAGGACTTCCGGTGACAGGGGACGGGCCTAACGGGGGTCACATGACACCCGGTCAGCTGTCCCTCTTGACCCGGATGTACTACCATCCAGTGGCCGGCCTTCTGGTGACAGGGGAGAAGGGAATTCTGGCGGTCAGGGGGCGGGACTTCCGGGGTCAGGGGGCAGGGCTAACGTTTGATTGATGGTAGGGCCCTTATACTACTTAGGGGATTACACATGCCGGGGGAATTCACTAAGGGTGGCTTTAATTGGCATTTAAGCATCTAACTGTGGATTTTGGTGATTTCCTTTAGATATCCAGGGCCTTTAACTGTGCTTGTATTGTCCAGTCCCATAAGTTGCTGAGTGACCTCAAACTCCCTCTGATGTTATTGGGAGTTCAGAACACTCTGCCCTTCAAAGAAGGTACTCAGCAGATATCATTCGTCCTCCAAATTTAGAGGCTATGATCCTCCACCTCATAGAAAAAGTTTCCTGAATAGTTAGGTTTCTAGTCTCTCTCAGCACTTTACTCTTGCCCTCCTGGGTGCTGGGCCTATGAGGAGTCACCAGACAACAGTTAGCAAAGGAGGGTAAAAGGCTGAGGGGGTCTGGGATATCATTGTCTGTGGTTCTCAATGGGGAGAGAATCTTCCTGTGATGGCTGAATATGGGAAGGGGATCAGTGTTTTCCCCTGTTGAATTGACACTTTCTGATAATTCACTATATTAGGTAATAGGAGTTCCCCTAATCTTGTGGTGTTTCCTGTTTTGGAGATTGTTTTCCATTCCATATCCAGCAGCTTAATCCCAACCCATGTTATTATATTTATTAAGGGGCATTGTACAAATGCTGATGACTCTTTAAGTTTATTTCTCAGGTGCTGGCCATGCTGTGTCTCACAAACAGTCACCTGTAAATAACCCTCCCCTGTAAATAATATAGTGTTTGTATTTACTGTGCACATATCATTCGTCCTCCAAATTTAGAGGCTATGATCCTCCACCTTATAGAAAAAGTTTCCTGAATAGTTAGGTTTCTAGTCTCTCTCAGCACTTTACTCTTGCCCTCCTGGGTTCTGGGGCTATGAGGAGTCACCAGACAACAGTTAGCAAAGGAGGGTAAAAGGCTGAGGGGGTCTGGGATATCATTGTCTGTGGTTCTCAGTGGGGAGAGAATCTTCCTGTGATGGCTGAATATGGGAAGGGGATCAGTGGAGACCCCCTGTTGAATTGACACTTTCTGATAATTCACCATATTAGGTAATAGGAGTTCCCCTAATCTTGTGGTGTTTCCTGTTTTGGAGATTGTTTTCCATTCCATATCCAGCAGCTTAATCCCAACCCATGTTATTATATTTATTAAGGGGCATTGTACAAATGCTGATGACTCTTTAAGTTTATTTCTCAGGTGCTGGCCATGCTGTGTCTCACAAACAGTCACCTGTAAATAACCCTCCCCTGTAAATAATATAGTGTTTGTATTTACTGTGCACATATCATTCGTCCTCCAAATTTAGAGGCTATGATCCTCCACCTTATAGAAAAAGTTTCCTGAATAGTTAGGTTTCTAGTCTCTCTCAGCACTTTACTCTTGCCCTCCTGGGTTCTGGGCCTATGAGGAGTCACCAGACAACAGTTAGCAAAGGAGGGTAAAAGGCTGAGGGGGTCTGGGATATCATTGTCTGTGGTTCTCAATGGGGAGAGAATCTTCCTGTGATGGCTGAATATGGGAAGGGGATCAGTGTTTTCCCCTGTTGAATTGACACTTTCTGATAATTCACTATATTAGGTAATAGGAGTTCCCCTAATCTTGTGGTGTTTCCTGTTTTGGAGATTGTTTTCCATTCCATATCCAGCAGCTTAATCCCAACCCATGTTATTATATTTATTAAGGGGCATTGTACAAATGCTGATGACTCTTTAAGTTTATTTCTCAGGTGCTGGCCATGCTGTGTCTCACAAACAGTCACCTGTAAATAACCCTCCCCTGTAAATAATATAGTGTTTGTATTTACTGTGCACATGTTTCCAATTAAACTCTTTGAAGTATCTGTTTCAATTACTCAGGGGCTTGATTTCTTCTTTCAGAGTATGTCTACACTACAGCATTATTTCAAACTATCTTATTTCGAAATAGCGCGTCTACACACAAAATGCATTTTGAAATAGCGTTTTGCTATTTCGAAATAGCGCGTCCACACTGAGTGGACGGTGAATCGCATTTAAGGCCGGACAGAACCAGGTCCGGCAGGGCATCAGGTCAGGAGTTACTTTGTGTGGCTGCTGCCTGAGGCTGTCTGAGGCCTGTGCTTAAAGGCACCCCCCTGGACAGCCAGTTCTCAGGTTTCCCTGCTTGCTTGCCTACCTCCATGAGGGACAGGAAACCATTTTGTCTCTCTGTGCTCTGGTTGCCTTCACTCGGGACATCACAGCACTCTGCGACATGAAGCCAGAGCTGCCCCTGGGCACTCTGGTGCTTTTCGTGGACGCGTTGCTGCGGTCCTGTCTGAACTTTCTGCAGGCTGCCATCTGAGAGGTCCATCAGGGGGCTGTCAGTATCCAGGAGGCCCTGCGGGAGAGCTTCCATCCTGAGGAGCCCTCAGAGCCTCTCTGGTCTGCCCCACTGGGGGCTTGTGCCTCATTCCTCCCTCACGTCCTTCCACTTACCTCTCCCTCTGCCCCCTTCCTGATGTCAAATAAAATACACGTATTTTCATGAACACAAACTATCTTTATTTAACAAAACCCCGGAGGAGAGGGGGGAGAATGAAACTCTGGTGAGACTGGGGAAAGGAGGCGGGAGAGGGGAGAAGAGAGGGGGGGAGAGGGAAGGGGGAAAAGTTGGGGGGAGGAAGCAAGGGGAAGAAAGGGGAGGGGAAGGTCAAGGCTCAGGGTTGGGGTGCTCTCCAGACCAACTTGATTTTCATGCAAACTTGCTCCTGGGTTCACATGTGGCCTTTAGTGCCAGGCTGGCAGCTATCGTGCCATTGATGGCCGCATTCCTCTCTCTAGTGCAGAGATCATGGACATTGGGGGCAATCCCCCCAAACCTGAATAAGGTCCATGATCTCCACCCTGGACCAGGAAGGCGCCCGCCTTCTCCAGCCCCTGTCAGGCTCCTGGGAGCTGGGAGACTGCTCCTGGCGAGTGGTGGAGGGCTGGCTGCCAGTCTTTGCTGGCTCATGTTTTGGGGCCACTGGGTCAGGGGTAGTGACTGCTGGCTCTGGCCTGGCAGGCTTGGAACTGGCACAGACACTGTGGCCAGAGTCAACCCCTAAAGGCTCCGGGGAGGGAGGAAGGAGAGGAGTGATCTTGGTTGAGACTGGAGTGGCCACCAGGGCACCCTGGGAAGGCTGGAGGCCCCCTATTTCGATGTGTCTACACAGCACTTATTTCGAAATAGCTATTTTGAATTTGGCTTTATTCCTCATGGAATGAGGTTTACCAAATTTGGAATAAGTGCTCCGCTATTTCAAATGAATTTCGAAATAGCAGTTTGACTGTGTAGATGCTAGTGAAGTTATTTTGAAATAATGGCTGTTTTTTCAAAATAACTTTGCTGCGAAGACATACCCTCAGAGAAGTTGAGGTTTCCAGAAGATCCACTGTAAGTAACCAGTATGCAGGGTTTTCTCCCTTGCCCTTTCTCCACTAAGATGGTAGAAGACCCTCAGTCCAGTGCCTCTTGGGGGTCTCTAACCACTCTTCTGTGATACACACCAAGCTAGATCTAAACCCTATAGCTAGTGATATGGGGTCTGGTTTTTTTTATCATCTTCACTTTGTCTTTCTGGGAATTCAGTGTTGCTGATGAATTCTGGGCTGTAAGTGGCATTGACTGTTCAGGTGAGTTACCCTCCCTCTTGTCTAGCCTCTTTCTGGGTCAGAAGGCTATCTGAGAACTGCATGGGCTCGTCTACATTGGCCCCTTTTCCGGAAGGGGCATGTTAATTTCAGAGGTCGCAATAGGGAAATCCGCGGGGGATTTAAATATCCCCCGCGGCATTTAAATAAAAATGTCCGCCGCTTTTTTCCGGCTTTTAGAAAAGCCGGAAAAGAGCGTCTACACTGGCCCCGATCCTCCGGAAAAAGCGCCCTTTTCTGGAGGATCTTATTCCTACTTATTCAAAAAAGGGTGCTTTTTCCGGAGGATCGGGGCCAGTGTAGACGCTCTTTTCTAAAAGCCGGAAAAAAGCGTTGGACATTTTTATTTAAATCCCCCACGGATTTCCCTATTACGACCTCTGAAATTAACATGCCCCTTCCAGAAAAGGGGCCAATGTAGACGTAGCCCATGTGTTTACCTACAGACTTAGGATAGGTGCCTGTAATAGTGATTGAGGGAAGGCATCTCTGCTTTTTTAAGCTAAGTCCCTGTTTGTGCTTTGCAGACCTTTATCAGGGAGGAACGATTGGATCCCCTAGCTTCCCCCACTGTTCTATGAGGGAATGGCTGTCCTGAGATATCACTGACAGGGCTGCTAGGCTCACTGGTCTTATGACTTCTCTATATCAGGGACCAGCTCATTTGTTAATAATTCACCTTGGACGGGAGCTGGGTGAAGGCTGGAGGGTCAGTTTTGCTGTGATGATCACCAGTTAAGCTCTACAGAGAATCATAGAAATGCAGGGTGGAAGTGACCTAGAAAGACCCCCTAGTCCAGCTCCCTGTGCTGAGGCAGGACCAAGTATTCCTACACACTTTTGTCTAACTGGTTCTTAAAAACCTCCAGTGATGGAGATTCCAGAACCTCCCTTTGAAGCCTACTCCCTAGCTTAACTGTTTTTATAGTTACTTAGAAAGTTTCTCCTAATATTGAACCTAAATCTCCCTTGCTGCAGATTAAGCTGATTGCTACTTCTCCTACTTTCAGTCCACATACTGTCTAGACCATCCCTGAGTTGACTTGATGTTAACTCGATAACACCACCAGTCCGTGAGCCACCCATCCAATCTTCTCAAGGCTCTGCCAGCCCTTACTTTACCTTGCAGGGTAAAAAGTAATGGTGCCTGACGGGAATGGGAGTGTGAAGTTTGAATATGAAGGTGGGGCGGAGGGGACGACACTTACCTGGCTCTGTACCTCCTGTCGCTCTCAGGCACCATGAATCTGGCCAATGGAAGCAGCAGGGAAAGCTTTCAGGTGAACAGTTTCTTGGACTGCCAATCCCCCTGCTCAGAGGAGGAGGAGTGGGAGTGCATGGAGCTGCTTCCTGTCCCCATGAGCTAGATCTGGCCCATGAGGATCCTCCCCCAAGAGGGGAGCTGCAGAGCTGGAGCACCAGTGTAGGCTCCGCAGTATAGGGGTGTGTGAACCCAGAGCCTGCAGCTTACCTGCAAGATGGTTGCAGACCACACTTTGTGAACCACTCACTGCCTTACATGCTTTCTCTGGGCCTTGTGGAGGGTACTCAGAGTCTGGGTATGTATATGCAGTAAGGAGGAGAAGGGAATGGGCTGGGAACAGAGAGCCTAAATCGTGATGTTAGATGCACTTCAAGCACCCACCTGACAATTTTTGTCCTGCATGCATTGACCATATAGTAGTCACCGAGCCCCCCAGTGAAATGCAAACCACCAGCGTTTGACAGACAGGAATGTAGGATGGCAGAATAGTGCTGGGAGAATTTTTATTTTCATAGAAACTACTGAATACATTTAAAGAGGTTTTCAAATCTCAGTAAAGGTGCATCTCCACTGCACCCGTAGGTCAAAATAAGCTACGCAATTTGAGCTACGCAAATTGCATATCTTATTTCAATCTAATTTTGAAATAGATTATTTTGAAATTTCAGAATAAAGCGCTATTCCAGCAAGTCCCTTAACCTTCATGGAACGAGGGCTACAGGGACACCGGAATATATTTCGAAGTAATGGGTGCATTTAAAGATGCGAAATAGCTATTTGTGGATACTTTTGATATCCCAAAATAGAACTGCTGTCTAGACGTAGCCTAAATGTATAGGAGCAGAAATTGAGCTTCAAACATTTGCCATTTAAAGAAATAAAATGAAACATTTCTGGTGTGAAAGAAAAGTACACTTGCTGACTTCTTCATTCTCTTTAAAAACACCATGGTTCTTTAGAAGTTTTCTCTTTTTCTGCCTGTGGAATAGAAATACGGAAATAATAAGGTATTTGTTTGAGACAAAATGCAGAGAAATATGTACCATGATTGCTGTCCCTTTGTGAAGTGTCTGATGGAAGCAAATGTTCACACACAAGTGCCATAGTTTTAGAGCACAGTTTTGCCACTGTAACTTAGAATGAGTAGGTCCTGACTCCGAGAACAGTGATGTGAGGGCCAGATTCTGCCATACTTACAGGCTACGTCTAGACTGGCATGATTTCCAGAAATGCTTTTAATGGAAAAGTTTTCTGTTAAAAGCATTTTCAGAAAAGAGCATCTAGATTGGCGTGGACGCTTTTCCGCAAAAGCACTTTTTGCGGAAAAGCATCTGTGCCAATCTAGACGCGCTTTTGCGCAAAAAAGCCCCGATCGCCATTTTAGCCATCAGGGCTTTTTTGTGCAAAACAGTACTGTGCTGTCTACACTGGCCCTCTTGCGCAAATGATTTGCGCAAGAGGGCTTTTGCCCAAACTGGAGCAGCATAGTATTTCCGCAAGAACAATGACAATCTTACATGAGATCGTCAGTGTTCTTGCAGAAATTCAAGCAGCCAGTGTAGACAGCTAACAAGTTTCTCCGCAAAAGCAGCTGTTTTTGCGGAAAAACTGGCCAGTCTAGACACAGCCACATTGCACAATCTCACATTCAGCAAGCAGCCATACTGCTTTCAATATCCTCTTTGGTAGAGCAAGGTACTACTCACTGGCAGTTAGGTTAGCAGCATGCCATCATTGATTTCTGCAAAGCACTGGTGTGTAGGGGACCCTTTGTCAGTCCCGGTCTATAACTCCATTAGGTGGTTTTGCGATATGGACAGCTTACTCTTAGACTCCAGAAAGAATAGGCGGAAGGGATAAAGTATATCATGTTGGCTTGATCTAAATTTAGGTACTCTCACTGAGTAGTACCTTGCTCAGAGAGTAGACCATTCAAATCAGTTTGGCTGTCTGAGTAAGGTACTTAAAGGATGACAAAATCTGTCCCTTTTTGGTATTTTTTATATCAAAATTAACATCTGACACTGAAATTACCATATAATCGCTGAATTCCTTGTCTGTCGTCATCTGGAAGGACGAAGGTGTTTGGATCCCAGTAGCGATAAATAGGGTACATCAGAGCACCTTGAACATTTGAATGACCCAGTCCCAAAGAATGGCCAAATTCATGAGCAGCAACAAGGAACAAATTTGTTCCTAAATTTTTCATATAATAAAAAGAGGAAAAGAATTGTTAACATACAATGGAACGGAGAATCACAAGCAGAAGAATTCACATCTTTTCATTGTGATGAAATCCTATAGGTTTAATTTAAGTTTATCTGCTCTCCCATGTTTTAGTAAGAATTTTTCAGAGGCCATGAATGGGAAGTCAGGAAACCTGCAATCTATTCCTGACTCTCCTTTTGTTAATGGAGATCACTTTTGACAATCACTTAAAGTTGTGTCTAACTTACAAAAACACCAGGATAATATTGCTCTCCCACTTTTGTAAAGTGATTTGAGCTCCACAGAATACAGACCTTATATATATGCTCTGGCAGGCAAAGGTAAGTATGTTACATTATATATAAGAGAGAGGGACAAACAGTTATAGGAAGAAAATGCCAGGGCTTTGTGTAGAAGGAGCTGAATTTGTTGCGACGGGCACAGGAAATACTTTACCTATATGATTTTGTGACCATTTCTCAGCTTCATCAAAATGAGCATCTCCTCCTATCCCTGGGCTTGGTGCAAAGGCATGAGCCAGTACTCCTCCCCTTCCATCAAAGGGAGATTGGTCGCCGTGTGCTGCATAGGAAAGGAAATTAATATGTCATCAATTAACACAAAGATTCATTTTAAACACAGTTACATATCTTGAAGTTTAGAATTTGCTTTTATTCATTGTAGATAATAATATATTAAAATGAGACTAAAATAATGTTAAGGTTGCAAAGTCAAACATTCAAAAGGTAGGAAATGTTACACTTAAGATTGCCTGTTCAATGAACTCAGCTCCCATGTGTGTGCACATTATGGTACGGTTTTTAATTCCATGATTGCAAACTATTTTTTCCCATGGACTTCTGTCTTATGGAGGGCATTTTCTCAGTAATGGCTGAATCATCTTCTCTGAAACTTTCCAAAATTTCAGCCTGAGGCTCAAACCAAGTGAGAAAATGTCTGGCTTAAGTTTTGCAAAGTTATAAGCATCTGAAGGCAAGGTCCTAGAATTGACAGCATTGGGCAATAATAAGGATAGATTATGCTACCTGCACTACCTGTGCTACTTCAAGTGAATGATTTTAGGGAACCACTGCTTTGAAAAACTGAGCCTCTCATTTGGTAAACTAATTTAATGTGTCTTCTGTTAGAATCTCCCGTAAGAGTGGCTGAGGTGTCTGGATCTTCAGCTGGAGGTTGGATGGAAAAGGTTGACTCTCCTCTTCTGCCTATAAGAAGGGCTACAATTTCTTGCTGGAATTCAAGGATTTGCAGGACAGTTGTCAAAAATTCATAACCCAGGAAGACAGTACAACATTATTGTACTATTGGATGTTTGGGAATGAATCTTTAAGGGTTTGGCTACACTCAGAATGCTACAGCTGCACCACTGTAGCACTTCAGCATAAGTAGCACCCACAGTAATAGGAGTTCTCTCCTTGGTGGAGGTACATCACCTCCCCAAGAAGGGGTAGCTAGGTCAATGGGAGAATCATAGAATCATAGAATAATAGGACTGGAAGGGACCTCAAGAGGTCATCGAGTCCAGCCCCCCGCCCTCAAGGCAGGACCAAGCTCCACCTACACCATCCCTGACAGATGTCTATCTAACCTGTTCTTAAATATCTCCAGAGAGGGAGATTCCACCACCTCCCTTGGCAATTTATTCCAATATTTGACCACCCTGACAGTTAGGAATTTTTTCCTAATGTCCAATCTAAACCTCCCCTGCTGCACTTTAAGCCCATTACTCCTTGTCCTGTCCTCAGAAACCAAGAGGAACAAATTTTCTCCTTCCTCCTTGTGACACCCTTTTAGATATTTGAAAACCGCTATCATGTCCCCCCTTATCTTCTTTTTTCCAAACTAAACAAGCCCAGTTCATGAAGCCTGGCTTCATAGGTCATGTTCTCTAGACCTTTAATCATTCTTGTCGCTCTTCTCTGTACCCTTTCCAATTTCTCCACATCTTTCTTGAAATATGGCGCCCAGAACTGGACACAGTACTCCAGCTGAGGCCTAACTAGTGCAGAGTAGAGCGGCAGAATGACTTCACGAGTTTTGCTTACAACACACCTGTTGATACAACCTAGAATCATATTTGCTTTTTTGGCAACAGCATCACACTGTTGACTCATATTCAACTTGTGGTCCACTATGACCCCTAGATCCCTTTCTGCCATGCTCCTTCCTAGACAGTCGCTTCCCATCTTGTATGTATGGAACTGATTGTTCCTTCCTAAGTGGAGCACTTTGCATTTCTCTTTATTAAACCTCATCCTGTTTACCTCTGACCATTTCTCTAACTTGCTAAGGTCATTTTGAATTATGTCCCTATCCTCCAAAGAAGTCGCAACCCCACCCAGTTTGGTATCATCCGCAAACTTAATAAGCGTACTCTCTATCCCAATATCTACATCATTGATGAAGATATTGAACAGTACGGGTCCCAAAACAGACCCTTGAGGAACTCCACTTGTTATCCCTTTCCAGCAGGATTTAGAACCATTAACAACAACTCTCTGACTACGGTTATCCAGCCAATTATGCACCCACCTTATCGTGGCCCTATCTAAGTTATATTTGCCTAGTTTATCAATAAGAATATCATGTGAGACCGTATCAAATGCCTTACTAAACTCTAAGTATATGACATCCACCGCTTCTCCCTTATCCACAAGGCTCGTTATCTTATCAAAGAAAGCTATCAGATTAGTTTGGCATGACTTGTTCTTCACAAACCCATGCTGGCTATTCCCTATCACTTTATTACCTTCCAAGTGTTTGCATAGGATTTCCTTAATTACCTGCTCCATTATCTTCCCTGGGACAGACGTTAAACTGACCGGTCTATAGTTTCCTGGGTTGTTCTTATTCCCCTTTTTATAGATGAGCACAATATTTGCCCTTTTCCAGTCTTCTGGAATCTCCCCTGTCTGCCATGATTTTTCAAAGATCATAGCTAAAGGCTCAGATACCTCCTCTATCAGCTCCTTGAGTATCCTGGGATGCATTTCATCAGGACCTGGTGACTTGCTGACATCTAACTTTCCTAAGTGACTTTTAACTTGTTCTTTGTGAATCCTATCTTCTAAACCTACCCTCTCTCTGCTTGTATTCACTACGTTAGGCACACCTCCAGACTTCTCGGTGAAGACCGAAACAAAGAAGTCATTGAGCATCTCCGCCATTTCCAAGTTTCCTGTTACTGCTTCTCCCTCCTCACTAAGCAGTGGGCCTACCCTGTCCTTGGTCTTCCTCTTGCTTTTAATGTATTTATAAAAAGTCTTCTTGTTTCCCTTTATGCCTGTAGCTAGTTTGATCTCATTTTGTGCCTTTGCCTTTCTAATCTTGCCCCTGCATTCCCGTGTTGCTTGCCTATATTCATCCTTTGTTAGTTGTCCTAGTTTCCATTTTTTATATGACTCCTTTTTTATTTTGAGATCATGCAAGATCTCCTTGTTAAGCCAAGCTGGTCTTTTGCCATATTTTCTATCTTTCCTACACAGCGGAATTGTTTGCTTTTGGGCCCTTAACAACGTCCCTTTGAAATACTTCCAACTCTCCTCAGTTGTTTTTCCCTTCAGTCTTGCTTCCCATGGGACCTTACCTACAAGTTCTCTGAGCTTATCAAAATCTGCCTTCCTGAAATCCATTACCTCAATTGTGCTGGTCTCCCTTCTACCTTTTCTTAAGATCATGAACTCTATTATTTCGTGATCACTGTCCCCTATACTGTCTTCCACTTTCAAGTTCTCAACTAGTTCCTCCCTATTTGTTAAAACCAAATCCAGAACAGCTTCTCCTCTGGTAGCTTTTTCAACCTTCTGAAACAGAAAGTTGTCTCCAATGCAGTCCAGAAACTTATTGGATAGCCTGTGCCTCGCTGTGTTAGTTTCCCAACAAATGTCTGGATAGTTGAAGTCCCCCATCACCACCAAATCTTGGGCTTTGGATAGTTTTGTTAATTGTTTAAAAAAGGCCTCATCCACCTGGCTAGGTGGCCTGTAGTAGACTCCTAGCATGATATCACCCTCGTTTTTTACCCCTTTTAGCTTAACCCAGAGACTCTCTACACAGCTATCTCCTACATTCATCTCCACTTCAGTCCAAGTGTGTACATTTTTAATATACAAGGCAACCCCTCCTCCCTTTTTTCCCTGTCTGTCCTTCCTGAGCAAGCCATACCCTTCCATACCAACATTCCAATCATGCGTCCCATCCCACCAGGTTTCTGTAATACCAATGATATCATAGTTGTATTTATTGGTTAGCAATTCCAGTTCTTCCTGCTTATTACCCATACTTCTCGCATTTGTATATAGGCATCTAAGATACTGATTTGATCTTACCTCCCTGTTGTGCCCTGGCCCTCCTTTCTCCTTGCCATTATAGGCCGTAGTCCCCCCCATTTCCAACCCATCTCCCAGTCCCGCACATGCAGCACTTACCTGTGGGCTTTGCTCACCTGCCCCCAACAAACCTAGTTTAAAGCCCTCCTCACAAGGTTAGCCAGTCTGTGTCCAAACAAGGCCTTCCCGCTCCTAGAAAGGTGAACTCCATCTCCGCCAAGCAGTCCTTCCTGGAAGAGCACCCCGTGATCAAGGAAGCTGAATCCCTCCTGGCGACACCATCATCGCAGCCAGGCATTCACCTCCAGGATTCACCTCTCTCTGCCCGGGCCCCTACCTTTGACAGGAAGGATAGAAGAGAATACCACCTGCGCTCCAAACTCCTTCACCCGTACTCCCAAAGCCCTGTAGTCACACTTGATCCGCTCAGTGTCACACCTGGCAGTATCATTTGTGCCCACGTGGATGAGTAGCATGGGGTAGTAGTCAGAGGGCCGGATAATCCTCGACAATGCCTCCGTAACATCTCGGATACGGGCCCCTGGCAGACAGCATACCTCTCGAGATGAGCTGTCAGGGCGACAGATGGGTGCCTCCGTTCCCCTCAGAAGAGAGTCTCCAACCACCACTGCCCTACGTTTCCTCCTCGCAGTGGTGGCAGGAGACTGCTCAACCTTGGTGGTGCAAGGCCTGGTCTCCTCCACTGTGGGGGGTGACTCCTTGTCTCCTGCTGAAAGTAAAGTGTAACGGTTATGTAACACAGTGGGAGGGTTAGGAGCAGGGGTGGAACACTGTCTGCTGCCGGAAGTAACCAGCTGCCAGTTCTCACCCTGCACCACTGCCTCCTCCATAAGTGGCTGGTCAACAGTCCCACATCCTAGGACAGTGACCTCCGTGGACTCCACAGGAATACTGTCCAGGAATTCCTCATGGCTTCGAATGCTCCTCAGCCTGGCCACCTCCTCCTGTAGCTCTCCCACCTGCTGCCTGAGAGATTCCACCAGCAGGCACCTTTCACAATGGTTGTCTCCCCCAGCCTGGAGATCACTCAGTGGGAATTGCAAGCCACAAATACAGCAAGACCACACCAGGACCTGGGTAGAGACATCCATGCTCAGGTTCTCTGTCTGGATACAGGCACAGGTGGAGGAGACAGGAGAAGTACTGGCACAAGCGCTACGGGTCTTCATCACCATCAGTCACTCCCTCTTCAACTCCCCTGTCTGCAGTCCCCTGTCCGCTTCGCTCCCCTGGTCGCACTGCTCTGGCTTTTTAAAGCCTGCTTGCCTAGGTCAGGCCTGCCCCCTTCTGAGTCACACAGGGGAAGGCTGAGCCTGAGGCTAATCAGAGGCAATCAAGGGAACAATGGCAGGCTCTCAGTCCCAACTGCCACAGAAGCTGAAACTGCTAGCACTCACCTGGAATCAGACTCAATTCACACTTCAAACTGTAAAATTCAAACAGTCAGGCACAGGCACACACTCACACCACAGCTTGTACTCTCACCGGGTAGCCTCTTCGGCGGTGGGGTCGCTTTGCTCTCCCTCTTCAACTCCCCTGTCTGCAGTCCCCTGTCCGCTTCGCAATACATTGTTTGTAAGTGACTTTTACCACTGGTCCTGCACACAAGGTGGCACATTGCAGCCAAATGAACCATTGTGAAACCTAAAGGCTTTGGTGCTGGCTTGCGCCCCTGCCAGATACATGAAGAGGAGCAGGCACTGACACAAGCTCTATCAGTCTGAATGTTGGGGGACGGGAAGTAAAGATGTCTGATAATAAGGAACTGGGTTCCTATGCTGCTTCACTGCTTGGGGGGGGGGGGGTGGTGGAAGCTGAACTCTTTAGCTGGGGTTAGCGTGAACAGCCCCACACAGTGTGCAGACAGCGGACCCTGACAGACTGTACATAGCTCTCACCTCTATTTCTTACTGCCTCGTGAGTTAGTTTATTATAAGATTGGCTGCAAGCCTTGAATGGACCTCATTGCCGGGGGATGGTCAAAACTATAGCAGGGTTTAAAGAGGAGCTAGCTAAGGTTGATGGGGCCAGTGATGGCTATTAGCTAAGATGATTAGGGATGTGAAAGTCTTCCTGCTTTGGATGTCCCTAGCTTCTCATTGCCAGATGCTGGGAGTGGATGAATCACTCGCTAAGTGCCTGTTCGGTTTGGTCCTTCTGAAGCACGTGGCATTGGCCACTCATGGAAGACATAGTAGGCTAGATGGACCTTTGGCCATACTGCATCAGCTCTCTCTCACGTTGTCTTTGGTGGGGGTGTCACTGACCTGTGACTGGTCCAGTGGCATAAGGGATCATGTACCCCGAAGGCCGATATGCCAAAGTGGGTCTGTTTGTGGTGCCCTGCGAACACTGTTGAGGCATTCACACTTGTTACTCGGGTAGTGAAGTCACAACCAGTTGAGGACTTGGGGGCCTGCTTCTTGACAGGCTGCTGCAAGGTTGGCACCCATGTTCACGAGCCCCCTAGGCTCCCTGACAGTCTCCATGTGAACAATTTGCTCCTTCTGTCCAGGCTGACTGTCTAGTGTTAGTGTCCGGCTCTGGAGCTTGTTGTGGCTTTGTGTGCAAGACTGACATAGCCGCCATTGTCAGGTCGCTCCCTGTGTATTCACTGACAGACCATGAACAAGTCACCTGGCAGCCATCCCTTCAATGAGCGGGACAGTGAACTGCAAAGACGAGCTTCTCGCCAGGCCTTCGCCTCTTATTTTTTTATTAGCATATTTAACACAGCTGGACGCTTTTGTGTTACATCGTGTGTGTGAACAGAACCAGACACAGCCACTAATACACACAGGGTAGGACACATACACACGCACACAAATGTCAAAGGGACCGCTGAAACTGGAACCGCACGCGCCAGCTAACTGTATGGGGCGTGCATCAGGCTGCTGCTCACACGACCCACATAGGGAAGAATGAGTTGAGGTGGCACAACCACGGTGTTAGTCTTTCACTGAACACAAAGTGAACACGAGCAGTGAAGGGCTGGGGCCTACTGTGTCCCTCAGAGCCAAGCAAAAGGATGGGCAAAATAACAGTGGCTTCACAATACAGGCAGTCCCCGGGTTACGTACAAGATAGGGACTGTAGGTATGTTCTTAAGTTGAATTTGTATGTAAGTCGGAACTGGTACATATTGTAGGGGAAACTCTAGCCAAACATTTCTCCAGAGCTCAGTTTTATTCTCCCACACCTCACTTCCCTCAGTCCTTTATTCTCAAGCTGAGGTGTCTGCTGAGAAAAGCCGCTCCGCGTCTCCCTGGTCTGCTGGGGGGGGGGGGCGCTAGCTTCGCGTCTCCCTGGTCTGCTGGGGGGGAAGCAGCTAGTGGGGGTTGCATCACCCCATTTGTAAGTAAGGATCCAATGTAAGTCGGATCCATGTAACCTGGGGACTGCCTGTAGTGCAACAAGGCCACAGGTGAGCTATGAACTGCTGGTGGGGGTGGGAGGAGGAGGAGAGCATATAAGGGGCACAGGCTGTGAAAGATTAATTTTGATGATCCAGCAGGCTCAGTTCTGACCCCTATTCTGATTGTACTCCAGTACAATGCGACTGACTTCAGGAAAGCCGCCCAACTTACACACGTGGAAAGTGGCACAGAACAAGCCCGAAGTTCTGTCCCCTGCCTTCAGATGACTACATGCAGTCCCTCATGCCCGTCAAGCAAAGGAACAGGGCCCAGTGCCACTGTTTTACCCATGTATCCTCGGGGGTGGCTTGTGTGGGAGATGATAAAGTTAATTTGTGCACCACTCTGTGTGGAACCTGCTCCTTTCTGAAGTCCAGTTATGGACTGTAAGACAGTTCATAGAGCACAGGTCCATCAATGCCTATAAGCCGAAGGGGCAGCGATACAAACACCATGCTCTGCAGTGTCTCTAGCCTCTGCCAGAAGCTGGGAATGGACAATAGGGGTGGATCACTTGATGATTACCTGTTCTGTTTATTCCCTCTGGGTACTTGGCCTTGGCCACTGTTGGACAAAAGCATACTGGGCTAGATGGACCTTTGGTCTGAGCCGATATGGCCTTTCGTATGTTCTTAAAGTGCAACTCTCCTATACATATGCTCAATTGCTGAGTGAGGCAGAGAGCTGTGGGGAAGAGGAGCATGAGAATGCACCGCCGACTCTGCATTGACCTAGTATGATGCAAATCATAGGTACTGAGCCAACCAAGCACAGTTCTGCTGAGAGACACCCAACGTTAGTGGCATCAGCATCGAAACTGGCCCTCAGCCCATTCTGACAGTGCCAGGTGCCACGGCCTGTTGAGATCAAGCCTGGCTGTTGGGACTCAGTCATACAAATTTCATTCATAGCTACACAGCCTCCCTGTAGTTGGCCACATACAACTCATGTTTGATGCCATGACACCCAAGGGTGGGCTACTGTCCTTCCAGTGCGGCATGTCAGTGTTGTGCCTGGTGGCAGCGCTGACTGACAGGTTTCAAATTTGGGTTGCTAATGATCCAGAACACAGCCACATAATCTATTTGCCTGAACCCTGGAAACAAGAGCCAGTTAGCTAATGCAGGCGACTCCCTCTTTACCGCAGGGTTCAGGGCAGAATTTTGGCCCACACCACACTGTTGACCCTATATATGTGCTGGTACAGCAATTTACTGCTGCCTTACCCAACTCCTGTACAGTGGGTGGTTTAGCTATGTTCAGCTATACAGCAGTGAAAGGCCTCCTAACAACATAAGGTGCCTGACTTCCTCGCTACTGAAACACAATGGTGCTAGGGAATGCAGCAGAGAATTTAGACTCAGCTGTCAGGGTGATGCAGGCATTGCTTGTGTTCATAGGGGCTGGGCACTGAACACGGGTGCTGGCATCTTCTTACGTTTCTCTGCTTTTCAGTAGCGTTTTCCCGCTAGCCCCCAATGAATTAACTTTGCAGCAGGCACTAGTCCTGTGTTTATAGGCAGAGGCAATTGTTCAACTTTCCTTTGCCACAAGGGGTCAGAGCTAAATTTAAAAATCAGACATGGGGCTGAGCCACAAAGCTCAGCTTCTATGGGCAGCCAAAGTTTCTAGGTGAGTCTAGTGCAGAGATGGGAAACAGTCCCTGTGCCTTGACCAGAGCTGTCTACCTGCAGCAAACCAGAAACTGCAGAAGCAGCATGACACAGAACACCTACTTGTTACAGCCTGCCAGACTGGTGCAGAGGATGATGGGAGGTTAGTCTGCATCCATGGTTAATTTTTCTTATTTACTGGCTCTGCGTTGGCTGCTCCACTAATGTTTCACAGCAGCTGTGAGACAAACACATTCCAGCTGCGTGTAATGCTGCACAGAGACCGAATGCTGCTCCACCCAGATTTGACATGCAAAGAAAGGTGACTGTGGTGCACATTTGAACTGCAGCGTTTCACACAACACAGCAGGGCTTGGCCAACGTCTTCCAACTCTCAGGGCCTGACGCCGCATTCAGGCTTCCACCTAAATGCCTGGTTCTGCAAGGTGTATTCTGTGGGTGGGGGTTGGGGGGGGGGAGGGGCTCTGCTGACTTTAGTTTGCTGTGTTTGATGCTGAACTATGGGCCACCCGAAATTTGAACAGTTTGACCTATGAACACTCAGTCTCAGCCTTGAGTGCTGGGTGTGTGAGCGATTCTACTGCGGGAACCAGTGGGGAGCCTTCCCCAGAGTCAGCCTCCCAGAACCCATCATTCTTTTTAAAAAATAAATAAATACAAGAATAAGAAACGAGACCTTTAAATATACCCATCCTTATGTGCGCGGCTCCCATTGTTGCTTTGCCATGGTACAGGCTATTCAATTAGGAGTAAGAAAAAAACAAACCAACCACTATTTTAAATGCACTTTTTCCTTCTGTTCTTTTTGGATTCTTTTCTCTGTTGGAATGCCAAAATCTCCCACCCCCTGCAGAGTGGGTCGTATTTCGCTGTACAGTGGAGTAGGGTTAAGTTCCTGACTGGCAAAGATCTGATGCCCTGAATTTCTCCAAAGCCTTGACCGGCACCCTGGCCACCGTCCCCTTTTTAAAAATGACACACAACACTTTTTCCTACAGTCCTTTGCAAACGTCAGACATTTGGTTTGATAGTAAACACCCTGCTGGAGTTTCTCTGTTGATCAGTCACTGTCTGTCACCTTAAAAGCACAGAGGTTTAGAACAGGGCTTACTAGGGTGGAGAGGGAAATGGGAGGTCAGCGTCACAGGTAGTCATCCTCGCTGGAAGGGGAAGCGGGACTCGAGCCCTCAAGGTCAGAGTCGGATGAGCTGTCTGATGGGGTCCGGATCATCTTCCACATCTGGGCTGAAAAGGTTTGGCCCCAGCTGCAGGGGTATCCCACAGGCCTCAGCTGGTGAATTAGTTCCATGGCCACCTGCCAGTGGCTTCTTTCCGTTCACTTGCTGCTGCCCTTTGCGCTCCTCTGTTTGCTCATGGCTGTTAACATCTGACTGATGTACGAGGTCAAGAGGTCATCCATCTTGTAGCCCTGGTAGGAAGTAATGAGAGATCAGACACGTCACCTGGGAAGCATAACTTCTGGTCGCTGGATTATGTCTTTGGTAGGAACTATGACCAGGCTTCTGATGACCCTCCTCCCCCATTTCCTGCACTGCAAAAGAACAGCCAATGTAAAGCTGGTACGTGCAAAACTAACCCAAGGAAATATCTCTTCATACACACATAACTGGACTGTGGAACACTCTGCCACAGGACGTTGTTGTGGCCAAGGACTCGGCCAGGCTCCAAAAGGGTTTTGGAATCTCCAGAGTAATTATAACAAATGAGGGCAAATGATGGAAGGGATAGTAACCCTTGTACTTCAGAGCATAAGCTAATCTCTACTTATTAGAGACCAGGGACCTCATGTGCGAGCAGATTGCTCCATGTTAGTCTACAGTGGGGTTCTTCCCTCTTCTTGGTGGTGCTGGTCAATATTCCCTCTAATCTGTCCCATTTTTTCCCATTCAGGTGCAGAATAAAGTTTTCTATGTGCACTGAGGTATGTGAGGATGTGCACCACCAGCAGAAACACAAAGCCTAGCTGTGGGTGCTCTGCTAGTCAGATAGGTGGCATTTAAATTTCTCCTGAGCAGTTGCACAAGCGCCCAGCTTACAGGGAACCCTGCTGGTGCTGGCTATGGGTTGGAGACAAGATACTGAGCTAGATGGACCTCAACTCTGATCCCATCTGGCACTTCCTCTCTGGCACTAAAAATCGAAGTGTGATGCTCTCGGGGCACCCCATATGAGCCATGAGAGTGTATCACAGACTCTGATTTGCTATGAACTGGCGGGGCAGGGCAGCCTGGTACTGGATGTGAGACTTGCACTAAGTGTCCAGCATGTTCACCAGTAGCAGAGTACCAGGACAGTGGTGGTTCTGCCTGCTTGGCTTGCTATACAGCACCTCCGACTCTTGATGTGCCTGGGCACTAACCTGGCTGAGCATTCGGACTCCTCACCCTCTGACAAAGGATGTCAGCCAGAGGAACAGGCCAAGCCATGCTGGAACATAGACTATGCACAGATCCTCTGCTGGTGTAAACTGGTGCAGCTCCACTGACTTCCATGCAGCCACCACCACTGACACCAGCTGAGGGTTTGACCGTGTGAGTACATAGCCCAGCTCGCGTCCGGAGTTCCTGCCCTCACATCCAAGGAGTTGATAAATGAATTTATCCTGCACACTCGACCCCCTTGCTTGCTTTCTCCCCACCAAACCATCTCCCCAGGATTTAGTCTTGCATCCCAGGCCACTGAGCTGCTTCCCACCACTGCGGCTTTCCTGTCAATCAGCCTGCTCCAGAAACCTGCCAGCCTCTTTCAACCTGCAGTATTACTTCCAAAGCTGCCCCTGCCTGGAACCCGAGTCACCTCCCCCTCAGTAGTAGCTGTGTCTGAGCCTTAGCTTGCAGGGCTGGGAAGGGGAGCTCCCTGTGGGGGACATGTTTGGTGAACTCATTGATGCTCTGCTGCATGCTGCTGTGCTTCCATTTCAGAGTCCATTGGCCCAGATGCTCAGGGATAGGCAGGAGGGCTGAGAGGGTTGTTGGGCTCCTGGGCAATGTGGGGGAGGGAGGCCTGGCTTTATGCTCCTAGTAGGGCCGGGGGCCTTGGACGGGAGGGGCAGAGCTGGGAGCCTGGGACCTTGGGTGCACCTGCCGCCTTTGCCCCCCATCAGCAGGCCTGGGCATAGGCAACATGGCATGAACAGAGGATGTGGAGCCTGAGCGTGGCTTTGGAGATCCACCCTGCAGTTCGTTCCCCCCCTTGTTCCCTGTGCTCAGTGGCTGCCCGGGATGCTGGAGCTCCCTTACCAGTGACGTTTCACAGAGCAGTTTGCTTCCCCGCACCAGGTTGCCGATCGTTATGTGAAAGTACGTGTTGCCGCTGCTCCAGTTGGAGATCTTGGTGAAGGGGTGAGTCGTGAGAATATCCTAAAAGGAGCAGAAGCCCAGTCAGATACTTCAGTGGCTAACTGCCCCCTTCCCTCTGGGCTGCCCACCCCAGCAAACCCAAGACATTTCATGAGGTGAGATGGTTCCACCAGCCCTCACCCCCAGAAACCGAGAGGTGAGAGTGGGGGACACCAGCGGCGTTTCTTGCCTTTTTCCTATAATCTACAGCCCCTATTGGAGACAGGAAATAGAAGGAACAGAGGTCTGAGCCACCGGGCAATTCTTATGTGCTGACAAGAAGGTCATCTAGCTCGGCTCTTCCCTGGGTCTAGCCACAGCTCTCTGCTGTGAATGAAGGAACCGGTGCTTTACCCAGCCTCGGTTTCCATGTTCCAAGCAAGGGTGCTCCTAAGCCTTCTGCCCTGGGAGGACGATTCCACAGCATAATGCGGCTCAGTGTCTGGGAGTTCTTCCTGATATTCAGCCAAATTTGACTGTATCTTCATTTCATCCTGTCAGGCCTAACTGTAGCCCCTGGGATCCCTCTACACTACCCCCTGCTGTGCTGTGTACCAATGCCAGCAGTCTGTGGTGGCTCCCTTCCTCATCATTTAGCCAAGCAGGTCCTGTGAGACTGGGTACCTAACACCGCACTGCATTAAACGGAAGAGCCATTTCGCTAGCCTGAGCATATTTCCTAAAGTGAAAACGGGATGGCCTGGGGCTTGTCCGAGCTGGCCCCTTGCACCAGAGCAGCCCCTCTGGGCTTGGGCTGACCCTCCTGAGTTCCAGGGCTGGGGCTGAACCCCCCCAACAGTTCTTTGCCTTCTGTTGCTAGTGGCTGACTTCCACCCCAGGGGCCTGATTTCCAAGGTGCTGAGTGCCTGCAGCTCCTGGAGACATAAGAAGCAGTGAAAGGTCGCTCCGTACCTTTGCTAATCAGGCTGTTTATATAGAAGCCTCACGTGGCTTCACCCACACGTTGCTAACATTTAGCCCTTGGAAACGCACAACCCTGTTGAACATGGCTGAGCCCACTGCGGGCAGGAACTCGGTGGTGTCGCCTTACCTTGGTTTTGGGGTCGATGAGGCTGACCCCGTGCTTGTTGATGGCAATTAAAAGGATCTCTGGGTAATTTGGCTCTGTGGTTTGCTGTGAGAAACGAGACAGAGCAGTCACATGACAAGGCCTCCCAGAGCGCGCAGCTCGCGACGGGGGGTCCCTCCACGCAGTGTGGGGGAAGGCGCGCCGCTATGGCGAGACCCCTGCTGCGTTTTAGCTCGCCCCGGTTCGCTCTCGAATTTAAGGAAGCTCCACATGAATTAAGGTCTCTTCACTGCTACGGTAACAGCTATCCAGCTAATGGAGAGATGCCCCTCCCCTGCCCCCTGAGGTAGCGATTGGCAGCTCTAAGTTCCTTCTTTTCCACTTCTTGCCCTCCCTACTTTGCCAATGGAAGCAGGTGTCAGGGGCCATCCTGCCCTTGGACTGGGTGCGCTGGGAAGCCCCAGACGGCCTGTCCTTCCTTGGATCACCTCACCTTGATGCACTGACTCTCCTGCCCTTAGTGCCTCTGGGCCGCAGGAATCCTGGCCCAACGCCACTGCTCCCCTTTGCTCTACCTGCCTTCTGCTTTACTTTACTTAGTGCTGGTCAGAGACGCGGTGCACACACTTCTGGGGACTCCGGCCCAGATGCTCAAAGGCACGGAGGCACCTAACTCCAAAAGGCAGTAAATGGCTTTCAGGATCCTACAGCCCAGAGCCAACATGCGCAGAGGTCATGCTGGCTTCCCCACACACCCAGCCATTCTGCCTCTCCCTTGTCTGGGAAGGGCCAAGAGAAGGGGTAGGGAGTAAGACAGGACAATGAACTGGGACACAGTGAGGTCCCTTCCTGGCTCATCCATCGACTCCCCCGGCTGACTATAGGCAGGGCGCTTAAGGCAGAACTTTCAAAAGCTCGCAAGAGCCCAGCTCCCATTGAAAGTCTCATACTCCCCTGTGCTTCAGTTCCCCATCTGCAAATTGGCAATAGTAGCTTTCCCTCCCACACAGACATGCTGTGAGGACAGATCCACTCTCGACCACGCTACAGTGAAGAGCTGTGACAGCGGTTCCTGCTCCTGCCAGGGGACACAGCCAGTGAAATCTGTACCTTCACTTCAAAGAAGGCCGATCCAAACGTAGGCCATTTGAAGACAATCTTTAGAAAGGCAAGCTTGGCTTCTTCTCTTGTTTTGCCTGCGTGCTTATTGAAATACGCCACAATAGACTGCAACAAAAATGAGTAGGGGGTTTGGAACGGGTGCCATATGAAGCGAGATTAAAAAGACGGGGAGTTTTCAGCTTAGAAAAGAGGAGACTAAGAGGGGTATGATCAGGGCCGGCCTGAGCCATTTTGGCGCCTCAGGCCCGGGCGCGCGGCACCACCCCTGAGCGCACGGCACATGCGCGGGCCCACCCGTGGGGCGCGGGCCTGCCCCCCCAGGGATCGTGGGTCCGCTCCCGGGACGCTCGGCGCTTACGCAGGTCCGCCCCGGGGCGCACGGTGCATGCGCTGCCCAGTCCAGTCCAGCCACTGCTGCTGGCATGTGTGCCGAGCCGTGCAGGGCCCCGCGGCTGTGGGGGGAAGGGCGCTGCTGGCCGGCACTGCGGGGCCGGCGCTGCAGGAGCAGGGCGCGCGGCGCCTGATGGCAGCTACAATGGACGCCGTGCACCCCTTACAGCTGCCATCAGGCGCCCCCCATCGGTTGGCACCCCGGGCAGCTGCCCGGCTCGTCCACCCCTCAGTCTGGCTCTGGGTATGATACAGGTCTATAAAATCATAACAGGTATGAATAGAATGAATAAGTAAAAGTTATTTACTTGTTTCCATAACATAAGAATGAGGGGTCACCAACTCAAATTAATAGGTAGCAGGTTTAAAACAAACAAAAGGAAGTTTTTCTTCACACAGCACACAGTTAACCTGTGGAACTCCTTGCCAGAGGATGTTATGAAGACCAGGACTTTAAGAGGGTTCAAAAAAGAACTAGCTTCGTGGAGGTTAGGTCCATCAATACTTAGCCAGGATGGGTAGGAATGGTGTCCCTAGCCTTTGTTTGCCAGAGGCTGGAAATGGTGACAGGAGAGGGATCACTTGATGATTACCTATTCTGTTCATTCAGTCTGAAGCACTGGCATTGGCCACTGTTGGAAGACAGGATACGGGGCTAGATGGACCTTTGGTCTGATCCAATATGGTTGTTCTCAAGTAAAGGCCAAGATGACATCATTGAAGGGCTTGCCAGACAACCTGGGAACTAGGCCATTTGAATACAAACAGCATCTTGCTACACAGATGTCATGTTATTTCTGCCACAAAGCATTAGACTTTGCCATCCTGTCTGAACAGAAATCCACCATGCCCTCCCCTGCACGTTAGTTATTGTGCTAGTGCAGACACAGGAGCCTGAAAACACCTCACAGGTTATTTTTTCCATTATAAGCCATGACAGGTTTGAGTATATCCACAAGGACAGTCTTGTGGTGAAAGCCCTGGGCGAGCACATGGACTATCTGGATCCAATTCCCGGCTTTGACACTGATTCCCTCTGTGATCTGGAGCAAGTCACTTCATCTCTCTCTGCCTTGGTTCTCCATATGTAAAAGGCAGGTAATCAATCTTCACCCCCTTTGTCTGTCTTGAAGGTAAATTCCTTAGGACAGGACTGTCTCTTGCTATGTGCTTATGCAGCACTTCACAAAGCGGAGGCCTGATCTTTGCTGGGGCCTGCATGCTCTTGTAATCGTTACAAAGCTATCTGTGGTGTGGCTCGTGAGACATTTTGGTTGCCGTTGCCCATGCGCAGGGCTGCCAGGGTCTGCTGGTTTCTGTCCCTGTCAGTTTCACTAAAGTGACACGCACGTAAAGCAAGGGTGGGTGAAGAGAGGTGCGTGCTGATTGCACACAAGACTGACTGAGAGCTGGGCGCTCCCTCTGCATCCAATTCACGCTTCTACGGTTTAATCAGCATGCCCCGCAAATTCTAGGGACGCAAGCGCAGTTAGCAAAGCTACCCTATCCCAGGAGATCATCTTGGCTACAACAGTCTTGTGGCCCACTGAGATGGAGGGCCAGTCATGGGGCCCCTCACTAGCCTAGGTTGCCTGTCACTGGCATAGATTCTGTTACATCCCCAGCAAGGGCTTTAACTCAAGCTGTGGCACGCCTGCTTTTTAGCTCTGGGGGTCCCTAGTTCAGTCCCTGGTGTGTCAGACAGGACGCTGGCTCTTATCAAAGCCATTGCTTACCCTTTTCCAGTCGTCCGGAGAGAGCTGCCGGAGAAGATCCTGAGGCACCAGCTCCTTCAGGAGCTTGGGGATGCTGGGGAAGTAGGACTTGTCATCCTCAAACTTGACCTTGTAGATCAGAGCTGCCAGCTGTAAGACCTCTTCCCGGGTACACTTGTGGTAGCCACGCAGGTACTTTGGTAATTCCTAGACAGGAGAGCATTTCACATGGTAACGGGGAGGCCACAAACATCTAGGTTCTCAAAGACATCCTTGTGTCCTGAGAGACAGAATCTGCATGAATGACAGCACCAAGCCGTCCCAAGGCAAATACCAAACAGACACTGGCTAAAGGAATCTCCATCACTGAAGGTATTTAAGAGCAAGTTAGATAGACGTTTGTCAGGGATGATTTAGATGGTGTGTGGCCCTGCCACGAGGGTAGGAGACTTGACTTGATGACCTCTTGAGGTCCCTTCCAGTTCTAGCATTCTATGAAATCTAGCAGGTCAGCAGCTATGGAAGGAAGCTGTCCAAAAGCCGGCTGCTGTAGTGCAGTGATCTTCAGCCTTTCCCAACCCACAACCCAGCCCCCTCCTGGAGCTCCCCTTCCACTTAGCCCCTTCCAGCTGCACAGGAAAAGCACAATGATGGTGAGCCGGGGGGGAAGGAAGTTGTGAGACCCAGACTGAGACCTGTTGCTATACTGTGGCGAGGGATCAGGACTTGATACAACCTTGCCCGACATCTGGAATGCACCCAAGTCTAACAGCTTTGGGGATCTGAGTGAAAAGCATGGCTTTTTAGAGATGGGCCCAACTAAAACACTGGCTCTGCACAGCCTGAGCCTTGGTGATGCTCAGATCTGAACCTGACACTCAATATCACAGCTGGCCCAAAATGAGGGGAACCAAAACCTGTCCCCTAGAAGCCCACGAGAACTGTGGATAAGCTGGGACCTGATTCTGAGCCTGGCTCTTGTGTCAGGCCCCAGGCCGGCAGGCTCAGCCCCAGTGAGTCTCCCCCTCTGCACTGCTGGTGGTGGGTGAAAGGCAGCTGAGGCCTTTCCTTGCTTTATTTTACACCTGTTTGTTTCCTCCTTCAATTACTCACTCTTCTGCCCTCTCAGCCTGAGAATTACAGCCAGCTACTTGAGGGGTACCTTACACCACTGTTCAACTCTTACAACTGTTCAACTTTGCCGGCTTGGGTGGAAAGGTTTGGCTAAATCACCAGCTCCAGATTAGCTCAGCCACCGCTAGATGCTCATCCCTCAGCCAGATCCCATAGACAGCGACCGTTTTATCTCTCACTCAAACACACTTTGTCATTTGCCTTGGCCCAGAGGAGCTTAGCTGTTGAAAGGAGCCATGGATGGAGAATCACCTCTGAATTTGGTACATAATAAGAGTAATCTGGAATTTTTTTTTTTGAGCTTCAAATCAAGCTTTCCAGTTCCCCTTTAAGCCATATCACCTCGAGAACGATTTACCAAGTACTCCTCGTTTGTCAACAAGAGCATTTATGACATCATCAGCAGGAGGCATGCTTGCATTTGAGCAACCGTCTTGTGGAGAATGACTGTAATCAACAGTGTGCGTGTGAATTTCACACCCAACAGCAGCTGGACTGACAGCCCAGGAGAACAGAGAACTCGCGGTAGCTGCAGAACTAGTACAGCACTACAGCAGCCATGCCACATTCTGCCCTGCCTCTGGTACTCCAACCTGTCACCAGCGCAGATCACCTGGACATGGAAACTGAAACGTCTCGGGGGTTACTCTGAACGTGGGTTCTTTGCTGAGACTGCCAAGACAAAGGCTAATTAATGCCATTGACCCATGGTTTATAATGACCACAGCTGGACTAACACCTCCAGATGACTTAGTCCTCCTAACAGCCAGCCAATGGAAAACTCTTTTTGTCACTACTGGCATGCATTGGATTTGAGCTATTGATGCAGGAGGAAGAAACCTTTTTACCCCATTACTAGTTCCCTGAGTCGCTCAGACCTCCCCCAGTATTGTAAACTCATGGAGTACCTGATAATAGTGGAAGATGGAGTCTGCCATTGAGTCCTTCCCAGGCATGGTGTTTGTCCACAGTTTTTTCATGAAGAACACTTGGTAGGTGAGAGAAGGCACTATACCTGCAAAACAGAATCCATTCAGCATTGACGAGGCTTGTAATAAACGTTTCAGCCACTAGATGGAGACCTGTATAATAGAGAGGCTCCCCTGTCTGGAGCAATTCAGGGTCCTGGCTGCAAGGTGGCTCAGGGATGAACCCACGAGACTGTTAAAGGCCATGACTCAAGGGCAGAAGCAACAGAGTGGCTGCCTAAATTGTTCTATGAACTCTTAATTAATGCTCTTCAGGCTCTCACTTCAATAAGCACTGACTTCGCTAGCAAATATTGAATGAAAAGAGGATGGATTTACTTTCACTGCAACAGCATTACAGTATATGAAGGGGATTTCTGGACAATTACTTGGGGCCAGTCAGTGGGGCTGCATTTCAGCTAGCTGCTAAAAACTACAGAAAGTTTCTGTATCTGCCAAAGCCTGGAGAGCAGCCACAAAACTTTAACCTTCATGGGAAGTCATTTATTTGGAGGCATGGTCTAGTTTATCTCTTCATGGCCAGTTCTCGGCACCTGTGAATTGTGTGGGCACAAAAGATTCTTGAGTCCCCTAACAGAAATTGGAACAGGATTAACGTGGATACTGTGAAATTACTGAGAGTCATCGGGGCTAATATAAAATCTTAAAGATGGTAATACGAAGAGAAGAAATACTCTGTAACTGAATGTCTAAAGAGGTAGCACTTGGAGGATTGGTTGGTGTGAGCTGTGGTGCAGTTCTTTCTAGAAGCTATAAGTAGCAAGAATGAAAAGCTTGTCCAATGCCCATGGATGGATCATTTCTTAAGTGCAGAGTTGCTATTAATAGGATTCACATACACACACACAAAACCCAAGCGTTACACTGACACAAACATTACAGATGCAGTTTTCATCACGGTCTTGTGGGCAAGAAGAGCCTTTTAAAATTGGTTTCAATGGGCTCTATGAGATCTCAGACCAGGACTGTACCTGGGGGAGGAAACAGCAGCAAAACAGAAGAACAACATCATTACCATCTTTTGCAGGTCTTGCTTTCTTTATCCAGTCTGTAAGATGTCTGACAAAGTCAAAGAAGAAATCTCCTTCAGGGACACTGATCACCTACGGAGAGACATCCCACGTTTAATAAGACTAACCAAACAATAGTCTCCCTGCCATGGAAGAAGAGACAGGAAATCAACAGCTTTCGAATTAAGGCATATGTGTATGTGTGTGGGGGGGGCAGGGAACAAACATTTCTGAGTTTAGTTTTTTTTTTGGCCAACCCTCTGC
This sequence comes from Pelodiscus sinensis, assembly GCF_049634645.1. Classification (NCBI taxonomy): domain Eukaryota; kingdom Metazoa; phylum Chordata; order Testudines; family Trionychidae; genus Pelodiscus; species Pelodiscus sinensis. The sequence continues at coordinate 317,489,046 of NC_134711.1, forward strand.
TGCTGGAGAATAACTGCTTCCAGTTTGTCTTGTAGTGCTTTGCCCATGCAGGGTTTAAATGTCTTAACTGGTAGTGAGGTTTCCACTTGTCTCACCATTCAAAAGCTATTGCTGGACTAGATGTTCCTATGCTGCCCTTCACCTAATATCATCTAGTTATTCCTAATTATCTCCTCTTGCAGTGCCTTAATTTCCCTTCATCTCCCCATTGCTTCTCAACAGTTGTTGCATACCACCTTCACCATCAGCTACTAGGACACATGGGTTGCTCACTGAACTTTTCCTCAGAAATCCATCTCTCCAGCTGCATGCTTATCCTCTTGCCCCCCTCAAATAGGTCACAATCTTCTGGGTCCAATATCCGAGGTCTGGCTGGATCAGAGCCATGTAGGATGGAGTTATCAGCACCCTGCTTTATGATGCCTTGGTTTATGGAGCTGACAATATCTTTGCTCTTTGTGGCTGATACAGTAAATAATTGCCTCCGCTTATTCAATCCACAAAGCATTTCTACACTTCTCTGCTTTTTGGATGATTTAGCCCCACAGAGCAGTCAAAAACCCAACAGAATGTTAGGAACCCGTAGGAAAGGAACAGACAAAACAGTAAATATTATAATACTGCTATACAAATACATAGGAGGCCCCCATCTGGAACACTGCATGCAGGTCTGGTTGCCCCATCTCAAAAAAGATGTATTAGATTTGGGAAAGGTACAGAGGAGGATTACAGACGTGACGAGGGGTATGGAACAGTTTCCATATGAGGAGAGATTAAAAAATCTGGGACTGTTCAACTTGGAAAAGAAACAACTAAGGGAGGGACAGGATAGAGATCTACAAAATCATGACAGGAGAAAGTGAATAAGAAAGTGTTATTTAACCCTTCTCATAACACAAGAATCATAGAACACTAGAACTGGAAGGGACCTTGAGAGGTCATCAAGTCCAGTCCCCTGCCCGCAAGACCAAGTGCCATCTAGATTGGGGTGAGCAGGAATTTTTGAAGGGGGGGCCACTCCAAGATTTTGGAAAGTGGTCGAGGGCCACACTCTTCCATGCTATTAATGGAGGAAGTGCAGAGTCTGGGATGGAGGTTGGGTGCAGAAGGGAACTTGGGGTAAGGGACTGGAGTGCAGGAAGGGGTGTGGGATCTGGGAGTTTGGGTGAAGGTGGTTGTGACCTGGGGCACTGGACTGGAGTGTAGGGGTCTGGGTTGTGACTTAGAACAGGAAGAGGTTGTGACCTGGGGCAGGAGTTTGGGGTGCAGGAGTTTGGGTTGTGACCTGGGGGAGGGTATTGGGATACAGAAAGCGGTACAGGGGTTGGATTGGGACCTGGGGCAGAGGATTGGGGTGCAGGTTCTGGGATAGGGTATGGGTGCAGGAGGGGGGCAGAGGGTTTGGGATATGTGGGATAAGGAGTGAGGAGTGCGGGGCAGAGGGTTGGGGGAGAGAGGGACTGGAGTGCCAGAGGTAGGCTCTGGCCACGAGACTTACCCGGGGGTATGTCTACACTACAAAGTTAATTTGAACTAGTGGACGTTAGTTCGAATTAACTTTGATAGGCGCTACACTAGCGCTCCGCTAGTTCGAACTTAATTCGAACTAGCAGAGCGCTTAGTTCGAACTAGGTAAACCTCATTGTACGAGGACTAAGCCTAGTTCGAACTTACAAGTTCGAATTAAGGGGTGTGTAGCCCCTTAATTCGAACTAGTGGGAAGCTAGCCCTCCCCAGCTTTCCCTGGTGGCCACTCTGGCCAACACCAGGGAAACTCTATTGCCCCCCTCCCGGCCCTGGACCCCTTAAAGGGGCATGGGCTGGCTACGGTGCCCGTGCCAGTTGCAAGCCTGCCAGCACCCAGCTAGCAGACCCTGCACCTGGCACGGCTCGAGCCAGCCACCCGATGCCCCCCGGCCCTCCGCCTCTTCCCGGGACCAGGCTGGCGGCTCCCGGGAGCTTGCCCGAGACCGCAAGAGGAGGGCACCCGCCTGGTCTAGTGTGGACATCGTGGACCTCATCCACGACCTCTGCACTAGGCACAGGAAAGTGGCCGTCTAGGGCAGGAGAGCTGCCAGCCTGGCCACCCAGGAGCAGGAGTGCATGAAAATCAAGGTGGTCCACTGAGACCCCCGACCCTGAGCCCTGAGCTTACAATGGCCGTCCTGGGTCAGACCAAAGGTCCATCTAGCCCAGTAGCCTGTCTGCTGACAGCGGCCAATCCTAGGAACCCTGGAGGGGATGGACCGAAGACAGTGACCAAGCCATTTGTCTCATGCCATCCCTCTCCAGCCTGCCACAAACTTTGGGCAGGGACACTTCTCCTACCCCCTGGCTAATACCACTCCATGGACCCAACCTCCATGACTTGATCTCACTTCTCTTTAAACTCTGTTCTAGTTGTAGCCTTCACAGCCTCCTGCAGCAAGGAGTTCCACAGGTTGACTCTTTGCTTTGTGAAGAACAACTTTCTGTTACTAGTTTGAAGCCTGCTACCCATTCCTTTCCTTTGGTGTCCTCTAGTCCTTCTATTATGGGAACTAATGAAGAACTTTTCTTGATGCACCCTCTCTACCCCACTCATGCTTTTGTAGACCTCTATCCTATCCCCCCTCCGTCTCCTCTTTTCTAAACTGAAAAGTCTAAAATTCAGTCTAAACTGAATTAACTAATTCGAACTAAGCTAGTTCAAATTAGCGCTGTAGTGTAGACATACCCTGGGTGACTCTGGGCCAGCAGCCCAGCACATTTCTGAGGCAGCCTTCCTGCCTGCCCTGCCCCTGCACAGGCTGCAGGGGCCATGTGTGTGTGTGTGAATAATTAGGAGCCTGAGGGGTATGGTGCTTCATATGCTCCCTGTTATTCAAACAGACAGCTCCCATTGGCCAGAAACTGGTCAACAGGATTGTGCTGGGGGTGAGGACAGCTCATGAAGCCTTCTTCCCCTCCCCTCCAGGCTTTCAGTTGTGCAAGAGAAATGGCCTGGCAGCCACTTTTCTGAGTGCTGCGAGCATGGGGTGAGGCAAGCAGGGAGCCTGCCTGGGGTCCCCTGCTGTGTCCGTGGGCCAGATCTGGTGGCTTGGCTGTATTTTTGCCGAGCTCTTATCAGGATCCCTGATAGATGTCTATCTAACCTGCTCTTATTATCTCAAATGAACACAAGCAAGTGTTTCTTCACACAGTACACAGTCAACCTGTGGAAATCCTTGCCAGGGGATGTTGTGAAGGCCAAAACTATAGTGGAGTTCAAAAAAGAATTAGATAAATTCATCGAGGACAGATTAATGGCTATTAGCCAAGACAGGGTGCAACCTCATGCTCGGGCGTGCCTTGCCTTTGCTTGCCAGAAGCTGGGAGTCAATGATAGCGGGTGGACCACTCAAGAGCAACAAGAATGATTAAAGGTCTAGAGAACATGATCTATCAAGAAAGTCTAAAATAACTGGGCTTGTTTAGTTTGGAAAGGAGAAGACTGAGAGGGGACATGACAGCAGTTTTCAGGTATTTAAAAGGGTGTTACAAGGAGGAGGGAGAAAAATTGTTCTCCTTGACCTCTGATGATAGGACAAGGAGCAATGGGCTTAAACTGCAGCAAGGGAGGTTTAGGTTGGACATTAGGAAAACTTCCTAACTGTCAGGGTGGTTAAACACTGGAATAAGTTGCCTAGGGAGGTTGTGGAATCTCCATCTCTGAAGATATTTAAGAGCAGGTTGGATACACATCTAACAGGGATGGTCTAGACAGTACTGGGTCCTGCCGTGAGGGCAAGGGACTGGACTGGATGCCCTCTCGAGGTCCCTTCCGGTTCTAGTGTTCTATGATTCAATGATTGCCTCTTTCTATTCATTCCCACTGAAGTACCTGGCACTGACTCCCATTGGAAAACAGGATACTGGGTTAGATGAACCACTGGACTGACCCAGTGATGCTGTTCTGAGGTGCAACTGGCATACAAAATGTTACAGGGCAGTGCTCTATGCCTTCTGCATGCCAGCCAGGCCACAAGAGTCAAGGGGCAGGACCAGGCCCTGAAGCTGTTGAGTGGGCTCTTCCAAAGCGCTCAGCCTGGACCGAAGTCATTGACTTGGGATGGGACTGACGTGAACTGGAGCAGTTAGCCCATCCATTGCTGGGCGCTTTGAAGAACCCCATCTGACAGTCTTGTGCTGCCAGCTCCCACAGGCCCAGCCCTGCAGCCCTCGCCCCGGCTGTCCACGCTCCCGTTAGTAACCCCTTGGACTTCAATGGAATGGGGCTTGCAGGAGGGGGCTGCCTGTACCTATGAATAGAAATCTCCAGGGGTCAGATCCAGGGAGGAGCTTGGGAGCAATGGACCAGGCCCTTAGGAGGTGTCAATGGGCATAGCTCCACTGGCTTCAGCAGAGCACCACTGGGCACATGGCGCAGCAAAGGCACAGAGCCGCTTGGCCAGTGGCCGATCATGTCGTGCGCCGCTCACCTTGTCAGAGATTTTGACGAAGAGGCTGAAGCCCTCCGATGACTTGAGCAGCAGCCTGCTGGAGATGCTCTGGCAGAAGTCCTTGGCTTTCGTGCTGGACTCCACTTCAAATGCCTGCAACGAGAGGTTGAACCCCTATCTCAGCCTCCTTTTCGCCTGCTCTCGCACACAAGCTTTGCTGTCCTGCTGAGGTCCAGCATGGCTTCTCTGGGCAGTCTTCTGCTCCTCCCCCTCCCACCCAATGTGGACACACCCATGCCTTAGCTCAAGGGGAGAAAGGAGATGCCTAAGGTCTTCCTACTTCGGCAGCAGGTTCCAGTTCGTCTCTCTCTTTTCTGAGCAGAAGTCAGTGCTTGGGTTTTGCTCCTGCTGCCTCAGAGATTCAAGGCTTTTCCTCGCACTCCCTGGGGTCACTGATACCAGTGGTCACTGATTTGGGGCCCTCCCACTTTGGCCCCAACCTTCAGAGGTGCTGAGCAAGCTGCTGCTCCCAACAACTTTAGCTGGAGTTGGAGGTGCACCGCATAGGAACAAGGTGCCCCATGTTTGCAGACAGAAGCACCAACTTCCTGATTTCCCAGGGTGGTCAACCCCCACTTTGTCCCTGGCTCTGCCCCCAGTCCACTCCTGCTCTGCCCTCGCCCCATCTCTTCTTGTCCCATTCTGCCTCCTCCCCTGAGTGTGCCCCACCCTCCTTCTGCTTTTTCTTGCCTCTGCTCTTCCACTCAGCTTGCCTCCTGTACACTGCTGAACAGCTGACCATGGCGCGTGGGAGGTGCTGGGGGAGAAGGGGAGGAGCTGATCTATGGGGGTACTAGTGGGGGCTCAGCTATTCTTGCAGACACCATTATATCCATGCAGAGCCCCATGTTGCACTACACCTGTGCCCAGCACCCAGCTGATCATGCAGCCTTCACAGTGCAGATTCCCACTGGTCTCTAAATCCATGTCCCCAAGGTGCTGCCTTCAGGCTTCCCCATGGTGTGAGTACAAAGCATTATCCATATCTCTAGTCACATATAGAAAAGGTTCTAAAGACATAGCGTCCCAAGGTGGCTGCGAAGATCTCCATGACCGACTAGAACACACGGGGCCACCTTGACAAAAGGGATACCCTCGATCGCCTCTTGTGTATGCCCAGCTTTGCACAAGCACTCACTTGTGTGTGCATTCATCACCTTCTATCTCTTGTGCCAGCCAGCAGCAGTGTTTAGATGTGCACATCCATACAAGGTGGTACGTGCATCTCTGCAGTACTACTCACTAGTGTGCAAGAATGGCACATGCCGGGAACTGCACACTGAAAGCTGCTCATGAATAACTGTTCTTATTCATCTCCATGAGCATGCAGGGTGCTTAGCAGGCAATAAAAGACATGCTGCCTGCTGCAAAGAGCTGATAGTCTAGTTGAGATAAGACCATGAAGGACCGGGACGGACACTTCCATGTGTGGGGAGATCTACTTAAATCAGGTCAAAATCACACATTTTTCCCAGATTAGCCATGGCATCAATTGCAGATTTCACAGCTGTGTTGCACATCTGCAAAATTTGCTATTTATGGCATGACCAACCAATGACAAATATGTGATTTCTCAAACTGGGGGTCCCAATATGAAAGGGGGCGGCAAGCTTATTGTAAGAGGGGCCTAGTATAGCCACCCTAACTTCCCTGCTGCTGTTGGAGGCAGGGCTGCCTGACGCTGGGCATCAGGAGAGTGACAGCAGCTGTCTGAGCACCCCGCTCTGAAGGCAGCCAGCAGCAGCACAGATGTGTGGGTGGCAAAACCACACCATGTCACCCATATTTCTCTGCTGCAGCTGGTGGTGGCACGCCCATCAGAACTGGGGGCCCAGCCAGCAGCCATCACTCTCCAGTCTGTCTTCAAATCTGTCAGAGACCAGATTTCAGGGGGGAATCGAAATGTCATGGTCTGTGACGTGATTTTCATGGATGCAAGTTTGGCAGAGCCCTACTTTGACGGGGAAAGGCTACATGTTTTCATATTGCACATATTGGGTTTGTTCTGTTTATAATCAGAGGTGACTTTGGTCCTACCTCCCCACTCCTAGAGTGACACTGGTGTCAATCTGAACTTCACCAGCGGAAGAGGAGAAAGAAACAGGATCTGTGTTTTGAAAAACTGAATTGAAATGCAATGAACCGAACTGATGTTGGTTTTGATCCATATAGCTAAGCATCCACATCTAGGACAGGCTACTGCACTCCAGGCATGCAAACCTAGCCCAAGCCAGAACTGATGTTAGCTTAGGCTGGACATTAATTAGAGAAAACTGAAGTCTGCAGGCATTCTGATCTCCCCCCTCCCCCACCCTCTTTCTTACCTCATCAGTGTCATCGGGGAAGTAAACTTTGTGGAAAATTTGGGTGGTTTTGTGTTGAATTGCCTCCACTTCAACCAGATGGGGAGGATATTTCCTGGATCCATTCCTGTAAGACAGGAGGTTTACAATGAATACAGCATTAGTGAACGCACTGCTTATGCATTGATATACTGTACTCTACAAAAACAGACCAGTGTCTTCAATAAGGATCTAATGAAACCTCACGAGCAACACAAAATGGAAAAGGTTCTTACATGGAAAATGGTTTTAGCTCAGGAGCTGGAAAAGGGCTCACCCAGCAACCAAAAGGAGGACACAGTTGAGAAAGGATTTACCAAGGTCACTGCTATAGTTAGGTACAGGAATGAATACATCTCGTAGTTTTCATTTCCACCCTAGTTTCCCACAGAATGGCCATGGACATTTGAGCAGACACTGGAGGTTGAACCTCTCTAGTCCGGCACCCTTGGGACCTGACCGATTCTGAACCAGAGAATCTTCTGGACCATAGGAGGTCAATACTGTCTAGCAGAATTACTAAAATATCCACTACTTACTGGGCTGTTAGAGGACATTTAGGGCACGTCTAGACTACATGGCTCCATCGATGGAGCCATGTAGATTAGGGTTGTAGACAAAGGGAAATGAAGCGGCGATTTAAATAATCGCTGCTTCATTTAAATTAAAATGGCTGCCACGCTGTGCCAATCAGCTGTTTGGCGGCACAGCGCGGTAGTCTGTACGCTCCGCGGTTGACATCAAAGGCATTTGTTAACCTCCCCGGTAAACCTCATCCCACGAGGCATAATGGGGAGGTCAATAAATGCCTTTGATGTCGACCGTGGAGTGTCCAGACTACAGCGCTGTGCCGCCAAACAGCTGATTGGCACAGCGCGGCAGCCATTTTAATTTAAATGAAGCGGCGATTATTTAAATCGCCACTTCATTTCCCTTTGCCGAGTTAACAAATCTACATGGCTCCGTCGATGGAGACATGTAGTCTAGACACACCTTTAGGGGTAAATTAGAGCTAAATAACAGCACAGAAAACTGAAATCCAGACCTGGTGGCTGTAAACAAACTTTATGAGACTGCAGGGAAACTTGGCCACGCCCATGAAAAGTGGACATCCGGCTCACTAAAATCATTCTGGACCAAGGATATTTCTGGGCCAGAGAGTTCTGGACTAGAGAGGTTCAACCTGTAGTCACTGCATTCTTTTATTTTATTATTTGTTTTGTGGTAGCACCCAGAGCCCATAAGCAGATCAAAGCTGCATTATGCTAGATGCTGTACAAATATATGACAAAAGAATGGTCCGTCTCAAACAGCTGACAGTCTAAGTGTATGATGAAAGACGAAGTGGCTACAACAAACAGAGAAAAGGAGCTCAAGGTTACAACCAGTGAGACACAGTTATTATCATAAGAAGCTGTCACAGCAGCCTAGCCACGGAGTAGATAAAAGGGTTAAGCAGCACTCTGGAGGAAGATCATGTGTGTTGATCCCTAATTATCAAAGTTATTGGTACATTGGAAATGCATGGCTAGCTAGACTAACACTGCTTGGCTTTCCATGCAGAGATGTCAAAGCCCTTTATTAAAGGATGGCAAGTAAAGTTATCCCCGTTTCATAGCTGGGAAACAGGGACAGAAAGGTGAATGGGGAAATTTTCAACTTGCATTGAAAAGCAGCGGGTTAGGCGCCTTTAACATTGCCCCAAAGGGATGTGCCCAAGGTTCAATAGTCAGTCATGGCAGAGACAAGAACAGAACCCACATAACCCAACTTTCAGCCCAGGGACTGGTCCACTGGAGTGTGCTGGATTAGATAGAAAGATGCTTAGCATGATGGCTATGTCTACACTGGCATGATTTTCTGCAAATGCTTTTAATGGAAAAGTTTTCTGTTAAAAGCATTTTCGGAAAAGTGCATCTAGATTGGCAGGACGCTTTTCTGCAAAAGCACTTTTTGCGGAAAAGCGTCCGTGGCCAATCTAGACGTGCTTTTCCGCAAAAAAGCCCCGATCGCCATTTTTGCGATCGGGGCTTTTTTTGCAGAAAACAAATCTCTGCTGTCTACACTGGCCCTTTTGTGCAAAAGTTTTTCGGAAAAAGACTTTTGCTCGAACAAGAGCAGCATAGTATTTCCGCAAAAGCACTGACAATCTTACATGAGATTGTCAGTGCTTTTGTGGAAATTCAAGAGGCCAGTGTAGACAGCTGGCTAGTTTTTCCGCAAAAGCAGATGATTTTGCGGAAAAACTTGCCAGTCTAGACACAGCCGACGTGTAACCCCTCCCCTCTTCCTCAGCCAGCCAATGCGAACAAATGGCATGGGCTGTGCAATCAGTACATGTGTACATATGTAACACACACACACACACACACACACACACACACACACACACTCACTCACTCACACACACACACTCACACTCTCTCTCTCTCTCTATCTCTCTCCCCGAGAGCAATTTCTGGTACCATACCTCAGTGCTTTCTGTAGTCTCTGCATGCAATCAGGGGCTAGGGGGTGATGCTTCCGGGACTGGAGAAACCTCTGGACATGGGGCAGGAGGATGTTGCTAGGAGGGAAAAGGCCTGTGCACAACCAAAGCAGTTCCCAACCCTTCTCTTCACTATACCTTAAAGAAACAGATAGACAACAGGAAAATCAAACTCACTGCAGGACCACTATCTTCTGGGAAGTTCTGGGTCTCAGTTAAAGCCCTCTTGACATGCTCTGGCAGTGTAAAGGGGCCATCAATGGACTTTACCCTACTTTCAACACAGCCAGGGTGGGGTAAGGGACTTGAGCACAAATGGGAATTCAGGCCTGAAAGCTCCTTATTGCAAGCCTTATGACACTGACACGAATGTTAGTAATGGGGCTACATATACATCAGAAGGCAGAGATTTTAGAGAGAAGATTGACCAGCACTGCACAACTGCAGAGAATGGCCCTTGGTACTGAGGTGGAGGAAGAAGCAGCAAGGTTTAGACCTGGGCTGGATGTCTGGGTAAAGAAAGAGGGAGGAGGCCTAAGTGACCAGAAGGATGGTGGTGTGATCCATAGCTACAGAGAACAGGTGGAAATTTAGATCCTGTTACATTTAAATTGATGGCAAAATGTCCACCTGGGAGGAGATGTCATTGAACCAGAGGGAAATGCAGGGACAGAGGGACAGAAACAAGCCCAGATTGGCGTCATCAGTACAGTAATGGTCGATTAAGTGATGGTAAAAGTCCACAGAGAGAACTGAAGACTTCTGGGCCTCCCCATTTTGCAGAATCACCACAGTCAGTCTTCCGTTCCCGACACAGATAGTTACACGGGAAGGAATGACTCTTACTTGATGTGGTTGTCAGTGAGCTGCTTAAGGATCTGAGAGTAGATTTCATCTTTCAGCGGTTCAGCTTTCAAGGCACCTTCAAATATTTGGTCTGTGAGCTCATTGACTGAGCGGGTTCTTTTGGATGGATAGTCACCCATGTACTTCAGCACAGGTGCATGGCAGCAGTCAAGGATACACTAACAAGGAGGTTTAGGGGCCTGCTTCTGAAAGTGACCCAATTAAAAAGTTGCTATGCATCACTCCCGAGGTGGCTGCATGTTGGTGGTAGATTCAGAGTTCATCTTTACATGTGCATTGGGATCCTTCTGAATAGAACCTTATTTGTCATTTTGCTTTCATAGGCTGCAGAGACTTGGCAGGGGAGGTGGGGGAACATGTAGGGCTAGAATGGGTGTGAACCTTTCTTCTGGTCATGTAAATGCCATGAAACTATTATTATTCATGGCCAGATCATCACTAGTGTAACCCACACACCTACTGGGGCTCACTGTCCCATGTAGTGGCACTTAGACCACTTACAGTGAGAGATAAGACCAAGGGAGCTCTACAGCCTAAGCTGAGAGCCAGCTGGCTTTGTAACTCAAGCTCCTCCAGAGGTCCCCAGTTCAAATCTGCCCAGTGGGAGTTCTGGGATTCCTGCACCTCCTCTGAAATGGCTGGGAGCTCTGGGGTTTCCTCACGGCCAACTGTGGCTGCACTGCTGCAGGGTAGCCCCTCACCACCCACCGTGGCCGGTGAAGGGGTGAAGGAAACCCTGCTGAAGGAAGCCCTGCTGCCAGCAGCAAATGGGAGGTCCGGTGTGCCCCCTGCCAGGGACCTCCGGGGAACCCTTGCTTCCTGGATGGTAGGAGCTGCTACCCCCACCCACCCTGCAGTGGCTGACAGTTGTGGGGCAGCCCCAGGGCAAAAAATGTCACAGTCTCTGAAAGTCTCAAATTCTGTGATTTCTATGACATAATGGCAGCCTTACTCATGAGGCATGGCCCAAAGTCCATTGAAGCCAATGTTAGTCTTTCCACTGAGTTCAGTGGACTCTAGGTCAGCCCCATAATGTGACTTCCTTGGGCCAGGCCTCTCTGTCTGTTTGAGCCATCATGCGCGACCCTTCCACAGCACTGGCAGGATATCAATGAACGCCATGCAGGCTTCCTGGGACAGCTCCTCACTGCCCAGGATCTTCTTCAGCAAGGGCTGCTTGATGGGCTCTCGGGTGTAGCACCACAGTTTGTCTTTCCCTCGGTTTTTGGTGATCATGACCCGGCTCAGGGTGTGCTTCGGAGGCGGCCTGATAGCAAAAACAAAGCAACGAGAAGTCATGGAGAGATTACGATGGATAAAACCCACTAAGGACTTGACACAATTTAATCGGGGGAAGCTGCAAGTAGCTCTATGGAAACCAGCTTCTGAACTAGGGCCCTCAGTTCTGCACTGGGGCCAGAGCCAGCCCGAGCCATTCATGCACCCCAGGCCCTGGGAGTGCGGCACCGCCCCTGGGAGTGTGACACATGCATGGCCCTGCCCCTTGGCACATGGCGCCTCCTGTCCCCGGGCGCCTGGCTCCTGCATGGCCCCGCCCCCGGGTGCGCAACACATGTGTGGCACTGCCCCGGGCATACGGAGCATGTGCGGTGTCACCCCTGCCCGGCCCGGCAGCCCCGCACAGCACCCCGTACAATGGGGCGCCCCGGGCGGTAGCCTGGTCAGCCCGTAGCTTGGGCTGGCTCTGATCGGGGCACTCGTATTGGGTCCAATCCAATGCCCACTGAGGTCAACAGGAATCTTTCTGCTGACTTAACAATCACTGAAACAGTCCTCTAGATGCCTAGAGCTGGTGCCAGGCTCTGGTTTATCTGGAGTTCACACACAGCACTTGTCGTACCAGAAGAGACTAATGGTTTTTAAAGAAAAGGTTGGGCAAACACCCGTGTGGGTGATCAAAGGATACTTGGCCTGCCTCAGTGTGGGGGCTGGATCTGATAATTTTTCAAGTTCCTTTCCAGCCCCACAGTTCCATGATCCTGTGTAATGTTCTACACGTATTCCAGGGGCCTCAAGGCCAAAAGGGACCATGAGTTAGTCAGGCCACCTGAATAACATTGGCCATTACATTTCATGGAACAATACTTCAACTTCTGCTGTTCTGCTGGCTGATACACAATATGCAACTCCCTAAATCGCAGCTGTAGTCCTGTCAGGCTGCACACGCTGAATTCTACAGTTTTCTTCTAGTAATCCTGAAATGCAGCCATCAATTGGGCTCTGCCTTGTGAATGGAACCATGTCTCTTATGAATTCTGAAGAGGTCTTTTTTTAAAAGCTTCACCTAAAATAATCATAGGAGAACTCTTCCAAGGTGTATGGCTTCACTCTTTCTTCGCTGTCTGAAATCGCCAGCTGGGACGTTCTAATAACATCTTGCCTCTGGTCAGGGGTCATCGTGACTAATGCCTAGAGAATAAAGGAGTCACTGTTAGTCAATGTGTTTTAGATGAATTAATCTTGATGTGTCCAGAGAGTTGAAACAGCTTAAAAATGAAAAAAGACTGCAGATCAAAGAAAATCATGCTGAAATGAGAAAATAAATAATTAACTTCAAACTGATAAACAGCAACAACACTCAGCCTTGGAGGAACTAGCTTGTCTCATGCATTTCTTAGTAAATAACATAGGGAGGGATCTCAAAAGTTTCCGCCTCGTGGATCACATCTGAAGAGAGAACATAGTTTATGGACCCCACTTTCCTTTCCATTCATAGCTGCATAGACGTCTCCTGCCCAATATCATCTTCAAAATTCAAGCTGCAATAACATCTAAGAATTCAACCATATTCTAGGTCCAAAGCTGGAGATTTTTCAAACTAGCAAGCCCAGTGGAAAGGCTAACAGTTTGTACAGACAGATGAAATCTGGCTCTCTTCTGCTTCTGAGAACCTGTTAACTCTCTTAGGCCAGGTCTACACTAGATCCTGCAGCTTGGGTTAAGGTATGCAACTCCTGTTAGATATAATATGTATTTGGAGTTGGCTTACCTTAGTGCGAGCTTGGCAGCGTCCCCACGGTGAGAGGCTGACAGAAGCATATGCTCCCATCAGCTTCCCTTACTTCTCCTAAAAGGAGGAGGAGAACCTGACACTGGCGGGGGTGTGCTCTGACTTCGATTTAGCGGTTCTTAACTAGACCTGCTAAATCAAACTACAGAAGATGGATCGTAGCAGCGGCAATCTTCTGTTTAGTGTAGACCAGGCCTTCGTCATTCTTGCTTCCACTGCATTATCTTCATCATCAGGGAGATTATGGGCCTGATCTAACCTTTAAAGTCAATGGAACGACTCCTTTTGACTTTGACAGATTTTCTATCAGGCTCCTGTCAAGCTGCACTGTCCCTTAGGATAGCTTACCACAATCTCCAGAGGTGGCATGGTGACAGTCGGCAAGACATAAACACAGTCAGTAGGGAAATCTCCTCTCTGTTTGGTCCTTTCATTGACCCCATTGGCCCAGCCCGAGTTCATGACATGCTCGCCAGTGTCCTGGTCCAGAACAATCAGGTCCCCTTTAAGGAAGCTGAGGAATCCAGAGTCTTCTCCCACTGCAGCAAAAACAGCTGTTGTTATTTCCAAACACCCCTTGGAGTAAATACACCTGCCTGCCTAAACTATCACTGGGAAATCCAACCCTAAAACAGGTGATTGCTAATGGTGAACAAATACTACTTACAGAACTGCATAGGCTGGTATGTACTAAGGGGCCTAGGGGAGTGACACTCCCCAAATCCCTTTGGATTTCAATAGAAATCGGATGTGCAGCTCCCTCAGGAAAGGAAAGTCCCACCCTAAACAAAGGTCTGACACTGATTTCAAGGCCAGAAGAGACCACTGTGGTTATCTCATCTCACTGCCTGCCTAGCACAAGCCATGGAATTTCATCCAGTAATCCCTGTAGCATGCCCATCCCTTCTGGTTGAGCTGAAGGATGTATTTTCGAAAAAGATACCCACTCCTGATTAATCAAAATGGCCTTGCAAGTCTTTTCCTTCTCTAGTATCTATGATTCTAAATAATGAAGTCCAGGGTTCAATTTTAAAAACGATACAGGGCTAGCCAATATAGTATTGTAAAGTTGATCCCTGGGCAGCTTTTGCATATGAATGCTGCTCTTCCAGGAGAAGCAGGCAGCTTCCCCAGTGCCATATCCGAAAGACTGCCTGCCCTAGAGCCAGAGGATTTCTTTTTTGCCTTTGGGTTGATCAGTTTACTCACCAGGGTTTGGGTTGTCTTGGAGAGTGACAACATACTTTGATCTTTTCCTTAATCCTTCTAGAAAGGTGACCACAAGGTCCCGAATGTCCTCTGCATTATTGGAGGTGAAGGTGTACTCATCCCCTTTGATGGTGGCCAAGGTGAAACTCTGTCCTTGGAGCTTCCCCCCTCTAAAAGAGGGATAATAGAAAACACATTCATTAAAGTAGTGTGAAACCGAGATCTGAAGGGAAAGGGTCACAATATGGGCCAAAACATGCAGGTGCCACACTCCCAGTCATGGGGACAAACACGCACTTCCCTGTAGATACACACTCCTGGGCAAGTGCACATCTGTGATCCAAGCACACACACATTTTGCTGGCACAACACAGGTGGGAAGTTTTGAAAATTTGGCATTAGCATGAAGGCAAAATAGGCTCACAAATTCCCAGGCCACAAGGGAGCATTACGATCATTTATCCTGACCTCCCGCATAATGCATGCCAGAGGTCATTTTTGTTTTCTGGGTTTGGAGCATGGCTGCTTTTGTCTGACTGAGCATGCTGAGGAGAAGGAAAGAAGAGGAAGAATGCTGATTGGGAAGGGGGAAGGAGCAGAGCAAACCTATAGCCAGAGGTCTAATCTGAGAATCTTTTAAGTCTCTGTTTGTATAGTGCCTAGTGCAATAGGACTAAGACTCCTGGCCCGTACGCTATTAAAAGTTATGGGGAGAAACCCTGCTGTGGGAGAAATAATTCTGTTTGTAAATAAAGCAATTTATCCTTTACTCCCCCATAATAGAAATTAGAACTTGTCTGTGCCTGCCAGAAACCAGCAAGAGTATCACAGAAGTTTTCTTTAATATACAAAGCAAGGTCAGGTGAGAATAGAACTGCTATCTGACACTGGTCCCTGCAATATGTCAGAAATGGCCTTGAGGTTCAATTCATGTTCAGTATGAATGCAGTTCTCTTGATGTGTTTCCAGAATAGGCTTAGCATCTGCATTCTGTTCTGGCTCTACGGAGTCTTTCACATGTGTACAGGACTCAGGAAAATTCCATAAGCCCATTAACACAACACAGAGCGAATTCTACCCTTGGACATGACAAAGCTGCTCTTGCTTCACTAGTGGAAGCTGGAAGTACCTCCAAGAACACGATCTGGCTTTTAATTATTCATTTGGGTGGTTGATATCATAGCAGAGGACATCTGCTAGGAGATGCTTCCCAGTATAGCCTTGTGGAAAACATCACATGCTTTTATTATCCTTTCTTTTCCCTGCTAATAGGGAAACCACCATTCTGGTTAATAGAGACTGAGACTAACATTGTCCATCTAGGGTTACCTATGCCAGACATTCAAATAAAGGTGGCTTAAGAGCCAAAGGTGTTGGGCATTTGCACCTTCCACTGAGTCAATTTTGGCCAAAGTGCATAGGGTGTCAGAGATGTACCAGCAGGACTCCAACTAGAAGGTATGGGCAAGTAAACTGATGTGGCAGAATCTGCCAAACAAACCGTAGCACCCCGTTGCTTTCAGCAGAGGAGACAGTAGCTGCTAAATCATCAGATGCTACTTTGATGTATCTCTGCATCCTGCCCTGGTTTAAGCATCCTACAGTGCACATCTGCTGTCAGGATATATACACAATACACCTTAAGTCAATATAAGCCACACTGACCTATGCACCAGTGTGGGCAGCGCTGGCTGTGAGAGAAGCTCTCTTGCTGACCTAGCTATTGCTGCTCACTAGGGCTGGAGTAATTATGTCAATAGACGAGCTCTCTCCTGTTGGCTTAGAATATCTAAGGTAACTAGGGAGGAATATAAATATATTGCTCGAGCATGCAGGGGAGTAATCAGGAAGGCGAAAGCATAATTGGAATTGTAGTTGGCAAGGAATGTGAAGGGTAACAAGAAAGGTTTCTGCAGGAATGTTAGCAATATTGTGATCAGAGAAGATGTGGGGCCCTTACTGGATGAGGGAGGTAACCTAGTGACAGAGGATGTGAGAAAAGCTGAAGTACTCAATGCATTTTTGCCCGTCTTCAGAGACAAGGTCAGCTCCCAGACTACTGCACTAGGCAATGCAGTATGGGAAAGAGGTAGACAGCCCTTGGTGGAGAAACAGGTTAAGAACTATTTAGAAAAGCTAAACATTCACAAATCCATGGGTCTGGATTTAATGCATCCAAGGGTACTGAGGGAGTTGGCAAATGTCACTGCAGAGCCTTTGGCCATTAGCTTTGAAAACTCATGGAGATCAGGAGAGGTCCCAGATGATTGGAAAAGGGCAAATGTAGTGCCCATCTTTAAAAAAGGGAAGGACAATCCAGGGAACTACAGATCAGTCAGCCTTACCTCAGTCCCTGGAAAAATCATGGAGGGGATCCTCAAGGAAGTCCTTTAAAGCCAAGAAATTCAAGCCACCTGTTTTAACACACCATTATCTCAGCACAGTGATGCACTGACTCATTCTACTTTTCCTTACCTACTACTAGAGACAGCGGTGATCTCTGGGAAGGAGAGTTCTAAGAGGACTTGCTCTTGTTCATCCACAAAGTACACTCCGGTCCAATTAACAGCTACAATCACATCGTTCTTGGGAAGGCTGGGCCCTGGGTTGAAAGCAGCATGTATGATAGATAAATGTGCAGGTAATTACAAGACTGTAGCTAGGCTGTGTCTACACTGGCATGAATTTCCGGAAATGCTTAAAACGGAATACTATTCCATTTTCAGTTTTTCCGGAAAAGGAGCATCTACATTGGCAGGCTGCTTTTCCGGAAAAGCCCTTTTTCCGGAAAAGCGTCTGTGGCCAATGTAGACGCACTTTTCCAGAAAAGAGCCCCGATCGCCATTTTCGCGATCGGGGCTTTTTTCCGGAAAAGACTACTGGGCTGTCTACACTGGCCCTTTTCTGGAACAGTGTTCCGGAATAAGGACTTATGCCCGAGCGGGAGCAGAATAGTTTTTCCGGAATAGCGGCTGATTTTGTACAGTAGAGGATCGTTGCTTTTCCGGAAATTCAAGGGCCAGTGTAGACAGCTCGCAGCTTATTCCAGAAAAGCGGCTGATTTTCCGGAATAAGTGGCCCAGTGTAGACACAGCCTAGGTGTTAAAACACTGGTTCAAAATGCTTTACAAACTGGACAAGCTTCTGGATCTCAAATCAGGTTGCAAAGGCCAGAGAATTATTAAGAGAAGTGGTAAATGCATCACAGCTTGAGACATTTATAGCCAGGCTCAGGGGCAGCCGTAGACTAGCTGCCAGCAACTGGTGCCCTAGGCAAACCATGCAAACCCCCACCTCCAAACCCCTCAGTGATATTGTGCCACCATTTGGAGCCCCATTTAACTTGGTGCCCTAGGCGACTGCCTAGTTCGCCTATATGGATGGGCTGCCCCTGGCCAGGCTACACTGATTGCTGTACCAGGCAAGTCTGTGCCTTCAGAGGAAGGGATTAGATCACTTAGTAGGTCTTGTCCGTCTCTAGCATCTATGATTCTCTTTTATCTCATGGATGCTCATCCTATGGCAACACACTTTTTATCGAGTTACCTGAGAATTTGAAGGCTTCATAGAATCTAGAGAACAGCAAAGGCCACTTGAAACGTGCAAAGTCCACCACTTCTTCCTTGACTTTTTTGGGGTCTGCTCTCTTCTGGGTATAAATTCCCTACAGGCAAATCAAACCAAAACCAGCATGAAACAGCAAACCAAACCCCGGTTAAAGCTAGGAAGAGGTCCAATTAAAAACAATTCAGTAGGGCTACATCAGTTTCCACCAGCTGAAGAGCTTAAAGCCAAGCCGTATCAGGATGAGGCCAACAGCTTAAAAAACGAGCAAGGAAAGTAGTGGAAGCCCCAGTATTTGAGGTATTAAGAGACTGGACTGGATAAAGCGATGGAAAATACACAGCAGGGAACAACCCTGCAGTGGAAGAGACAGCGGAAGCTCTGATCCAACGGGACCTTTCAGCCCTCGTGCTTGCATGAACAATACCGAGTGATGGAGACAAAGCCACAGGAGTCATAGTGCCTGATTCTCCAGGAGTATACATCAGGAGCAGTTCTACTTAAGTCCAGGAAGTTTCACGGGGCTCATACTTGTGTGAACAAGAGGAGAATTGGGTCTAATGGTGTTTTTTCTGAAAATCTGTTGTCATGAATGGAGTCTCTGCTCTGCCATCTCCCAAAGCTAGAAGGTTGTATTATCCAGAATGGATCTCTGAGGAAACCTTTGGCCGAGCTGTAGACTTCATTCTCGCAGGCTCCATTCAGTAAATCACTGGGTGTTAAGGTTTCCCATGTGTTTCTATGACACCTAGAACACTGGAGCCTCAAACCTGATCAGTACCTCTAGGCGCTGCCATAACACTCCCATATACAAGTCCCATGATTTAAGGGGACATTCTCAGAGAGTCTTACCCTTGAAAATCAGTATCTGCAAGATCTTCCTACCATTCATTTCCTGCTTCAAAACTCAGTGCTACTTTTGACATGTCTCCCTCCTTAATTTGCGACCCAACTGGCATCAAGAATGGCTATGGACTCTGGTCTTTGCCCCTAGTGCTAACGTGAGGCTTGGAGGAAACAACTCTTTCTGTCTCAGCCTCCAATGAAACGTGCACTGAATCCCACAGGCTGATGCAGCCAAACATTCTGACACAGACCCTTGCTGAAGCTCACTCCCTGGCCTCTTTCTGACCAAGAGCCAGCGCCTACCTTTTTATGGGCTGCTATTATGAGCTGAGCCCATTTTTCCACCGTTTTGGAAGCCGTAATCTCTCTGTCAGGGATGTAGGAGGGGATTAAGTTCAGGAGTCGCTCCAGCACCATCGCCGCCCCATAGTCAACATAGTACTGCTGGGAAGACAGCTCGGCCAAGTCTTCTTCCTGGAGGAACCAACAAGGAAAGAAACTCCAAGTAGGGAGTCACTTTAAGCTCCCTTCTCCGGGAGCCTTTGCCGACACAGACTCATCACTGATTGAATTTCAATGAGACTTCACCAGTATCAATGGACTTTAAATCAGGCTCTAAATGATAAATATTTTCTTAACTACCTCCCCTTTCTATGGGCCCCACTTGCATTCAAGTGGGAGGAAGGCTGGGTCCCTTGTGCCTAGCAGGGATAGCTACAACTATTACCTGAATTGAAAATCAATGGATAATGGGGGAGTAGAGAAAATTCCTTTCTGAAAGTTGCTTATCAAAGTGTTAACTCTCATACCAGAAGTGTCTCCTGAATGCAGATAACATCTCGTTGGATGCTATGGCCATCTTTGCCCCAGAGCTGTGTCTACCCTGGCAAAGTGACCTGCTGCTGGCAGCTGGCATCAGCAAGGTTTCGGAGCCAGCACTGAACAGTGTAAACACACAGGTACAGCCTTAAAAACAAGGAGGACAAAAGCATCCCGGCCCAGATCATTCCCAGAATCACAGTGGTATTTAGGTCCCGTGCTCTGTTGGAGGATCAGGGCCTACATTTTCAAAGTAACACGTAGTTTTGGATTCAACAATTTTTGGGTGCCTCGTTAGACATACCTAGAAGTGGCTTGATTTGCAGAAGAGAAGAGCACCTGGTGCTCTGCCAATCAGTCCTTTTTAAGGTCTCTCAGGCTGGGAACCCAAATGCTGAGGTAGGGAGACTCACTAGTCACATAGGGTATGTCTACACTACCCCACTAGTTCGAACTAGCGGGGTAATGTAGGCATACCGCACTTGCAAATGAAGCCCGGGATTTGAATTTCCCGGGCTTCATTTGCATAAGCGGGGAGCCGCCATTTTTAAATCCCCGCTGGTTCGAACCCCGTGCAGCGCGGCTACACGGGGCTCGAACTAGGTAGTTCGGACTAGGGTGCCTATTCCGAACTACCGGTACACCTCGAACGAGGAGTAACAGTAGTTCGGAATAGGAACCTAGTCCGAACTACCTAGTTCGAGCCCCGTGTAGCCGCGCTGCACGGGGTTCGAACCAGCGGGGATTTAAAAATGGCGGCTCCCCGCTTATGCAAATGAAGCCCGGGAAATTCAAATCCCGGGCTTCATTTGCAAGTGCGGTATGCCTACATTACCCTCCTAGTTTGAACTAGGAGGGTAGTGTAGACATACCCTTAAGCTAAACTTTGCTTTGGGATGCTTATGTGCAGCTCCCACTGATTTCAGATACTTGGGGGCTGTGCACATTGATTTCCACTGTTTGTAGGTCAGCTCCTTTGACTTCATAGAATCATAGAACCATAGAGCTGGAAGAGACCTCAGAAGGTCATCAAGTCCAGCCCCCTGCTCTAGGCAGGACCAATTCCAACTAGATCAACTCAGCCAGGGCTTTGTCAAGCTGAGACTTAAACACCTCTAGGGACGGAGACTTGGATGAGAGTTGTCTGTGAGTTTTTCTGTGGCCAGCAGACCACAGTCTGCAGCTGCTGAGGACTCACCTTGTCACATCGGTACTCCCCGAACTTCACGCCCCGGACTATCTGCTGGTAGATGAGGTTGGTTGCCACGTTGTCTTCGTTCGGATTGTGCCAAGGGGTGAAAATCTCCTTCCTGAAGAAAAGCCGCCAAGGCGCGTTGCGCTCCTGGGCTCCCTGCTCTTTGGCGTACTGCTCGCACTGAGACACAGCGTCCATCACATGGTCATTGCCACTCCCCAGGGATGAGACCTGGTCAGAGCAGGAAGGGGAGGGGAAGGAACATGCTGATCACCATACAGGGCCATCCTGAGGGGAGCATGGGGTCTGGGGCAATCCTTCCCCAGGCCCGGGGAAACTCCTCTGCCCCAGGCCTCACCTTTCCTCAAGTCCCACCCTACTCCACCCTCTTACTTCCTCCCCTGAGCAATGCGGCCCGGGGAATTACAAGTGCTTGGCGAGGTGGCAGCAGGGATCCCCCCACTACAACATGCGTGGTGGGAGCCAGAGCAGCCCAGCAGCCTGCTCCACCCTGCCACGCTGCCCTCTCCCGGCTCGCAGAGCCCCGCTTCTCTGCGTCGGTGGGAAACGGAGGGCCCTGGGGTCAGGGTGCCCTGGTTCCTGTTGCCGTGGAGAAGTCAAGTGCCGCAGGGCAGAGCAGGCTGCTGGGCCACTTCCAGCTCCCGCCAGCCACGTGGGGGGTAAAGGGGGATGACTCCTGCTGCTGTCATGCCAGATTCCCATAATCCCCCGGGTCTCTCCCATTCATAGGATGGTTGGGGCAGCTGCCACAAGGGTCCCAAAATCACAGGGCTTGGAGTGGCTGCCCTGATTCATCCTATGGACAGGACAGCTCTGTCACCATATTCTTAGCAGCAGTTTTCATAACCCATTAAAAAGAGAGACCCATCATGATTAAGTGGGATGAGAAAATGCTCTGCAAAGGAGCCTTTATTATTATGTATTATTTCTATGACTATAGCACTTAAGAGCCATAGTTAGGGGCCAAGCCCCATGGTGCTAGGTGCTGTACAAATACAGAGCACAAAGATGTCCCCTCCCCCTGCAAATACATCAGAGCTAGAGCCTATAAGAGCACCAGCTTCTCCTAGACGGATAGTGGGGATGTGAGGGTTAACCCAGTCCCTTCTCTGCCAGCCAACTCAGGTGGCCAGCCATGTAGCAGAGAACATGCCGCACCCTCTGCTACCTAGGGGTATGTCTACACTACCCCCCTAGTTCGAACTAGGGGGGGGTAATGTAGTCATACGGAGTTGCAAATGAAGCCCGGGATTTGAATTTCCTGGGCTTCATTTGCATAAAGCCGGCCGGCGCCATTTTTAAATGCCGGCTAGGTCGGACCCCGTACCGCGCGGCTACACGCGGCACAGACTAGCTAGTTCGGATTAGGCTTCCTATCTGAACTAGCTGTACGCCTCATGGAGTATGCAAATGAAGCCCGAGAAATTCAAATCCTGGGCTTCATTTGCAACTCCATATGACTACACTACCCCCCCTAGTTCGAACTAGGGGGGTAGTGTAGACATACCCTAGGAGCTATGGGCTGATTCTGTCTCCCTAAGGCCAGCTCACCCACCGGAGTGGTGTCTGAATGCTCCCATTGAGCCTTGGTTTGCAGGTACGATGCTGCCATTGCTTGCGCAGGCTCCACACCTGTGCTCGGAACATTTGACTGAAAGCCAGACTGAGTGCAGTCAGCCAGACTAAGCAGGAATGGAGGGTTACCTCTCTCCCCAGATAATACACGGGTACACGCATGCGCAGCAGGCCTTTGAAATGGATGGGAGGGTTTCCAAGGCTGACCGGGCTCTGTCCAGGCTTATGCAGTGGAATGTTAATTTGTATTATACACTTCACCCACTAGGAGGCGCTAGGTGCAGAATGCCTTCTTTAAGCTAACTCCAACCATATCCGGCATTCCATTAATGAAGCGCATCTGGTACAGGACAATGACAGTTTATTAGAAGTAGAAGGAGTCACAAAGACAGGCTGTGGCTATTGACTGACTGCATGAGATTTTATTCTCTGAAGGTGTGTCTACACAGCTTCCTAAACTCGAAATAAGATATGCAATTTGCGCTACGCAAATTAGGTATCTTATTTCGATTGTATTTTGAAACAGCTTATTTAGAAATCTGGCGCATCTACACAGCACCAAATTTTGAAATAACCTGCTATTTCGAGACATCCCTTAACCCTCACGGAACGAGGGCTTCGGGGATGCCGGAATAGTGCACCCTTTATTTAGAAAAATATTTCGAAATAAAGGGCGCGTTTAAAAGACACTGGGTAGGTATTTTGAGATACCTTCAGTATCCCGAAATAGCCACGCTGTCTAGATGTACCCTGACTGTTTTGCCTTTTCATTAGCGCTGACCTTTACTCTTAGTGCAATGTATCTATTGATAGTCCCCCAAAATTCATTACTGACAATAACAGCATAATGCCCAGATCCTCGCTCCAATCACAAGACAAAATTCGCCACCCTGCAAATACATATTTTATATATCAAAAAAGAGCCACTTTCCCCTTCTTTGAGAGGTCTGGGTCAGCATGTACCTTGTCAAACAGCGCAATGTAAAGCGAAAACCCAAATCGGTCCTTCAGGCTGATCTTGTCAGCTAACGAATTACAGAGCTCTTTAGCAGTAGTTGCAGAGTCAGTCAGCAGCGTCTTTGTTGTCCCGTCCATAAACGTAACAGGCAGCATGATAGGTTTCTTGGACTTGGTTGCCTAGGAGATCAGGGTCAAACTTTTGAAGGCATTTGAACTTGAACTATTTTCCCATTTACAAGTTTATCTCCCAACAATCACAGCACCTTTTCTGGCTCCATCTGTAATATTGCTGCTATACACTTCTCCACAGCATAATGCAGTATTGAGTATTGGAGAGCAGCTGCAAATCCCAGATTTTTTAAATTAATATGGTTAATTGTCAATGGGTTCTTTTATTCTCTTCAATGGATACTGCATTGAGCCCTGGATGCATGTGCAGCATTTAACCTCTGCTGAGGCGTGGATAATACCCACTACCTTGAACTATGCCTCCTTCAAGATACAAGAAGATGAAGAAGAGTTCAGCCAAGAAGAACAGTAACAAAAAGTTTGAAAATTATGTGGCTGATTCACATGTTCTCTATGAGGAAGAAATCATTTCTGCTTCTGAACAGCTAATCCTCAGACACAATGTCCTGCTGCTAAGGGACTGTGAGAAAATGCTGAAACTTCTATCAGGGTGGAGAAACTAAGGCCCTGGGGCTGGATGTAGCCCTCGGCTTCCTTGGATCCAGCTCCTCCCCCCAACATTGAGAAGCCTGTGCTGGCACTCCAGCCCCTCCACTGCATGGCTGGAGCACACAAAATCGACAAGCCTGGTGTGCGAGGGCAATGTGGAGAGTGTCCTTCTGCTTCTCAGTTGGGGGGACACATCAGTCCCTGGAGGGTTTGTTTTTTGTTGCTTCTCTCTTGTGCGAGGCCCCTGACTCATTCAGCGACCCCTGACCCAGAAAAGGTTCCCCACTACTAGAGCTGGAAAGGAACTGTCTTCCATCTCCCACCAAGCATGGATGACAAACAGTTCCACACAGTTTGTCAGGTTTATGTTGAAAAAAATGATAACCTGAAAACCAAACTTCACGACCACTGAGAATATTGTTGATTCCCGTTTTCAGGCATCAGGGACAGAAGAAAAATTTTCTACCAAAATCTGAAACATTCAGACAGAAATGGGCATCCTCTAATGCAAACTTCTGTGCAGTCAAAGGTCCCTTTCGACAAAATTTCAACCCAACCTTTCTGAGGAGCTGTTTGTTCTAAGGGATTCGGCTGCTCATACCTGTAATTCTAACCAGCTGGGCGGCTGTGTCCTAGTTCCATTTGCAAATGTCCTCCTCAGTCTCTCTTCACAATAGGGAGCATAACCCGGAGGACCCCCATTGATGAAGTTCCTTAAATACTGTTGGCAAGAGAGAAAGTATCGGTTACACGACTGACAGCTGCCATTGGTTTCAACACAGGTCCATGGCTCCATTATGAAGACTGCCCACCCAAAATAGCCAGAAAGGGAGATTAAATCAAATAGACCTGTAGGCAATAAGCAATGAGGAGACAAACTCTGAATTAAACTCTGAATGGCCAAATCAATTCCCTGCCATTGCAGAAAGCTTGGGCATTGGTGCACCTTGGTCTCGCCCATTCACTGAATGTGGTTCATAATAGTTCAGTCTCCCGAGGGCTTTAATACAGGTTAATGGGCTTGAGGGCACATAGTGGCCATTCAAGTCAGACTAGATGATTTGGCGGATGCTACTGACTTTAAACACTCTGGCACAGTGAGTATGTCTGCACTGGAGCCGTAAGTGGAATTCCCAGCATGCGGAGATGGACTCGCACTAGTTCAGGTCAAGCTAGCATGCTAAAAACAGAAGTGAAGCTTGCGCAGCATGAGCAGCAGGATGCACTAGTTGCCTGCATCCATGCCTAGCATCTCAGATGTGATCTAGTACGTGCCTAGCTAACAATGTGACAGCAACACTTTGCTAGCTCGATTAGAACTGGCATGGGCACATCTCAAGCTGGGAATTACTGCTCCTGCTCTAGCGTAGACACATCCTATGACACACTGAGACAATAGTTGGATACCATATTAATACATTAGACAGGTGCTCATGTACTTAAGATGTTTTTAAAACATACATTTGAAAGAGGTCCAATCAAGGGCTCTAGGAACTTCACCATCTATTTAAAATGAAACCACATTAATTTGGAAAAAAAAATAAACCCAACGGCCTCCCCAAAATGACAGACAGAAAATACTCTATAAATAACTTAGACACACAGCTCTATAAAGCATAACTTGGATACTGTATACATCACTTTGCTGGATCTATACATCATAACTTCGAGAGATGCTCTACAAATAACATAGATAGGTAAACTGACAGATGGAGAAGATGAATGGTAGCCACTCCATAGTTACAGCTGCAACATTGTACATTGTACACTTTATTTCGGCATCACCTCTAAAATAGACACCCACAAAACTAACGACTTTGGCATAGGTGGTAAGGTTTGGGACTGATGCAGAATTTTTCTATTAACTCTGAAATAAATCACAGTAAGTCTTCCAGGTTAATGTACAGGTTGCACCTCTATAAACCAGAACTCTCTGAGTTGACAACATCCGTGGTCCTTCTGCACCACGGATGTTCCAGGATCAGAGAGTCCTCGCATGGGGGACCAAGAGCCCAGCAGTATGTGGGGGGGAGGTGTGACGTGGGGCACAGCTGGGCTGCAGAAGGGTCCGGGAAGCCCGGTGGGGGAGAGGCAATATGGCACTATTTCGGCCGCAGTATGGTGGGCAGAAATGACCTCCCCTGGTCCAGAAAAATCCCTCATTCAGGACCAGTCAGGTCCCAAGGGTGCTAGACAAGGGAAGTCCAACTGTACCTTCAAAACAAACATTCACCAAAAATCTACTAATATCTTGGCCATTTTATAGTTAAAAAAGGAGAATGAAGGAGACAAAATATAGTTTGCATCCCCTTAACTAGTTTCTAGCCACTAGGCTGCCTGGCCACTGCAGGCCCTATCACATGGCAAAACGTAACTCACCTTGTAATACCAATGATAGACAAATATGCCAATGCAGCACATGCATTGATGGAGTGTGAAGAAACCCCATCTGCATGTGCAAACTAGCCTTTGTATAGTCTTATGGAGTAACTGCACACATAAACAGGCAGTCTGGATGTGCAAATCCTACTTGCGCAAGAATATGGATGTTTGGCTGCCTGTAGGTGCCTTTTCTTTGCAGAAGCAACTCAGACACATGCACTTGGAAATTTGGCCCCCAAAGTCCCTGCTTTCTCACATACAGACACTGCAGCTGTTTTCTTGGAGCCCTCTTCTGTGGGAACAATCTGTTTGTATAGCAGCTTCCTTTAGGACTGCTAATTACGGTATTCTTGGCTATTATATGCAACACAAGAGAGCGGGCCAGACTGCAAAGCTGGGATCTGAGGGTATGTCTACACTACCCCGCTAGTTCGAACTAGCGGGGTAGTGAAGACATACCCTGAGCATCTCTAATTTTCAGGTGTGCTTGGATCAGCTCATTGTAGAAATTCAGATCAGCTGTGAAGTTCGGCTCTAGATTTGGATTCAAATTTCTGCTAGGCCTTGAGATCCAAGCTTTGGTTTAAATTAAAAATACTATTCCCCAATCATTGATTCATATTTATAATTAGATGATTTGCTTAGAAGAATAGTCTTTTGGGTCCCAGTTCAGCAAACTGCATAAGCAATTGCTTAATTTTAACTTAAGTTTAACTTCAATGAGGCTTAAGCACGTGTTCAAGTTCTTAGCTGAAAAGGGGCTTTTATTATACAACAGCTTCCCTTTCAAATCAGAACCCATATGGAAAGGGCAGTCATGACACAGTTAAAAGAGCACAGTTCTATCTGCTTTGAACCAAACCAGCATTGTGAAAGGAAACGTATAAGTAGACATGCCAGGAAAATGATTAATAACATTCATGCTTCACCTTCACAAACTTTTCAGAAGGAGCAAAGCAGCCTACGCACAGTGACATCAGGATCCAGCCTCTGGCATGGCTGCTTTTGGAAGGGTTCTGGGTGAGCTGTTTGCAGATTTGACAATAGATTTCATCCCTGCAACAGAAATCAGGATTAGATCCCAGCCATTTTATTCAAAAAAATACCATTTCCCTCTCAGTGGGTCCCTGATCCATGGGAATCTTTCTAATAATTTCAGTGGCCTCTGGATTAATTTGCTCCCTTTTTCTTGTGAAATCTGCTCTCAGGTTTGCAAACTAGAAGTTAAAGGAGCTGCTTTCTGTCAGATGGGACATAAAATCAGACCCTGACAGCTTGGTAATTAAAGGTCCCATGGTATTAACCTTGTTGCTGTGGCCAATTCTAACTCTGATAATTACATACCTCCCACAGAAATACTTGCAAATGCAAATGAAAATGGCATTCCTCTACGCTTTGGCTAAGATCAGGGTCAGTGTATGAAGGTAGGGCTGCAGGAGGCAAACCCCCAGCCCTGCCCCTTCTGTCCAGGCTCCACCCTCCATGGGAATCAAGCCTCACCCCCTAGCACCTTGGGGAAGGAGGGTGGCGCATTGCCCTACCCTCCCCGGCCCCAGAGCATGGGGAGGGCAGGCAGCGTCAGGACCAGTCCGAGCCCTTTTGGCGCCCTGGGCCCAGGCATGAAGCGCCGCCCCCGGGTGTACGGTGCATGCGCGGGTCCACAGCCCCCAAGGAGCGTGGGCCTGTGCGCACGGTGCATGAGCAGGCCGGCCACGGCTGCTGGCGTGGGCACACAGCGCGCCGGGCTGTGCTGGGCCCCGTGGCTGTGGGGGGAAAGGTGCTGATGGCCGGCGCCGCAGGGCCGGCGCTGCAGGAGCCGGACACGCGGCTCCTAATGGCAGCTGTAAGGGACGCCACGCGCCCCTTACAGCTACCATCAGGCGCCCCCCATCAGTTGGCGCCCTGGGCAGCTGCCCGGCTCGCCCATGCCTCTGTCTGGCCCTGGGCGGCATGAGGTCTGAGCCTCCTTGTCCTCAGAGCACAGGGAGGATAGGCGCTCGGGGGCAGCAATATGCCTCCAATATGCCTACAGTAGATATTCTGAGAGCAGAGTCTGGGTGGGGCTAGGCTGGTGGTTTGGGAAGACAATGCCTTACCCTGCCTATTATACCCACCAACCCTGGCTGAGATCTTCCAAGTTACCTAAAAAAAGCTCCGGAATTGGGTATCCAGACAACTTTGAAAGTTTCAGCTTTCTTGTGCTGAGTTGCTGTGTAGTATTGATGTGTCCATTTAAACCAGGCATGTCCAAAGTCCGGCCCGCGGGCCAATTGCAGCCCGTGTTGCGGTTTAATACGCCCCCACAGGTAATTTGGCAATATCTATCTTTTATGGCCCCCAACGAATCCATATGTATTGAGATGAATACATTGTAAAATCTCAGTTAATGTCAGTTGGTCTAAATCAGTTATAAATATATTTGACACAACATGTATACTTGGTGTTATGTTCCTGTTCATATTTTTTTAACTTAAAAGTTGACAGACAACCTTTATTACCAATAATATGTAATGTACTTTACAATGTTCCTGACATATATTTCAGCTTCCTGGATTTTTTTTTCATCTGGCCTTCAGATATGAAAGGCAGAGTGATTTAACACCTGTTTAGATTTGTCAGCCATGTGACGAAATGAAAAGTATGCCGTTTGCAATAAACTTTGCATAAAATAGTTAATTTGCATTTAATTTTAATGGTTCAAAGAATGTCAGGCAAAATGGCCGGCCCTCACGCATGTTCACTTCATCAAATCTGGCCCTCTTTGAAAAAAGTTTGGACACCCCTGATTTAAACCAATGGCAGCCTCGATCCTAGTAGCAGCCTAGTGGCAATCTCTTGTCAGTGTCACTGTGGCTACATATAGACTGCATATCTCTGTCGACAGAGGGATGCAAATCATGCACATTGAAATTGCTAATGAAGCAGGGATTTAAATATCCCATGCTTCATTAGCATAAACATGGCTGCCACTTTTTTCTGAAACAGAGTTTTTTCGAAAAAAACCCAGCAGTCTAGATGCAGATCTGTCGAAAGTAAACCCTTTCTCAACAGATCCTGTAAACATCATTTTTTGAGGAATACAGGATCTGTCAAAAAAGGGTTTATTTTTGACAGCTCCACGTCTAGACTGCCATTTTTTTCGAAAAAACCCCCTCTGTTTCGGAAAGAAGAGGTGGCCATGTTTATGCTAATGAAGCACGGGATATTTAAATCCCTGCTTCATTAGCAGTTTTGATGTGCCTAATCTACATCTCTCTGTTGACAGAGAGGTGTAGTCTAGACACACCATG
Source organism: Pelodiscus sinensis (assembly GCF_049634645.1). NCBI lineage: Eukaryota > Metazoa > Chordata > Testudines > Trionychidae > Pelodiscus > Pelodiscus sinensis. Next base: position 317,518,794 of record NC_134711.1, read on the forward strand.
TTCTTTCAACATAGTTTTTTGTATGCAATAAAAGAAATTTAAGAAAAGAAGACTCTGCAATTTAGGAAGTAATAGCTTGGATAAAAATAAGCAGCAAAATGAATGAATGAATGAATGAATGCTAATAGCTGGGAAACTGATCCAAAGTTCATTAAAGTCTATCTCAGCCTTTCTGCTGACACCTATGGGCTTTGGATCAATCCCAAAATGAACATCTAACAAACATGATGGCAGCCTAGCCCTGATCATACAGGGGAAGAGAACTCAGGGTATGTCTATACAGCAAAGTTATTTCGGAATAATGGCCATTATTCTGAAATAACTATGTGAGCGTCTACATAACGGACGGCTCATTCCGAAATGTTTAAACCTCATTCTGCGAAGAATAATGCCTATTTCGAAATAAGGAGTGTGTAGATGCTCCACTGCTATTTCGAAATAGCCCCTCACCAGGGCCATTCTAAGTTATTCCTCCCCAGTGCCTCCTGGGGCTCTAAATCGAGATAGCACGTCTACATTAGGGAAGCCTGCTTTGAACTAATTTTGAGGCTTCCCTATAGTGTAGACATGCTATTTCGAAATAATCTCCTTTGGAATAACTATTCCGCAATAGCTTATTTCGAAATTAATGTGCACTGTAGATGTAGCCTCAAAGAACAGTGTAGTAACCGAGAATAACTGGAAAAATAAAATGAGCACAATCGTCGACTCTTTGCACTGATTTCTAACCTTAATGCTGGTCTGAGGATGCCATTACCAATAATGAAATGCAGCTTCTCCAAGTTGGAGGTGGGTCGGTCTTCAAGCATGCTGTTGCCTTGGAGGGTGGACTCACCATCATGGAGTCTCTTTGTCACCTGTCAACCAAAGACATTATTTTTCTTCTGGATATCTCGTTGCTATGGTTCTCCCCTCCTACATCCCATGCTTCTGTGAATGGCTGCTCCCCCAGGCAGGACTCTGATCTAGCCATGACAGTTCCCAGGAAAACTCCCTCTCCTGTTTATTCAGAGGGCTTCAATTTTACCCTCTAACTGAAACGTAATTTGGATGCTTCTCTTTTTTCCACAACAGGACCCGTAGGTCACAACTCTGAGCCTTGCCCTCACTCAAGTTAACTCTACTGGAAGGCAGTGGAGTTACACCAGTCTATAACTCTTCTCTATTTAAACATCATTAAATAAATAATAACATGATTAAAACATGCTTCATGAGCCAGACTCACAACACCGTGGCTGTAAGAGTGTCAGCATATCTATGGTTATGATCAGGGCTCGACAGACAATGTAATCTACTTGCCCGTGGCGAGTAGATTACACCCCGGAAGAGCCGGAGAAGAGCGATCTGCGCACGCGCAGAGCACCCAACAGCACAGCTGGTGAGTGGGGCGCGCTGCTGCTCGGCAAGCTCTGGTTATGATTCTTATTATTGATTTCCTCTGTAAGCGCACATCATTGAATCATACACACATTGAAATGGAAGGGACCTAGAGAGGTCATCTAGTCCAGTCCCCTGCACTCATGGCAGCACTAAGTACCATTCCTGGTAGCTGTTTGTCTAACCTGCTCTTATAAATCTCCACTGATAGGTATTCCACAACCTCCCTAGGCAATTTATTCCAGTGCTTACCCACCCTGACGGTTAGGAAGTGTTTCCTAATGTCCAACCTAAACCTCCCTTGCTTCATGTAAGCCCATTGCCTCTTGTCTTATCATCAGAGGTTAAGGAGAATAATTTTTCTCCCTCCTCGACGTAACAACCTTTTAGGTACTTGAAAGCTATAATGTCCCCTCTCAGTCTTCTCTTTTCCAGCCTAAACAAACCCATTTTTTTTCAATCTTTCCTCATAGGCCATGTTTTCTAGACCTTTAATCCTTTTTGTCACTCTTCACTGGATTTCCTCCAATTTTTCCACATTATTCCTAAAATGTGGCACCCAGGACTGGACACAATATCCACCTGAGGCCCTATCAGGGCACTATTTTGCTTACAACACTCCTGTTAATAGATTCCAGATTTTTTTCTCTTTTTTTATACTGCTGTTGACTCATATTTAGCTTGTGATCCACTATGACCCCAGATCCCTTTCTGCAGTACTCCTTCCTAGGGTGTCATTTCCCATTTTGTAGGTGTGCTACTAAGGCCTTGTCTATACTTACCAGAGGATCAATGCTCCAGAGATCAATCTTCCGGGGTTTGATTTAGAGGATCTAGTAAAGACCAGCTAAATTGAACATTGAGGGTGCCCCCAACGACCAGGGTACGCCTTGCAGTCACGAGGAGTAAGGGAAATCAATGAGAGAGTTTTTTCTGTCGACCTTTTACTGTGGGACCACCCCAGAAAAATCAATGTAAGGTACATCAACTCCAGCTATGCAATTGTCATAGCTGCAATTGCGTATCTTACATCAATTTTCCCTGCCAGTGTGGACCTGGCCTGTGTGTGCCTTTCCAAGTGGAGTACTTTGCACTTGCCCTTACTTAATTTCATTCTGTTTATGTCAGCCCAGTTCTCCAGCTTCTCCTGATCATTCTGAATTTTAATCCTGTCCTCCAAAGCACTTGCAACCCCTCCCAGCAGTATTATAATCTGCAAACTTAATAAGTAAACTCTCTATGCCATTTGTGCCACCCAGCTGCAAATAATTTCCTCTCACCTCTTCAGTCAGTTTGGATTTCTTCTTAAGAGTCAAAGAGACCAATTTGTGCCGCACACTGTTCTTCTTGTGGCCATCTATGTGAGTGCTCTGCGAAGAAAGGAAGTACTGCCTTATTCCCGGGACAAACACAGCCTTGCAGAGTGGGTTTCTTGTATTTCTGGGTCACCAGTTTTTTGAAATGGTGACATTTCCAGTGGATTCTGAGCTCTGATTTCATATTTCTGAGAGATGGGCTAGTATCAAACCCCTAGATGTAAACTGCTTCAAACCACTGGTACCTCTGATTTGGATTTCAATTTTGCAGCTGACCTCTGTCTCTCTAATAGGTCAAATCAAAACCTGAATCGAAATGACTTCAAATTTTAGGAAAGTTTGACATGAAGGCAAATTAAAGCTCAAACCCATCTCTAATACTTAGTATACAGATTAGAAGCAGAGTGTGTGTATGAATGTCCATCCATCCATTTAAAAGTCTAAGAGGGGTAGCCATGTTAGTCTGTAAGGGTATGTCTACACTAGCTCCCTAGATCGATCTAGGGAGGCTAATGAAGGCGACCGAAATTGCAAATCAAGCCCAGGATTTAAATATCCTGCGCTTGATTTGCATGTTCCCAGTAGGTCGCCATTTTAGAAATAGACTAGCCCGAAGTAACTGCCCGTGTTTACACGTGGCAGTGAAACAGGATTCCGATTTAAAGCCCTTAAATCGAATTAGCTGGTAAACCTCATGTATCTGACGAAGTAGGTCTTTGCCCACGAAAGCTTATGCTCCAACACATCAGTTAGTCTATAAGGTGCCACAGGACTCCTCGCCGCTTCTGGTAAACCTCATTTCAGAAGGAACACCAGCTAATTCGAGTTAGGGCTTTAAATCGGAATTCCATTTCACTGCCGCGGGCAGTTATTGTGGGCTAGTCAATTTCTAAAATGGTGACTGGCTGGGAACGTGCAAATTAAGCGTGGGATATTTAAATCCCGGGCTTGATTTGCAATTTTGGTCGCCCTCGTTAGCCTCCCTAGATCAATCTAGGGGGCTAGTGTAGACGTACCCTAACTGAAAAAACTTAAAAAACAACAAAAGGTCCTGCATCACCTTAGGGTATGTCTACACTACAAAGTTAATTCGAACTAACGGACGTTAGTTCGAATTAACTTTGATAGGCGCTACACTAGCGCTCCGCTAGTTCGAACTTAATTCGAACTAGTGGAGCGCTTAGTTCGAACTAGGTAAACCTCATTCTATGAGGACTAAGCCTAGTTCGAACTTACTAGTTCAAATTAAGGGGTGTGTAGCCCCTTAATTCGAACTAGTGGGAGGCTAGCCCTCCCCAGCTTTCCCTGGTGGCCACTCTGGCCAACACCAGGGAAACTCTATTGCCCCCCTCCCGGCCCCAGACTCCTTAAAGGGGCACAGGCTGGCTATGATGACCGTGCCAGGTGCAAGCCTGCCAGCACCCAGCCAGCAGACCCTGCACCTGGCACGGATCGACCAGCCACCCGATGCCACCCAGCCCTCCCCCTCTTCCCGGGACCAGGCTGGCGGCTCCCGGGAGCTTGCCCGGGACTGCAAGAGGACCGCCTGGTCTAGTGTGGACATCGTGGACCTCGTCCACGACCTCCACACTAGGCACAGGAAAGTGGCCATCTAGGGCAGGAGAGCTGCCAGCCTGGCCACCCAGGAGCAGGTGTGCATGAAAATCAAGGTGGTCCACTGAGACCCCCGACCCTGAGCCCTGAGCTTACAATGGCCGTCCTGGGTCAGACCAAAGGTCAATCTAGCCCAGTAGCCTGTCTGCCAACAGCGGCCAACCCTAGGGACCCTGGAGGGGATGGACCGAAGACAGGGACCAAGCCATTTGTCTCATGCCATCTATATCCAGCCTGCCACAAACTTTGGGCAGGGACACCACTCCTACCCCCTGGCTAATACCACTCCACTGGACCCAACCTCCATGACTTGATCTCACTTCTCTTTCAACTCTGTTCTAGTTGTAGCCTTCACAGCCTCCTGCAGCAAGGAGTTCCACAGGTTGACTCTTTGCTTTGTGAAGAACAACTTTCTGTTACTAATTTGAAGCCTGCTACCCATTACTTTCCTTTGGTGTCCTCTAGTCCTTCTATTATGGGAACTAATGAAGAACTTTTCTTGATGCACCCTCTCCACCCCACTCATGCTTTTATAGACCTCTATCCTATCCCCCCTCAGTCTCCTCTTTTCTAAACTGAAAAGTCCCAGTCTCTTTAGCCTCTCTTCATATGGGACCTGTTCCAAACCTCTGATCATTTTAGTTGCCCTCCCCTCTCCCACCCTCTCTCTTCCCCTCTCCCACCTCCTTTTCCCAGTCTTCCCCAGTTTTGTTCAATGAAGAGAGATTCTATTTTTGACCACACATTTTCTTTATTTTGTACATCAGGAAGGGGGGCTAGGGAAGGGTAAGTGGAAGGAGGTGAGGGAGGAATAGGGTACGAGCCCCCGATGGGGAGGACTGGGCTGGCTCTGCGGGCTTCTGGGGGTGGAAGCTCTCCTGCAGCCCCCCAATTGCCCCCTCTCCCCAGATGGCAGCCTGTGGCATGTGCAGCCGGTCTGATGGCCGAGTGCTGTGATGTGCCCAGTGTGGGCACTCAGGGCACTCCAAGACAGGACTGCTTTGCAAGCAGGGCACCCCTGAGAACTGTCTGTCTGGGGTGGGGGTCGAGTCCCTTTAAGCACAGCCCTCGGCTAGCCTGAGTCAGCATCTCCACGCTCTAAGTCCTCCTCTGATGCGTTGCCGGCACTGCTTCCGGCCATCCTTAACCCCGGTTCAGGGTCCACTTAATGTGGACATGCTAGTTCGAATTAGCAAAACGCTAATTCGAACTAGTTTTTTAGTCTGAATGCGTTAATTCGAATTAGCTTAGTTCGAATTAACTAATTCGAACTAAGTTAGTTCGAATTAGCACTGTAGTGTAGACATACCCTTAGAGACTAACAAAAAAGCTCATGATACTATCTACATTTTTATTAGTCTCTAAGGTGCTGCATAGGGATGTAAGCGAATAGTCGAGTCAGTTCTTGACTAGTCTCTTCCTCCCACCCTTGCTGCCTCTGATACAGAGGCAGCAAGCGGGGGAGCAGGAGCTGGTGCTGGGGGTAGCTGACTTAAAAGTTGGTTCTCCTCAGCACCATCTCTGAAGAGGAGGCAGAGGTGCAGCAGGAGAAATGGCACAACTGCTGTGCCTCTGTCTTTTAAATGTAGTAAGAGCCCCATGCGTGTGAGAGGGGACTGCTTGAGTCTCCATTTGCCCTGGGTTCCCCGCTGCGCCTCTGTCTTTTAAATGTAGTAAGAGCCACTTGTGGCCACGGCTGGCTCTTGCTACATTTAAAACGCAGAAGTGCAGTGGGGATAGAGAGCACCCAGCCCCGCAATCAACTAATCGATGGAAATTCTATTGACTACTCAATTAGCTGATTAATTGAAATTTAACATCCCTATTGCATTTTTTAAGTTCATCCATCCATTTCTAATTTAATCTAGCCTGGTATTCATGCCACCCAGAGAAATGAGAACATTAGTATTCAAGTGGGACAGTTTGTCTCTGATATAAATACACTGTTAAATTTTACTTCTTGTCTCAAGGGGCTCTATTGGTGCCACAGCCTCCTGAAATATGCTCTTCTGTCCAATGAAAAAATAAAAAATGGTTAATGATACAGAGCAAATCTTGATTCTTCATGTATATTTTAACATAACCCAGTGTAGATTACTTTCCTCGTGAGCTTTAATGAAATTGCTACAGTATATCTTTGTTTCTGGGAATGTGACAGGAACCAGGCATTTTATTTATTTACATCTACAAAAAGTGTTAAACAGAAGTGCCTGTTCCTAAACTCTAGAGGACCTTAATATAATTGACAAATATATCTAAGGGAAGTGGTTCCATTTATCATATCCTTTTATCAGCAAGCCAAGCCATTGAAAATGTCTTGCCATCTTGTACAAAGCAGATTCTCAAAGACAAAGGCATTTGCAATGACCAGTGATCTATCTAGTTTGATGTCCTGCTTATGGCAGCAGCCAAAGATGGATTCTTATGGTGAACATAAGAATGGCCGTACTGGGTCAGACCAATGGTCCATCCAGCCCATTATCCTGTCTGACAACAGTGGCCAATACCAGATACCCCAGAGGGAGAGAACACAACAAGTAATCCTCACGTGATCCCTCCCCTGTCACCCACTTCCAGAGAAACAGAGGCTAGGGACACAATTCCTACCCATCCTGGCTAATAGCCATTGATGGACCTAACCTCCATGAATCTATCTAGCTCTTTTTTGAACCCTGTTCAAAAAAGTCCTAGCCTTCACCACATCCTCTGGCAAGGAGTTCCACAGGTTGGTGAAGTGTACTTATCCCAAAATAATCTCATGGTGCAATACCATTTACCATAGGAGTCATTTTCTCCTGACCCCAACAGCAGTTGAAACTCACGCAACAATTCCAAACCTTACTGCTCCTGCACATCTAATACAAATATATGTTCATTTAAATCAAACCAAAACACTCCATCACACACACAATTCTTCTCCCCTCTGGGGAGAGGATGAGAGAGAGAATGAACCACACGTGACATGTTAATCACATAGCTTAACACATTAATAATCATAATACCTAGTTCTGTTATGAGGTTGAGGGTGATAGAAGAATCTATATGGACTAGAATTTATACTTTGAAACATGAGGGCTGATAGCTTTTGTAGTTTTCTTCTTGCCAGCCTAGTTGCAAATGGAACTTACAAATCCATTTGCCTCAATCAATCCCATCAGCAACTTGTTCACAGATAAATTTCTACTTTAATGAACTGTACATCAAGAATACTGGCTCCTTTACAGCTATAATGTTAAAGGAAAGAGAAATCTCACCTCTCCTTCCCCCTGCAACGCCTGTAGCTCCTTTTTATAGGTCTTTTTCCCTAGAGTTTCATAGATTTTGGTCATCACTGGAATCTTCTCGCTGCCGTCGCTCATAGCTGTATGGTATTTAGGTTCAGGAAGGTCTCCCATGAAACGAAGGATAGTGATCCAAACCGCAAGTGCTGCCTATTTGCAATAAAGGTGTAATTTATAGAGTTCTTGACTTGGTCTGGGTTAATAATAATTAATTGCATGCATTATACTGTAATAAAGCTGTGACTACCAGTGACTGGACCCATCCCAGCATTAGATACTTCATGACAGCATGGATAATACTTAAATCCTCTGTTCCAAAATCACAGGCCTTTGCTACCTCTCATTAAAGTTGAGCATAAATGAGAAATGTCCCAAATTAGATAATAAAAAAATGGAGTCCTTGCCTGCTCAAAAAAACAATCAGACTTTGTATTAGTACCAAAAAAGAATTTCCTACTAAGTTGAGGTTTTCTGTCCAATCATGTCTTAAACTCATGAACTGAAAGGCCAATAGAATAAAAACAAAAAAGGAGGATAGAAAAATCCATCTTGTTATTTAAAGTAAGACCACTAAGGAGTTTGGGCACAATTCTCCTATTCAGTTCTTGTGCACATCTTGTATATGTGGCTCCCGGCCCAATCCCTAGCAGACACAGTGGGCACAGTTAGAGTGTGTCTCACCACAGACATCAGAAATTGAATGGGAATGTGAACTGACTTCCTACCTTGGCTACATCTACACTGCAAGGTTTTTGCGCAAAAACCTGTGGAGTGTCCACACCTCAAATGTGCTTTTGCACAAGTAAATTGGCAGTAAAACGGCAAAAGAGAGGGCTTTTTCCGGTGTAGGTAAACCTCCTTTTACGAGGCATAACTCCTTTTTGTGCTACAGCTATTGTGCAAAAAGGCAAGTGTGGACGATCCACAGGGTTTTCTTGTGCAAAAAGAGCCTATCCGAAAAAGCACTGGTGATCTGATGGCCATTCTGTGAATGGCCATCAGAGCTTTCTTGGGCAAGAGCGTCCATGCAGTGCTCAAGCACATTGCAAATGGTGCACCATATGAGCATTGTAGAAAGGGTACGGCTACTTGCCCAAGAGAAAGAAGCCATCAGTGAATGTTACACAAGGCATCCAATGGCAGGTAAGAACTTTTCTGCTTAACTAACTTCAGATTCTTGCATTCAATTGGATGAACTCAAACAGGTGTCCTAGAAATGAAGGGCTCCAAAACCTATTACTGACCCCTGAACCAGCCAGCCCCATTCACATGTCCAGGACTTTTATGGAATATTTCCTGACTCACCAGCTGGTCTCCTTCATCCTCGTGGTACAGAAGGGGCTGCTTAAGAGGCCGGCGGACGTACGTGTGTGTTGTTGTGCCTTGGAAGTAGGTGGCTGCAAACTTTGCAAATTTGTACTCTGAGAGGTCTTCCTCCTCTTCCTCGGGGAGGGGCAAACTTGCATCTAAATCCTCTTCCTCTACCTCCTTTTGGGCTCGCTCAAGGTCCTGGAGAAGGAAAAAAATATACACACCTGCTATAATGCCTAAGCTCTTTCACCCTGCACTTGACCTTGCTCCTGGTTCTGCCACTGATTTCAACAGGGCCAGGATCCATTCTTTGGACAAGAATAGGCACACGGGACCCATCCAACTGCCTTTGAAACCAATGATTTCAAGGCATGCTGGATCAGGGCCTACGTAAGGTCTGGAGATACTTCTTTCTCCTGAAAAGAACTCCTGCATGGGACAGATGCCCAAAGGCTGCAGCAGAAGCAGCACATGTGAACACATTGGAAAAGGGATTATGAAGAATGCTCCAGATTAGGACAACAGGGTGATGATGCTGAACCAAGATGGGATGGATCGCAATCTGTCCCAATATGCTACCCTAAGCAACACCAGTAAGCCCTGTCTATTGCTCCATTCTCCAAGCAGTACCTCAAAGCCATTGGGTGCTTGTCCTTCTTGGCCTGGTAGAGAAGAAGTGGTCCCCAGGAATCCAAACATTTTGTCCACCATATCCGAGTCATTCACTGGCTCATTTCGGGCCTTCTCCATTTTGTCTAAGAATTCTTTCTTCCGACGGGTTTCCTCCTTTTCCTTCACCTCTCGCTCAGCATCTTCCCGGGCCAGCTGGGCAAGGCGTACCTAGAAGAGAAGAGTTACACTGACTAGAGTGCATTCTCCGGCAAGCTAGACCTAAATTCTGCAGCATGGACCCTTGGCTTTGGAAAGGAAGGACAATCTTGGGATTAAAGCACTAGGTTGAGACTTAGAGGATGTGGGATGAATTCCCACTTCTGACTTTCTGTGCAATCTTGGACAGTGCACTTAAGTCTGAGTCTCAGTCTCCACACCTGCAAAATGGACACATTGATGCTTCTTGCTCCCTTCTTTTTTCTATTTAGAATGCAAGGTTCCAGGTGCAGGACTTTTACTATATGCATGTACAGCACCTAGCATAGTGGCAATGTTTCAGTCTAAAGTTGGGGTCCTTTATGAAGTCCCATAATACCAAACAGAATAATCATATTCTGTGGTACTCTGGTGTCAGGCTGGAAATTCTGTGCTAGTTTCGTTCAAGTTAAAATAATGAGGGTTTTACTGAATCAAATAGGAACAATACAACAGGATGGCAAGTCCTCATCCTATTTATTAGGATGCTGCCTTCAACTGACTTTACTCCACCCCTACTCTTTTCTGCAGGAGTCGAATCAGGCTTGTGAAATAAAGAGAAGCCAAGAAAGAGAAAAGTCAGAACGTACTTGGTGCTTCTTTTCTGCTTCCTCTTTGGCTTTCTTGGCACTCATTTCCTTCCGAAGCCGTTCCTCTTCTGCCAGACGAAGCTTCTCTGCTTCCAGACGGCGGCGATACTGGGAAACAAAACACAAGTGGGCTTTTGAAAAGGTGTTTAGGCCTTTTGCCCTACTAACATCCGGACCATAGGAACACGCCGTACAGACGTGAACACAGCTCTGTCCCTCGGTATATCTCAGGAATATGAACGTAATGGGTGTCAGCTTCTAGTCAGAGAAAGGCTACCAGCTTTCACATTGCTTTCTGGTTTTGATTCCATTCTGTTAAGAGCTTGAGGAAAGAACTGGTGTTCTACATTCCCTTACAAAGAGTCAGTGGCTTATGCTAGAATGATCTGCTTCTCCTCTTTGATATTTAGAAAACTGACCAAGAGGGTAACCATAGACCTTTTGTATCCTGGAACAAACATTGAAGAATGTCCAAGCTAGCTTTTACATACATGTTAACTAACTCCAGTTAATTGGCAATAGATTAACTCCAGGTTAAAAAACCCTACTGTAGACATTCCCTTGGACAGAGACTCTGACAGCTAGACAAAGGTTGTAGGCAGTGCTTTTTTTGTTTTAAAAAAAAAAAAAGTGCCGGTACTCTAGGGCAAAAATTGTTGCGCAAAAAAAAAAAAACCCCCGCAAACAGCAGTGGGACTGGCATCGCCCTTTTAAGAGACGCAGCGCTCCTTTAAGAAACGTGGCTGTTGTCCATTTTCATTTCAGAGGTGCCGGTACACTCCATTCTTTCCAGGTAAACTCTGACTAGAGATCAGAAAAAAAGCACTGGCTGTAGGATGGAGGCTATAGAGACTATCAGACTCTGGGGAAGCTAGCTTTGTTGGCCCAGTTAAATGGCTGCTCCATCACACGTGCTAGCAAACAGCATTTCATGCATGGTACTTACTTCTCCCTTGAGGCGCTTATACAGCCTCCGGGCAATCATACCCCTGGCATAAGCCTGGACAGTGAAGACAGCCCAAAGGCGATGGCGGAAGGCCCTGCGCACCAGGAAACCCCGGCACCTTGCCTGGAACTCAATGATCCGCCTGCGAGCCATGTGGTACTGCGTGTGGAGCTTGCGGGAACGGTAGAGGGCCTGAAGCCTGAGGAACCCAATCCTCATCTGCAAAGGAAACAAGAATAAGACACTCAGCTGCTGAGGGCCTGACCTGCCATAACCAGATTTACCTCGCTCGTCTGCCGTTTGGGCAGCTGAAAATACAAACCTGCTGAAATCAGCAGCAAGCAAAGAACCTCACAAAAAGCAGGGGGAAGCTGCCATGAGATGGCAGAGAAACAAATGGCTCCTGGATTGGGGGCCTGATCCAAAGCTCACTGAGTCAATGGCAGTTTTCCTCCTCACCCTCCATAGGCTACTGATCCCAGCCTTAAGGGGAACAATGAGCCCTATCACTTCTTACATGCAGTCTCCTCCCCAGGACAGTGGGTATCATAGGCAGGGGAAGACATTGCCCCGCCCATGCTCCACCGGAGTCCTCTAGCTTCCCTCCCCCAGCCTGCTCTTGCGGTGGCAGGCAGTCCGGAGGATGCGCCAAGCTGCTTCTCCTCCCAGGGCCAGGGCTGTTGGCTTGGCTGTGGGGGGCTTTCAGTAGGCATTGGGCAGGCACGGCCTGCGGTGGCTCGGGCTGTGCCTCCCAGCACTCGTCTCTGGTGCTCTGGGACCAGGGGAAGCTGGGGCTGTGCTGCCCGCTGGAGCTCTGGAGCTGGAACTGGCTGCAGCCGCACTGTTTGCTGGCTCTCCGGAGCTCTGGGGCTGTGCTATCCTGGGGTGGGGGCGCAGCATTGTGGGGGAGGGGTCTAGGCAGAGGCCAACAGTGGCCCAAGTAGGGGTGGAGCCTTGGGCAGAAAGGGCAGGGCTGGAAGGGTCAGCCACTGCCTGTGCTCCTCTCCATATTCCCCTTGAGAAGTTTCACTTTCAAGATCCCCCTGATTTAGGCAGATCTCAGGGCAGTCAGAGGAGCAAGCGCCATCCACAAGGAGGCCCAGCCTCCCCATCTGCCTCCTGTCATGGCTATTCCCACAAGAAATTCTTCCCCAGTCAGGCGATAACGGATGCTAGGTTGCATGAGAGATGATACTGCAGAGAACGGCCATCCCTTTGGCCCCGCCTCCTGCCATCCCCAGCCTGCCCCCGGCACATTTCTGCAAGCCACAGGTCATGACACACCCTCTGCAGGTCTTCGGTAGAGTTGGATGCAGGGGGCAGAAGAGGGTCATGTATCACGCCGGCTGCATTCTCTTCTTCTGTCCCACCCTCCCTAATGAGTTCTGGGATCTGCCATGCTTAGGGATGCTCTGGGGGCCATGTGTAAAGATCCAGGAAACCATACGCTGTCAGCTACCTGTGCCGTTTTTGATCGGGTTGTGGAGGGGGGGCGCTGTCGGCAAAACATGGCTGCAGCGAAATCTGAGGAGCAAACTTGGATCAAGTGTATTTCCGAGGACAGAGCTACACCACTTCCATCAGCTCTACTAACGGCCCTGAGAAACAATATGAGACATTCAGGGCTACAGGTGACCAACTGCTGTAAGATGGGTCTAACTCATGGCAAAGGCGTGAGGAGGACAACCGAGGAGATGGTCGCTTCCTTTTTTAGAACAGAGAGCAACGAGAGTCCAGCTATGCCTCTATCCACTAGACACATCAGCCAACTCTCCTCCCTTTGATCTTTCCCACAGGGGGTGGTTTAACTGGACTGAAAAGAAAATTAATATCTGGATCCTAGGCAATGAGGCCAAGAGCGTGAAGGATAATAGGCAACACTTACAGCATCGTAGTTTTTTCTGCAGTTGTGTCCCCGCCAGTATCTCTGAATGATCAGGGCTGAATGACGCACTTTCAGGAAATTAGACCTGGAAAGACATTTCAGATGCTTGTGCCTGTCTGCTGGGAGTTAGCGTCACCTTGGCCCACAGGGAAAACCGGATGTCTCCTTCACTGACTACAAGGAAGGCAGCTGGCGTAACCCCAGACCTCTTGAACTCAGCACCTAGGGCCTGTGCTTGTGTTTCTTACCCCTTGTCCTCCTCTTCCCAGCCCCATGCCTTGCATTGGCAATCGTCCTCACTCTCTACCCTCTAGCCTTAGATTTTAATCTTATCAGAATAAGGATTGTGGGGCAGATCTGCAGCTGGTTCTGGGATCAGGGTAGCTCCATCGACATCAGAGGGCCTATCACCGTTGACACCAGGTGCGGACCTGGCCCCCTCTGTCTTCTCTGTGTTCCAAGAGGTATGTAGCATGTTTGAGGACCGGATGAAATAAGAGCTCAAGTCCAAGCTCACACGGCAAGCCAGTGGCAGAGCAATACTCCACATTGCTTCTCTAAGGAAAGGACTATGTCCCAGAGTCCTTGGCCATAATTTTCTCTTTACACCATATTGTTATACCATGTGCTTTACACGAGTTGTTTTCCTGCTGGCTTTCAGTGGGAATAGCCGTACGGCACCCTGGATTTTGGGATGAGTGTCACTGTCACACCGTATCACTCTTTGCTGCCAGAAGGCTGAATATCAGCTCTTTAATCTCCCAGGGCCAGCTGCACTGGAATTTTGCCATTGACTTCAATGGGGGCAAGATCTGGTGCAGAAGGTCATTCGGAATAGTCTACTAGTATAACTAACACTGGCCACTGAAGAGTGCCTCTGCCGAGTATAGAACTGATTGTGGACTGAACTCAAGACTGCCATTGTTCTATACATTGGCAACTTGAAAATACATAGAATCCTCAAACACTAGAACTGGAAGGGACCTCGAGAGGTCATCAAGTCCACTCCCCTGCCCTCATGCAGGACCAAGCACATCTAGATCATCCCTGAGTGGTGTCTATCCAACCTGCTCTTAAATATCTCCAGAGATGGAGATTCCACAACCTCCCTAGGCCATTTATTCCAGTGTTTAACCACCCTGACAGTTAGGAAGTCCAACCTAAACCTCCCTTGCTGCAATTTAAGCCCATTGCTTCTTGTCCTAATCATTTCCTTCATGCTCTGAGAAGCTCCAGAAAAATGTCAACCCATGGGGGCTTTATCTTGCTCACTGCAAGCTAAAACAATAGGACACAGACACTATGAATGGACAGAATGAGTGAATGGCACCTGAGGCAAAGAGGACATTGTTTTAGCAGAGCGCCATGAACCGGAACATGGTGTGCTAGACAGTCGCACTAACAGGCCCCTCCCCAGTATTCACCAGGCATTTCCAGGCAGATAATACCTGTCTTTAAACCCACGAACCACCTTCTGGATGAGGATGACCTTGTCTGTGATGGCCTTGTCCCTCTCAATCTCCAGCAGCATATCATGGTGATCCTGGGGAATGAACCACCACAAGAGTTACCCTGGGATCCGTGTCAGGAACGAAGGTTTGGTATATGGCTCTTCCCCAGAGAGGTCCTTGCTATCCCAGTTAAATCTAAGAATGTCCCAGTTTACAACTCATGACGTTTGGGCTCTACGGCACAGCCACTGACCTTCCGATCAGGGAGAACTGGACTCAGGTCTTTCCAGCTCGTCCGTGCCATTCTTAAAAGTGCCAGAAGGGGGTCACTGCTGAACATCACTTCTTCATTCCAAAGGGAGCATACACTGCAGGGCTTAGTAATTTTGTGGCTCTCTGGGGTTTGGCTCACTACACTACCCGGTGAAGGGCTAGTTGAGAGAGTTTGCTGCCATGCACACGATTCAGTAACGTTTCCCACCCACTTTGCACAGGTACTAGTGAGTACACGAGAGGCAAGACACTGGCAAAGCTGGGAGCAAACTCCAGACATCCTAAATCTTGGTCCACTGATGTGACTACTAGACCTTACTCCCTCCTTCAGTAAAACACAGCAACTGCAAAACCTGAACACAGTCAGGAAAGCTGAGGACAAAACAGGTCCCCTTCTCTCCGGGTTCCCTTGCTTTTGTGGAATTCTTTCTTGGTAGCTGCAGGAGCTGGGTGCATGCATACAATGTTGCATGTTTCCTGTTTTATCCGACCTTGCTCTGCCCTTCAGAACCTGTTTCCCTATTTCCTGCCTTGACAGCTGCAGGGTACTGATAACGTCCTCTGGAAAGAAAAGCTAATAGGATGCCAGGAGCAGTTTCTAAGAAATAAACGGGGAAATGTTTAAAAATAAGTGAACAGGATTGTATCTGAGAAAGCCCATTCACCTCCTGGCTTGCTCCCTGACAGCTCTCTCTTGTTTTCCTGGAGGGATTTAGAGATGGGACCATAAAAACAAATGCACGTGAGCAGGGCGCCAGAACGAGACAGCTCTTTGTGATGCTGCCGTTGTCTCATTGTGCCTCATGGGGCCCTGGATCCATTCGGCAGCACTGCCTTGGCCTAGCGGACCCCGAGGGGCACAGAGATGCTGATCGTTCTCTATGGCAGGGTCCTGTGGAGACCTTTCTGTCACTCCCACTGGCTCTCTGCTGAGCCTGATCCCTCTCTCTCCTCCACACAGGGGTTCTGGTAGCCTTGGGGACCAAGGAAGACATCTGTCAGATAGGGCCTGACGCTAAGGGCCTCAGAAAGAGCCCTGGAAAATGGCGGGGGAGGGTTGGGTAGGGGAGGGAATCACAGAGGTTAATGCTGCCCCACCATCCGCTATGGCGAGTGTAGAGAGTGGGATCTTCGGGCCAGAGGGCCCTTCTCCTGGCTTATGGAGCTGTCAGCCAGCCCTGCCATGCAGGCAGGGAGTGGAGAGAAAGGAGCAACTCAACAGTTCAACTCTCTTGCTGTCCCCATGAGTGTCAGGCAGCCAGGGAGCTTCTCCTCACCGTACCTCTGCAGGGGCCTGGAAGGGGGCACCTGGCATTGAGCAGTAGAGTCATTGTCTCTCCTCTGGGGAGGTAGCCGGGCTGCCTGCGCTGCCCAGGACGTGACCAGTGCTGAGGGGGAGGGACGTACATCCCAGCCTGGCTCTGAACCAGCACTGTCAGGTTTTCACCCATCCTCTAACTCCGAGCTCTAACTAATCCGCATCCAGCACCTGCTGCTGGGGTGGGTGTTAACGTCTTTCAGAGCCAATGGCCCCTCAATGCAAGGACAGCAGGCGAGCCTCCCACCTTCAGGAAAATCTTCGTCTTGCCAATCTGCCAGTCGTCATCTTTCCCCAACACTGCTTCAGCAATTCGCTGGCACGTTCCACGCAGGTCGCCCTAGGAAAAACGGGGCCGCGGGATTAGCAGCCATACGTCTCACACGAATGGCAGTTGCCCCAACCAGCTACAAATATGGGGCAGAGTTTGATCTCCCTTCCACTTGTTTTACACTGGTGTAATGTAGGGACATTCATGAGGCTACTGCAGGCTTCCCTAGGAGCACCGAATGAAAGCACTGATTCATTCCAGTCCCAGTCCCACGACAGTGGCTGCCACGGCTGCCTAGTGTCTGTACAGTAGTTGTGTGATGGTGGAGCAACACAGTGGGCTGCACCGTGGCTTGCAGAGGCCCGGTGGCGGTGGGAGAAGGAGGAGGGATGCCACCTCAGTGGCGAGGTCAGAGGCATTATACCTTTGACAGTAGCGCCTACTGCATGGGTGACCGGTATGCCCGGCGGGGGAAGGCTCTGCCTTTCCAAACCACCAGCCTGGCCCCACCCACACTCCACTGTAGGCTTTCTGGGGGCAGAGTGTTGCTGCCCCCAATGCCCGCCCTCCCCATGCTCTGGGGCCAGGGAGGCTGGGGATGTGCACCCTCCCTGTGCCCCAGAGACAGGGAGACTGGAGTCACGTCCTCCTCCTCTCTTCTCAAGCTCTGGGGCTGAGGAGGCTGGGGACGTGGGCCCTCCCTGTGCTCCAGAGCCGGGGAGGCTGGAGCCATATGCCACCCGCCCTCTCTGTGCTCTGGGGCCACAGAGGCTGGAGTTCTGTGTCCTCCTCCCTCCCCATGCTCCGGGGCCAGGGAGGCTGGGGCATGCGCCTGCCATCCCTGTGGTGGTGAGGGGCATGCATGTGGCGCGCTACCCCACCTCTCTATGGTGGGGGTGGTGGCTTGGCTCCTGTGGGAAGTGGGGCTTCAGCCAAAGGGGTGGGGCTGGAGCTGGGACCATGCCCAGCCCTACCTTCACCAATTGCTCATGGCCTATTGAGTCTCTAATGTAGTATCCCCACAGCCCCCAGGTAAGGCAAGGAAATGCTATCCCCATTTTACAGTTGGATGTCTGAGGCCCAGAGACTAAGGGCCAGATTTTAAAGGTACTTAGATGTCTAACTTCCATTAAAATCAACAGGAATTAAGCACTTATATACCTTTGAAAATCTGTCCCTATGCAATTTGTCCAAGGTCGCACAAGAAGTCTATGGCAGAGCAGGGAACTGAACCCAGGTCGCTGGCTAGTGCTCTATCCACCAAGCCTTCCTTACTCTTGATTTTCTCTGGGGCATTAACAGTAAGTTTTTTTTATAAAAATCCAAGCTGCTGCTTAAACCTGTACCTGCTTGTATGCCGGCTTCACCCCAGGCATGAGGACACGATACCTGTCCACAAACTCCACAAAGCTGTAGCGGATGGGGTAGCCAGCCCTGCGGATCCGGATGGTCTCCATCATCCCTGAGTACCTCAGCTGGCGAACACACAGCTCCCGATCAAACAACTGGGGGGGGGGGGGGGGGAGGGAGAAATCAGACGGAAACATCAGGGGCTCTTTTCATTCTGGTTTCAAATCTCACCAGCCTGAGGACTGGTGTGAGCTGTACTGCCCAGCTGAGGCCAGCCGGATTGGGAGAGTGGAGGGCACGACAATCCAAATACAACATCTCTATGAAAACGTTAAGGATCACATCACAGAAGGGCCTGATCCATCCCTCTGTTTAACTCCGACGTGCTGAAACGGATCAAGAATCAACCACAGTAAGCCAGAGCGCAGTGGATGCGAACAGAATGGCCCCCATCACACACCATATCTGAGGGTGCATCTACACAGCAGGGCTTACCTCGAAATAAGCTACGCAAATTGAGCCACGTCAATTGTGTAGCTTATTTCAAAATAGCTTATTTCGAAATTGGGAGTGTCTACACTACACTTATTTCGAACTAGAGCACTTTCCCTCCCTCTTCCCTTACTCCTTGTACAGAGTGAGAAGTCCTCCAGCTTGACAGGATTTTGACATTATTTCGAAGTAACTGCGTGCTGTGTAGACGCGGACTAAGTTATTTTGAAATAATGCTGCTGTGTATACATATCCTTAGAGTGCGTCTACACTGCAGCGTTTTGCCGGAAAAACAATACTTGCATCCACACTGCCATTGAGTTCTTTCGTCAGAAAGTTGAAAGAACAGAGGGGTTTTTCCAACGGAGGTAAACCTCATTCTACAAGGAAGAAGTCTTCTTCCAAAAAAGCTTTTCGGAAAAAGGCATGTGTGGATGCAGAAGAGGGAGTTCTTTCAAAAGAAGAGGCCTCCAGGAAATAACACAGGTGCCTTGGTGGCCACTCCGTCCACAGTAACCACAACTTAAATGCAAGATATTATCCAATCAATATGGACACCATCTTTCGAAAAAGCACATCGCTTTTTTGTTGCACTTTTGCTGTGTGATGCTCTCTTTCGAAATAAGCTTTTCAAGAAGATCTCTTCTGGAAAAGCTTCTGAAAGAAACTTGCAGACTAGACATAACCTAAGATATGTCCCACGGATTTAGCCATATAACCCCCATGGAAGGTAGAAAAGCATCACTTCACAGGAAGAGAGCACTGAGAAGGAAAGGGACTGGCCCAAGATCACAAGCAATTTGGGGAAGAATGGAGAATTGAACTTGACTTCCGAGTCCCAACCTAGTGCTGACCCCAGAATGCTCCTGAGAAGGGAACCAGGTTACCTGGCAAGTAGCAGAGGTCTCTATAAAGGTGCGTGGGTCTAAAAATCTATATTGTATGTATGCTACACAGAATATGCAAGTACAAAATGCAGGCATTGGGGTGTGAGTTGCACATACACTACATCCCCAATTTCCTCGTCAGTGTGATCTTGCTGTTGCATTCCAAAAGGTGCACGTGTGCATGTGGTTCCCCCCATCACAGCGCTGCATGGCAAACGTACATTCTAGTGTTGTGGAAGGTCAAGGAAACTCCTTCCCCGTAGGCTTACAAAAGGAAGTTGGATGGTCGTCTGTCTGGGATGGATTTTAGACCCAAAAAATTCTGCCTCTTGGCAGGGGATTACACTGGATGACCTTGGTGGTCCCTACAAACTCCACGATTCTGTCTCCTTGCTGAGCCTCCATCTCTCCTTCCAGAGCAGGCAGGCAAGAGGTAGAGGAGGCAACAGGAGGACAGGGTGGCCAACGGTGCTGGGAAGCAGGGAGTTGGGTCTGGAGGAAGCTCAGGAGGAAATGTCATCCCTGTTCCAAGTCGTGCTGGTTGCTGGAAGCTTCAATTGCTGCTTCCTCCCCATCTCCTAGGCCTGGCCTGGCACAAGAGAGACCAGCTGAGACCTCTTCCCTCCTCCCACTGAAGAAGTCAGGACCATGAATCAGAAGTCACATCTATGGCCAAGAGGGGAGCCCTGCTCCTCCCCTTTCATTGCCCCTCTACCAAACCACTGAGGTATCCTTCCACTCAGGGAGGAGAAGGAAATACCTGCCCTGAGGAGTTTCCAATGTAAAGAGGCACAACAGCCCTTAATCATGAGCTGAGAAAGGGAGCGGGGGTGGAGGAGTCTGATTCACTGACCAGTTCAGGCCTCCTGGGGAGGAGGGGGACACGACATTGGCTCTCTGCACAGGAGGTTTCTACGCCCTGAGCACCTCAGAGCTGTGCTCTTCGAGGGATCATGTTGGGGTTGGTTATTAATATCACTGAAGAATTCCAATGGCACGCAGAAACCTCGGGCAGAGCAGGGCCCCATTGTGTCAGGTGCTGGACACATTTCCTGGCCCCAAAGAACTTACAGTTTAAGTGTAAGATGGAACAGGCAGGTGAAAGCCAACTCAGGGACCAGAGGTACAGCTGACGTGACAGTAAGACACGCAGGCTTGGTCTCAGCCTGTCACCCATCTCGCCACCGTAAGCTCGAACTGCTCGAGGTGGGGCAGGGGAGGTGCAGAGGGGGGTCTGGCCATTCCTCCTTAACGAACAGATGGGTCAGAGCCTTGAGGCCGCAGTAGTAGCCCTGATGCAGTTCTCTTGTTGCAATCTGGCGCTGTCATTCAGCATGCCCACTGTGCTTAGGGTTTGCCTCATTAACAAAGCAGGAGTTACACATTACAGAGCGCCCCGGGTCTCAAACCTGCAAGCAGCACCCTTAATAACAATTCCACTTCACGAAGGGCCAGATTCTGCCCCCATCAGCTGTTTGCAGAGTCAGGGTCACTTGCTGTAAAGAAAGGGTGGCAGAATCTGGCCCTTATACCTGACTCAGAGCCCCGTGGAGCCAATAGGAAAACTGTCACCGACTCCAGTAGTCTTAGGATCCAGCCTGTCTCCCCAGCCCACAAAGGACTAACTCTACACCCGAGGCACTTGGTCTGTGAGTTTATTTGAATTAATAAACAGTGCCCTGGGGGAAGGGACCTATTACCCTGCCCAATACAAGCTGCAGGGGCCTGGAGGCCTCTTACTCCGCAGCCCTTTCTCTGCTCCAGACCTAACCCTAACCCTAACCCACTCCTGCAACTCCCACCCCATCTCCCCAGTTCACTCAGCCCTTTACAGGTGTCACCTGATCCCTGCCCAGCTGGCGCTGCTAAATTAATAAGGCTGGCTGGCCCCATGCTCTTAAAGGGGGAGGCCACCCTGTTATACCCCGATTCAGAAAGGTACTTATGTGTGTGTGTGTAACTCACAGACGGTGGCCTTGAAACTGATGGGGCTACTCACACTTTGAAAGTTCTGCATGTGCTTACATATCTTCCTGAATCAGGGCATTAAGTGGGCTCCTAATGTTTCACAGACTGCTGCCAATTTACAGATATTCTTTTCTTTCCTCCCATAATCTGTTCATTAATTACATTTGTTCCTTTCAAACTAATTGCAAGAATACACAGCTATTCAGAAACAACAGTGCAGGAGCAAGAGAATTCACTGACACACACCTGGGTGAAAATAAAATCATTTCCAAAAGTAAGTTTCACGAGGAAGCAACACATTGCGAAAGTTTATGGACAGAAGTTTTAAAATCATGTAACAAATAATGTGTAAAATAACAAATGACCAGGACTTTCCACTGTCCTTTCACTTCCTGCTATCCCATTTCCTATCATTATAAGCACACTTTCCTTTATATCCTGGGACAGAAAATTAACTCACAGAAAATGTTTTTCTTTCACAACCTTCCTGCACAGCCTTAGGTTCCATTATCTGTTTTTTGGTTTTGTATTTTTAAACACATTCCAAAAATAAACATTCCCATTTTAGTATGAAATCACATTATACATCTTAGAAAGCTGCAGCACAGAGCTTAGCATTAACTGTCCACTTTATGGGTAAATTTTGGACTGATCTTGTAACTCTCACTCTCGTGAATAATTTCAGACACCACTCTGGCTACTGGTGTGAATTGGGACTTCTGATTTGTGGGCTGCAAGATCTGGATATTACAGACCTGTTAAATCAGTGCAAAATTCCAAGCCAGATCATTCTAAAGTCCAGAGGAGTACAAATCTGTGGTTCTGGAACAATTTGATAAACTTGCATCTGGACCCAGCTTCTGATTTTCAACAGTCTCCCAAATTCTAGGGAGATCTGGTTTTAATTTGGGTCCCTCTCTGCTGGTAAATTAACACTAATATGTTTTGAAGTTAACATGCAACTAAGTGCATCTCTCACACACATTAACAAAAGCAGGACAGAACAAACTGCTCAGAAACATCAAAATATTTGCCTATTAGTTTTGACAAGTAATGGATTCACACATATATGTTCACTGCAATTATGTAGATACATTTAGCAAACTGAAGTTTATAATTTTAGAATTTCTGTGCCATTTTGCCCTTGTAACTTCACAGTTAAAGCCTGTCCATAGCTACTACACCTGGACAGAAAACAGAAAGCACAATTTTGCCCACTGTATATATAATTAATAAAGATAGCAATCACACACAACTCATAACACACAGTTATTAAATTAAGACTAAGTAATAGAACTTCTCATGTACCATCACTGTAAGTAATGATTATCAATAAATAGAGATTTTTTTTAGTAACATTAGGGTCCAATTCTGCAAGGAGCTGGAATTATGCATGCTCAGCACATAACAGGAGAAGCTCAATGCTTCACAGTCCTTGCACACCTCTAAGGACTTCAGTGGGTGCTATAGGTGTGCAAAGAATGCAGGATCATTCTAACAAGTTTGCTGTATTGGGGGATATATGGGTGTTCTCATCCCTATTATGTAGTAACTGCAATTTATCCCCAAAATATTAATCAATGTTAACTAATCATTACAAACAGATCATCATATTACCACATATTAGCTGAGAGATTATTTCCTTTGACTTGCAGCTGCTAGGGCAATCAGCTCTGTGAAAATACACATTCTAACTACCTGCCGAAGGAGATGGATGAATGGGTTGTGATATGTTCATTAGATTAAAAACATTAAAGCTAGAACAGGCCTCTCCAACTCATCACCTCCATGGAAATCACAACTGAAAACACAGCTGACCTCTCACCTGTGCCTCTCAATATCTCTGCCATCTGTTCCTTTAACTGTATTTTTATGACCACACTCCTGCAAGCCTGACTCATATGAAAAATGTCTGTAGCAATGATCTCTTTCTGCAGGTTTTTTTGGTTGAGCTTTAGAATCCTATTTAATTTCTACAGAACCTTCTTACATTTTGCTCCAACAGGAGAGAAACTATGAGGGTTCTAAAGCAATCAACCTAAAAACCTACAGAAGATGATTTCTGCAGAATTCTTAAGCCATCACATCGAATTGAATAGAGAATTGTAACCCAGCTTCCGAATTCTACAGCTTCATTCAAACATTCTCTAAGATGTCTATCATTTTCTATGGAGATCATATAGGGGAGAGGCTCCATCATTGATCTCTAAGGATTACACATTCAAGGAAGAGGTGTTCAGCTCAGGCCCTAATTCTGTCAAACTTTTGGGGGATGGTCTGTAGAAGAAAGGACCCAAACCTGCAAATCCTTCTTCAGTGGGACTATTTCCAATTGACATCAATGCAGGCATGTGTCAGGAGCGAAGGTAAGGTTTTTAGATAGGCGGATCTCGATGGGAGATTTGCCATTAGCTTCAACAGGTCCAGGGCTTTACCCATATCATGTCCACGTGTAAACACTGCCTCTGTAAGGACACTCAAAACACACCATGCAGAGAGGAAGAACCCGCGCTTACCATGGGCTTCTTATATTCATTGGGTTTGATGCAGCGGACGAAGAAGGGCTGGCACCCGCTGAGAGTCCTCATCAACAGCTCGAGAGAGCGCTTGAACTGGCTGCTCAGCGTCGGTGAGCGCTTCCTTGTTTCTGCTCCCTGCAAGAGAGTGGAACCACAACAAATCTGTCTCAGGAAATGAAAAGATAACAGAGTTTTTCCCCTCTAGCCAAGTCACCCGGAACCTCCTTTCCAGCTGGAGCGGGAATGCGTGGGGGTGGGAAATGTGTCAAACGTGCTGCAGGGATGGAGATCAGACTTAGTGGCTGGGGAAACAGAGGGGAGAGCTGAAATATCATTTGTTTCTGAAAATTATAAGAAGGTTTTATGCCCATGAGGCTTTTGGATTCATATTTTGCTATGAGTTGGGCCATCTCCTTAGCTGGTGGAAGTGAGCACAGCTCTGTTTACGTCAGTGGAGGATCTGTCCCAATTGTGTGTATTTCCATCTCCCTGCTCCAGACAGTGGATGTGGCATGAGACCATACAGTCAGCCAAAGATGCCTTACAAAATGATTTCCTGTAGTCCCAGGGAGGACTCTGCATGTACCTGAATTCTTTTAGGGCACAGGTACCTGGGAGGTTCATAGAAAAGAAAAAGGCCTATTTTTTATTTCTCATGGACCTGCTTGAGGTGTCAAACAAGGCTCTGCCTTGTCTTGTTGCGCAGTTGAGATGTTTTACAAAAGGCCAGATTAGATCTAATGGTTCCTCCCAGTCCTAGCCTTAAAATCTATCAGTTTATAAAGTCTGTGAGAATAGGTTGAACCTCTCTAGTCCAGCACCCTTGGGTCCTGATCGGTGCTGAACCAGAGAATTTGCTGAACCACGGGAGGTCAATATTGTCCAGCAGCATTGCCAACACAGAGGATGTAGGTAATTCCCATCAACCCAGATGAGCTAGCAGACTATAATGCCATGGGACGTGGGCATCCCACTAAATAATGAGAATCCTGGGAGGATGACAGAAGAGTAGGTGAGAGGTCCACAAAGTAAGGAGTTTGCCATGTGTTTTCCAAAGGCCTTGTGCTCTTTGCTGGCTGATGAGAAGGGGCTACAGATACCATGTGGCCCCATTATCACTGGCAATGTTTGCCAAATTGTAAGCATTTTTCACAGTTGCTTCTGGGCGCTGTGCTAAATATACAAGCAGCACTTTGCTAGAGGACAGCAACATGGAAGACTTTTACCGTGCCCGAAAACTCTCAGGGGTTTTGCATAGTTCTGGCCATAGGTTATTGCATAATGAAGCCCAAACAAGAAAACACAAAAGGAAAAGTGAACAGTTCAAAGCCAGCTCATGCACACACCAGAAAAACCCAGCAATGCCAGATCAGGAGAGTTTATTGCAGCAGCCACTGGTTATCCCAGCAAACCTTCACACAGGGCTACATTGCTAACATATGTAATTTATGCCACCAGACACAGACCCGGACCCCTGTGAGCACGGCGGAGCTGGTGATAAAATACCTGTTAGCAGAGTCTGATTGGATGAGGACAGGTTGTGTCAGCGATAACACTGCTCAGATAGCAGGCGGGTGATGGGACGGAGTTGCTTTAGATCAGAGGCGCCATGCGGCTTTGCTAAGTCAGGGTAAGTGGCCACCTGCCGTGTAGCATGAAGGACTGGCTGCAGGAGGGACTAGAAGAAGATACAGAAGCAGGAGCCAGGCTTAGCAAATTCCCATTCTGGAGGTAAATATGCTCTTTTCTAACAGAATGATCTGGGTCTGATCCTTGTTCAGCCATGCTGGGGTGGAGGAGTCCATCAGAAGCCCCCCAAAGCCTCCTAAAACAGCGAATATGGGGATCGCTGCAGGGAGGTGAGGGGTATCTTCCCTCTCTAGATTACTTCCCAGCTTCTCCTCAGCATCCGCATCTCCCTAACTCACCCCCCCCGCAGAGGAACACGGTCCAGGCTTCAGTGCTTTCCAGTGCAGTGCTAGGGAGAAGATTCTAATAGAAAGCAACTTAGGTTCCAAATGCTCCAGCCTCTATATACAGGCAGGGCTTACGTAGCCCATGCCTCGTCCAATCAGACGAGAGAACCCAGCGGCTGCAGGGTCCCCGTTAGCACACACACCACTTTGTGTCTCATCTCTGTACACAGACCACTCTGAAAAATGCAGCGCTACATACACTAGGGCCAGGGATCCAGGCCAGAAATTAAATTGCACAACCAAAGCTCAAGCAAGGGTTTGGACCAGAGTCGCCTGTTGTGCTGGTGTAACTCCACTGAATTCAGTGGTGTTATTCCTGATTTACACCAGTGTGAGTGAGAGGAAAAGCAGGCCCTTTGCTTTTATTCCAGCCAAGGGGTCATAAAAAGTAGAAGAGGAGCTTCCAAGAAGGACTGGCTGAGGCAGTCAGTGATGGTGTCAGTTTCATCTGGGAGAAAGAAATTCCTTAGTTCCCAAAGCTGCAAAATTCCATGGGTCAGAGGGTATACCCTGGGAAAGACCTGCATTCACATAGCTTCACTTCTAGTAATAGGCTTCCTAGCTTTAGCTGGTTTCATCTGTAAAAGTCCCTGGGACAGGGACTATCTTTTTACTTGTGTTTGTACAGCACCCAGAACTGGGGCTTCTGGACAATATTGTACCTCACGCGAAGGCCAGCAGGCCTCCCTAATGGGCAGCCAAGACAAAAAATTGATTTTGCTCTCAAACTAGGCCGGTCTAAGGGTATGTCTATACTACCACCCTAGTTCGAACTAGGGTGGTTAATGTAGTCAACCGAAGTTGCAAATGAAGCCTGGGATTTAAATATCCCGGGCTTCATTTGCATCTCGCCGGGCGCCGCCATTTTTAAATCCCTGCTAGTTTGGACTCCGTGCCCGTGGCTACACGCGGCACGGAGTAGGTAGTTCGAATTTGGAACGAGGTGTAACGGCAGTTCGAATTAGAAAGCCTAATTGGAACTACCTACTCCGTGCCGCGTGTAGCCGCGGGTACGGAGTCCGAACTACCAGGGATTTAAAAATGGCGGTGCCCGGCAAGATGCAAATGAAGACCGGGATATTTAAATCCCGGGCTTCATTTGCAACTTCGGTTGACTACATTAACCACCCTAGTTTGAACTAGGGTGGTAGTGTAGACATACCCTCAGTGAATAATTTTTCCACTCTGAAAAAAAAGGGGACTCGGATGCGGTATATGGAAGATATAGACAGAAGGGAGATGGGAAGGCATGCATTCAGCACAGCACTTCTACGCGCCTCGGATGTACTTCCTTCCACCACCTCAGATCTGCCTGTGGTCTACACCCAGAAAATGGCCCACTGCCAGACCCAGAGACACAGCGCAAGACACACATCAGCACTGAGCCACTAGGGGGATCCCATATAGGCTGTCACTCCGCGCTGGTGATGTCAGAGACAAACCTTGCCCTTTAAGAGCTTACAATCCAAGTGGCCAAGCCAATAGAGTGTGGAAGAAACTGAGCCACAGACAGGCAGATTTGTTCAAGATAACACACAGGTCAGTGCCAGAGCCCAGAACAGAATTCAGGTGACTCACATCACAGTTGAGTACCTTATTCACGGGAGACCATACTGCTTCTTGGTACCTCAATTTCCCCATTTGAAAAGTGGGGTCAGTGATACTTGCTCTTCTTTATTAATAACAAAAATTATGGTATGTCCTTTGTGGTTCCATGCGAGG
Source organism: Pelodiscus sinensis (assembly GCF_049634645.1). NCBI lineage: Eukaryota > Metazoa > Chordata > Testudines > Trionychidae > Pelodiscus > Pelodiscus sinensis. Next base: position 317,546,208 of record NC_134711.1, read on the forward strand.
ACCAGAAGTCCATTAGGTTAAGTACCATACAGATAGCAAACGAAAAGATGGTCACTGCCCCAAACAGCTTACAATCTTTGAAAGTGCTTAGAGATTGAAGGCTACAAAATGCTACTTAATGGAGCTAAGTACTGTTGACACCCTAGGGTCTCTGTTACACAGATCATTAATATGAGCACAGACTGAAAATATGTTCCAACATCTCTACTCTGCCGTTCAACTCAGTGCTTAACCGTTGCTATTTGAATTCGTTAATTTTGGAAGATAAGTTATTCTGAACCTGAAGAGAACAAAAAAACAGAGGAAGTTGATAAAACCTGTTTGTCCTGTTGTTTTCCTCAAACTAACCCTGGGCAGCTGCATTTATAAAACACTTCCCACATTAATTCTCTCCTGCGTTTAGAACCCATCATGTTTCAGCCTAGAAGGAATTGTTTCTAGGGGTGGGTAGGAAAGTTCTAAAACTGGAGATGGGCCCAAATGAGACTCAACAGCCAAATACCCTGATACTTGGAGAGCAGAGAAGATCTGATTTCAAATCTGGATCAGATTTAAAAAAAAACAGGGCTTCTGTTTATAAATATTCATACTGGAATTTCAAATTTAGCCACCCTGGAGTTCTGGAGAGTTGGCAGAGATTAAAATTCAGACCCACATCTGCATCTGAATTTTGCAAGTCAGGCCCATCTGTAATATAACCCTCCTGGTATCAGAGGCTTGTAGTGGAAATGCTGACACAACCACACTTCTAGCACCACCGATGTTATTCTCTTTTATACTATATGCTACATTCCAGCCAGACAAGAAGCAAGGGAAGGGTTTGGAAAGCCATCAGAACCAGAGCAAAGACTAAAGCTTAGTTTGGAAGGACATCGGAAAGGTTTAGAGCTACAGTTTGGATAAGCACACAATAGTTTGGTATTTACTGTATCGGATCCTCTAGGGTTTTCTAGACAAAATTTGAGCCATCCTTATAACCAGCCTGCTTGTGAGAAGAGCGGTACTTCCAACTGAACTGCAAATACAGTCAAACAGCCTCCTAGGGCTCCCAAATGAAACTCAGAAGGGCTGAGCTACATGGAAATGGAAATGGCCCCATATCCTCGATTGGCACCAATCAGTATAGCTCCACTGAAGTCAACAAAGCTACACTGGTTTATGCCAGCCAAAGATCTAGTCTATCGAGGTCAAATTAAAGTTAACCATAATTATTCAAACCTCAAAAAGAGTTTTTGGTTTAAAGACCAAAAGTGTGGGCTGGTTATGACCTTATCCAAACTGGCTTCCCGTCATCCCTGGGTCCTCTGGAGAACCTCAGCTTTCCTGGGCTGAATCTAGCAAACACACACAATGGCTCATATTCCTGCATCTACTGAACAAATCCTAAGCAGATCTGTGAACACAGATGGGACAGTGGTCACAGGTCCATCACAAACAACCAGCAAGAGCACAGTATTTATCAGCGAGAAGTGAACATTCAAAGAGGAACTCGTGTCTTTATTTTACCTTTGGAGTGGGTGCTGGTGACTGGCCAAAAGCACTGGATGCATAGCCACAGAGAAACTACAAGAAGCAAAGGCAAAAAAGAGACAGAAAACAGGGAAAAAAGTGAAAAGAAGGAATAAGTAAGAGGGAGTCCTGTGTTTTCTGTCAGTCTTTGTGATTTGGCACCACTCATACCTCGCAGAACAATGTGATCATTCTTGGCTCCTTGTCTACTTCCATCCTCTCTCCTTCCACTTATCTAAGCACTGGCCTCCTCACCACATTCTCACTACTGTTGGTGAAAGAGCATGTTCCTGCAGCTCCTGCCACTTTGAAACAACTTCCCTGTCTCTCTCCATATCATTTATTCTCCATTCCTTTTCAAACCCCGCTAAGACACACATCTCCTCTCCTCCGGCCAGAAGGTTCAATATAGAGCTGGCTGGAAAGCAGCCACAAAATCAAAATGATGACAAAAAAACCTAATGGAGTTTTCTTAATTCTCCCCCTTCCTCCCCCACCTTTAGCTCCAGTTGGTCTGAAAAGTTCCATGTAAATCAAAGTTTGATCTTCCTCTCCCCCAAAACAAAATATTGCTACACTTTAGATAATCCCCCCAAACCAGTTCTATCTTTTAATGTCCTTCCCTCTTTGCTATTGGCATTCTGTCTGCAACTGTACTACAGGCTGAATCTCTCTAGTTCAACACTCTCTGGTCTGGCAACAATCATGGGGTATGTCTAGACTACATGGCTCCATCGACAGAGCCTTGTAGATGAAGTTTCTAGACATAGGGAAAGGAAGTGGCGATTTAAATAATCGCCGCTTCATTTACATCAAAATGGCTGCCGCGCTGTGCCGATCAGCTGTTTGGTGGCACAGCACGGTAGTCTGGACGCTCTGCAGTTGACAAGGGAAGCCCTTGCGACCGCCCCGGTAAACCTCATTCCATAAGGCATAATGAGGTGGTCGACATACCCATGGTCCGGCATGATTTTAGTTAGCTGGATGTCCACTTATCATTGCTGTGGCCAAGTTTCCTGTGGTTCCATAAAGTTTGTTTACAGCCACCAATCCTGGCTCACAGTGTTCTGTGCTGTTTATTTAGCTCTAATTTACCCCTAAAGATTTTCTAAGAGCCCAGTAAGCAATGGAAGTGCTGGTAATACTGCTAGACCACAATGACTTCCCTGTGGTTTGGCAAATTCTCTGGTTCAGCACCGGTCAGGTTCCAAGGATACTGGACTAGAGAGGTTCAACCTGTACCTATCTCTGTCAGAGGAAATCTAACTGGCTTCATGACTGAGCTTGATAAGTTTGCAGAAGGGATGGTACGATGACTATACTGGCATGTAGCCAATCTGTGACTGCTAATATCGCCGATGGCTGGTGATGGGACACTAGATGGGCCGAGCTCTGAGGGTATGTCTACACTACCACCCTACTTCGAACTAGGGTGGTTAATGTACGCAACCGGAGCTGCAAATGAAGCCCGGGATTTGAATTTCCCGGGCTTCATTTGCATGTTGCCGGGCGCCGCCATTTTTAAATGTCCGCTAGTTTGGACTCCGTGCCCGCGGCTACACGCGACATGAACTAGGTAGTTCGGATTAGGCTTCCTATTCCGAACTACCGGTACACCTCGTTAAAGTCTAAGGGCATGTCTACACTACAGACTTAAGTCAACCTACGTTACGTCAACTTACAACCAACGCAGCTGATGTACACACTCCTTTGTCTACTCCTTTTTATCCGTGGGTGGGGCATGTCTTCACCAGGAGCTCTTTCTCTGACAGAAGAGGGGCAGAATGGGGGACTGAGAGCAGGGGCAGATGACGATTTTGCGGGGCCCAGGGCAGCACAATTTCACGGAGCCCCCCTTTGACACGGCGCATGCGCGGGGCTTCTTGAAGCACGGGGCCTAGGGCGGCCGCCCTGCTTGCCCTGCCCTATATCCGCCCCTGACTGAGAGCCAGTGCTCTCAGCTCTGTGCCGCTCTCTGTTGGGAGCCCAGCTACGCCTCAGGTTCTCACCTCTTCATCCCCCCACCAAAAGTGGGGGACAGCATCCTGGGCTTCTCAGCTTCCTGTGTGACAAGCTAGGGCACCTGGGCTCAAGCAGCCCAGCTTTCTTGTCCAGACAGCCAGCAGCCAATGTGAGTAACGTAGTATCTACACAGACACCGTGCTGCTCTAACTACACTGACATAAACCTTTCGCAGTGGTGGAGTTATGATGTCAATATAGTAGGGCACTTATATCAGAGGGACAAGGCTACAAAGTGTCCTTACATCGACCATAGTTCCCACTAAGGTGTGCACCTGTGCGGCCATTCACAACAAATTCTTCGCCCGCCCGCCTCCTCTGGAGAGCTTCACAGCAGCACTCGTGCAGCAGGCCACTGCTCCAGCCAGCGGGGCAGGTTGAAACAGTGTGGTGAGGGAGCCACTGGAACAGGGGAACAGGACCTGCCGCAGCCACGTGGTGGTGGGGCCTGCTTCAGTGGCTGGGGCTGCCACATGGCGGGGGGGCGGGGTCTGCTCCAGCAGCAGGAAATGGGAGCTTCTGCATGGCGGCGGGGGGTCTGCTCTGGTTGCCGGGAATGGGACATGCTGCATGGTGGGGAGGGGTCTGTTCCGGCGGCTGGGAATGGGACATGCTTCATGGCAGGGGAAGGGCGGTTCTGCTCTGGTGCCCGGGAGCATGTGTGTATTAATAAACTGGGTGTCATGGTGGCACACACCCAAACCAGCGCACATGACCTCACTATTGGTGCAGAAGCCAAAACTCGCTCTGCTCATGGGTGGAAAATCTTAGAAGGAACACTGATGTCGACCTAACTGTTTAGTGTAGACCAGGCCTGGGAGGCTAAATGCTTTGGTGTACAGACCCCAATCCTGAGAGGCGCTCCAGCTGAAGCCAACTGAACCTTGCAGGACTCAGATTTATAAAGACAGGCCCCATGAATAACTTTACACAACCGGACTACTCATGGGCATAAAGCCACTCGCAGTCATTAACTCTTGGTGGATTAGAACCTCAAGTGGCACTGTGTTATAGCAATATTGAGTTTGCAGCATCCAAATTTCCCTATCCACTGAGATTAGATTGATCAAACGTCATATCTCCAGGCAGCGTCATGGTTCCCATCTGTGAAATGCTTTGTACTACTGGTTAGATACAATTGGTGAGGTACCTAATTTATTTAGCTCCCTCTGAAGCATCAAAAATTGGTCACAGCCCGATATAGGATGCTAGATTTGATTGACCAGTGGCTTAGTCTCTATGGCAATTCCCACAGAAGTCTCTCCTGGAAGATACAGCCATAGATTACCTCGCCAATGCTAAGCACTAGGGTGAATGCAATACATGAAGGAAAACCCAGCCCAAACCAGGCATATCTTCATTGTGCATGCACAACTCTGCTGCATTTCAAAAGTTTAAGTACATTGGAAGAAAATACCCAAACAATTCAAACCAGTGTTTCCTGTAAACTGTGTGCTTGTTTGGCCACCCAGGAAAGATTCAAATGCTGCCCAGCTGATTAGCAGAGCACCCACAGTTAGTTTTTTTGGTTCTCGTTGTGATGCATATTGGCCTATACCTTGCTGAACACAAAATTCTATTCTGCACATGGATGGAAAAATCTGCACACGGATAGAAAAGATTAGAGGGAACATTAGTTCTAACCTTTAAAAAATAATTTCTTCGCTGTTTAGTTGCATGATATTTTTAAGATCAATAGTTAGATTTGGATATTGGAGGCTTCTTCCCAAAGGCTATGTCTAGACTACAAAGGTCAGTCAGAAAAATATACTGCAATTTGCATAGCTCTTTCTGTTTTTCTGTCAAAAGGGGCTTTTCCAAAATTTGGCATGCCTACATGGCGCCAAATTTTGGAAAAACCTGCTCTTTCGACACATCCCTTCTTTCTCATAGAACAGGGTTTACAGGGATGGCCAACGAGTGCGTCTGCTTTTTCTAAAATTTTTTCGAAAAAGTGGACATGTTCCTTGGATGTGGCATTGCTTTTCCAGGATACCTCCACTATCCCAGAAAAGCGCTGCAGTCTAGACATAGCCAAACTATGCTAAGTAGGGCCAGTTCAGGTAGGCTTAGTACACAATTTCTCCTCCTCTACTCCAACGTGAGAAAGATGTTTTCAGAACTTAATTAAGGTGCAACTGGAGCTCAACTAGGCATACCTATGCTAGGTTTAATCTCATTAGAATGGGTAACAATAACAGCTCCCTGACTCAGACTAGCACCCAGGGTAACTGGTAGGGTTCTCCTTGGGCAGCTAGCTTGCACTGATCCTCATATCACCAGGTCTAGATTATTTTTGCTCCCACTAGCCATATTAAAGCCAGTGCAGGTATGCCAACCTGTGCTACTGTGCCTTAATTTGCAGTGCAGCATACCCTTACTCAACCCCTCTGCCCCCAAGCAGTGACTGTTAAAACACCAGAGAGCAGAGACAGACACCAGTGACCACATCAGAGGACGGTTACCACCACTGCAGAAAGTTGAAACTATACAAGAAGGGGTTATTTCAAGAGTCACTTGATGCTCCAGAAGTTCTCTGTTTTTACACCGGAGCCACGGCCAACTCTGTGCATGCAGCTCCACTCTGTGGAAATGGAGTGCCAGTATTTTGTTTAGAATTTGCTGAAGAGCATGGGTTGAAACATGGGGAGCGATGGCCTGCTAAGCGCGTCACTGAAGACGTCTGGACGGCTGCGTAAACCCTAGGACTGGCTTTATTGAGCCTATAGATTATGAATGTTTAAATTCATGCTGCCTCCCCACTGCCCAAACAAGCAAGAAAGCACCTCCAAGGTGAACTGCAACGCTTGGGAGATAATAAAAGAAAGGACAAACATAAGGAAAGAAAACACAGCAAGATACTTAACATGTGTGTTGCTGTAACTCAGAGGTGGGCAAACTATTGCCCATCCAGCCCATCAGACCTTTTAATTTGGCTCCCGAGCTCCCGTACCGCAATTCCCAATTTCGTGAGCATTCGTGGCTCACTGTACCATTTCCATACTGAGATGTGGCCCTTGGGCCAGAAAGTTTGCCCCCCCCCGCCCCCCCCCCCCCGCTTTAAGTACACGAGTCGCCTCATCGAGGTCAACAGGGCTTCTCCTGGACTGAAAGTCAGACATTTACCTAAGCACCTATCGGAATCACAGGCTATGTTCTTGATCTTGCTCCCCTAAAGTCAGTGGGAGCAGAACTGAGCTGTGAGGGCTAAGGGCAAATCTTTCAGAACTGCCTAGATGACTTAGGAGCCCAAGTCTCATTTTCAAAAGTGACCCAGGACTTACGGTGAGATCTTTAAAAGTATCTAAACTTCTTAAACGCCTACTCCCCATACAGATCATCTGGAGTTAGGACTCTAATCTGTTTAGGTGCCTAATTATGCAAGATTCATGGGATTTTCAGAAGAGCCCAGGCACCTAAAACTCATTGAAACAACTGGAGTTAGGCACCTAGTCACTGTTGACAATCCCACAAGGTGCCTATCTGCATCCTCTGGTACCTAAATCTTATGCTTTAAAAATCTGGCCCATAGTTGCTCTTGAAAATGTTACCCCTAAATCTTCTGCTATTCTGCGGTTTTGGACTGCAGGATTTGCCCACAGGGAATATACAGGTAGACTTGTAGCGATGAGGGCTGTACATTTTACATATCACAAGCCAATAACAACCATTAAAAGCAGTTTTTCCTTTATGTCGGGATGCAGGGCTGATGAGCTCCCAGTAAAGTCTATGGGGATTACTGATGCTCAGTCTGCTCACGAAAAAAAAAAAAAGTAGATCCCATAAGCAAAGCCTGTGTCGTAGTGACACAAACTCATAACTGGTAAGGCTGGGTGTGAAACCTCAACATCAGAAAGTTGCCCGCACTCTCTTAACAACCAACTCAGTAGCACTGTGGTTTGTAGGGAGTGAATCCATTGTATTCTCTCCCTGGGGTTGTAAGCTTTATAGTTCACCTTTAAGAAAAGCAGATATGGGGACTTGTCTCTCTGCTTACATTGTTTGGAGACTCATTTCTTGCCAGCCTCTGCTCCAGCCCTACCTTCAGTGCTTCCTTGGTGCAATATCTAGCTATGGGGCTATTTCCTTGCTGCTCTGCCTGGTAACTGTTATGGACCTCTCTGTGACATAAAGCTTTAATTTTCACAGCAGAGTTTTGGTTTTTGTATCTCTGGTCTGCTATGAAGCTTTACCTATCGATAGAGCTTTCATATTTACAGAATAAAATAAAATATGCACCCGCGCCTCCACAGGCATGGCCGCTGGAAGCTCCCGTTGGCTGCGGATCACTGTTCCAAGCCAATAGGAGCTGCGGGAAGTGGCGTGGACTGAGACACTGCTTCCCACAGCTCCCGTGGGTCGGGAACGGCAATCTGCAGTCAATAGGAGCTTCAAGAGACTGTGCCTGTGGAGGCACTGATAAATGAAGTGCCATGGGCCGCACACAGTTAGCTTACCCTGGTTAACTGTGCGGCCTGCGGGCTGGTTATTGCCCACTGCGGGGCTAAATGATGAGCTAGATAACAATATTTTATGAATGGTTCTAGTAAGCGGGGACCACAAAAGTGTCTGCATAAGTTTGGAATATGGAACACATGGTATCACTTCTATTGGTTTCCTTGTAAATTCTCCCTCCCCCACCCAAGGAATCCCAACCTCACGAAACCAGACAATTAACTATCTTCCCAGGCATGTATTACCATAGCCACGTCCGCTTGGAAGATTTGCTTGATAAATTTGTTTTTCGAGGAATGGACCAGCTGAATGATGTCTCCATGAAGCGTGTCCCTGTTTTTTTCTAAAAACCCTACGGGAGCAATGGAACAACAAGTACGTTAGGTGGCAGAATGAAACATGTGCTAAAATATGGCCTGCCGCCAGCTGTTCGGTCACTTTGCAGCCTGATCTTATTGCAGAGACTTAAGGGTTGGGCCAGAGCCTGTTGGGGTCAATAAGAGTCTTTCTGTTGGCTTCAGTGAGCTTTGGAACAGGCCCATAATGATCATGAAGTGCCAATGATCATGAATGACCCTTTTCTTCCCTTTGTTATTTTTATTAATAATAATCACAATTATGGTGTTGCATAGGGATCAGCTGAGGATGTAGTCTTATTATGCTAGGTAGACATAGGGGAGGAGACAGTGAACGATGTGATGGTGGCACCACATTAATGCCATAACTGAGGTTTTGGGTGGGTTTAGTTAGGAAGAGATCTAAGTGGAAAGACATTGGAAGGGAGAGAGGGGAAGGGGCAGATCAGGGAAAAGAAAGAGGAGGGGCAGACATGGTGTGATCCTAAGGCAAAGAGACTGAGACTTCTTGTGCATGCACAACTTTGGGTACGTCTACTCTTAAAAAGTAAATTTAAAAATTTAAAAAGTGTGTTTTTCACTCAAATCCATTTAACTAGGTTAAAGTAGCAGCTAAGACACCACAACCTGGCTTTTGACTCAGGTCAGCAGCTCATATTCAACCCTAGGATCATCTACAGGCTTTAACACAAACTGCTTACCTGAGTCCAGAGCACAGTTTCTGTGTCCCTGCTGCTATTTCAACCCAGGTTGGTTAACATGTGTTAGGAACACATCTTTTGTACACACAGGGTATTTACTTCCATGTGCAAATGACTGAATTTCCATACACCTCAGCCACTTTTGTTGGTATTCATAGGCAAATGGGGCTTGGACATGTTACCATATATGTATATGGAGATGGAGATATACCATCTCATAGAGCTGGAAGGGACCTTGAGAGGTCAGTGAGTCCAGTCCCCCTGCTCTCACAGCAGGACCAAGTACCATCTGACAGATTTGCCCCCAACCCCTAAATGGCACTCTCAAGAGCTGAACTCACAACCCTGGGTTTAGCAGGCCAATGCTCAAATCACTGAGCTATCCCTCCCCCAGCATCAGTTGCGTGGACAAAGGACAGAGCACGAAACCCTGCATCACACAGCCCACTGTGAAAGCTAGCCCAAAGGCAGTCACACACTATGGTTTTGCTTATGCCCCCTATACAAATAGGCTGACTCTGCAACATTTTAGCAAAAATGCAGTCACTCCTGGCCATCAAACCTGGGCTGTGGCCAGACAGAAGAGGTGACTTGTAAGGATTTCAGTTCCTTAAAATAACACTTTTAAATTTTGTTTTTTTTTTCCTGAAAGCAACTGAAGCCTCCTGGAACTCCCACCAGCCCCCTCTGCTTTCCTTTCCCCGGTTCTGATAAGGAGCAAGGTGATGAACAGAAGGATAGCTGGGCTCTGTTTGGGAGTGGGAGTGGCATGGCAGCAGGGAGCTGGAGAGAAGCACCAGGAGCCGGGCACAAAGCTTTGTGTGGTGCAGGCTGTGAGCGCAGGACATCCTGCTCAGACCTGCACTGAGCTCTGACTTATGGACAGGAAGCCTGGGCAACGGGGCCCCCAATGAGCGACAGTCTGGTCTGGAAACCTGCCAGCTTCTGTTTGCTGGAATACAGCCTGGTCAGGAGAGGGAACCCTGTGGCATTAGGCCTGCAAAGCCCTGACCCAGTGACCCCGACATTTACTGCCATGGCTGACCTGGAACTGTGACTGTTTTAGCTGCTATACCTAGGGTCTCTGCAACCTTCCCCTTTCCCGCCAGCCCCAGTAAAATGCCCTTTCCCTTGGCCATGTCTGAGGGGTTACTGGGACCCATCAGAGATAGCAACTACATGGCCCTAGCTGCTGAAGCACTTACAGGGCTTGCCTGTGAGTTGTGCCACACTAGGCATGCTGCTGGCACCGTGAGAGTTTGGTGTGATGGGCCGACACTCTAATTAGGCTCCCACTTCTTTGTATGTATTTGTATTGCAGTAGGGCCTACCGGCCCCAAGTGGGATCAGGTCACCCTGGTGCCAGGCACTGGGCAGACACATACAGACCTTGCCCTGGAAGGAGAGGAGGAAAGAGGAATGTTCATTTGCACTGCGGCATTTAGGACAAGAACAATCTGCACCATGCTGCAGCCATGAGACACCAACAACTGCTCTATAGTTTGGCACCTCCTGGAAATGAAAGTGGTCTGCTTTTCAGGGGTGCTGATCACCCACAGCCTCCAGGGAAGTGAAAGGAAAATACAAGCACTTAGCCCCTCTGACAATGACACTCTCCTTTAGGTGCTGAAGCGGGTTTTTAGGTGAGTAACTTTCAGCAATCAAGGATGAAGATGCTGGCCAAAGTTCTTCTCTTCCCCACCCTGAAGGGGGCTGATATCTGTCTCTGCCTGGCATTGTAAACACAGACCCACATACAAAGAGAGGAAGTAACAGGAAATGAACCTGGCTGGAAGGACAGCACAAGCCATTACATCTTTTCAGGATGCTCCCTCCTCAGAGCCTCTCTCTCCCTTGTCATAAACAACCATCATCTACAGAGCCAAGGGCTCCACCCCATCCCTCTCTCCCACCCTAACCCAGCAGTTCTCAGACGCCAGCCCGCAAGACCAGATACCTTTTGTTTCATAGTAGACAACACCAGCAAAGTGGTTAATGCCAAACTGAGTTTCATGGTTATTCTTTGGTGGGATGTAGTTGGAGTTCAGCTTGTGCTGGGAATTCAGCTTGTACAGCATTGTGGTATCTGTACCCTGCAGAAGAAAGAAACAGTCCAACATATGCCCCATTAAAATAATTATCAAATAATCAGTGTGTTCCTTTTTCATTAGAGTGATGCGGTAAGAGTTTGTTGCAACGAGGCCAGTAATTTAAAATAAATATGGTCCTACTGTACCGACCCCTAACACGGCCGTTGCAAATATAATCACATTACCATAAAGGCTATGTGTAGACTATGGCATTTTTCCAGGATACCGGATATATCCTGGGAAAACTCCACTGTGTCCAGGGAACGCGTCTGTTCTTCCGACTTCTTTTGCGGAAGAGCAGACATGCTCTTTCGGAAGCCCTGTCTTTCCTCATTTCACGAGGAAGAAGGGCTCTTCCGAAAGAGGAGATTTTTCCAAAATTTGGCCCAGTGTAGATGAGCCAAATTTCGGAAAAGCCTCTTCTGATAAAACAATTGGAAAAAGGTAAGCAAATTGCAGAGCGCAATTTAGGTACCTTTTTCCGATAAAAAGCGGCAGTCTGGACGTAGCCAAATATGATTTTGTTTGCAGCAGTAATAGTGAGGAATGATGAAAGAATATTTGACAGACTGGTAAATGCAACAAATGTGGAACCTGACAGCACGTGAATGTCAGGTCCCCATCTTGCAACTGATCCCCCAGAGAGGACTGTTACAGCCCTACCTAGATGGGGTTGGCTCTCTCCCTGAAACCGTGCTGTTAGCTCTGGTTTAGTCTCTGGTGTGTGAGCCAAGAAGGCAGCAGTCACAAATGCACTCAGTAGATATATGATATAGTGCTATACACAGGATGTCTTCCCCACTTTTTATTATTGCACTCATCCAATCAGAGAAGAGAAACAATACCATGTGACTGATGTGACCAATCACACAATGGCAATACCGAACACACAGATGACACCATACTAGCGCATAATAAAAGTTGAAGTGTGTTTATATCACACACAGAGGGTGGCTGGGATGCACAGTTGGCCCAAAACCTACCTTGGGGAACTTACTCTCCTCGTCAATGAGGGATATGATGTTCATGGGCTTGACAGCGATCATGTCCAAGGCATCCTGGTTGTCGGTGAACTCTATGTGCTGCCAGTTAATGTTCTCCAGGTTGTACTCCTCCTGCTCCAGCTTGAAGACGTGGCGCACGAAGAACTGCTGCAGGTTCTCGTTTGCAAAGTTGATGCAGAGCTGCTCGAAACTGGGGAGGAAAGATGGACAAAAGCAGTTTAGCTTCTCTGTGTGCCCCTGATTTCCACCTGGCTGCTCATCCCTTTGCTTCCTACTTTCTAGGGCAGGGCTGGGGAACCTTTTTTGGGTCAGGGGCTGCTGACCCACAGAAAAATCAATCGGGGGCCACACATAACGGTGAGAAGCACAAAAAACCCCCAACCCTCTCACTGTCGTGAGAAAGACACTCCCCACATTCCCTTGCACACCAGAGCCTGAGAAAGGGGGCAGGTAGTGGATTTTGTGTGCACCAGCCCCACAGGGAGATGGTGGGGGGCTGAAGCACCATCACAGGCTCCCCAGCTGAGGGGGTGGAGCCCTGAGCCTTGGGGGCCGGATCCAGGCAAGGTAAATTCAAAAGGAAGAGCACTAGCTGCTGAAACCCTAACATTGTATGTAACCCATACACCTTCTGTATGGTTCTATCCAGTGACTCTGAGACCAGAGTCTGCTCTACAGTCTTAACTGAGAGCCAGCTGGCTTTTGGCTCATGCGAGAGAGGCTCATACACTCCAAAGGGCCCAGATTTGATTCTACCCACAGGCAACCGGGGTCTGTTCGTGTTACGTGTACACATCACCTTTGGGGATCTCCCACCAGGCCACCTCTGCATAGCCCCTCAGAGCTGGTGAGGTGGCTTAACTGTAAGCCATGGGGCAGGCAGGGAGCTGGAGACAGAGCCCCACAATGCTGTCTCAGGCTCTATACCTGTTCACAGTGAAGTTCTCAAAGCCAAAGATATCGAGAAGACCAATGGACCTGCGGACACTCTGGAGTTCATGGGAGGGAGGCCTGTAAATAGCAGCGTTGATCTTCTCCACGATCCACACGAAAAGCCGCCCATAGATTCCCTGGATCATGAGAGATGGAGCTCAGTGAGATGTGCCTGCCACCAGCAGCTTGGGGTGACATCCCCTCTCCAGTGCAAGCCTCACAAACTGGACTTTCCCCCAAAGGACACATTCCACAGCAAAGGGATTACTTCAGTACTTAACGCAGCACAGCTCTAACTGCCCATCTTGTAACTCAGGAAGATGTAGCTTTTGCCATTTCATTTTAAAGACAGCCCAGTGCAAAAAATCCCAGATCTGCATTCACCCAGACTTTGGTGGGCTTGGTGCTGGGTGCAAACTATGCAATACAGCTCCATCTCTAACCCACATTGCAAGGTACAATTACTATTTGAGAGCAGGTGTTGAAATATCCATCTAGCACAGGCTGTCTCCGCTTCCAAACAATCCTCATGGACATCTAGCTACCACACACAGGTCAGTCGATATATGCTACATTGCTAGGTAAATAAAGGAAGCCCTACTTCAGTAAGACACAGAGTTGCAGAATCATAGGACACTAAAACTGGAAGGGATCTTGAGGGCATCGAATCCAGTCCCCAGCCCTCATGGCAGGACCAAGCACCATCTAGACCATCCCTGATGGATGTCTATCTAACCTGCTCTTAAATATCTCCAGAGATGAAGATTCCACAACCTCCTTAGACAATTTATTCCAGTGTTTAACCACCCTGACAGTTAGGAAGCTTTTCTAATGTCCAACCTAAACCTCCCTTGCTGCAATTTAAGCCCATTGCTTCTTGTCCTATCTTCAGAGGCCAAGGAGAACAATTTTTCTTCCTCCTTGTAACACTCTTTTAGGTACTTGAAAACCACTATCATGTCCCTTCTCAGTCTTCTCTTTTGTAAACTAAACAAGCCCAATTCTTTCAGTCTTCCCTCATAGCTCATGTTCTCTAGACGTTTAATCATTCTTGTTGCTCTTCTCTGGACCGTCTCCAATTTCTTCACATCTTTCTTGAAATATCGTGCTCAGAACTGGACACAATACTCCAAATGAGGCCTAATCAGAGCAGAGTAGAGCTGATGAATGACTTCTCGTGTCTTGCTCACAACACTTCTGATAATGCATCTCAGTCAGACTACTAACCATGTTTGCCTTTTTTGCAACAGCGTCACACTGTTGACTCATATTTAGCTTGTGGTCCACTATGACCCTTAGATCCCTTTCTGAAGTACTCCTTCCTAGACAGTCGCTTCCCATTCTGTGTGTGTGAAACTGATTGTTCCGTCCTAAGTGGAGCACTTTGCATTTGTCTTTATTAAACTTCATCCTATTTACCTCAGACCATTTCTCCAATTTGTCCAGATCATTTTGAATTATGACCCTATCCTCCAAAGTGGTTGCAACTCTTCCCAGCTTGGTATCATCTGCAAACTTAATAAGCGTATTCTCTATGCCATCATCTAAATCGTTGATGAAGATATTGAACAGAACTGGTCCCAAAACAGACTCCTGCAGAACCCTACTTGTTACGCCCCACTTGCTGTATCTATGCAGGGAATCACTCTTCTGCAGCAGGGAGGAGATTCTGCCCCTGCCCGGCACTGGCTGGCTGAGAAGCGGGGCAGGAGACACCTCTCAACAGCTGCAGCAGGAGGGGAGGCACTGGGTGGTGTACTCCTGCCCTGGCCCCCAGAGACACTGACACATGGGCAGCAGTTCAGGGCTAGATGAGGGGGGCAAGGCAGGCACTGGGGGCTCCAGGGATCGTGCTGGGGGACTCTGGAGGTTGAGCTAGTAGTGGGGGGACTATGGGGTAGGGCTGGTACTAGGGGCTTTGGGGATGGGAGAGGCTCTGGGGGGTTGGTTGAAGTGGGGCTCTGTAAACAGGAGGCTGGTACTGGGGGTGAGGGGTTCTAAAGAGCGGGGGCCTAGCACTAAGGCATTTGGGATGAGAGGCTCTGAGGGTGGGAGGCTGGTACTGGGGGGGTTGGGTGCAGAGGACTCTGGGGTCAGTGCCTGGTGCTGGGGGTGGTGAAGGGGTGGGGAGCTCTAGGGGTTAGGGCTGGCAGTGGGAACTCTGGGGGCTGGGCTTTTGGTGGACCGGTAATATTTAATCTGCAAATTTGCATATTCATCATTTGCATAATGAATATGCACATAAAATGTTGCCAGTCCGCCAAAAGTTTGTGAATGGGTTTGCTGGTCCCCGGTATCAAAAAGGTTGGGAACCACTGCCCAAGAGGAACAGGGCACTGTCTGTGTCGTACACCCTGATGCTGCAATGCAGATAGCCAGCTTCCACCATGTCATAGCACAAGCCTTCAATGCTTTGACTCCAGGTGAGCCACTATGAAGCTTACACAGACCTACTCACAGCACAGCATTTCTGTGCCGTCCGTCTTTAGCATGCTGCTACAGACAAACCTGATGCATAATGTTCAGCTTTGGGAAAGGCTGACGGTGCTGGAGCCACTGTTTTATGCCAGCCATGGATCTGGTTGTGGGTTCCTTAAAGTTCAGCACTGGTTCATCCCCTTACAGAGACAGACCCCTAGAACTAAATTTGGATGCTGTGTGAGTCCATGTCCAGATTTAAAACCTCATGAAGTCAGGAGTTCTGGCTTCGTCCCATCTCAGCTGTGTGCACCTTAAAACTAGCACTAACACAGAGTTACAGATGTCAAGGCCAGACTGGATCCTAAGATCTAATCTGGCCCCCTGAACACTACAGTGTTAGGCGACGTCTAGACAGCGGGGCTATTTCTGGATACCGGAAGTATCCCGAAATTCTGCATCTTTAAACACGCCCGTTATTTCGAAATATATACCAGGTGCACTATTCCAGAGTCCCTGTAACTCTCATTCCACAAGGGTTAAGGGACTTGTCGGAATAGCGACTCAATTAGCATAGTTAACAATGGTCCTACAATTGACAGGTAACTGCTTTTGCTATTATAGACTACTGCCCTCTGATACCTTGATACCTGATAACTTGAGCATCTAACCAATTCTATCCCACAATCCTTAATTAGTTTACACCCAGCAAAATTAATTATACAGCAGGCAGAAACAATAAAAAAAAGACAGAGCATTCAGATAAGTAACCAATAAGTGGGAAGCATAACAACAAAACAAATGAAGATAAAGAAATGAAGATTTCACACCCCCATAAAGAAATGAAGATTTCACACCCCCAACTATTGATAAGTGGGTCCTCACCAGACAGAAAGCTATCAACAGAAGTTTTCTTTAAGGCTGTTCCCTTTATCTGACAGTAATAGCTTCAATTGCCTTATGTTGGTTACTGTGACTGGTTTGGGATGTGTGAGGACATGAACCTACATTCCCCAGCTTATGGCTGCCCCTGCTGCTTAGCCAAAGACCTTAAGAGCAAGGCCTCAGACTACATATAGCGAGACTGTGATGGATTCTTTTACTAGCTAAGTGATAAAAATACCTAAATTCTTAAAATATGGGGCTTCACAGGCAGGCCCAAATCTGTCTATTCTAACACACAGGCCAGAGAATTTCATCCAACGATCGACACTCCGAGTGAGATCAACAACTTCCAAGTGACAGAGCAACTAAATCAGTTTGAAAACAGGTGGGGGTAAGTTTTAAAAAGAAAATGCCAGAATGGGCGCAGAGCAGGTGTTACCTTAACAAAAGCATCCCTCACGTCCAGCGCCTGCTCCATGCTGAGCGGGGTGGAGACCGTCTCTCCTCTCGTGATTATTGTGCGGCTAGTAAGGCAGTTCATCACATCCTGAGGATCAACCTGACCATGGTGCAACAACAAACACACAGTGGATTGATTCACAACATAGTCAGACCTTTGGAAAGACACGGCCCATTGGCCTGGTCAGGAGCAGAGAACTCCTGGGCGCCCATCTCAGCTCAGACGCTGACTCCCCCACTCACTCACTGGAGTGACTCACTCCACCTTTCTGCCTCGGTCACTTCCGGGGGCGCATTTCTGCTAAAGAGGTTTTTGCAGGGGGTGGATTCAGCTTTGTAAAGCCTTTTGAACCTGAGAGCTGCCACTTCACATTAGCACAAATGTAACTAGAAAATGATGAGAGGATCTAAACAACAAAACCACTTTTCCTGGGATTTCTTAGCTTGATCTTGCAAATAATCATACACTGAATAACTTTACACCGTCCTGTGTTCTCAGTCTTGCCAGGGTCATGCCCAACGCTGGATGTAAATGAGAGCAGCCTTAGGGCTGCTCTAACAGAGGCATCACACTCTAGGGGCCAGGAGTCCAGCAATAGGAGCTTCAAAGGGTGTAAGCCAGTTTGGCAGGTATTTGTCTATGTCACCAGGGGTGTGTCTAGACTACATGCCTCCTTCGACGGAGGCATGTAGATTAGCCAGATCGGAAGAGGGAAATGAAGCCGCGATTAAAATAATCGCGGCTTCATTTAAATTTAAATGGCTGCCCCGATCTGCCGATCAGCTGTTTGTCGGCAGATCGGGGGAGTCTGGACGCGATGCGCCGACAAAGAAGCCTTTCTTCATCGACACAGGTAAACCTGGTTTCACGAGGCTTACCTGTGTCGATGAAGAAAGGCTTCTTTGTCGGGGCATCGCGTCCAGACTCCCCCGATCTGCCGACAAACAGCTGATCGGCAGATCGGGGCAGCCATTTAAATTTAAATGAAGCCGCGATTATTTTAATCGCGGCTTCATTTCCCTCTTCCGATCTGGCTAATCTACATGCCTCCGTCGAAGGAGGCATGTAGTCTAGACACACCCCAGGGGAACCTCCTTATGCCTAGGGTTCTCCAGTCAGTTACACACACTTTATGTTGCCAGAATAGGGTAAAGCAGCTGGATCACAAAGTTCTGTATGTTCTTCATGGGCGGGACTGCTTTTACTTCTGTTCACATAGCACCCAACACAACAGGTCCTGATTAGATTAGGGTCTCTGGATGCTACTATGATACAAGTAATAAGCAATCGCAGGAAGAAACAAGCAAGATAATGTGACAGATGAACAACTGACCTCCAGTAACGAAGCCGCAGTGATCAGCGACGCAGAGCGAACAACTTCACAGGCATCCAGGTTGTCGTACATTCGTGCTGCATGAGGAAAGTCACAGAGAAGCCATGAGCAGAAGCTGCCAGTGTGGTCAGTCCCGTTTCAGCCGGGTTACACAGTGCTCCTCCTCTGGGCACTGCATCTCAGCCCTTCTGGCTGCCACTCACCGTACACCGACAGTCCATCTCAAAGGACAGATTAGATCAGAAGCTTGTAATTTATGGCTCAGGAGGGGAAAGCAAGGAGCAGCGTCATTGCTGGGGGCAAAGCCCCTCTCAGCTCCCCAGTATTTAATCACGTTTGCTGAATGTGGCCCATGCCAAAGGGCAGGCTCTCAGATCAGGCATGCTGTATGGAATGAGTTTGATACCCCTGATTAAAGATTGCTAAGTGAGCAGGTACCATTGTATTAATGACCACAGAGGTTCCTAGGGTGGGTAGGTAGGTAGGTAGATTGTGCCCCAGGTATACAGTCACAGCCTGATTGTCAGAGGTGCTGCACACTTGCTGCTCCCACTGACATCAAGCACAATTTGGGGAGCTCAATATGTACAATGTGTATGAAACTTGGGGTACAAATCCAATTCCAACTGCAAGGTCTTTGGGCAGAAACTGTCTTTAAGCAGTGCAGGCTTGTGGGCAATGCACTAAACTGAGAGTGAGGAGACCTGGATTCTCCTCCTGGCTCTGATGTGATGGGTGACCTCAGGCAAGTCACTCCCCTGCCTGGTGCCTCAGTTTCCCTAGCAGTAAAACAGGGAGAATGAGACTAACCTCCTTTGCACAGCACTTTGGGTAGGTCTACACTACAACGTTAATTCAAACTAACTTAGTTCGAATTAGTTAATTCGAACTAAGCTAATTCGAACCAACGGATCCAGACTAAAAAACTAGTTCAAATTAGCGTTTTGCTAATTCGAACTAGCATGTCCACATTAAGTGGACCCTGAACCAGGCTTAAGGATGGCCGGAAGCAGTGCCGGCAGGGCATCAGAGGAGGACTTAGAGCGTGGAGCTGCTGTCTCAGGCTAGCCGAGGGCTGTGCTTAAAGGGTCCCGACCCCCACCCCAGACAGACAGTTCTCAGGGGTGCCCCGCTTGCAAAGCAGTCCTGGCTTGGATTGCCCGGAGTACCCACACTGGGCACATCACAGCACTCGGCCATCAGACCGGCTGCACTTGCTGCAGGCTGCCATCTGGGGAGAGGGGGCAATTGGGGGGATGCAGGAGAGCTTCCACCCCAAAAACCCACAGAGCCAGCCCAGTCCTCCCCATTGGGGGCTCATACCCCATTCCTCCCTCACCTCCTTCCACTTACCCTTCCCTAGCCCCTCTTCTTGATGTACAAAATAAAGGACAATTGTGTTCAAAAATGGAATCTGTCTTTATTGAACAAAACTGGGGGAGCCTGCGAAAAGGAGGTGGGAGAGGGGAAGAGAGAGGCTGGGAGAGGGGAGGGCAACTAAAATGATCCGGGGTTGGGAACAGGTCTCATATGAAGAGAGGCTAAAGAGACTGGGACTTTTCAGCTTAGAAAAGAGGAGACGGAGGGGGAACAGGATAGAGGTCTCTAAAAGCAGGAGTTGGGTGGAGAGGGTGCATACAGAAAAGTTCTTCATTAGTTCCCATAAAGAAGGACTAGAGGACACCAAAGGAAAGGAATGGGTAGTAGGCTTCAAACTAGTAACAGAACGTTGTTCTTCACAAAGCAAAGAGTCAACCTGTGGAACTCCTTGCTGCAGGAGGCTGTGAAGGCTACAACTAGAACAGAGTTTAAAGGGAAGTGAGATCAAGTCATGGAGGTTGGGTCCATGGAGTGCTATTAGCCAGGGGGTAGGAGTGGTGTCCCTGCCCAAGGTTTGTGGAAGGCTGGAGAGGGATGGCACGAGACAAATGGCTTGGTCACTGTCTTCGGTACATCCCCTTCAGGGTCTCTAGGGTTGGCCACTGTCGGCAGACAGGCTACTGGACTAGATGGACCTTTGGTCTGACCCAGTACGGCCATTGTAAGCTCAGGGCTCAGGGTCGGGGGTCTCAGTGGACCACCTTGATTTTCATGCCAACCTGCTCCTGGGTGGCCAGGCTGGCAGCTCTCCTGCCCTAGACGGCCACTTTCCTGTGCCTAGTGCGGAGGTCGTGGACGAGGTCCACGATGTCCGCACTAGCCCAGGCGGGTGCCCGCCTCTTGCGGTCCCGGGCAAGCTCCCGGGAGCCGCCAGCCTGGTCCCGGGAAGAGGGGGAGGGCTGGGGGGCATCGGGTGGCTGGCTCGAGCCGTGCCAGGTGCAGGTCTGCTGGCTGGGTGCTGGCAGGCTTTCACCTGGCACGGGCACCGTAGCCAGACCGTGCCCCTTTAAGGGTTCCGGGGCCAGGAGGGGGGCAATAGAGTTTCCCTGGTGTTGGCCAGAGTGGCCACCAGGGAAAGCTGGGGAGGGCTAGCCTCCCACTAGTTCGAATTAAGGGTCTACACAGCCCTTAATTCGAACTAGTAAGTTCGAACTAGGCTTAATCCTCGTGGAATGAGGATTACCTAGTTCGAACTAAGCGCTCCGTTAGTTCGAATTAAATTCGAACTAACGGAGCGCTAGTGTAGCACCTATGAAAGTTAGTTCGAACTAACGTCCGTTAGTTCAAACTAACTTTGTATTGTAGACATACCCTTTGAGAGCAAGAGGTGAAAAGTACTAGAGAAGAGCGAAGTATTGTGATTGTCACACTGGCTTTGGCGCCTGGACGGTGTTTCGGGATCCAAGTTAGTTCAGCATTTAAAATAAAGAAATATGCAACTATTTTCCACTTACCTTCATATCGCAAATTCCCCATATGCAATATGGCTGCCAGAAGCTTTGAGATCTCCCAGTTCTCCGTGTCAGTGAACATCAGGACTTTCATGGCCGAGCGAATGTTTGCATACTCCTTACTATCATCTCTGCCATCACAGGTAGTGCAGTTCCCCTGGGAAGGAAGGGCAGTCCGTGCATGCAGGGAGCAGTGTATGTACAATAAAAACATAGGTGCAGAAATCTGTAGTGATACTGTACACTGGCCCCTTGCATTTTCCCCAAGTCACTTAAAAAAATCTCATCCTCAGTTCTCACTCGGCCAAGTATTCCCTGAAGCCTTCATATGTTTTGCCTGAAGAAATGAATGAGTATAAACTGACTATGGACCTCTGAATTTGGCCCTCCAGTAAGTATTCTGCAGTCTACTGGCCGAACAGACCTGCAACCTACACAGAAACCACTGGCAGCAATCTATCCCTGTGTCTGGCTGAAATCCGCACATGGAAAAGGAAGGTCTGGCTGAAGTGAAACCACAGTGAGGAAGAGACAGAAGGAAACATGTCAGAGGTCCCCTTTGTTCTGGAACACCTGACCACAAATAGTCAAGAGAGGCTAACAGTGCCTCCTTCTTTCTGGACTCCGTACCAATTCTGGTCTGCAGGAATCACATTCCACCATCTCCAAGTGCTCTCACCATGCTGAAGGTAACTTGATTAGACATGCCTTTGCCACCTCCCACTTGGGTAATGGAAGCGAAATCTACTTGGGTTTGAAAGCACCAGCCCTGAGAAATCTCCAGCTAGTGCAGACTGTAGCATCCTCTGAACGCAGATTATTGCACACTCATCCGCCCTGATCTCCACTCATTCCGCTGCCTTCTGGTAGAACATCATGTCACATGAAAGGTCTTGGCCCTTGTTCCCAAATAAACGTTAAATGGTCTGGGCTGAGTATACCTAAAAGCCGCATCTCAACTGCCCCACTCCCCAGATACAATGGAAGTAGAGAAGCCCCTACATGCAGGACTTCTGCAGTAGCTAATCAAACTCTATGGGTCTCACTACTGCAGGAGCAAAGATCTACCACAAACCTTTATTCAGCTCTGGTGAGAGCACAGCTGGAGTATTGTGTCCAGTTGTGGGCCCCCCACTACAAAAAGGATGTGGACGCATTGGAGATGGTCCAGCGGAGGGCAACCAAAATTATTAGGGGGCTGGAGCATATGACTTATGAGGAGAGGCTGAGGGACTTGGGTCTGTTTAGTCTGCAGAAGCGAAGAGTGAGGGGGGATTTGATAGCAGCCTTCAACTCCCTGAAGGGAGGTTCCAAAGAAGATGGAGAGAGGCTGTTCTCAGTAGTGACAGATGGCAGAACAAGGAGCAATGGTCTCAAGTTGTGGTGGGAGAGGACCAGGTTGGATATTAGGAAACACTATTTCACTAGGAGGGTGGTGAAGCACTGGAATGGGTTACTTAGGGAAGTAGTGGAGTCTCCATCCCTAGAGGTGATTAAGTCTCAGCTTGACAAAGCCCTGGCCGGGTTGATTTAGTTGGGATTGATCCTGCCTAGAGCAGGGGGCTGGACTTTATGACCTTCTGAGGTCTCTTCCAGCTCTATGGTTCTATGATTCTATGAATCTCTAGGCTGGGTCTCAGCTTTGTAAGAAACCTCAAAGCTTCCACACCGTTTCAGGTAAGAGGACATTTCTTGCAGCTCTGGTTCCAGCTAGGGATGTGGAAGTGTAACCATGTACATAGTTTACCAAGAGTCTGGGCTCATTGGTTAATCTTCTCAGTTACACACAGGCTCCCAGGGAGCTGGCTGCCCCCTGCCTCCACCTCCCGTGAGGAGGGCAAGTGGGAGCCGGTACACGTGGGGAGCTGGCTTAAAAGCTGGCTCCCCATGCACACCAGCTCACAGGGAATCTCTCCCCTTCTACCCCCACATGTAACTGTGTAACTGCTTAACAGTGAATTAATTAAACACATTTTAACCCCTAGTTCCAACTCCCTTCTCTAGACAGACAATCAGGACAAGTCACAAGGTCCACGCTGTTCTCCCAGCATCTTGCTCTGCGCCTCTTACCATAGCGAGGTAGTTATAATCAGTGGCTTTCCCAAGACCCAGCTTCTTTTTCTGTTCCGGTGTCATTCCTTTCAACATACAGTAAAATACATGGTAATTCCGCTCATCCTGGGCCTGGAGCAGAAGAGGAGGGAATCAGTTCTGCAAGGAGGATGAGCCTGTCGATAATGCATCAAAGGGGATGCCAGTACACACCCTGGCTTTTTCTCCCCCATCTCACCTGTCTGCAGACTCGAGATTTCTCCAGTAGATACTGCTCAATCTTTGCCCCTTCGATGGCTCCCCTCTTGTTGAAATGGATGTCAATGTATTTCCCAAATCGGCTGGAATTGTCATTACGAATCGTCTTTGCATTTCCAAAAGCTGTGGATAAGCAACGCAATACAACAGAGGTGAGATCTGTGCCCAGGGTCAGAAAAGAATCTGTCTAGTCTAGGGTGAAAAAACAAGACACAAAAGGGAGCAAGGATGGCTCAGGGGATTGGTAACAGGTTGCACAGCCTTTCATCTGTGGGTCTTAAGTCCCCATCCAACCCAGCCTGAGGGGATGTTTATGCGGCACTCCTTCCATAAGGAGGTCGCATAGGAGACAGTGTGAAGGAAGAGATGTTTGTCAGCTTCAGGAGAGGGGGTGACATGAGCTAAGTGATGGGTGAGAGAAATGATTTTCACAGAAACATTTTGGATAGACATTAGTGGGGTGAGGTCCAAAAGGGGGAGTCTACAGGCAGTGAGGTAGATGATGGATATGAACCTCAAAGTGCAATTTGGCTTGTGGGACAAAAAAAAAAATGGTGGATCGTCCATAAAAATATCTAGGTGCTAAACCAACCACCAGAGGGAGCCCATGTTCAACAAACAATACAAATCAGCACATTATAGAGAATAATGAATTCAAATGTGAATATAAGGAATATAGGCCTCAAACAATGTACACTCTCCAATTCACAGCAAGATTTGGATACACAGAAGATTGAGTGGAAAAATCACACTGACCTTAATGTGTGTTTTATTTCTATAACCATGCAGATTTTTCTGAATTTTGGCTACAGAGATCCCCACAAAAAGAGCACTTATTACAGTAATGTGTTAGGTCTTATGTTAGAGTGGGAGGATAGCACAGAGGTCCACCACTTAGTCTAATAAGGGGATCTCCACTGATGGCTTATCCGTTCAGTCCTATGTAGACCATTAGATCATTTTCTAGCAGCTTCAAGCCACTAGTGTAATTGTAACTTCAGAAAGATAATTAGTTTAACCCACAAATTAAAGGCCAAATGCTGAACCTCCTAGACAGATAAAACTCTCCTGTAAATCTTATTATTTCATTTGATCAAGTCTGTTCCTACTGAAATGAGCTGTTGATCCACCAGGGTGCCTACCACCGACATGGCATGTGACACATTTGTGCTTTAGAAACTCAGCAACATCGGGCCAGGTTCTAGAACCTTTGCTCTGGTTCAGTAACAAACACTCTGTGGATTTCTTTTGAAGTAAAGTGCTATAGAGTAAGGACATTGGAATCTTGCTGAATGTACTCAACAATGCTGGACCAAACCCTGCCACCCTTACTCTTGCCAAGAAGTAAACTTATGACATTGTGCATTCTTGTGGGTTTCAATAGGACAAGTCACTGTGCATGGTGTTACTCGACTTGAGTGAGGGTGGCAGAACCAGGCTCACAACTTTAAGTTGTAGCCATCTTTTGGGGCAAGATCGTGAGTCCACATTGATGAGAGCAAGAAGTTCACTCACAAAAGTAGTGCCACTGAAGGATTCAGATTATTTCTGGGAGTCACTGCTCTCCTATGTAAATACGGGGCTGATAAACTGGCTTTTATTATGTCTTGAATCTTCCTTGAATTCTTTGGTTTTCTCTGTCATGCAGAATTCTGGCTCTCTTCTTCTGGCAGAAAGCTCTGTTATTGTATGAACAGCCTAAAGTGTTCAACTCTGATCAAAGCACAAGGCAGAATTGCTACTATTTTTTTTCTCATACAAAGTGTTTGGTTCTGAGTCTTTGATCAAATGAAACTGAGATGCAAGTTAATCAGTTACCAAAAGCAATGGAAGGCGCTGAACAGAATCATTACCAAGCAAAACCTTCAGCGTTGTTAGTTAAGCACAGTGCCTATTGTCATGATGGTGGAAGATTTTAAGAGAGCACAGCACCCAGAATAAGATACAGATTTTCAGAACAGCTCAGTATGTTGCTGGTTGAGTAGAGCTGACTGGAAACATTTTGCTGAAGCAGTTTTGTGTTGGAAAATGCAGTTTCAATTAAACCCTTTTTTTTGGGTGTAAAATTGTACCAATTTCAATTATATTTAACTTAGAAAACAAAATTGATTTTTTTTTAAAATGGTGATGCCTCCTGTTTCCACCCTTCAGGTTTTCAGTTTCAAAACCTCTTTTCATTCTGAAGTTTATGTATTTTATATATAAGAGAAAAAAGATGAAATCAAAATGAAAAGCTGTGCATTTATCAAAACAAAATGTTTTGAATGACCTGAAATGAAATTTTCATGGAGTTTCATTTAGTAAAAAATGGCAGCATTCTAACTGAGGATGAAAAAAAAATCTTGGAATCCCCAAATTTTTCCACAGGACTGAAAGTCTATTTTCTGACCTGCTCTAATGTTGAGCTCTTTGGACAGTCAAATCCCAGTGGAGTGTGTTGAGCGCTTGCAATCCTGGTTCTTGCTGTAAAGCATTTTGGGGAATGCAGTTTGATTTTAGCCCCCTCTCTATTATTAATAGCAGAAGTGTTTCCCTCTACCCACTGTCTTTTCAAGGCTCACCTTCTAATATGGGGTTTGCCTCCAGCACCTGCTGCTCAATCCAGGAATGCTGCCCACTGATAGCAGCCAGGAACTGCAGGATCAGTTTAGTGCTCTCTGTCTTCCCTGCGCCAGATTCGCCACTGTACAAGTTGTAAGGAATAAATGTGAGTAAATGTGCTCTCGCACTGATGCATGGGCCCTGGACTCTTCATTCAAATGAACACGCTAGAAATCTCTAGGTATGTGTTTCCAGTACAGGGGGCCACTAAATTTGGATTTCAAACCCCCTAAACTTCATGGCTGTGTCTACATTGGCACCCCTTTCCGGAAAAGGGATGCTAATGTAGACTTCGGAATAGCAAAATCCGTGGGGGATTTAAATATCCCCCGCGGCATTTGCATTTACATGGCTGCCGCTTTTTTCCGGCTTGGGAATAAGCCGGAGAAAAGCGCCAGTCTAGACGTGATTCTCCAGAAAATAAGCCCTTTTCCGGAGGATCTCTTATTCCTTGAAAGTAGGAATAAGAGATCCTCCGGAAAAGGGCTTATTTTCCGGAGAATCACGTCTAGACTGGCGCTTTTCTCCGGCTTATCCCCAAGCCGGAAAAAAGCGGCAGCCATGTAAATGCAAATGCCGTGGGGGATATTTAAATCCCCCGCAGATTTTGCTATTCCGAAGTCTACATTAGCATCCCTTTTCCGGAAAGAGGTGCCAATGTAGACACAGCCCCAGTGTAGTCATATATTCCTAGATACCAAAACCAGAGGGTACCATGGTGACCTCCTGTCTAATACAGGATACAGAATTTTCCAAAGTCATTCGTGTTCGGATCTGGGGATTTTGTGAAACCTATTACATGGCTAGGAATCAACTACATGCTTAGGATACAGATTTGATTTCATCAGGGGTGCAACCAGTTTTCCCTGTAAGCTGTGCATTCATGCAGCCACTCAGGAGAGAGTCAAATGCCGCCCAGCTGATTAGCAGAGTACCCACAGCTAGGCTTTGTGTTTCTACAGGTGATGCACATTCACACATGCCTTGGTGCACATAATATTTACCATGCATGGATGGAAAAAATCCACACATGAATGGAAAAGATTAGAAGGAATATTGAGCGCCACCTAAAGTTTTATGGGGCCTGGCTCTTAAGTTTGGTGTCAGGCCCATGCCCTGTTTCAACACATTGATAAGTAAGGGCACAATTGGGGCAAGGATAGTTTTAATAAAAGTCAAAGACAGGTCATGAGCAATCAGCCAAAAATTACAGAAGCCCATGATCTGTCCCCGACTTCTACTAAAAATACCCGGGGTGGGAGAGGGAGGAGAGAACAAAAGAGAGCGCTGCTGAAGTTTGTAGCTGCTCCAGCCTCGCGGCTTCTCCTGAGGCAGGGGCCTGACTACCCTTGTTCTAGACCCAGAGGGGTTGTCACTCAGCTCCGGCTGTGGTGGCTCTGGTAGCCTAGAACTGGACTGGCAATCAGCTGTTCCACCAGCCACTGCTCCGAAGTCCAGGGCTGATAGTTGCTCCAGCCATGTCCCAGAAGAGGTTCTGGAAAGTCACGGAATCTGTGACCTCTATGACAGAATCGTAGCCTTATCGATATGCAAATTCAGTCCAGCATTACAGCCTTCTGAAGAGTGTAAACATCGAGAAGAGAGAGGAAATCATTTGGATCAGAGATACTTGATTATGATCCAAGGACAGCTTGGATCCAAGGACAGGTCCATGTTACAGAAGAGTTTGAAAGCAGCTGATTCAGGGCATGATCCTTCCCAGTTCATAGTGGGCAGTACCTTACAGAGCAGGCAGTTCTACAGATTTCAGCCAACCTACTTGGGAGTAAGGCACCGCTCCAAAGCTTGGCAGAATTAGGTGCTTAGAGAGTACAAGCAATGTCACTGTGGAATAAGTTATGGCTGGAGGCAGGAATTTCTGGGTGTAATTCTATGGCCTGTAATTCTATGGCAGGAGGTCAGACTAGCTGACTAGATGATGATAATGCTCTCTCTGGTCTTAAAAGCTATGGATCTTTGAGCCAATAAGTGACCATAGGAATAATGGGATGAAATTAAAGGGAAAGTTTAAGACACTGTGGCAAGGACCTCACTCCGGCCCCTTGCCCTGGGACACTTTCTGATCCACGCATCAGCCAGAGACCCTTTCTGGTGCAGTCATCCGTGCCTTTTGTCGTCAGCTTCCTAACCACCTTCTATTTACAGAGTTGTAGAGCGCAGCAAACTCAGCTAGCCTAGTCTTCTGGCTTGGGTGCACACCCAGCCACACCCTGTCTCCTTGCTCCTCTCCTTTCACTTTTCTCTGGCTGCCTTATATAGCCCTCTGGCTTGAGGCCCACAGCTGCTTTCATTAGCCTTTCAGGCCTGGGCTTGTTCAGCTGGCTATAACTGGCCTTTTCATCCAGGCTATAGTGGCAGAGCTCTGGCTTAGCCAGCAATCTGTCACAACCCATAAAAAAAAATCTTGCGAGTCTCATCTATTAGACTGTAGAATAATTATCAAAGTGGCAAAAGGCCTATTTCTTGGCATGTTAAAAAACTAGGCCTGACCGACCCTGCATTGGACTGGTTGATCTAACAGGACTTTTCCATCCATAACTTCTGCGACTGACCACAATTACTTAACCAATTGGCCCCAGCAACGAGGCCAAGTCCTAGGTATGTTGATGCTCAAGCCGGAGGCGTAGTTCCCAGCTTTGGAAGACAGATGCATGCTAGCTCTGATTGTGCTGACATGCTAACAACAGAAATGTAGCTGTGGAGGAGCAGCGATGGGTTGGGACAAGCATCCAAATAAGAACCTGGTGTCCTGGGCAGGATTGTGTCTAGCCCATCCTGCTACTCATGCTGCTTCTATTGTTAATGTACTAGCTGAAACCAAGCTACAAGTTGAACCTCTCTAGTCCGACAGCTGACCGGTGCCGAACCAGAGAAATTGCCAGCCCGTGGGAGGTCAGTAAATTCTAGCAGCATTATCAGCGCTGCTTACTGGGCTCTTAGAAGACATTTAGGGATAAATAGGGCTAAGTAACAGCACAGAACACTGACATCCAGGACTGGTATTTGCAATCAAACTTTATAGGACTACAGGAAACTTGGTCACACCCATGATAAGGGCACATCCAGCTAACTAAAATTATGCCGGACCACAGATGTTGCCAGACCAGAGAGTGCCAGACTAGAGAGGTTCAACTTATAGAAGACATAGGCCTACCCAAGCTGGAAATTATGCCCCACAGCAAGATGTGCCCATAGACTGTGAACTTCCTACACACCCCTCCAGATGCAGCCATACTGACAGGCTGATGCCAGGAAGCCAACACTTCCACTCCTACTCTGTGCTGTTTGGCTAAATGTTCTTGAGACTTTTGCTTCAATTGGGGTCTACCTTGCACTTTTCACAAGCAATTAAGGTGAGTCTGCTCAGCACCTTTGGCAGGATGGAATCCTAATTCAGCACCCCTGCTAGGCCCGACATGCACCCACTCACCTTATGATGCAACACTGGTCCCTGTTGTTGCGTTGCATGTTGTAGTAGCAGTTGTCAGCTATTGCAAAGATGTGAGGTGGCATCTCGCCGATCTTTTTGTTGGTGTACAGCCGGATCTGCTCTGGGGAGTAGATGGGTAACAGCTGGTAGGGGTTCACTGCCACCAGTATTGAACCTGTATATGTCTAGAGGAGAAGCACAAAGAGGTTTATCGGGACAAGGCACCCCGCCCTAGAGGCTTTGACACCCAGGACCAAAAGCAAAGGCAAAACAAGATGGGTTTTCAACAGCCACCGGAAAGAAGCTGCTCATTTCAAAATGCCATACGCAGAGTGAATTCTGGAGTCAAAGCGAAGCAAACCCTCCCTCCCTGCACATTGTGCAAATCCAAAATTCAGAGCCAAATGTTGATCACTGCAAAGTTTAGATGGGTCCATCTCTGCAAAAACCATGGTCAGAGTCGCCAGAGACCCACACCTGTCAGGTGCATTACGAGGGACCGCTGCCTTGACTGCCCAAATGCAATAGTGGTTTGCAGTGTTATTGTAGTCCTGTTCTTTAATGTTTGCCAAACAACCCAAATAATACAGGTATGTCACAGAACAGCCCCTTGGAAAAGTCCTTAGATCCAGCTCTACAACAGATCTCTCAGGAGCCTGGAGCTGTGCTGTGATATTGGTCGGTTACTCTATGAGGACCTTTGTCGCTTTCCTACAACCCTCCTGGTGTGATGCTCCTCTAGGGATGTCACGGGTTGTGACCAAAGAGGAAGAGGGTACAAGGAGCCCCGCCCCTGCACATTCATGCAGTCAGCATCCTTCATTTGGCAGGAGAACATAAACACAAGAACGGCCGTACTGGGTCAGACCAAAGGTCCGTCTAGCTCAGTGTCCTGTTTGCCAACAGTGGCCCAGGCCAGGTGCTCCCAAGGGAATGAACAAACGAGGGAATCATCAAGTGATCCATCCCCTGTTGCCCATTCCCAGCTTCTGACAAACAGAGGCTGGGGACACCATTCCTACCCATGCTGGCTAATAGCTAGGGAGGCCAAAGGTGGTGAGGAGGCCAAAGAGGGGACCCGCTAGCACTGCTGGCAAAGCTAGTGGCTCCAAAAGCAAAAGGTTCACTCCCTGCTTGTGCAGGTAACTCCAGGCAGCACTGCAGACAGCTCAGACAGGAGATCATTAAAGGCTGCTGCTTCTCACCAGGCTGCCCCCTACTGCCTCCAGAGTATAATGACATGTAGGGGTGCACAATAATTTTTGTAGGGGAGCCACTTCACCAATGTTGACAGTGGTTGTGGGCCAGTCCCGGAAGAGGTGGGGCCTTGGGCGGAAGGGGCGGGCCTCTGCTGGAAGCGGTGGATCCCTCTAGGCACTGCGTCCGGGGGGAGGGGAGGAAAGGAGACTTCACGCACTCCCCCATGGGGCGGGGGAGCACGGGAGGTCTCTTCCTGCCCATCCAGGGTCACACAGCATGCAGAGGGAACCAGTGGTACCCTCTGATGCCATGCTCCCCCAGTGGGGAGAGGAGACTCTGTGTGCTCCTCTAACCTGGGTTTCAATTGGCCTGGAGGTAGGGGTGTGGCATGGTGGGCCACGGGCTGGATGAAACAGCATGGTGGGCTGTATCTGGCCCATGGGCCATATCTTGCCCAGCCCCGTGACAAGGGCATCACGGCTCTCAACAGCCCTGTTCCAGGTGCATCTTCTTTCTCTCCCCCATGCACCATGACGCCTTACATGACACCAGTCATAGGAACC
This sequence comes from Pelodiscus sinensis, assembly GCF_049634645.1. NCBI lineage: Eukaryota > Metazoa > Chordata > Testudines > Trionychidae > Pelodiscus > Pelodiscus sinensis. The sequence goes on from NC_134711.1 coordinate 317,577,329, forward strand.
CACTGTGATCCAAGCTGCGCATCCTAACTGAAGGGACCCACTGCAATCTAAGAAGTGCTGCCCCGACTCACATCTAGAAAGCCAGAATGTTTTCTAACCCTGGGGCTTTTGCAATCTCTAGCTCTTGTGATACGTTTCTTGAGAGTTTAATGCCTGCTGGACCAGGCAGTTGACTGGATGGAGAAAAAGAGATTACTCACCTTGTGCAATAACTGGGGTTCTTCAAGATCTGTGTCCCTATGGGTGCACCCTCTAGTTGTTTTCATGTCCCTATGCCTCAGACTGGAGATTTTGGGTCCATTTGGCCTGCACATGCCCTTGCCCAGTCTTGTGCTTGCTTTGCTGCTATATAGCACTGTGTTGTCAAACTGCCCTCAGTTCCTTCCCTCCCGCAGAGCTCAGATGAAAGAATCCCAAAGCAGAGGAGAGCAGAGTGGGTTGTGGATCGCCCACGGGGACACATCTCCAAGAACCTCACTTACTACACAAGGTGAGTAATAGGGATGTAAGCGACTAGTCGACTATCCGATATGCAAAAGCCACCAGGAGCTGTGATCCCCTGTACCTGTGGAAGCACAGGTAAATATGGTAGTGTGAGGGCCCGCCATGGGCTAAACCTGGCAGATCAGATCCGGGAGGTTGGTATTTGCCCACCTCTGAGATATGGTGAGTTGGAAAAGACACTGCTCCTGAGAAGACCTAGAGACCAGCATAGGTAGCCCCACTTCTATACACGTGAGAGGATAGTTCATTCTCTATGGCCCACTCTATCAGTGGCATCTGCTCAGACTTTCAAGAAGGCTGCCACTTAGCTAGTGCCAGCTGTGGAGATTTTCATCATGGGAACCTCTGCCCACCCAAACTTGTTTCACAGATGAGAAAAGGCAATCACTCTCTGACTGAATCATGATCTGGATTTGAATTCACAGCCTAAAAGATGACTGCGGTTTTCAGGCTGCTTCATAACTGGGTGAGATTTACAAGTCATGAGGCATTTCTATGGCAATTTTTGGGACAATTTTCAGTGCATAGAGGTGGAAATATCGTACTTCATTGCCTCTTAAGTCATTCTCAAAAACACTGACTTTCCTTTCGGCGTGAGTTTGTGACATCCCCATATTCCAACCTCTCTGGTGGTAACTTATCTGTCCTGCCAAGACTCATGATGCTGACTACGGCCAAAGATCTTTTCAAATGAATTAGCCATTAGTGACAGGAATGTTTTGTTGATGTTCCCACTCACCTTTTCCTTGTGATCATTGACCGTCAGTATAAAGTCCTGTGTTATCTCAAGGGATGAGTTTGGTTCGACTTGTCCCTAGTTGACAAATACACACAGCTTGCCCAATTTTAACAGCTGACCACATTCAAAACTTTGGCCCCCAACTGATGATCAAAGGGCAGCTACAAGAAAATATGTGCAAGTCCTGTTTCCAGGTCCACTGCTTATTAAGAGTAAAGCCCCTGTGTTTTGGTGTGAAGATCAGCTTGGCTGTTTGTATGGGTGCTGGTCCTACAAGAGTCGATGGCTTACACCAAGAAAAGCTGTTTTACTACAAACTCGTTACTGTCATTGTGACCTACATTTTCATTAGCTACGTAACAAATCCACACTGAACCTGGTTCCCAGAGCACCCTAAATTCATTCGACTTTTTGTTGCTTAGGGAATTTAGTGTCACTTCATGACTAGATACTCCTGCACTTCAGCAACCCAAGTGTCACGACAAAACACCCCTGCTATTCAGCAATTTTTCTCAGCACATACAAGCATCAGCCATGCACAACAGTACTTGCATAACCCTTTTCATCTTTCAGTAGTTGCTTATTTCCTCCAAACCAGGCTATTATGCATAGCTGGTTGCAGACCTGCCCCTGTGGCATCACATCCACAGACTTGGTACTTTGCTCTTCTGGGAAGAGGCCACGTTACTGTCACTGTGGCAAAGCGCTTCAGCCAAAGGGATAATGGATTGGGTGCATTTGTGGGGCAGCAGAAAAGCAGTGCCAGGAAAATGAGAAATGCCATTAATGGTGAATATAAATGAGGCAGCCAGCGCATGATATAACAGTGCGTTGCAGCAATGAAAGGTGGCTTACGTATTATACTTACCCTCCCACCACAGTTAGTCTTAGAATTAAAAAGAGAAAAAGGAAAATATGTATTGTATTAGAGCAGGGCTATAAAAGCCTTTCACCAATCACAGAGACGCTTTTCCACGAGCCAGCTAAAGTGGGAAAGACACCGATTGTCAGAAGCCTCATCACAAGATTCACCTTTAATTCATCAGTCCTGGGAACCCCTCAGGCAGTGCAGGCCTCTCAAGGACCATACTGAATACTGTCCTTGTGCAGTGTCGAGACCAAATTGTACCTCATGGAACCACTGCTTGCTGTGTTGGTCTTGACCATCTTGGTTCCATTCACAGGGGCATAACGCAGCTTCGCAGAACTGCCAGCAACACTTCCCAACCCTAGCGAGCCCTGTGCCACGTTGATAGATAATGTAATGTGATGATTCATTCACCTTTCAATGTTTCTCGCTCTTTGACCAACCCCATAGAAAACTTTATTGAAGTGAAAACTAAAAGTCAATTTCCTTTGCTCTTCCTTCATCAAACAGATTTTAAAATCTTTTGACGAAAATCTTAAAAAGTTGAATACTAAAGTTAAGTACCTGAAGGCTCATATAGACATATTTAGGTGGCACAGCTGCATCCACACTAGGCTTGCCTTGCCTATTACACGGCACACGTGGACTCCTATCAGGGAGTGTACCAGTAGTGAAGATCTGGCTGAATATCCCTGCAATCTTTTTGCAGACAATTCACAAACAGAAACAGGGGAATTGAACAGACTCTTTTCTAGAAATGATTGGCCCAGATGTACTGCCCAGCTGTCCCAACCTGTGCTACTCTCTTTGTCTCTCCCAGGTCTGGGGATCTCTTGGGATGTGTGTGCCTCTAGCAGCCACCTCGCTTTGCGGTTGCACAGATGCAGCGTCTGACTCAGGGAATGGTGCTGTATTTCAGCTGACTCAGGGAATGGTGCTGGCAAGCTTGGAGTTGTTAAAGAGATTAAAAATTCATCATTGCTGAGGGGTTAAACTCCTCGTAGGAGACAGATACTTGGGGCTGCATTTCACACAACTAATAAAAGGTTAATGTGCAGGCTGGATGCCCAAACACCCAGCATCTACCAAGCACTCAGAATCTGGCTACCAAGCTCCACTCACAGAAATCCATGGGAGATTCGCCCACTCCTGCCTCTAAATCAGTAGCTGTTCACAATCTTTGTGCTTTACTCAGACCTAGATGAGAGCTCACAAGAGCACAAAGCCTCTCCCATGCCCAGGACAGGGCCTTCTGGCAGGGTGCAGAGGGAGATAGCCCTGAGCTCCAAGCACCTTCACACCTGGCACCATTAGCACAAGACTATCTTCCGAGCACAACAGTGCCCTTCCTGCCTCTCCCTCTCCTCTGGCTTCCTGCCTCTTGGGTTCTGTTTGTTGTCTCTGTCACTTTTCCTCACCTTAAAGTAGCCTCCCTCGTTGTACTTCCCGCACGTGTAAAACAGGGGACAAGGAATTTCAATGGCCTTTCTTCCTACAGGAGCTCCATTTACCAGAAAATCACCACAGGATTCATTGTTTGCTCCTCCACGCACACCTAGACAAACCATCCTACAGAGCCCATTAACGCCACTACTTGAACCTGCTAGGTGTGCCAATGTTCAGCCACAGTCTAGGGACACCATCCTTGCCCATCCTGGATAATAACTATAAATGGATCATGAATTTATCTAGTTCTTTTTTGAACCCTGTTATAGACTTGGTCTTCACAGCATCCTCTGGCAAGGAGTTCCACAGGTGGACTGTGTGTGGTGTGAAGAAATATTTCCTTTTGTTTTAAACCTATTACTTTCCTTTGGAAGCCCCTAGTTCTTGTGTTATGAGAAGGAGTAAATAACACTCCCTTATTTACTTTCTCCAAAGCAATAATGAGTTTATACACCTCTATTATATCCCCACTTAGTCGTCTCTTTTCCAATACTAATCTCCTTCTTCAAAGACTGTAGGAATTAGTTAGTTCAAGTCTTGAAGATGGGTATATTCCTCTCATTGATGCCTATGAAAGACCCACACATACAGGGAAAGCAGAATATTGGAACTGTCCTCATTCAACAACACTAAGAAAAAGGAGACAGCCTCAAAAATGCTGAGCGAAGACATGACTGCAAACCAGCTGACCTTTACCTTTACTCAAGACAACTGTTTGTTACAGATAAACCAGCTTGCCTTACCTAGCTCCCTAAAGTGCATATTCTAAGAGGTTATGTTAACCCTTCCCACCTCATCAGCACAGGTCTCTTTCATGAAACAAAACTGTAAAAGATTTATATTCCACTGAAAGCTAGTAGAAAAATTATTGGGAGGATAGTCTCAGCCGCTCCCCTATCCCCACTGTCTTCCGCCCTTCAAAATCCATACAATGCAATAGATGGTGAGATGTTGCAGACTGCAAAGCTGAATTGTGCAATATCAGGACTAGTGGGCTATTACTAAAGTTAATATTTTGGCACAGTTATTTTTAGTAAAAGTCAAAGACTGGTCATGGGCAATAAACAGAAATTCAGAGAAGCCCATGACTGCCTGTGAACTTAAGTAAAAATAACCGGGGGTGTGGAGGGCTAACCCCCAGAGTGGATTGAGTCCTGAGTCCGCCATGGGGCAGAACAGGAAGGGGAGACCGCTAGCCCTCAGCACTGTGGTGGGGGCTGAAGCCAAAGAAGTCACAGAAGTTCCTGAAAGTCAAGGAATCTGTGACCTCCACAACTAAATTGTGTCCTTAGTTATTGCTAAATCTATTTTGACTGTGTTGGTTCTTCTGAAAGACAGAAGGGACTATTAGGAGGATGCTGTCAGATCTCCTGCATAACGTAGGCCAGAGAATTCACCCAGCTCTGGAACCAAGCCCAAAATTTATGAGAGATTTGGAAAACGCGGATAGAATATTTTTCTCATTTTCATGTGCCTCCAGTTCCTTCCAAGACAAAAAGTAGAGCTACCAAAAAACCAAAAGGAAAGACTGCTTTTGCCATATTTTGGGCCTACCTGGAAACAGGGTCCACTAGAAGTCTCACAAGCAGTGACAGGCCTGAGCCAAACTTTAGTGAGATGTTTGCGTGTGAGAGAAAGAGTCAATCAGATCTGGATCTGCAAAAAGGCCCCTACTTCTACGGCGGAGTCAGGGCTGGTCCACAACATTTTGGCACCTGAGGCGGGGAGCTCAAATGATGCCCCCATGTCCCCTTGCTTGGGCCAAAACTTTGAAAGGTCTCAATTCTGCCTTCTTCCTGTTCTACTGGACCACCAACTCTGTGCATCTAGAGCAGAGAGAATACTTATGCACCAGCAGCAGACACAATTTTTTACACTCTGAGTCCTAGTGGCACCCTCTACAGTCTGGCACCTGAGACGGCCACCTCAGTTCGCCTCATAGTAAGGCCAGCCCTGGGCGGAGTCCTCTCTCAGTCTCCCTAAATGTTAGGAAAGGCTGCTCTTGTGAGTTCTCCAGCCTGGCCTTACCGACTAAGGGTACGTCTACACTACAGCGCTAATTCGAACTAACTTAGTTCGAATTAGTTAATTCGAACTAAGCTAATTCGAACTAACGCGTCTAGAACTAAAATCTAGTTCGAATTAGCGTTTTGCTAATTCGAATTAGCATGTCCACATTAAGTGGACCCTGAACCGGGCTTAAGGATGGCTGGAAGCAGTGCCGGCAGGGCATCAGAGGAGGACTTAGAGCGTGGAGATGCTGTCTCAGACTAGCCGAGGGCTGCGCTTAAAGGGACCCGACCCCCACCCCGGACAGACAGTTCTCAGGGGTGCCCCGCTTGCAAAGCAGTCCTGGCTTGGATTGCCCGGAGTGCCCACACTGGGCACATCACAGCACTCGGCCATCAGCCCGGCTGCACTTGCCGCAGGCTGCCATCTGGGGAGAGGGGGCAATTGGGGGGCTGCAGGAGAGCTTCCACCCCCAGAAGCCCGCAGAGCCAGCCCAGTCCTCCCCATCGGGGGCTCGTACCCCATTCCTCCCTCACCTCCTTCCACTTACCCTTCCCTAGCCCCTTTTCTTGATGTACAAAATAAAGGACAATTGTGTTAAAAAATGGAATCTGACTTTCTTGAACAAAACTGGGGGAGACTGGGAAAAGGAGGTGGGAGAGGGGAAGAGAGAGGGTGGGAGAGGGGAGGGCAACTACAATGATCAGGGGTTGGGAACAGGTCCCATATGAAGAGAGGCTAAAGAGACTGGGACTTTTCAGCTTAGAAAAGAGGAGACGGAGGGGGGACAGGATAGAGGTCTCTAAAAGCAGGAGTTGGGTGGAGAGGGTGCATACAGAAAAGTTCTTCATTAGTTCCCATAAAGAAGGACTAGAGGACACCAAAGGAAAGGAATGGGTAGCAGGCTTCAAACTAGTAACAGAAAGTTCTTCTTCACAAAGCAAAGAGTCAACCTGTGGAACTCCTTGTTGCAGGAGGCTGTTAAGGCTAGAACTAGAACAGAGTTGAAAGGGACGTGAGATCAAGTCATGGAGGTTGGGTCCATGGAGTGCTATTAGCCAGGGGGTAGGAGTGGTGTCCTTGCCCAAGGTTTGTGGAAGGCTGGAGAGGGATGGCACGAGACAAATGGCTTGGTCACTGTCTTCGGTCCATCCCCTCCAAGGTCCCTAGGGGTGGCCGCTGTCGGCAGACAGGCTACTGGGCTAGATGGACCTTTGGTCTGACCCAGGACGGCCATTGTAAGCTCAGGGCTCAGGGTCGGGGGTCTCAGTGGACCACCTTGATTTTCATGCACACCTGCTCCTGGATGGCCTGGCTGGCAGCTCTCCTGCCCTAGACAGCCACTTTCCTGTGCCTAGTGCGGAGGTCGTGGACAAGGTCCACGATGTCCGCACTAGCCCAGGCGGGTGCCCGCCTCTTGCGGTCCCGGGCAAGCTCCCGGGAGCCGCCAGGCTGGTCCCAGGAAGAGGGGGAGGGCTGGGGGGCATCGGGTGGCTGGCTCGAGCCGTGCCAGGTGCAGGGTCTGCTGGCTGGGTGCTGGCAGGCTTGCACCTGGCACGGGCACTGTAGCCAGCCCATGCCCCTTTAAGGGGTCCGGGGCCGGGAGGGGGGCAATAGAGTTTCCCTGGTGTTGGCCAGAGTGGCCACCAGGGAAACCTGGGGAGGGCTAGTCTCCCACTAGTTCGAATTAAGGGGCTACACACCCCTTAATTTGAACTAGCTAGTTCGAACTAGGCTTAATCCTCGTAAAATGAGGTTTTCCTAGTTCGAACTAAGCGCTCCACTAGTTCGAATTAAGTTTGAACTAGCGGAGTGCTAGTGCAGCGCCTATGAAAGTTGGTTCGAACTAACGTCCATTAGTTCAAACTAACTCTGTAGTGTAGACATACCCAAAGAGATTTGGCTCATGGATGCTGACAGAAATGACAGGCCCCCTGGACAAGGTGAGGGGGTCGGCTTTGGGCCCCCAGATGGTGTTGTTGGGGACTCTTCTCCACCAGTCAACCTAGGGCTCTGATGATGATGTAAAGGGCTCAGGGCAGCTGCCACTTATACCTCCCCCATCAGTGGCCCTGGGTGCCCCATGCTGCTTGTGGCCTGGCGTAACACTGCCACATGGGCATTGAACTGGAGCATGGACAGCAGCTGGATGCCGTATGAATGCACGCAACATGCACAAGCTGCTGTAGCTACTGTGATTTAAAAATGGCAGGGTGACCCAGGCCGAGTGCCCCGCTGCTGCCATGCTGCTACTGCAGTTTAAAAGCAACAGGATACTCCCAGCAGTGGTGGCAGGGAGCCCCGGATCTTTTAAGACACCTGGTTCCCTGAGCAATTACCCCCACTGTCCGCCCCGTGAGTGGCACTGGTTTGGATAGTGTTCCTAAGATTTAAACAAGCATGGAAATGACCATGACGGTCCCTTCCGGCCTTAAAATATACCAGGCTATGAATCCCTCATCTCTAAATAAAACCCTTAAATTGCTTCAAAAAAGTCTTTGTAGGGCAGGTCTACGCTGCATTGTAAGCCCAGAGTTAGGAAAAGTCAAGTTAGCAGACCCTGCATTTGTTAACCTAGGGCTTAATTTTTAACTCCAGGGGCTCCAACATCACACGCCATTATGCTGTCCTGAGCCCAATAACCCATAACCCAGACTTCCTAGCACACTGCCCAGATGTGACCGTGCTAACCCTTCATTCGTGGTGTAGCCTGGGAAAACTTGATGTCCACCAAACTTGAGTCTCCAGAAGAGTAAGAATGTCAGTCTGTGGGATTGTGGTAGATTTTGGGTGGATTTTCAGAGGAGTCCAGAGGGGCAGTGTCTATACTGCAATGCAAGAAGGTTTGACTCAGGCTTAGACACTCCATCCCTGTGGGGTCTTAGAACCCCAGGTCAGATCCCCGGGTTAGCATGATTTATGTGTATATGGCGTGGGGGCGGTAAGCTTGATCCCGGAGTTTTCACTGCAGCATAATCATGGGGGAGGGCACAAAACAAAGTACTTTGGCCAGTGAGTGACTGCAAGGCTTACAATTTAACAACTATCCTGCAGTGCCCAGCCCTTAGATGATCCCATTGACTAATTGGCAACATCAAACAGTGTGCCTGCACATGCTGCAGGTATGTTTAACTTCAGGCATAAAAATGTGCATCTTATAACCCTGCAAGCCAGCAGCCAGAGAGTCTGACAAAAGAAAGAGAGACCCTTTGAATGCTGACTCCTTTCTTTCTGGAGTTGTAATGTTAGGATACGTCTGCCCAGCAGTGTTATTTTAAAGTGACTGATGTTACTCCGAAATAACATAGTGTGCATCTATACTACAAGCCTTTATTTCACAATCATGTCGAGCTGGAGGATTTCTTACTCCAACTCATGGTAACCCTCATTTCACGAGGAGTAAGGGAAGTTGAAGAAAGTGTTCTTTCTTTGACTTCCTGCTATGTAGACAGTGCCAAAAGCCAAGTTAAGCTATTTTGATTTAATCTATGCAATTGACGTAGCTGAAGTTGCGTAGCTTAATTCAACCTTAGCCCTGCTGTGTAAACGTACCCTTATAGGTAGGGCCCTACCCATTTCATGGCTGCAAAAAAAGTTTTATGGACCGTGATATGACCCCTTCCCCATTATGTATCCCTGTTCCTAGGAGCACCCCATCAAAGGAAGTTTCCTACCTCTGACTGGGCAGGGGAAGTATGGGATCTCTCCCTCCCCTGCAAACTGCTCTGGTGGTGGAATGGGGCGTTAGGGCCCCATGTGCATGTCAAGAGCTTAAGAGTTCTAAGAAAAATATCACAGTAACCAAAACGCAGCTGAGAGAAACCAGGAAACTAAGAATGAATGAGGAGTCTCAAGCACACACAGCAGGTATTGTAAAGTTACTGTTGGAAAACTGCCTTATCACACCTCAGTTATTTAAATCACAGAGCCTGACCTCTCCTTACTCCCAGAGTCTGCTACCTTCACTTACTTGTTCACAGGCACAGATATCCAAAGAGACTACAGTCAGCCTATATTCCTGACACTAGCGCAGTGTACACTCTGTGTGGTCTCTTCAACCATCTCCCGTATGCGTAGGATCCTCAGCTAGGTCAGCTACACATGCTGCAATCTTAAAGGGCACCCAAGAAAATACCTGGGGATGGTTGGTTGTTAAATGGACTACAGGATCAATAGCAGCCACTTGACCAATTAGAAACTAGTCATGTTTCAGCTAAAAGCACAGCACCATAACAAGGCAGAACCTCCCTGTACTGCCTCAAGTGAGAATCTAGGTCCCCATGTGGGACTTAAATCCACTAGCCCAGAGGTGAGGGCACTCTGCATTTGGTCACATACAAAGAATCAGATTTAATTCACATTCAGAGGGATACATCCTTTCCCCAGCTCAGTAAATGCCCACAAGCAATGGCATCTCCCATCCTGCATGAGCAGCATGGAAAATTGGCAGCAGAAACGTCAGAGCCAAACGGGTAGGGCTTGGACCAGTTCAGGATATAAACGAACATAAGCACACAATAACTGGGGCGAGATGTCACTCTCCAAGGGGGCACTCACATAGATAAGATGCTCCCGGTAACGGATGAGCAGGTTCCGCAGAATTCCAGCTTCATTCAGGTCCCCCAGGCGGATCATGTCCTCCACCCCGTGGATAGAGGTCGGGTGCATGGGTTTGATGTGGCTGGCATTGTGGGGGAAAATCCAATGCTCCTGAAAAGAAAAAGAGGGAAGAAGTCAAATGTTAGCCTATGGCAAAATGCACCCTGAGAGTTTCAGTAAGGAGAAAATGAACAGTAGGGTTGCCAGGTGTCCAGTATTGAACTGGACAGTCCAGTATTTCGCCTCCTGTCCGGTAAAAAAAATTCCGAAAATACCAGACACCTAAAATGTCCAGTACTTTTTCTGATTTTTTTCCTGGCCAGGAGGTGAAAATCCCGGGCTGTCCGGCTCAATATGGAGGCAGCCTGGCAACCCTAGTGCTTATCGGGTTCCACAGGGGAGCCGTCTGGCCCCGTGCAAGGAGGGCCGCCTGTTAGGGCCAAAAAGCCTCACCATGTATTTCTTAAAGGGGTCACTCTGGGTTTGGGATTTTTTTGTTTGTGGTTTGGGTGTGGTTTTTTTTGGATTAACAACTCTCCAGGTTCTTTTTTTTCGGTATTTTTTCTGAAACCAGTTGCAGGCCGCAGACGGAGGGGGCTGCTGCAGGCCAGGGCAGCCCTCAGAGCCTCCTTCCCCCTGACAGGCTGCTGGAAATGAGGGTGCCACTGGAGGTTGGGACTGGCCCCTCACCCTTCCCCACAACAGGCTGCAGGCCATAGGGTGAGTGCTGGAAGCCAGGGCTGTCCTTCTGAACCTTGGTCAGTAGAGAGAAAAAGGCAGGTCTCTACCTAAGAAAAGAAACTGGTAGCCAAGAGTGGATGCACTAGCTGGACCATTCAAAAGAGGAATACAAGTGCATTTGCCCTGCAGTGTGACTGTGCTATTATTTCCATTTTACAGATGGGGAAATTGAGGCACATAACAGCTAAGTGACATGCCCAAGGTCATATATGAATTCAGCGGCACAGCAGGGAATTGAGCTATGTCTCCCAAGTGCTGGGTTAGCGTCTCAAGCCCTGGACCAGTCTTCCTCTCTACTAAAATAAATTGCAAACAGGAAAAGGCTTAAACAAGCCCCATTAAGTGGGTCTGAAATGGACAAGTTCTTCCTGGCATGGTCTCCCTTGTCAGAGTTATCCCCCTCTGCCCACTTTCCCTCCTTTTGTTTGTTACACCTCCTCATTGCATCTTCCACCTACGTCCTTGGGGGTTGGGGCTATCTTGTGCTGCGTGACCCTGATCTAAAATCCATGGAAGGTCAAGGAAAGAATCCTATTGGCTGCAGTGGGTTTTGGAACATGCTGTTCATTTATACAGCACCAAGTGCTAAATCCCATTTGGGTGCCCCCCATCTGACAGTAAAGCAAAGGCTACACAATCACAGTCCTCTTCTCCTTCATACGTACATTGCCTTCATCGTCCACCACCTGGATCTGCCCAGAGTCACAAAGTTTGACCACGGCTCCAATGGGAACATCAAATTCCCGACCGGTTTTGAGGTCCATCCATACATAATCCCCCTGAAATGAAACAGAGAAAAGGCAAGTTCTCAGTGAAGATGAATAAAAGATCACAACACTGCATGGGGCTACATGGGAGGACTAAACATTCCCATTAGAGTCATTTCTGAATGTTCTACTTCAAAATATGGGGGTAGCAGCGATGGCAGACGGCACTCCAGGCCCTTTAAATAGCCAATGCAGTCCCACATGGGGTGTTCCGAGTAGCTCTGAGGGCTGGCCGAGGTGCGTGTGGAGGGGGAACACACAGTTCTGAGAATTGGCTGCCCAGCCCCATCACTTTTACCTGAGGCTTCGCCCCTTCCTAGAGCATGGAGCTGGGTTCTCCCCCCTCCCCCGCAAACACACATACACATACCTTGCCCAGCAAGTCTGTCTGGCCCCTGTTCTCAGTCTAAGCAAAAAGTGCCTCTAGTGCAAGAATGACAGTGTGTCTAGAAAACCAGCTTCAGACACATCACCCAGCAGTCCCTGCTGTAGTCAATGGGAGTTTTGCCTGAGTAAGGACTGCTGGACTAGGACACTAATGTGACCCCACATTTCCTGCATAGGTTTTTAATAGACAGAAGCAGACTGTGAGGGACTCCAAGAAGATCTCACCAAACTGAGTGATTAATAAACGGACAACAAAATGGCAAACGAAATTTAATGTTGATAAGTGTAAAGTAATGCACACCGGGAAAAATAACCCCAACTATACGTACAGTATGATGGGAGCTAATTTGGCTACGACAAATCAGGAAAGAGATCTTGGACTTATCGTGGACAGTTCTCTGAAAACTTCCACACAGTGTACAGCGGCGGTCAAAAAGGCAAATAGGATGCTAGGAATTATTAAGAAAGGGATAGAAAATAAGACCCAGAATATCTTACTGCCCCTGTATAAAACTATGGTACGCCCACATCTTGAATACTGTGTACAGATGTGGTCTCCTCGCCTCAAAAAAGATATTTTGGCCTTGGAAAGGGTTCAGAAAAGGGCAACTAAAATGATTAGGGGTTTGGAACGGGCCCCACATGAGGAGAGGTTAAAGCGACTGGGACTTTTCAGTTTAGAAAAGAGGAGACTGAGGGGGGATATGATAGAGGTATATAAAATCATGAGTGGTGTGGAGAGGGCCGATAAAGAAAAGTTATTTATTAGTTCCCTAAATAGAAGAACTAGAGGACACCAAATGAAATTAATGGGTAGCAGGTTTAAAACTAATAAAAGAAAGTTCTTCTTCACATAGCGTGTAGTCAACCTGTGGAACTCCTTGCCAGAGGAGGCTGTGAAGGCTAAGACTATAATAGAGTTTAAAGAGAAGCTAGATAATTTCATGGAGGTTAGGTCCATAAAAGACTATTAGCCAGAGGATAAAATGGTGTCCTTGGCCTCTGTTTGTCAGAGGCTGGAGAGAGATGGCAGGAGACAAAATTGCTTGATCATTGTCTTCGGTCCACCCTCTCTGGGGCACCTGGTGCTGGCCACTGTCGATAGACATGATACTGAACTAGATGGACCTTTGGTCTGACCCAATACGGCCGTTCTTATGTTCTTATGTAATTACTCCTGTGCACAAGTTGCTCACCGGTGGCCCTCAAAGAAGGAAGAAGCAGCCTTCAATGAAAACATGACATTTTCTTTCCTGCCTCTAAACCTGACCCTGGGAGTTGCTGACCTTCCTCCAATTCCACTGGCAGGAAAGGGGGTTGAGGCCGATCTGCATGGTCTGCAGCCATATCCTTAATAGCCAACTAACAAGGGAAGTAAAACATTGCTAAACATGCATCACCCTTGTCATTACTCAATGGGACTGGAGAGAACTATTAACCCTTTGAGAGTCATAAGGTCCATATGGGAGGGGAGGACTAGATGACCTCTCAACCTTCCAACTGAATGCCCAGAGATGACACAGCTGTATGTTTCTTTGATTCTATGAAACCTCTGTCCAGAAATTGGCATAGAAGATGCACTGTACATCAGTGGTTTCCAATCATTTTAGGGTGGAACCTCCACCTTTTGTAACTGATTGCTAGATGGCTGTCCCCTCTATCATGCTAGGTCTTCTTGGGTATCTCCTTTCTTCTCGTTTCTTCCAGCGCTTCACTCTACTTGTCTTCCTCCTCATCCCTAGATGATGTTTATCGTCATTTTAAGTATGCTTTTTCCTTTATACTTTTAATGCTATTTTACATGTAAGCTCCCCCAAACCACCAGAAGGGTACAGGCTGTTCAGGATTGGTTAGGGTCCAGGACAGAGCTACATGCACTCTTGCTGCTAAGCAGAGCAATGTGCACAGCTGGAGTTAGCAAGCTGTTTGCACCTGCTGTCTCTGCCTCCTTGGACTGCTACCCTGGAAGCTGCTGCAGCATCAGGCAAGGAAGGCAGCTTCTTCAATGCCACCCAATCCACAGTGTGGTAATATAGTTGAGGTGGGGATCCAGGATCATGCAGCCTTCTTCACGCCCTGCAACTCCTTGAAAAATTAAGGTCAGATTCTCAGGTGGCAGTATTGAGGCACTGAATTAATAATAATAATCATCATCATCATCATCAATAATATTTGTTCACTGTTGTAAAGTGCTTTAGGATTCTTTGGTGACAGGGTTTATATAAATCAGTAAAGCAACAGATGTCTATGACAGCATTCCAGTTTACATCAACTGAGCCTCTGTTACTGTTTCAAAAAACACCGATACCAACACAGGACCTAACCACATCAACCACACCATTACGGGCTCTTTCACCTGCACATCTACCAATGTAATATATGCTATCACGTACCACAATGCCCCTCTGCCATATACATTGGCCAAACTGGACAGTCCCTACGTAAAAGAATAAACGGACACAAATCAGATATCAGGAATGGCAATACACAAAAACCTGTAGGAGAACACTTAAATCTCCCTGGACACACAGTAGCAGATTTAAAAATTGCCATCTTGCAACAAAAAAACTTCAAGACCAGACTTCAAAGAGAAACTGCAGAGCTACAATTCATCTGCAAATTTGATACTATCATTTTAGGATTAAACAAAGACTGTGAATGGCTAGCTAACTACAAAAGCAGTTTCTCCTCTCTTGCTGTTCATACCTGCACATCAGCTGCTAGACATGGGTCTCATCCTCCCTGACTGAATTGACCTCATTATCTCTAGCTTTACTCTTGATTGGAACTCTTTTCTTATGCCTGTATATTTATACCTGCCTCTGGAATTTCCACTACATGCATCTGACAACGTGGGTCTTTGCCCATGAAAGCTTATGCTCCAATAAATCTGTTAGTCTATAAGGTGCCACAGGACTTCTCGTCATTCTTACTGTTTCAAAAAAGAATCTAATAATGTGGCTCAGAATGCCTTCAGAAGTACCTGAGGGAAAAGGAAAATAATTCATACAATCAAAGAATTGGAAGGGATCTCGAGGAGTCATCTAATGCAGCCCCCTGCACTCATGGCAGGACTATTTTTAATCTAGACCATCCCTGCCAGTTATTTGTCTAACCTGTTCTTATTTTGAAATAACTTATTTCAAAATAACCTGGTGGTGTAGACAAAGCCCCTGACAGTTAAGCTTTTCCTAATATCCAAATTAATCTCTTTTGCTGCAATTTAAGACCATTGCTTCTTGTCTGATCCTCAGAGATTAAGAAAATATTTTTTTCTCCCTCCTCATAACAATCTGTTATATATGCCTCGTGAAACGAGGTTTACTGGAGCGGTCAACAAAGGCTTCCCTTGTCAACCGCGCCGTGTCTAGACTGCTGCGCTGTGCCGGATCAGCTGATTGTCGGCATAGTGCAGCGGCCATTTTTATTTTAATGAAGCGGGGATTATTTAAATCCCCGCTTCATTGACTATGTCAAGTAAACTACTTTACATGGCTCCATCGACGGAGCCATGTAGTCTAGACACACCCTTAGATTGCATGCTACTATATGACAACAGCAACAACAAATAAATCATTTGACTTGCTAACATACTGGATATTAATCTTCTAGAACTGCCCTGTACATACAAAGTAAAATGACATTTGTTAATACTGGTCAAAAAGAGAAATGTGATGGCATGGACTAACTCAGCCAGACTCCTACAGGACTGTAGGGCTCAACCTTACTGACTGTGTCACTTGTTAAAAATATCCATATGCCTATTTGGAAAATGCTTGATGCAAAGGCCACAGAAGTCACTGGGAGGCTTTTCACTGACTTCAATAGACTCTGGATCAGGTCCAATAGGAACAAAGACATCAGCACATGGATTTCGTGGTGATTAGCTCTTGGCCACTAAACAGCACTACCTGACTAGTCTGACATCACGACGGTTTGGGGTTAATTCAAGACATAGGGCACAGCACCACAAAACATTTATAACATTTAATAAATAACCCTCTCTGAGCCAACCATGTCACTAAATATTATTCCCAATAGCAGGCACTGTGCTAGGCAAATTCCAAACACTCCAATCCCTGCTTCCAGGGGCTTACAATCTAAGGAGAAGGCAAAAGGACAGGGAACAACAGGCAATTTATATACACATCAGCTCCATTCACTGTAATCAGCATGTGGTTTTTTTAAAGGGAGTGGATAAAATAGGGGCTCACACAGGTTGTACCGTGCCTAGAGGGCCACCAAGAAGGAGGTGCAGATGTGACAGTCCGGCACACGGACTAGAAAGGAGATAGGTTTCAAAGGAGTCTGAAAGTCTTTGTCAGTGACCTTTATCTTACCGATAAGAGAGTCAGGGGTTTCAAGGCTTGGTTGACATTCCGGAGCAATGCCCATTTGCCCTGGTCCTTCTCATCAGCATCCACCGCGCTGGGACATTGCTGCATGTTTATGAGTTTTGCCTCTTTAGCATCCTAGTGAGGCTACTGCACTACGTGGACCTCTTCCTACACATACTCCACTAGCTGGCAAGGAATCTTCAAAGATACCAGGTGGTTTGCTTTATGCATCCTGTTACAGAGCAGTTCATTCCTGTGCGAGGTGGTCTGTCCTGAGTTACAGTGTGGTTCTTGGAGAAGATCTTCTCCTAACAGGAGAGTTTCCATAGAAGACCTTACGGAAAGCTTCAGTTTTTCAGGTGGTCCACCACGGGAATATGACGGAACTATCCCAGAGTACTTTGCATGGTGGGACTCTATACACTGAGCACACAACAGAGTGTTTCTTCATTTACAAGTCCTCCCAGCGTCTCCAGGAACGGGTAATCTTTGGTAGGAGATGTAAAGAAAACTATAACCAGCAATTCAGACTTGAGGCCTTCTGAAAATGTCACTGTAAGATTCAAGGCAAATCTCTATTTCATCGTGACTTCTTTCCCTTCCTTTCTCAGTGAAATAACTTGTCAGCAGCTTGATGTTTTTTCAGGTCCGGGACACTGAATACTCTTGGATACTTATTAATCCACAAATGTAGTCAACTCCATGTAACACATGGCTTTTAATTAACCTAATACCTTGCAATACCAAATTAACCAAAGCGCAGTGGGAACCCAAAACCAAAGGCCATCTGGATTTTCTTTAAACCGATCACCTACAGTAGTTCCATAGCAACTGGATTTTAAATAATTGAGTGGAAGGTGTTCTGAGATGCATTACTTATGTAGCTTATGGGATAAGTCAGGCTAAACTATAGATTGAAATTACCTGCAAGTGCGAAGAATGATAATGTAAAAATTACAATCTGTTTTGCTCTTCTAAGGCCCAATCCTGCAATCCTTGCCAATATGAGTCATCCAGAGCAGTATTCTCTTAGGCTGTGTCTACACTGGCATCCCTTCCGGAAAAGGGATGCTAATGTAGCACTTTGGAATAGGCAAATCCGCGGGGGATTTAAATATCCCCCTCGGTATTTGCATTAACATGGCTGCCGCTTTTTTCTGGCTTGGAGATAAGCCGGAGAAAAGCGCCAGTCTAGACGTGATTCTCCGGAAAATAAAGCCTTTTCCGGAGGATCTCTTATTCCTACTTGAAAGTAGGAATAAGAGATCCTCCGGAAAAGGCTTTATTTTCCGGAGAATCACGTCAAGACTGGAGCTTTTCTGTGGCTTATCTCCAAGCCGGAAAAAAGCGGCAGCCATGTTAATGGCTTGAAAGTAGGAATAAGAGATCCTCCGGAAAAGGCTTTATTTTCCGGAGAATAACATCTAGACTGGCGCTTTTCTCCGGCTTATCCCCAAGCCGGAAAAAAGTGGCAGCCATGTTAATGCAAATACCGCGGGGGATATTTAAATCCCCCGCGGATTTGCCTATTCCAAAGTGCTACATTAGCATCCCTTTTCCGGAAGGGATGCCAGTGTAGACACAGCCCCTAGGAATATTTGTATGAATAAAGCCTGGGCCCCACCTGTACCTCTCCTCTGAGGACCTCGACTCACAGCATACATAAGAAATAGGACAGTCTGGGATTAAGATTCCTAAGGACAAGACTCAGTGGGGCGGATTGCATTCCAGCATCTTCATCAGCTCCTGCTACACATCCTAAAACTCCTTTCTCCACCCCACTTCCAAGGGACCAGTTCAGGGTTCCACTCACCTGGCCAACCATTGCTTGCCCACGTCGAGCAACTTAAAGTCACTTTGCACCACTAAGGCTTGTCTAGACAATCTGTGCACAGCAAGCTGGAGTGTACAACTGCAGTGCACTAGCCTGTAACATATGGTGTCTACGTGGATCCTGCCGCTGGCAACTAAGGGGCTCACATGGACAATCAGGGCGTGGCGAACCTATTGCATTGTACATTTGCACCCCAGCTTGCTGTGCACTGTTTGTCTAAAGAAGCACTAAATGGCTCTAGCTCGGTGTAGGACAGGGGTGGGTAAAAGGGCCTCCACAGGCCAGGTCCGGCCTGCCAAGTACATGGATCCAGCCTGGAAGCCCTGCCGCTCCCCCGTCTCCAGGCCAATCAGGACCTCGACTCACTGAAAATAAAAAATTATTGCCCACCCCCGATGTAGGATCTGGTCCGCAGTCCCTGCCATAGAGCCCTCTAATTAGAATCTGATCAGACCGTGAGAGGACAGACCAGACCTGTAATACAGTGTACAAAGACCAAGCACAGGGACCAAACCCTATGTCCCTGCTCAGTAATTATCCTTTCTTAGACAAAGCATCCACTGACACCACAATTCCATCGACTTCCCATGGGTCCTGTCGGGCTGTGGAGATGTTTTTGGTGGAAGGGCTTATAGAAGAAGTCTGTTTGAAGGAGGCCTTTGCATGTTTCCCAGATGGCACACGGTGATCATGGGCAACAGAAATCCATGGGTATTCAAAATCCACATGCAGTTTTTAGATTTAAATTCCCCTGCTGGCAGATTACCAGCCATGACAACTGTAGTATCCCTGCACATAAGGCAGATGACAAATACCTTACACGAGTGTTTCTCAACCAGTGGTATGAGTTGAAGTACTTGAGAGAAGTCTGGGGGGTACATCAACACAACTGAAATTTGGAGAGAACTGAATTTTTGTTTTAGGTTTATAGTGCTTTATTATTTTTGTACTTTTTACACCCAAAAATGTCATTGCTTGCCCGGCTACAATTAAGATGTTTAAACAAATGTGTTGCAATGGTAGAAAAAAATTGTCTGAAAACTGGAGGTACTGGGGGTACTTATAATTTTTTTAAAGGGTGTACTTACGATTTTTTTAAAAGGGGTACTTTTTAAAAAAAGGTTGAGAAACACTGCCTTATACTAGCCCATCTAACCCCTGTCATTGGAGTAGATCAGTAAGAGTTATGACCATTAATAATTACCCCTCACACCACTCCTGTGAAGTAAGTACTCACAGACCTATTTTACAGAAGAGTAAACTGAGGCATACAGAAGTTATGTGATTTGTCCAACATCACACAGAGAGTCAGCAGCAAAGTCAGGAATAGACCCAAGGAGTCTTGAACCTCGTCCTTTTGGCCTAATCACTAAACCTTTCTGTCTCTCCCTTTGGATGGATGTGTAAAGGACATAGAAAAGTGCCCCTTTCCCACATCTTTCCCAGTCACCTTCTTATTTGGTCCACAGCAGTATATGGCAACACATTTAGTTCTTAGCTGGGAATGAGCCTTCGTAGCTTCCTTTTCTGATTTGTGCTGGGTTGCGGCTTCTCCCCTCAGTATAATCTCTGCACATAGTAACAGCACAATTTTTCAGCGTGACAAACCCAGGGAATAAGAGGATCCTTTGCCTCCTAGCTGAGAGACTGAGGAGCTGCTCCCCTTTCCTTCTAGGCATGTTTCCACACTGTGCTTCTGGGGGAAGAGGGTTAGCCTGCACTTCTCTGGAGACCATCACACATGTCTCAATCAGCCAGAGGCACATGTATCTGAGGCTATGTCTAGACTGCAGGCTTCTTTTGGAAGACGTTTTTCCGGAAGAGATCTTCCGAAAAAACTTCTTCCAAAAGAGAGCGTTCACACTGCCAAAACGCATCAAAAAAGCAATCTGATTTTTCAAAAGCTAGCGTCCACACTGAATGGACGCTCTCTCACATTTAACCTGTAATGGCTATGGACGGACTGGCCACCAGGGCACCTGTGCTTTTTCCGCTTTCTTCTTCTTGCGAAAAACTCCCTCTTCCCCATCCACACACACACCTTTTTCCAAAAGAGCTCTTTCAGAAAAAGGTTTCTTCCTCGTTAAAAGAGGGTTACCAATGCCGGAAAACCCCCTCTGTTCTATTGATTTATTTTTGAAAGAATGCGATTGCAGTATGGACGTAATTGACATTTTTCGGAAAAACAGATGTTTTTCCAGAAAAACTCTGTTGTGTAGACATACCCAGAGTTACAGGACACACTGGTTTCCCTTAGCAGGAGTCTGAGTGCACGGCCTCTGCAGCAATCCCATCCAACTGAGCCTGGAAATGAAGCCCCTGGCCTCTAGCATCAAGGGATAGAGCAGCATCCTGTCACCAGGCTGACCCAGGCTTCTTTCCCTAAGGAATGTTGGGCTACATGTAGAGTGGATAATAAAGGAATCCACCTAGGGGAATGAGGAAACAAAGGGATTGGAGTCAGCAGCATCACCACCCGTTTTAGATTACAGCTCACTGTGGTAATACTACACCCGCTGCCACAGAAATAGATGTGTGAGCTGGAGGGCCATTGAACACTGCAGATATTATTTATCACTAGCAGATGTACCCAGCATGGCTCGGGCCCTTAACTGAAGTAATAGGTTGTGGGTTTTTTTGGGAATAAAAAGCAAAATGTACATGCTTTATTTAAATAATAGGGCTCAGTGCAGGCAGTGGGGGGTGCAGGAGTCAGGGCAGGGGTTAGGGGCTCAGGACAGGGAGGTGGGGTGGAGGAGTCAGAGCACTTGGGGCGTTGGGAGGTGTATGGAGAGTTTAGGGCAGGGGTTGGGGGGTGGAGTCACGGCAGGGAGTGGAGGGGAGCTTAGGGCAGAGAATGCATTGAGTCAGGGCAGAGGGTGCAGGTGGGGAACTCAGGGCAGGGAGTTGGGTGTGGCAGGACTCAGGGTAGGAGATAGGGTGCAGGAATCAGAGAAGAAGCTTGGGGAGGGGGCTCAGGGCAGGGTATAGCGGTGTAGGAGTGAGGGCAAGGGGCTGGGAGAATTGGGGGGCTCAGGGCAGGGATGGAGGGTGTTGGAGTGAAGGCAGTGGGTTGGGAGCTCTGGGCACAAGATTCAGTGGGGGGGGATTCAGGCGAGGGGCTGGGGTGCAGAAGTCAGGGCAGGGTTTTGGTGGGGGGACTGGAATCAGGGCAGGGTCAGGGGACTTAGCACAGGGGTGGGGTGCTGGAGTGAGGGCAAGAGGCTGGGAGGGATGGGGGCTCATGGCAAGAGGTGTAGGGTGCTGGAGTGAGGGCAGGGGTGGAGGACTGAGGGCACAGGGTTTGTGGGGGGGGACTGAGGGCAGGGGATAGGACGTGCAGGATTCAGGGCAGAGGGCTCAGGATATGGGGCTGGAAAGCGGTGGGGGAGCTTACTGGGACTGCCCGTGGTGGGGAGGGTAGCATTGCTTTAGTGGTGGCTCTTCCCAGGGGCTGGAGCTGTGGTCGGGTTTGGGTTGTGGAGATTTTTTTTAAATGTCTCTGCTGCTCTGTGTCTGTGGCTGTGTCCAGACTCCATGCCTCCGTCGACGGAGGCATGTAGATTAGCCAGATCGGAAGAGGGAAATGAAGCCGCGATTAAAATAATCGCGGCTTCATTTAAATTTAAATGGCTGCCCCGATCTGCCGATCAGCTGTTTGTCGGCAGATCGGGAGAGTCTGGACGCGATGCCCCGACAAAGAAGCCTTTCTTCATCGACACAGGTAAGCCTCGTGAAACCAGGCTTACCTGTGTCGATGAAGAAAGGCTTCTTTGTCGGGGCATCGCGTCCAGACTCTCCCGATCTGCCGACAAACAGCTGATCGGCAGATCGGGGCAGCCATTTAAATTTAAATGAAGCCGCGATTATTTTAATCGCGGCTTCATTTCCCTCTTCCGATCTGGCTAATCTACATGCCTCCGTCGACGGAGGCATGGAGTCTGGACACAGCCTATGTTAGAGAAGGAAGACTGAAGAAATGCATCTTGCACTCCTAATGGAAGATGACAAGATCTGTAAACTTATCTAGCTTTCATGGAAGTTTGTTCCACAGCTGCAGCCCGGCTTTTGAGAAAGCTCTGTCCCCTGCACAGATGAGCTTTATCCCCATGGCAGAGTTCCTTTGACTCTGTAAGAAGTTAGTACAGACTGAACCTCTCTAATCCAGCACTCTCCGGTCCGGCAACATCTGTGGTCCGGCATGATTTTAGTTAGCCAGATGTCCTTTTATCATGGGTGTGGCCAAGTTTCCCTGAGGTTCCATAAGGTTTGTTTGCAGTCATCAGTCCTGTGCTGTTATGTAGCTCTAATTTACCCCTAAAGGTCTTCTAGGAGCCCAATAAGCGGTGGACATGCTGGTAATGCTGCTAGACAATATTAATCTTCCATGGTTCAGCAAATTCTCTGGTTTGGTCAGGTCTCAAGGGTGCCAGACTAGAGAGGTTCAACCTGTACACGTTTCCAGATCTCGGCTGTTTGAATAACCCAGTCATTAGTGTGCAGGCTGCTTGTCCTGAAAGAATAATAAAAATAACCTCATTTGAGAGGTGCATGAAATGAAGGGGATCTTGTTTGCTTTGATTCCTGAAAGATTAAATCTAAGTTGCTCTGCATGAGCTTCACATATATGGCCCTGTCTACTGGGTAGAACTGATCAAAATTTTAATCATAGTTTTTATTCAGTTGGAAATGCAGGTTTGTCAAACTCAAAAACATTTCACAGAGACAGTTCAATTTCATTTTTTTCACAAAAAACTGAAACATAAAAAAGTATATTCAAAACAAATTGTTTCATGTTATTTCAAATATATTCATCCCCTTCCCATAAAAAAATAAAACAAATTCTGAAAAAATGCAAACTATTTTGAATGGTCTGAAATTATTGTATTCAGATTTTTTGCAGAAATAAAATTAAATTTTTGATTAGTTGTAATTAGTTAATTTTTCTCAGAGGTGAATATTTAAAATATTTTTTACTTTAATTTTATTTAAATAATTTAATTTGATGTTTAACGTAATTCAATTTTAATATTTTGAATATTTTTCACGTTTTAGTTCTTGAGATTCATGATCCTGAAGATCCACTCTGCTTTAACTCATTTTTTTCAGAACACTAGTCATGATTTTTAAAGCCTAGTCTATGAAGTTTTTGAACCAGTATTACCATGTTGGTTACAGATGTGATTTTTTTTCTTTTACATTTATAGTTATACTGATATAACCATAAGTGGACACAGTTATACTGCTATAGAACATAGGAATGGCCATATTGGTCAGACCAAGGATCCATCTAGCCCAGTACCTTGTCTTCTAACTGTGGCTGGTGCCAGATTCTTCAAGGGGAATAAACAGAAAACAATTTATCAAGAGATCCATTCCCTGTTTTACAGTTCTAGCTTCTAGCAATCAAAGGTTAGTACATCCAGAGCACGGTGTTGTGTTCCTGACCATCTTAGCTAACAGCCAGTAATCAGCCTATCCTCCATAATTTATCTAATTCTTTTTTGAAGGTATAAAGATACTAGTATTAGCTATAAGCCCATTTACAATGGTATGACTATATCCCCACTACAGGGGGTTGTACCACTGTAACTATACTGGCATAGCACGAGCACTACACTGGTACAGTTAGAGCAGAACAACTTACAGGCTGTGTCTAGACTGGCATGATTTTGCACAAAAGCTACCGCTTTTGCGCAAAATCTTGCTGCCTGTCTACACTGGCTGCGAGTATTTGCGCAAGAACACTTATCCCGCTGAGGGATAAGCCCTGTTGCGCAAGTATTCTTTTCCATTAAAAGTATTTGCGCAAAATCTTGCCAGTCTAGACGCAACCACAGTGTATAGACAAAACCTAACATTTAAAGTACCGATTCCATTTTATGGAAAAACCTGAGGCCGTGTCCAGACTCAGGGGTTTTTTCGGGAAAAGTAGCCTTTTCCCGAAAAAACTTCCCCTGCGTCCAGACTCAAGCCGTGTTCTTTCGAAATTATTTCGAAAGAACGCGGCTTTTCTTTCGATGGCGGTAAACCTCGTTTCACGAGGAAGAACGCCTTCTTTCGAAAGTTCCTCTTTCGAAAGAAGGTGTTCTTCAATGTAAAGAGGCTGTCTTCGAAAGAGAGCATCCAGACTCGCTGGGTGCTCTCTTTCAAAAAAGCGGATTTCTCTTTCGAAAGATCCGCCTGCAGTCTAGACGCGATCTTTTGAAAGAGGCTCTTTCGAAAGATGCTTTCGAAAGAGCCTCTTTCGAAAGAAGCCTGCAGTCTAGACATAGCCTGAATGAGAAGAAGTTAAGCCTGCCCTTTGGTAACACAATTGTTATCTGCATGCCAAGTAAATACAAACAGCACTGTCTTCTCTATCATACTCTCATTAATCACACACTGATGCATTGTTGTGGTTAATGCAGAGGATGGGAGGAGGAAAACCTCACAGATTAGTAAAAGATCAGATTATAGTTCAGTAACTAACATGTCCATGAGGGTGGTGATGTCACTGCTTCATAGAAATGAAGCTACACAGCCAAGGGCTTTAAAAATTATTAGAAGGACTTAAAATCACAATGCTGCCAACATTTGTGATATTATTCTACGTCACAAAATATGTGATGTGTGTTTTTTAAGGTACCAGTTATGGGAACTGAAGCGGTTACATGAGAGTATGAGCTTTTTATTTTTATTTTTTAAAGATAAGTTTCTAGACTTCACGGTTGTGGTCCAAAGCTTGAACAAATGAAGTGTGTTCAACCCTTAGGACTTAGAAACCAGAAGCCAAATGGAACAGAAAATGTATTTTTTTCAAATATGATTTTAAACCCAATCTCAAGATTTCGGGGGGTTTACCTCATGATTTTTTAACTGTTAGGACTGGTAATACATATTAATTGATGAGGACCGTGAGAAAAAAATCCAAACGGTCTTCAAAATAAACAAAAGATGTAAAGAGAAGTGCTCCTGATTGAGAGTTCTTAGCCAGTTGCCTGAGCTCTGCTAAGAAAGCCCCCTTTCTCATCATGCTTGAAGAATTTCCCCCAATTGATTTGCTATTTGCCCCCTGGAGGCAGGAGATGGAAAGCAGCCAGTCTGCTCTATGGTCTATGCTGCAGTAGAAATACCAGCAGTGCCCTCTATTGTATATATTTAAAATTACAGAACACAATAGTAAGCCCAAGATGTTGTTTCTTGGAGATTTCTCAATGGACTTTAATTCAACTCTCAAACTAGTGATGCCTAAGGAAAGTGAGGAAAAGATAAGCAGGAATGTAATCCCAAATATTCACACTATGGTAATCTGACAGAAAGGCTTTGACAGAATACAGGGAATTCAGAAAAGAGCAAGGAGGCAAGCAGGAGGGATTTACGAGGAAAGATTACAAGAATTAAATAGGTAGGCTAGTTAGCTAATGGCCACAGGTGATAGAGAGCACATACAAGGGAATGAAATCGATTAGGGAGGTTCAAGAGGGTACAGAGAGGAGTAATTACTGTTATTTGTATTGCAGTAGCACTTAGAAATCCCAGCCAAGATGGATACTGCCATGGATAGGGCATATACACACACACAAAGGAAAAACCATCCCTTCCTCAAACACCTTTCAAATCAAGGCTGATTTTCAAATACCTAGTGGGTCTGGGTGCAGCAACCTTCAGCAATTGCTAAAAAAAAGTATGAAAATCAGGCTTTATAAGGAGTCTTAAACTGCATACCTAAAATCTGAGTCCCTCCCAGAAACACAAGCCATGTTTGAAAATCTTGGCCTAAATAGGAAAGACATTTGTTTTGGCTCGGACTCATTGCCACAGGACAAGAACTTGGTTGGAATGTGAAAAGGATTGGATATTCATCTGAATATCATCCAGAGTTACACGAGGTAGCAGAAAAACCTATAAGGGGGATAAGCCATTGTGGATTTGGGAGAGAAGCCAACTGTTAACTGGTTGGAGTTATGATGCTATTTCCCCCTGTGACGTTATCTAATTGAAATATTAGGCATCGGATTAAAATGTGTTACATGGCAGAAAGGGTTAACAAGCCCATAGGCTGAATGACCCAGGGCTGACCTTGGAGGACTTGTTGGGAAGATGTTAGATGAGAAGTGGGCTATTACATTAGGTTAGAATCGTTGACATGCAAAGTTTCATTCTTAGAGCTCTAGAATAGTAGGTGTTTTTATGATGTGACAAAGAATCCTTGTCTGTTACTATCGTTTGGGTTCAGGATCAGAAGGGAATATTAACATTTATGATGAACATTGATTGAAGCAGGATTATTAGTTATATGTCTTTTTGAAGGTTGTGGTAAACTGTATGTGAACTGTATGTTTAATGGATACATTACCTGTGCTAATTGCCATGGTGTCTGAGAGACAGAAGGTTAGGTCTGAAGCCTATTGCACTCTCCCAGGCCCAGGGGCTACTGCAAAGGTATAAAGGCCCTTTGGACAAGATCCTTTTTATCTCATGTCTCCTTGGGTGCTCTTGGGGAAAGCTCAGGCCATACGAAAACAGATTCCCATGATATCCTGGGTTCCCCTTTTTAATGGCCATTGACTTAGAGTCTCAGTTCTGCTTGGGGTTTCACACAGGGGAAACCTAAGCAAAAAGGTGAAGTCCTAGCTGTTGTCTGGAATCACTCGGGGTGTGGATTGCTTCTGTTTGCTCAGTGTGGCTATGTTTACACTATAGCCTTTTCCACAAAAACATATGCAAATGAGGCAAAGTGTGGAATATCGCTGCACCTCATTTGCATCATTAATAAGGCTCCATTTTCGCACAAGAGAGGGGTATTGTAGACATAGCCTGTGTGAGGAGGGAGCTGATGAGAGAAAGTATAGTGGAGAATCTGGGAGAAGAAAGTGTAAGCAGATACCAGGAGGAAGAACCACCAGTAAAGATGGTGCTGGGAAAGGCTGTGGGGAAGTGGCACAGGGTTTCGTAGCTGTCACATAGCTGTTACAAGAAACATTATAGAGAGCTGCTATTACAGGGTCCCAGGGCTGGAACCTGAAGTAGAGGACGGCCCCAGGTTTCCCCTCCCCCCACCACTAGCCCTCCATTTCAGCACTAGAAATAGTGTTTTTGGCACAAGTGTTTGTCCTACCCTGTACCACTGGGAGGGGCCACAAAGACTATAAAGTTTGGTTTCACATGCTGGCCAATGATGAGAGGAGTTCAACAAACCATAAGCCGGTGTCTAGGTTGAGGGCTGCTGTGAGCCCCTGAGGCAAGTCATCCGCCTGAAAGCACAGGACCCACTGAGATTAAGGAGGAGCTTTGCCAAAATACTCAATACAAATACATCTCAGTCTGCTTCCATAAAGAAGTTGCTGATAGTTCTCAGCACATAATATAACAGCAGCATGTAAACATGGCTAATTGCTTCCTATACTTCTCACTGGACACAAGCATTGTCCAACTGTAGGTGTCTAGTTCAATACAACAAGCTGTTTGCCTTGCACAGACTCTAACAAACAGATTTATGGGTTTGCCATGCAGTAAAACACCATTACAGAGTGATTTGCAGATCATAATATTGCAGCATGTGACCTTCAGCGCTGTTAGCCAGCAATGGGGCTGGCAATTAAGTGAACTGGCCCGTCCTCAGAGAAGCACATAAATCGTTCACATTCCATTCACGCTAGCGGCACAAAAGCTCCTGAGCAGAGATATGGAAAATGCTGGCTGGATTCCGTCCTTGCTGCTGTCAATGGGAGTCTTGCCTTTGACTACTTCAGTGGAGCAGCATTCTGCTCTCCCCCTTTTTGCACACAAAAAGCAAGCATTCTTTTCCCCAAGGCCCAGCCCAAGTGACTGTGGGGGAACGGAGGCAAGAATCACCCTCATCTCCTCCCCCCGCCCCACAAGCTGAAGAACAGGAGTGGAGCACGACTCCATCGGAACACCGGTAGTAATCTCCACAGACATACCATAGAAGAAATAGCAGCTTTGCATAGGAATGGATTTCTCACCCCATCTTACCCAGAAACCTCCCACCTCAACAGCAGGAAGGGATCCCTTTGTGGACTTGTGCTCCACACCGGGAGTTATGAACTCAGGTCTTGAGCCAGGCCCCATTGAAGTCAATGGCTCCCAGAGTGCTGGCTTCTCAATTTTCTCTCTTTTTGAGCAGCAGTTGCCAGGGAAAAGGAGACTCATGTCAACAATTGAGGAAGAGGCAGGATATGCCTCAAACGTCTCATTCTCAGATTTGCTAAAAAACCTAACTTGTAAGTGGGCGTCCTATTGTAATGGCCCAGAACACTAACCCCATTGCAGCAGTTACTGTGGTTAGTAGGCCAGTAGTTTTGTAGAATAACTGAGTATTTTTTTTAAATGTATTTATATCTATTTCATTGTCTCGGTTCATGTACGGCATTCTTCACTATAATGGCTGTGTACCGGCTAACAATAACAGTCAACATACCAGACTCTCCCGCCCTTTGTCTGCCTACGTGAATAGCTTAAAAGTAGTGCTGGTTTTAAAAAAACCATTGATGGAACATTCAGAAAATGCTGCTTTGCCAAAATCAAAATGTTTTGCTGGAACATGTAGATTTCAAACAAATGGTTGATGGAAACATTAAAAAGGATTATTCAGTTTCAATTTTCTTTTTTTGTGTTATTGTTTCATTCAGACATGTTGTGTTCACTATTTAAATAAATATAAAATTTGTATTATAATGTCTTGACATTATCAATTTTTTTCAATAGGTCATTTTGATGTTTCTGAATCAAAATATTTTGAATTTCTGGTCCACACAATATTTTAAAATCTTGTACTGAGAACACACTTCTCAAAATATCAGAATTTCCCACAGGACAAATGCCGTTTTCTGATCACCTCCACTGAAAGGGTAGATATATTTTCCCATTTCTTTACCTGCACCACCAATTGTCTACAATTGCATGAAGAGTACATTGTGAGAAGGATAAAGTGAAGGGTTTCCTGGGAACTCTGCTGTGAAATCCTGGCTCTGCAGACAAAATTATGATGCTTATTCAATGTGGATGAAATTTTGTCAAGGCTAGGTCTTCAGCCTAGGTTCCCCCAAGGGTGCGTGCCTGCATGGGCACGCATAAAGAATTTTAATCCTGCCAACCTCTTCAGTGGAGCCGTGCAGCAGAACTCCCCTTCCTCGGACCTGGAAGGTAAGCTACTGGCGGTAGGCTTGGTGAGAGAGAGGGGGGGCAGGGCTGCATGGTGGCTGCTCAGCTGCTCCCGGGGTGGGGCTGCGTGGCGCCTGCCAGAGCTGGAGCCTGATTTTAGTGCAGCTGCTCCAGATGCAAGGGCCAGAGGATAACGCAGCCCAAGCCCTGGCCCAAGGAGCAGCCACCATGCAGCCCACACCAGGAGAACCCGGCTCCAGTCTTGGGGAAAGGCTGAAGCTGGGGTCAGGGCCACGTGGTAGCGGCTTGGCTATTCCCGGGGTGGGGCTGCATGGTGGGCGGCTGCCCCATGTGATAAAGCCAGTTGTCCTCCCCAGCTAGGCACTAGCAGGGAGCAGTTCAACTCAGCACCAACCAGGCAGGGGTGCACCTGTGTGAGCCTCTTCCCAGAGCATCTAGCACATGGACTGGCCTGTTCCTCAGAACCAGGTAGGTGCCAGGCTGGGCTAGGTGCCAGTGATGGCAGGCTGGGTGGGTACTAGGCTTGGCGCCAGGCAGGGGGTGCCAGGATGGATGAGTGCCAGGCATGGTGCTAGCCTGGGAGGGTGCTAGGCTCAATGCTAAGTTGGAAAGGTGCCAGGATGGGAGGGTGCAAGGCTGGGCGAGTGCTCAGGTGGGATTCAACCAGGGGCTGCCAGCTGGGGAGCTGCCAGGTTTGGAGGGTGCCAGGCTGGATGCAAGGTTGGGTGCTAGCTGTGCTAGATGGGGGTGCCATAAAGGGGTGAAAGACTGGGGGGTGCCAGGCTAGGATGGTGACAGGATGTATGCCAAGTTGGAAGAGTGCCAGGTTGGGTGCCAGGCAAAGGGGTCTGCAGGGTGGCTGGGTGGATTGATGGCAGGGAGAGTGCCAGACAGGGAGGGTGCTAGGCTGGATGGAAGTGAGACTGGGTGCCAAGCTGGGTGGTTTTCAGGGTGGGTGGATCAGGGCTGGAGCTGCAGCCAGGGCTGTGTGATGGCTGCCCTGCTGCTCCCAGGGCACCAAACGGCAACATATATATTTGTTAGTAACTGGTGGGTACCACGGTGGCACACATCTGAACAAGCCCACATGACCTCAATGCTGGCGCACAAGACAAAACTGACTCTGCTTGTAGGGATAACATATTAATGTATTGAAAATGATTCCTCCAAATGGAAGTGACTCCCCATAATTTGTTCCCCACAACTTAGTGTTTAGATTTATTATTAATTCTTCTTCTTATTATTATTATTATTTGTTAAGATTGTTAAATGTTTAGATTTATTATTATTATTGTCCCTTTAGAATATAATGTATTAGGTAATGTAACTTAGAACTGTTAAAAATATAATCCTATGTAACCAGAAACAGCCCCCCCCCCCCCCCCCCCTGTGCTCCAGGGCATGCTCAAGCTTGTGCAAGGGGCTGCTTGAAATTGACATTGCAGAGATACATTGTAACAATGCATTGTCAAGCCACTAACTCTGCTATGGGAGCCAAGCCCTGTAATTGACTAAGGCCATTGTTACTTAATTGAGGCCTGTTCTCTTTAAAACATTGTAACTTTATTCAGCACTCAGAGAATGTTTTAAGCAATACCACCCAGAAACTTTCTGTAACTACAACTCTGATATATGTAAAGTTATTATTACCAGAAACTTTTTGTAACTACAACTCTGATATATGTAAAGTTATTATTATACAAAAACATTGTATGGGAAACATTAAGGAATGTATGTAAGAGAGAGAGAGTGCTTGGATGATGAGTGAATGGTTCTAAGAGGTGCCAGCCTGAGAATACAGCAACAAAGGGCTGAAGAAGGCGTCAGGTGCCAGTGCAACCAAAAGGTGTCAAGTGGAGAAACTGGAGGTCCACCCGATGAGATCACTGATGAGCACCTGGCAGCCACCCTGGAGACATCAGCATGATACAGCAATTTCCATAGACTGGCATAGGAAGAAATTCCTATAAGAACTGGACTAAAAAACAATGGAATCAGAGTCCAAGGTTCTGCTGCCAGCCCACCAGGAGCTTCAGATGCGCATCTGATCAGGACTTCGCTCCCCACTACCATCACTTGTGTACAGAATACCTGGCCAGTATTCTGTCACAAGCAACTTCCAGGCTGGTAACTATACACAGAACTTGAATGAATGGATGTATGAATGAATGGTTTATATATATATATATAAGTGTATAAGGGTTAAGTAGTGTTAGGAATAAGTAGTTAAACAACGTTGTTTGCTTCTATCTTTTCTTTATTTTTTATTATTATCTTTACAATAAATGTGGCTTTTTGCCTTATCCCCCTCATAAGATCCTGCTTGCTTTTATTTGGTACAACATGCTCACGGATGGGAAATCTTAGCGGGAACACTGTCTTCAGCATGTGCAAATTGCTGTGTCTGCCTTGAAATTGATGCCGATTATACAGGCTGAGGCTCTAGCTCCAAATATTTTGCAAAATTCATGACAATGCCAGATTTTTTAAGTGATTCCACACTGAATATTTGCAGAGTGCCATGTGTGGAGTTCTGGACCTATTGCAGGCTAAGCAGCTTGTGTGTATGACTTTAGTTTAGGGATGTAGAAGCTTAACTAGTTACCAGGTAAGCATTAGCCTTATTGGCATGCTTACCCAGCGGTCTGTTAATCAGAGGGGTGGGCAGGGTAGCTGGAGCAAACCCCACCCCTGACACAGAACAGCAGGACCCAGAGCAGCTCCCCACCCATGGCATGGCACGGCACGGCGGGACCCCAGCCAGCTATTGCAGACCCTGCCCATGGCACTGCATGGCAGGACCCAGGCCAACCAGAGCAGATCCTGCCTGCGGCACAGCACTGTGGGACCCTGGCCAACTGGAGCAGCATCCCACCTGTGGTGCAGAATGGTGGGACCCCAGCTGGAGCAGTCTCCTGCCTGCAGAGGTCCTGGCTGGAGGGACCCACCGCCTGCAGTGGGCTGGCCAGACCCCAGCCACTGTGCACCAGTCCTTCACAGTTAACCGAGTAAAGATGACAATTTTATCATTAAACTGGTTAACTAGTTACACCCCTACTCTAGTTTTAGTTGCTGCTGAGAGTACTACAGGGCATCCCCGCTATAAGTCACCCCAGTATACATCTGTTCCACACTAAAATCATTGACGCTTGTAGGAACTGATACATTATAATTCCTCCCATTCCCTGCTCTTAAGTCACACAAAAAAACACAAAACAAAACAATTTGCACAAATGGAAGTCAGCCGCGGGAAAAAGATTCCCCACTTTAAGTTGTTTCACTATACGTCCAAGTTTTTTGGAACGTGTCTTGGACTTCTAGTGAGGACGACCTGTATTCAATGGATAGCGATTTAAGGAAAGAGCACTCAAAACCCAACAAAAAACAGCTTCCAGACTTTTTTCTATTTTTCATAATGAAGTGAACAAAGACAGAAGTACTCAGCCCCTGGCATGACTCATTATATAAAAAAAAAGACATTTTAGTCTTTGGGATAGTCTATATCACGGGAACAGAAATAAAGACACCGGATTTGCTGTTGCCTTATACCTATGCCATTTATGCTGATGTGATGTGGGTGTAAAACATTATCACATCAGGATAGCAGTATTTCATGTTCCCAACACACAGTCTGAGTGAGTGCACACTGTGCAAAGCAAAGGACAATTAGTACCTTGCATTATTCCCCTGCTCTGGCACAACTGAGTTGGTTCACCATGGGCAAGTCATTTAATCACCTTACAATGTACGTCAATGCCCTTCGACTTGTAAGTTTGGGATACCAATGCTTCCCTACCCCAGGAAGTACAGAAGTGCTAAATAGTGGGTGCAATTAGTATAAAGGGAAATAAACCTTAATATTGATAACCTCATTAACACGGGTCCTACAATGGACAGGTACTTCTGCTGTTATTTCCACTCCAATTCATCTGACGAAGTGGGTTTTACCCATGAAAGCTCATGATTCTCTATATTTTTGTTAGTCTCTAAGGGTATGTCTACACTACAAAGTTAATTCAAACTAACAGCCGTTAGTTAGAATTAACTTTAATAGGCGCTACACAGGCAAACCGCTAGTTCGAACTTAATTCGAACTAGCGGAGTGCTTAATTCAAACTAGGTAAACCTCATTCTACGAGGACTAACGCCTAGTTCGAATTAAGTAGTTCGAATTAAGGGCTGTGTAGCCACTTAATTCAAACTAGTGGGAGGCTAGCCCTCCCCAGCTTGTCTGCCCCCCTCCCGGCCCTGGAGCCCTTAAAGGGGCATGGGCTGGCTACGGTGCCCGTGCCAGGTGCAAGCCTGACAGCACCCAGCCAGCAGACCCTGCACCTGGCACGGCACGAGCCAGCCACCTGCTGCCACCCAGCCCTCCGCCTCTTCCCGGGACCAGGCTGGCGGCTCCCAAGAGCCTGCCCGGGGCCACAAGAGGCGGGCGCCCGCCTGGTCTAGTGCGGACATCGTGGACCTCATCCACGACCTCCGCACTAGGCACAGGAAAGTGGCCGTCTAGGGCAGGATAGCTGCCAGCCTGGCCACCCAGAAGCAGGTTTGCATGAAAATCAAGGTGGTCCAGTGAGACCCCCAACCCTGAGCCCTGAGCTTAGAACATAAAAACATAAGAACGGCCGTACTGGGTCAGACCAAAGGTCCATCTAGCCCAGTAGCCTGTCTGCCGACAGCGGCCAACACCAGGTACGCCGGAGGAGATGGACCAAAGACAATGACCAAGCCATTTGTCTCGTGCCATCCATCTCCAGCCTTCCACAAACAGAGGCCAGGGACACCATTTCTACCCCCTGGCTAATAGCACTCCATGGACCCAACCTCCATGACTTTACCTAACTTCTCTTTAAACTCTGTTATAGTTCTAGCCTTCACAGCCTCCTGCAGCAAAGAGTTCCACAGATTGACTATTTGCTTTGTAAAGAAGAACTTTCTGTTATTAGTTTGAAGCCTGCCACCCATTCATTTCATTTGGTGTCCTCTAGTCCTTCTATTATGGGAAGTAATGAAGAACTTTTCTTTATGCACCCTCTCCACACCACTCATGATTTTATAGACCTCTATCATATCCCCCCTCAGTCTCCTCTTTTCTAAGCTCAAAAATCCCAGTCTCTTTAGCCTCTCTTCATATGGGACCTGTTCCAAACCCCTGATCATTTTAGTTGCCCTTTTCTGAACCTTTTCCAAGGCCAAAACATCTTTTCTGGGGTAAGGAGACCACATCTGTACACAGTACTGAAGATATGGCACACCATAGTTTGATACTTCCCCTCCTCCTTCTTCCCCTGGCTTCCCCCTTCCAGCTCCCTCCTCCCAGGTTTCCCCTTCCCCTCTCCCACCCTCTCTCTTCCCCTCTCCCACCTCCTTTTTCCAGTCTCCCCAGAGGTTAATCCCCCCCCAGTTTTGTTAAATAAAGAGAGTTTCTATTTTTGAACACATGTGTCCTTTATTTTGTACATCAGAAATGGGGGCTAGCGAGGGGTAAGTGGAAGGAGGTGAGGGAGGAATGGGGTACGAGCCCCCGATGGGAAGGACTGGGGTGGCTCTGTGGGCTCTTTGGGGTGGAAGCTCTCCTGCAACCCCCTGATTGGGTTTGTGAAGAACAAGTCATGCCAAACTAATCTGATAGCTTTCTTTGATAGGATAACGAGCCTTGTGGATAAGGGAGAAGCGGTGGATGTCATATACCTAGACTTTAGTAAGGCATTTGATACGGTCTTGCATGATATTGATAAACTAGGCAAATATAACTTAGATAGGGCCACGATAAGGTGGGTGCATTATTGGCTGAATAACCGTAGTCAGAGAGTTGTTGTTAACGGTTCTAAATCCTGCTGGAAAGGGATAACAAGTGGAGTTCCTCAAGGGTCTGTTTTGGGACCCGTACTGTTCAATATCTTCATCAATGATGTAGATATTGGGATAGAGAGTACGCTTATTAAGTTTGCAGATGATACCAAACTGGGTGGGGTTGCAACTTCTTTGGAGGATAGGGACATAATTCAAAATGACCTTAGCAAGTTAGAGAAATGGTCAGAGGTAAACAGGATGAAGTTTAATAAAGAGAAATGCAAAGTGCTCCACTTAGGAAGGAACAATCAGTTCCATACATACAAGATGGGAAGCGACTGTCTAGGAAGGAGCATGGCGGAAAGGGATCTAGGGGTCATAGTGGACCAGAAGTTGAATATGAGTCAACAGTGTGATGCTGTTGCAAAAAAAGCAAATATGATTTTAGGTTGTATCAACAGGTGTGTTGTAAGCAAAACTCGTGAAGTCATTCTGCCGCTCTACTCTGCACTAGTTAGGCCTCAGCTGGAGTACTGTGTCCAGTTCTGGGCGCCACATTTCAAGAAAGATGTGGAGAAATTGGAAAGGGTACAGAGAAGAGCGACAAGAATGATTAAAGGTTTAGAGAACATGACCTATGAAGCCAGGCTTCATGAACTGGGCTTGTTTAGTTTGGAAAAAAGAAGATTAAGGGGGGACATGATAGCGGTTTTCAAATATCTAAAAGGGTGTCACAAGGAGGAAGGAGAAAATTTGTTCCTCTTGGTTTCTGAGGACAGGACAAGGAGTAATGGGCTTAAAGTGCAGCAGGGGAGGTTTAGATTGGACATTAGGAAAAAATTCCTAACTGTCAGGGTGGTCAAATATTGGAATAAATTGCCAAGGGAGGTGGTGGAATCTCCCTCTCTGGAGATATTTAAGAACAGGTTAGATAGACATCTGTCAGGGATGGTGTAGACGGAGCTTGGTCCTGCCTTGAGGGCGGGGGGCTGGACTCGATGACCTCTCGAGGTCCCTTCCAGTCCTATTATTCTATGATTCTATGAACCCCCCCCCTGCCCCCGGATGGCAGCCTGCGGCAAATGCAGCCAGGCTGATGGCCGAGTGCTGTGATGTGCCTAGTGTGGGCATTAAGGGCACGCCAAGCCAGGACTGCTTTGCTGTTCCTCATCGAGTTAGACAAGCGAGCGGGGAACCCTGAGAACTGTCTGTCTGAGAAGGGGGCCAGGTCCCTTTAAGCACAGCCCTCAGTTAGCCTGAGACAGCAGCTCCATGCTCTAAGTCCTAATCTGGTGCCCTGCCAGCAGTGCTTCCGGCCATCCTTAACCCCGGTTCAGGGTCCACTCAATGTGGACATGCTAGTTCGAATTAGCAAAATGCTAATTCGAACTAGTTTTTAGGTCTAGATGCACTAGTTCGAATTAGCTTAGTTCAAATTAACTAATTCGAATTAAGTTAGTTCGTATTAGTGCTGTAGTGTAGACATATCCTAAGACAGGCCTTGGCAGAAAGCCCTCTGCATGCCAGATCTGGCCCACCAAGCAACCAGACTGGGCCTGTGGATGCAGCAGGGAGCCTCAGGCAGACTCCCCTGCTTGCCCTGTCCCGCATGCTGCTCAGAAAAGCAGCTGTGGGGCCGTTTGTATTTCACAAACTGTGAGCGGAGGGAAGGGGGTGGGGGGGAAGAGTGGTGCTTCACAGCTGCTTCTGCCCCCAGCACAATCCCATTGGCCAGTTTCAAAAAGAGGTAGCGCGGGAAGCACCCACTCCCCCGCTGCAGCCTGTGCAGGGGTGAGGAGGGCTCCTGAGAAACTTGGTGGGCTGCTGGCCAGGAGTCTCATAGGTAAGTCTCACAGCCAGAGCCTGCCTCTGGCACCCCAGCCCCTCCCTCCCCACAGCCCTCTACCCCCCCTTCTTATCCCGCTACTCCACATAAGCCAAACCCTCTGCCCCACTCCTGAGCCCATGCCCCCTCCCAGACTCTGTCCCCCAATCCCCTGTCCCTGCCAGATCACTATCCCCTCCTGGCCTAAGTTACAACCCAAATCCCTGCATCCCAATCCCGTGCTCCTACACCCAAACTCCCTCCCAGACCTCACAGGCCCTCCTGCACGCTAATCCCTTACCCCAAGTTTCCTTCTGCACCCAGCCTCCATCCAAAACCCTGCACCTCCTCCATTAATATCATGACCCTTGACCACTTTCCAAAATCTTGGACTGGCCCCACATCAAAAATTAGTGCCCACCTCTGCTTTAAACCCTGGTCTACATTAGGGAGTTATTTCAAAATAATCCCCCTCATTTCCAAATAATAAATGGTGTGTCCATACTATCAAGCCCGTTCTTTTAAAACAACAGGCTGGTTATTTTGAAATCTGTACTCCTGCTTTCTTCAGGGAATAACACTTATTTTGATTTTGTTATTTCAGGAGTTATTATTTTGAATGTAGTTATTTCAAAATAATTTCCTAGTGTAGACATGTTCCAAGGTGCTACAGGACTACTCCTTGTTTTTAAAGTTACAGACTAACAGGGTTACTCCTCTGAGACTTCCTAATATTGCCAGATATAGTGAGCAGAGCTCTAAGTAGTAGGGGATCATGAGGAAACAGGAGAAGGACTACAGCTCTTCTTTCACCAAACCCCTCTTTCCGCAAGGAGGTTCTTAACAGGAGAACATTCATCTGGCTCCATGACACCTGATGTTGCACTATAGTTCTGTGAGTTTCAAAATTCAACACAGGCTTTCCTATTACTCCACCATTCTGTAAATAGATGTCAGCTTACAGAGTACTGTCAGGCAGTGCCTGACAACACAAAGGCTGTGTCTAGACTACATGCCTCTGTCGGCAGAGGCATGTAGATTAGGGTTGTAGGCAAAGGTAAATGAAGCCGCGATTTAAATGAACGCGGCTTCATTTACATTTACATGGCTGCTGCGCTGAGCTGACAAACAGCTGATCAGCTGTCTGTCGGCTCGCCGCTAGTCTGGACGTTCCCCCTGTCGACATCAAAGCCCTTTGTCGGCAGCCCCATTATTCCTCGTGGAATGAGGTTTACCGGGGCTGCCGACAAAGGGCTTTGATGTCGACAGGGGGAACGTCCAGACTAGCGGCGAGCCGACAAACAGCTGATCAGCTGTTTGTCGGCTCAGCGGGGCAGCCATGTAAATGTAAATGAAGCCGCGATCATTTAAATCGCGGCTTCATTTACCTTTGCTGAACAAACAAATCTACATGCCTCTGCCGACAGAGGCATGTAGTGCAGACGTACCCAAAGAGAAAGAAGAAAGGTGGTTCTCTGGTTAGGATGCTAGGCTGGCACTTGGAAGTCCTAATTCCCTGCTCTGCCAAAGACTTCCTGAGTGACCTTGGGCAAATCACTTACCCTCATTGTGCTTTAGGGTATATCTACTTTGCAAAAAAAAAAAAAAAAAGAATCCTGCAGCAGTGATTCTCAGAGCCTGGACCAACAAACTTGGGCTTGTGGGGCTCACACTATTATGTTAAATATAGCGGTGTAGCCATTCCTGCTTGGGCTGTAACTTGGGTTCTGAGACCTTCCCCTGCTGCTATTTTTAGTCCCTTAGTATGAGCTTGAAAGTAGGAATAAGAGATCCTCCGGAATAGGGCTTTATTCCGGAGGATCGCGCCAGTCTGGACGCTTTTCTCCGGCTTATCTCCAAGCCGGAAAAAAGCGGCGGCCATGAAAATGCAAATGCCGCGGGGGATATTTAAATTCCCCGCGCATTTGCCTCTTCCAAAGTCCTACATTTGCATCCCTATTCCGTAATAGGGGCCAATGTAGACGTAGCCATGCAGAGTTTCCCATCTGTGAAAAGAGGAGAATAGCAGTGCCTTACGCTGCAAGCAAGGTAAACACATTAAGGATGGTTCAGTGCTCAGATGCTACAGTGATGAGAGCCACAGAGGTACTTTAGATGGAAGAGATTTACACCCCTGTGTGTCTGGCTTCACAGATTTATTATTACATATATTAGAGTACTAGCGGATTTAGCCGGTGTTGCTTGGGTCCTCAGAGGAAATAATGTTTGTTTTTTTTCATTTAAATCATTGCTCTGGGGTGAGGGTGAGGATGAGGGGTTCAGTATATAGGCTGCCTCAGGGAGAAAGGACAACCCCAGCCCTTTCTCACTGCATCAGCTTGGAAAGTGCCTGCCCATGGCTGCTGCAGCTGCAATGGACACAGCCGAAGGAGGGGTGTATGTTCCCCAGCTGAAGGACAGATAGACAGACAGACAAACTCTCTCAAATATATTGTAGACAGCTGTCCCTTTCTCAACCCTTGTCCCCTGCTGCCACAGTGGGCTAATAGCTGTCACAGTCCCCCTCTCTGGCCCCTTGGTGCTCCCCTGTGGTCATTATACAGTATAACTGTCCCTGCTGGCAGACCTCTCTCTTTCCATTTTATGAGAAACAATCACATTCCAGGCACATCCCATTGTCCTGGCACCGCCAAACCTGTACTGTGCTTTAAGTTATAAAAGGAAACTGCATACCAAATTTGGTGGTCCTAGCTCTTGATGTTTAGGAGTTCTTGAATAAACAGATTCACAGACGGATAGACAGACACACAGACTCTCTCAAATATATAGGGGTATGTCTACACTACCCTCCTAGTTCGAACTAGGAGGGTAATGTAGGCATACCGCACTTGCAAATGAAGCCTGGGATTTGAATTTCCCGGGCTTCATTTGCATAAGCCGGGCGCCGACATTTTTAAATCCCGGCTCATTCGAACCCCGTGCCGCATGGCTACACGCGGCACGGACTAGGTAGTTCGGACTAGGCTTCCTAGTCCGAACTACCGTTACTCCTCATTCCACGAGCTTCATTTGCAAGTGCGGTATGCCTACATTACCCTCCTAGTTCGAACTAGGAGGGTAGTGTAGACATACCCTGGGAGATTAATTAATTGAGGATTCAGGCCCCAGCTAAGTGCTATACAGACACTAATTTAAAAGGCAGTCCTTTCCCAAAATATCTTGTAATCTAGCCTCTATCAAGAATAGACAATTCCAGGATACAGAGCGCATGAGCAGATGGAATCCTATATATTTCCTGTCTGATGATCTTCCAAGTTACAGGCAACCCTATATAAAGAGGCAGGAGATATTCAAACCTGGCCTGAAATTGCTCACCCTGTCTCATGCATCATAAAATTTATAATCCTCAGTCACAGTAAGAACAACTCCCCAGCACGCAGCTTCATTTTTGGCATGCAGCTACCCCAGGTTTTTAATTGTTCCATAAATTTGATGGAAAAGATTTCATGCTGGGTGTTGTTAAAATGTCACATGTCTCAAGCGCTACAGCTAATGAATGGCTCCCAGTGATTCACATTTCAATCTATATGCAAATGTGCCCTCTGCTTGGCTCATGCTGGACTTTTCATCACAGTATTACTGCTATCCAGGGAAGCCTCAGACTCGTAGATCACATCGGCACAAGACACAAATGGGAGAAGACTTAAATTATTCTGTATTTATGAGGAAGCAAATATAAGCAGCAGGCTTATGCTTTTGTTTTTATAATACCATGATCACATATCAATCCCGGGAAGGCTTACAATAATGCTTGCTTTATTTTTTCCTTCCTGCTATCAAAATATACACAGCAGCTGATCACTTAAAGATGCAAAGTCAAACACACATTATCCAGTATTATCCAAGAACCACATAATGCATGGCAGCTATGAGTGAAAATGATGACCTGCTGAGCATGTCTTGGAGAGGTTTATAAATGGACTGTGAAATTTCCATATAGAGCTTTCCTACTTTCAGCTCAGAGAGGGGAAATGGATAAAAACCAAGAGAAATGGACTAATGCTGCCTATGGAATAAACAGGGATGGGCCAGTGAGGCTGTGTTTAGATATGGCTCATGTGTAGTCTGGGGTTTGAGGTGAACCAGTGCAAAACCATAGGTTATAGGCTGAAACTACTGATCACTTTCTGTTCATGCCCATTTTCAGTTACCTGTCCCTCAACCAGCCTTCTGATGAAACCATCTGTTTCACCCATTATGTGAATGGATTGTGAATCTAATCTGTGGGCTCTCAGAGACACTGATCGTTTTCCTCTGATTAATCAGTGCAGCAGAGCCTTGGACCTTGATTGGGACCCCTGTGTGCTCTAGTAATACAAATATTTAGTCATAATAATAATAAATACTATGACTTGAGGGGATTGAAAGCTCACAAGATGTTGAAATTGACAATTTGACCTCAAATGCCAGAAACCTCACCTTAAAGGTGAAACTTCTACTACCGTGAATGGAAGAAATCTTGTGGGATCTGATGTACTTGTATGTTGTAACCATTTTAACAGAAAATCACACAGGAATTGCCGTTTTGTGCGATTTCAGTTAGATCTCAAACACCAGCAAAAAAAAAAAAAATCCAATAAGGTCTTCAGACATTTCAGAAGATTAGGATTAATGGGCACAAATCAGATATTCGAAATGGCAACACACAGAAACCTGTTGGGGAACATTTTAACATGCCTGGGCACTCACTAAGGGTATGTCTACACTACCCCGCTAGTTCGAACTAGTGGGGTAATGTAGGCATACTGCACTTGCAAATGAAGCCCGGGATTTGAATTTCCCAGGCTTCATTTGCATAAGCCGGGCGCCGCCATTTTTAAATCCCGGCTGGTTCGAACCCCGTGCCGCGCGGCTACACGCAGCACGAACTAGGTAGTTCGGACTAGGCTTCCTAGTTCAAACTACCGTTACTCCTCATTCCACGAGGAGTAACGGTAGTTCGAACTAGGAAGCCTAGTCCGAACTACCTAGTTCGTGCCGCGTGTAGCCGCGCGGCACGGGGTTCGAACCAGCTGGGACTTAAAAATGGTGGTGCCCAGCTTATGCAAATGAAGCCCGGGAAATTCAAATCCCGGGCTTCATTTGCAAGTGCGGTATGCCTACATTACCCCGCTAGTTCGAACTAGCGGGGTAGTGTAGACATACCCTCATGCATCTAAAAGTAACAATATTACAAGGCAATTTCAAAAACCAGCTGGAGAGAGAAGCTGCAGAACTTGATTTCATTTACAAGTTTGACACCTGCAATAGAGGTTTAAACAAAGACCTTAACTGGATGGCCCTCTACCCTAATGACATAAAGAGCCAAGCACCGGGTACTTAGAACCCACTCTATCAGCCTCATTTACCAGGGACACTGTAATTGACAATATGTTTTTCCTTCTCTTTCCCTCCCCATAACCTTTCTTTCTCTGCTATTTATTTGTCCCCTGAACCTCTTGCTCCATTCATCTGAAGAAGTGGGTGGTACCCATGAAAGCTCATGATATGATACCACCTACATTTTTTGTTAGTCTCTAAGTTGCTGCAAGACTGTTGTTTTTTGAAGTTTATCCAATAAGGTCTGTTTGGTTTTAGATGTGACCCAGACCCAAAGCCCCAGGGAGGAAACCCATCTCCAGAGATCCAAATCTAAACTGAGGGTATGTCTACACTACAGAGTTAGTTTGAAATATCTAATTTTGAAATAGTTATTTCAAAATAACGTGTCTACACACAAAATGCATTTTGAAATAGCTTTTTGCTATTTCGAAATAGCGCGTCCACACTGTTTGGATGCTGACTCGCATTTAAGGCCAGCCGGAACTCCGGCAGGGCATCAGGTCACAAGTTACCTTGTGGCCAGGGCGGCCAGCAGGGCACCTTGGGAAGGGCTGGAGGCCCCCTATTTCGAAATAAGCATCTACAAAGCGCTTATTCCAAAATAGCAATTTCAAAATTGGCACTATTACTCATGGAATGAGATTTACCAATTTCGAAATAAGCCCTCCGCTATTTCGAATTAGTTTCAAAATAGAAGTTGGCTTGTGTAGACGCTAGGAAAGTTATTACGAAAAAACTTTGCTGTGTAGACATACCCTCATTGAAATGCAAAAGGCCTGGGACAGAAGAATGTGTCACATTTCTCTGGACCAGAGATTGCATTGATTCAGTAAAAGAATGGCACCTGCTGAATTATACAACCTCTTCCAGAGGCACTTAGATGTTTCTTGAAGGTCTTTTAGGGAAGCATGGCTTCCTACCTTTTTGGTAACATCTGACAGGACTGCAGCACCAAAGAGCATGGGAGTAAATTACTTATAACAGGAAAGTAGTGATCAGCAGGTAAAAGGAGTTGTCCACTGACATCATTGTGTACTAGAGATAATACTGGAATCTGAAGTGTGAACAGTTTTTGCTAATAAGCAGAAAACTCCACATCAGCATCTGTTTCATTGACCCATTTTATGCCAAAAGCCAGCAATGAGAACAACAGTCACTAAGGGTACGTCTACACGGCAACATTATTTGAAAATCACTAGCATGATTTCAAAATAACTTAGTCTGCATCTACACAGCAGGCAGTTATTTTGAAATAATGTTGAAATACTATCAAGCCGGAGGACTTCTTACTACGGATGTTAAATATCAGTTAATTTCCATCGACTACTCAACTAGTCGACAGGCACTTCCGCATTCCTCCTTTGAAATGTACAAGAGCCCCTACAGGGGTTCTTGTACATTTCAAAGGAGGAATGCAGAACTCCATGTGCAGCCCAGAGCCAGTGGGGAAGTCCAGCTGATTCTGGACTCCAGACACTTTGAAATGCACAAGAACCCCGGGGGCTCTTGTGTATTTCAAAGCGGAATCACCCACGTGGAGCCCCGAGTCAGCTGGACTTCCTGCTGGCCCCGGGCAGCACAGGACATGCCAGCTTTGAAATGTACAAGAGTCCCCAGCAGGGGCTTTTGTGCATTTCAAAGTGGAAGTGCCCGCATGGAGCCTGGGATCAGCAGGGGACCCCGTTGACCCAGGGCTCCATGTGGTGCTGCTGCTTTGAAATGCTGCGCAGAGCTGGGGTCAGCTCGGGACTCCCCAGCTGATCCCAGATTCCGCGTGGCATTTCCAAGGAACCCAGGATCAGCTGGAGACTCCCCAGCTGACCCCGAGCTCTGTGCACTTTGAAATGCCCACGTGCGGAACCTGGGATCAGCTGGGGAGTCCCCAGCTGATCCCAGGTTCCGTGGAAATGCCACATGGAGCCCAGAGAAAGCTAGAAGTTCCCAGCTGACACCGAGCTCCAAGCAGCACTGCCACTTTGAAATGCCACGGCAGCGTTTCAAAGTGGCAGCGCCGCACAGAGCCCTTACCGGGCTTTGAAGTCCCCCCTCTTTCCCCTCCCTTTGCTGCCTCTGTCTGATAGAGGCAGCAAAGGG
Organism: Pelodiscus sinensis; assembly: GCF_049634645.1. Lineage (NCBI taxonomy): Eukaryota > Metazoa > Chordata > Testudines > Trionychidae > Pelodiscus > Pelodiscus sinensis. The sequence goes on from NC_134711.1 coordinate 317,621,746, forward strand.
GTGGGGGAGAGGGACTAGTCAACTAGTCCTTAACATCCTTACTTCTTACTCCAACTCCTGTAACCCTCATTGTACAAGGAGTAAGGGAAGTCGGAGGAAGAGTTCTCTATTTCGAAATAAGTGCTGTGTAGACTCTCCCAATTTCTAAATAAGCGATTTCAAAATAAGCTATGCAATAGATGCAGCTCAATGTGCGTCGCTTATTTCGAGTTAAGCCCTGCTGTGTAGTCACACCCTATAACAGACCCATGGCTTTGTTATGCATCTGTCGGGCTTGAAGTAGTTGGCTTGTCAAGGAAGGGATACAGTGTGGAGAATCTTAGTCATGTAGGTAGGGGCCTAATATAACATTTTCAGCTTTGCTCTTCACTGTGTACAAAGGGGGAAAGAGAGAGATTTAGGGCCTCATGTTGTCAGTGTGAGACAGGAGCACAGGACTCCCAATACACAGGGCTCTTGAAGAAAGACTAATAATTCCGGGGCTTAGCATTGTGCCAGGATTTACATCTATGTAAGAGAGAGCAGAATCTCTCCATCTAATCTTAAGTACCTATCACCCTGGTGACCAACAGCCATGCAACAATTAAAGATACAGCACTGCGTGTCCGGCTATTTTCTCACAGCCTCCCTTGGTGCTGGCCCGTATACTGGATTCCTTCTGTCTGGAGAGTTTGATTTTTTGCTTTCTTTTTTTGCTTCTACTTGGACTTCAATTCTTCCTAACTGCAAAGTAAGGCCAGCACTGGGAGAAGTCTTGAAGAAGAGGTTCTTCTCATAGAATCATAGAACCATAGAACCATAGAGCTGGAAGAGACCTCAGAAGGTCATCAAGTCCAGCCCCCTGCTCTAGGCAGGACCAATTCCAACTAGATCAACCCGGCCAGGGCTTTGTCAAGCCGAGACTTAAACACTAGGGATGGAGACTCCACTACTTCCCTAGGTAACCCATTCCAGTGCTTCACTACCCTCCTAGGGTGTGTCTAGACTACATGCCTCCTTCGACGGAGGCATGTAGATTAGCCAGATCGGAAGAGGGAAATGAAGCCGCGATTAAAATAATCGCGGCTTCATTTAAATTTAAATGGCTGCCCCGATCTGCCGATCAGCTGTTTGTCGGCAGATCGGGGGAGTCTGGACGCGATGCCCCGACAAAGAAGCCTTTCTTCATCGACACAGGTAAGCCTCGTGAAACCAGGTTTACCTGTGCCGATGAAGAAAGGCTTCTTTGTCGGCGCATCGCGTCCAGACTCCCCCGATCTGCCGACAAACAGCTGATCGGCAGATCGGGGCAGCCATTTAAATTTAAATGAAGCCGCGATTATTTTAATCGCGGCTTCATTTCCCTCTTCCGATCTGGCTAATCTACATGCCTCCGTCGAAGGAGGCATGTAGTCTAGACACACCCCTAGTGAAATAGTTCTTCCTAATATCCAACCTGGACCTCTCCCACCACAACTTGAGACCATTGCTCCTTGCTCTGCCATCTGTCACTACTGAGAACAGACTCTCTCCATCCTCTTTGGAACCTCCCTTTAAGAAGTTGAAGGCTGCTATCAAATCCCCCCTCACTCTTCACTTCTGCAGACTAAACAGATCCAACTCCCTCAGCCTCTCCTAATAAGTCATATGCTCCAGCCCCCTAATTATTTTGGTTGCCCTCTGCTGGACCCTCTCCAATGCATCCACATCCTTTTTGTAGTGGGGGGCCCACAACTGGACACAATACTCTAGATGTGGCCTCACCAGAGCTGAATAAAGGGGAATAATGACATCTCTGGATCTGCTGGCAATGCTCCTCTTAATGCAACCATTAGCCTTCTTGGCTACAAGGGCACACTGTTGACTCATATCCAGCTTCTCATCCACTGTAACCCCCGGGTCCTTTTCTGCAGAACTACTACTTAAGTGGTTGGTCCCCAGCTTGTAACTATGCTTGGGATTCTTCCGTCCCAAGTGCAGGACTCTACATTTGTCCTTGTTGAACCTCATCAGATTTCTTGTGGCCCAATCCTCCAATTTGTCTAAGTCTCTCTGGACCCTATCTCTGCCCTCAAGCGTATCTACCTCTCCCCCTAGCTTAGTGTCAGACCTTCTATTTAGCTCTGAACATGGTCAGGAAGCAAGGGTATCCGCCTCACTGACATCTAACAGGGTTGCAGAGCTTACATCAGGCCTGAATTTGGGCCCTGAGAAAAGAAAAACACTGCTCATGTACATCGTCTAGATGTTGTAGCCCGTGAGGGTGGGGGGGAGGGGTTAAAGATGTTTGTTTTGTTGGTCTAGCAGAAGAACAGGAGTTAAATGGTGCCTGGACACATATTCGTGGAGTGATACTCTATCATAGAATCCTAAGGCTGGAAGAGTCCTCAGGAGGTCATCGAGTCCAGCCCCCTGCCCAAAGCACCCTCCCCTTGGGTGCCCTTGCCTCCGCAGGGAGCCCTAAGAGCCACTGGGAACGCACTATGCAGCGCTCCAGCGGTGATTTAAAGGGCTCAGGCTCCAGGAGCTGCTGCTGCCACCCTAGGCCTCTTTAAATCACAGGGCCCTGGGGCAGTTGCCCTCTTTGCTTGCCCCCATGTCAGCGGGCCTGTGCAAGGCAATGCTCTGGGAATTAACCACTTTCCACTCCATGGGGGGGGGGGGGTGTTTTTGTTGTGTGTGCTCCCATCCCTTCGGTCTTATTTCCAGATCTAAAAATGTAGCTGCTTGAACTGAAATGGTAAACACTGAGGATGAGTCACTGATGTTCTGAGCAGCCAAACGAGCTCATTAAGTTACCAAGCCAAGAATCTGGACAGTCCTTGCTCCCTTCCCGTCCTCCCTCTCCCCCGCACACATACACTTTGTATACCAAAAAGGAGTTGCCAGGACCAATTTGCCAGTGACTAAAGATGATAAGTGAGGCTCCCAGCAGGCTCTACTGAAGAACAATATTTCCTCTTTTTTTTACCCCCTAATTTGCTGAGTGGAAGAGTGGAAGGCACAAAGAACTACATATGAGCCTGCTGCAGTTTCTCCTCATTGCTCAGAGCTACTTTTTCCTAACCAGAACTCGCTCTCAACAAGGATCAGTTCTTCCAGGAAAAATCCAAGACGGGGTTGCTTCTTACGTGTCAGATTTGCACCAGCCTAACCTCTTGATTCACACTAGCGTAAATCAGATAGCAGCAGGCCATTTGAATCAAAGGAGCTATATTGATTAACACCAGCTGTAGAGATGGCCCTCTGGGACTTTTTATGTATCAAAACTGTGAGGAGGGAATGTCATGCGTAAGTTATCTGCATTCGAGAAAGGGAAAAACACACACACACACAACTCTGGCTGTGTCCAGACTCAGGGGTTTTTTCGAAAAAAGTAGCCTTTTTTCGAAAAAACATCACCTGCGTCTAGACTGCAGCTGCGTTCTTTCGAAATTAAATTGAAAGAACGCGGCTTTTCTTTCGACGGCGGTAAACCTCATTTCACGAGGAAGAACGCCTTTTTTCGAAAGTGCTCTTTCGAAAAAAGGCGTTCTTGAATGCCAACAGGGCTTTTTAGAAAGAGAGCATCCAGACTCACTCGCTGCTTTCTTTCGAAAAAGCGGCTTGCTTTTTCGAAAGTACTGCTTGCAGTCTAGACGCTCTTTTTCGAAAGAGGCTTTTTCGAAAGATACTTTCGAAAAAGCCTCTTTTGAAAGAGGCTTGCAGTCTAGACATAGCCTCTGAAAAACAGAAATGTCCAAATGCTAAGGAACATCAAGAAAATCACTTGTATATTTCTAAAAATCTTTGATGGAACCTAACTTATTGTTGCGGGCCATAAGCAAACATCCGCAACCCGTTAACCTCTTCAGATCAGGATCATAAAATGGAAACTGTTAAGATGTAAGCCACAGGTCAGAAACTCAGCTGGTATAAACAGACATATTTCCCCTAAATTCAATGGAGATGAACCCACTGACACTATGGATACGTCTACACAGCAGTGTTATTTTGGAATAACTGAATACTCCAAAATAACATAGTCCACATCTATACTACAAGCAGTTATTTCGACATAATGTCAAAATAATGTCCAGCTGGAGGACTTCTTATTCTGACTCCTATAACCCTCATTTTATGAGAAAGGGAAGTTGGAGGAAGAGTGCTCTTTCTTAGACTTCCTGCTGTGTAGACAACGCCAAAAGCTGAAATAAGCTATTTTGACTTAAGCTACGCAATTGACATAGTTCAAGTTGCGCAACTTATTTCAGCTTTAGCCCTGCTGTGTAGACATGTCCTACGTGAGGATCTGGCCCATACATGTAACAATAAAGATGCCTGCTCATGTTATCACTTACCAATGCTCTTTCAGCTTATCACAGTGGAGAGGAATTCAACCATTTGTGGGGGCGGGAGAGGGGTGTACTCTTATAATAAAGAGGAAAAATCTAAAGAAGGCAATTATACACTGTCTGCTCCCGAAGTGGTGTGTTTAGCTTTCTAGAACTTCAGAGGCAATGTAAATAAAATGTTTTCCCACATTGTTTGTGGAAGTTTTCTTGGAAAAAAAATTAAAACAAAGAAATGTTAGATTTTTGAAAATAAAGTTTAAATAGTTTTAGATTTTCCATTGGAAAAAAATGGAAAATTTTTAGCAAAACAAAATTTTCAGGGAAAACTTGCTTAGAAAAAAAGTCATCTTATAAAAAATAATTACAGAAAATATTTAACCAGCTCTAATTTCTTTTCATAAGAAGCCAAATTCCTTATTCATTTCTTGTACCCACTCCTTGTGCATGAAGAGATTTGCCTGAAGAAGGAGTGAATAATAACTAAGGACTTAAAGGCTTTTGTTTTAAAAAAATCTTAATTTTTGATCTCTAGCTACTTTACAGTAATGCTTAAAATGAATGGGAGCTTTAGAACGGCTTACACCAGAGCAGCCAGTGGGACTGTTAAAAATTATTTAAACATTAGAGATTTTGTAAAAGGTTTGCCACAGGCTGGTGGTATTTGAATGATTAAATTATCACAGACTCATAGAATTGTAGAACTGGAAGGGATTTTGAGAGGTTATCTAGTCCATTACCCTTCACGCACAGCAGGATTAAGTATAAGACCATCCCTGAGAGGTGTTTTTCTGCTTTTGATTTCCGGTGGTGGAGATTCCACAACCTCCCTCTGCAATTTATTCCAATGCTTAACTACCTTGAAAGTTAGCAAGTTTCTCTCAATTTTGAACCTAAATTTTCCTTATTGCAATTTAAGGTCATTGCTAACTGGGGTTAACAAGGACAATTTTTCTCCCTCTTCCTTATAACAACCTTTTATAAGATATAACACTTTTCAAATAAAAAAGTGTTATATCTTCATCAGACTAAACCCAGTTTTTTCAATTTTCCATTATAGGTCATGTTTTCTGGACCTTCAATCACTTTTGTTGCTCTCCTCGGACTTTCTCCAATTTGTCCACATCTTTCCTGACATGTGGTGCCCAAAATGGGACTCAATACTCCAGTTGAGGCCTTAACATCATGGACTAGAGCTGAAGAATTACTTTCAGTGTCTTGCTTACAACACTCCTGCTAAAACAGTCCAGAATGATGTTTGCTTTATTTTTTCAGCTGTGTCGCACTTTGACTCATGTTTAGCTTGTGATCCACTATAACCCCTGGTCCCATTCTGCAGCACTCCTTCCTAGGCAATCGTTTGCCATTTTGTATGCGTGTTGCGGATTGTTCCTTCCTAAGTGGAAAACTTTGAATTTGAGCCACTGTAACCAGCAAGTCAGTAACAAAAGTTCAAGGTTTGTACCCCTGCACTCCATCATTAATTACCAATAATAATGGTGTTTTTTCTTCCATAAAAATATCCTCTCCATGTACCTAACCAAGGACCTGAGTCACTATGTCACTGCTCCGCTTTTATACCATTGGAACCCCACCTGAGCAGAGACAGATGCTGAAGATTCCCACCCAGGTTTCACATAAGACTCACTCCATCCTAGAACGAGACACTGTGCGGTTTTACTTAAGTGCATGTAGATTTGGGCTCAAACCAAAATTCTGGATCTGGGTAACCGGTGGATGAATCCTTTGTGTGGCTTCCTGATCCTCAGGCTGCTAGGAGCCTGGCCAGTTCAGAGAAACAACTTAGAGCATCCCTTGGGTTGCTTTAGTTTGGCCTCCATGAGGATTTTCTGACAGCTAGGGATTGCACAGATGCTCAAGTCATGCCAGCTACTCGTTAGCCATACTCTATAGAGTAAGAGTACCACTGCAGGAGAATACCCCAATCCTTTGTAAGGCCACTTTAAATCTACTTTGCACCACTGAAGAAGCACAGACAGACATAACAGGGTTGTAGATCTGACTCACTATGGATTACAGAGTAAACTCTGACACAGTATGGATACTTCTGTGCAGTGTATTTTTACCAATATAGGACCACAATAGCTTTCTGCGTGATAGATTGAAGCAGGGATATTCTGATCTGAAACATGCTGTTCTTTAACATCAGCATCCAGTGTTGTTTTAATTCCCACTGTCATTTTCCTTAGCCTCACTAATAAATCCAAGGCACGTTTGCAATGTTTTATGCTGATGAAAAGAGAAAGTGAGGCACAATCTGTTTATCTCATGGCCAATGCTCTTGGCAGCTCAGTGCAAAACTGCTGGATATATTTCTGCTCCTCTATTGATAATGGGTGTCCCTGAGAAGCCCATTTTAGAAATACCTAGTCAGAGCCACGCATAGGATGGTTCGGGATGGCTGTCCTAGACCCTACACTTTGGGGGGCCCCAACGCAGCTGCCTTAACTATCCTGGGATATTACGTAGGGGCCTGGTGCCAGGTGGCTGCAGCGGTCCCCTCCCACCCTCTGCAGCGGAGGGGGCCAGAGCTGGCAGCCTGCTCTTCTGTGCCCTGCCGCTCTTTCCCAACCTGCTGCTCTCAGCTTCACGGCAGCAGCAGCAGGAAGCAGAGGGCCCCCACCCCAATGGGATGGAAGGGGGCGGTGGGATGGAGCAGAGCTGTCTGTCAGGTTGCTCCAGCTCCCACAGCCACGGAGAGTATGGCAGGGGGCAAACCCTGCTGCCGCCCCACACCAGACCCCCTGGTAATGCCCTGGCTCGCATTGCTTGGGGGAAGGGGCTTAGGGCAAGAGGGAGGAGCAGGGGTGGGAAGAGGTGGGGCAAGGGTGGGGCTTGAGTGAAGGGGTGGAGCAGAAGCAGGGCGGTGTGGAACTGCAGCAGGGCAGGGCCTGTCAGGGGGGTTGCCCTCGGCCCTGTGCCTGGAGCACTGGGGTGGTTGTCCCAGGCCCCGTGTCTACATAGGAATGGCCCTGTACCTGGTCAACAGTACCCAGCGTGCCAGATTCTGCTCTTGATTACTCTGGTGTAGAGACTTTGCTGGAGTCACTCCACATGGCCACCTGGGTAAGGGCTTGATTCTGCAAGGCACTGAGCATCCTCCTCCTGATCCAGATACAGCACATGCCTTGCTGGGTCAGGGCCAGGGTAACACTGGAACGCCCCACGAGCTGCAAGTTAAACACCTGCTCAAGTGCTTTGCCCAAGTGCAGAGGGCAGCCTTCAGGGTCATGTCCTAACTGAGCGCTGATTTCAACAGTCTGCATATCAGGAACTTCCTGCACTAAATACACCCCGATCCCATTCAGAGTGGCTGACAAGACTTGACGGGTCCCTGGGCAAGATGAGGAGGGGCGGGGGTGAGGCGCCGTGCTCCCAGAATGGACACAGCTTTAGGAGGAAGGGATAGATCTGGAGCAATGGCTGGCAGCTTGGGGCCCTTTTGAATCAGCAGGCCCCCGGGCAACTGTTCCCTTTGCCTCCCCGCTGCCCCCACTGGAGGGCCTGGTTCCATTATAAGGCGCTAAAGCAGAATGTAAGTGAAAATCAAGACAAGTGTAGGCTGGATTATCCCTCAAAGAAAGGCTATTTTTTAAAAGTCCATAACAAACATCTGCAAGCAGCTCTCACCATGCATCCTTGTTTGGCCCCAGACAAGAAAATAAAGTAGTGTATTACTTGAGGTAAAACTCTTTCCAGTTAATCTGGGCTACACACTGCAATGATTTCCACTAAGCCAATCAAAGTCTCAAGCTAATAGGTACAAGATGTGTATCTTTCAACTGTCCCTTAGAAAGAAACAGACTAGGCTAAAAATAACCTGACCCCAAAAAACAACGTGACATTTTAAGACAGGGGTGAGGAACCTTTTTGGGTCGGGGGCTGCTGACTCACAAAAACTATTAGTCGGGGGCCACACACAAGTGAGAAGCCACCCCCCAACCCTCACTGATGTGGCCCCCGACTGAGGAGAAAGACACTCCCCACATTCCTGACACACACCAGAGCCTGGCAGGGGGAAGATTTTATGCGCTTGAGTCCCATGGGGGAAGGTCATTGGGGGGCGGGTCTAGAGCGCCAGCACTGGCTCCCAAATGCCAGGGGCAGCCCTGAGCCTCAGGGGCAAGATCCAGGCAAGCTGAGGGCTGTGTCCAGTCCCCCTGGCCTTAGGTTTCCCACTCCTGTTTTAAAATTAGCATCTCTAAAGTACAGGGAACAGCTACCTTACCTGGCGTAGAATGACCATGGTTCCTTCATAAACACATCAGCAATCGCCACTAGTAGACCTGAAACAAAAGAAATTGAGCATTGAGATGACTGACAAATTCCCTCACTCATAGACCTGGTCTCAGGGATAGGGCGATGGCTTAAGAGATATAACTCTTCAACGGTGGGCCCTGGGAGAACTTGCAAACAATAGCTATGACAGTTAAGTTAATGGCTTTATGCCTTTAGTTCCTCACATTGAGAGATAATCCTAATGCATCCACATTAATACCAACACATGGCTGAATTAGAATCTGTTCTTATCACCCTAGGAGGCCAGTTTGTCTTTTTGCTGATCTTTTTTGCAGAACATCTGTAAACGGAATCTTAGAAAGCTAGCCAAAGAATAACTGCATAATGGCACTATTATGATTGATTATTTATTGGAATGGGGCCCCATTGTACAAGCTGATATCCAAGCCAGTAGAAGAAAGACAGTCCCATTCCCCATAGAGTCCACAGCCATTAGATTAAGGTGAGGACTGTTTGAAAGCTTTCCGCAGGAACAGTTTTTCAATGGAAATTTGCATTGTTGGCAAAAAGTACTTTGTAAAAACTGTCTACTTCCTTAAAAGATGTTGACTTTTTGTTGGAAAAAAAAAACAGCCAAAGCCCGAGACTTTCAAATCAGAAATGTCAAAATATTTCATTATGATATTTTTGATCAAGATGAAATGTTTTGACTTGCCCGAATCAAAATATTTTAGTTTGGTTCAGCTTGATGTTAAACCACTTTCTCCTGAGACATCACAGTGCCCTAACGAAGATACTTCCAAGTGCTACAGTAGGTGCTCGTGTGTACTTTAAACCACCTGTTTTGAAGAAAGAGCTTCAACCACACAAATGTGGGGGAACTTGGGAACAAAAGGCTTCTTTCTCAAACTGTGTCACAGACAGTGGTCAGATCTGAGAAGATGGCTCCCATCTTTAGATTTTGTTGAAAACCATTTTTGATAAAGGTGGTCCAGGTCGATAATGTTTAACGTATACATCAGTGACCTGACAGCTACACTCACCAGTTCATCTATTCTACGCCAAAGACATTTGCTCAGCCCTTCTCAGAAAATGACTAGGTCTTGAATGAAGATATCAAGCTCATGGCGCACTACTGTAGTCGATGGCACCTGCAACTGATCTTTTTAAGACCATTTCTAGCATATTCCATGTGCATAATGCAAGTGCGAGACCTAAGTGAAATGTTTTCCTCAATGCACAATACCTGCAGCATGATCCATACCCAGTTCACCTTGGTGTGACATGGATAGGTCATTAACATATCACAACCACTTGAGGACGATGGCAGCCAGACTCAGAACAACCTGCTCAGATAATTGGCCTTCAGACTATGTTGCATATCATGGCTGATCATTACACCAATAAATGGCTGAGCACATTATGTATACACCAATGATGACCACAGTGCCTAATAGATGTAGTAGCTAGGGTGCCTCATGCCCCTATTCTCTGTTATGAGCAGGACTCACACATTAGATTACATCTCCCATGATGCACCACAGCCATATGACTCATAGGATACATTGAGAAAGGTCTACAGGAGGAGAGGCCATGTGGCATGTGAGCTACAACTCCAGTGAGGAAGTGCAGAAGTGCAAGCAGACACCGTTTAATCTGAAATTGACACAAAACATTTCATTTTGGTTTCTCAAGCCAAAGCATTTTGATTCAGGGGAATTTGACCCAAAACCATTTAGTTTCAATTTTCCTGATGGAAGCTTTCAGTTTTCAGCTGAAATTTTCCAGCATTTGAGTTTTCAGTAAAAAGACATTTTCAGGAATTTAGACAATAATAATTTTACATTTTGTTTTCCAACTAGCTGCAACCAAAGTGCTATTGAAGCACACAGAAACTAATGGTGAGGGATTCAACTTTAAAAGAGTAAGACATATAGTGTTGTATGTGGGTGCGCTAATATAATTTTCTCGGGGTACATGAAACAATCATTCTGTATCTATAGCAGTCTCACACAACTAAAATAAGAGGTTCACCAGCTAATGAGTTGATCTTGTCTACACAAATTAACACCAATATAAGTCATTGGGAGTAGGGATCTCCGCAGTTTAACAATCCAAGAGTAGACAATAAAAGCTGCCATTTGCAGTTTAAACATGAGGTTAATTCAATTGGTTTTGGTTTCTAGCCACTGGATTTTATTATACTTTTGTCTACTAGCTTAAAGGGCCCTCTACTACCAGAAATGTTTTCTTCCTATAGAGCATGATCAAGTCCCCTTTTAATCTTATGTTGATAAACTAAGAAAAAGGACAGAAAAGGGCAACAACAATTATTAGGAGAGATTAAAAAGACTGGAAAAAACACAGTGAACAGGGAAATAAAACAAGTTTACAAAATCATGAACAATGTGGAGAAAGTGAATAAGGAAGTGCTATTTACCCCTATCGGTCACCTGGTGAAATTAATAGGCAGCAGGTTTTAAAAAAACATAAGAAAGCATTTCTTCACGTCAACCTGGGGAACTCATTGCCAGAGGATGTTGTAAAGGCCAAAAGATTAAAAAAAAAAGAATTAGATAAGTGTGTGGAGACTAGGTTCATTAATAGCTATAAGCCAGGAAGGTTAGGAACACAACCGCCTACAGGGGTGATGCATGTAGGGGTCATGAGAGGTCACATGCCTCCAATGCTGTGGGCAGGAGGAGCCGGACAGGGAGACTAGCAGCAGGGGGATTAGCGCTGTTCTGGGGGCAGAGGCGGGACTGCCCTGCCCCTGAACTCCCCGGGAGAAGCGGAGTGACGTGGCTGGAGGAGTAAAGCAGCTGCAGCCGCCTTGCTCTGATTACCCCATTGCTGCTGGGGAGGGTGGTGGACCGGCCCCATTAGTTCCCTGGGCCGCCTTGGTTGGAGGAAGAGTCCTTTTTCGCTCACTCCCTCTGAAGCACTTGGTACAGGCCACAGACAGAAGACAGGATATGGGCCAGATCATGAGTGGGCAAGATACAGTCCGCCAGGACCCTCAGGCACAGAGCAGCCCCACGCTGCTTTAAGCGGCCAGCTGCTCCCTGTGGCTTTCTCCTCTGGGTGCTGGGGAGAAGGGGAAGCTTCGTGGAAACCAGCCAGTCGGAGTTGAGAGACTTTGCTGGGGGCACGGGCAGAGCGTGAAGTCTTCCGCTCCCCCTGGTGCCTGGAGCAGAGAGCCATGGAGCAGCCAGCCTTTGGCAGGGAGCTGTCTCATGGTCCTGCAGGGCTGCTGGCCAGGAGCCACCTAGGCAAGTGCCTCCTAGCCAGAGACTGCCTCTGGCACCTCAGCTCCTCTCTCCCCCAAGTCACCACCCCCTCCTGCCCCAGGTCACACATCAAATCATCTCCACCCTTCCTCCCCTCGACCCTACACCCCCTCCTACACCTGCCCTCGCAGGCCAAAACACTCTCCTGCACCCCCTCTCCCAGACCCTGTACCCAAGCCGCTGCCCCAGATCACATCCTCCTTCTTCACCCAAACTGCCTCAGACCCCACACCCTCTCCTGCACCTCAGTCCCCTACCCCAAACTCCCTTCTGCACCCAGTCTCCATCCCAGACTCCGCACCTCTCCATAGAAAAGTGTGGCCCTTGACCGCTTACCAAAATCTAGGCGTGCCTCCCCTCATCAAAAATTATTGTCCACCCCTGAGCTAGAAGGATCATTAGTCTGACCCAGAAGGGCTGTTCTTATATTTTTATTCAACTTGTTTGGTCCCTTGAACTCAAATCACTGGAATAGTTCTTTAGTGAGCCCTTTCCATTGTGTCAGACTTTTTAAAGAGTAGGAATTAATTTTCCCTATATACACTTGGGCTGCGTCTAGACTGGCAAGTTTTTCCGCAAAAGCATTTGCTTTTGCGGAAAAACTTGCCAGCTGTCTACACTGGTCGCTTGAATTTCCACAAGAACACTGACGATCTCATGTAAGATTGTCAGTGTTCTTGCGGAAATGCTATGCTGCTCCCGTTTGGGCAAAAGCCCTCTTGCGCAAATGCTTTTGCGCAAGAGGGCCAGTGTAGACAATTGTGATCGGGGCTTTCTTGCGCAAAACCGCGTCTAGATTGGCACGGACGCTTTTCCGCAAAAGGTGCTTTTGCAGAAAAGCGTCCGGCCAATCTAGACGCTCTTTTCCACAAATGCTTTTAACGGAAAAACTTTTCCGTTAAAAGCATTTGCGGAAAATCATGCCAGTCTAGATGTATCCTTGGAGTTTGCACTGATTGCTAGCCAGCAACAGCTGAAATCCCCTGTTTAGACCAAGTCACAGGCCAAGTCCAGTGGGTGTCCTTATGAAATTTCTCCTGATTCCAAAGCTTTTAACAATCCTGTCAGTATGCTCATAAGAAATGTCTTTCAAACCAGTAAGAGCTTTACATCCATAGACATTTTAGGCACAATTTTCAGGTTTGTAGTGCTTTGCAGAAGAGACAAGAGAGTGGAATAGGATACTTTATATGTCCCTGAATTTGGAATTGGGGAGGGGTGGGTGCATTTCGGCTCCCTGCATGATCTGGAAGGGTTGTATCCCTGTGACAACAATCTGTCCATATTTGGGGCTGAATAGCTGGTCCTTTAAATGCAACTCATTCTGCTTTAAGGGAACCTGGCCTGGATTTATTGACAGCAGAGACAGGGACTATCCCATTCCTAAGCATTAATGCAGAGCACCCCCTGGTTGTTAATGACCCCCCTGGTGTTCCAAGAGCAGCTAAGGAATCCCAGCAGCCTCTAGAAAATCATTTCAGCCAAAATACTCACAAATATGAATGGAAAGTGGGAAAATCCACAATTGGAGGCATTTTGATAATGAGTCCGGCCAATTTCAGTTGTGTACGGAGCAGTTGGAAAGAACTATTATAGGAGACAGAGCTGTCCTGGCTCTGCCTCTGGCCTGCTGTGAGACTACAGGCAAGTCAGTTCATGTCTCAGTGCCTCAGTTTCCCCATTCATAAAAGGAGGATAATGACACATTTACAGAATGATTAAGTTCCACAGATGAATAGTGCTACATATGACGATTATTGCCCAGCTCATTAATAAGTCAGATTGCTGGAAATATGTTGCCCCACCAGACCATGCTTAGTGTGACTATGGGGAGGGTCTCTCTCATTGCAGACAGAGACACAACTGTAGTGGTGTAAGTAACAAGTCTGGAATTCAGTTTCCAGAGCACCCCTGGATCCTGGGCTTAGTTCTCAATAAAGTATCTTCAATCTTTTATCCTTTTGAAAGCAGGCAAAGTGAGCCCCATGCAGCTCACGTGGTGATGTCCTTCCACAAAATACCATACAAAGAGTTTCCCTCCATTCAGCACATGTAGTGCTTGTTGCAAGATTTGGTGTCGCTCACCCCCACTGTCCTCATTCTTATTCAGTGTGCTGCGAGTTAGCTGGCTTGTGTATGTAGGGCCTGACCATGGCTCCTACAATGAGAACGCCTGAGTAGATAAGGGCAGGAACCCTTGTGGCTTCCCCATGGGGCAGAGGATGGAGGGCAGAGGGGAGAAGGGATTGGGATTGTACTGCCAAAACCCTACATGGATACGGGATTTGTCAATACACATACCCATGGTTGTGGAGGTTCCATGCCTATGTACTGGTTCCACCCACCTTGGTACCCTGTTCCAGTTCATTGATAATGCCACTTTCTCCAGCCCTCTCCTAACCATCTAGCCCAGGACCATAAAGCTCAGCTGTCTTCAGGAAGCCCCTTAAGATTCATCTATATTCAAGTTTTTCCATAAATCCCAGCTCATTTTCCTGACCATCTCATGGCAGCCTCCTCCTCATCTCTACTCTTAGAATCCTGGTATGGAGCAGGGAGAATCAGGCACTGAGTTATTGCGACTCCAGAAGAGACATACTGACTGAGCCTCAATGAAAGCTTGGTGTTCATTCAAAACAGGAAGCCAAGAGGCCATATTGACTCTTGCAAAGGGGGGTGGAGGAGTACAAATGACAAAGCCATGCCGAGCAGGAAGGATGCAGAGTACAAAGTTAAGCTCTATTGCATTCACTAACTTCTGAATGTTACCAGGTAGCTGGAGAGCTAATAACACACAAATGTCCAGATCTGTTCATAGTTGGCCCGGAGGAACACAAGAGGGCAAGTTGCTGCTTAGAAAGTGCCAGTGAGCTGGGGTGGGGGTGTTTTTTCTGTACAACTGTTTGTAGTGGTAAGCATGTAGATATACCACTCCCTGATTTGTTACAGTTCCTCTGGGACATATGTCTCCTGCACACCTCTTGCAGGCAGCCTGAAACAGTGAGTGGAAGAGTGAGGACTTGAGTCTGCATTGCCTGGCCCTTGTACCTTGTGTAATCATCTAGAGCTGGGCAAAGCGGGTGTGCAGAGGTGAAATAGTGTTATAAAATTCACTTTGCAGGTATGTAAATGACCACACAAGGGGGAAGGCTGTGGTATTCAGGCTGGGAACAAGCGCTGGGACTGGACTACTATATATCATTCTGACACAGGGAATGTACATGGGTTAATGGAAACTAGTTTGTTGGGATATGTAAGAATTAATAGAGGTCTGGGATGGCTATACATTAGTGGTAGGGGCCTGGCCAGAGCAGGCATTGTCCTTTGAACATGTTTTTTCCCCTTTGCTGTTGCAGCCTGGTAAGACAGATAAAGGAATCTGGCCAAAGCACGTGTTATCCTTTTTGATACATAAACATGCACTTTCCCCTAAGGAAGTTAAGTATCGGGTAACTGACTAATCGAATAGTTGATGCATTTTTCATTGACTATTCGATTAGTCGATAGGGCGCCTCCACCTTTGAAGTGTGGCAACAGTTCTAGGGCTACACTTCAAAGGCGAAAGCACTGCATGGAGCCCGGGGTGAGCTGATCCCGGGCTCCACGCAGTGCTGCCACTTTGAAATGCCGTGAGGAGCCTGACACCAAAGCTGCCGCTTTGAAATGGCGTGTGCAGCCGCTTTGAAATGTTGTGGGCAGCAACGCCACATGAAACCCAGGGTGTGGCTTCTCCCCTCTTCTCCCCCCCTCCGCCTTCTTCCCTCCTTGCTGCCTCTATTTGATAGAGGCAGCAAGGGGGGGGGAAGCGACTAGTCAATTATCCCAATAAGCATTTGCTTATTGGATAGTCGATTAGTCGACTAGTCCTACAAATCCCTACTAACCCCTCATTCTTGCAGTCTAGAAAGAGAGATGCACTGAACGGTGTGTTTTTTGTTTTGTCGTCTCACTTGCTCTGTAAAAATCCTTTCAGAGTCACATCCTTTGTAATCTCTGTAACCTGTTGATTCGGGAAGTATGTAAGGATATGTCTACACTACCACCCCACTCTACTCTACTACTCCACGAGGAGTAACGGTAGTTCAAATTAGAAAGCCTAATTCGAACTACCTACTCCGTGCCGTGTGTAGCCGCGGGCACGGAGTCCGCACTAACAGGGATTTAAAAATGGCGGCACCCGGCAAGATGCAAATGAAGCCCGGGATATTTAAATCCCGGGCTTCATTTGCAACTTCGAATGACTATGTTAACCACCCTAGTTCGAACTAGGATGGTAGTGAAGACATACCCTAATGTAGAAAAGTGCTGATTTAACTGAAAATCCTGTCAACAGTAAACAGGGGTGCGTATAATAATATTCATCATCTGCCTATTAATATTCATTGTATAGGAGTTGATATTACTAAATAAGGATTTAGTGATAGATGTGTGAATTAACATACTAAAATGGAAAAAGGAGTGTAACTGGTGGCAAATCATTGCTCTCGAAAATTGTGTTGGGGGTCTGAGGGGAATGAGTATCTGCAATAAAGTAGTTCCATTTACTCCATCCACTCCTGGGTTGCCTGTTTCTTCTCTAACATAGATCCTGGCAAACTCCATTGATATCTATTATGAGATTACAAGTTTGATTGAGTACATGAATGCCATTACCTTGATATATTTAGATTTCTCGAAGGCATCTGACTTGGTACCACACAATGTTATGATTCAAAAACTAAGACCGTATGCACATAATCTGGCACACATTACATGGATTAAAAACTGTTTTACCAACAGATCTTAAAATGTAATTGCAAATAGGGAATAGTCATCGAGCTGGTGTGTTTCTAGTGGGGTCCCAAGGAAATGGCCCTATTATATTTAACAGGCTTAATCAATGACTCAGAACAACACCTAGAATTGTTACTGGGAGGGTGCGTCTAGACTGGCATGATTTTGCACAAAATCTTCCCGCCTGTCTACACTGGCCGCGAGTATTTGCGCAAGAACACTGACTTTGTAATGTACACAATCAGTGGTTCTTGCGCAAAAACTCCGACGCTCCCGCTCAGGGATTAGCCCTCTTGTGCAAGTATTCTTGCACAAGAGGGCCAGTGTAGACAGCCACATTAATTTCTTGCGCAAGAAAGCCCAATGGCTAAAATGTCCATCAGAGCTTTCTTGCGCAAGAGAGCGTCTACACTGGCACGGATGCTTTTGCGCAAAAGCAAATCTTTTGCACAAAGGCACATGCCAGTACAGACGCTCTCTTGCGCAAATACTTTTAACGGAAAAACTTTTCCATTAAAAGTATTTGCGCAAAATCATGCCAGTCTAGACGCAGCCACAATGTTTACAGAGGACATAAAAACTGGGGGAGTAGTAAGTAACAAAGAGGACAAGAAACTAGTTCAGAGTGATCAGGATCAGGATCACTTGATAAACTGGGTGCAAGCAAATAATATGTGTTGTAATATGTCTAAATGTAAATGTCTTCATGCAGAACAGAAAACTGTACACCACTCTCACAGGATGGGGGATTTTATCTTGGGAAGCAGTGACTCTGAGAAAGATTGGTGGGTTGTGAGGGATAATCATCTGAACACAGACTCCCAGTGTGACCCTGGACAAAAGAGCTAATGCAATCCTGGGATACATAAACAGGGGCATCTCAAACAGGAGCAGAGAGGTTATTTTACCTCTGTATTTGGCATTTGTGCAACTACTGCTGGAACCCTGTGCCCAGTTCTAGTGTCCACAATTCAGAAAAGATGTTGATAATTTGAAAGAGGGACCAGAGAGAAGCTATGAAAGTGACTAAAGGATTAGAAAACGTGCCTTACAGCGATAAACTCAAAGAGCTCAATCTATTTAGTTTAACAAAGAGAAGGTTAAGAGGATGGTAACAGTCTATTAGTATCTACCCGGGGAGCAAATATTTAATAATGGGCTCTTCAATCTAGCGGTGAGAAGCCTAACATGATCCAGTGGCTGGAAGCTGAAACTGGACAAATTCAGACTAGGAATAAGGGTAATTATTTTTTACAAAAGCTTCAGAGGGATAACCAAGTTAGTCTGTAACTAGAAAAACTTTAAAAAACAATGAATAATCTAGTAGCACCTCAAAGCATGTAGATCCGTGGTTACCAACCCATCGATCGTAATTGACTGGTCAATTTTGGGGGCATGACCAGTTGATCACAAGGCGTTCTAGCACATGCACACACCCCCACCGCATTCCTTCCCCCAAGAAGCAGCCCGCGATGGTGCTGCCTCCTGGGAAAATGGAGGTAGTGCTGGCTTCCTGTGGCATGGGGAGAGAAGTCCCATGGCTGCACACCAGACCCAATGTCTCAGGAAGCAGGCGGGCTGCTCCTCCCCTCCCCCAAACAGCTGGCATGCTTCCTGAAAAGCCGGGTCTGGTGCGCAGCTGGGGACTTCCTTCCCCCTGCTGCCTGCCTTCCTGCACCAGCAGCAGGTGGGAGGGAGGGAGGAAGTGAGGGGAAGTCCCAGTCTGCGGGACACACATCCCTCCCCGCCCCCCCAAAGGAAGGCAGCACAGGGAAGGAAGTCTCCAACTGTACGCCAGACCCAACTTCTCAGGAAGCATGCTGGCTGTTTGGTGGAGGGGAAGAGCAGCCCATGTGCTTCCTGAGACGCCGGCTCTGGGATGCAGCCCAGGACTGCCCCTCCCCTAACTGCCGGTGTCGGCACAGAAAGGCAGGCAGCAGTAGGAAGGAAGTCCCCGGCTGCGCACCAGACCCGGCTTTTCAGGAAGCACACCGGCTGTTTGGGGGAGGGGAGGAGCAGTGTGCCCTGTGGGATCCCCAGGTACCAGCTGAGCTGTTCCTGTCTTTGCCCCCTGGCCAGACCCCCCCCCCCCCCCAACAGCAGCCTCCCACGAGTACCCCTGCTCCCACCAGCACTCTGCCCCCTGGCCAAACCCCCACCAGCACCTTGCTCCTGCGTCTGAAGAAAGCTCATGCTTTGTTAGTCTTTAATGTGCTAACTAGATTATTTGTTGTTTTTTAAGTTTTTTTTATTTTTTACGGTGAGTGTAATTACCCTTTGGGACAATTGACCAACGGTTGTTTGTGGTGGATTCTTCAACACTGACAATTTTAAAATCAGTATTGGATGTTTTCTCGAGGAGATCCCCCAAATAATTCCTACGGCAGAAGTTCTATGGCCCTGTGTTAGCTGGGCTATTAAACAAGATGCTCGCAGCGCTACCTTCTTGCCGTGGAATCCATACTCTCAAGCCAGAGGCATGTTAGCAAGGCCATGCTGAGAAACTCACAGTGCCACTGCCCAGGCTGATCTGCCAGTCTCCACGACTGACACTTGGCAACTTTCACCAGCCCCAAATCTTCTCAAATGCCTGGATACCTATTTTAAGCTGCAGGGTCCAAAGAGACATCAGTCCTTTGATATATAGTCTCTATTGGTTTGCCTCCTTACACCTTGTGATCACATACACGGGTCATCCATTCAAAACCTGCACTGACCCAGCACTCCTAGAACTCATGTATATTTCTGATGGGGCCAGAGGGTAAGCAGGGGTATGGGAACAATTTGTACAATGGAAGTGCTGAGAGCCCTTGAACCAAACTGTACACCCTGTATGTGATGCAAACCACTTCAAGCCAGGGGATGTGGCAGCACCCCAAGTTCAAGCTCCTTTAGGGTAGAGGGGGAGGGAAAGGCTACCCCAATGACTCATCAGTGGAATTAGACTCAAGAGGGACAGCTGGGCACGTCTTAAAACACAATGGCAGATTAAAAAGAAACAGGGCACTAACACAAATACAGAAACGTGGACAACGCTGTAACATTGGGTTTGAAAAGCAAGGTGTTTCTGCTGTAATCTCTCTCAGCTGGCACTCTCTGAAATCCGTGCATGAAGGGCAGATGGAGAACAATCACATGACGGGCCACACTGCTTCTGGAATCACTCCAATGAGCTAATTCTCAAGAGCCCATGTTAATTAACCACTGGTTAGGAGGAATTCCAGCCTTTAATTCTAAGCACAAACTCTAGTCCTCTCTCCTGAGGCTTCACGGTTCAACTAATTTCTCATCTAAAAATGAATTTTAACCATCCAATTATCTTACAGAGGACTTGCATTTCATACAAGGGAACTCACTGACAGTGTTAACCCTACCTAATATAGCGCAGCAAGCAGAACATCCTTTCGATGACATTCTTGGTGCCCTAACAAGCAGTGAATGGTCAATCAGCATGTTCACCATCTTAGATATAGGTCATTTGATTGGCACAGATTAAACCCAGCAACGCTCTTTGAAAGGCACTAGAGCAGTCTAGCACAGAGAGATTAATATGCTCTCTGCATATTATTACACTCACCCAATATGCTCAAAAGGGGAGGCTGGACTGTGATTATGGGGTTTCCAATTATTTTATTAATTACCTAAGAAATGACAGTAGAACAGCTGAGTCATGAACACCTTGGGAATGGGGGTTGTTCATAACCCTAAACAAAATGTTAGGGCTATTCTTTCAATAGTTTACAGCTGAACATGGATTTAATACAGAGACAAACCTTTACTATGCAAAAGAAAAATGCCATGTTACATGTAAACTATTAAAAAATAAAGGTAACACAGCAGTGAAGTATATTTGCTTCTCCCCTTCTCCTCCTCCCCACTACTGCCTGACTGTGTATTTATGGTTGCAGATGAGGTGTGTGGTTAACTGGATAGTCTATAACTCTGGTGCCCATGACTCTGAGGTTCTACTGTATGTAGAAGATGCTCTACACCAGGTCAACTGTAAGTTTTGCTATTGACTTTAATAGGAGCAGGCTTAGGTTCAGGAAACACAACAATGGCTCTTGAAGACACCACAGCCTGCTCTCTTGTACATCCTGGGTCATCGAAATTCACCCTGTTACGCCTTTAGGGAGTTCACTGACTAAGGCAGGGAGACATATTTTATGTCTGGTAATTTGAAGATGCCAAGAGATGGAAAATCCATCTCTCCTCTCGATCGTTTGTTCCAATGGATGATCACACTCACTGTGAAAAATTGTGCCTTGCTTCTCATTTCAATTCGTCAAGCTTCAGCTTCGCAGCCACTGGTTCTTGTTAAACCTCTCTTTGCTAGATTAAAGAGCTCTGCAGCACTCAGCATTTTCTCCCACTAATCATGTCGCCTCTCAGGATTGGTCTTTGCTATAAAGTCAGGTCAGCCCACAGACCTGAATGAAGTAGGTAAGTAAGGACACATAACTGCTGGAGAAGACAGCCCTCAGACTGGGCTAACACATTTTGGGAGGTGGATTACCTATACCAATGGGAGAGCCCCTCTGTCTCCGTAAATATTGTCAACAGAACTGATACTGTGGGATTTCCAAGTGTAAAAAGACTTGAGGCTTGGCTCAACAAACTAAACAGATCGAGCTCTTTAAGTCCCTCACTGCAAGGCATTTCCCCTCCAGCCTTCGAATTATTTTTGTGGCTCTTCTCTGCACCCTCTGCAACTTTTCAACATCCTTTAAAAAAATGTGGACATCAGAGCTGGATTCAGTATCCCGGTATCAGTCTCAGGAATGCTGTAAACCAGGGGTCTCAAACTCAAGGCCGGGGGACCCACTACGGGGCCAAGTATATTCGTGGGGGCTGGGGTGCAATAGTAGGGAGAGGGCAGGGCAGGGCAGTGATGAGAAAGGGCGGAGCTTGGGGACTGGTATGAGCACTCTCCCTCCAGGCTGCTGGGTCTCCCAGGCCGGACTGAGAAAATGCTCCAGGCCATCTATGGCTATGAGTTTGAGACCCCTGTTGTAAACAGAGGTGAAATCACCTCCCTGCTCTCATTCACTTCTCCCCCCTTCATACATCCAAGGACCCTCACAGGGCGCTCAGACTGAGCTTGTCCACTGTGAGCCTTAAAGTCTTTTCAGAATAACTATTTTCGGGCAAGCAGTCCCCCATTCTGCAGGTGCGGCCTCATTCCTTGTTCCTAGATGCATGGCCTTGCGTTTAGCTGTGTTTAAAAGCATTTGGGTTGAATGGGCCCATTTTACCAAGCAAGCCAGATGATTTTGTATGGCCGCCCTGTGCTCCAGGTCTCATTCTGCAGGGAGCTGTACAAACAGGGAACAAAGGACAATTCCTGCCCCCCAGGAGATTACACTTTGAGTTTATCAGGAGCCACAAACAATGGATGGAGCATAGCAACTACCACCCAAGGACAGACCTGTGACTCAGAGACATAGTTTGTTCCCTGGTTCCTGTTGCCCAGAGTTTTCAGAGCCTGTGGAAATAGCAATTTCACTGTGTTACTCTAGGTGGCGGCAGGAATAAACGTTGACCTTTTCTTTAAAAGCCTTTGAATTAATCCTACGTAATGTGGTGTTTTCTTTTTATTAATTTATGGTGGCTCAACGCACTTAACATGGTTGCAATTGGTTTAATTACATTCTGGGGGACATACACCCTTTAGGTAGGGTAACTGTTCCCATCTTGCTCCCAGACAGAAATATTTTGCTACTGACCCATCCCAAGACCAGGTGACTTCTCCCCCATAGCAGCTCAGCTGCACTGACATTATGGGACAGAGACAGGGCAAAGCTCTGCTTTTACCCCTTGTAATAGAGACAACCACCCCCAAAGCACCCTCATGACCAGGGCTGCTGCTAGCAGGCCTTGTCTCCATTTTCTCCTACTTCAGGGCTTCATTCCTCAGCAGGGGGACTGATTTATTCAGTCCTCGGGGCCCCACCCCAGTCCAATGTCTCTCTCCTGATCATCCAAAATACCACAAAGTCTTTCAAAACACAACACAAACTCACACCAGCCTCTTCCCCATTCGCTGGGCACAGGCTCTCTTCCCTGGCATCTGCTTTTCTCCCTCCTGACTGTAGTCTGACCGTCTCCCCAGGCCTCTCCCTGTCTCTGCAGCTTCCCCACTGGACTCTCCTGATTCCTGTCAGGTGGGGCTTGTTCTGTGACACCCCCGTCTCTCAGTGTGGGGAGTAATGCCGGTGGTGGTAGAAACGGCCTCTCAGAGTCTGTTCTAGGGATGCGAATGGGTAACAGGGAGCAGCCCGTGCGGACAGGGAGTTGTCAGCTTCGTGTGGGCCCGGAAATGGCAGCCTGGGGCGGGAGGGAGGCAACAGTTTCTGGTCCTGTGTGAGGCTACTGACTCCCAGCCGTGTGGGCTGGGAGCCGGCAGCCCCGCGCAGGCCCTGCCTGTGACATGGCGGCTGCGGTGGATGGGGGAGGCTTCTCCAGCCCAATGAGCTGGAATGCCCCCCCTCCGTCCACCCTCATTTAATCAGTTAACCAGTTAAACTTAACATTTAACTGGTTAACTAATTAAATGGGATTTTACATCTCTAGTCTGTTCCCTTTCCCCCGCCACTGGCAATGTGGGGAAGCTGCACACAGGATCAAAGCAGCCATTTGTACCGGTTATTTCTAGCACTTGATAGATAGGCCATTCTTCCTCTCTGAGGAGGACACTAAGGGCTCAGGGACTAGCCAGGGACTTACATAAGAACATAAGAACGGCAGTACTGGGTCAGACCAAAGGTCCATCTAGCCCAGTATCCTGTCTACCGACAGTGGCCAGCACCAGGTGCCCGAGAGAGGGTGGACCGAAGACAATGATCAAGCGATTTGTCTCCTGCCATCCCTCTCCAGCCTCTGACAAACAGAGGCCAAGGACACCATTTTATCCCCTGGCTAATAGCCTTTTGTGGACCTAACCTCCATGAATTTATCCAGCTTCTCTTTAAACTCTATTATAGTCCTAGCCTTTACAGCCTCCTTTGGCAAGGAGTTCCACAGGTTGACAACACGCTGTGTGAAGAAGAACTTTCTTTTATTAGTTTTAAACCTGCTACCCATTAATTTCATTTGGTGTCCTCTAGTTCTTCTATTATGGGAACTAATAAATAACTTTTCTTTATCAGCCCTCTCCACACCACTCATGATTTTATAGACCTCTATCATATCCCCCCTTAATCTCCTCTTTTCTAAACTGAAAATATAATGTATTAGCATAATGACTTGCAAGGTGAAGGGTCAATTCTCTTCTCTGTCACATGCTTCCTGTGTGGCCTTGGGCATGTCATTTAACCTCTCTGTGCCCCAGTTAAAAATGGGGATAACAGCACTGCTGCCCCTCCCAGGGGGGTGAGAGGATACATACACTAAAGACCGTGAAGTGCTCAGTTACTACAGCAATGTGATCTGTCTAACTACCCCTTATTCCAGTAGGTACATGGGCAACTTGTATCCATTCTCCCTGAAAAGCATCTATTGTGCGGGGGGTAGGGGGGGGCAGTATTTGAAGTCTGAACCACCCAGCTAGGAACATCCCCAAATCAGCAACAATTATAATGATTACTTTGTGCTATCACAGTAGCATCTGGAGGCCAGGACCCTGCTGGGCTAGGCCAGGTACAAACACAGAACAGAAAGACAGCCCCTGCCCACATGACTTTACATCTATGCTGAAGACGAGTGTCACTAGGTGGGAATAACAAACCGATCGGGTTATAGTGGAATGAGTGGGATGAAAGGCTAGACAGGTGGGGATGGGGGGGTGCTGTGATGGCTCCTTCAGGCTGTTCATGCTTAGCCATTAAAACGTTCCAGCTAAAAGATTCCAATTCACATGCTTAAATGTAGGTACCTACATCCATATCTGTCACCTAAACAAGTAGCTTGATTTTCAAAGGAGCTGCTCACCTGCAATTGAGAGGATGACAGTACAGTGGCTAGGGAGTTAGCCTGGGACACTCTTCTCTGCCACAGACCTCCTGTGTGATCTCAGGCAAGTCACTTAGTCTCTCTGTGCTCCATTTTTCATCAGGATAACAGCGCTGGCCATAACTCTCTGGGATGTTATGCAGATAAATCCATTAAAAGATTATAAGGCCTTCAGATAATGGAGACCATTTAAGTATCTTGGCTAAATAGTCCTTATTAATTCAATGGGTACTGCAGGTGCTTGTCATCTCTGAAAACGAGGCCACTTCTTTAGGTGCCTGATTTTGAAATGTGGACCTTTATCTGCAGCAAAATATTTTCCCTTGCTTATCCTCAGATTCTGCGACTACGACTCCCTAAGTCCATTAAGTATGCTGTCTTTGTACAGTGCCTGTATAACATCCTGATTCACCACGAAGGGCTCTTTTGCACTACTGCAATAATAATCAATAAAAATGTGCTTAGAAAAAAAAATGTCCAGGTCTGCTAACATCCAGGTCTGCTCTGGGAAGTGTTTGTATGGAAGAGGGACCTTTGTGTGCAGTAGATCTGCGTGTCTTCAGTCACATCTGCCCACTACATTATAAAAGTCAGATTTCACTGTATTTTACTCTTCTTCACCCTGCAGAGCCTATCCAAACCAGAGAGCTGGATTGTATTCTTTCTGGCTTACTGATTTCCAGATGGTTACACCCGTGCAAAGCAATGGAAGGCAACAGGGCTGCACAGGTGTCCCCAAAACTTATTTTAGCTCTCAGGATCTATATTGCTGGTGGCCCTGAGGGAAAAGGAAAAAACCTTGCCGGGTCGGCAGTCAGGTGCCTATTCATCATCAACAACAACAATAATCTTGGGCTCAACGTCCGTTGGTGTCCGATGCCTCCCTCACTATTTCCTTCCATCTTTCTCTGTCCAGTGCGGAGGGGCTTAGTTTCTGTAGACTAGCTCCGCACCAATCTACTCTTTCATCTACCCATTCTCAGTGGGGTCTGCCTCTCCTATTCGCACCATCCTTTGCAACTACAGGCAGTCCCCGGGTTACGTACAAGATAGGGACTGTAGGTTTGTTCTTAAGTTGAATCTGTATGTAAGTCGGAACTGGCGTCAGCCGCTGCTGAAACTGATCAGTTTCAACAGCGGCTGAATCTGGACGCCAGTTCTGACTTACATACGGATTCAACTTAAGAAATCCAGGGGTCCCCAAGTCAGCTGCTGCTGAAACTGATCAGCGGCTGATTCCAGGAAGCCCGGGGCAGAGCAACTCTGCCTCGGGCTTCCTGTAGTCAGCCCCTGGTCAGTTTCAGCAGCGGCTGAATCAGGACGCCTGGGGCAGAGCAGCTGGGGTGCTGCCGGGTTGGTACAGTAGCGCCGAGGAGCGGCGCTGCGGGACCAACCCGGCAGCGCCCCAGCTGCTCTACCCCAGGCGTAGGCAAGAAAAGCCTGGTCTGCTGGAGGGTGGGGGGGGCACTAGCTGCACCCCCCCCCCCAGCAGACCAGGGAGACGCGGAGCACGCCCGCAGTGGGACAGCCCAGGCGTGCCCGGGCTGTCCCGCTGCAGGCGTGCTCCGCGTCTCCCTGGTCTGCTGGGGGGGGCTACCCCCCAGCAGACCAGGGAGATGTGGAGCAGCTTTTCTCGCCCCGGAGGACGCGGGCGGTGGGACTGCAGCGCATCTGGGCGTCCCGCCGCTCCAGTCCTCCGGGGCGAGAAAAGCCCCGTTCGTAACTGCGGATCCGACATAAGTCGGATCCGCGTAACTCGGGGACTGCCTGTAGTTAATGTCTCCCATCCAAAGACTTCACGTGTTTTACAGGCATCCTTACAGGATGATGAATGGTTATTGTTTAGTCCCCACAGATAGGCCCTTCAGAGGACAAAGAATGACACTTACAAGCTTCACTTCAGGCATGTGGTTATGGCAAACAGCAGGGAGTGGAGGGAATGAAAGATGACAGTTGTGGTAACATTGTTACGTGGATACCGAGGCACATTAAGGGAAGTTCGGTTGATTTTTCTTTTCCCTGGAGATATGTTTATAAGAACAAGATTGTTCTCAGCTCCTTGACTTGTGAATTGCGTGTATCATACAAGAGGCATGTGCTGAGGAGCTATTGAACGCTGGTCTGGTGGCTTAGGAGACCAGGGAAGAGAGGTTATTCTGTCAGTGAAAAGCAGCATGCAGAAAGGATTGGAGATGCTTGCAAACATACTGAATTCTGTGTCACAACAACCTTGTGAAGTAGGCCAGTATTATTTCTATTTATTACTTGCAATAGAGTAAGACCTATTGGCCTCAATGGAGATTGTGGCCCCACTTGGCTAGATGCAGTTCAAACACACATTAGAAAACAGTTCCTCTTTCAGGCTGTGTAGGCAAGACAGACAATGGGTGGAAGAAAGGAAGTATCATTAACTCCTTCATTTCCGATGGTAAACAGAGGCACAAATAAATTAAGTGACTGGGCCAAGGCCATAGGAAGCATGATAATTTTATCTAGATTGGCAATATTTAATCACAGAACCATCCTTCCTCCATTTAATGAGGATACTACTTTTCTGCCACACTGGGATTTCCCACCCATCCACAAGGCCCTTGTGAGTTAGAGGGTTATCCATCTTGTTTTTACACAAGAATAAAACAGCAGTTATGTGCAGTGTCAGGGAAGTAGAAGATCTGGGCTTGGGTCTGGTAGAGGAAAGATTTAAGGAAGGGAGGAAGACATTAAATCCCCAAAAGACACAGAGAGGTCTGGCCTAGCATCCTGATACTTGGAGGACCCACATTCTCAAGTGTGAGTGTCACTACTCAGGTTTCCATGAGAAATGATGGCTCGTTATGGTGGTATTTGTTTTCACTGCAATATCGCCATCCTGAAATCTCATAGTGCACACCACACAGATGAGCATCGTGGACATGAAAACAAGCCAATACAGAGATACAGACAAATGGAGAACCATACTCAGGCTGAGGACCGGATAACGTTACCTGGTTTGGAAATGGCCAGCTACCTTAAACATGGTGGTACATCTTACTTGTGGAGAAGTCTGACCTTTCACTCTCCTTCAAACCACCAAGTGACACCATCTTGAAAGAGGTAGCCACAAACGGAGCAGGTGAGATCTTCAATAGTACACTATTATTAATAATCATATTTATTAGGTTGGCTTGTAAGAGCCAGCCAAGAAGGGAGGCCCACGGCACGAGGCATTGCACAGGCACAATGCAGTACACAATGCCAGCTCTGAATACCATACAAGGGACAACCCTGAATATGCAACACATCTGCAGGTAAGTGGTGTGTCCAATCCCTTCCAAGCTCCACCCTCTGCACAAAGTAAAATCACCTCTTGGACAACTGGAAACAGCATAATCACCATGTTCAACAAACTGAAATGGATACAAGAAGTTGTGAGACAAAGAAGGAATTTCAGAAGGGTAGCTGTGCACCCTGAGCTAACCCCTGCCCACACACAGCCCCTAACTGCAACCTGGTCTGCCCCCTGCCTGCACAAAGACCCTAGCTACACTCTCCTCGCATCCTGAACTATCCCCTGCCTGCACACAGCCCTAGCTACTCCCCATCCCTGCACCCTACAGAGTTTCCTAAACTTTTTTAGGTGAGCCTTCCCCCCCCACCTTTGAGTTAAAATTTTTGGTTTCATCCCCCCCAGTCAAGACAGACTGGGTGACCTGCTGAGGTGAGTCAGAGGGTGAGGATGGTACTCCCGCCCCAGGCCCTGCTGTGCAGAGCTGGCCTGAGCCCCACCAGGCCCTGCTCCCCCCAAAAAGAGAAGTCAAACCATCCCTATGCCAGAGCGCCTCCCCCCAGCCCAGTGGCTGGATCCCAGAGTCTCCAGTCCCCTGGAGCAAAATGCAGGACTATGTAGTACTTTAAAGACTAACAAGATGGTTTATTAGATGATGAGCTCTCGTGGGCCAGACCCACTTCCTCAGATCAAATAGTGGAAGAAAATAGTCACAACCATATATACCAAAGGATACAATTTAAAAAAATGAACACATATGAAAAGGACAAATCACATTTCAGAAATGTGATTTGTCCTTTTCATATGTGTTCATTTTTTTTAACTGTATCCTTTGGTTTATATGGTTGTGACTATTTTCTTCCACTATTTGATCTGAGGAAGTGGGTCTGGCCCACGAAAGCTCATCATCTAATAAACCATCTTGTTAGTCTTTAAAGTGCTACATTGTCCTGCACTTTGCTTCAGCTACCCCAGACTAACACGGCTACATTTCTATCACCAGTCCCCTGGAGTTTCTGTAGCATGCTTTGGGGGAGAGGGGAGACTCAGAAAGAAAAAAGGTCCTAGTAGGCAAATACTTTTACCAAGCTATAAAGTGGAAGGGGCTCAGATACCCCAGTGATAAGCAGAAGTACAAAGCACAACACAAACAGACAGATGGATGCCCCAAGACTGCTACAGCATGTCCAGCAGCCAATAAGACAGGGTGACTCTCCTTGGAAACACACACAATCAATGCTTTACATGGATGTATTCATCTGAGACTCATCAGGAAACCAGCATCAATATTTAAACTGCCTGCAGAACGGCCAGTCCACTTGCCCTGCATTCAATCTCTTTGACATGCCCCTGCAGACAAAGGGACCCAACAAAGCACCCTCCCTTCCCTCCCTTCCCCTGCTTCTGCAGAGCCTGAGCATAACAATGCACTGCAGGGCCATCCGATACAAGCTTGGAGCCCTGAAAGAGGCAGAGTCTCAACAGGAGGGTAATTGCCTTTTGTGAAACCCCTCCAACCGTGACTGCATCTTTGCAACAGCAACCAAATTAATCCAATTACCTAGCACTTCATAATATAGCCAGGCCTCGTCAGCCTGGAGAAGTCTGGCAGGCCAACCTGATCTGTGCAAGATGCCCCCCTGGCTGGTAGAGCTAGCTGGTATTTTGGGGCTGTTTTACTGGCTATTTAATTTATTTTAGGGATCTTTACATTCTGCCCAGCTGAGAACCAGGCCCCATTGTGCTAGGCACTGTACAGCCAAAGGGCACTAAAAGGGCCCTAATCTAGCGGAGAAAGGCAAGACAAGAACCAATGGATGGAAGTAAAAGCCAGGTACGTGCACATTAGAATTAAGATGCACTTTAACAGTGAGGATGATTATCCATAGGAACAAACCACCCAAGGAAGTGGTGGATTCTCCTTTGCTTGATGTCTGCAGATTGAGACAGGATGCCTAGCTGGGATATGTGTTGCAAACACATTTCATCAGGCTCAGCACAGGAGTGAGAAGGTTAAACAGAGTGGGCTGTAATATACAGGTCAGACTAGCTTGTCTAGTGGGCCATATGGCCTTAAAAATCTATGAACGTGAACTAAAAGACAGATCTTGCTGCAGAGAACTTACAATCTAAACAGATGAGGAATGGGAGAGTGAGAGGCTTATGGTCCCCACTGTAGAGAGAAAAGTGACACACAAAGAGATCTGCTGACTTGCCCAAAGTCAGCCAGAAAGCGTATGCCAGGGCTAGGAGCTGAACTCATATCTTAGCCCCATGTCAGTGTCTTAACCACATCATTCCTCTTTCTGCTGTAATTCAGAAATTGTCATTTGTTATGGATCAGGTCATGCACTCACCTTACCTGCATTTTAACACCACCACCACCTTGCTCGCAGGCCGTGCTTTTCATTTGTAAATCTCGAAACACTTTACAGATGAGGTAAGTAGTATTAGCCCCATTTCTTAGATTGGATCACAGCTGGGGTAAGTGATGCAGCCAAGGCCACACAGAATATCAGTGGCAGAGCAGGGAATAGCATCATTAAAACATAGGGCAGGAAGGGAAATCAAGAAGCTGTCTAGTCCAGTCCCCCTCCATTGAGGCAGGACCATGTATACCTAAACCATCCCTGACAGGTGTTCACCCAGCCTGTTAAAAACCTTCACTGACAGGGTTCCACAGCCTCCCTTGGAAACCTAGTCCAGGCCTTAGCTACTCATATATTAGAAAGGGTTTTTTTAATAGCTAACCTGAATGCCTTGGGCAGCAGATTACATCCATTGCTTCTTGCCCTACCAACAGTGGACACGGAGAACGACTGATCTTTAGAACCCTCCTCTTTATAACAAGCCCTTCATGTGTGAAGACTGTTATCCGGTCTCCCCTTCTCAACATATCCTGGTTTTTAACCTTTCCTTGTCAGTCAGATTTCCAAGCCTTGTATCAGTTTTGTTACTCTCCATTGGAGTCTCTCCCATTCGTCTGCATCTTTCCTGAATTCTAGCACCCAGGCTAGGACACAATGTTCCTGCTCAGGCTTTCCCAGTGCTGAGCAGAGCAGGACAATTCCTGCCCATATCTTATCTGGGACAGTCCTGTTAATACACCCAGAATGATATTGGTCTTTTCCACAGCTGCATCATAGGTGTCTCCCCTCGACGCCCCAGCCTGTGCCCTGGCCCCTGGACCAGAACGTCTTCAGCCAGCCCATTGCTTCTCCAGCAGTAGATTCGTAGCTAGCTAACTCACTCAATAATGGGCCTGCCTTTGTGACCTCTACGCTGAGTAGCACCAGACTCAGTGTAGCCTCACACGGATTTCTGCCTGGGCACCTGTGTGAGAATCTAGTCCTGTTTCAGCCTGAATGGTTTTCCCCAGCATGAAAATCTGTCCTTAATTCATCAGTGCAACCCCATCCCATCCCCTTCACATGGACACTCTCCTGGGCTTCTCTCTTATTTGAGGGCCTGATCCTTAGCCAGGGTTGCCACCTCTGAGGTGCAAAAACCTAGGACATCCTGAGTCCTCCAAGCTGGACAGCTGGGATGTGTACCGAGCACACACATGGATTTCCCAGACTGCCGCCTCCAGAAAAGGATGCTAGGAAAAGCTGGACAGCTGGCAACCCTATCCACAGCCCACTGAAGTTAACAGAGTCTTGTCCTTGCTTTCTGTGGGCCTTGGATCTGCCCAAGTGAAAAGAATGGATCAGGATTAGTAAGGGGTCACATCTTGAAGATCTTGCTCAGTGTTTTCTCAGCCAAGTCTCTTAGGGTATGTCTACACTACCACCCTAGTTCGAACTAGGGTGGTAATGTAGGCAATCGGAGTTGCAAATGAAGCCCGGGATTTGAATTTCCTGGGCTTCATTTGCATAAAGCCAAGCGCCGCCATTTTTAAATGTCCGCTAGTGAGGACTCCGTGCTGCGCAGCTACACGCGGCACGGACTAGGTAGTTCGGACTAGGCTTCCTAGTCCGAACTACCTAGTTCGTGCCGCGTGTAGTCGCACGGCACGGACTCCGCACTAGCGGACATTTAAAAATGGCGGCGCCCGGTTTTATGCAAATGAAGCCCGGGAAATTCAAATCCCGGGCTTCATTTGCAACTCCGATTGCCTACATTACCACCCTAGTTCGAACTAGGGTGGTAGTGTAGACATACCCTTAGAGACGAGTTTAGCTTGAGCAAGGACTGAACTGATCATGACACAACTCCTCCCTTAACTGAGATGTGACTTGCCAACATTTATAAACCAAACCTAGACCCTCTGACAGAGGGGGCAAAGGGAGTAGGTGCCCCGAGACCTGGCAATTCAAAGGGGCCTGAGCCCTGGTCCCTTTAAATCTCTGCTGGAGTGCTGCACTGTACACTCTGAGCAGCTCTGAGGGCTTGGGGGTTGGGCGCATCATGGTCTGGGTAGCACTGAGGACTGGCTGTGCTGGCCCCGCCCATTTCACTTGAGGCCCCATTTCACTTGAGGCTGTTGACCCTACTTGCTGAACCCAGCCCCATGGACCCACATCGCTGGCCGCTCTCTACCTCAGATTTAGCAACAGAAGCCAATGCTTGCAGCTGTCCATGTAGGACTTGAGAAAAGAAACTCATCGCTGTATCCCAAGCTCCTCTTCTCCTCCCAGGCTCATCTTCAGCTGCTCATCACTCAACAGGCTGTGCTATGTACCCCGCAGGCTGGATTACTGCAGCTCCTTCAGTGTCCTCTTTAGCAGGCCTTGGCAAGCAAGCTGGAGTCGGGGAGGCAATTACGTCCTCACATTACACCTGCCTTGACAGAGCGCCCGTCAGCTGCTCCCGATACCATGGCAGGTGGGGCTGCGCTCTGCAGGCTTTGTTTATAGGTTTCTGCGTGCACCTTTGCTGACTGACACGAAAGGTCTGTCAGCCCCTGCCAGCCTCGGGTCAGTCAGGACACAGCCATGGAGGGAGTTTCTGAGACAGACGCTGTCCCTCGCTCCAGCCCCAGAGTAGTGTACCAAGACTGTAAAAGAGCCGCAAAGGGCTGGGGAAGACGTGCCCCATTACAGGCACAACAATGCTGTTGGAATCAGCGAAGTGCTACCTCCGCCCAGAGCTGGCTGAGGGGGGCATCACAGCCTATATAGGCTCAAGAGTGACTGTTGTAAATTAGAGCTATTAGAGGGTCATTCTAACTTGTTCCAGGAACTATTTTGGGCCCCAGAGTAGCCCAGAATCGGTTGGGCACAAACATGGCATAAAAGCCACCTTTACATCACCGGGGCTTGATCTCCTGGGGACACAGCACAGAGACAGGCCCACTAACATCACGTGCTGGGCTTTGTGATCTGCGGTACATCCTCCCTGACTGTGCCAGTGTTAAGCTTTGCTGCCCAATCCTTGCCTGCCTTGTAGAGCTACTAAGAGCCTGTCTCCTTCCTCGGCGGGGGCCTCGAGTAGGTGCTAATTGCACGGTTCCATCTCTCATACCTTGTGCATGTCCACAAAGAGCTGAAAGAGCAAGGACCATTCGTTCCTGCTTATCTACCTGGGAAGCCCCAAGCACGCTGTGGCTCAGCCACAAACAGATAATTACATATGGCTCTCTCCTGCCACAGTCAAAGGGAATCAGTCCAATTGATGGTAAATGCAGAGCAGTTACATCTGACATTTGTCAGTTATGACAAACCAGATGTGTTTACACCTAAGAGAACCAGAAGTCGTTCCCCCTGATTTTTGGCCCCCTTCCCCCATCTTCTACTGGGCTCTGAAACAATTCTGTGCAGCTCCAGGAAAGGCTTTGAAAACCTACAAGCTGACAAGACTTCATTAATCACAAAATAATCCTTTCCATGGTAACCCAAGGATTGTGAAGTCACAAGTTATCAACCATGAGACAGAGACACTGGATGCAAACAGCTGCTTCAGGGAAAACCAGAAGTGATCGATATCTCTTGCCCAGAGCTTTGAGAGGCAAATTAATTAGAAATAATACGATGGGGTGTGTGTGAGTGTTTTACATATGGGCCAGCTTCTGATCCCCTTTTCCCCTGGGGTAAGTCTGAAATAACTGAAGATAGATTCATTTCCTCCAAACTTACCCCTTGTGGAACTGAGAGTAGAAATCTCATCCTGTATATTAAACTAATTCTGTGTTCACTGAATTGTTCCTGGCACAGCACAATTGTTCTAACAGTGACATGAGAAGCTTTAAATGAAAAAGTCAATAACATCCACTGAAAAGCCCAGATTGCCAGCAGTATATCATTGTGGACTCACCGTGACTAATACATACAATTCAGATAAAGCTATTTGGAAATCAGAGGAATTCAGAGATGGCTGATAAATTCTAGTCCTTACCACCTACCTACC
The DNA here is from genome assembly GCF_049634645.1 of Pelodiscus sinensis. Taxonomy (NCBI): domain Eukaryota; kingdom Metazoa; phylum Chordata; order Testudines; family Trionychidae; genus Pelodiscus; species Pelodiscus sinensis. The sequence continues at coordinate 317,655,942 of NC_134711.1, forward strand.
TAGGTCCTTGAAGTGGCCCTAGTTACCATAGTACCTAAGCACCTCTTAATCATAAAAGCATTTTATCCTCACCAGATAGGGAAGTATTATTGTGGTTTTGCAAATGGGGAATTGAGGCACATGGTTGGCACACTAAGTGACTTGCCCGAAGTCCCACAGAGAGTCGGTGGCACAGCCAGCAGCAGATCCCAACTCTCGTAAGTCCCAGTCCAGTGCCATAACCATAAAACCATGCTGCATCTTCATCGCCGTCTTTGTGACCAAGAGCACAGACGCTGCTCCAGGGAACACACAGGGGCCCTGACTGCAGAAATGGCGCTACAACTGAAATCCAATACAGCTGGGCATGATAAAGCGAAGCCTGTTTTCAGAGAACAGCCTCACCAAACTGCCAAAGCCTGACTGATCAGCGAGGGCTCTTTTTTGGGGCAAGCCTGGGCCGTGGAGCCACACCCACATGAGCATGGCACCCTGTGGGCTGCCGGAGTGGCCTGGGCCTCTGCCTGCTCCCTCTGTGGAGGGTTTTGGCCATTGGGAGTCAGGAAGTGACAGATCTACTGGCCAGTCCCACTCTAAACTCTCTGTCCACGTGGCCTTGCTCCATGGGGAGAGGGGAACACAGTGCTCCTAGGTGGTATCTCCACAGCCTGCCCATCATGCATTACAACCACACTAATTCCAAGGCACTTAGGGCCTGAAATGGCCCCACGGCCAAGACGACAGAGACACAGCGTAACTAGAACTTTTCCTTACCTCAGAGTCCCAGCTAACGGCCTAGGGGGAGGAAGGACTTTCCCTGATGGGCAGATTATTCTACAATTGCCCCAAGTGAAACACCTTTCAGAATATGGTGTGAAAGGGACCCGCAGGCCTGATCCACTCTGGCAATTCCTATGTTCTGCAGAGTGCTGGTGTGGGAAAGTCTGTTCATGGTTAGGCCATTTTCTGTGCCATGTCATTATTTGCCAAAGCTGCAGTGTTCATCCTTTGGAGGCTGGTGCTGGCACTTGCCTTGTCACATACACATGGAGCAGGCGGGGGGTGTGGCCCAAAAAGCAACATTCTTCTCCCCACCGGGACTGAATGCAGCCTCCTTGTTGTTATGAAGTGACCCAAGCGAAATTAAGCACATGCATGGAAATGACAGAGCTCTTTAAAGCGTAGCCACAGAGGCAAAGCAGGACAATGAGTCCTAGGCAAAGCAGGACAACGAGTGCTGGACAAATATGGCTCTAAACACTTCTGGGAAGTTTTTGTTTTTAGGCAGAGTTGATTTAAACTAGGGCATCAGAACTGACTCATTTATCAGTTAATTTTTAGTAACTCTCTAGGGCTACGTCTACAGTGCAATGCTATTTCGGGATACCGGAGTATCCCAAAATAGCTATCCCGCATCTTCACAGCAAGCCCGTTATTTCGGGTTCGGTATTCCGACGTCCCTGTAAACCTCATTCCACGAGCAGTAAAGGACATTTTTGGAACAGCAGGTTATTTCGAAATTACAAAATAAGCTATTTTGAAATACGACCGAAATAAAATACGCAATTTGCATAGCTCAAATTGCATATCTTATTTCGAGCTAAAGGGCAGTGTAGACGTAGCCTAGATGTGCAGTGTTCTGCAACCAAACCCTTCCACAAATATGCCAACCAACCCCTTAATTTTCCTCAGGTGGTGGGCAGCGCTAATGAGATTATGCACACTGATATGTCTCAAAGAAGAGCAGAGGATTTATTGGCATGATCCTGGCGTAATCTAAATGAGCAAACTCTTGGATATTAATAGCTATAACGAGAGAGCCTGGATCTGCAAGTTGACAGTATTGGCAAATGCACTAACAGCTTTATTGTTAAAAACCTAGGAGAACTTGCATTTTAAGCAGTGTCTTGGCCCTCTAACGTGGGGTTGCATTGTTGTGAGAAAGCTCTGCCCGATTCAAAGCCCCTAATGACGCCAGCAAAACCATGCAGAAAACTCCACTGTGCAAACAACTATTAAACAGTAGCCACTGCCGACTCAGACGGGGCAGGGAAACAAAAAAGCAAGCAAAGCACCCAGTAAGGGTGATGGTGTTTACCGCCCAGAGAATCAGCAGCTCTAAGCGGCTTTCCAGCAAATCCTTCAGAATCAAACAAGCCAGACATCCTGTGCTGTACAGCCCCAGACCAGCCCGGGTTACTGGCTTACCTTAGCAGTACACGGAACCACCGTCTCCTTGAGCCATAGTCCAGGTTCCAGAGAAGCCCCGTCTGCCTGGAGAAGAGATTTATATGTCCCAGGTAAGTGGTTTGGAGCTAAAGCCCTGAGTCTTCTCGCCTGCCTGCCGCTTGCTCTCTGCGGCTGCTTTGCTTACAGTACCTGGTACAGTGGAATTGCCTCCCCATTCATACTCACTGATCCTTCTTACTGAGGGGAGGAGCTGAGGAGCGATTACTGAAGTGATGCTTGGGCTAGCACAGACCCAGGGCACAGCCGGAGACCTGGGTTTTAAAAAACCAGGTGAAAGCTACATGCCTGACAGAACCTCTCCATCCCAAGGGCCCGATCCTGCTTTCCTGAAATCCCTGGGATTGTTTCTATTGCAGTTACACCTCAGGATCCAGTCCAGGTCAGGGCACTATTACCAGTAGGGACCTTATGCAATTCCAGGTCACCAGGAGCCTTAAAAGGAGAAGCTAATACAAGGATGTGCAAAGAATGCTGAGGGGAGCCCAGCTCTAGCTACCTGTAATTGTGAAGGATTCATGTGCTCAGCTGGCCCAGGCTGACAGCATTTACAATCTAAAATGCAGGCACCGATCAGACCAGATGCACTGCCAGACCCTGGGGTGGGGCGTGTTGTTGCAGGCTGCGTTCCCCTAATGCAGGGGTGGGGAACCTTTCGAAAGACACTCCCCACATTCCCCTCACACAGCAGAGCCTAGTGGATTTTGTGAGCTCCAGCCCTGCAGTGGGGAGGCTGGAGTGCAAGTGTGGCATGAGTCTTAGGGGCCGGATCCAGGGAAGCCAAGGGCCGCATCTGGACCCCGGGCCTGAGGTTCCCCAACCCTGCCCTAAGCAAAGGGCTGCAAATGGGATTAGCATGACCAGATATCCCAATTTTTAAGGACAGGCCTGATATTTGGAACTTTGTCTTATATAGGTGCCCATTACCCGCCCTCCCCTCCCCCGATGTTTCACATTTGCTGTCTGGTTACCCTAAACGGGATGAAATTTGGCTTGTGTTCCACTATAGGATCTACTGGGCCCTTCTGGCCTTACAAATCGATGAGGTAGTGCCAGCTCTTCACGAATGAGGCCAAGTCACTGGTGATTCAAGTTCCCCCGCCTGAGATTCTAAAGGAACCTGATTGTCAGAAAGTGCTGAGCACTCAGCCCCCTTTGAGATGTCTCTCTGGGCACCGGAGAATGCAGGTTCCCCCACATCACAAGGGCCATTTCGAAAACCTGGGCCTGAACGCATAGCACCTGCGAGGAAGGCACCTTGGGGAGGGTAAACATGACGTTGGTACAGGGTACTAGGTCGCACAGTGTTAACACCGCGGGGCTGATTGGACGTGAGCTACCCTAACATACAGGGACTTGTTGGGACTCTGGCACAGAAAGGGTTACGCTGGCTAGGACATCTGAGGGCATGAGCCATGCCCTCCTCAGGGGCCCTCCTTCACTGAGGAGAGGTTCCCTTTCCTCCAAGTCTTCCTGTCTGTTCACCTGCCTAGCTCCGGTCCCCACTGATGAAAGCCAGAGCCCGGCTGCCCGTGTCTGAGGGTGCTTGACACCCCCACTCAGCTGGATGTACAGGAGCCCCTAGTCACTCCCCCAAAATACTCAGTGTGTGTTCTTGTCTCCCTCTAGTGGCTGGGCCCAGGAACTCTCACAGCCAAGAGTTATTCCCTCCGTGGAGGGAGGTCTGTGGTTTGGGTGCAGAAGGGTTCAGGGCCAATCCTTGCTGAGAACCTGTGCTCTCTGCATCTAGCCCTGGCCTCATATAGCTGGTATTACCCTGGGTGCCCGATCTACAGGGGGTGTGATTCTATTACAGCCCCACTCGGAAAAGCTGCCTCTTTAGTTCCAGCTATGGAGACTCATGCATTTAAACGCTGAAGATTCCCCAGTTCAGTCCTGGCGCTGGCCAAGCTGGCGGCAGCTACACCCTACCGAGAAGGGAAGGCGTGACAATGTGACCGCAGAAGGGGCCATGCAGTAGCGCCCACTCCAGGGACGGGCAGGGGCACTGAGCACGACTCTTCAGTGTCACAGCTGGGCAGTCGCAGAGAGGAACAGCAAGGAAGGGAGACAATCTCAGTGGGTGGAGGAGGATTCCTGAAGGGTCAGAGAAGGGATTGCATATAACAGTGGGAAAGAGTCACAAAATCTCCTTCCTCCAGTACTGAACAAGGAACTCTACTGCATCAAACAGTAGGATTCCCTATAGCCACCCAACTCCCTCTGTTTCACTGTGTAGCTTCTCCCTGTTTCACTGTGTGCCTGGCCTGGCCAGAGCAGCCCCCAGCTCCCTGCCCCATGGGGCTGCTGATTAACCAGTGACCCATTCACATCCCTAGCGGCCACAAGGTAGGTAACAGAGCAGTGTCCCAGTGGCTGACTAGCCTGGACAGGAAAGGGTTAACTAAGCAACATCAGGCTGCACTTGGGTTACCAGATCACTGGTGCCGCTGTGCCGGGCAGGATAGGGCTAATCGAACTGCATCCACAGTGTGGGAGCATCTCACTTAGCTGTGTGCTGAGGCCCTCAGGAGGAGTCCAGACAGGCCTGGCGCTCAGGACAGATTTCCCCCATCCCCACCCTGGCAGTTCCTGCTCCCTCCATCATGCTGGGGACCAGAAGAGGAGGTAGGGAAACCAGGATCAGGCCATGAGCTGAATTGTGGCTGGCAGTGGGGAACCACAGAGCCCCACAAACAAGAAGCAAAACAGCGCCACCTTGTGGACAGGGACTAAAATTCTTCCCACCCTGCTAATCCCCATTGCAGTAGGAGTTTTGCACCCATCAATCCTGTTACCTCTTAACTATTAGTGAGTTGTGCGCCTTGGCAGGTACTTTTAACACACAAGCAAGGTCCTAAGAAGCTGTTGGCCTGTAGTCCAATTGATCTGCCCTCTCCTTCCTCGTTGGTGAAATTCCCCATTGTGCAGAGAGACCTTTGTCACTCTTAGATCTCTTTAAAGACCTATTTTAGCAGGTCAAGAAGGGGATAATGGTGCAGTCTGCACTGAATGATCCTGGGCAAAGATTAGCAAAATCAGCAGGTGTGGGGAAGGGAAGGAGTACAAGGGACAGCAGCTGTAGCAAGAAGGAGACATGAACTTTCTAACTGTCAAGGTGGTTAAACACTGGAATAAATGGCCTAGGGAGGTTGTGGAATCTCCATCCCAGAGCAGGTTAGACAGACATCTAACAGGGATGGTCTAGACGGTTCTTGGTCCAGCTCTGAGGACAGGGGAGTGGACTTGATGATCTCTTGAGATCCCTTCCAGTTCTAAGTAATCTATGAAAACTGACCAGTCTTTGATTTCTCTCTCATTCCACGACCTGATGCATGTTTTGCTCCAGAAGTTGATGCCTTTCAGTGCTTGGCAAAGCCATCCCTGTGTGTATAGGTGTAAAGTGCTACGGGCCCCTTTGGAAAGAAATGTCTTATCTGTCTATCTACGTAATGCACCACATTATCCGAAGATGTCTATGCACCACACACACATTACAGAATGATTACAAGTGAAGTGACACAAGGATCATGTTGCCTGCCACTGAAATGCAAACACCTGTGGGATGGAACACAGCAGCACTTCAACAGCACACAGCAATACACAACAGTTCAAAGCAAGTAGGTAAGAATCACTTGATGGTTACCTGCTCTGTTCCATTCCCTCCGGGGCACTTGGCATCGGCCAGTTGGAGGACAGGACACTGGTCTAGATGGATATTTGGTCTGACCCAGCATGGTCATTCTTAATACTGCAGCCAGTTACACAACAAGGAATATTCAGCTACGCAACTGACAACGGGCTGGGGAAAGGCTACTGTGAGCTGCTCAACGCCAGTTTCCTAGGCAGCTACAGCCTTGTCCCAATTCTCCCTGCTCTGATGGTTTAAACCAGGGGTCTCCAAACTACGGCCCGCGGGCCGGATGCGGCCCGCGAGGCCCTCTCATCCGGCCCGTGGAGACCGTCCCTGGGGTGCCGCCGAACGGGCCCTTCTTGCCGCAGGGGGGGGGCCCTGTCAGGGGTGTGCGGCGTGTACTCACGCCGCGCCGGGGCAGGAGAAGCGGGCCGCTCCGCTGACAAGCGGCCGCGCGGCGGCAAACGGCGCAGGGGGCGGGGGTTAGCACGGGCGGCGTTCCCCCGCCCAGACTGACAGGGCAGCCGGCCAATCAGGGGGCAGGAGAAGCGGGCCGCTCCGCTGACAAGCGGCCGCGCGGCGGCAAACGGCGCAGGGGGCGGGGGTTAGCACGGGCGGCATTCCCCCGCCCAGACTGACAGGGCAGCCGGCCAATCAGGGGGCAGGATGGGCGGTGGTGGTAACGCCCGCCCGGCGACGTGCGGGGGAACGTGAACCCCGGCGGGAACTTTAAAAAGGTGACCCCTTCCGCCGGGGGGGGGGGAAAGGAGTGAGCGGTGGCAAGCAGGAGGGGAGGACAGCGTGCAGAGGAAGGGGAGAGCAGGGGGAAAAGCCCCCCCCCCTTCCGGGAGAAACGGATTCGCAGGCGAATATTCTGAAGAGGAAACATTAAAAGCAACAATCTCTCTACCATAAGTGGATATATTTGCACACTATATTCAGGTAAGTTTAACTTAAGAAATCATAAGAATTTTTAAAAATTGTTTCGGGTCATTTGCAGCTATTATTGCGACAAAATTAGTTCGCATAATCAGGTTTTTTGAGCGATATTGTGTGCAAGATACTTTCATTTTCATTATTTATTCATGTTGAATTCACTTTATTTTAGTGCCCAGCGATGGCCGAGAAGAGGAAAAGAAAAATAGACGATGAGTGTCGGCAATTTCAAGAAGAATGGAGTTTGAAATACTTCTTCATCAAATCCGTCGAGAAAGCATTGTGTGTGATTTGCAACGAAACCGTGGCTGTGATGAAAGAATACAACCTGCGCCGTCATCATCAAAGCAAACATCAGGAGAAATATGTACAGTTGAAGGGTAAAGTCCGTGCCGAAAAATTTTCTAAATTACAAAATCAACTCACATCTCAGAGGACATTGTTCAGTAAATCCTCAAATGAAAATGAATCCTTAACTAAGGCCAGTTATAAAGTTGCCTACGTCCTGGCTAAAAGTGGCAAACCCTTTACAGATGGTGAAGTAGTGAAGGAATGTTTGTTGGAAGTGGCTGAGGAACTTTGCCCAGAAAAGTCAAAACAATTTGAAAATGTAGCTTTGGGTGCGAATACCATTGCCCGCCGTGTTGCAGACACTGAATAAAATAATATTAAATAAATAATTAAAAACAACATCCATGTTTTGATTGTTTTTTATTTGGACCTCAAGTGTGTAGTCGGCCCCCGAACTGCTGTTTGATAGTTAATGCGGCCCTCGGGCTGAAAAGTTTGGAGACCCCTGGTTTAAACCATTAGAAACCCAGGGCAACACGGTGCACCTGAGACTTTCCCAGTTCAGTGTGTCCCTGCATAGGGCTCAGCTCCAGGCGGGCTGGCGAATGCACAGACTGTGCTAGTGTAATGCCAGCACAGGCATGAGGCCTCCCCCCCCCACGAAGGTGGAAGTGGGGCCAGAGCTCCTCTCCCCGAATCACTGAATGTGCTGGAAGCAGGCCAGAAAGAACCATGCTGCTAGAGGAGCCCTGTGGAACCCCCTGGCAGAAGCCCTCCTGGAGCGGTGAGGGGCGGGGAGCTGCCTTTCAGCCGGAAGAGGGCTTCGCTGGTACAGAACTAACAAGAGTCCGTGCGAAGGCCCAGCCACAGACACGGCAGCTCAGCAACAAGCCTTCGCAGATCCCAGCGTCTGCCAAGGGAGAACAATCAGCACGCACCTCACTTCATGTGTCCTTTGCTTTCACTTTAGCAATACCAGCAGGAAAAAAACCGACGTGGACAGAAACCAGAATGTGGCAACCCCGCACATGGGCAGCAGCAAAATGTCTTGCGGGCCACACACAGAACCCCGATATGCCGCGGTTGCCTACCACTGCAATAACTGTTCTGGGGTTTTATAAAGCACTCGGCACACGGGCAGCTCTGCACATACACAGACACACTAGTATTTGAGCCGGGGAAACCAGGGGCTTAGCAGACAGGCATGGAACAGTTTCTTGACGTGGGCCCCTCCTGCTCCTTCATATTTTAAAGCTTGTTTATAGTATGACTTTATGTGCCCCTTGAATCTATTGTAAATTGGATGGGGCAGAGACTTGCTAGGCACAATTACATGCTTACCATGGTATATTATTAATAATAGTCCATTTGTTATTGGGTTGGGATTTACTTCACTCACCTCTTTGTTTGCAGGGATTCCTGTTACCAGCTTCCTTCCCCTTTCAGGGAGGTACCCCCTTGGGAAAGGCCTGCTTTGTGAAGGTGGCTTAATTGAGGAAGAGGGGAATTGAGGCTTAAAGGCAAAGGGGTTTCTGGGAAACGTAGTCTCACACTGAAAGCTACACTACAGGAAACAGAGTAGGGGCCTGATTGTTCTAGGGTTGCCAGATGGTTTCAACAAACGTACCGTAGGGTTGCCAGATGGGCTCCCAAAAAATACCGAACATGTGGGCTTAAAAAAAAAAGAACACAGGATGGGCATACAAAAAAATCCCCGTATCGCCCAGCTTCAGAACGCAACCACAGGAGGTGCCACTAGCCCATGGTGCAGTGCCCAAGGAGGGGGGGCTCGCAGGAGCTGCCTGCCCAGGGCGAGGACCCGGTGCCTGCACGTGCCGCGTGTCTCTGACCTCTCATGGTGCTCCGGGTGCAGCTGCCGGGTCTGTGCGCGGGGCGGGTCCTGAGCCCAGCCAAGCCAGAACACTCCCGCTGCAGGGACCCGAGCAGCAGGTCTGTGTTTCGCGCTGGAGACGGGACCCAGTGACATCGCGGGGCCGGGGCAGCCCCTGGCCGCAGTCGGAGTCCAACAGGCCAAGCCCCCAGCAAACACTCCCTCTAGTTGCTAGCAGAAGCCAGAGGCTCCCAGCTGGGAGGCGGGGCCGCGATTGGCGCTGGGAGCCTCTGGTCGTGTGCCGAAGCCGGGTGTGGGGAGTGGCCGGGACTCCCAGCCACTCTCCCCGCCCCCACCCAGCTTTTGCACGTGACCACAGGATCCCAGTGCCAATTGCGGCCCCACCTCCAGTCGCGCCCCCACCCCCACCAGGCTTCCATCCGGCGCCCAGCCGGGAATTCAGAAAATACCAGACATTACACATGTCCGGTATTTTCTGAATTTTTTTACCGGGCAGAGAGCACAAATACCGGACTGTCTGGTAGAAAACCGGACACCTGGCAACCCTACCACCAGACACATTGACATCACAATCTACATCTGATTTAGAAAATACTGGACATTTATATTTTCTCAGTTTGTTTCCCGAACAGAAAGCTCAAATACTGGACTGTCCGGTACAAAGCCCTAGCTTACGTTGGCTTTGAGATTTAGCTCCCTCTGCAAGCCCTGGTTATTTTATACCCACCTCTTTTCTGATTAAAACTGGCCTGTATGTGTACTCTAGGATCAATGATCCCTCCCGCCCCCAATCCCCCCTCCCTCCGACCAATTTCCGATGAAAAAAATCTCCCACCCGCTTGAATTAGTCCCATTTCTGCTGAACAGGTGGCAGATCTGGCCGAGGGGCTGGTCGGTGTTCCTCTCAAGCTTTTGGGAGAAGCATAGGGGACGTCCCCACTGCAGTAAAATACCTGTGGCTGGCCTGGATCAGCTGGCTTAGATTCATGGGCTCAGGCTATGGGACGGCTCCACTTCAGAGGTGTCCCAGGGGCCAGGCCCCTGCACAAGCCCAAGTGTCTACACTGCTATTTTACAGCCTGAGACTGGGTACAGGAGGGGGTGAGGGAATAGGGGGGCAGGAGTATAGAATGTCTTAAGAGATGCAAACAGGCACCAGAAACTGGCTGGGAGCCAGTATCTGGCTCCAGTCTCCGTGGGCCCTGGGAAAACCAGATGGAGGGCTGGAGCCCAAAGGGCCCCTTGAGGGCAGTTGATCAGAGAAGGTGGGGTAGCAGCACGAGGGGTATGAGTGAGGGTGCAGGGAGAAGCCCTGTGCGCAAACTTCAGGGAGCACATGGACACAGCAACATTTGTGCCCTACAACCCAGCGCATGGACACAAGCCCCCGTTTTCAGTGGTGTGTACACACGCGACGTTACAACGTACCCCTGGGTGACAGCCCGGACTTTCAGCCATTTGTCCATATTTCAGCACCTGACTGGAAGGGGCCTGGCTGTCGGAGATGCTGAGCGTGTTTATCCTCCGTTGACAGTAAAGGCAGCTGAGCTTGCTCCGCACCCCCAAAAGCTGGACACGTTAGTTTCTGTGCCAAACCTTGGGAACCCCTTGAAAATGCTGCTGCTGCCGCCCCCGGGGGCAGGCTCTGGGGCCTGACCCCTCCGCTGGCTTTGGGAGAGAGGGATGCTCAGGGGGTCCCTGAGTGCCTTGAATTCCCCACGCATTTCACCACCCCCGCTCTGCCTGCCAGGCACGCCTGTTGGGAAGAGGAATAAGAGACTTGGCCTGCTCGGTCCCCCTGGTGTTCCAGCCAGGGAATGGGATTGGGGCATGGAGGCTCGCAAGTCCCCAGCTCACTCTCCTGGCCCGGGCAAACCTCCGCACTCTGGAGGGAGCAGAGGCAGGGTTGGGGGTGGCTGGGCCTGTATGCTAAGTGATTGGGCCCCAGCCCATCCGGCCTACTCATGGCTATACCCCTGCTCCGGGGGCATTTAATTTACACTGGTGGCCTCTCCCACCCATGGAGCAGCCCAGAATACGGGCACAAGAGAGGAGCACAGCACAGATACTCACAGCACAGATACCTGGGGTGCTGCTTACCTGGAGCATGAAAAGGGTAGCCTTTAGTCATAGCTGCCCACACAACTGCTGCTTACCCAGACCCAATCCACATCACTGTGAGAGTTCTCCAGCAGGTCTGCCTGGCTTTCAAGAGATGCATTCAAGAAGCGTTCTAAGGCTTGGAAAGTGACACCCAGCCTCCGTGTGGTAGTTGCCAGGTGGTGCTCAGCTGAGAAAGAGGCTCCCCAAACAGTCCTTGAGTGCATGTTCATTAGTGTAATCAGGTTCATTAGTGTAATCTCATGCCCACAATTTGGTGTCAATTAAAAGCTGGCAGAGAAATCCAATCAAAATGGAGTTTATTGAAAAGAATGTAAAAGTGACACACCCAATCCATACAGTAGCCCTTGGGTTTGGGAAAGGGTTGTGGGAGACCACGGTATTTGCAACTGATGGACTTCAGATAAAAGATACGCAATTTATTTATAGAAGGTACAATCTGTACAGGTTTGGCTTTTTCTCAACTCCATGTTGGACTGCTTTTTGATCTCGTACAGCATGACACTTGGATGCCCTTTGTACACAAAGACATTTCCCCAGCCCATTTTAACACACACATGCCATGAAGTTTTATGCAATAAAGTGCAATACTGGATTCTTTGAGAGGAATGAAATGACGGAGGAAAATAGCAGGCATTAAATCAAAGACATCTCCTAGACCAACTAGGCTGATTGTAAAGTGCTGATCTGCCCCCCAAAACCAACACATATTTAACTAACTACAGTAAAAGTTCTATCCATTTTACTGAAGTGGAAACACCAGCAACATTTACAATGGAATGTCAGTAACTCCCCTACCCAATCTGCTTTAAAAATAAGAGACATCCAAATAAATCATGGAACTAAAGACACGTCTGCGATTTCCTTGGAGGGGAATAAACCCTACTTCTATCATTCTGTTTCTTAAGAGAAAGAAAAACTAACCTAAAGGATTACAGCTAGTAAGACATTTTGGTCCTGATACAACATGATGAAATGAAAAAGGCTGTAAACACTCACTTCTCCTGTCGGTATGGCTTGCTTGTCTGTGAGGAATAGACAAGATAGGTTGTGTGTTCCGTGACTTTCTTAGGAGCTTGTTCAGTGGTCCCCAATCTTGGTCAATTACACCCCCCCCCCCCCCCAGATGGGGAAAGGAGTGAGTGGGATAGGATGGGAGGGGGAGCTGCACTCTGGAGGTGGGGGGAGACTGGGGCAGAGCAAGGAAGGTGGAGCTCCACTCCAGAGGTGGCAGGGTCAGTGGGACAGGACAGGGAGGGGCAGCTGTGCTCCAGAGTTTGAGGGAGCAGGTGTGAATGGGGCACAGCAGGGCAGAGGGAGCCACACTGGAGTAGTTCATTTGTCACTGGGCCAATGGGACCTGTGCCAGGAGCCCTGGCCAATTGGGTGGGGTGTGGAAAAATGGGCATCCCTATGCTCCAACCCCGCTCCCTGGCAGGAAGGCTGGGCGGGCAGAGCAGGCAAGCCCTCACACCCCACCCCCACTCCGTCAAGAGCAGCAGGTGGGGGATGGAGCATGCCCCCATGCCCTGACTCCATTTCCCCAACAGAAGGGCTGGGGGGACAGGAGTGGACTGCAGGCAGAAGGGATGGGGAAAGGCCCCCACTTGTCCTGGCAGCCCCTTTTCCCCCACCCTTGCCCGCCTACCCAAAAATTTGGGCCCATCCAGTTTTCCTGTCCTAGCTATGCCCTATGCCACTGACAAATTGAGGACCATTGAGTTCGTTCAAGGGGCCAGACTGGCTTTTCCCTTTGCCCCTCTCCCAACGTTCCATGAAAGAGGGGGGTTGATACTTGGCAAGGCAGACCCCACTCCGCTGAAAGTGAGACAGCAAGCATGGGCGGTGCAGCCAGGGTCTCTTGCTTGGTAAGGTGGGGCCGCTGCCTGAGGAGGATGGGGTTCCCTGGTTTGGAAAGACTGGAAACTCTCTGATGTTTTCTGTCTCCAGCTGCTCTGCAGCCAGGGTACAAACCTGGGCCACTATGCACACCAACCTCCAGGTCCAGTTCAACCACTTGGGAGCCACTTTTCTGAGATGCGTCCCCAGATATGTGATTCACGGAGATTTCGGGGATGATGGATTTCCACTGTTATCTAAAACCAAGCAGGTAGATTGACAGAGGCATATTGCTTGGGGGGACCAATCTGCCCATCTCTGGGGGTGCGCGACATCCCCATGTAAACAAACAGCATCATGGCATCCCATGCCGGCTGTCACAAAAAGTACCATCGGCCCAGTGCTTTCACACCGGGACAGCCCTCTTAAGTACTGGCTACACAGGATGCCTCGTGTGAGTAAAAGAATCATTTTGGTTCCCAAAAGGCACCTTGTTTAACATTGAAAACGTAAGACTGGCCCCTTTACATGTGATGCATGCATAGTTCATATACTCTTGCAGATAGTATATATACTATATATATATATATTCTATTCACACAGACTGCTCCCGAAGCAGAGTCCTTGAGTAGCTAGACATTGGTGAGGGTGCTGCTGGTGAGGAGTCTCACAGCAATGGTTCCTGAAAAGCCGCTGGATTTTTTGTTCCCTTTATCTTGGAGTTGAAGAGTGTGCTGTGACAGACGGTCATCGGGGTCACCGGTCAGGGACACCTGGCCCAGGAACTCGTCACTTATAATGTTATGGTTCCAGACCTAGAGAAACAAGACACAAAATGGGTGCTGTTCCTGCTGCAACCTATTCTGCAAGTACAAACATCTGCACAGGGGATGCCTTGGTCATTCAGTTCATGCTGGTGTTGATTATTTCTCTTGCAGTAGCACAGAGAGGCCCTCCACAAGATCAGGGCCATGCAGTGCTGGGTGCTATACATACACATAGCTAGAGCTAGTCCCCAAGCTGAACTGCTTACTGTCTAAATACATCAACCAGAGAAGAGGTAAGAGAAAGGAAGTACTGTTAGCTCCATTTTACAATTGGGGACCCAGGACACAAAGAAACTAAGTGACTTGCCTAAGGGTGCACACAGAATCTGTGGCAGAGCTAGGAACTCAACCAGCTCTACTAGGATTTAACTTCTAGCCCAACCTCTCTCTCCTTTCATCCACCCCTGCAGCTGGCAGAAGCCTTGATCTTCCTCCAATTTTGAAATGATCACAGGGCATATAATTTTCCTGGTGGATGTCGACTTTTTAACTCATGTCACTGCCATACAGAGGGTATTTTAATAATGATGTGACAACTAGAGTTCCTGCTTCTTCCAAGATTATATACACGCCTCCACAGATTCCTGCGGGCTGGGGTCAGAGCGACAGCTTGGAAGGCATGTATGTGACTGTGTGAGATGAAAGGCAGTGGAGAACCAGACCCCACAACTCTTTTATTTTCAGGGCTCCTTTAGATGTGAAGAATACTTGTAGTACCTCCTAATAAGCCAACTCCTGTGGCCCTTACTGAGTTCAAACTTGGGGAAATTCACATTGACTTCATTGGGTACATCTAGACTACAGAATTTTGTCGACAGAGGCTTTGTCGACAGATACTGTCGACAAAGCGTGTCTAGACTACATCCAGTTCTGTCGACAAAGCAAGCCGCACGAGTGTAGACGCAAGGGACAGTGTCGATGCAATAACACCTTCTATCGACAGAACTCTGTTGACAAAAGGCGTTATTCCTCATAGAATGAGGTTTACCGCTGTCGACAAAACTGCCAAGTTCTGTCGACGTTATGTCGACAGAACTCAACAGTAGTGTAGGGGTGTGTCTAGACTACAGAGTTTTGTCGACAATAGTGGACTTTTGTCGACAACGCTATAACTGCGTCTACACTACCGCTGAGTTCTGTCGACATAACGTCGACAGAACTCAGCAGTTTTGTTGACGCTGGTAAACCTCATTTTACGAGGCATAACACCTTCTGTCGACAGAGTTCTGTTGACAGAAGGTGTTATTGCATGTAGGGTTGTGTCTAGACTACAGGGTTTTGTCGACAAAGCAGCTTGCTTTGTCGACAGAACTGAATGTAGTCTATATGCTCTTTGTCGACAGAAGCTTTGTCGACAGTATCTGTCAACAAAACTTCTGTCGACAAAAGCGTATAGTCTAGACGTACCCTAGATGCAGATATAGTTTTTTTGACAAAAGGCCACTTTTGTTGACAAAACCCTGTAGTCTAGACACACCCATTGGGAATTAGCCAAAGGAAGAGCTTAGTAAAAAGGCTTGAGAATTTAACTTCTAGTACCTATGAATTGTCTAAAGCTCCTTACCTCCTTACGCCCATGTTTCTGGTAAAGAACCTGACAAAATACTTTGCATTCATATCTGGTCTAGCATTCAATAACTGAGTCTCATAATCCCCCAGGAGGCAAGTTTGAGCTTCATGTTAGACAGGGAAACCGAGTCACACAGGATTTTGATGAACTAGCCAATGCTGCCCTGCAGATCAGGGAACAGAACCTGAGTCTTGCTGGCTAGCCCCAGACTGGTCTTCTAGTCACCTGCACAATGATGGGCTGTCCTGACTTCTTGCGATAGAAGAGACCTTTCACATCAAACTCTGGAGCCAGGGTGTTTTTCTGCACTGGAGATCGAATTTTGTCCCCTTCACACTTAATGATCACGTAGGGGTCTGCTCCTGGGGAGAGGAAAGAGAATTGATCTGTTGCTGCTGGAAATGTCACTCCTCCCAGCCCTTGCTTGCCTCACTCCTGATGGTGGGTGTTTATATTCCACAAGAGGCGGCAGGAAATCCAGCGGGAACGAGGCTTGCCCACCTCTGCGAAGTCCTGTGAGACCTGCAGACACTAGGGGCTAAAGCTCATTTGTATTCTATGTTATGTCACCCCAGACATGGGCGAGTGACCGAGCAAACCACTTGGAGGTGGTTCCCTAACTGTGGGAAGTGACAACACCCCTGTAACATACGAGCCTAGATGTTCCAAACCAATGCGTGACTTTGGGCACCCAGCCTGAACCACTCTGAAGACGCTGGATGTTCAGACAATGGGTGCACCGCAGATTCAGAATATCAAGGCTCCTTAAGGTCACTCATGGGCCCCCAAAATCACTAATTGCTTCGGAGCATCTTGGCTGCAGGCTGTCAATAACAGCTCCAGACACATGATCAGAAGAAAACACACCGAGGGCACGTTGCAGTGCAGTGAAGAACCTACCTTCAGGTTACCAGGGCTAGGACCTCTCTTCACTACCCAGAGAAAAAGATAAACTGGCAGAAGTGAGCACCTACTGTCTGGTCACACTCTGCATCATGCCCTCTGAGCTAAGCAGCTCTGGTGGGAAGACCCTGCAAAGGGGCAGGCACTTTCAGGGAGGGGCTGGGCACCCCTCAGTGCTCACAGAGGTTAGCACAGCTAACGCCTTGCCAGCTTGAGCCCACATAGCTTTTTCAGGCAGAGACCTCAAGATGCTTTATAAAGGAGATGAGGATCACTGTCCTGTTCTACAGACTGGGCAACTAGTCAACCACAAGGACACAGGCAGACCTGGGAATAGAACCCAAATCTCCTACCACCTAGGCCGGGGTGGGCAAAAGGGCCTCCGCGGGCTGGATCCTAGTGGGTGCCTAGTGGGAAAGGGGGGCAAAGGAGCTCCCCCACCCCCTTCCGTTTAGGCCCCGCTCTTTCCTGTTTAGGCCCTGCCCCTTCCGGGGCTACTTCAAACATTTTCGAAATGACCCCTGAGCAAAAATTATTACCCACCCCTGACCTAGGCCACCAGACTACACTGCAGAGATTTCTACCTCCCACACACGCCTGCACCCACCAACTTAGCTAAGTCAAAGCTAGCCAAATGCACAGGGCCAAAAACTACCTTCACCAAGCAAGTGCAGTGCAATGTGGAGTGCCAGCCAGGTGCTGTCTCTCTGCATAATACACTTGTATTACTTGTGGGACAATCAAAGGACAAATTGGCCCAGCTCACTCCTCGTTTCCAGTCTCTCTTCTAGGTGCAAGGCTTCCCCACGCTGAGAGCCTCTGGAAATGGACCACACTGTGTTTGATCCCCACTGAGCTTCTCAGTCGTCTGCTTGTTGATTATGGTTTACCTCACAAACGCTCCTTGCCTTTGGGATGACCCCATGCCAAAACTAGGGATGTTAGATATCGTGTATTTCAGTCATCGTGTAGCCGCAATCATTGTTAGTGGTTACACGGTTACTAAAATACTCCCTGGGGGCTGGGCCGGCAGCCAGTGCGCTCCCAGCTCCCAACCCCACTCCTGGGAAGCTCCCTGCCACCCCACACTGCTGCTTCTGTATCACCATGGGGTGGTAGGCGGAGCCAGTCTGGGAGGGGAGCCACTTTAAAATTACAGAGGCAGCAGAGTGTGTGTGTCTGGTGGCGCCCCCTGAGCACTGGCTCCTGCTTGCCTGCCTCCCCCCCGCCTCTGTGGGAGGCAGCCAGGGACGTGCAGGTGGCTCTGTGGAACCAGCATGTGCGGAGAGATGGCTTAAAAACCACTTCCTCATGCGTATCGGCTCCCACCTCCCCCAGGCCCCCTGTGCTGCTGCCTCTCTATCAGAGGCAGCAGGGAGAGAGGGAGGGGGAGGCAACTCCACCGGAAGCAGCACACGTAGGGGGACGGCTTTAAGCCGACTCCCCATGGGCATTGACTCCTGCCTCCCACCCCTTGATGCCTCTGATACTGAGGCAGCAAGGGGATGGGGGTTGCATGAAGTTGTTTGGATTAACCGATAAACCTAAGCTTATTGGTTAATCGTTTAAATGGCTATACTCTAAAACCCTAGCCAAAATAGACCCCCTTGGTTCCCCCTCGATGGGTGCTAACCAGGAGGAATGCCAGTGAATCCAAGGAAGCTGTGGGAGGAGACACAGGTCCATGGCCTGTCCCACCACAGAAACAGCCCTCTCAGAGCAACTTGTGAGGCCCGGGAACAGCAGGTTGCTAACACCAGCCAGAAGCGACTCATTTGCTCTCACTGCTTTGGCAGCTCATGGGCTTTGGATGAGGACAAGACGGAGAGCAACTGACACCAGCACAAACGCAATCTGTCGCACCAATCCCATCTCTGCACTATGGGACTGTGGAGAACATGGGGTGAACTCCACCCAGGCCTGGTAGCAATAAGGGGTGGGGTGTGCTTGATGAGTGAGGTACGGGCAGAGGGGAAAGCAGCGTTTGATAAGCAACCAGATGTGGGATCAGCTCTGAATAAGATCCAGGAATGAGATGGGCTCTGTCGAGAGGGGTTTCCAGTTCAGCAGAGCAGATGGGTTGCAGTAGGGCCCTGGAATAGGAACACATTTAGAGGGGCTCTAGAAAATGAGGGTAATAGAATAGTTGGGTTATTTCTTGTGGGCAACAGTTATCTTAGGGAGGGGCTTGAGTGCAGAGTGTGGTGGTACTGGACAAGAGAGACCAGATATCTTGATTTTATAAGGACAGGCTTGATAGTCAGGGGATTTTCTTATACAGACACCTATGACCCCACCTTCCCACCCCTGTCTCCATGATTCACACTGGCTATCTCTGATCTCCCTTCTTGTGGCAGGCACTCTGTACACAAGGGGGTGACAGAGAGAAGAGGCTGCAGGCTGGAGTGGGAGTGGGGATGAACAGGGGTGGAGGGATGGAGGAACAGGACTGTGTGGGGTCCAGAGGGGGAGAAGAAGAGTTTAAGCAAGGTGTGATGGGAGGCAGGGGCAGGCTCTGGGACCAGCTTATTACAGAGTCGGCCTGCTGGACAAATTGTAGCAGCTGTGCTCTGTCGGGGATGTCATGGGGCCTCGGGCAGGCTGACTCAGCAATCAAGTCAGAAAACGGACAGGGCCCAGGTGAGTGTGCGAGCTGCGGGCCAGAGTAGAAAGGTCCCACCGTAACCCACGTTTCCCTGCTAGGAAGCAGGCTCACGCCCGCATGTTTGCAGTGGGGAACAAGTCTTTGTTTGAGGACCAGAGCCAACATTTACCCTTGGCAAGGAAGCACGGCCAGGTGTCAGTGTTCCATCCAAATGCATGCTGGGGATGTGGAGGAACAAACCTACCCACTTCCCAAGGCCTGAGATTGAACTTCCTCATCTCTTGTTCCCAGAGGAAACTTTGCAATAATTTACTGCCCACCTGCTCCTTAACTTTCCACTTCTCAGGGCTCCTTGCTTCCAGGAGCAGAAACAGCTGCAGGATTTCACAGCCTTTCTTTCCAAACCCTTCTCTGGAAAGACCCACAAAAGCCTCATTTCCCACCAGCCAGGGCCAAATTCCACCCATAAATCGCTGCCCCAAAGGTCCAGGAAGGATTGGGAGACAGGAGAGATACAAGCACCAGTGCACAGGAATTGCTGGCGAGGCAGGACATCCTGACAGGGTGGAGGGAAAGGGGCGACTGCCCCAGGAACTGGGGAGTGGCAGCAGCCGGAGCCCCAGGCCCTTTAAATCGCTGCCAGAGCCCCACGTGGCACGCTTCGGGCAGCACAGGAGGTAGTTGTCCCAGTCCTGACCCTTCTGCCCATGGTGCCCCTACTGGAGTGCAGAGCTGCGCCCCCACCTTGCTCAGGGGCTTGCAGACACCAGCATGCTTTGTGGATTACCGCAGAGGTATCGGACCAGCTGGAGGATGGCAGGAAAATACCCTTCCTGTGGCTGCATGTTGCATCTTGGTGTAAAACCGACCACTCTGCAGCCACTAACTCAAACTGTACCTGGGGACCCTTGTTCTGCAGAGCCAAAACCACAGAGGCTTGAGAAGAGGCTCTGTCGATCGAGACCCTTCTCAAAGAGAACGCGGCTTTAGAACAGCAACAGCGTGTGTGATCACAGGACACCAGTGAGCCGTGAAAAGCAGAGCACAAGTGGGAACAAGAGCCTGACACAATCCAGATATCAGGCTGAATTCTCCTTTCACACTTCTTTAACCCCCTTGATTTCTAAAGGCTCCTAAGTCATGCTCAATAACAGCAGCAAGGTGAGGGGAGGAGCAGGAGCACAGAGATGAAGTGACTTGCCCAGAAGCAGTCATACTGGGATTAGAACCCAGCTCCCTGGAGTTGCAGGTCTGCTGCCTCGTCACAAGGCCACTGACACCATCTTCCCAGATAATGGAGTTTCTCATGGTTTACACCAAGATAAATGAGAGGCAACTCAGGCAGGGAGCCATCTAGCAACTCTCTCCCCCCCAAGGTGACGCCTGCCTGGATGACCCCTCTATAGCCTGGCTGGAGCACCTGGAAGGGCTGTTTGCTGAATAAAGGAGCTGTGTTAGTCTTGGAACAGCCTGTTTGCCACAAGCATCCTTGTCGCAGCCTTGCAAGGGATGCCCTTGACGCAGATGGCCTGGGAACTCATTACCAGTCAGGTCAAGAGAGGTGGCGAGAAGGGGTACAATAGGATGAGTTTCAATCGGGAAACACCATTAACATCCTGCGTAGCTACCGTGTTTCTTTTAAAAGAAGGACCAGCAAAAGTCCTCCTCCCACCCTCCCTCTCAAGCCATATTATCTTTGCGTTTCTCAATCCAAGGTAAGTGGTGAAAACTGAGTGGCAGGGCAGTGACTCCTGGCCAGGTCGCTATCTTTAGCAGCCAAGGAACAAGCTAGGCCCTGCCCAGAGCGACTCTAGGGAGTGCTATGCTGGCTTCCTGACCAATGAACTGCACATCAAAGTGCCATGGGAATGGCCTGTGCCATTGGAATTGCCCATCCCCAAAGGCAAGCAGTTCAGCTCCTGACCAGGGCCTGTGTTCCATTTATAGCCACATGACCCGCCCAGTCCTCTCCCCTCCCCCCCAGTTGTGCAGAGAGATCCGTCCTGCATGCTATAAACTCCTCCCACCCCAGCTGGAGCTCAACTCATGGCTTGGAGTAGGAGGCTTGACAGCTCATGTAACTTCCTTTCCTGGCCCTGGATCTGCAAGGGCCATTCTTAGCCTCAGAAAGCGTCCAACCCTTTGTTTTGATCGTGCTAAACATTCTGCCTCTGCAACCTCCTCCAGCTGTGACTGTGTCCTGTGCGGCTTGTTATCCCTCGGATACCTCCTGCCTTCTTCAAGGACACGGTGACGCTACATCTCCAAACCTACACAGAACCGTTCTGTTCATACCCCAGGATCTCAGCATGGCTACTGCCTTTGGAAACCCTTGACGCCCACAGGGGCCTTTTGATGTACATGGAGCCGTTGGGAGAGTGGGTCTCACAAGAGGCTCTTCTGCTGCTGATTCTCCAGCAGCAACTCAGCTGTCACATTGGAAACAGCTGTCTCCCCAAGCCACATCTCCAGCAGCGGGTCTGACTCACCATTGCCTTGCACCTCGGGCAGTCATACACCCAGGCTGCACAGGGGTAAATGACCACGTAAGGTGCAGGGCAGTGGAGAACCAATGCTGTGGGAGCATAATGAATGATGGGGGGAGAGGAGGAGAGAGTGGACTTGTTGACCCAATGTCTCTCTCAGTCCTATATTCCAAATGGATCTCCAAAATAAACCACTGGGCTACATCCAATCCACCTTTGTTTTGAAGGAGCCCCTCCCCAAGAGACCCTACCTTAGCACCTGCTGGATCACCAGCATGTCCCGGAGGCCCTGGAACATGGTCTGAAATGAAAGGACTTGGTCCCACTCTCCTGCTGCTCCCAGTCCCCCCATGAGTGCAGAACGAGCAATGAAAGGCCAGTACCTCCTTGGGAATCCTGGTTCTTCAGCCCAGCAGCTGCCAGGACATGGACCTGTGATACCACTTGAGGATACCCACACATTCCACTCCAGCAGGTGCGAGGCGGCTCGTCCAAGGTCAGCTCTCTGTGAGGGGGATCAACAGCAAGGGGGTCGTCACGTCAGACACACTGGCGCTCCCAGGCCTCCCGCCTCATTCTAACAGCTGAGCCCTGCAGTGTGGCATCCTGAGGCTGCCCAGCGTGAGGGAGTCAGGGGTGCACAGGTGGCCGGCCAATTAGGTCCCCACTGAAAGGAAGCCCAATGCAAACTCTAGGTGGGTCTAGTGTCTGCTAAGGGAGGTCACTTGGTTTCCATGTTAAACGTGGGCTGCTTGTAATGTAGCAGCAGGGAAATGAGGCGAGAGAAGAGGAAATACCCCTGGTAATCCTCCCTGATCACCACATAGCCTGCATGGACTCTGGCAGAATTTACACCTCGCTCCCTATCTACCTTTCTTGGTCATTTTCTTCCTTTTATTGCAGAGAAAAAATAGAGGGAAGAAAAAGTGCAGAGTACATGTTAACTGCAGTACATGGAATTAGTCCTCTAAGAATGAGCAACCTGCTTCTGTGTAGCAAGCGATTATACTTCCATGGAACCCATCAACTGAGCATCCAAGTGTAGTGCCAGCAGGCAGAACCGAACCTGGGACCTCTGGAGCTTAGTGCACGAGCCTCTACTACCGCATGAACTAAAAGCCACCTAGTTCTCAGCTAAGGCTGTAAAGCTCACTCATTCTCTTTCTGTAAGTGGTCTCAGTGCCACTACATGGGACAGTGAACCACTCCCAGGAAGTGTGGGGGTTACACAAGCACCTTTAATATCTTATAATATCCTCTCCGGGAAGCAGGGTGGTGCTATTTTACAGATGGGACCCCGAGGCACAGCAAAACCAAGCATCCAGCTCAGGGTCACCCAGGAAGTTTGTGGTAGAGCAGGGAACTGAAATTGGAATCCTAGGAATCTCCTGAGTCCCTCGTTAGCACCCTAACCACTGGGCCACCCTTCCTTTCCTCGCTTGTTTTACTAAGGAACACTTGCGTTTGCACACCGGGTCATTAACCCACAAGACTGCCCACCCATCAACAACATCCATCAGGTTCTCAAGGACCCAGAGATTCGTCTGCTGAGTTACACTGCGCCAGGTCAGTCTGAGCACAGGCCCTTCCTGAGTGCTGCCTTTGGGCCAGGGCAGGGGCTAGGATCTGGTCTGGGGAGTTTACCCTGTCCCAGGTCAGCCTCTGACACGGCTGATAAGGAGAGGCACTCCTCACCTACAGTCTGCCGGCACGTCTGTGAACACCCGGAGCAGGAACTCTCCCACATGACCCGGGTCGAAGGTCGTGGGAATGATGACGTAGCGCCCTTCCTTCAGGTCCGTCCTCAGGAAGATGCTGCGGGAGTTAATGTAGATGGAGCTGGCCACTTTCTGCTGCAGGGTATGCATCCTGTAACGCCGGTTCAGCTCCACCTGGGCACAGGTCACAGCCGGAGACTCAGGCCTGGTTTCGATCCCCAGAGCATGACAGACCTTAGCGTGGGTCCATCTGCCAGGACCAAATCCAGGAGCCTCTGCAGCTTGAACTAAAGCCCAAACTGCAATCTGTGGCATTGCCACTAGAGGGAGATGGAGCACCACACCAGACAGGCACATGCATGTGCAGGTAGTGTGAGTGCTCAGGGTAACAGATCAACCATTCCTAGTTAGCAGGGACTGTCCCTTCTGCTTTACTGGGCATGGGTGTATTTACTGCCCTACGTCTCTGGAAACTCTCCTACCATACTGGCCCAATCTTTCTGACCCTAATACCTCTAGGGCCTACCCTAGGGCCTACTCCACCTTCTCTTTTCATGCTGCCAGGTGTGACTAAGGCGGTGGAAATAACATTGCCAAGCCTGCCTGGGAGCACTAGTCACTTCCCGGCTCCTGCCGCACGACCCAGGCCAGGCCTACAGGGAAGGTGCCTTTCGTTTCTGGGAGAAAGTGATTTCAGGTAGTCCTGGCCAGTTCTCTCAAGGGTCCTCTCACCTCCACCGCGTCTCCCCACAATGGCAGGTCTTTGGGCATTGGTCCCTCCAGCCTCAGTTACACGGACAGACCCGAGGTGGGGTGACCGCAGAGCCAGTCTGTGCGATGCCCCGTCTTCCCATGGGTGAGAGCTCCTGACATCCACCACTGGGGCCTGAGAGCCTCACGCTGAGGCGGGGGGCAACATGTGTGGGATGCAATCTCCCCCTCCAGCTGTACTAATAGCAGCAGAAAGGGGAGGGGCCTACAGCATTCCAATCACCCCCTCCTTATGCACGGGGGGGTGGAGGATGGGAGCGCTAGCAGCAGCAGCAGCGTTCTGCTGGGGTCCTGCCTGGGTTTGCTGGGTAGCTCGCTGAGTCATCTGCCCCCTCTGATGCACCTACCCAGGGGCAGCCAGCATTCAGGCCAACACCGTACATCCCCCAGCTCACCTTGTGGATATCAAACCCGATGGCCAAGTTCTCTCCTTTGCCTTCTTTGCGGCTGGTCCTCTTTGGTCTCTGCTGGATGGAGATCAGCACTTCGTCTTCTGCCTTTTTCACATCAAACACGTACTAGAGGTAATGACAGGACCGAGAAAGGAAAGGTGAGAGGCCCTCAGGTCTGCTGGAGATCAGGGAGCAGAGAGGGAAGGGTTAATGGTGCCATGGGGAGAGCATTGGCTCTCTCACCTCCGGAGATAGCCTGGGTTCAAATCCAGCAAGTGAACATGTGTTCAGTAGACTAAGCCTGATGCCAAGGGGACTTGCATTTGCATGAGACGTTCAGTCTGACCTGGCTCTGTCTGGGAAGGCCCAAGCAGGGGTTGTACAGGATTTACCTCATCTATCCAGCCTATCACTCTAGTATTGGAGCCTCTCAGAGTCTTAAAGGCTTCGTCTTCACGGCGAGTTCTTCCAGCAGAAAATATGCTAGAGGGACCCGTTAGCATAAGTTGTGATCTCATTAGCATATTTTCTGCTGTTTCTTTTTGTGCAAGGGGTTTTTGCGCAAAAAGAAGCAGTGTGGACAGGGGTTTTCTACGCAAAATGGGGGTTTTGAGCAAAAAAACCCCATCCACACTGCTTCTTTTTGTGCAAAAACCCCTTGCACAAAAAGAAATGGAGGAAATATACTAATGAGATTGCAACTTATTTTCTGCTGGAAGAACTTGCAGTGAAGATGTAGCCTAAGGTTTTTACCCTCAGAACACCCCTGTGCTTTTATGCCCATTGTACATGAAGTACATATAGGCTAAGTGACTTGCCCAAGGTCACAGTGGAGTTTGTGGCAGAGCAGTGGCTTGAACTCTGGCTTAGTCCTAGGCTAGTGTTTTAACTACTGGACAATGCTTCCTCTTGTTTCCAAAAGGCAAAGGCTTTGCTGCGCATAGACGTGTTTCTGTTGGTTTTGATGCACTTAACCCACAGTGGCAAGCTCAGCTTCAGAGACAAAAGCACAGAACAGCTCATCGCTAACCCTAGAACCAGACTTTGGCTTCCTATGGCCCACCAGGCTCGAGTTACCCTGCCAGCCTCAGCTCCTTCCAGCAGGTCCTCGTCTCCGCATCTCACCTGGGGGTTCTGCAGGAAGGTGGCTTTGTGATTGATGCAGCCTCCGGAGCGGTTCTTGAGGGGGTCATCATGTCTCGTCCACTCCCCGCGCAACACCGCCTCCTCCCACGTCTTATGGATGCTCAGGTAGGATGTGTTTATGAGGCGGCACTTGATGATGTCAGTGAAATACTTGCAGAAGTCTTCGAATGTCATCCTACGACAGGAAAGAGGTCACCAGTTCAGCCTTGCACGCCTACTGCTCGCTTTGTGTGGCCAAGCACTGAAAGCAGCCTGTGGTCAGCTACGCGCAGTGTGCAACACTGCTGTCTAGTGGTTGGTGATCCCCTGAGCGGCTACGGGACAGGTTCTCAGGATATGTCTACAGTGCAGTTTTTCGGAAAAACAATACTTACGTCCACACTGCAATTGCGTTCTTTTGACAGAAAGTCGAAAGAACGGAGGGGTTTTTCTGACAGCAGTAAACCTCATTCTATGAGGAAGAAGCCTTTTTCGGAAAAAGGCGTGTGTGGACGTGGAAGAGAGCATTTTTTCGAAAGAAGAGGCCTCCAAGGAAAAAGCTCCTGGTGCCTACTCCGTCCACAGTAATCACAAACTGAAAAGCGAGATAGCGTCCAATCGATGTGGACGCTATCTTTCGAAAAAGCACATTGCTTTTTCATTGAGCTTTTGCTGTGTGGACGCGCTCTTTCGAAAGAAGTTTTTTTGGAAGATCTCTTCCAGAAAAGCTTCTTCCGAAAGAAACCTGCAGTCTAGACGTAGCCTCAGAGACAGCAATGAGACTCATCCTTTAGCTCAAGGAGCAGAGATTTGTGCTTTTGGAGCTGAAGGTGCAGGACCCTTGTCCTCCCTTGCATTTGTAGGGGACTTACCTAAACCTTGTGTCTGGTATAGGTGGGACACCAGAAGGATTTGAACCCAGCATCCGCAGAGCTAAGCCTGGGATTTCCAGAGGTGCTTAAGGGAGTTAGGCACATAATCCCATTGAAAATCTACTGAGGAGCATGGGCTTCTACAGCTTGAGTCAAGGACTATGAGTGAAAAACCTGTATGCAGACGGGAGACAAAAAGCCACGCTCGGCTGGAGCTACAGTTCCACATGGTCTCCCGAGGCTGTGAACTGGATCCTTCACCAGAGCTTGTCTGGCGTGGATTATGCTCAGGTCTCCCTTTGCTACTTGCCGGGGGTCCTGTGCTAGTTCAATGGGAAATGCTTCGGAGGGAGTAATCAGTCCACACAGCTTCCCCTTGACGTGGCACAACCCAGCAGGGACTCACCAGAATTCCCCGTCATCCTCCACCGTCATCCCCAGCTTTTCTCGCTCACTCTTGCTCACCTTCTGCCATTCCTCAGAGCTGCAGGGGGGAATGGAAGGGAATCATTACTAAGAGGGAAAGGGGAGTTACTTTGGGATTTATTCTGCCTGGAAGTGGGGGGATCTGCCTTAAATGGGCAGCATGAGGCCCATGCATAACATTAGCCACATCTGAGTCCTCCAATGGAGCAAAGGGGCTGGACAGTTGGCCCGATAGGGCCCTGGAGGAGCCTGTGGGTGGTGTAAAGAGGGTGCAGATCCTCGACTGCTCTAGGTTACACTGGGGGATAGTTCAGCCCCCAAGGATCAGGGGAGTGGATAAGTGGCTTAGATCTAACATGGCCCTCCCCACTCTGAGCAGAGCACTGCTTGGCCAGATTGGGGACCAGGCCCCGTCATTTGCAAACCCCACCAGCTGTGCCAGCAGACGTGCACTCGAGCAGTCTGGCTGAGGCAGTCAGCCCCCACCTCAGGCACCAGCAGTGGAGCTAGCAGACTCCATGAGCAGCACAGCACAGCACAGCTGCTTGGCTAACCAAGCAGGGCCAGATCCAAGGCTCCAGCATCAGCCTCTGCCGCACAAAGCAGCTGGAAAATTGCCTGGAAAGGAGCAGCTGAAGTTTCCCTGTGATACTGGGGTGGGGGGGGACATATGTTAGCACGACATCACTTGCTCCCCTTACCTCCACGGAGGGGCTACTGGGGTGGGATGTGGCAGGGCATGGCATACCATTCTCCCCCAGAGCCTTGCCTAGCACTACAGTCCCTGGGGGTGCTGTAGGCGGAGTCCTACCAGAGGCGGTCTTGCCTGGCCCTGGATTGGGGGAGCCAAAAGATGACTTCAAGCTACCCTCAACTCCCTCTCCAGCAGTGCTGGGTGTAAACAGGCTGAGGATCTGGCCCAAAACGCCCACTGGATCCTTGATGAACCGTCCAAAGTTTGCTGTGAGAGTGTTCGGCTCCTCGCAATCCCAGCCCAAGCAGCCTCTGAAGCTGGGCTCGGTGTAGGGTAAATTGAGGCAGCGCACGGTATCTTGCTGAGAACTGACAAATTCAAATCTCAAATCATTAGGCCAGCCCTGGGAAGTTACTGTGACCCTGGTTCCCCTGGCAACCACATTCCAAAAGGGCCTCACTTTGATAAGGCCGGTACCAAACAACCAAACAACCGCGCGGGATTGTTTTTCATTGTCTGCTTTGTTTCTGGAAAATAAGCTTGGATCCCAAAGATCACGCCAAGGCAATACCACCCCCGCAGGAGACGCATTATATTTCCAGCCGACAAAATGACCATCAACATGCCTTTGTTTATGTTGGCTTATTTAGCTCGTTAGGAATAACTATCTGTATTAGTGATAACATGTTGAATTGGCAATGGGCGGAGATGTTGTGTAACTGTCATAGACCATTGGCTCACGTGCATATCTCACTTCCGCTGCTAGACCTATCAAATCACTTCTCCTCCGTCCATCTGCTACCTATATAATCTAATGTATGTTTTGGTTAAGTTAGTGCTCACCAGGTTAACTCCTGATGGGTACTCCAGCAGCTGTGTGAACCAATAAATCCTCTGCATGTTTTCACCTGCACCCAGTGTGTCCAGAATTATTCCCAACACCCGGCCTCCTCAGGAAAAGGCCTGTATATGAGGGTACTGGAGAAGCCAAACTGCCTGTTGCTGGGCTGAGACATTTCATGGCACCACAAACATTTTCATACGGTGCAGGGCCCCACGTTTCACCAGCTCTAGCCTCCCTTCCCCTCAATCTGCCCATAGTGGCCCTCATCTTCACACACCCACCAAAAACACACAGGATCTCAGCTGAGGAACATTGGTGGGTAGGTAAAATTTGCCTCTAAACGGAAATCTGGCAACCCCCTCCAGGCAGCCTTGCCCCTAGCCTTACTCACGTGTCACTCCACGGGCCGTTCCACTCCCTCTCCCCCCAGGGGTTCCGCATCCGGATCATATCCAGCTTCTCTGATTTGAAGAAGGCCAGCAGGCCATGGCCCAAGCGGACTTTCCGGACGTCTGTCACAGCGTAGGCATGTCCTTTGACAAGGCCACAGTCCAGGCGGGCTTCCATGTCAGCTGCTGTGGTGGCCTAGCCAGGGAAACACAAAGCTAAAATCCAGGGTCAGGGCTTTCATCTCCAGGAAAGTTATATTCCTGTGAAAGTCCTCATCCCTATGTTCACTCTTCTTACAACACTAGGATGGGTTTTGTACAAAGTATGTCTTGTGCAGTATCATATGAAAACTCATAATTTGCTGATCGTTATTGTCCAGGCAAAATACATGTAGCAACACTGTATCTAACATTGTAAGATTCCATTGTATAACACTATTGAGACATATTCCAAGTTTAGAAAAGCAGGTACAGACTATTTACTCAAAGACAAATGGCAAACCAATGCCTCAGACAAGCGTGAAGAAAACCAGATGCTCATGTAGCCCTTCTTTGGCAGGAAAAAAGGTGTGAGTGAGAAATTTACGTCTTGGCAAAGAAGCAGCTGGAAGTTCACATCCCCACAGACTTTTTGTCTTCTGAACCCCAGCTGAAGATCCCCCAGCTCTGGAGGGTCTCCAGAAGGCAAGAGGCCTCTGAACTTTCTCTGGGACTTGCATTAGCATGTCTCCCTGTCTGTGACTGCCATCCCAGACCACCTCACCCCACCAAAGATTTTCCCCCAGCTTGGAAGCAGCACAGCTGAAGGCTATAAGTTTTCATAGCAGGCTGTGTGTGGCTGGAGGAGTGAGTGTGATTTTACTTCCTTAGTCCTGCCCCTGCTCTTCCTCTCTCCCTGTGCAGATCCCAAACCTAGGGTGCGCCAATCTGTGGAACCCCATGGGGAAAGCTGGTGCCACAGAAGCAGCTGGGCGTCCCTTCTGCACTGCATGTGGATCCCAGGTGGGACAGCTGCCCCGTTACGATTGTCACAGACCCACAGCTCCAGCAGGAAGGGAGTGCGAAAGCAGAATGCCCTGCATAGGAAAGTGAGCGAAGGGAGACGCATGCTGGTGAGGAGGTAATGCTGACGCAGTCCGGCCATGATACGAGGCTGGAGAACACACTGTAGGGCACAAGCATTGGCTTGCAAAAGAGTGGGGAAGAGGGGTTCAAGAGCAGAGATGGGCAATACGCACTTAATAAGTGGGCTGCATAAGTGACTCTCCTTCATCGATCTCAGTAGGCCGCATACAGCCTGCATACCCCTTATCTGCCTCCCTCCCCCACTCATTTCTCGTGAATTGGAGCCTCGCTCTCCCCGCACTTTCAGAGCGCCATGAATCCAAAAATAAAACTCTCCCTGAAGTGTCTGCGTCACAAAGGGGCCAGATTCTGATCTCCCCATAGAAGCCCAGCTGTTGCCTCGGTGACCTCTATCTGCCTGGATTGTAAACTCTTTGGGGGCAGAGACCTTCCTTTCACTGTGCTGATCCCAGACTGGGGCCCCTCAGCACGGCCACCAGACAAACCCAGCAGCAGTGCACTTCTTACTTTGATGGAGCAGCTGATGAGGCCTCCCCGGTTGTAGACCTTCAACACTCGCTCAAAGAGGAGATTGCGTTTGGCTTCGTCGTTAACATAGTTCCCTTCGATCAGGTCGATGGGCTCAGACACGCCGCCGGTAAAATCGACCAGTGCGTCAGCTGTGTTGCCTCCATCTAGGGCCTCATAGCACCCAGACAGCCTAGAAGAGGGGAGGAACAAAGACAACACGCATGGAGGTGAGCAGAAGTCACGGGACTCTAGAAGGGGGTTTGAGTATCATACCGGGGCATGTCCAATAATGTTCCCCAGGCTGGGCTTTGTCAGGGTCAGGCCCACTGGTCTGTGTATGAAACGGGGGAACAAGCAGCTTTAAATAGTGGCTGTCCCTCTTCCTCATCTCTCCCCCCAGCTAGAATACAAAACCAAATCCAAAACACGTAGCTAACAAAGCTGGGCCAATCCTTCACCAGAGTTGTTTGCTTCCACTTCCCATTGCAAGGTCTGTCTCCTTTTGTCTTCGTTCAGTGCCTGTCCCCAACGGGACCTCTGGTTGCGATGCTAGGGGGTCTAAGTCCCAGTCCAGCGCTCTGTCCACTAGGCCACACTGCCTCCCACAGAGCTGCTGACACAGAGCACCAGGCACACAGACACAGAGCTCAGCCTCAGTGGTTCCTGCTCATGTACCTACTTGGCATAGGCCTTCTCCACCAGCGCACACCAGAACTCGTTCTTGGAGTTGGAGTGGCAGTAGATGAGCTGGTTGTGGAGCGTCGGCAGGCGGTCGTCTATCACCACGTCCACCCAGTCGCCGAATCGCCAGAACTGGAAGTGAAAGATCCCAGCGTAGTTCTCTGGCTTTTCAGCATTCCACTCCTGCTCCTTCCAGTCCGGGATGACCTGTAGCGGTGGGGGAAGAGTCACAGGATTCACTTGGGATGGAAAAGAAACTCCCCCCCGCCCAGCACTAATGCAGGGGACATTTGCATGTCACGGAGCTGGCTAGCAATGCGGGGTCTGCTTCAATGGTTCTCCTAGGCCAGCATCCCTCCTCTGCTGCTGGCCAATGATGGTGGCGTTAGAGGCAGGGCAAAGAACCCTGCCAACCCTCCTGCCTGGCCTACAGGGCCTGCAGCAGGTTACACAAACAAGCTGAAGTGCAGTTACATTGACATGGGTGGCTGCAAAAAAACAAAACAAAACAAAAGTGGCACCTTCTTAGGTCCCCCGGGCATGATTCTGGTGTGACCCTGTTGACGTAAGTGGGGCCTCTGCTGAGTTACAGTGGAGGAGAATCGGGCCCTCTGGGCCTGACTCCTATGTGTGCACATTGCTGACAGCAACGGAGTGACAGAATTCACCTCATGAGCCACCCTGTTAGGAGGTGCTAGGGTCAGTTTATTAACTCACTGGGTATTAAAGAAGTGGGGACTATAGGGACTCTGCAAGGGACAGCCAAGGGAGGGGAGAAAGCATAGGCCGAGGCAGGCCTGCCAATGGCAGGAGGGCAGCAAAGGGGGCAACAGACGGAGCTGCCCCCACTACTGCAGCAGTGCTGGCAGCTGGAACCCTGGCCCTTAAAATCCACGCACTGCCGGCAGCACTGAGAGCTGCCTAGCCCCAGCCCCACCCCTTATGCCTGAGTCTCCACCCCTTCAGAGGCCACAGAGCAGGCCCTAGGACACCTTGCCAGGGGCCTGGTGAGCCTGTCACCCCCACTGACTGAGGCACTGTTGTGTATGCTGTCAGATAAGCCATGCCCAAACGAAGGGCTAAGTCTGGCCAACAGGCAGACTTGCCCGGGTGAGCTCCCCCAGCGCAGACTGCCGTCAGCCCTGAAGGACCAGCACAGCTACAGCAGAGACAGGCGTTGCCTGTTCATCATCTGCACAACTGTCAGCTCAAATCCAAATGCAAATCCAACAGGGGGGCAACGCTGATGTCAGAGGAGGTGCGTTTGGAGTTCAGACCCTGGCCAGAGATTGTAGCGCAGGCGGATTTGACTTGTGCACTCGGCATAGAGGATCTGTACTCACTGAACAGACACTGAAGCCCCCAGCATCCAGTGTAATTCCATGGGCTTTGCTGCATGGGAGCAGAATCAGGTGCATACTACTTCAGTGCTACTCCCCTTGGCCGATATACAGGCAGTCCCCGGGTTACGTACAAGATAGGGACTGTAGGTTTGTTCTTAAGTTGAATCTGTATGTAAGTCGGAACTGGCGTCCAGATTCAGACACTGCTGAAACTGACCGCCAGTTCTGACTTACATACAGAATCAACTTAAGAACCCCAGGCGTCCCCAAGTCAGCTGCTGCTGAAACTGATCAGCAGCTGATTCCAGGAAGCCCGGGGCAGAGCAACTCTGCCTGGGGCTTCCTGTAGTCAGCGCTGGTCAGTTTCAGCAGAAGCTGACTTGGGGACGCCTGGGGCAGAGCAGCTGGGGTGCTACTGGACCAACCCAGCAGCACCCCATCTGCTCTGCCCCAGACGTCCTGATTCAGCCGCTGCTGAAACTGACCAGCAGCGGCTGAATCAGGACCTGGGGCAGAGCAGCTGGGGTGCTGCCGGGTTGGTCCAGTAGTGCCCACGGGCGCTGCAGGACCAATCGGCAGCGCCCCAGCTGCTCTGCCCCAGAGTCCAAAACAAAAGCCTGGTCTGCTGGGGGGGGGGGAGCACACTAGCTGCGCCCCCCCCCCCAGCAGACCAGGGACACGGGGAGCAGAACCGCAGCGGCAGCGGGGTGCCGCGCCTCTGAGGCTTTGCTCTGGCAAAGCCTCAGAGGCGAGGGACCCCGCCACGGCTGCAGCTTCAGTCTGGGTGCCTGTGGTCTGCTGTGGACGGTCCCCAGCAGACCACAGGCACCCTGACTGAAGCCGCAGCCGCGGGGGGGTCCCGCGCCTCTGAGGCTTTGCCAGAGCAAAGCCTCAGAGGCGCGGGGAACCGCCGCTGCTGCCACTCCAGTCTGGGTGCCTGTGGTCTGCTGGGGACGGTCCCCAGCAGACCACAGGCACCCTGACTGAAGCCGCAGCCGCGGGGGGGTCCCGCGCCTCTGAGGCTTTGCCAGAACAAAGCCTCAGAGGCGCGGGGAACCGCCGCTGCTGCCGCTCCAGTCTGGGTGCCTGTGGTCTGCTGGGGACCGTCCCCAGCAGACCACAGGCACCGGGTCTCAAGGGGCAGCAGCAGCGGTTCCCGCGCTTCTGAGGCTTTGCTCTGGCAAAGCCTCAGAAGCGCGGGAACCCGCCCGGTGCCCCTGGTCTGCTGGAGATGGTCTCCAGCAGACCAGGGGCACCGGAGCAGCTTACCAACGGGGCTTTCTCGCCCCGACTTCCGGGGCGAGAAAGCTCCGTTCGTAAGTGCGGATCCGACGTAAGTCGGATCCGCGTAAGTCGGGGACTGCCTGTATTAGTGATGCCTTCGGTACCATGCTCCGCAAGCATAGCTTGCTGCAATACCATGCCCCGCCAGACTCAGTACAACACCCCCGTAGCTTGCTGCAGTATCATACCCCACCAGCTTACATCATGGCTGTACTATGCCCACAGAGCAGGGAAGGGCAAGAGAGCCTCCGTGGGCTGGATCTGACCCTCCAGAGCATGTAGCTGCCCTCAGTACCACACGCTCTGCTGCTCCCCCACCTCCAGGCCAATGAGACCTGGGGACGGGGGAGCATGCGAAGTGTCCTCCCCACACCAGGGGGGCGTAGCACCAGAGGGAACCACCAGCTGTTCAGAACTGGCGGTTCACTCTAGGCACCATGCGCCCCTTGCAGGACAGGGGTAGGGGGGTAGGAGACAAGAGACTTTGTGCGCTCCCACGCCCCCAGATCCCTCAGTATCACACCCCACCAGCACAGCCCTCCTCAGTATCACACCCCGCCCCGACTGGCCCGGGAGCAGGAGAGCGCACCAAGTCTCCTCCCGCCACCAAAGGCACACTGTACTAGAAGGAATTGTCACTTGTTTTGAAATTTGCAAAGTGGTCCCCCTTCAAAAATTAGTTCCCACCCCACCCTACAGCATCGCTCACTGCAATGCAGTAACCTGTCAGCTCCATCAGTGCAGGACCATACAGCCAATAGATTTGCCTGCAGTACCACACCCCACCAGCATGGCTCCCCTTGGCACCACACACTGCCAGCTTCCCTTGGCATCATACCCTGCCAGCGTATCTCCCCTCGGTACCGCACTCCACCAGCCTAGTTCCCCTCGTCACTGCACCTCACCCGCACAGCTCCCTGCATGTCTCTACCTAACAAGCATAGCTCACTTCAGTATCACACCTTGACAGTGTAGCTCATGGCAATATCATACCCCACAAGTGTAGCTCGCAATACAACACCCCGCCAGCCTAGCTGGCTGCTGAGCTCTAGGCTGGCTACATAGCTTGCTCCCTGAAGTGGTCCTGATCAATAGAGACAACACAGAGAGAGCACTGAGAATGAGTCACTCTCAGATTTCAGATTTCCAGATTTCAATGAAGACATCTGCACTCCCTCTGGGAAGCTGTCAGGAAAGGGTTATACTGCACTCAAATCACATCCCCATCGATTCGCTCCTGACTGCAGATCACACTAATTAATCCTCATATTGGGCCATTGTGTTAATCAACTCTCTATTCATGTAGGCCTGTGAGTCATTAGAACAGTTCTTACAGCTGGCTTGCCAGCAAGGGCTTAATGCAGCCATACGTTGCAGGAGACCATACCCCAAATTCTGCCAAGGCATCTCAGGACCCCAATGTCTCCACTGCCAGCCCTTTCTTTTGAAAGGCTGGTGAAAACGTCCAGCACCATTGATGTCAATGGAAGCAGTATTAGAGCCACAGAGACCAGCAGGAGCATTGCAAACACTCCGTGCAGTCTCACCCATGTGCTCCAACAGTGCCCCAAAGGGACCAGCAAAGAGAGAGAGAGGGGAGCTAAGTCTCCACAGCCTGTTCAGGTCCTTGGCCTCACTGCTGGAATTCCCTAATTGTTAGCGAGGGGGATTCCAGGAGGTGACAGCAGGGTTCCATGTAAGCTGAGCAGTTGGGCAGCCACCCAGGAGAGATTCAAATGCCACCCAGTGGATTGTCAGAGAACCCCAGCTGGCAGCAGATGGCACCAGGTGTTTCTACTGGTGGTACACAGCCACACATGCCTTGGTGCACATCATAAAATTTATTCTGCACGTGGATGGAAAAAATTAAAGAGAACATTGCATGACACCACCAGCTCCTTGAATCCAGGGCCCAGAATTGCGGTTAAGTGATAAGGGCTGTTGCCCACAAGTGACATGGCTTGGGCTTGGCCTCAGATAAATGCTCTGAATCACAAAGAACAGAGCTTAGCTGGGGAGGAGCTCAAAGGCTGTAGTATCCATTAGTGGCTCCAATCAAGATCCCCCTTGTGCTAGATGCTGTACACATAACAGGAGACTGTTTCTGCCCTAACGAGCTGACAAAACAAAGGGTGGGGGGAAACTGAGGCAAAAAGCAGTGAAGTGACTTGCTCAACATCACACTGGCAGCCTGTGGCAGAGCAGGGAGTAGCACTTAGATCATCTAAGTCTCCACGCAGGAGCACCAGCTCATCCCTCCCCTTAGAGCAGCATTAAAATGGACTAGAAGTAGTTTCTGGGTAACACCTTCCACGGCAGGGGGGGTTCCAATGTGCTGTTATAATAATGAAGATATGGAGCCCTCCTTTAGATTTCAAAGCACTTTACAAAGGATGTCTACATCATTAGTCCAGATGGAGAAACTGAGGCACAGGGAGGCAGGGTATTTTATCCAACCTGGTTTGGCAGGCAGTGGCAGAGATGGACTAGTACCCAGCTCCCCCAAGTCCTAGCCCAGTGATCTGCCCATTTCGACACACTGCCTTCCTCTCTTCAAAAGAAAATAAGTGGGTGCCCCCCAAACTCCAATTCCTCAGGAGGAAAAGAGGCCCAAGCCCATGTTCAGAATCCCTCGGGGTAGGACACACTGAGCTACAGTAGATTCGCTCTGCCCCGTAATACAAGGCTTCAAGGCACTGACTTCAATTTCATTTTGCTGTAGAGAATCCCCCGGCGCTTCCCCAGCAAACTGCGAACGCTGGCCCGAAATGCCCAGCTGCGGTCAAGGAAAAGGACAAAGTCATGCAATATCACCTTGAAAGCCCATTAGCAACCAGTCACGCAGAAGCGGAGGGCGGGAGGGGAAATCGACGGGCAGCTATTGAAGCTACAGCTAAAGAGTATCAGAAACACAGCAATACCCGTGCCATCAGCTGCCATGGGTGCAGGGTGTACAACTGAGGGCAAAGCCAAGCATCAAGCATTAAGGTGGGGAAACAGCTACAGGAAAAATGGCTGAGAACTGCAAATGCAGCCACTGCTTTCATTAATTTTAGGCCTTGATTTGGGAAAGTGTCTCCAGTCCAACGTGGGTAAAGTTAAGCACGTGCTGAAATATTTTCCTGAACTACAACCTTCAAACTTCTCTCTGTCCTAATGCCACACATCATTCCCATCTGATACCCGGTAGGAAAGCAGCCAGCTGAGACATCTGTTTTCCGGCTAATTCCAGTTCTAGTGTCTCTTCATCCTCCTCCTCACCCAATCCTTGTCTCTTTCCTGTCTCTCTCCTTTCCACCTGATGCTTCCTGCCTGATGCAGAGAGGAGCCCTGATCTCTAAGCGGGGCTCTTAGGTGCTACTGTAACTAAAGAAGAGGAAGTTGGGAGAGGAATAAAAAGCATGATTTTTAAAAAAATAATAGCAGTGAATATAGGTTAGAAAATGTGAACATTCTTCATGTAGGGCAGCAGGTCTAAGAGCGACTGAGGAGAGGACTTCATCATGGTCTACAAGTATCTATAAGCAATGGTTCCTCTACTATTCCCATCCATGTGCAGAATAAATTTTGTTATATGCACTGAGATGTGTACCACTTATAGAAACACATGCTGATGGTTGTGGGTGCTGTGTGGGCGCTCTGCTAATCAGCTGGGCGGCACCTGAATCTCTCCTGGGTGGCTACCCAAGCGCTCATCTTACAGGGAACACTGTCTACAAAGGGCTGAGATTTCTGACTGGAGAACGGCTTCTGAATCTATCAGAAAAAGATCTGACTAGTAGTGGGAGCCTAACTTCCTTACACTCCTTTCAAAAGCCCAGCTTGGCTCATTACCTACATGGAGCAGAGCAATGAAAAGGTGTCTTATCGACTGGTGTTGTCTCAGTGTGTGTCCCCCTCCCTCCTGCCAAGACTCTTGCCTTATTCTTGGACTGTCAGCTTCTTGAGCAAGGGCTGCCTTTGGGTCCTGTGTTTGTACAGCACCTGGCACGGTGGGGTTCTGGTCCATGCCTGGGGCTCTTAGGTGCTGTGGTATATGAACACACAAATGATTAGGGGTCTGGAACGGCTGCTAAATGAGGAGAGATTAGTAAGACTGAGATTTTTTTCATCTTATAAAAAAGGAGACTAAGTGGGGACTTGCTAGTGGTCTATAAAATCATGACTGGTAGGGAGAAAGTGAATAAAGAAGAGTTATTTACTCCATCCCAGAACCCTAGAAGGAGGGGTCACCAATTGAAATTAATTGATAAGTTTAAAACAAACTAAAGGAAGTATTTCTTCACATAATGCACAGTCAACCTGTGGAACTCCTTGCCAGAGGATGTTGTGAAGACCAGAACTTTAACAGGGTTCAGAAAGAGCTAGATAAATTCAGGGAGGGTAGGTCGGACACTAGTGATGAGCCAGGATGGGCAGGAGGTGTCCCTAGCCTCTGTTTGTCAGAGGGTGGGACTGGGTGACAGGGGGTGGATCACTTGATAACTGCCTGTCCTGTTCATTCCCTCTGGGGCAGCCAGCATTGGCCACTGTTGGAGGACAGGATGCCGGACTAGATTGACCTTTGGTCTGACCCACTATGGCTGTTCTTACCTTCTTAACGTGGCTGAGATGCCAGGAGGCTGAGCTCTGCCCTGGTACGTCTACTTGTGCGGGGGAGATGCAGAGGGGGTTGCGTGAAGCCGTTGGGAAAGCTGGGGGCTGCTGGGCGTGTGTGGGGGCAGCGGGAGAGCAGAGTGGAGAGCAGTGTGGTGACCAACGATGGAGGGGGCCGCTGGGGAAAATCGGCGTTATGCAGGCAGTGAGGGACACCCAGCATTATGCACGTGAAGGGATCCCACGTGCTGCTCTCTTACCTCCCCAGGGCATCAAGCAAGGAGTGGCCTAGGTGGCTCTTGAAGTGTCACTCGGTGCCCCCGGCGCTGTTCCAATGTGCTGGTGCAGGGCATTGACCTTCCCTGTGCCCCGGCTCCCTGCCCAGCCTCAGCGCCCCTCCCCGCAATCTCCAGCCTGTTTCCCCCATCCCCTGCTAACTGCCCCCCTTTACCTAGTATCCCCGGTTGCCCCCCATCCCTGCTCATACCCCTCTCCCCAGACTCCCGTCTCTCCCCACAACCCGCCTCCATGCACCCAGCTGTGCCTCCCCGCTCTCTGTGGGAGCTGTTACGAGCGTCAGCGTGCCCAATGCAGGGCACTGGTGTTGTTCCACCGGAGGAAGCCGCAGAACTGAGGAAAACGAGGCAAACCTTCAAAAAGGAGCCTGTTCAAACATTGCCTCTAGCAAGCCCACCCGGCGCGCTTTCACTCACAAAACAGCACGGCCTTGTGCGGCCAAAGGCTGGAGCCGACCTTCAGTTATTACAGCGCAGCCCGGAGGGATGTCAGGGCAAATCCCAGGAGAACCTGAACCATGGAGTCGCTACAAACATCTCCATGCTCTACAGCCCGCTGGGGTTTCACTTCCTTTCGAACCCTGACACACGGCCGCCTTGGAGCAGCCATTCCACTCACTGTTCAATTTGTGCTTTGTAGGCAGGATGTTAAATATCCGTTAATTGAGTAGTCACGTAACCTCATTAATTATTATTGGTTAGTCGACTATTCCATAGTCCCCGGGGGCGGGGCCAGCAGCCAGAGTGCTCCAGCCTCACTCCTGAGGAGCCCCCTGACATGCTGCACTCTGGGGTGCCCGGTGGGAGCTGGTCTGGGGCACCAGTTTTAAAACCAGCTCCCTTCGTGGACTGGCTGCCTGTCGCCTTGTGCTGCTGCCTCTGATAAAGAGGCAGCAGCGCAGGGTGGCATCAGCCTCTAGCGGGGGGTGGGGAGGAGAGGGGCAGATCTAAGCTCCCGGACCCGGAGTGAGTCCAAACTGAGCTAGCTGGCTGCCTGCCCACCCAGCTCCTAATATACTTTAAATGCAGAGCTGCAGTGGGGTAGGTCTTGGACTCAGTGCAAGCCAGGACTGAGCCAGGCCGCTGGCCAGCCTGCTACAAAATGTACCGGTGGTGGTGGGGTGGGCGAATGCGTGTAGTCTATAGCATTAACCTATACACTTTTGCTTATCGGTTAATTGACTACACTATTACATCCCTAGACAGGTTTAGCCCATCCTCCGACCTCCTGGCTCCCGGTGTCCTATGCCAGCCCAGAATGCATTGCCCCATGTGCTGCATAAAGTCACACCTGGGGAACCGCTTTGCCAATTTTGCAGAAAGGGCATTTTACATACAGACAATAGCTCAGAGGGAGACACACCTGGCCTAGCACCACTGGGGACAAAGCCGGCCTAGCAAAGCTCTCTGGGGACGTCACCCCATGGGAGAGGCCCCCAGAATTCCCAGGAGGCACTGCCCCAAACACAGGGCAGCAGGAAGGGACAGCGGAGAAGGGCCGTCCCAAGCCACATCTGCAGCAACAGAGTCACGCCAGAGAATCACGAAAGCAGGGTGGTGTATGGTGACTTATCCCCCAGCCCACAAGAGTCCCATGGCAGGACACGACACTGTCGGTACATGCCACTGACCCACCCGGTCCCATTCATGCCCTTGTACTGCCTTCCTCCTAACCCTGATTTTGGAACCATCATCAGAGAAGAGACTGCCCCAGGGAATCCATGCCAGATTTTCCACGGAGCCCAGGGCAGACTGGGGGGACTGAGTGGGGGATGTGGGAGCTCTCCAAGGAGGGGAGGGACACTCATTTTGGGGGGAAATGACTGACAAAGGGCTGCAGCGAAGGAAAGCAAAGGCAGGATAACACCACGGTTCTGGGTCTGATTTTCAGAGCATTCTCCGGGAGAGCCTGGGGAGTCATTTGGGGGGTTGTGTTTTAAAGCTGTAAATGCCAATTAAGAAACAAAGCATCTGTGCCCAGGAAGAATGCTTCTGTGCAGCAGGGAATACACCGGGACCTCATTTCCTAACAGCAGGCGAAGAGCGGGGCTCTCCCCAGGGGGGCTCGCTGACTCTGAAGGGGAGAGACCCAAGCTGTGCCTGGCATGAGGCCTACTTACAAACCGGAAGAAACTCATCTCCGTGCAGAAAGGCGGTCACAAAAGCCAAAGAGCGCACCAGCCTTTCTGCTCACCCTTGTACAGGGAGCCAGACCCTCCGCCCTGTACGCTGGCACTGCTCCACGATAGGGATGTTAAATTGTGAGTAACTGACTAATCCCTGTCGCTACACTTGAAAGGTGAAAGCGCCGCATGGAACCCGGGGTCAGCTGGGGACTCACCCGCTGACCCCAGGCTCCGTGGGGTGCTGCCGCTTTGAAATGCCACGGGGAGTCTGATGTCAGGCTCCTCGCAGTATTTCAAAGCGGCAGCGCCCAGTGGAGCCTGGGATCAACTGGGGACTCCTCCCGCTGGCCCCGGGCTCCTTGCGGTGTTGACACTTTGAAATGCCATGGGAAGCCTGACGCTGGACTCCCCGTGGCATTTCAAAGCGGCAGTGCCCCGTGGAGCGCAGGGTCTGGACCCAGGCTCCACACGGTGCTACCGCTTTGAAGTACTCTTCCTCTCCCCCCACCCCCGCTGCCTCTTTCTGATAGAGGCAGCAGTGGGGAGGGGGGAAGCGACTAGTTGACTAGCCTGTCGACTAGTCAATCACTTCCCTGTTCCATGAATACGGAGGATGGCTAAGATACTGTCCCCCAAATCGACTTACATGTGAGGTCGCTCAAAGATACACTGAAGAACCAGACCATTCTTTCTCCCAGTCTCTAGCTACATGAGCAGTTAAATACCCAGCTCCGCATCTCACTCCCAGCACAAAATTATTATATTTTTGCAGGGGGTGTGTGTGTGTGTGTGTGTGTGTATGTGTGTGTGTGGATTACGATGCCTAAAAATTATAAAAATCGTGGGGTGAAGATTGGTGGGATCACCTTTATTGTGTGTAAGGACGAGGGCATTTTACATAAAGACAACAGCTCAGAGGGAGACACATCCAGCCTCATTCCTCAAGGGCTTTTATTTTACATTGTACACAAACAGGTACCCAGCAGGACAAGGGCAGCGTGAACGGCACACTGGCTTTGAGAAACAAACAGCAAATTACCAATAAAGTGTGCTGACAATTCATAGCCGCAGTGGCCTGAAGCTCAGGAATGGCTAGCGCTGGGACAGTCTGTGTGGCCCACGTGGCATTTGAGGCGAGGAGCCACGCTCTGCTTTGGGCTGTGTGCAGGTAGTTTTGGTGGAAGGTGCTGTTAGAATCCCAAAGCAAAAACTGGCCCAAAGTTGCTACGTTCTAGGACTAACGGAAATAGGAACAACGTCTATTCCTGATCTTGGGGTGTCCCATGTCTTCAGGACATAGCTCTAAACAAAGACAGCGAGTGAACAAATAAAAGGGACAGCACAGAAGAATGCACCTGTTGTTGCAGTCTCCTGGAGAGACCCAGGTTTCTCTGGAATCGCAGTTAAGGAATCTCTCTTCCGCATGGGTCTGTTCTTGTCTCGCCAGCTGACCTGGCTCTCCGGCACAGTTACCTGCCTTCCTGCCCCGCACCATTGAGGTGTACGCCATGACTGCCAGTCCACCTGCTGCCACGGTCCCCCTGCCGTTCCAACTCTCTTTGGCAAAGAAATGAGCCTACCCTATCCCCTGAGCAGGAAAGCTTGTCTAGATCAGCAAGACGAATAAGCAAGAGCTGTGAGTGAGATCAAACCATGAGAACTGAGCTAAGGTGGGTTTGTTTTTCATGTAATAACATGACATACACCTCCGGAACAACTCATAGCACTCCAGACCACTTAACTAGCTTCCCTAGCATCGGTCCTACAATTGACAGGTACTTTTTTTTTTCCCTTTCCCTTTCTTTTTCTGTTATAAATTGTGAGTTCCTGTTATTTCCAACCCAGCTCATTTGATGAAGTGGGTGTTGTCCACAAAAGCTCATGTTACTATCTATATTTTTGTAAGTCTCTCAGAAGCCACACGACTGCTCGTTGTTTTCAGTGTTTCACCCTGCAAACACTCTCAGATATAGTCCTGCTCGGGACCATCGGACAGAGTGGCACATACCTAGCACTTCCATAGCACTTTTCATCTGTGGTTCTTAAGCCACTTTACCAAAGAGGGTCCAAATCATTGCCTCGTTCACAGAGGGAAAACTGAGGCACAGAGCAGTTCAGTGACTTGCCCAAGTTCAAACACCAAGCCACACAAGGGCAGTGCTGGGAAGAGAACCCAGGTCGTCAGCTTCTACCCATGTAGCCTACACACCCAGACCATACAAAGCTCTATGCCTGACAGAAAGTGTTAGCAGGAACAGCCCCTTAAGGTGTAAGCTCTTTGGTGCAAGGGAAGTTTCTTAGTTTATTGCTTGCAAAGCACCGGGCATGCTAATAGCCTTAGGCAAATGACTAATAAGCCATACATTCCTATGTGAGTTTGGTGAGATCACATACCTGTAACTGCACTCTACAAAGGAAGAGCACTCACGTCTGGCTCAGAGCTACAAAGGGTTAACTCTATTCGGAAACCTTTGCGGTGCCCCATCTCTTGCCTAGCTCAGCTCTCTGCAGCAGATTAATCTTCAATATGCCCCATCCCCGGGCAACTCCTCATCCCACTATGCAGTTTGTACCCCAGCGAGGCAAATGCGCCACGAGAGTGACTCACTGTGCAGCAGGGCACAGACAAGCTGCTAGTCCAAAGCCCGAAGTCCTCATTAGGGTTTGACCGGCAGGCCTGAAATTTGCCAGGGGGGCCACTGACTGCACTAGGGGAGGGTGAGAGGCCACCTTGAGACTCCTGGGGTCTGGTCTTCAGAGCTGCCAAGTACCACAGCTCCTCGGAGGCCAAGGGGAGCTGCGAGTGCTCAGCCCCTCTGAAAACGCAGTGACTCTGCAAAGCAGGATCCCAGATGCTTTTGCAAACGATGGCTCTGAAACGGGAGCTCCACCCGCTGGTCCGTGTCGCTCTCCTTACTGCACCCGGCGGCGTGCTGTAGAGATCCTTGCTGGACCTTCAGCTCCCTGGTAAGGCGTTGGTTGGGTTTGCTCAGGGCAGTCTCAGCTTTCAAGCCGGTTCGCCCCCCTCTCGGCAGGCTGCCAGTCAACCAGCTCACCTGGCTCTGCTGTTCCCTGCGGAATTGGCAAGCATGTAATACAGCATTCCAGGCTACTAAAGCAGCAGTCCCCTCCATCTGCTCAGCCACAACCTGCTAGGGAAAGACTCCCGGGGTAGCGGGGGCAGCAGGGCTGCGTCATAGCCACTTGGCTAGTCTCAAACCATGACCGCCAGCCGCGGATCAACAGGGCACCATTACTGTCGTGCTGTCCCTTTAAAAGGAATGAACAGAGCTCTGAATAGAAGCAAAGAGAAAGAAACATGAAGAGAGACAGGGCAAGAGGGGAGGGATCTGCCCAAGCCAGGATGGGTCAGGCTTTGAATACGATAGAGCACTCGATGTGGGCTGGTTCGAGGCCTTCGGTGAAGGACAGGAGGAAGTACATCACCTTGCGGATCTTGGCCAGCTCGTTCAGCCTCTCCCCGAATTCCAGGGCATCCGCCTCATTGCATTCCACTTCGCTGGCCTCTGGCTTCTTCCAGAAGATGCCCGCTGGCTCCAGCAGCTGCCTGCTCATGAGGTTGGTGAGGTCGGGCGTCCAGTGCTGGGAGGTGCCCGTCACTGTCACCTTCCCCTCTTTCTCCAGCTGGATGTCCCAGCGCAGGAAGCGCAGGTTGTGCTGCCGGACGAAGTCCACCCGGTAGATGTACTCGTTGGGCCGCAGCAGCTTCTCGCCGTCCTGCGGCCGCTCGTTCTTCTGCTGGAGGCTCTGCACCCGCAGCCGCATGCAATTGGTGAGCTGGACATCCTGGACCAAGGGGAGCTTGAGCTCCGACGCGTCGGCAGCCATCGCCTCTGCCTCTCTCCTCCCCGGCTCCGTTCTCAGCACTGTTTGGCTCTCCAGCAGGCCACCCTGGGAAAATGCAAACTCGAAGCCAACCCGCCCTCCCTCCCCAGTCCCAGTGGTGCTAGGCAACCTGGGTCAATGACGCAAAGTGCCCTCAGGGTTTCCTCTGGGTGCCCTCTTGTCTCATTTGCAGATGAGGAACAGATCCTGCCACTGTACAATAATCTATAGGGAAGGGATCGCTGATGTCAGCCTCCCTGACAACCTCCCTGACAACCGCTCCCATGCAAGCCAGAGCTCAGTTGTTTGTATTTAAATGAGGCCTCCAGCAGCAAGGCCACCATGTTACTACACTGGGCAGCAGGACACACAGGGAAGAGGCTCCAATGGCCACCTGCTCTCTCAGGGTGATCAT
Source organism: Pelodiscus sinensis (assembly GCF_049634645.1). Taxonomy (NCBI): domain Eukaryota; kingdom Metazoa; phylum Chordata; order Testudines; family Trionychidae; genus Pelodiscus; species Pelodiscus sinensis. Next base: position 317,700,646 of record NC_134711.1, read on the forward strand.
CAGAGGGGCCAAGCTGCAGGGAACCTCTCTGCAAGGCTGGGGTCCCAAGTCCTGGGGCTGCATCCTGCCAGCCCCACCTCAGGGGGCAGAAGACGTGGCTCTGACCAGAGGTGTGATGGTACGGAAGGGTCTAGCGGTGGGTACACTGCCCCTTACAGCTGCTGTGGCACCCTGTGAGAGGTAAAACCTCCCAGGGTCCCTGCTAGGGCGGGACAAGTGAGAACCACCCACAACACGGAGCAGTGGCCAAGGGGTGCAACATCCACAGTTCTAGGAGCATGAGAGAGAGGCTGGATTTCCAGGGGTCTGTCGCTGTGGGACTCATAGGCACTGATTTCCTAATGTGCTAGGGGGAGGGAAAGGTGGGCTTGGCCCCCGGCCTCACCCCCACTCCACCAAGGCCCCACCCCCATCCTGCCTCTTCCCTGCCTGTTCTGCCCCCTCCCTAGGTCCCACCTTTGCTCCTCCCCCCACCTTTCCTCGTGCACACTGCAGAACAGCTGACCAGCCGTGGGTGGTAGGCGTTGGGCAGGAGGTGTAGATAGATGGGGCTGCTGGCAGGTGGGAGCTGCTGGGGGAAGGGGGAGGTGCTGATAGGGAGGCCACTGGTCCATTTTTCCCCACCCCCAGAGCACTCACAAGTGGGTGCCTATGGCTTTGGAAACTACTTCGGAAGCATGACAGAAAAGGTGCTGTATGAACACGAGGTGGCTGTTGTTATCCTACAGCATCGATATGCAGGACGACACAGCACCATGCTGCATTGTCACATCAACTCGCTATGGCAGCCACACAAACTCATCTCTGGAGGGCACGACTTCCTGGGGTCACCACTGGGCACCCTACAGGACACACACGTGCTCATTACGTGATCTGAAACCACGGGCTCCTGGAAAGATAACGCGCTCAGCTCAGTGCACAAAGCGACAGAGACCAGGAATGCGGTTGGAGTCATTTTATTGGGAATGCCAGGGATTGACCAGCCTGCCTGGGGATCGGCACACAGCCGTGTTCTCTGTAAGCTGAGTGCCTGGACAGCTACCCAGGAGAGATTCAAATGCCACCCAGCTGATTAGCAGAGTGTCCACAGCGTCCACAAGCGGCAGCATGTGTTTCTATTGGTGGTGCACATCTGCACATGCCTTGGTGCGCATAACAAAATTTATTCTGCTCATGGATTGAAAGAAATTAGAAGGAATCACTGGCACATAGGGACATGGTGATAGCACCACAGCAAGGAATAAGTGAGGTCTAATAATAGCCCCACTGACTTCCCGCTACCCTGGGTTTGTTTACTAGCTCATAAATAAGCACCATTAGGAACAACTTTCCATCCTGCCCAGAGGCTAAGTTAACAATGTTTTCAATACCCTGGAGAGCATTTAGTAGCTGAGCTTCATGTGTTACTCACAGGGATGAAGCGAAGCACATTCTGAAAGGCAATGGGTCTTTTACCTACTAACCCATCAGTCCAACTGCACAAGGTTAGATGCAGTCATGCCCGTGCACTGGGTGGGGAAGGGAGCATATGACCTATGAGGAGAGGCTGAGGGAGTTGGGTCTGTTTAGTCTGCAGAAGCGAAAAGTGAGGGGGGATTTGATAGCAGCCTTCAACTTCTTGAAGGGAGATTCCAAAGAGGATGGAGAGAGGCTGTTCTCAGTAGTGACGGATGGCAGAACAAGGAGCAATGGTCTCAAGTTGTGGTGGGAGAGGTCCAGGTTGGATATTAGGAAAAACTATTTCACTGGGAGGGTGGTGAAGCACTGGAATGGGTTACCTAGGGAAGTAGTGGAGTCTCCATCCCTAGAGGTGTTTAAGTCTCGGCTTGACAAAGCCCTGGCTGGGTTGATTTAGTTGGGATTGGTCCTGCCTAGAGCAGGGGGCTGGACTTGATGACCTTCTGAGGTCTCTTCCAGCGCTATGGTTCTATGACTTTGAAACAGCGGCAAAGAATGAAAAAATCGAGCAACGTGTAAACAGCACAGCGGAAGCATTCGGAGAGCATGGCCCATTTCTGCAGCCGCAGCTGTCCCTACACAGGCTGCTCCCCACAGGAGAGTGGTTTGTGTCACTTGCCTCTGGCTCTGGAAGTGAAGTGGGGCCAAATCCTGTGGTCACTCCACAGTCAGAGCTTCCACTAAGTCAAGTCCTGCTCTCAGCTCCCTAGATGAATGCAGCCCCCATGACTCTGGAGTTCCACTGCTAGGGACATGCCAGCTGGGGAGAGGGCAGGGACCCTCTTGTGGCATTTTAATGGGGGGCACATTATTGTTCCGCTGTGGCATGGAATGGCCAGTGGTTGTAGCATGGAATGGTTGATCCCAGATCCTGGGGGAGCCCTGTGCCAGCTTTGGGATCCCTGGTCCTTGAGGACAGCTTCACTGGACCCACCCTACCAAGGTTTCCCTCAGTGGGATCTGCCCCAGAACACACTCCCTTGGAAGGCAAAGAGAAAATCGAAAGAAGAGTGAAAGTAGCCATAGAACGATGTTTCTGAAGCAGCAAGCTAGTTGCTACAGCCGTACAGACACGGGTCAGGTGACGTACCGTTACGGAATAGTGCAGGAACTCAGAAATATACAGGCCGTAAGTTTGTAGGACAACAGGTTAATTAAACTAACTGAGCCCTAAGGCCTAAAGACTTAAGAGACGTAACCAACCAAGAAGTGACCTTCTGTAATAAGGTGCAAGGCTGTCTTTAGGATTTATGGGGCCCTATGAAGTACTATTAAACGGGTGCCCTGTGCCCGATAGCAGCCTGGGAATGAGGGAGATGATTTTTTAGAGATGTGATTTTACAATCTTCAGCAGCACACTAATGAAATGTTATTTCAAATTTTAAACTAAAGTCCTGTAGACTGACAGTAAATCCGGACACTGACAGTATATATCTGGGGCTGGCAGATGCCTGTAAAATGGCTTCATTACCACCTGAATGGCTTTTTTTACAGGTTCAATGTCTGTTAATAGCTCTGGCCGGCTTTTTCACTTTTAAGACACCCTGATCCTCTCTGGAGAAAGCAGTGCCACAGAACAGGATAGGAAGAGGCGGATGGGTGGACATTTAGACCCAGTGGTGCCTCACATTTTGGGGTGCCCTACACAACTGGGTATTCTCCCTATGGGTAAAGACGGCCCTGATAAGATGCCACAAGACAGCCGTGATGCTGTGTGTGACGGGCCGTCACTGACCCGGAGGGAGGCCGGCCGGAGCCACTCCCCACCGGGAACCGGTGGCCAGTCCCGAGCCCCCCAGCGTTACCCCGGCGTAAGCCGGAGGAGCCGGCAGGACCACTTGCCGCCGCACCTGCACCGGCAGGGGAGCATTGGCCCCTTCCTCGAGGCCCTGCGGGGCGGGGGTGGGGCGCAGCGAGGCGGGCGTGCAGCAGGGCAGAGGCCAGCACACTGCCGGAAGGGGAGCGGCCCCGGGCAGCGGCCGGTGCAGCGGGCCGCTTTGAAAAGGCTCGCCGCCGGCGTGGTTGGGGGCAGCCTCCTCGCAGCGGCGGAGGAGCGGCCCCCGACCCAGGACGGACCCCGAGCGCCACCCAGGCCGGCGGTCAGCCAGACCTTGGCCCTGGGGCCATAGGGACAGCCATCGCCACCGGCGGTCGGCCAGCCCCTCCTCCTCCGAGGGCCAAACCCCACCACGCTGGACCCAGAGGGAACGGCTAAGCCGAGAGCGAACCCGGCCAAGGGAGCTCTCCCCGGCGACTTTGCCCGGACGACCCAGGATCCAAGTTACCGAGCCAGGGTAGGTTCTGGGGGTCGGGGCGGTGCCTCCAAGGGCCGCCAGGAGGGAGGAAGGAGCCCGGGGCAGGATGCTTTTGGCGACCGTGGGTGGACGGGTTACAGAGGGAGTGACCCCCATCCACCGCGCAAGGGCACTAGCAGGCCCCGACGCTTAGGGCCCCGGGCTGGGACCCGGAGAGAGGGTGGGACCGGGTCCCCCTCCCTGTCCTAGAGGAGCATCCCGCTCCTAACACCCGTAGCGAGAGCGAAGTGCGAGTCGGGACCCCGCGAGGGGGGAGACCTCGGACTAGGGGCTTCGGCCCCATCCCGCAGGGACGGGTAACTATTTTAGGGTTCGCTGACCCCCCCCTTCCGTCCGGGAGGGGGTGATCGCACCTGAGGGCTCGGGCCCCATAGCAGGGACCCGGGGCACGACGAAGGACCAAAAGAGGACAAAAGGGTCTGCAGACCCCCCCCCTCGGGCTGAGAGGGAGTGATCGCACCCCTCACCCCTCACCCCTCACACATGTCATCAGTCAGAATGCTCCGTTCAGTGTTGCTGAACTGCTGGCAGGTAACCACCAGACAAAAGTTTGTCCCAGCCGTTCAGCCACAGTAACTAACTGATGCACATGCCGGGAAGCTTGAAGTAAATGGTCTAGTAACCTATGGGAGAAGAGTCCCTGCCCCCACGTTAGTAGGGTGGGGAAGTATAGATAATGAAAAGAGGCTGAAATCCCTATTGCATATGCAATAGTATCGGGGGCATTAACATAACCCATGATAATAGGGGGCACTTGGCCAATGAACCCCATGGAGATTTCCAAGAACCTGCCAGGCTAAGCACCACCCATGGATTATTCCCCTACTATGTGGCTCCCTGCAAAGACTGATGTGAGTATCCGAGTGCTGGATTACCTCAGGCTGCTTGGCTGTGTTGCGCTGTCTGTGATTAGCTAACAGTGCTAATACAACCTCCCAAACGGAGACCGCCTTCCCGCAGGGCGAGCATCACTCCTGCAAGCGCAGAGCGCCTCGCTCTCAAATGGGCATTCAGGCTGTGGCCAAGCTGAAGGCAGCTGAACCCTGCCTGCCCCTCCCATGCTGGAAATGGGACATAACACCCCACCGATAGGTCAGGCAACACCGCAGGGCTTCCAGAGAAGACGTGCATCCAACACCCTTCTCCACACGTACACTGATTCTCCTCATGCTGCCTGCAGCTTGCATTGACTACAGATTCCGGGCAGCAAGGAGGGGGCTCTGCAAGGCCTGAGGAGGGGGAAGAGCACCCTGCTGTGTGAATAGAGCAGACACCAGAGAGATCTGGGCAGAAGGCCCCCTACGTGCTGCTGCTCGGGATCTGGCCCTAGGGGCTTTAAACGTGGGCTTTGCCTGAGTATGGGCTGCAGGACAGGAGCCACTGTGACGGAGAGGAACGCCGTATTCCTCTGATCTAGACAGAAAGAGACAGAGCGCGAGCTACAGACCCGACCTCCAAACTGTATGATCCAAAGCCCTGATCTGAGCGAACTGCCCCATTGCCCTCCCCTTCCCCCCACTGTGACGGGGGCAATGGGCGATTGGTGCGGTATTGAGCGCTCAGTTGGGCAGCGCTCTGATGAGCTGAGGCAGCAGGCTCTGTACACAGCCCCGGGAAGACCAAAGGCTGTGCCTACCTTTGCCCCTGCGGTGCGGTATCTGCTGCTAGGGGGAAACCCCAGGTGACCGCACATGACGCACGTGGTCTACCAAGGCAGCTCAGCCTGAGTCGGAAGCTGCTTCCCAATTACATCCATAACAGGCCTCTCAGGTGGCAGTGTCACTCGGAGGAATTTGGAGGAATTTGTCCCCAGCTTGCCCTGGTGGAAAAACACCACCTAATGCTCTTGTCAAAGCCAGGTAAAACACAGAAGTGTTTTGTCCTAACATATAGCCTGGACACTCTTGGCAGCCAGGGGGTAGAGGTAAAAAACAATGGATAATCTAACCTAAACTAAACTCCGTAATCCTCAAAGGAGAAGTGGGTTTACCCGCTTTTACCCTCAACTACGCTATTGCTAGGCCCAGTTCTGGTCTCACTCTGGTGTCAATCAACACAGTCACACCAGTGTAAAAGCAGAATCTGGCCCAAGATCCCTATCCCATTCTTCGGGTGAGTTTTAACAGCTCGGTGAACATACTTACTTTTATCCCAGAGTCAGAATCAGATGCTGGTGTCTTTCTACACCACAGAAGAGAAATGCTTGCAGAAGCCTGGACTTGGCTTTCTGACTACCACTCTGATATCTGCACTCACGTACATTGGTTTATTAATCAGATAGAAACAGATTCTGCTAAAAGAACGGGGAAGTATTACTTGGCCTGGGAATCCTCTAGTGGGGCTCTCTGCATTTGATAGTTCAGAAGCACCCAGAAACCAATCTGCAATATGAACCTAAGAACGGCCACATTGGGTCAGACCAAAGGATCATCTAGCTCAGTATCCTGTCTTCTGAAGTGGCCAATGCCAGGTGCCCCAGAGGTAATTAACAGAACCGGTCATCATCAAGTGAACCACCCCGTCGACCATTCCCAGCTTCTGGCAAACGGGCTAGGGACACCATCCCTGCCCATTCTAGCTAATAGCCATTGATGGACTTGTCCTCCATGAACTTATCTAGTTCTTTGAACCCTGTTAGTCTTGGACTTCATTACATCCTCTGGCAAAGAGTTCCACAGGTTGACTGTGCGCTGCATGAAAAAGTATTTCCTTTTGTTTGTGTTAAACCTGCTACCTATTCATTTCATTTGGCAACTCTTAGTTCTTGTCAGGTATGAAGCCATGCCTGGCACGTCTGTGTAAACACAATTATTGGGGACTCAATTGCTCCTTTGTGGTTTGTGCACATTGTTATTGCTGTGTAAAGTACAAGACACGATCATTCCCTTTACCCAGGCATGGGCAATAATTTTTGATGGGGGGCCACTCCAAGAATTAGGTAAGTGATCCAGGGCCTCAGTCTTCCATGATATTAATGGTGGAAGTGTGGGGTCTGGGATGGAGGTTGGGTGCAAAAGGGAGCTTGGGATAAGAGACTGAGGTGCAGGAGGGAGTCTGGAGTCTGGAAGGGAGGCTGGATGAAGGAGGAGGTTGTGACGGGACTGGGAAGCAGGGGTTTGGGTTGTGACCTAGGGCAGGTGACTGAGGTGCAGGGGCTTGGGATGTGATCTAGGGCAGGAGGGAGCTGTGACCTGGGATAGGGGATTGGGGTACAGGAGGGGGTGCAGGGGTTTGGTTTGGGATCGATGGTGGGGGAATGGGGTGCAGGAATTTGGGTTGTGACCTAGAGCAGGAGGGATTGTGATCTGGGGCAGGAAATTGGGGCACCAGATCTGGGAGGAGGTATGGGCTCAGGAGGGGGGCAGAGTGTTGGGGAAGGGAGGGGCTCAGGTGCCAGGGGTAGGCTCTGGCCAGGAGACTTACCTGGGTGACTTCCAGCCAGCAGTCCAGCATGTTTCTCAGGCAGCCTGCCTGCCTGCCCCGCCCCTGCGTAGGCTGCAAGGGCCATGTGCGTGTGTGAATAACTTGTGTGTGAATAACTATGAGCCAGAGGGGAGGGGCACGTGGCGCATCCTGTGCTGCCTGTTATTCAAACAGGCAGCTCCCATTGGCCAGAAACTGGCCAATGGGACTGTGCTGGGGGTGGGGACAGCTCATGAAGCCTTCTCCACCTTCCTCTCCGGGCTCACAGTTGTGAAAGAGAAACAGCCTGGCAGCCGCTTTTCTGAGAGGCGTGCAAGTGGAGCAAGGCAAGCAAGGAGCCTGCTTGGGGTTTCCTGCTGTGTCCACGGGCCATATCCAGTGGCTTGATAGGCCTGATCCAGCCTGCGGGCCATATTTTGCCCAGTCCTGCCCTTACTTATGCTCAAGAGAACCTTGCTTCACATGTAGTTGCACTGATTTCCACAGAAGCATGGCGTAAGGAGGCACTCAGAGTAAGTAAGGGGAGGGGCAGATCATAGCCCTTAATATTTGTCCTGTGCTGGGAAGATGCTGATCCCTACGGAAATACTAAATGAGTGATCGTTGCTCGCAGAGAAGGACCCAAGTTGCAACAGTCCGAATCCAATTTGGAGTCTTATCCTACCTGCCTGGAGCTTTGGATGGTGTTATGATTCAGGGTGTGGGTCGGCCCATTTAGAAGACAGTCAGAGTTATGGTGGTTGGACTTTGGTTGTCCATAGGAAACTGCCCCATGGTTGTGGAGTGGGATTTAGATCCATTCAGAATCAGTGTTTCAGTTTGGGCCCATCTGATTTCTGCTGTCTGGCCTAGTACCAGGTTAGAGCCTGGTTAGTGCTCTGTGTTGCCATGAAAGACCCAAATTACCAAGCCATTTTAAAGATGGGGAAACTGAGGCCCGGCACATTGAACTGATTTGCTGGACACACACAGCAGGCCAGGCAGACCTAGTTATAGAACGCAGCTCTCCGAGCTCCCAGTCTAATACTCCAGCTGCAGCACTTCCCTCTCCTCCATTCAACTTCACAGACAGTTCTCCTGGCCAGGGCTATCTGATCTGCAAGGGAAGTGGCTCTCACTGCTCTCTGGAGACAGAGGGTGCAGACAGCTCCACTCAGCAAGCCCACCTGTAAAAAGGTGGCGCGAGAGGACAGAGAAGGAAAAGCAACACACAACTCCAGAATCTCTAGACCCAAGCTGCGAGCTCCTGGGCCCGACCACAAAGCAAGCTAGTTCCTGAAGGATCAAAGGACTTCAGTGGTTCCTCTTGCTTCACTCGTTATCTGAAGAAGTGGGTTGTGCCCACGAAAGCTCATGAAACCATCTCTACTTTTTGTTAGAGGGTGCGACTGGACCACTCGCTTTTTAAGTTTTTTTCATTAAAATTACTTGGGCAAGGATCACTAATGTAACAACGCTTGGTTTGGGGTGAGCATCTCTTTCTATGAAGGGGCCCACTGAGCCCTCAGCAAATGTTTGGCCTGTTCCCTTCTGTACGATAATATCCTCTACAGTAAGGGTCTAACAATACAGCTTCTGTGTACAGTGGTAAACAAGGCACGCATTTGTAACAGTCAGGGTCATTAACTATGGGAGCAAACTGTCAAGGGGAAGGATGGATTCCCCATCTCTTGGTGTGTCAGATCAAGACTAGATGCCTCTCTGGAAGATATGTTCAGTCAGACAAAAGTTACTGGGCTCTCTATATGAGTGGCTGGAGGAAATTCTTTGGCCTGTGCTTTACAGGAAGCCCAGATCAGTGGTTTAGAGTTAGGGGGTCACAACCCAGTCCTGGGTTGCAGAATGTCAGGCGCTGGGTCTCGTTGCTCCAGGGGGATCAGGTGACCAGTGGAGGTGCTAAGGCAGCTACCTGCCTGTCCTGCCACTACAGACTACTCTGTACTCCAGAAATGGCCAGCAGCAGGCCCCGCTCCTGGGAGGGGATGGGGGAAAGAGCGCACAGGGCTCCGCACACTGCCCCTGCCCTGAGCACTAACTCCACACTCCCATTGGCTAGGAACCTTCTGCTGGCTGCTTCTGAGGTGCAGCATGGTCTGCAGTGCCAGGGGAGGCAGGAAGTTGCATAGCACCCCCGCTGCACCGCTGACCAGGAGCTGCTCAAGGAAAACCCGTCCTGCCCCAGCCATGGTCTCTTCCAAAGCCAGAGCCCCTCCTGAACCCCAAAGCTCTCATCCTCAGCCCTACCTTGGAGCCCACACTCAGTCTAGTCAAATTATGCTGAGTCGCAGGCATCAACAATTTTCTTCAACTGGATCACGAGAAAAAGAAGTTTGAAAACCACTTGCCTAGGGGTATGTCTACACTAGCCCCCTCGTTCGAACTAGGGAGGCTAATGTAGGCATTCGAAGTTGCAAATGAAGCCCAGGATTTAAATATCCCGGGCTTTATTCGCATCTTCCCATCTGGGCACCATTTTTAAATCCCCTTAGTCCGAACTAACTGCCCGCGGCTACACGTGGCAGTCAAATGTTAACTCGAACTAAGTCCTTAGTTCGAGTTAACTGTTACACTGGTTGGTTTTTTTTCATTTGCAACTTGAATGCCTACATTAGCCCCCCCTAGTTCGAACTAGGGGGCTAGTGTAGACATACCCTTGATGATCTCTTCTGCCCTTACAGTCTATGAATCAGTAGCAAGATTGAAACGTGCTTATGGCTGGCACTGTAGAACGTCGCTGCATTTTCCAGACCAGTGTTGGGAGAAGATTCTAGCCTTTGCCCCAGACCTGAACACAACCCCACTACAAAAAAAAATAGTATAACAGGAGACAGGCCGGCAGGAGCCCCTGAGAATTATGGGCTTGGAAAATTATGAACAAACAGAACCCAATTGCCAGGGGAGAAATAGCAATGAGACAGAGAAGCAGAAATAATTAGCTCTCTAATGGTCACCACTTCTGCTAGCTCAGGGGCACTTAGGGCAGAGCTGGAAGTGAATGCTGAGTGGGGAAGACAATTTGTATATTGCATTTAATAGCCTGAACATTCAAAAAAAGCCCAATCTTGCATCACCCAGACAGAGTTCCTGAGAGGCAGTGAACTGGAACTTCAATGGGGGAAAAGCTTACAAAAGCCTCATTGATTGCCCAGCGAGTGACTGGCTCTGTTAGACAACCAGAGCGCCCACTGATGAGAAACAGGGATGCTTTAACAAATAAACAACCCCAGTATGGCGCTTTAATACATTGGATGGTTAGGGTCACAGGCAGAGACAGGTTTGACTAGACTAACCATGTAAGTATGGGGCTTGTGATGCTTCTTGGTTACTAGCAGCACAAAAAGGAAATTAGGAATATTACAGCTTATGTGCCTGTAACATGAAGCCCGATCCAAAGCTCTCTGAATACATGACTTGGGAGAGGCCCTTAGCACAGCACAGCACACACTCCCATATCGCATTGATGAGGGCCATCAAAGTTTGCTGTCTGATTGTAGAAGGCCCCATTGTGCTACAGACTCACCTCAGGGTACAGCTACACTGGTTGGTATTTTTTCAGAAAAGGTATGCAAATAGCACTCGCATTTGCATACCTTCTTCCGCTTTTTTTTTTCCAAGAGAGGCTTTTCCGCCATTTGTCCCCGTCTACACGGGGCCAAATGTCAGGAAAAAAAACCTCTTTCGAAAGCCCCTGTAAACCTCGGTTTATGGGGAATAAGGGGGCTTTTGAAAGAGGGGTTTTTTCCTGACTTTTGGCCCCACGTAGACGGGGCCAAATGGTAGAAAAGCCTCTTCAGGAAAAACAACAGAAGAAGGTATGCAAATGCGAGCACTATTTGCATACCTCTTCCAAAAAAAACCCAAACATTGTAGCCATACCCTCAATTGGGGCCTCTAAGTGCTACTGGAATATAAATAGATAACAAACCTTAATAAATACCCAATTGGCATCCAGAGAGCTAGAGCACAGCAGGACTCCATTGCTCACTTTCAATTCTGACAGGCAGAATTTGCCCCACCTCTGATTTTAAGATGCCAAGAAAACTTGTGCTTGCCCGTGTCAGCCCCTGAATTACGCAGGACCAGCAGCTAGCTCCTTGCGCCTGTAAGCATTGCAGAGCGTAGCAGCACAGGGCTTCCTGAAGGGAACACAGCTACTGAGTGTCTTCGCACAACCGACACTCCCTGTAATACAGGGACTAGCTTGGATAAGAACAATCAAAGCTCATGCTCCAGAGTGTAAATCTCACCTTATAGACACACACAAAACTGCTTGCGCCATCTGGCCTATGGTCAGTCTGGGGCCCTCTGCTTAGCTCCTCGATTGAAACTCAAGGTCCTCAATGGATGTAAATCGATGGATCTGCCCCCTCAGTGCATAGCCTGCCTCAAGTTTCTTTGCCAGGCAATTTTACAAGTTGGGGATACAAGGAGAAGAATAGGCTTATGTTGTAGGCCCTCTTATTACAGTGTCTAGAAATAAGCATATGTTTGGAGGTGGCCAGGGCTACAGAACTATGGAGGGAGGGGAGTCATTACTTTCTACTAGTTGTGTAGTTTCAAAAACCTCCCTCCCTCCCTACCTACCTCATAATGTTCCTGTTAGACCATGTTTCTCAAATTAATTGAACTGGCTCAGATCAAATCCCCCCCTGTGCTTGCCACCATGGTACACTCCGCCACCCCAGCACAGCACCCCATCCTAGCCACAGAGCAGGGGCTGCTTCTGCAAGTCGCACTGCGAGGCGAACATTCTGCAGGAGAGCGGCAGGAATGCAGTCACTGCATTACGGCATGGGCAGAAAAGGCAAAGGCAAAGGCAGGCATTATGGTCTCATGCCTCTAGAGGGCACCACTGGCTGCCTCCTGCCGCAGGCATCTGAGAAAGCTTCAGTAAAGTGCTCTTCTCTGCCACCAGTGACAAAGTCAGGCTGGCTTGTGGATTGTTTCCCTTTCTACGAATTAGTCAGGCTTAGCGTCCTCTTGCGTTTCTTTCGTGGATGCTCAAATACAGCAACAGGCAATTGTGCAATATTAACCATACGACGGCTCAGTGGTGGGAGAATATTTTTAAAAGTGAGGATGTTAAAATCCAGCCCCCTTACCCCAGTTCATCCCCCTCCTCCTCGAGACCAGGAGCAAAGTCCCAGTGTGCGAGGCACAGCAGCTGGGACCCAGGGGGCTAGGCCGGAAGCCCGGGGATAATACAGCTCCCCCCATGCCCTTAGTTCCTGCATCTATACTGTGGATTAGATTCCCATCTTCCACCACCCTACTCCAGGCCAGGAAGTGTCTGACAATTCAGGTGATAGAATCCCCATATGTAATTAGAATTGTCATGGACATGCCTACATTCAGGTGGCTAGCTCAGGTGGTTACAGCATGGTGCTAATAATAGCAAGGTGGTGGGTTTAATCCCCATGCTCAAACTCCTGATTAACAGCAATTTAAGTGTGTGGAGAATGAAGCCTGTGTTATCAGGTGCATAATCGTAAACACTTTTCTGACAGCAACAGAGATGTTATGCAGGAGACGACCTGAACAAGTGATGCCAAAGCAAAGGTGCCTTTGCCAAGTGCAATGACTTCCCTACCTTCTGCCACAGAGATTCCCGGGAGGCCAGAGAGGAGCAGGCTGCCACGAACCAGCAGTTCCCAACCTGGCCCTGGTGCAAGTCGTGGGAACTGATTCCATCCACAAAGAGATAGGGATCGTCACAGATCTCCTAGAGGAAGAGAGAAAAATAAAAACAAAAGGTGAATGGGAAGCAAGGTGAGGCTTGAGAAGTGGGGTTACCTTTGTCTTCACCAATATCACTGTGCACCCCTCCCCTAGCACACATACCTCCCGCCTAACTCCACCTATCATCCTGTCCAGACTAGGCAATCGACCTGAGGATGAAACCAAGCACCAAATTCTTCTCTCAGTTGTGCTGGTGTCAATCCAGAGTCACTCCACTGACTTCAGTGGGGGTACTCCAGAGTTAAACCTCAATTTAGCAAGGGATCCGAGCTCATGTGTGGTTTCAAACTCATGAGCAGTCCCAACTGGCTTAGACTTGGGGAACCTGCAGGATCGGGGCCATGACCTGGTGCAAATAAGAGCAGAAACTGCCTCGGTGCCAAACATCATCACCTGGGGTCAGCTCCAGCAGAGAGGACCAAGCCATTTACAACAGACCTGTTGGGGAAACTGCTGCGAACCAAGGCAAACTCTAGAGTCTTGTCTCCAGCACTGTGCTTGGCACAGCAGGGCCTTATCTCAACTGGGCCCTCTAGGTGCCACTGTGATACAAACAACGCAAAGAAATGATACTGTACCTGTTAGTCCTGGGTACAGCTGAACCACCACTGACCATGAGGGAGAGAAACGCTAAAAAAGCCACAGAGCAGTGAAAGTCGAACAGATTTCGCTGCTTGGAAGGGACTTTACTATTCAGACACATTTCTCCTTTGTTTAATCTAATTCCACTCATACTAACTGTGTCCCTCTCTCTTGCTTTCCTCTGATAGATGGATCAGATTCCTCTGCTCCTCACCTTAGCTTTCACTTAGCCGAGCCACAGATATTTTCCTCTTTTAGCCTTTCCTAGCAGGTCAACCCCTCCAGCTCCTTCATGGCTTCGGCTGTTGTTATTACTGGTTATTATGTGTATTGCAGTAGCACCTTAGAGGCTGGCATGGACAGGGACCACACTGGGCTCAGCACAATTCTCCCCTCCCCTTTTTATTTTTGACATCAAAGGGGAGCCCTGAATGGAAAACAATAAGCCAGCCATGGTCTCACCAACACCAGAGAAGGCAACCTGCCACGGGTTTATAGCTTAAAGCCCATCTAGTCTGACCTCTGCGTAACACAAGCCAGAGGACGTCACCCAGTGATTTCTACATCAAGTCCATAACTCGTGGTGAAGTTAGCGCAGGTCTTTCAGTGAGATCTCCAATTTTCACTTGAAGGAGTTCAATTGAAGGCAAATCCACCATGTCGCTAGGTGAGCTGCTCCGAAGGTTCATTTCCCTTACTATTCAAAACACGGCGCCTCATTTCTAGTCGGAATTTGTCTAGCTTAAGTTTCCAATTGTTGGCTTTGCCTGCTGGATTAAAGAGCCTTCTACCCTCCAAAATCTCTTCCCCAGACCTTTGGAGATCCAGACATTTTTAACTCTCAATTAGAGCTGCCAATAAACCTGCATGATTTTCATGGCTGGTGTGGATTTCACAGACAGTGGAGCTTGTGGTGTGATAAACCAAAAATAGTGGTGAGATATGCGGAACCCAAGTGTCCACCAGCTCCTTACCTACATTGCAACAGGAATGTGTGTGTGTGTGGGGGGGGGGGGGGGGGAGGGTGTTGCAGCTCATCAGCTAGAACCAGTTAAGGAGAGACAGGAAGGGGGAGGAGGTAAAAATGTGCAAGGAAGGCCAAAGAAGTGAGATTCTCCACCCTACCCCTGCTGCCTTGGCAATAGGCAAAGGCTTGGGGGGAAACCTAGTGCTGTGGGGAACACACGGTTCTAAAACACGTCATCCAGAAGCACTGGGAGCGGTACCCACCGCTGGTGTGCAGGAGGACTGTGGCAGCAAGAAACCAGGGAGAGGGCACCCCACCCTGTGACAGGCTAATGCAGAGACGGGGATGTGATGGGACGATGGAGCTGAGTGGAGGTGGGGATGAGCTGGCAGGAGACCTCAGCTGGGGCCAGCAGGAATCTTCCTCAACCAGAGCACCCAGATCAGACCTGTGTGTATAACTAGAGGAGGGGGACAGGGAACACAGGTGCACAGAAGAGAGGGGACCTGGATCTCCCTGAGACACACACGCCATGGCCCTGTCCATAAAGGTATTAAAGTGGGTTTTCAGCGGAGTATGAGATCAGCACTTTCTCCTTCTCCAGGTAGCTCACCAGCCAACTGGCATTCTAACGCTAACCAGTGTGCACAGTAGATTTGTCACGGACGTGAAATAATGCCTGCGCTGTGCACGTTGGTTGAGAAGAGGCCTTGCTTGACAACCCATCTTTTTTCCCCAGTTCCTGGACAACCTTTGGGCTACATGTAAGCCGCTGGCAGGCCGCAAATAGTTTGTCCAGAGTACAGCCACCTGCAACTCCCAATGTCCATGGATCACCATTTCCAGCAAATCGGAGCTGCGGGCAACCGGACCTGCGGACGTGAGGTAGACAATCCCTCTGGCAACCCACCATTAGCTTACCCTGATGAGCCGCCTGTGGCCATGGGCTGCAGGTGGCCAACCACTGGCTTGGAGGATTGTTTGAGCTGGCTGCCTTGTGCTTGTGCTCCCCCCCTTTTAGGCATGACCCTTACGACTTACCACAGCCCTGGGTGCATGTGTTTGTGTGTGACTCTTATCACACACAGCCTGAGAGGAACCCTAACTGACTCACTGTTTGCCTTTCAGGTGGAACCCAGGATCGCCATAGTGAGGGGTGGGGGTGTAAATAAACCAGCTGAAAGGGAAATATCTGCTCTGGGCCTTGCAGGGTCAGTGACAGTGTCATGGCTTCTTCCTTTCCCCTTTCCCTCTGAAAAAAAAGGGGGTTGGAATGTCATTCCCCTCTGCTTCTATAGTGCGCCCTTTGCCAGAAATCCACTGACAGAAAAAGGGCGGGGGGAAGCCGCTGGTGTTTTTCCTAGCCTTCAGCGTTTACCTCTCACCCTCCTTCTTCAGCACTTGGGTTGCCCTGCTGGTATAACCTCCAGGGCATGGGGATGGACCTGCATTTGGGGTGACTAGAAGGTGAAAGCAGATGACAATCATTCCACCTAGCCTCTGACTCTCCCCGGAGTTTGGGCCAAGTGCCCCCTGCTCCCAGCAAATCAAAATCGTGTATTTATTAGAGTGCATTGTGGTAGTGCCTAGGAGCCTCAATCAAATAGGTACCGCATTGTGCTGGGCACAGGACAAAGACAAAAACTCTCCAAAGAGCTCGGAGTCAAAGTGAAAAGGGCCTTTCCCCACAATGCTGTGCTCCCAGACCGCCCCTGCACAGGGCATAAAGGCTGCAGGGCAGAACCCTTGGTTAAGACTCTCTAAGGGTATGTCTACACTACCCCCCTAGTTCGAACTAGGGGGGTTAATGTAGTCATACGGAGTTGCAAATGAAGCCCGGGATTTGAATTTCCCGGGCTTCATTTGCGTGATCCCGGCCGGCGCCATTTTTAAATGCCGGCTAGTTCGGACTCCGTGCCCGTGGCTACAAGCGGCATGAACTACGTAGTTCGGAATAGGCTTCCTATTCCGAACCATCTGTACACCTCGTTCCACGAGGAGTACAGGTAGTTCGGAATAGGAAGCCTAATCCGAACTACCTAGTTCGTGCCGCGTGTAGCCACGGGCACGGAGTCCGAACTAGCGGACATTAAAAAAATGGCGGCGCCCGGCAACATGCAAATGAAGCCCGGGAAATTCAAATCCCGGGCTTCATTTGCAAGTTCGAATGCCTACATTAACCACCCTAGTTCGAACTAGGGTGGTAGTGTAGACATACCCCCGGATATCCAGGTCCTCCCTCTTCTATGCACCTGTGTTCCCTGTCCCCTTCCCCTAGTTATACACACAGGTCTGGTCTGGTTGCGGGAGATTCCTGCTGGCCCCAGCTGAGGTCTCCTGCCAGCTCATCCCCACCTCCACTCAGTTCCATCACCCCATCACATCCCCTTCTCTGCATTATCCTGCCACAGGGTGGAACTGAACCTGGGACCTCAGCAACTTAGTGCATGAGCCTCTGCACTTGAGCTAAAAGCCAGCAGGCTCTCAGCTAAGGCTGTACAACTCCCTTTTTCTTATCTCTGGCTGTAAGTGGTCTCAGTGCTGCTACCTGGAACAGTGCACCACGCCCAGTAGCTGTGTGGGTTACACCTGTGCTGGACTAATGCTCAGCTACCGTTTCAGCCTGTTGGCAGTCATTTCATGCTGCTCTTACTCATGGGTGGGGCCCAGCTCCAGCGTCAGGTTATGCTACCTTTGCACCAGCTAGCTCCACCCTATGCAACAGGCATCTTGGCGTTTCGCCTAGCGAGTCTCATAGACTCATAGACTTTAAGGTCAGAAGGGACCATTTTGATCATCTAGTCTGACCCCCTGCACAATGCAGGCCACAGAATCTCACCCACCCACTGCTAGAATAATCCTCTCACTTATATCTCAGATACTGAAGTCCTTGAAACCCGATGGTTCAAAGACCCCCAAGATGCAGAGAATCCTCCCGCTAGTGACCCATGCCCCATGCTACAGAGGAAGGCGAAAAACCTCCAGGGCTTCTGCCAATCTATCCTGGAGGAAAATTCCTTCCCGACCCCAAATATGGCGATCAGCTGAACCCTAAGCATGTCATAAAAAAGTTCTCTATAGCAACTCCTATCTTCCCACCATTGGCCTATTTACCACTGATAGTGAAAGGTCAATTAATTGCCAAGATCATGTTACCTCATCAAACCATCCCCTTCATAAACCTATCTAGCTTCATCTTGAAGCCAGATAGGTCTTTTGCCCCCACTACTTCCCTTGGAAGGCTGTTCCAGAACTTCACTCCTCTGATGGGTAGAAACTTTCGCCTAATTTCGAGTCTAAACTTCCTAATAGCCAGCTTATATCCATTTGTTCTTGTGTCCACATTGGTATTGAGCTTAAATAATTCCTCTCCCTCCTTGGCATTTATCCCTCTAATATATTTAAAGAGAGCAATCATATCTCCCCTCAGCCTTCTTTTGGTTAAAGTAAACAAGCCAAGTTCCTTGAGTCTCTTTTCATAAGACAGGTTTTCCATTCCTCGGATCATCCTAGTGGCCCTTCTTTGTACCTGTTCCAGTTTAAATTCATCCTTCTTAAACATGGGAGACCGGAACTGCACACAGTATTCCAAATGGGGTCTCACCAATGCCTTGTATAACAGCACTAACACCTCCTTATCCCTACTGGACATACCTCGCCTAATGCATCCCAAGACCGTATTAGCCTTTTTCACAGCCATGTCACAATGGCGGCTCATAGTCATCCTGTGATCATTCAGGACTCCGAGGTCCTTCTCCTCCATTACTTCCAACTGATGTGTCCCCAGCTTATAACTAAAATTCTTGTTATTAATCCCTAAATGCATAACCTTACACTTCTCACTATTAAATTTCAACCTATTGCTATCACTCCAATTTACAAGGTCATCCAGATCTTCCTGTATGATATCCCAAGTCACTGGTAGCACTAGCATCAGAACCTAGAACTCATGTGTCCTGGTCTGATACCCAACAGAGAATCACCCTGCATCTATCACTGCAAGACAGCCACCAAACCCACCACATAACAAAATCCTATGGTGCACCAGAGCCCTGATCTGCTGTGATTTATAGTCAGTAATGCTTAGTAGCTTCAGCTGAAACAGGGCTGCCATCCTCTAGCTGATGTACAGGAAGAGGGTACGAGCCAGTCCCTATACTAGGGATGTAAAATCCTGTCTAATTGGTTAACCAGTTAAACATATTGTTTAACCAGTTAACCGAAAGGGAGAGGGACGTGGAGGGGTGTGGGGGGATTGGAGGGCCACGCGCTGTCCCTGGCGCTCTTCTAAAATCCATTTCTCTCCACCACTGTAGATAAAGAATATGGGAGGGAAACGGAGCCCACAGTCAGCGTGCTGGGGAAAGAGGAAATCTCTCCATCGAGGATGCGGCTATAGCACCGGCGTGGGAGCTACGCAGATCCATGGAGCTGTGCCTGCTTACCCCAGGCTGTCTCTAAGATGCACGGGGAGCATGTGATTGCCTGCACCGATGCTGTAGTGATATCAACCATGTTTCTCCCAGCTGCAAGTACACAAAACTCGTGACAGGGAACAGCTTTCAATGCTTAGTTTGGGAGTCCACGACAGATGGAGTCCCTGTCCCTTTGGGGGTGATCTTCCAGATGACACATCTCACAGAACCTCCCATTCAGAATAACATAAAGGAGCTCTAAATTCCTCTGGAACAGGAGGATTCCTTGGACAGTTCTACATCTTCCCCCTTGCAGTCCTCAGTGTAGGGAGCGTACTGTGGGTACAGCTAGGGAGCATGGCCAAACTGCTAGAGTGCTTTGGCTAATCATGGCTACTTCAACAGATCTCAGGCCATTAGCAGCTAAGCATAAGTTTACTTTACTGCAGGGGAGACCTCAGAACATAGGGAGGCAAAAAGTTGGCTTCAAGTCATATTGGTTCCCCTCCCCTCCATTCCTGTGGTAAGTAGAACTGGGGCAGAGCTGAGAATCTGCCTGTAAAGCATTTCGTGTCCCTCTGGATAAGAGGCGCTATGAACAGGTGAAAAGAGGGCTATTCGTAATGACAAAGCCGTGCCCTAAAAGTGACCAACTTCAGTGGAGCCATGACATTTACACCATGTGAGTGTCTGGCCCTTGGTTTTTAAAGTCCATCATGAAAAACAAAATTATCAACACAAATGGATGTGCTATTTTGTACTTTATGGCATGACTCTGTCTCGTACAGAAAAGCATCTGCGTTAATCCTCTTCTTTCCCAGTGCTAGCTTGTTGGGTTGTTCCCCACCATTATTTCCGCTATGGCAGAAACCAATCTCTTTGCACTTTTCTGCTAGTCTGATTCCTATTTAGGATGTAACTGGCTTCTTTATTGGTTACAGCCCACTTGTAAATATAGCCCGAAGCAGAGTATTGCCCTGGATTCAAGCAGAAAGGTCTGTTTCATCTAAAGCCATCTGTCTGCGGGATGGGGGGGAAGGGAGGAGGAGACCATGTGTGGTTCAGGAGACTGCATCTCACAATCACTTTCCATTAACAAGGTTTTATAAGAAACAGACTATCCCAGTTCCACTGCAAAGCTGAGTATCCCAGAAGGGTCAGGGCCGGATTAAGGAATGGGCTAGCTGGGCAGCTGCCCGGGGCGCCAACCTATGGGGGGAGCACCTGATGGCAGCTGTAAGAGGCATGCGGCTCCCCTTATAGCTGCCATCAGGCGCCACACACCTGGCTCCCGGATCGCGGGCTGCAGCAGCTCCCAGTGGCCACCCTGCAGTGGCCACCTGGGGCGGGGGCCACGTTAACCCCCACAGAGCTGGCCAGCAGCGCCCTTCCCCCCGTGGCCGCAGGGCCCTGCACGGCCAGGCTCGGCTCGGATCGGGCGGCCCAGGGCTGCATGCCAGCAGCGGTAGCTGGGCTGGGCCAAGCCAGGCATGTGTGTCCTGCCACTGCCACTCTGCGCGCCCTCCCCCATGCGCCGGGCGGGGGCAGGGCCGCACATGCGCCCTCCCCCATGCGCCGGGTGGGAGTGGGGCCGCGCATGCGCCCTCCCCAACCCGGGGCGCAATTAACCTGTCTGCCCAGGGCGCCGGAATGTCTCGGTCCGGACCTGAGAAGGGTACAACTCAGGGAGCCTTCCTTGGTAAAGCAGCTACAGTATCTCAGGTGAAAGAGACAACAACTGGTATGGATGTTAGATAGGTGGGCCCTTCATTTTTGGTTTCTATTTTAATTTTTCCCAAGGATTTATTGGAGTTTATTACTAAAACAGCAAAACTGGGTGAAAATCGGCAGAAAAACTAGCAATTGTTCTGGATAAATCTCGAGGTTTATTAGCAGATGGACGGGAGGGGGGAATATTCAGCACATTAACCCTTTGTATTCCGTTCATCAGTATGGTTTGATGCAGAACTAAAACATAACTCAAAACACAACGCCACCTTTGAGTTTAAGAAAACAATGCATCTCTGATCCCCAGATAAAACGTTTCATTTGAAGAAACAGTTTACAATTACAGACTTACTACTATCCATGTATAAATATTTAGATTTAAAAATTGGGCCACTCCATTTGCAATCATACACTCAACTTCATTCTTTTGTTTTTTTTAAACTTTCCTTGTGTTCTGAAACATCCTAACTACAGATTTTCATCTTCTTCCCATTTTAGCGTGTCAGATCTTTAAACCATTACCTGCTAACAGCTTGACACGGGTACGTAGTGGTCATTAGATTCATCAGTATGTCCAGATGTGCATGCACATCCGAGTTTGCACAAATGCCTGTTTATTTCTTGGGTGTCTCTTCTAGACTAATCCATAACCTTACTCTAACAGGCAGCTTTGCACAGACGTGCAGACTAATGCTTTATGGGAATACATCTATTTTGAAAAAATGGAAAAATATTTTTTGTAACCCCCAGGATTTTACTAGTAAAAATCAGTTTAAACCTAAAACAAAGGGGCTGATAAGGCTTATCCACCTCTGACACCAGAGCAGGTGCTCTCAGCTCTGGGAAGGTGAGAAGGGAAATGAGCTTCCTATGCTGCTAAAGCAGAAAAGGGAGGGTGTTTCTCCACTGTGCCACCCCATCCTGCCGTGCTGCACACACAAAACACCCTCAGACCTCAGGCTGGAGGAGTTTTAGTCCAGGCAAGCTGGCCTGGCTAGAGGTTGGTTGCTGCTTTCCCTCCGGCTGATAACCTGCCCACTGTGCCCAGAGGACGCAGGCTAAATCACTTGAGTGTTGATGGTCCTCCAATGCCTTCCCACAATTCCTCCTTGGAGGGCAGGCATGTCCTCTCACAACGTCGGAGCGGCTCAGCATACTGCAGCATGTCAGGACACCACCCCCCAGACATCCTGGGAACACATGTGGGGAGTACAGCACCAGTGAGGCACAGTCATTTGGTTAGGGCTTCCCAGAGGGGCTCCTCCTACCTAGCTATTAGGGATATAAAACCCTGCTTGATTGGTGAACCAGTTAAACCTACTGTTGAACCAGTTAACCGATTAAAGAGTAGGGTGGGCATGGAGAGCGTGCGGGGGGAGGAGGGATTTGCAGGTATGGGGGGCTGGAGCAGACCCTGCCACTGTAGGCAGGGGCTGATCTGAACACAGGAGCAGCCCCTGCCTGCGGGCAGCCCAGGCCCGCTGTGGACAGAGGCTGCTTCGGGACCCCTACGGGGCTGGAACAGCCCTCTGCCGGGGGCAGGTGGGGAGCTGCACCAGCCTCCACTGATTAACTGATTAACCGGTTAAACATTCATGTCTCTACTAGCTATCACCCAAGCTAACTTTGCAAGGAACACATATTGTGGGACTGATGACTCATGCGGGGTCTCATTACACACATGGGAAAGCCGACTGCTTCCGCACAATCTAACAGAGAGATGCCCACCTTAGCTCCCAAATACTACCTCTTTGTAGCATTCATGATTACAGCCATGCTTGGAGGCTTCAGCCTGTATCAGGGCCTCACTGTTCTAGGCACTACAGACCACAGCAAGAGACAGTCCCCACCTCACAGAATAACAACTGAAATAGACAAATGGTGGGAGGGGCAACTGAGGTCATTTTGCGGGTTTAGCAACCTCAGCAGTATCCCTTTAAAGGTTTCTCTTGTTGGTATCCAATGTCCAAAAAAACAAATGCAGAAATCTCCGTTCAAGTAATTATAAACAGAGAGAACGTCAGCAGCCTACGTGCTAGGCGCCACGGGGCCCAGCCGTTGGACATGGAGAGAATGAGGGAAGGAAAAAGGATGAAATAAGAAAGGTTCCTCTAACAACAGACCCTCTCCTGACACTTGTCCACTTCCTCCCACTCGTACTCGCTGCAGACCTGCACTTGGAAAGCACATGCATTATTTATGGCCATGGCCAATGCAAAGTGGTTTGGGGGCTGTTCCAAAGCCCATCAACGGAAAGATTCTAATCGACTTAGGTGGGCTGAGCTCAGGCTCTGAGGACACACATATACACACAGCACAGCTGTCTCTAAGCCACGTGACTGAAGGTTAGTTGTTTAGAGGTTTGCAACCACAGACCCACTAATAACAATGCTACATAAATCTTAATGGCACTTTTCAGCTACAGATCTCACAGTGCTTTCAAAATCAAGGAAGTGTCATTATTCCCTCCTTGTCAAAGGGGGAAACTGAGGCTGAGAGAGGGTAATTGATGTGCCCAGTAGGGCAGCGGCAGAGCCAGGAATAGAATCCTGGTGTTCTGAGCCCCAATCAAGTACTCTGATCACTGGCTATCGTTACCTCCTTATTCTTTCACTGCAGCACTTTCATGAAGCCAGGTTTCAAACTGACAAAACACAACTTGATCCCCAGTCCTCATTAAGTGCCCTTTTTATTGTTCCAATCTAGAGGAACCTTCCAACGGCACAAATCTCTCTCTCTGCCCCTTTCAACATTGGAAAGCATTCCCAAACTGTCCTTCACCTCATCCACAGCCAGTGGAGTGGTCCCAAAGATCCCTACCCTGAGCTGGCACAATTTAGAGCAGCACTTAGGTTGCTTTATGTTACACTGGGGGCCATTTCAATTGGACTGTGGTTTGACTGAGGCGTAAAAGGTGGCTTAGAGCCATCTCCTCCTACTCTCATCACTGAACCCACAAATTTGTAGAACATGCTCCATTTTTACTGATTCTTAGAACGTCTTTTCCCCTCACTCATTGAATTGAGTACTTGTGAATGATGCCTATTGGCCAAGTGCAGCTTTAGCATGAGCTCATTTGCACCCACAGAAATCATGGAACCAGGTAAACATACACTTCTCCCGGCCCACTGTAGTGAGGAGGTCCCAGTTAGAAGTATGTACTGTGCCTAGGAAGAACCCGTTGGAAGCAGTAGTCAGCTTAGCCAGACACACAAGTAGGATGGAGCACATGGCCCTCCTTTGTCTTATGTACCTGTTTTAGTTCTAATAAAGCCTTACTCTAAGGCTACGTCTACACTGGCAGCATCTTGCGCAAGAACTCTTTTGCGGAAGAGTTCTTGTGCAAAAAGTCTTCCACAAGAGAGCGTCTATACTGCCATGTGCTTTTGCACAAGAGATGTGCTTTTGCACAAGAGCTTCCATGGCAGTGAGGATGCTCTCTTCCGCAAGAAACCTCTGAAGGCCATTTTAACCATAGGGGCTTCTTGCGCAAGAAATTCAAGTTGCCTGTCTACACTGCCCTCTTCTGGAAGAGCTCTTGCACGAGAGGGCTTATTCCTCGTGGGGAGAGGAATAACTCTCCCGGAAGAAGCCCTGTTTTACAACGCTATAGTGTAAATTTACTTCTGGAAGAACACTTGTGCAGTGTAGACAGCAGGCAAGTTTTTGCGGAAGAACGGCTGTTCTTGCACAAGAAGCTGCCAGTGTAGACGTAGCCTGAGTCCAAAATGGGCCTCCTTCTTAGGATTCCACAAGGCAGAACATGGTACCAGAGTGTGGTAAAGATGAGCACAGAGAACAGAGGACTGTAGTGTAGGAGTAAAGAATCCCCTAAAAGCCCCCAAGCAGTTGAAACACTCAGGTAATCCAGCAGACTCCTAGAAGAGATTCAAATAGTTTATGTAGAGGCACACACCTGGCTATGAGACAGAAGTTGAGCAGAAAATAGCCATCTTCTTAACCACAACAGGACTTGAGGCAGTTGACATCTTTACTAGCATGCAACGAAGGCAGGCAAAGAGAGCAAGTTATGATACAAGCTTGCACTGAAGAATTCCTAACAGAGGTGAAGCTACAGAGGGATAGCCTAGTTAATCTTAACTGGAAAAACTTAAAAAAACAATGAATAGTCCTGCAGCATCTTAAAGAATAACAAAACATGTAGCTGGTATCATGAGCTTTCGTGGGCACAGCCCACTTCTTCAGATGAAGCTCATTAGCCAACCCTGCAACTATGGACAGTTAACAGATTCAGCTATCAGGGATCGAACTGTAATAGAAATCAGAGATCCAAAGCTGCAAAAAAGGCTAATGGACGATCTGGATCTCACTTTGGATAAAGAAGCACGATGGGTGTCAGGCAGCAGAAATCACTCTGAACAGAACAGAAGTAATGGAAGGAAAGCAGGACACTGTTACTCTCCATAAAGTGACAAGGGGCGGGGGGGAGCGGGGGGGGCGGGGGGGGGGGACCCTGGCAAGCACTAATTCAGTGAGGAGAGTGAACAAAGCAGTGCCCAAGAATTTGCAAGGGACAGCTTCAAGGACTGCACAAATGTGGGCAGAAACAGGGACCTCAGCAATACCCAGCTGTTGGTAAGCACTGCTATATTTGTAGGAAATACAATCATTCTGGGACAGTCTGCAACCAGGATCAACAACTGCAGAAGAGGAAGCAAAGCAGCAGGCATATGGATCCAGCAGTCCAGGAAGACAGCACAGCAACACAGGAGAGGAGTTCTATGTTGGAGCTGTATCTGAAGGAGAAAGAATAGATGAATGGACATATTGGGACCCTTACAACCTACAGATGGGGCACTCATGCCCAGATAAATGTTGTTTCAGGAGCTTTTAAAGACTGAATTAAAAACCAGGAAAAATTGTGGGCAAACAGGACAAAGTGAAAGCTTATAATTGAGAACACATTCCTATCAGTACCCGTGCGCCAGGAGCAAAGGTAAAAGATCAAATAGACTGGATTCCTTTGTGATAGTTCAAAGGAATAAACCACCTAATATTGGGTTTAAAAACATGTCAAGCCCCAGGCTAATACAAAGAGTGCATATGATAGAGGAGATAAGGGACATACTGTCCAGAGCATTTGAAAAAACTGTAGTAGAATAACAGTACAAGTCAACTGGAAAAATCAGAATTGCCCTGCTCCAGAAAAAAAGTGGAATGAATTTGCTTCAGCTACTGCTAATAATGAAACTTTTCAGAAAGTAATTAAAATTAATTATCACAGAGCGGCCAGGACATTGCATACCACCTTCGTATTTCCAGTTCAAAGCAGAACTGTCTGTTACTGATGGCCTATTGTTTAGAGAGGAGATAGAACAGGAGTGCCTAAGCTGTTACTCGCTGACATGCTCACAAGAATTCATGAAGGTCACTTGGGCATGGAGAAATGGAAGCATCAAGCCTGAGAGATAATGTGTGTACCACAAATGATCAAGGAGCTAGAGAATGCTGTTAAATGGGTCAAATGTCAAAAATATGTATCTAAGCAGAAAAACAATGACAATGTACTGTTAAGGGCTTACACCAGTGGTTCTCAAACTGGGGGCCACAGATGCCTTTCAGGTGGGCTGTAGCTTGAACTCAGCCCCGCAACACCCTCCCTCCATGGACCCTGCAGCAGGGAGCCCATGCTGATGCTTCAATCTCGCAGCCCACTCCCCCCACAAGATTGGAGCGCCAGCACTTGCTTCCCGCTTGGGGAGGGGGGAAGAATGCCTGGAGTCTCACCGCTGGATTTGGCTGGCGGGGAAGAAGTGGAGCTGACTGGGGGAACAGCAGGATATGACCGCCTGGAGGCTTTCCCTGCTGCTCCCATTGGCCGGACTCTGGCCAATGGGAGCAGTGGGAGACCATGCCTGGGAGCAGCAACTGGGAGTGGTGAAAGGGGTACAAAGGCACCTAAGTGCTCCCCTTCGCCCTGTGTCCAAACCCTGTGCATATACCCCCCTCACACGCCCTCCCCATTGTGACCCCATGCCACCAGGCTGCTCCTGCACCCTCCCCCTCCCCCGACCAGACACCCCACCCCCATCCCACTTCTGCCTCCTCCACCTGGCCAGATACCTTATCCCCACACTGCTCCTGCACCCACCCTTCTGGCCATACACAGCACCCTCCCTTGCTCCTGCCCCCTTCTCCTGGCCAGACACCTTACTCCCAACTTGCTCCTGCACCCCACCTCCCACCCAGATCTTGTACCCTCCTCACTGGCAGCCTTGTCCTGCATACTGAACTCATTTTCAGCCCCACCCAAAGCCTAGGGAGGGCCACAAAATCCACTAACCCCAGAAGAGAGAATTTGGCCTAAGGGAAGCCCTGAACCTCAGTCCTCCCTGTGCCTACCCCATGAGCCTGGAGCGCCAGGGGAGTGAGGTGTCTCAGCTGGAGGCCACATCAATGAATGTTGGGGGGATTTGGAATTTTTTTTTCTGCTTCTCACTTGTGTGGTCCCTGACTGATTTTTCTGTGGGTCAGCAACCCCCAACCCAAAATAGGTTCCCCACCCCTGCTCCAAGGTGCCGGACTCCTCACTGTTTTGTCAGAAGTGTAATCTCCCTCCAAAGTGATACTAAATTAATCCCACCTCCCTACTTTCAGGACATCCCTTATCCTGCCTTCCTAATGCCAGAGGCTGCTCCATCCCTGGGAAAACTGGTGTTGGCCCTCCAGTGGCTGCCAGAGATGGGGGACAGGACTCAAACCTACCACCCTATTCTGCCCAGGTGAATGCCAATAGATGTCTGGGTGCTGAAGTCCCCCATTGCTACTGGGCTTTGTGGTTTGGATATTTCTGTTTGTTCCCTGTCCTTTTCCTGATTGGGAGATCTATATGAACCCTCTAGCATGACCTTGCCCCCTGCTTTTCCCCCCTTGTGTGAGCAGATGTCCCATTTTTAAAGGGACAGTCCTGTATTGAAGCCCTGTTGCAGATGTCCCTAATATTTATTTATTTTTTAAATGGACCTATTGTTCAGTATTTTCTTTCTCTCCTCTCCCATCTGTACTGGTGGGTCCTGCTGCTAGCCGGATCCTGGCTCGCCAGCTGCTCACCCACCAGCAGTGAGTGGGGACAGGGGGTTCAGTAGCTGACGGTGGGGGTGGGTGTGCAAGGCTGATGGTTGAGCAAAGCTGAAGCATGCGGGGCTGGCCGCTGCCACTGCTGGCCCATGAGTGCAGTCCCTGCTGTTTGCCGGCTCTTGGCCAGCAGGCTCTCACCCCATCCCACCCTCATATCCAGCCAGCACTGGCTTCTTGCTATGGCGGCTGGTGAACGAGGGCCGGCCGTGGCTGGTTATGTGTCATCTCTGCTGCCCACCCACTGGCTCTCCACATGCTTCCCCTCTCACTGTCCTAACCCTGCTGGGCCTGTCCACCAACCCACCATGCGCCCTTCCATAATCCCCCCCTCCGCCCCCAGCAAGTGTGTCCCACTCCTGGCGCTGGGCAGAGAACCAGCCCTGGACCGATCATTCAGCTCACCAACCGCCTGGTTAACAGGCTCCTTCCTTTCCCCGCTGCCTCTGGCTGGGCTGGCAGCCAGGGAGAGCTCAAGACCAATGTTCCCGCTCATATTTTCAGTCCATGTGCAGAATTGTTACGTGCACAGAGACACGTGCACCACCCAGAGAAACAAACCTGGCTGTGAGCACTCTGCTAACCAGCTGGGCGGCACTGGAAATTCTCCCGGGCAGCTGCACAAGTGCACAGCTAACAGGGAACACAGCTCACGTTCCTACAGCCCAGGGTGCTGGCCAAGAGGAGCCAAGCCCTGCATGTGCCGAAGCTCCCCACCGTGTTGGCCTGGGGAAGTGTCTCTGTCCTTCAGCGAAGCTCTGCAGTGGCAGGGAGGAAGCTATTTCCAGCCGGTTTGCGCCCCAATCCTGCAGGCGCTGCAGCAGCCACTGGGCAAAGGCACAGCGCACTCTTCACACACTGCCCCTGTCCTGGGCCCTGACCCCAGCGTGTGTGGGGCTGCTCTGTCCCCTCGGCACCCTCCTTTGGCCAGGTTCGCTGAAGCCCCTGCAGACAGATTCTCTGAGGCCTGGAGCACAATGCAGCCTCATGGCTTAACCCAGGGATTCTCAAACTTTGTGATGCTGCGACTCCCCTCTAAGTTGCTTGTGAGCCCCGGGGGGTCGAGACGCACAGTTTGAGAAACGCAGGCTTAACCTCTTCTTTCCTGTGCTTTAGCCAGAGGACAGGAGATAGCTAGGTTATATTGGTGGCCAGCAGCAGCTTGGCGGTGTTAGCTGCCTTTTGGCACTGTGCAGGCAGGAAGGGACAAGCTGCTTCTAGCCACAGGGGAGCAGGAAGAGGGTGGAAGGGAAGAGATGACTTCTCCAAAACACGTCAGGTCATCTCTACTGCCCCAGGCTGGAAGCAGCTTCCCTCCTTTCCTTCCCACGCAGTGCTGAAAGGCTGCTGCTGGCCATGCTCTGATGGGAACCTGGACAGAAATCTGGGGAGGGAGGCCTGTGACCTTGTATTTCCCCTCCCCCCCACACACACCTTGCCTGGAGAAGATGTGGCACCAGGTATCAGGAGAGGTGGGTCCATCCTGGGGGCCCAACCAGACATGGAGGGTAGAGAGCACTGGGTAGGGAGGTTAGGGTCAAGTCAGTCAGTCACCCCCATGTGGGAGAGGAGTATGGGAGTGTGTGCGTGACGTCTTCCCATGAACACCTTAGACGTATTAGTTAATAACAATGATGTAATATGCTTAGCCTTTAGAAGGCATCTGATTTGCTACTGAACTAGAATTCGCTATAAAACCAGAACATCGATGACCTGCAGAAATGGACCCTGAAAAGAAAAACTCCTCCCATGAACTATCCTGAGCCACGGGGCCTGACCCAAAGCCCTGCAAAGTCCATGGGAGGCTTTCCACTGACTTCAGTGGCAGAGCAGATCCAGAGGCAAAGCCACGGACATCACGGCACTTCTCGCAATGACAGGCTCAAGCCTGACCAGCCTGGTGCTGAGGCCTCAAATCCCACGGACTGTGGGCTAAATGTACCTCAGTGGATCCTGAATTTTTACATAACTGACCATCGGTACCAGTGTTTCTCAAACTTTTTAAGACCGAGGAACACCAAACAATTTTTTTTTTATGAGGAACACCAAAGATTTTTTTGTTGAGGAAAAAAAAAAAGTGGGGAGGGAGGGGGGGGAGATTATTGAGCAAAAAAAAAAAAAAAAAAAGGCGGCCATTTTGGACTGTGTTGTTCTCTGCGGCACACCGGTGTGCCACGGAACACAGTTTAAGAAACACTGATCTGTACCTTGTTCCCAAGAGCCCCATGCACACGGGGACTATTGATGGCTGAAGAGCCAGCTCCCCCACATTGAGGTCATTATCAGATCCAATCCCGAGTACTGATGCTTACAGATCAGTTGGCTTTAAGCTCTTTTTACTCCGGCTGGCTGCAGAGGTAAGGTCAAGATTAACTCAAGCATCAAATTGGAGCGCTGGAGCTACTTAACAGCCCACAATGTGCTTTCAGAGCACGGTGCAGAGTGTTAATCTAAGCGTTTTCATGCCTGGCTGAAAATGAAGGGATAACAATGCAGAGGCAAATTAGCTCCCACATTCAAGCTCTCCTTGAGGGGTATGCACCTCTTGGAGGCAGAATAAAGCCATGTCAGAGGGAATGGGAGAGGGCACTTCTCCATGGGATGCCATGTGGTTTGTGTCACTTATCTGCATGCTAATGCTGCTCCTCAGGCCCGCTGCAGGGGCTCTGGATGGGCTCTTGCGCTGTTCTCAAGCCCCACAGCAACGTGGCTCCCAGCAGATTCTAGAGCAGAGACCAGCACATGCCTCTGCAGTCAAGGCCTCAAAT
Source organism: Pelodiscus sinensis (assembly GCF_049634645.1). Lineage (NCBI taxonomy): Eukaryota > Metazoa > Chordata > Testudines > Trionychidae > Pelodiscus > Pelodiscus sinensis. The sequence continues at coordinate 317,731,136 of NC_134711.1, forward strand.
CAGGAAGGTCCTCGAGCACATGCCTGTGAGCTCTCCCAGGCTAGCGTCGGAACTTCTGCAGCCTCCATCACCATAGTGTGCGAGCACCTCACAATCGCTACTGCGTTTCTCTGCACAACACCCTAGGGGAAGGGGGCAGAGCTGCTTTACAGATAGGGAACTGAAGCACAGAAAAGCTAAGCTTCTTGCCCAAGCTCAGGCAGGAAGTCTGTGGCAGAGCAGGGAATTAAAGCAGGAACTCTCAGCTCCTAGGTTAGTGCCCTACCCACTGACTAATTCTTCCTCCACTGTCTTCCCTGGCCCATACATGTGCCTACCTGCTGTTAGGACAAAGCCTTGTTTTCCTGTGCTGGGCCTCAAGGCCTGACTAAGATAACAGAACAGCTGCAACAGGACCTTGAGCACAGTTAAAACTTTCATTGAGTTTGTTAAAATTGTAACCTCCTCCTTAATTCTCACAGGGTTTACCAGAAACTGTTGTGTTAAACCTTATTGTCTCTGCTCTGTCTTTCCTTATCTCACCCTGTCCTTTCTCCCTCCTGATTCTGGACCCATATTTTTGTGCAAAGATCTGTTCTTTCTTGAAGAAGAACTGATAAACTAGCTGTAGCTGATAATGATATGTATGACGTATGTGACAGATATATAAGACTTGTATTGCTAATAATTCTTTGGAAGCTGCTTAATATTATCTGTGTGGCTGAATTCTTGGGGAAATAATTCCTTTGTTTAACAGTGCCTTACTGAATCAGGGCCTAAACGGATATCTGCCTGCTATGCTAACACGGCCTCTCACAAACCAGACGGCCAATCATGTGAGGTGCTGAGTTCAGACAATCCCACTACGATGGAATGGAATGGAAGGTGTTCAGCAGTGCTCAGAATTCAGCCTTATATTACTGTAATAAGGCTGTATGTTAACAGCACTGTAATAATTGCGGGAGAGGGCCTTCCTCCTTTCTTTTAACGCAGCTATATTAGAAGGGAAAAAAGCCTGAACCTGCTGTCCAAGGATGTTCTGCAGGATTGACCCCATCCTTCTGGTGCCTGTGAGAGAACAGGCTCTTCTGCTACTTTCTTATCAGAAGCTTTTCTTGTGCTGCTGTGAGCCTCTGGTACCCTGAACCTTATCAGATCAGGTCCCCTGTGGGTCAATGGTGGATGTTATCTTTGTACAGCACCTAGTGCAATGGGACTGAGAAGGCCTGAGGCCCCAGGCTCTGCTGGAATACAAATAAGGACGGGTAAGACCATAGTGGCTTGTCAAAACCCAAAACAAAAGGGTATAAAAGGTGACAACATCACTACATTTCATAGGCCTCAAAATAAGGTTGATTAAAGAAGCAACTTTAGATGTGGAAATGCATATGTTAAAGAGAGGAGAAATTGGCTTTATAATGCAGTTAATGTCTTTGTTCGAGCCCAGGGTAACAGTGTCACAGTTGCAGGTAAATTCCAGTTCTACAATCAGTCTCTCTCTCTCTCTCTGTAACTGGGCAGTGAAATTCCTTTGTAGAAGAATGGCAACTTTTAAATCCATGATTGAGTGACCGGGCAGGCTAAAATGTTCCCCTACAGTTTGTGTGTGTTACCATGTCTAATGTCTGATTTGTGTCTGCTTATCCTTTGTCGTAGAGACTGTCTGGTGTGGCTAATATACAAGGCAGAGGGGAATTGCTGGCACTTGGTGGCACAGATCCCATTAGAGCAGGGGCAGGGTACCTCAGGCCCGGGGGCCAGATGTAGCCCCTGGCTTGCCTGCATCTAGACCCTGAGGCTCAGCATTGGGGATCCCACGCTGACGCTCCCGCCCCCCACCCGCAGGGCTAGAGCATACAAAATCTACTAGATTGGACCCCCTAGTCTCTGGTGTGCAAGGGAAGTGTCTTTCTCCTCCTCAGACAGGGGCTTCTCACGAGTGTGCAGCCCCAGACTGATTTTTCTGTGGGTCAGCAGCCTCCAACCCAAAAATGGTTCCCTGCTCTGCATTAGAGGATGTGCAGTTGCATGAGCCCCGGATGTTGTGGCTTACATAGGTAAGTCCTGTGATGGTGCTGCTTGTGTAGATATGCCTGCATGTGCCTGAAGGCAGAATTTGGCCTATAACACGTGAAAAATCTGCTTTTCTACATCTCGCATGGGTGCCCCAAGTCTTTGCCCATTCCAGGCAGTAAGTTGGTAAAGGCCCTGGTTTTGCTTTCAATGCATGAGCAGAACATACAATACACACGTAGAAAGTCTGCTTATTTCCATTCGAACCACACATCTCATATGCCCAAACACCCAGAGCTGTTTGTAGTAATAATAGACACGTTGCCAATGACTTGCAAGTTGAGATTAGTATTACTTGCCATTTCTCTGCCCCTAATTCAGCAGCACATGACCCCAGCCAGGAGGCCCACACCAGGTAGGACTTCCTTTATTTGTAGTACTAGTAGTGTTTGTATACAGGTCTCAGTTGAAATCCCCATTGTGCTAAGTGCCGTACAAAATTTATGAGAGACAGTCCCTGTTCGAAAGAGCTTACAATCTAACTCAGCAAGACAAGCAAAAAGTGAGAGGAAAGAAGTCCAGAGAGATGCAGTGACTTCCCCTGCTGGGTGACCTTGGGTAATAAGAACTAGTGTTCTCTGCAAACTGAATGTTTGGACAGCCACCCAGGAGAAATTAGCCCCCACAGCCAGTAGCATGTGTTCTATTGGTGGTGCACATCCACACATGCCTTGGTGCACATAAAATTATTCTGCACATGGATGGAAAAAATGAGAGGGAACCCTAAACACCCAAGTTTTCCAAGGCCCAGGTCAGTGCACTAGCCACTGGCTCACACTGCCTTGCAATAGCTAAGCACGATTACCAAGACATTTTAGAAAGAGCCACAAACCCCACTCCAGTCAGCTCTAATCTGCTTTGGCTCAATGAGGAGAAAAATAAGCCCCAGCCTTTTGTGTAGGTAATCATATTTCTAAGTGGATACAGCTAAAAGCGAAGCTCTTCGCCAGTCTCTGCAAGGAGCGAGCCAGCCCCTTGATTTGTTTTCTCCCCGAATACATTTCCTAAGAGTTCTCTCTCTGGCACCTCTGCACCATCTCACAGATTAATGCAAAGGCAAATGGTAAACAATGCTAAGACCAATTACAGAATTAAACAGCTGCTGCTGCTGCTAAGTTCTGGCATCCACAGCGAAACTCCAAGTCAGATGAAAAGCAGGGAGGGGGCAAGTGCTGCACTGCAAGGAATAATGCTAATCAATTCCAGGAAATGCTACCACATTAGATGTGGGAGAAGGGCAAACAAAACAGCCACACAACCGGAGCGAGAGGGCAGCTGCCAGCCTGTAGGTCATGATCTTTGCCCCTGCAGTTTGATCAATCTCATAGCCAGGGTGAAAGTAACTTAAATTTTTTACAGGTACTGTAGTGTCGCACCTCCCTGGGGGGTGCTTCAGGGTAAGGAGATGAGGGGTGCAAAACAATCCTTTGCATCCTGAGGCCTTTGCTGGGGTGGCTGACAGACAGAAAACATCCTGGGGCTTTAGGAAAGACCCCCCCATGAAATCACTTGCAGAGTCTTGTTGGCCTTTCTGTTACAAAACAAGCTAATGGAAACGGCATATGAGGCTCAGCTTTGTTTCCTCCTGGATTAAAATGGCACCAAAGGAAGGATTTGGGGCCAGATTCTCTTCTTTGCTGAATTTCTTCTCTGCACAGCAGGGATGGCCTTGGAGCTGCTCTGATTAACACCATCTGGCAATGGTCATTCTGGATGACCTGCCAGCTGAGCACAGCCAAAGTGCAGTATGTTTTGGCCATTCTTCCCACCCCTGAGGCACTTCTCAGCCAGACAGATACAGGCCCTTTCCAGCTCTGTCTCCTTGTGGTTTGCAGGCAAGATCACAACATTCAGGGGCCCGATTTTTGCAAGTTTTGCTAACATGAGCAAGCCCAACTCATGCAATATCCACTACTGACTTCCTACTCACGTCAGGCCGGGTTCTAGGATCAGGCCCTAAAGCTTATACACTGCCCTGAGAGCTTTGCTAACTGGGTCAAAGTTGTCCAGGCTCAGTCTGAGCTATCAATCGAGGACATTTGCATAGCTATCTGCCAGAGCTGCTGGAGCTCTTCCCAGTCACTTCTGGCTCCAAAGCTGTTGATCACATGATTTTGCAAGACAACTACATAAAGGAAGCCACCAGTATGACATCCAAGGATTTCCCATTTCAAACTCCCCTCCCTGCAGAAACTCCACACAAAATACCTTTCATCTACTTTGGATCAGCAAGGACAAAGGCTCTGAGCAAGAATGGTAACAGCTTGGATTCGGAGTCCTTTATGGGAACACATTAATGGGACAGAAGTGGGCTGTAGCTACTGTTCCGAGTTCCGCAGTATGGGGCACAGATGCTCCATAGCAGGCACAGCCAAACTTTGCCCAACTGCAAGCAACAAAAGCTTGCCCAAAGTCAGAGAGCTGAGTGTAATAAGCATGAAATGGAGCAGACTGCAGCCATCTCTGTCCTTCAATGCAATGCTGCAGCCTCTGATTAGGACTGTGGCGTGCAGTAACAGGCACTAGGGTTTTTCCCCTACACTGCCTAGTAGACCAAAGAAAATATTTTCAGAGGAATCAGAAAAAAAGCCTCCCCTCTCCAATCTCTTTCAGATAAGGACCCTCTCCTTTCTCCACAACCAGCGGGTACTATATGAACAACCAGGGCCAAGTTTTCGGTGCTGACCTCTGTTTTTATGGGTACAATTACAAGCCAAGTATCAGAGGGGTAGCCGCGTTAGTCTGAATCTGCAAAAGCGGCAAGGAGTCCTGTGGCACCTTATAGACTAACTGCAGTGTAGGAGCATAAGCTTTCATGCATCTGACGAAGTGGATCTTTGCCCACGAAAGCTTATGCTCCTACCCTGCAGTTACCGGTAGTCTATAAGGTGCCACAGGGCTCCTTGCCGCAATTATAAGCCAGTAAATATTAATCACAAGGCAGCTAGTAACTCAGTAACAGGCATTCTGATGAAAAGCAGGCTAGGCTACTGATAAGGAGCATGAGAGATGATATTATTTGGTCTCAAACTCTTCCATTCTCATAACCTGAGAAAAAGATCGGAACCCCCTGTCCCAAAGAAAGGGAGGATGCAACAAGCTTGTGACAGCTTCACAGTAGGGTGATCAGGACTGATTCACTTTGCTTTATACTCCTGATGACTCTTCTTGCATGTTTAGCCTGTCTGCTCTTTGGTGCAGGGTTCTTCTTTTATTATTATATCAATATACATTACTAGAGCAAAGGGACCTAATCGCCTCCCCTTGCCCTCCGAGGCCCTTTGGTGCTATCATAATAGAAATTAACACTAATGACTAATAACTAATTAAGCATGGACATGCTGTACATAATACCTATGTACAGAACACCACAATAGAAATATTAACTAAATGCTGCCACAATAGAAATACTCTCTATATAAGCATTATGTATAATACACACAAATATATTATAATTGAAGTAAATAACTGCAGGTTAACGAACACTAATCATAATGGAGTCCTGTAACGAGCGGCCTCTGCATGGATTGGCAGGTGCTCCGTTGTGCCTGCAGGAATGAGGGCGGGAGGAAAAGCTCTGGAAAGGTCACTTTCTGTAGCCTAGCCCTGTTTGAGTCATTCTGGTGCAGGTTTAACAGGGTTTCCCACATACCATGCAACAGCCCCAGGGCCCACACTGTTCTAGGAAAGCAAATAAACAGCTGCCTACTGTGTGGACAAGAGAAATGACAAAGGCACAGGGAATGCCCTGCGGTGAAGAATGGGGAAAGGGGAGCTCTTGGGAGACGTTGCCTCCCACATGGCTCCTTTGTAGCCGAACTGGTCTGGTGCCGCCCTCAGACGGAGAGGCCCGAATGGAGCAGATATGTCCTGCGTGGTGCCAATGCTCCCCTCTGTGCAAGTCCCCTGAGCAGCAGCGAGCAGTGAGCAGGAAGAGCAAGGCTCGGCAGCCACTCTACAGCCAGAGAAGGATTACCACCTCCCCCACCCAACCTAGCGTTCACCCCAGCACATCACGCCAGGCGCTGGGAACCAGTTTGGCCCCTCACTGCGGGAGACAAGCTAAGGAACTGGGAAGTCCTTCGCTCTCTTCCTCGCCCCGGGTCATGGTAGCTGGATGTCAGCAGGAGCTGCAATGCAGCATGCGGATACAGCCCTACTCGTCCGGCAGGTGACACCTTGAAAGCCCAGCGACACTCACGGAGCCACGGACAGGCCACACCTGCACAGCGCTGCTGGAGGGGCTGTCTTAGGCTGTGTCTAGACTACATGCCTCTGTCGGCAGAGGCATGTAGATTAGACACACAGGCAAAGGCAAATGAAGCTGCGATTTAAATGATTGCGGCTTCATTTACATTTACATGGCTGCCGCGCTGAGCCGACAAACAGCTGATCAGCTGTTTGTCGGCTCAGCGCGGCAGCCATGTAAATGTAAATGAAGCCGCGATCATTTAAATCGCGGCTTCATTTGCCTTTGCTGAACAAACAAATCTACATGCCTCTGCCGACAGAGGCATGTAGTTTAGACGTACCCTTACAGCTGAGACTTAGCACTGAGCAGCTAACGCCTTGCAGTGCTAATGCCAGCCCCCACACTTTGGCCAATTACTCTCTGCCTACGTCCAACTGCCCCCAGTATTTCAAAGGGATACCACGTTCCCCCTTCACTTCTGTCTTGGGGCCCAAGCCTGTCAAAATCTCTGACTCCAACAGTTGCAATGCCACCTGGTTTCACCCTACAGGCAGCTGTGTTTTAGCCCTGGATGGGGGATGGATGAAACACACAAAAATGATCTCTCAGTCGAGCACTCAGACGGTAGGAAGAACCAGGTTGCACGGGCAGCCACAATCCAGCCCCCTTGTGCGTAGGCGCTATGACCTGATCTTTAACTGCACGATCACATACTAGTTTTTCACCAGGACCCCTCCCTCATTCTGCGCACAGAACTCTGGGCCCTTGGGATTTCCAAAGGACTGCGGTTCGTGGGCTGAACACAGGTTTATAGGTCAGTGGGATGAATGGCACCATCTCTAATTAGGGAAGAAGAGCCAAAAAAGGGGCAACCACACAAGCTGCCAGTGTCGTGAGACAATCCCCAGGTGAGGTGCCAGTCAGGGGAGAACAGTCACACAGAACCTCGCTGCAAGAGCAGGAGGCTGTCAGGGAAGAGCCATGCACCACCAATTACCAGAGCTGACGTTTGGAATTGCTTCTCTCCAATCTGCGGTACAGGGAGCAGCCCCCTAATGGAACCACAACGCATCACCCAGTTGGGCCTGGCATGGTGCCTCAGGGGGCAAGCCCCTCCCTGCCAGTGAGCTGTGTTGTCAGAGCTCAGCTGGGCCCAAAGACGCCTTCTATCCTTCTCAGGGAACAGTGGCAGCCTGACCCAGGAGACATTGTTTGTGGTGAACCTTCCAGGGCTGCTCCTGTAACCCACAGGATCACCAGAGCAAGCCGATCAGTGTCTGCTCTGCCCTTGCGCCCGGACTGAGGCAAGGGTGAGGGCATATGACCCTTTGAGTAGCCCAGAGCCCAGTCCCTGGTATGTCCCCATGCATCCCAGCTGGCCTGCCCAGCTCAAAGCGCCTCACACACCGATGTCATGGCATCTCTCCAAAGGGGGGCACGTAACACACCACTGGAAAACTAACTCACTGATCACTGATCCACGTGCGCTGTAGGTACAGTTCACCTACACAGGCAGGCTGGAAACGTGCCTTCAGCTAGGCCCGTCAGGGGAAGTTGATACATGGGCACTTCCAGGCACAGGCGCTGGGTCTAGGAATGCTGCCAAGCCCCCGGCTTGAAGCGCTTTCCATCATACACAGGGTGGACAGTTTGGCTCGGTAGCTCTCAGCACCCCTCCCCGTACAATTGTCCCCGTGCCCCTGCACGCAGAAAAGGGGGCTGCTGACTCCTCCAGCCAGGCGTGGCCCAGGACAGCAGGCTACTCCTTTGTGTCAGAGTCGGCAGGAAGATCATTGGCAGTGCAAAAATCGCCAGTGGGGGAGAAGTCGCCCTGCCGGCTGCTCCATGCAGCGCAGTGTCCACAGCAACGATGGCCAGCCGAGGCCGGTGAGTGGCTCTCCTTCATCTCAGTGGCCCACCAGAGCGTCCTAACAGAGCGAGTGTCCCGGGAGAGGGGAGCTGTGCTAAGTGCGGCGGGGCACACCGATCGAACCGTAGCAGCGCGTGGACTGGATGCCAAGGGAGCGCCTGGCTTCACAGGCAATGCTGGGTGCAATCAGCACATACCTCCCTGTGCCTGCCCTGAGTCAGGGAATTCAGTGCCTCCCTCACACAAAGGCTTTTAAGCCGGTTCCCCTCAGTACCAGCTCCTGCTCCTGCTGATACAGGGGCAGCAAGGGGGGCGGGGGGGGACAAGTAGTCGAGTAGTGACTTGACTGGTCACTTTCATCCCTAATCAATCACTTCCCCTTGGTATCAGGGATGCAAGTGACTAGTCGACTACCCGATAATCAAATGCTGATTGGATAGTTAAGTAGCAACAGGACAACCCACCCGCTTCCCCTGCGTGCTGCCTCTATCAGAGAAAGGCAGCAAGGGAGGGGAGCGTGAGCCGGTGCTGGGGGGAGCCAGCTTACAAGCCGGCTCCCCCCAGCACCGTCTCCGTGGGACAGGGGAGGCAGAGGGAAGCAAGGAAATGGCTTGAGTGAGATTGAAAAAGTCCTGCTTGCACCGGTATGAAGGCTGCTCCCCTCCCATGGTAACGTACTGCGGCTCCTGCCCATTTCACAGGGAGAAGCACAGCGAGGAACCTTCAGTCCCCTCCGGCTCCGGTTCCCACTGCCTCTCTCCCTTTGAAATGTACAAGAGCAGTGGGATAGCGAGTGTTCCCTGGAGCACATTATGCATTCGTTTAGGTTTAGAGTAATGAAGACGCCTGTCCCAGGCTACAAGAACCTGATCATTAATTATACAATAAACTCATTCAATTAAGCCTCAGCAGTATTAAAATCATCATCTCCACAGGAACTCAGCCAGCTACTTGCTTGGCCCTCTCCCACCAGCCATGTTTTTATATATTGCCCACCATGGTGCAGTCTCATACCGTAATGGGCAGGATATAATTCTAGACATAGAAAGGACCTTTTAGGCCAACCAGTCTATTCCCTGGGGACAGCCCTGGTTTGTCCCCTCTTGCACATATTCCTAGTGCTTGGTAGAGATGGACACCCAGCCGAGGTTGGGAGCGGTGGGGCTTCTGCCAGTTCCCAGAGGAAAGATACCCCAATTCACCCTTAACTTTACATGGGAGCTTCCCATACAGCAGAGATCCCCAAACGATGAGGGTCGCCACCCTATGGGGGTGTCAAGAAACATGCAGGGGGTAGGGCTGGGGCCTGGGCCAGTCCCCATGGGGGCAAGGAGGGAACTCCACCCAGCTCTATTGCCGGTCCCAGCCCTGCCTGCCAGTCCCACCCCCAGCTGTGGTCCCAGCCTTAACCCTCTTACCCCTGCCCACTGCCCCCCACTGTAGCGAAACCCCCGCAGGCAGGGATGGTGGGGGTGCAAGGTGAAATGTTGGAGGATCACTGCCACAGAGCGACTGTGCTGGTGCAGCCCGTCTGTTTTCAGCAAGGGAGCACAACTGCTACAGCCGCTTCGGTGGTGGCCTGGTACAACGCTGCTGCTGCCGCACACGGTGCACCACGAACCAATCTGCGCTCACCCGCCCTTTACCCAAAGCCTTTGCATTCCCTCCCCCGCGCCCGCTGGGACAAAGGCTTCACTGTGGCTCTCAAAAGACAGACTGGCTTTCTAGACTCCAGCAGAGAGAGACCATGGCAGCTCAGAGCAGCTCGGTCATAGCAAACCCCTGCCATGTGGCCTCCCTGCACGGCATCCAGCTAGCGCAGAGCTGGCAGTAGCGCCCAGCTGACAGGAGGTTGCTCGGGGAGGTTGGAAGGGGCGTGATGTGCTGAGGGAGATGGGGAGACCAGCAATAGCTCAGCAGGCTGGCAATGAGTAAGGCTAAGATCTTGTCATGGTTATTGTTAGTAAAAGTCATGGACGGGTCATGGGCAACACACGAAAATTCACAGAAGCCAGGACCCTTCTGTGACTTTTCCGCAAATAATGTCTCTCCTAACATCCTGCTGCTGCTCCTCCTCCACCCCCAAGAAACGCTGCAGGGGGACCGTCGAGAGGCTGTTACCAATCCCTGGGGACCATGCGGGGTGCCAGCTCCAGTCCACTCCAGGGGCTGAAGCAGAAAGTGTCAGGGAGGTCTCTGGGAATCAGGGGATTCGGTGCCTCCCTCACACAAAGGCAGCCTTAGGAATGAACAGCCCCTGTCACCCCGCTGAGGCGGCCCTGTAGCCTCCCCATCCTCAAGTCCCAGCTCCCCCACCCCGAGGCAGAGCTATGTGGGAGCCTGGCGCTAGAGCTCAGCTCCCCTCAGGCACTGCTCCCATCCTCCTGGCCTGGCTGAAAGGGTGGGAAGAGACTTTGGGCCTCCTCTTGGTGCTCCCTGTCCCATGGCTCTGGAGAAGGGACTCTTAAGTCCCAAGGGCTCCCCCATGCCCATCAATCTCTGAGGGGCAGGGTGGTGCTAGGGCCACAGATCACTCAGGACATGGACTCACAACTCATCGCCCCCATAGACAGCAAAGGGGCTAAATGCAGGGCTTTCTCCCAGGCTCACCCCCAATATCCCCAGTGCCCAGCCTGCTAGAGCAGGCAGTGCCTGGACTGCCAGGGGTTAAACACCAACGGAAGCTGAAGGGAACAACTCAGTCAGGCACAGCACTGGGAACACAGCGAACACCCCGGGGAGGAATGCCAGGTGCATTCAACTGCTGGCAGCAGATCACAGTGCCCTCCATGACCTCCCTCCCAGCCACCGAGAACACTGCCCCGTGTAATCCCTTATGCCAAGGAGACATGGACAGACAGGCCCAGGACCACAGCCCTGTCCTGGACACCTGGGATCAAGGATGAACCATGCTGCTGGCCTCTCTGCACACCTGCAGTGCTCCCCTCATGTGCCAGCACCCCCACTCCCGTCCCTATGTACTGCCAACCCAGCCAGCTCTGTGGTCCATAGACACCTCCGGGGCTACAGTTGCACACAGAGCAGAAAGGAAAAACAGTTCCTGAAGGGGACCAGCAGATCACAATGTCCAGTGCTACAGAAAACGCTGGGATTCCTTTGGGACAGAGACTGCTGCAGCAGACCAGCTATTAAAATAACGGGGTTAGGACAGTGTGAGACTCAACCAAAAGCAAATAAATAAAACCACTCACTAGGCTCTTAACAGCCCTTTGGAAACAGCAGTCGGCCCCTGAGATTAACATCATTATCTAGGCCTCTGTCAGGGGTGGAGAACCCTTTTTGGGTCAGAGGCCGCTGACCCACAGAAAAATCTGTCAGGGGCAGCACACAAGTAAGAAGCAAAAAACCAACAAACTCTCACAGATGTGGCCCCCTACTGAGGAGAAAGACACTCCCAACATTCTCCCAAGAGTCCTGCACTTGGGACGGAAGAATCCCAAGCACTGTTACAGGCTGGGGACCGACTGGCTAAGTAGCAGTTCAGCAGAAAAGGATGTGGGGGTTACAGTGGATGAAAAGCTGGAGATGAGTCAACAGTGTGTCCTTGTAGCCAAGAAGGCTAATGGCATATTAGGGTGCATTAGGAGGAACATTGCCAGCAGATTCAGAGAAGTGATTATTCCCCTTTATTCAGCACTGGTGAGGCCACATCTGGAGTATTAAGTCCAGTTCTGGACCCCCTCTCTCCCGACTATAGGAAAAATGTGAATGCACTGGAGAGGGTCCAGCGGAGGACAACCAAATGATTAGGGGGCTGGAGCACATGACATATTAGGAGAGGCTGAGGGATTTGGCCTTATTTAGTCTGCAGAAGAGAAGGGTGAGGGGGGATTTGATAGCAGCCTTCAACTACCTGAAGGGGGGTTCCTAAGAGGATGGAGAGAAGCTGTTCTCAGTAGTGAAGGATGGCAGAACAAGGAGCAATGGTCTCAGGTTACAGTGGGGGAGGTCTATGTTGGATGGTAGGAAAAACTATTTCACTAGGCGGGTGGTGAAGCACTGGAATGGGTTCCCTAGGGAGGTGGTGGAATCTCCATCCCTAGAGGTTTTTAAGTCCCATCTTGACAAAGCCCTGGTTGGGATGATTAGTTGGGATTGGTCCTGCCTTGGACAGGGGGTGGTATTTGATGACCTCCCGAGATCTCTTCCAGCTCTTGGATTCTATGATTCTCACACACCAACGCTGAGGGGGCCGAGGCTACTAGAGTTGTGTGCTCCAGCTCCATGGGGAGACAGCAGGGAGGGGGGATGACTGGAGCACCAGTGTGGAGTCCCAATGCTGGGGGGAGCCCTGAGCCACGGGGCTGGATCCAGGCAAGCCGGCAGCCGCATCTAGCCACCACGCCTTAGGTTCCCTACCTCTGGCTTGGATCTATTATTATAGCCCCTTTTCAAACACAGATGAGTTACAGTTACAAGTCACTGTTGAGGGACAAGGCCATGGGCTGAGTTAGTGACAGAAGAAGAACAAGCACCCTGAGCATCTGCAACTCCAATTGGCTTCGAAAGGGATTTCCAGTGACGACGATGCCAAAACTGGCACTGACTTCAGTGGGAGCAGGCCCAGTCCTGATAGGAGCAGGACTTGGCCTGCAAATCTCAGGAGTCCTGATTTCCAGCCCCTGTTCCAACCACTCAACACCCTGTCTCGCTGCCTTTCAAATCGCCCCCTGGCTTAGCGTGCGCACAAGTAATGTTCAAGGAACAGGAGCTCCTGCAGAGGGCCAAAGGAAGGATAATCCAGTGGTTAGCGGGCCTGAGAGTCAGCAGACCCATGTTCGGTTTGCTGCTCTGCTACAGACTTTTTCTGCGACCTTGGGCAAGTCTCTCTGTGCCTCAGTTCCCCGTCTACGCCATGGAGATAACAGCACTGCCCTGTTTCCCAGAACTGGTTGGAGGATCACTCCATTAGAGAGGGTGAGGAGCTCGCATACTGTGGTAAGGGGGTCTAAGCACCGACAGTAGCTAGCATGTGGTGTGGGGGGAGCAGAGTGACTTGCTTTATAAAGCCTGGCTCCAGGAGAGCAGCACAAGGTGCACAGGGAGAACAGCCAAGCCCCACTTACATTTGGGCGTTTCCACTGGATGCCTTGAATCCGTGACTTGTAGAAGAGGGAGTCGTCGGTGGCGGGGAAGAGCGGGTCCTCGAAGAGCACCTTCTGCCGCTGGCAGTCTTTCTTCAGGGCCGAGAAGTGCTGATTCTCGTAGAGCTTCACCGAGGAGAACATCCTTCACCCCAACCACTAGAAGACAAAGCAAGATGGGGTGGGGTGAGTGACCAGGCTTGCCCTTCCCGAAATGTAGCTCCCAGCTAAAACATTCAGATTCATGCTGGAAAAGGACCCAGCTGAATGACAAGAGACAGATGTTAAACAACTAGGTTAATGGTCAAATAAGAGCACGACAGGTGGGTCCCACTGGCCCACCTCATGTGCCCAGATACCAAGGTGACAGGCACAGTACAAAAACCCAACGAGCACTATGCCTGCAGGCTCCAGTGTCCCAGGGAAAAAAGTCCACGTAGGAAGGGGGCAGCCCTTCAAGCAAACCACAGGAAAAGCAGTGCCATGACTGGTTCCAATAAAGAAGGGGGTGAGTAGCAGATCTGACCACGTCTTTTTTGAGTAGAGGGGTTGCGTTGAGGAAGGACAGTGACCCCACACTTTCCATTTCTGCCCTAGTGGGAGAGAAGCAGACACACCTGCCCAACCTCCCACAACCAGTAAGAAAACATAGGCCTCTAAGCCAGGAGATAAGGAATAAGAACATAAGAACGGCCGTACTGGATCAGATCAAAGGTCCATCTAGCCCAGTAGCCTGTCTGCCGACAGTGGCCAGCACCAGGTGCCCCAAGGTACAATGTTTGTACCCAGCACAAAAGGCCAGTTCCCCAACTTTGCTCAGCTCTTCCTCCTTCCACCAGGCATGCAGGACCTCTGGCCCGGATCGTAGGGCCAGGCAGGGCAGGGGCATTCCATTGGCACTCTTCAAAGCCCAGACTCCCCTGGCCATCTTAGTACAACCGAGTAACAAGCTATGCCTGAGCTGTTCTAGCCGCCAGCTCCACCTCTACATCCCTTCAAGGTCAGCAGCAGCACAGGAGAGAGGTGACATGATCGCAAGGGGGAGGTGCACGCGGCCCCACAGGTCTGTGACACAGCCCACATCTTCTCCCCCGGACGAGAGGTTAGCGAGCAAAATCACATTCTGTCCTGAGACGATACTCAATCTCCACCCCCGCATCCAAATTTAGACACAGGCTCTCCGGGACTTCAGCAGCGGCGCCAAGTTTTAATAGAGATTCTCAGATGCCCTGGCCTCTTTTAATTAAAAAAGGCCTCCTGGCACAGGGCCATCTCTTTCTAGATTAATTACGCGCTCTCAAAAAGCAGCTGGCTTCCTGGGCACAGACATGGCTTTACTAACCCAGAAGGGGCGAGGAAATCATGTCCCACGTACACCCGAGAAATATAGCAGCACCCAAATCTGTTCCTGATAGTTCTCCACCTGTCTGGTTGCTCCTAGGTACAGAGTACCTGCTCCTTTGATTGGCGTTCTAGGCTCCTGCATCCATTCCTGCCTCCCATAGGGTAAGAGTGTCCTTACACGAGGCCTTCTATACCTCTTGAGCCACAAGGTAGAATACGCAGGAGATGGGCAGCAAGTGAACGAAGGTGTTACTCTGGTAAATAGACATCATTGTCCAAAGACGATCAATGACTATAAACTTAGAACAAGAACCTGCATAAGGATTGGTGATAAGTATCTCGTAGTCCAGGGGATTAGGGGAGACACACATCTGGACAGCTATTTGGAAGCAATTTAGTTGAATGGTTAGGATTAGTATGGAGGAAAAAAGTTGGCTTGCTAACTAGACCCCGTCCTAGCAGGGATCATTATTTAGGATGACTGCTAAGCAAACCTGCCCTGTCTCACACAGGAGAGGTGAAAACAATTTAGGAGATTTCTGCTGAGAGCAAACCAAAGATTTTAATTTGCCTTATAGATCAGTCTGATTAGCAGCAAAAACGCTCATTACTCAGTGCCTGAATGAACCCAAAATAACATCCGTCCTGATTACACTGGATGACACTACACAGGTTCTGCCGCCGTTACGGCTCATTTACCGAAACATTCATTTTCTTCTGTTTCATCCCAGTCACTCTCAAGGGTCCTGAATCATCTCAAGTGACACGGACTCTCCTGGGAGCCAGGAGAAGCAAAAGGCTTTGTCGATGGGCAATTCTGGTTTTTACTGCAATGCGACCTGAGACGCCAAGAGAGCGCTGAGATCATGCCTTGAAGTAGCAAGAGTGAGCGTGGAAGTTGGCTGCCAGTATCTTAATAGGTATCAGTGTCTCTACCGGGAGTCTGGGACATTCCAAAATGCAGCACGGCCTCTCCTCTGCTCAGAGCCAGCATTGATGATTGGTGTGGAGCCAGAAGCCTTGTCCCCACTGGAGAAGACCACCGCTGCTAGTGGCATGAACTAGGAATGAAAGCGACTACTCAAATAGTATACTACTCACTTCCCCCCTTGCTGCCTCTGTATCAGAGACAATAAGGGGCGGCGAGTAGCTGGAACTGGAGGGGTGGGGGGGGGGGGGGGAGCTGGCTTTTCCAAGGTGCACAGAGGTGGATGGGGGAGAGGGAGGCAGAACTGCAGCGGTCCCAGAGACAGTGGAAACCGGGAGTGTTCAGTCCTGGCTCACACCGGCTCCAGGAGCCACCCATGCTGCAGCTCTGCATTTTAAATGCAGTAAGAGCTGCTCTTACTCAGAACAACTGTGATCTATTCCCAGCTCTGCCACTGACCCACTACATAACCTTGGGCAAGTCGCTTTTATCCCCACGTCCCTCCTTCCTTTGTCTGCCTTGTCTATTTGGATGGAATTTCATCCTGATATTTAGGCACCTAATATGCACTAATTTCAAATTAATGGGTGTTTAGTGCCTACATATCTTGGTGAAACCTACCCTTGGATTCTAAGCTCTCCAAGGCAGGGCCTGTCTCTTACTATGGCCAGATGTACACTACATACTTACATGGGTATAACTATATCTCTCAAGTGCACAAAAAAATGATTTCCATTCCCTTGGTGAGAAGCACAATTCTGAACATAGAACAGTTCCCTGTCCAGAAAAGTGGAGGGTGGCAAATGTATTTAGATTTGAAATGGGTTCTAGGTGTGATCTAAGGAACTGCATACCAGACAGCCTTGTATCTGTACCTGGCAAACTGGATGAAATGATCATTAAAACCAAAGTAAGGAAACACTTGGAAGACAGGAGGATCTGACCAGAGTGGTTTCAGCAATGGAGAGTAGTGTCTCACGCTAATCTCTCTGAATTCTTTCAACGTGCCAGTTATACAACGGATAAAGGAGAACTGGATGGCAACCAACTCATTTCCAAAATGCCCTTGATAAAATCTTGCACAAGAGGCTAGCTACGCAGTTATGGATAGGAGACAAAACACCGTCTTGGATCAAAAACTGGCTAGCAGACAGAGACACGCGTAGGATTAAATGGTCAGTTCCCATCATTACAAAATAGCAGGCCTGAAGCTTCCATACGAGATCCTGAGCTGCTTAAATGTGTTTATTAAGGATCTGGAAATTGGGCTGAGCAGTGAGTAGCAAAATTTGCAGAGGACACAAAGTTATTTAGGTTTGTCAGGATCACAGCTGTGCAGGAGGAACTTCAGAGAGACCTTTCCAAGCTGTGAGAATGGGCAACAGCCAGGCACATG
The DNA here is from genome assembly GCF_049634645.1 of Pelodiscus sinensis. NCBI lineage: Eukaryota > Metazoa > Chordata > Testudines > Trionychidae > Pelodiscus > Pelodiscus sinensis. The sequence goes on from NC_134711.1 coordinate 317,748,023, forward strand.
AAATTGAATGCTGATAAATGCTAACGAGAAAGGAAAATCTGAAGCACTCATACAAAAGGACCCAAAGGAAATATCCTGTCTCACAGCATGTGCTTAAACTGAGGGACTTGTTGCAGCCTAGGACTAAAAGAGATTCAAAAACGGGATTGGATGTTATTGTGGACAGCGTGACTATCCAGAGTTACAATGAACGACAACCAAAATTTTGGAAGGGATATGAAACCTCCTGCTTCGGGCTTGAAGCCAATTAGGCAGAAAGCAGGAGCTGTGGCAGTGAGTCTCAGAGCCTGGATTTGAAGATTTGGGCCTGTGCTATGGCTCTAAAAATTTCTGTTAATGTTCAGGCTGAAGCTCAGAGCTTTGAATCCACCCCTCTTCCCAGGCCCAAATGTTTCCACGGCTACTGTAGCACAAGCCCAAAACTGCAGACCCAAACTCGGTGGCTCTGGCTCGCTGTGTAACCCACACACCTAGTGTGGTTACTGAGCAATGCAAGTCGTACCTAGACCACAGCAACAGTTAAGACCAAGAGACTTCTACATCAGAGAGGGGGAAGAGAATCGGCCAGCTGGGAGCGGGACAGTTCAGGGCGCACGCAGATCCTGAATAAAAATGTAAAAGCAGTGTCTTTTAAATACCCCACTGCTGAAAGTGAGGTTTAAAGGCACTACAATGTGTCAGAATGGAGAGAACCTGGTGCATTCACCATCTGGAATGAGAATATGGATAAAAAACTTCCAAAGATGGTGTCAGCGTTCTGAAAATAAATGAGCCCCTTTTCAATACACGATGTGGTGGTGCAGGATTTTATTGGATTACAGTCCATTTTTCCAATCCATATTCCCTTAACTTTTTTGTAAGAATGTTGTGGACGGCCGTATCAAAAGCTTTGCTAATGCTGGGCCTGGGGGCTTTGGGAGGACCAAAACCAACATATTTGCATATTTTCCATTTGCTTAATGAATATGCAAATATGTAAATTAATGTTACCAGTCCTCCGAAAGCTTGTGAATAGATTTACTGGTCCCCGTGTCACAAGGTTTGGGAACCCCTGCTCTACAGCACGGGCTGGGAGCCAGCTGGCTTTTAGCTCAGGGGGCAGAGGCTCCTATACTCCGCTTCAGAGGTCCCAGGTTCAAACCCGCCCAGTGGCGGTTATGGCTGCGCAGACATACCCTGGGTGACTGGAGGATGCGTCTCCACCACACAACGCAACCCTCCCACCAGCGAGTCTCAGGATCTGCAGAGGCAGGCTGGCACAGCTATCGAAGTGGGGGTAAAAAGAGCAGTATAGACGTTTGGGCTGGAGCCAGGGCTCTGAAATCCAGTGAGTCATGGAGGTCTTGGAGCCAAGTGCTTACATCCGTAGTGTAGACAAGTAGTCAACTACTCCGATAAGCCTAGGCACCATCTCTGTGGCGGGGGGAAGGGGAGGCATGGGAGGCAGAGGAACAGTGGTCAGAGTCCTGGCACGCACCAGATCCCCTGATGCAGCTCTGCCTTTTAAATGTAGTAAGAGCAGGCGTGCACCAGGACTGCTCAGTCCCAGTGGTACGTAGAAAGCTGCTTGCTGTAAGACTGTGCTACTTGGGAAGAATTTAGGGGCACTGAGCATGCTCAGTAACTCTGCTGAAGCCATTCCCCTTCCCCCTGCCCATTCTATGTATAAGTTTTTGCTTACTTCATTTTAAAAGGGTTAAAAAAGGGAGAAAGTAATTGTACTAAACAAAGGAGGGGGATGAAAACTGACTGGGCAGGGGAGTGAAGCGGCTGCAGGCTGGGTTACAATCGGTGCTAGAAGCAAACTCAGGGCTGGTGGAGGGAGGAGCGCCAGGTAAACTCCGCAACACAGAGGGCAAAAGCCCAGCACAGGCAGAGCAGAAGGGGTAGAAACAGTCACCCCAGTGGGAATGAGGCACGAAAGGGTGGTTGTGGCAGGGGGGGCTTTTTTAATGTGCATAAACCCGCTTTTTTATAATTTATTCAAATCAGATGCACTGAGCATGCTCAGTAGGTCTGAAGCCCCTGCCCTTCTCCCTTTCCTTACTATGTAGAAGTTTTTGCTTACTACATTTTAAAAGGGTTAAAAATGGAAAAAGACAGGACATGAAGTCCCATAACATTTCACACATTTTGTGTTGTCTGCTGCCCATGAATCACTGGATTGCATGCACTCCCATCACTGTAGCCCATTTTAATTGTAGTTTTGCTCCTTTGCCAATGTTATTTCTATTATTTTAATTACTCTGGGCAATGCATGTAATTGTACTATTTGTTTTTGTTTTAATAGCTAATGCACAAAAACACTTAAGTCAATAGCAATTCTTTCTGGGATCCCCTCCTAGCACTTGCTACCTTTTATTTTTATTGTTATAGCACTATATTCTTGAAGGCATAACATCCATGCATGCAGACTAATGAAAAACCTTCCTACTGCCCCCTCAATCTCTGTTTGAACCAAAACCGACCAACTGAAAAACCTTCCCATAGCCCCCCTCTCAGTCTCTGCTTGAACCAAAGCCGATCAGAAGACAAACCTAAATCCCCTGGAAGGCTCCCCTAGCCTCATGCACATCACTCCATTCGAACACAGAATAGAGAACAGAGAGTCCAGCACAGGAACTGCACTGAATTCCGGGACTCAGAAATCAGGGAAGCACGGCCTGATGGGAATGACTGCAAAAATTCGGTTTGTTTAGTCTGGAGAAGAGAAGACTGAGCGGGGACAAGATAACCATTTTCAAGTACAAAGATTTTTACCAGAAGGAGGAAGAAAAGGGGGGGGGGGGGGGAAGCAACTAGTTGAGTCACTAATCAACTAGTCGTGTCACTAATCAACTAGTCATTTACATCCCTACCCATAGGGGAATTTGGGTACAAACAATCCATCGACTGTAGGGCCCCGAGACCTCAAGCAGGCAGAGATTATTTGGATTAGGGACATAAAATCCTATTTAATCTGTTAACCAGTTAAACATTATGTTTAATCAGTTAACTAATTGAGCAGGATCCTTTGGGTGGGGGTCGGCTCCTGCCCATGTGGACTGGCATGGCCCCTTGCCCATGGTTCAGAGGGGATGGCCTGTCCAGCCAGAGCAGCCCTCAGCATGCGGGGCTGCCAGCTCCTGGCCACTCACTCCATGGGGCTGCCAGATAACCGGTTACCGGTAAACATCATCTAGAAAGGGTTAACCGATTACCCATTCACATTCCTAATTTGGATGGCAATGTCTAGTTATTATTATTGTTTGTATTGCCATAGCAGCTAGGAGGCCAAGTCGTGGACCAAGGGCCCGTTGTGCTAGGGACTGTACTGAACAAAGAGATGGGCCCTGCCCCACAGAGTTTGTAATCTAAGACAAGAGACAACAGATAGATACAGCCGGACGAGGAAGTACAAGGAAACACAGATAGTGCAGGCAGCTCGACAATGGTCTCTGCACACCTGCAGATTAAACCGGTGCCAAGTTTATTCCAGGCAAGACTGCAAAGGAAAGTTTTAAAGGAGGGCTCTGAAAGAGGATAACGAGGTCGCTTTGCAGAGAGCACGTCCCAAGCACAAGGGGCAACATGGGAGAAAGCACAAAGGGACTTGTTACATTTTCAAACAAGAGGCCAACGGAGGCTGGGATAAATGCAAGGCGGAAGTCGACATCTTGATAGTGACTGAGGGAGGAGGGGAAGGGGTGTGTGATACTTTGCGTGACCTGCACAGCCTATTTTGATAGGCTAGAGAAGGGGGAGGCAGGGGAAAGAAGCAAAGAGAGGAGTGACAAAGCAACAGATAAAGAAACTGGATATCAACAGGGCAAGACTGCATTAGCCAAGGGCGGAAGGAAGGATACAGCAGCAATCGATATGGGGGACAAGCGCCTGGATGGACGTTTAAGCTGTGTAGATGGCTAGGAAAGGCCACAGCTGAGAGGTGTTATGTAGAAAGATTTACCCCAGCTTGGATCTGAGCTCTGGTGTCTATGTGCTCGCTTGACTATAAGTTTAGTGGTGCAGAAACCACTTGGTCTGTGTCTGTAGGAGGTCAGGCCAGAGAGACGGCAATTTTCTTGCCTTTAAAATCTAGGAATTCATGGGAATTGCCTCTCCCAGTAGGAACGTGAAAGGTTAACTGGTGGGGGCTGGAGCAGCTCCCCATCCGCTGCGGGCAAGGGGCTGCTTCAGCCTCACTGGGCCACTGTGGACAGGAGTGCTTCAGCCTGGCCACAAGCACCCCCTCTCCAATCAGTTTACACTGGGGATTTTACATCCCTGTCTCCCAGCATCCATGCTCTGGGCAGGAACTGATTGTGTTAGGCTGTGCTTTTTAAGGCAGAGGTTTGTGCTTCTTTTGTACACTAGAACTCTGATGGGTTACCGACAATCTCCACCGTGGTCCAGAGAGCTGTGCTAAGCCCCTACGCTACAATTCAGTAGGACACATTCTGCCTCTGACGCAGCATTGAACCCATCTGGTATTATGGGACTCTACTACTGGAGGTACCATCGTCCATATAGAATGTAACACCGAGATCCCAACAATTTGGAGTCACTAAGGGTACCGCTGCACAGCAACTACACACTTGAAGTTGAGCCACACCAGCTGACTCAGGCTCACAGAGCTTGAGGATCTGAAAGTCTACACAGAGATGAAACAGCCCAGCACCAGAGGCGGAGATGGCTGGCACAGGCCAGCTGCGGGTGTTTTCGCTAGGCAGACAGGCCCTAAATATCCAGTGGCAGAGTCTTGTAGAAGTTATTAGCCTACGGAACTAATTTAGGCCACTTCTGCCTATAAACATATGCTCCCCTTACATTTTCAGTTGATACAGTATCCTTCAATTCCTGTCCTATATGATGGCAAGGTGTTGCTGTATGCCAGGGCTACTTAACTTTGGAAGCCCTGTGGGCCACAAAGATACTCGCAACACATGCCAAGGGCCACAAGTGAAGTGCAGTTGCGTATATATGCAAATAGTGTCTTTCACACTGACGGGCATGAATACAAAGATAAGGCAAGACTACACCACACACAGGCTCCATTTAAGTCAGTTCTGCTGATATTAATAAAATACAAAATTTACCCAATTTCTACACAACAGCACTTTTAATGAGCAATGACAGTCCAGGAATTTAACCACTAAAACACATATCAACAGAAGACCATTATATTGACTAATTTTTTGTTTTGGCTCCCACCCGCGAGCCGCATGTTAAGCCCTGCGTAAACGCAAACTTATGGCAGGCCGCAAACAAATGAGTGGAAAGCTACATGCAGCCGGTGGGCCGCATGTTGAGTAGCCCTGCTGTATGCTGTTAAACAGCAGAGGCTTTCCACCTCATTTCAGCACTCAGTGTGAAGTAATTCCTGTTTGTAAAGCCTTTTGGGGTCTCCTGGGATGGCAGGCACAATGCAAGTACAACTTTTGTCACTAAAAATGAATGATTCGCTGCCGGAAATTGATTTGGTTTGCAAAGGAGACTCAAGTGATATGAGAATGTTACGATTCAAGAATATTTGTTAAAAATGTATAAAACCATTAAAGAAAAAGGCAGAGTTCTGATACTGCCTGTAGTTAAATCCATTACTGCTTCCAATTTATACCATGTTTCACTTTCCACCCAGGCTACACATTACATTTGGCACATTATAATGTTGTGTGCAGCCTAATCGCTCTTTTCCCCTTGCACAAACTTCAAAGGAGTATTAGAAACTGACACTTCCATGGCTGATGCAAAATAAATACAACTTGGGTGAAAAAAATCAAGACCATACATAACATTATAACAACAATGGAAATAGGCTGCACAGATAGGGATGTTAAATTTAGATTAACTAACTAATTGAATAGTCAATGGGATTTCTGTTGACTATTTGATTAGCCTATAAGGGTGTGTCTACCTTTGAACTGTAAAAAGAGCTCTGCCGCGCTCCCTGCCAGGCTCTTGCTACAGTGCAAAAGCAGAAGCCCCACAGGGGCTACGTCTACACTGGCCCCTTTTCCGGAAGGGGCATGTAAATTTCACGAGTCGTCGTAGGGAAATCCGCGGGGGATTTAAATATCCCCCGCGGCATTTAAATAAAAATGTCCGCCGCTTTTTTCCGGCTTTTAAAAAAGCCGGAAAAGAGCGTCTAGACTGGCCCCGATCCTCCGGAAAAAGTGCCCTTTTCCGGAGGCTCTTATTCTTACTTTGAAGTAAGAATAAGAGCCTCCGGAAAAGGGCACTTTTTCCGGAGGATCGGGGCCAGTCTAGACGCTCTTTTCCGGCTTTTTTAAAAGCCGGAAAAAAGCGGCGGACATTTTTATTTAAATGCCGCGGGGGATATTTAAATCCCCCGCGGATTTCCCTACGACGACTCGTGAAATTTACATGCCCCTTCCGGAAAAGGGGCCAGTGTAGACGTAGCCAGGAAGTGTGGGGCTTCCTTTTGAAATTTACAAGAACCCCATTAGGGCTCTCGTGCGTTTCAAAGGCTGAGGCATCACAGGGAACATGGGGCTGGCAGAAGTGTCTTCCCTGGTCCCACGCTCCCTGCAGCGCCTCAGCCTTTGAAACGTTCAAGAGCCCTGGCGGGGGGCAGAATTGCAGCCAAAGCTGCACAAGTGGAGACCGCTTCAGTCTCTACTCGTGCCATTTCCTGCTGTGCCTCTACCTCCCCTGCCCCCTATGGAGATGGTGCTGGGGGGAACTAGCTTTTAAGCTGGATCCCCCCAGTACTGGCTCCTGACGCCCCCTTGCCGCCTCTCTCTGAGGCTATGTTTAGACTGCAGGCTTCTTTCAGAAGAAGCTTTTCCAGAAGAGATCTTCCGAAAAAACTTCTTCCAAAAGAAAGTATATACACAGCAAAAGTGCATTGAAAAAGCAATCTGCTTTTTCCAAAACTAGCGTCCACACTGAATGGATGCTCTCTCACATTTAAGTTGTGATTACTATGGGTGGAGTGGCCACCAGAGCATCCATGCTTTTTCCTCTTTCCTCTTCTTGCGAAAGAACTCCCTCTTCCCTGTCCACACGTGCCTTTTAGTGAAAGACCTCTTTTGGAAAAAACTTCTTCCTCATAGAAAGAGGTTTACCAATGTTGGGAAAACCCCTCTCAGTTCTTTTGATTTTCTTTTGAAAGAATGCGATTGCAGTGTGGATGTAAGTGAAGTTTTTCAGAATAACGGCCATTTTTCCGAAAAAATTCTGCAGTGTAGACATACCCTGACAGAGGCAGCAGTGGGGGGGGGGGGGGGGGGGGGGGGAGGGAGGGAGGTGGGAAGTGACTAGTTGAGGGAATAGTCAATTACAAACCTAGGTTAGACAGGGACACACACACACAAGTATTTATCTAATTTTAAAAGCTTTATTATTATAGGCTGATGTCTAAACCCAAACAGTTTGCTTTTTGTTCCAAGATGTCTTCCAAAACAAGCATTTCACCTTCTGCATAGACACAGAGCCATAATTTTTTTTCCTCCACTCATGTGACATGCACAAGTTTGGCTTCTGCTTGTCAGCTAGTCAACTAGTCTCTTTCATCCCTATGCACAGACAGCGTGTTAGTGAACGGAGAGCACGGATCCAGATCTCAGGCACAGCAATTAAGAGTAAGGAGAGATTTTCTTGGAGGAAGTCAATCATATGATTCAGGAATATTATGGACTTCCCTTTATCCCAGCCAGCGATTTCTGGGCATTGGAGCCAGCCAGCATTGCCAGCTAGTAGTGATTACGCGCATAGGAGTGGTGAAACCGGCAACTATTTAAAATGCTCCTAGAGGCAAGGTCCAATTGCAAACTAGAAGCCAATTCTCTTCTCACTGCAGAAATCCCAACTCTCCAGAGCCAGGGCTCCTGCACCACAATATCTGAGCTTCATGGCATCACTCCGCATGCAAGGTGGCGTGACAGCACTCACCACTTGGGGCAGCTTCTAGGCCACCCCAGAGTCTAGTAGCATGATACTATAGGACATTTCTAATTGTTCTTTAGCCTTCCAACCATAGGGGGGAAATCTTGGCTCGACTGAAATCTGAGGGAGATTTTCTAGCTTTGTTACACTGCTAGCAACACCCGAGCTCTTTCAAATGGCTCCGTCACTTCTCAAGCAGAATGGGCAATGTTTGCTGTCTGCAAAGAAGCGGATGCTCTACATTGAGCAAAGCCCTTGTAGCCAGATTTCCTCCTTCTAAACAAATACATGCAACAGAACTGGGGGAATACCGCACGCACAGCCAGACAAAACGGCTTTGCATGCCTCTCTCCTGTTTGTTTTACCCCACCAAAGACACGATCAAACAAGCAGCGAGTCAGCCAACTTGTTTTTCCACCTGTTCATGGAAGACGCAGAACAGCTTGGGTGTGACTACCTCCCCCGAACCATAGAACAAACAGCTTCACCCAGTTTCTACACAGAACATAGACTGACAGAAATCTAGGCTGGAAGGTGGAGTCCATCTCCCATGCCCCACCGTGCAATATGTTTACATGCACCTCCCAATTAAACCATCCCTGACAGGGGTTTGTCCAACCTATTCTTAAAAACCTTCCCTGGAAGCCTATGTGATGTTGACAAACCAGGTGCCAGCTCATGCTAAGGTCCCCATACTTCAGCTGAACACAAGCAAGCATGTAGCTGGACACTGGCCGGCTCACCTGTCTGTCAGGATTGTGAAAATGGGGATTCGCATTCTAAGACTGTGTTGAGTATTTACTGAATGTTTGTCACTGATCACATCTCTACCTACCCCAGATTGTTGGAGCACATTGGAGCGTTTGGATTGCAACCCACTCTATGCAAATCACCAGACAGGAGAGAGACACATTAACAAGTGTGGAGGTGTCTCACAATGTCCCACCTGACAGAAGGCCCAGCAACACCAGACAGTCTATCCCCCATGAAAACGCCTAAGAACAAAGAACTTGCTCTCTATGCTGCTACTCTGAATGGCATATAAAGGACATACAGAGCTTGCTAATTTTATAAGCTTCAATTACCCTTTGAAATTTAGGATTGCAATTGATTTGTGGGTTTTTATGTTTACCGGCTTCAATCTTGTGAATACCTTTCTCATTTCCTTTTCCTATATAATAAATGTGTAGATAGCCAATCCTATAACAAACTACAGTAAAATTCCGATGGTCCAGCATCTGATGGTCCGGCACTCCTGATGGTCTGGCACCATCAGGAACTCGGAAGTGCTCCGGGCAGCCGGACCATTGGAGCTGCTCTGCCCCCAGCTTTCCCAATTCAGCCGCTGCTAAAACTGACCAGCGGCTGAATCGGGGAAGCCGGGGGCAGAGCAGCTGGAGTGCTGCCGGGTAGGTCCCGTAGCGCTGCCCCTCGGGGCTGCAGGACCCAACCCAGCAGCACCCCAGCTGTCCCCGATTCAGCCGCTGCTGAAACTGACCAGCGGCTGACTCCAGGAAGCCTGAGGCAGAGCTGCTCTGCCCCCGGCTTCCTGGAATCACCCGCTGGTCAGTTTCAGCAGCAGCTGAATCAGGACACCTGGGACAGAGCAGCTGGGGTGCTGCCGGGTTGGTCCAGTAGCGCCACACCTCGGCGCTGTGGGACGAACCCGGCAGCCCCCCAGCTGCTCTGCTCGAGGCGTCCTAATTCAGCCGCTGCTGAAACTGACCAGCGGCTTACTCCAGGAAGCCCGGGGCAGAGCAGCTGGGGTGCTGCCGGGTTGGTCCCACAGCGCCAAGGGTCAGTGCTACCGGACCAACCCGGCAGCACTCCAGCTGCTCTGCCCCAGGCATTCCCGATTCAGCCACTGCTGGTCAGTTTCAGCAGCGGCTGAATCAGGGACGCCTGGGGCAGAGCCGGACTATCAGAAGGGGGGGCTATGAGGGGTCTGGGGTGGCATCCCCACCACCCCACCCCAGACCCCTCATAGCCCCCCCTTCCTATAGTCCAGCATATTTGATAATCCGGCACCCCCTGGGTCCTAAAGGTGCTGGATTATCGGAAGTTTACTGTATTTGGTGTGAGATCTAAAACGCAGTTGACCTGGGATAAGGGATGGGTCCATTAGGACTGAGAGTAGGCTAAGTGTAGCTGTGATTGGCGGTGGAAGGGACCATCCATCACAAAGGTAGGCCTACCTGGGCAGCAAGACAAGGGACTGTGATTCCATATTAAGGCTGCTATAGTGCTGGCAATTGGTAAGCATTAGTCTTACTGGTTAACCTGCCTTAACTGATAACCCCTGTGCTGGCTGGCCGGCCAGCTGACCCCAGCAGCCCTCTCTTCAGCCTTTCTTGCAATGCAGCTCTCAGAACACAACTCCAGCTGTCACCACCACCTGGCCGTGCCGTGCGCGCACTGAGAAATGACAGCGCTGGCAAGTCGCATACACCAGCGAGGTGATGGTAGCTGGCAGGACTGTGGCACACAGCCCGTGCTGCTCCCACCCTGCAGGCAGGAGGAAGTGGAGATGGCTCATGGGCATAGGGAGCCCTACCAGGCAGAGGGGTTGATAGAGGTTCAGGGGAAAGCGCTGGGTTTGGGTCAAGTCTGAAAATGACTCAACACTCAGGGGTCAGGTTTTAAACTTGGGCCCAAGCAGACCTCTCCCCTGTATTGCTAAGTACTAAAGCAGATGCCCCTGGGGCTCAAGTGTAAAATGCCTGTCACTCTGAAGCAGGAAGTTCTGGGTTAGAGCCTAGCTCCAGAGTCACTGAGGGGTTCCAAGAGGCCAAGATATTATTCTTACTATTTGCCTAGAGGCCTGAATCAAGATCACAGCCCCACTGTGCTAGGCACTGTACAGACATGTAGTGAAAACAGGACTTTGCCCCAACCCTGACCTTGCAGTGCAGTGTATCATAGAATCAGAGAATACTAGGACTGGAAGGGACCTCGAGAGGTTATCAAGTCCAGTCCCCTGCTCCCATGGCAGGACCAAATACTGTCTAGACCATCCCTGATAGACATTTATCTAACCTGGTCTTAAATATCTCCAGAGATGGGGATTCCACAACCTCCCTGGGCAATTTATTCTAGTGTTTGACCACCCTGACAGTTAGGAACTTTTTCCTAATGTCCAACCTAAACCTCCCTTGCTGCAGTTTAAGCCCATTGCTTCTTGTTCTATCCTCAGAGGCCAAGATGAACAAGTTTTCTCCCTCCCCCTCATGACACCCTTTTAGATACCTAAATACTGCTATCATGTCCCCCCTCAATCTTCTCTTTTCTAAACTAAACAAACCCAATTCTTTCAGCCTTCCCTCATAGGTCATGTTCTCTAGACCTTTAATCATTCTTCTTGCTCTTCTCTGGACCCTCTCCAATTTCTCCACATCTTTCTTGTAGACATACAGTGTCTCCTTAGTCCAGCCCAATGCCCTGCCTGGACACAGCTCCTTTTGTGTTTGAACCAGCTTCCATTTGAAAAGGCTTTGGCTTGGAATGTTGAGAATTAAGCCCAAAGGAAGTCGCCAAGAGTTACTGGTTTAAGCATCAATCAGGGATTATCTAGACCAGTGTTTCTCAACCAGTGGTACAAGTACACTTAGGAGTACTCGAGAAAAGTCCGGGGGGTACGTCGACAACTGAAATTTGGAGAAAACTGAATTTTTGTTTTAAGTTTTACAGCGTTTTATTATTTTTGTACTTTTTACACCCAAAAATGTCATTGCCTGCTCAGCTACGATTAAGTTGTTTAAACAAATGTGTTGCAACGGTAGAAAAAAATTGTGAGAGTCTGAAAACTGTAGGTACTGGGGGGTACTTATTTTTTTAAAGGGGTACTTTATAAAAAAAAGGTTAAGAAACACTAAACAAGATGGTGCTTGGTCCTGCTGTGAGGACAAGGGCAGAGGACGGGACTCGATGAAAACTCTGCCGTTCCTCATTCCTCAACGCTGAAACGTATGCAAATCACTGGCCCATTACAAGACAGTTGCTATTGGATACAAACAATTCTGAGGGAGTGGGAAGAGAAGGGTACATTGTACTAGCAACAAACAGCCCATAACAGCATGTTTGCTACATGGACTGTGGTATGTCTGGAAAACAAAATTCACTGGTAGCTCTGGCGTTTTCTAAAGCATCAGATCTGATTTCTGTTGGGCCCTAATCTCATCCCATGGCAAGTTCCCCCTGCAAAACAGGGCCGTTTCAACCCTATTCCCTTCACTCAACGAATTCAAACAAAACCAAAACCACAAAAGCTCAGAATAGGAGTAAGGCCAGACACTGCTTATGCTCCAAGAGCCCCAGCAACTCAAGGCTGGGATAGGGATATTAGCTAGTTAATGGGCTCTTGCCAGTTAATTCCAGTGACCCCAAGATTGCAGTGAGGGTGGGTGGTCATAGAATACTAGACCAGGAAGGGAGCTTGAGAGGTCATCAAATCCAGTCCCCTGCCCTCATGGCAGGACCAAGCACCATCTAGATCACCCGATAGATACCTCAAATTGGCAATTAAGGCCTATCACTTAACCCAGTGTTTTCAAACTACAGGTCGCAACCCAGTGCTGGGTCATGGAATGTCAGGCACTGAGTCTCTTTGCTGCAGGGGGATCTGGTGATGGGAGGGCTAGAGGCAGCTACCTGCCTGTCCTGGCACTGCAGACTGTGCTGCACCCCAGAAGTGGCCGGCAGCAGGCCCAACTCCTAGGTGGGTGAAGGGGAGAGTGCAAAAGGCTCCACACACTGCCCCGGCCCTGAGCACTAGCTGCACACTCCCATTGGCTGGGAACCTGCTGCTGACTGCTTCTGGGGCACAGGATGGTCTGTGGTAGAGGCAGGAAGCTGCCTTAGCATCTCCACTGCACCGCTGACTGGGAACCTCTCAAGGTAAGCCCCTTCTGCCGTAGCCTTAACCCCCTACAAAGTTGGAGCCCCTCCTATACCCCAAAGCTCTCATCCTCGGTCCCACCCCCAGAGCCCACTCTCTGGTCAAATTACGTTGGGTCATGGGCATCAACAATTTTCTTCAACTGGATCATGCGGGAAAAAAAGGTTGAAAACCACCCATTTAACCAGTTAACCATTTTAACATCCCTGTGCTTGGGAAACTCTTTGTGAAAATATTCGTGTGTACGCAAAATCCCCTTGTTTCACAATTGCAGCACCCTTTAGACACATTCTTTCAGCTATTCTGAGATGCTAAAGCCAGAAGGGACCATTGCAATAATCTAATCTAATCTAATCTAATCTAATCTAATCTAATCTCCTGCCTAGCACAAACCACAGAACTTCACTTAGTAATTCCTGCATCCCACCCTAATTCTCTGTTTGAGCCACAGTTGTCTCTTTAAAAAACTAGCCAATCTTGGCTTATGGGGTGACGACTTAGCCTAGAGGAGGAATGAACTAGTGAATTGCAGCTGAGGGATGGGAACCAAGAATCCCTAGATTCTAACCCTGATGCATCAGGCCGTGACACAGAGTGGCCTTCAGAATATTTTGCAAACACACAGTTCTTTACAAGCATTACTTAGGACTCGCCACATCACCGTGAAGTGGGTAAATACTATTGTGCCCATTTCACAGGGTAGAGACACTAAGGATCAAAGAAGTTAGCTGCCTAAGCCACATACAAAGTGTCAGATTGAGAATCCCAGTAACATGACTCCCAGCCCAGTGTTGAGATGAGTCACACAGGAAAACAGGTTTGTCTGTTTCACGGGCGCCTACAATCAGTTTCAGCCGCCAGTTTCTCCTGTGCTCTCACAACGCTTCGGTGTTGGAGCTCCTAAAACCACAGGGGCTAGTTTTACTTCAAATGTGTTTACAATGGAATCTTAAAAAAAAAAAATGTGCAGGATCATTTGTTGTGGAAAGTGATTTTTTTAAATGACTAAAAACTACAATTTGGACTAATGTTGAGTGTCATTAACTAATGTTTGTGAAGTGCATTATGATACTTTAATGAAAGTCTACAGGGGCCTGATCCGAAATCTACTGCGGTCAATGGCAAAATTCTCTCTGACTTCCGGAGGCATTGGATGACTCCTTGTGACTAACAATAACAGTGCCATTAGCAACACATGCTGCTCAGTGCATGCAGACAGGTTGTCTAGCCAGAGTGTATGGGATACCACGATGCTGCTGAGGGCTACTGCTGAGGGACAGTTCCAGAAGGCTGATTTCACATTGCAAGGGAGGACCCTGATTCACCTACACGACATGTTTTGTCAAACAAGGGTCCTACTATCCATCCTTACCCTGCAGCTCCCATGCGCCAGTTATGCTGGCATAAAGGGGATTCATCAGGACACGCTTACAAGCCTCTCTAGATGGGGCAGAGCCAGCTCTGTGCTGCCTTTGGAGGAGCCCGTCAGAGGTGCTCTGGGGCAGGGCATGGGTGAGGCAGGAGAGCAGGAGGGGGCACGCAAAGGCAGACTTGATCTCTGGTGATTCTGTCATGCCAAGCTGTGACCTAGGGACCTCCTAATGCCAAATAGCAGGGGGCACAAAGGGGGAATAAGGGTGACAGGAATCCCCTGCACCTAGTAGTCACATTCTAGCTCACCAAAGGGGATCATGTAAGGTCTCTAATAAAAGTCAGTTTCACACTGGTCATCGTCCCCCTTACAAGCTGTATGTGGGGGAACGAGAGAGGTGTAAGGCTTGGTCTACACTTGTAACATTAAAGTGCGGGTGTGGCAGTGATGCTGCAGCAAGTGTCTTAAAGTGAAAGTGTGGCCATGGCAAGAGCACTGGAAGAGCACTAAACCACCTCCTGGAAACCTGTTTACACAGGCACTTTGCAGTTCGGTAACTTGCTGCACACGGATGGGAAGGGGGTGTTTTTTCACCTCCCTAAGCCAGAAATTGCAGCACAGTAAAGTGGCAGTGTAGATTTAGCCTGAGGTACAGACTCTTGAAAGGATGCTCGCTAGATCTGTAGTTAAAAACAGGACACTCAACCTCAGCCTGTTTTGAGACAAATTCATTGATGGGTCAAATGCTAATGAAGAGCTGGCTGAACCTTCGGAAGGAAACGAATAGGAGGAGGTGAACAACAAGGAGATGAGAGAACCCATCTTGAGAACAACAAAAGGTCTGTTCTGGTATACAGAGCATCCCCATTATAAATTGTCCCGGTATACATTGGTTTCGCACTAAACTCGCTGAGGCTTGTAGGAACTGATGCGTTATAAGTCCCCGCTCTTAAGTCATGCAAAAACAAAAAATAAACAAAAACAAAAACCAATTTGTGCAAATGGAAGTCAGCCACAGGAAAAAAATTCCCCACTTTAAATTGTTTTATTATAAGTCCAAGCTTTTTGGGACCTATCTTGGGCTTCTAGAGAGCACAGCCGGTATTCTAATGTGCACAAAGACACCCTGGCATTCTTCGCCTAGGAAATAAATGAATCATGTATTTGCTTCAGGAAAAATGGTTCTCAGTCAGGCTTGGTGGAAAATGCTGGGGAGAACTTTGAGTGAGATCCACTTCCTTAGCTAAGGGAAGTTTTAGCCTGTTGGTTAAGATTAGTCTCTAGAAAGCATGTTATGATTTTGATTTCTCTGTAACCATTTCCCCATCTCTCTCACAGGTTTATTTGATGCTCTTTTCTTTTTTAAATACTTTTCCTCTCATTTTATACTTGCGCTCAAGTGCGGTGTGTCACAGGAGCAGGGATTGAAGGTAAACCCGGGGTGCCCTGCTGCATTGGAAACAGAGGAACTGGGATTTCTGTGGGTATCCAGCGATCGGGGCTAGACAGCACAGGGGAACACTTTGAAGGGACTGAGGGGCTGGGGTACATCTGTTATCATTCTGCAAGGCAAAGACAGGCTGGCAGAGTGCAGAGGAGAGCGGCTGACAGCCTGGCTGTGGTAGGGGGCTGTCACCCAGCTAGTACAGACAAGATTTCCTGGTACTGGTGACAGGTGGCAATCTGGTGACTCTCAGCCCTGGATGCCCAGAGACATGCCACACAAGGCCCTGCAGGGGGATCTGAAATAGGGGCATGAGTTAGGGCAGCCTTTGGGGCTGGTACAACCCCGGCCACCCCTGAATAGAGGAGGCTGTTTGCACCTCTTCTCTGTTCCTGCCCTATGCTCTTGCCCCCCTGTCCATCCGTCCCAAGATGCAAAGCTAGCATAAGCATTTCCACAGAGGCTCTCTATCTTGCTGGGAGAGTCATTCCCCTCCTCTTATCAGCACTTAGGATATGTGCAAAGAGCAGGATGGGTGCTCCATGCACAAGTCCTACAGAGGCAGGATATCCTCTGCCCCAGAGTCACTTCCTGCTGGGGAAGTTGCTGGGAGGCACATTCCTGACATTCATTCATGAGCTGCCAAGCAGCGGACAGGCAGAGCCCACGGGCACCACTGGCACGTAGTTCCAGGCCCCCTCCTGCCCCCAGCAACACTCTGCCCTTTCTCCGAGAGATGCTGAAGGAGAAGCGATTGCAATGATCCAACACCCACCCCTGGAAGCTCCCACTGATTTCGAGGGCTTTCAGTGCTTCGATGGGGGCAACATCCGACAGCCTCGGCTGGAAGGCTGTGTCGTGCAAAGTGCTGTACGACATATGGTAAGCGATGGTCCCTGCCCCACAAAGCTGACAGTCTGAAGGACAAGAAGGAACAGGAATGAGGCAAGAGACAGAACAGCAAATCTGACAGGATGTGTGTACTGCTCAGCCATGCGGCAGTGCTGCTCCCGGCAGATAGCAGTCAAGGCAGGTGTACTAGCAGACTGATCACTGGGCAGGCGCTCAGCAGAGTTGGGTGACTATTGCATTACTCTAGTCTAGCACCAAGGAGCTCTAGTGAGGACCAGGATCCCCTTGTGCTTGTCGCTGTACAAACACAGAACAAGCAGCCCATCTCTACCGCAAGGAGTTTACAATCTCCAGTTCCAATTCAGCCACTGGCCCGTTGGGTGACCTTGGGCAAGTCATTTCCCACTCTGTGCCTCGGTTTCCCCATCTGTAAAATGGAGATGGGGATAGTGACCTCCTTCATAAAGTGCTGAGAGATCTACTGATGAAAAGCACTGCATCAGAGCAACGTGTTTGTTTAGTAGATTGCTGCCTGCTTTTGGGTCTGGGAGCAGTGGTGTCTTTAGGGATTGCGATTGGGAGATTTGCCCACTTGTCAGGGAGAGAAAGCATGAAAGCACTTGTCAGAGAACAGCAGAATCAGGCAAGAGAGACTTGAATCCCTGGGGAGTTGAGGGAACAGGACAAAAATGGAAGGGCAGAGGCCTTGGAAAGTGAGGTCGAGAAAGGTGTTGGACAAGGCGAATGGGGGGCGACAGAGGGACAATTAGAGTGACCACCCAAGGCGACGACCTTAGCTGCAGCATTGCGAACGGGTTGGAGCCATCCAGGCCAAAGAGCAGGACTTGAGATGCTGGAGGCTTGGACGAGCGCTTTGGCAGCATGGGCGCAGAGCAGCAGTCAGATCGCCGAGTGGCTGCACGGGAAGAAGTGGTGAGCTGTAGGCGCAGCCTGGATTGTGGGGTGAAGGATGAGGGCAGAGTCGAAGACAAAGCAAGATGATGGGCTTGAGTGACAGGGAAAATGACAGTGGTAGAGAAAGGACCCTCCAAGCAGTCTACAGAAGAGAAGAGTGAGGGGGGATTTGACAGCAGCCTTCAACTTCCTGAAGGGAGGTTCCAAAGAGGATGGAGAGAGGCTGTTCACAGTAGTGAGGGATGGCAGAACAAGGAGCAATGGGCTCCAGTTGCAGTGGGGGAGGTCTAGGTTGGATATTAGGAAAATCTATTTCACGAGGAGGGTGGTAAAGCACTGGAATGGGTTTCCCTAGGGAGGTGGTGAAATCTCCGTCCCTAGAGGTTTTTAAGTCCTGGCTTGACAAAGCCCTGGCTGGGATGATTTAGTTGGGATTAGTCCCACTTTGGGCAGGAGGCTGGACTCGATGCCCTCCTGAGGTCTTTTCCAGCCCTAGGATTCTATAAGTAAGGATCAGCTCCCTGTAGTTCTAGTTGCTACACAGACAAACCACCCTGAAGCTCACAATCTGCATATCAGGACACACACAGAATGGGAGCAGACTAGGAGAATATGGTTACAGACAGGAGAGTTTAGCAGAAAAGCAGAAAACCCAGCCTGCTGGCTGCCTGCCTGGTGCTGGCTGGGAGTGACCTGCAGGCATCAGGGCAGCGGAACTGTGTCTGCGCCGCACGTCTGAAAAACCAAGTGCCTGACTTCTTGTTTGACAGCTCCCACCTGTGAAGTGGGGGTAAGTCCTGCCTCCCCTGCCACGCTGTCGCAGATGAGCTGTGCCTGCAGAGCTTGGACAATATAAATCCTAGAAAACTGCTATGAGATCTTGATCGCGTGGTCCCGAGGTTCATGTGCTGTGAAGAGTAGCCGCCTGTTTCACATCCTGCCCCCATCCGCCGTCTTCAAGCCACAGCCTCCTTTCTGTGCCGCCCTCCAATTTGTAACATACAAAACAACATCCTGCAGAAAAGCAGCACGTGCAGTGGGGGAGGGAGGAGGAACGGTCTTGTGGGTAGGGGAAGTTGGGAGTTCCGGGTAAATGTATCTGTTTTACAGTAGCACCTAACCAGAAGCCTCCAACAGAGAACAAGTGAGCAGCCGGGCATTGTATGTACACACTCCCACTGTAATTAGACAAGACAGGAAAGGATTCGGATGGGGAAACAGCAGCCCAGGGAGGTTAAGTGATTTGCCCAAGGACACTCATGAGGTGAGTGGCAGGGCTCAACGCTCTCCCCTCTCCCTCCCTCATGCTGTACCTGCTGGATCATGCCACACCATACAAGACCAGTCAGTCCCCTTTCCTTGGGAGACGTTGGGGTTCTTTGAGTCTGAAATTTCATGGTACCTTTGGGGCAGAATTTCAAAGCAGCAAAACAAGTTCCCATGACAACTCCCAGCTCTTTCCAGCCCAGGTAACCTGACTAAACCAGCTCAACCTGTCAGTAGCAGCCTCTCCCCCACACCAAAGAAACCTGCGCAGGGCAGGAATTCCCACACTTCCTTCCCAGCTGTTCTGTCGGGGGCAGGCTTAGGAGTTGTGATCTGCCCCTACACGTGGCACAGGAGGTTCAGCCTGTGAAGAGCAGATAGCCACAGAGCCACACATTTTAGCACACCGGATGCCCCTCCCCCCAATACAATGTGGCATGAGCTACCCACCTGGTCTGAGTAGTAGCAGCCGGGTGTGGACAGTCTGTGAAGGGCCCACGCCTTCTGCTGAGGCCCCGCCCCCATGGGAGACAAACCGCCTCCCCACTCCTCCAACCACGCATGCCCCAGACTCCCCAGCCCAGAGCACAAGGAGGGCGGGCACTGGGGGCAGCAACACTCCCCCCCAGAATGCCTGCCAGAGCAAATTCCTGGGGTATGAAGAGAAGGCTCCCTCTCCTTCCTGGAGGGTGCCACTAAATTGGGCTCCGCTCCACTCACTCCAATGAGGAGGCCATAATTTGCCCATCTCCAATGACTGTTCATGCACATAGGCAGGGCATACAGCGCACAGTGGCTATGTCTACACTGCACCTCTCTTGCACAAAAGTCTACAAATGACATATTGCCATGCTTCGTTTGCATAATTAATTAGGGGCTTTTTTGCACAAGCATCTACACAGCTCCTTTTTACGCAAAAGCCTCTTGCGCAAAAACGGCCCCCTAATTATGCAAATGAAGCACAGCAATATGCTAATCCACACTTCATTTGCATAGGCTTTTGTGCAAGAGAGGTGCAGTGTAGAAGTAGCCAGTGGCCTAGAGGGCTGCCCCCCAGCACTATGCACATATCAGAACATGAGAAACTGTTATGACTCGCCCCCCTTCCCCAGGACTTGTGGTCTAGTTAGTGGTGAAGATGCAGGACACGACCAACGAAGAAAGATTTATAACTGAGCTATGCGGGTGGATCAATCTCCCTTGAAAAATAGACTTCTTGGTATCTTAATTCCTCATTTCCTCCCTCTGTGCTCTCAGCATCCCTGACCCATTTGCTTTACGCCAAGCCAGTGAATAATTACAAGCAGAGCAGGAGCTATAAAAGCCCATTAACTCCCCAGGGCTTCCTAACAAATCACAGCTGTGGTAAGTGATAGAAATCTTCTTCCAGGCCTTGCTGCACAGACTCATTTCTTTCAGGGTTCCCTGTAAGCTGAGCACTTGAGCAGCCACCCAGGAGAGATTCAGCTGTCACCCAGCTGATTAGCAAAGCACCCACAGCTGGTTGCATTTATCTTGGTGGTGCGCATTGGCACTTGCCTTGGTGCATATAACAAAATTTATACTGCACATGGATGGAAAAAATATATAGGAACACCCATACACCTTCTCCATTCAAAGACACCCAGGAGGAAAAGTCTTTGAGCCTCCTTTCTGCACAGGGGTGATGAGACTGACTAGTCTTAGTTCAGCTCTAGCTCCATGCCCTGAAGAGCTTATGTTCTAAATCAGTGTTTCCCAATTGGAAACACAGACTCCGGCCCCACAAAGTGGAAGGCAGAAGGTACGGGAGAGGGAAAGGGAGGGGGAGGGAAGGGGCTTGTGCAGAGGGAAAGGGCTGGGAGACGAAGGTGCTTGTGCGGAGGGGAAGGGGAAGGCACCCCGGGAGCGCCGCAGATTGGCCGCCCACGCTCTGGGCACGTGGCACTTGGGGGGGAGCGCCGGCCCCAGGCGCGCGGCACTTGGGGGGGGGCACCGGCCCCGGGCGCACAGCACTTGGGGGGGGCGCTGGCCCCAGGCGCACGGCGCTTGAGAGGGGGCACCGGCCTCGGGTGCGCGGCGCATGGGGGGGGCACCCCCAGGCACGCAGCAATGGGGGGGCCCTGCCCCAGGGCACGCAAGTGTCCCCGCCCTCTGACGCCCAGCGGGCGAAAGGGACAGGGTGGAGGAGAGACAAATGGCAGGGGTCCAAGCGCAGACAATGAGGAAAAGGGCAGGAGGAGAGGTGTTAGTGGGAGGGGGACAGGGTGATGCTGGGAGGGGAGAGGGTAAGGGTACTGGGGGCTACAGGGGTGAGGGGAGGTGCTGGGAGAAGGCTTGAAAGAAGGGGTGGGCATGAGGAAGGCTGGGATGGAGCAAGTCATGTGTGAGGGCACAGGGGCATGAGGGGAATGGGGGCAGAGGGTGGTGAGGGGTGGGCATCAGGGAAAAATGGAGCAAAGGGGGCAGGGGAAGTGAGGGAAGGGGGAGGCACCAGGAGAGTGCAGGGGTAAGAGAAGGTGCAGGTGCCAGGGGATTCTGGAGGGACCACCATCAGAGGAGAGACGCAGGGCAGGTTTGTAGAGGGAGGTGTTAGACGAGGGGATGAGGAGGGGTAGCTCACATGATCAGAGTGGGGCTACTGGAGAAGTGGGCACAGGGAGGAGAGAAGGGCTGGTGGAGGGGGGCAGGTTGCAGGAGGGCTGAGGACAGTGAGAAGAGCAGGAGTCAGGACAGCAGAGGAGGGTGAGGAGTCGGGGGGGCAGCAGGCACCAGGGGAGCTGACATGGCAGCAGAGGGAAAAGGTAGAGGTTTAAAAATATTTATTAATAACTTGGGTGGCACATCCAAACCAGCCACATGAACTCAATACTGGTGCACAACACAAAATTCAGTTTGCTCATATAAGGAAACTCTTAGGCTATGTCTACACTGGTTGTTTCTTGTGCAAGAACATCTTGCGCAAGTGTTCTTGTGCAAGAACACATCCACTCTTCCATGTGCGAACTGTGCTTTTGCACAAGAGCATCAATGGTAGTGTGGACACTCTCTTGTCCAAGAAAGTGCCGATGGCCATTTTAGCCATAGGGCTTTCTTGCTCAAGAAATTCATGTTGCCTATCTACACTGGCCTCTTCCGCAAGAATAGTTGCTCAAAAGGGCTTATTCCTGAGTGGGAGCATCGTAGTTCTTGCGCAGGAAGCCCTGATTTCATACATGAGAACGTTAGTGTACTTGCACAAGAACACACGGCCAGTGTAGACAGGCAGCAAATTTTTGCACAAGAGCAGCCGCTTTGGCGCAAGATCGTGCCAGTGTAGACACAGCCAAAGGAAGGGAGGAAGGCAGGGGCAGGGAATCAGCACTGGCTCAGCATGTCTACATGGTTTGGGGGAAGGTGCAGGGAAATTGAGCTCAGCTGGGTTGCAGAGAGGGAAGGTCTGGGGAGCTGGGCTGGGCTGTGGGGTGGGGTGTGTGTGTGTGGAGCTTAGTTTGACTGCAGGACGAGGGAGGTGCAGGGAACCAGGGCTAGACTCAAGGGGAGGAAGGGACAGGGAATTGGCTCTTGGCTCAGCAATTTTGTGGGGCTTGGAGGAGGTGCAGGGAAACGGGGATCAGCTGTGCTGTGGGGGAGGCATGCAGGGAACCAGTGCAGGGCTCAGCTGGGCTGAGGTGGATAGGGGAGGGCATACAGAACAGACGGGCAGCTCAGCTGGGCTGTGAGGGGCTGCAGGGAACTGGTGCTGCACTCCCTTGGATTGTGAGGGATGGTGCAGGGAACCAGCAGGGGTGGGCAGCTTAGTTCGGTTGCAGGGGATAGAGGTGCAAAGAAGCCTAGTGGGGAAGGGAGGGGGGGACCAGGAGCCCTGAAATGACCTCCCCGGTCCAAAAATTCCTCATCTGGGACCAGTCAGGTCTAGAGGGTGCCAGATCAGGGAGGTCCAACTCCTACCCAAGTCCCCTCCTCGCACCCTCCCTCGTAGCCAGACACCCTACATCCAGCCTGCTTCTGCATCCTAGCTATCTGGTCTGCACCCTACCCAGACCTTGTCCCCTTCCACCCCCCAGCTCCAACCCAGATCCTGCACCCCATCCCTATCCCGCTCCTTGGCAGCCCTGCCATCCACCCCAGCACCGCTCTGGCCCCAGCACTTTGCCTCACATCCCAGGACTCAGCACCATGCTGGCCCTGGGCCTGGCCCCAGCCCCAGCACCCTGCCATCCATGCTAGCACCCAACAGCACCCTGTTCCTTGTCCCAGCACCCTGCCAGTCACCCTAGTGCCCAGCAGGACCATGTCCCTCACCTCAGCACCCTGCCACCTGCCTGTCCCAGCACCTTGCTCCAGCACCTTGCCCCAGCACCCTGCCACCTGAGCCAGCATCCTTCCACCCAGCAGCACCCTCTCCCCAGCCCCACCACCCACTAGCACTCTGTCCCCTACCCCCACCAGCACATTTGGGACCACATTAGTGAGGCTTGGGGGTTTTTGGAGGAGCTTTTTTTGGTTTTTTTGCATCTCACTTGTGTGTCCCCAACTGACTTTTCTGTGGGTCAGTGACCTTTGACTCAAAACAGGTTCCTCACCCCTCTCGCATATAAAGACAATGCTAAAACCTTTTGAGTTTGACATAATATTTTATTTAAAAATGAAGCCAGGCCAACAAGCCCCCAGTTGGGACCAAACCCCCATTTCACTGCAACATCATAACACTCCTGCACCACCTGATCCCAAAACTGAGCCTATCATACACTGGAACCCCCGTCCTGAGCCTCTTACATCCCCACACTCCTGCATCCCCACATCCTCAGTCTTCTGACACAACATTCCTCCACCATCCACACATCACAAATCTGTGTCCTGAGCCCATCATACTCACAACCTTCTTGCCCTGAGTCCCTCACATATCCAGCCCAAACTCCTGCACCCTCACATCCACAAGCCCTGGCTAGCTCAGCAAACCCAACCTTCCACCTGAACCCAACACTCCCCAGCCTAGAGCCCCCTCCCTGAGTCAACAGCCCTTTATCCTGCATCCAAATTCCTTCCCAGAGCTTGTACTTCTCACCCCTTCCCACACCCAAATCCCTCATTCCCACCCCACACCTCACTCTCACTAGGTTGAGACAAGTATAAGGGCTGGGTATAGCAAGTGATGGAGAGGAGGGGAACAGAGCGGATGAGGCCTCACAGAAAGGAGATGGGGGGTGTCTTGGGGAAGGAATGTGAATTTCATGAATCGGTGGGTCCCTCTCTCCTCCCCTGCCCCGCCCCACCCCACCCCTTTTTTTTTTTTTTTTGGACAAACCTAGGGGTTCCTTGAAATTTTGAAAAGCTGAAAAGGGTTCCTTTCCTCGGCCAAATAAAATTGGGAAACACTGTTCTAAATCATTTGGCATCTGGCAAACCTGATTACTTATTTGCCGACTGCAGTCACTAGCCATCCCTGACTCACCCTTGGCTTTGAACACAGGCCAGCTGCATTACTTGCAAGCTGTTAGAAATATCCCACCTTGCTGAGTCTGGAATTCCCTGTTAGTACCCATGTGCCAAGAACTCCCTGCTGTAGGTTTCCCTTGGCAATAACAGGCTGTTGTCTTTGTGGGTGTGGACTGACCATATGCCTGTATTCTCAACTAAGGATGTTAAAATGCAGTTACTTTACTAACCAACTAGTCGATCGATTTTTTTTTAATCGACTACTCAATTAGTTGATAAGGACCATCATTACAGCGCTCAGTCTGGCTGGCGCCGGGTCTCAGCATAACTTCCTCTGCTGCGAACTGCATTTCAAGGGACAGGTGAGCCGGCCCACAAAGACACTGGCCCAGTTCTTGCTCCCAGGGGTCATTGGTCAACCTGCATAACCTCGCTCGCTGCCACTCTGCATTACAAGGGACTGGGTAACTGGCGTCTTCGCACGCTGGCTTTCCTGTCTCTTAATATTGCAGAGACACATCTAGATATTTGCCTAGTTGTACAGTATTTATATTCCAATCGATTTATTTTATAATTACATGGTGCAAATGAGAACACCAGCAGTTTTTCATTAACGACATGTAGGAATTTTTATGTCTAATTCTGTAAGCAAGTAGTTTTTAGGGGTGATGAAACTTGGGGTACACAAGACACATCAGTCTCCAGAAAGGGGGACAGTGGTCTGGAAACAGAGTCACTGGTCTAGACATTCACCACATGCCTCAATTATCTGAATGATACAAGGGAATGATGGTTCCAGTTGGGCAGGAGAGTTTTTAGTGGAAACAATGGACAGTGGGGACCAGGAGTGAGAGGTCTGAGGTTCAGATAACTGAGGTTTCACTGTTCCAGAGAATTCCTAGCATAGATCAACTATAGCACCTGGCTACACCCATGCTGCAACTCCAATTACTATGGGTCCCTTTATTGTAACCATCATTGAGCCTTAAATATGCATGATGCTAGCTCAGGGCTTTATGATCAGAACACCGAAGAGTTCATAGAGCACATTAAAGGCCCCCACAACAGACAGCGTGTGTCACATGCCACACCGGGGCACTTCCTGGTATAAGAAAGTTACAGGCGTTCTGCTGACTCCAGCAGAGGACCCTGCCTCGGAGTCACATCTTGAACGTTTCCTTGCAACTCTAAGGACTGGAGAGAGATTTCGTTCTCTTTTCAAATGAAAACCGAGAGAAGAAAGATCAAGCGGTCAGATTGGAGGGGAAGCACCTGCCCAGTTTGATCTTCATCAGGGACTCATTGCCCGGTGTCAACACAGTCGTGGCATATCTACAATGGGAGCATTTCTCTAAGTAAGACAGATAACTTTAGCTGCTTATCACGATGGTAATATGTTTCCTGGATTTCCTCCTCACCCACAGGTGTGGCAAGGCCAGGGATTTTCCTCCATTGTTTACACTATGCAGCACTATCGACCCAGGGAGGTGCCCAGGTCACCTTTGGTTCGGGAGTTCCTGGAGCGGAGTGCCAGGGTGTCTGCATGCAGGGTTTTAGCTCCACTCCTAGACAAGTCACAAAGTCCACATCCAGATGAGACCGGGCCCCAGAATATGGGGATGGTTCTGGCTCACATAGCTTTAGAGGGGTAAAGCCGAACTTGAGTCAGGTCCTCGGTGAGAGTCTATCTGCATTGCCCCCAGCCCATGCTACAACACTTGCAGGACTGAAGCAATACCTCCGTCTTCCCGCCATTCGTGCACTCCAGACCTCACCCCACGGGAACGGAGGCCCTGCCATTCACCACTAAGGACCATTCACCACATTTATCCTTTGGCCATCCCCACCAGGGTGGAGGAAGAATGGAACGGGCTCAGGAGGAGTCTCCATGGATCAGGGCCTGTCACATGCACAGTTGGTCACAGTGAGTGAATGCCATTGTGACAGGCCAGGAGGACTGAGTCGGAGTTATCGCTAGGGGGTGCATCACATTCAGCCTGCCTGCCAGCTGCCTCCGAGACACAATGGGTGCACACCCTCACCCGTGGCTGGGGGAGCACCTACAGCAAATGCACCTACAGCAGCATTTCCACGGAACCCAGGATCAGCTGGGGAGTCCCGGGATGATACTGGCTAGTAAGTGACACACGTTGTTTTGGGTCTGGGCCAAAAAGGTCCCTGTCCTCATGTGGCACATTTTACAGAGTTCCATAAGAGCGCTGGCGCCCCTTTGCCACACACAGCCCACATGGACATGCCACACACCTTTGCTCTCTCCTGTTTCATGTGTGGGGCACAAGGCTATACCCCTGGCCAGGCTGCTGCATGGTGGAATGTTTGCCTGGAAGGTTTGCCTCTATCAGACACAGGCAGAAAAGGGGGGGGGGGGATAGAGTACTTGAAAGCAGCAGCCCCACACAGCTGAGCCCGGGCTCCAACGCAGTATTTCCACGGAACCCAGGATCAGCTGGGGAGTCCCGGGATGATACTGGCTAGTAAGAAGACAGATGAGAGGTTATGCAAATCAGTCTCTCTAAATCTTAACAGGTTCTTCCAATCCCAAAGGACCACCCACATTCCCACATCAGTTTATACTAAGGATATTAAGGACTAGTCAACTCCCCCTTCCCTCCGCTGGAACCCCGGGATGAGCTGGGGAGTCCCCATCTGACACACCGGTTCCATGTGGCACTTCAAATGGGCAGCGCAGTGTGGAGCCTGGGATCAACAGGGGACTCTGAGTCCCCTGCTGACCCCGGGCTCCATGCTTCGCTGCCTGTTTGAAAAGCACAACTGCTCCCGATAGGGACTCTTGTGTGTTTCAAAGCTGACACCTGTGTGCAGCCCAGAGTCAGCGGGACTTCCCACTGGCCCTGGGCAGAGTTCCGCATTCCTCCTTTGAAATGTACAAGAGCCCCAGTGAGGGCACTACTGTTAAGGAACCATGTCTAGTCCTGGTCATTTGACCCGGGCTGCAGGGGCTTGGCTGTGGGGGGATAAAATTGCAGTGTAAACATTCAGGCTCCCTCCTTGGTCACCCTGGACTCCAGCCAGAGTCAAACATCCACAGTGAAATGTTACAGCCGCTTTTCCCCCTCCGCACCCCCGTCCAAGTCCCACAAGTCCAAATCAGCCGTGGGGCCATACTGTGGGGTCTCATCACGGACATATCCTCTGTTCTCCACCTGTAGAAAAACAACAACAGTTCCTGTGTCTATTTACACCCTGACCTCTCCAGGGTCTGTCTCTGACACAATGGGGCCTGATCTCTGCAGGGGCCCCCTGCTGCTATGGTAACACAAATGGACACAAGGAGCCCTGCTGATTGGCCTAACAGGCTGTGCGAGGGGACCTCTGCTGCCTTCACTTTTTCTGGGGTGTGGAGAAGCCCCGCTATGGTTCTTTTAAACCAGGGTCTCAAACTCATGGCTCACAGGCCATGTACCGCCCAAGCTGTTCCACAATCCGGCCCGCACACAGCTACCAGCATGAGTCCCTGTGGTCATGGAGGGGGCATGCCAACCCTTCCCCCAAGCACAGTGCCTGGGGCAGTCACCCCAAAGTGTCCTATGGATGGGACAGCTCTTCACACACCTCTCTTGGGGCACAGGGACATGCCAGCTTCTTCGGTGCCCCACCCCTCACCTCAGAAGTCCTGCCGGCACACTAGGAGGATTTGAGGACTGGCATTGGCAAATTGAGTTTGAGTTGAGACCCCCTCATTTAAACAAAGGATTCAAAGTATCCTCAGTGGATGCTGACAGGAATTTACCTTCTCTCATTTCGGAGGGGTGGGGGTGGGGGTTTCTGGTGGGCCTGGAGAGAACAACAGTGTCTCCCTGCACCCCACATGCCTCAGCGTCCCTACGGAAGTCAAGCAAGTCACAAGGATCCCTTGAGACTTAACCCTGACACGCGGGAGAATTTCACTTCCCCAGGCACTGGAAAAGTTTGGTTTTGATTACAACAGCCTCTCATACTGGCCACTATTTCGGTTCATTCTCATTGTACCCCTCCCCCCGGCACACACACCCAGCCCCAATATAAACAGCACCCTACTGTGAAACATCACCAAGAGCCTAGGAAATCATCAGCTGGGTGACTCCACAGCCACTTAGGGCTGATGCACCTGGGCACCCTGCATTCTTGGGTAAGGTATTGATCTTGCAGCTTCACTTGTGCAAGCCTCCCACTCACTTTGATGGGAATTACACTTGCGTAAGAATGGCAGGTCCTTAACTGCTTCCTGGCTGCTTTGTAAGCCAGAGGGTAGGCCGGTCCCTGGAGCACTGTTCACACAGCCCTAGAAAACTGGTAAAACCAGCCCTGCACAGCAGGGACAAGGCCTTCCCACGCAGGGCATGACTGCCAAAGGATTTCTCAGGGCAAGAAGCTGCTGTGGAAGGCCTGGAGGGTGAATTTTTTTAAAGGGTTTCTCTCCGCTCTACAGTGGGAGCAGAGCAGAAAAGCTTTCAAGCAGCTGAGGAATGGAAAACCAAAAGGTGTGAGTAAAACAGAGCCAGAGGAGTCCTGTATCCAGCCCTCTGACCAGACCCTTGAGAAACAGTTTAATCTGGGACCACAAAGGCCTTGTCACCATTGCTCAGGAAGGTGTGTGCTTTGCCTGGAGGGGTGAGGGGAGCGAATACATGTGAGCCATCTTCCACTGGAAACACATGGAGACATCCAAGGTAACGAGGCAGGGCCAGCCTTATACCCTTCACTTATTTATCCCACAGGAGAACTAAAGCACCTTGTCTCCAATTGTGTTTTCACTTCAGGCTCAGTCAGGGGCGTTCGTCACTTCCATGTGGAGCATGCACCTAGCTCAACAGCCAAGACAAAACCACACACCAGGATGCCTTAATCACAATCAGCTGGCCATTGCCCTATACTGCCTGCCTCTTATGTAGTGCTTTCCATCCAGTAGCCTCAGAGAAACAAAAAGGCAGGCATCATTATCTTTATTGTACAGATGGAGAAACTGAGGCACCAGACGGTCAAATGACTCAACTAAGATCACTCAGCAAGTCATTCGCAGAGCTGGCAATAGCTCCCTTGTGCCCCAGACCTGTGCTCCATTCACTGTGCTGTACTGCCTTCAACAGGGCAGAGTTAAGGGGCTTGGGGGTCCTTACTGCGAATGCCTTTTCCGAGCACAGAGTTAGTGCTTGGTTTGGGGACAATAACCGTACAGAGTCTCAACTTTACATCTGAAGGTAACCTTTCTTCTAGGAATCTAGAGAGCAACAATCGACATGGGCCTCACAAGTAACAACAGAAAAAGCCCCTTTCTGTTCTCCAGAAACTCAAGGATGTCTTCCTTGGGCATGATTAAGGAGAAGGAAGGGCTTTCCCAAATTACCTGAGTGCACCCTCCTCCCCTGGCAAATCAGACATGGGCCAGAGCATTAGGAGGGTTGGTGAAGAAATAGGGGTTGAGTTACACCTTCTGCAATGATTAAAAGGAGCAGGATATAATTATATGGTGGGATAATAAATAGCACAAGTAATAAAAATTCACTACCTCTGGGCACTACCTCACTGCTTTCAACGGAAAAAAGCCATTGTATTATAATAAACTATAAGGAACAATGTACACAGCGGCAGCGTCTAGACTGGCAAGTTTTTCCGCAAAAGCAGCTGGCCACTTGAATTTGCGCAAGAACACTGACGATCTAATGTATGATCGTCAGTGTTCTTCTGCAAATACTATGCTGCTCCCGTTCAGGAAAAAGCCCTCTTGCGCAAAAAACCATTTTGCGCAAAAAAGCCCCGATGGCGAAAATGGAAATCAGGGCTTTCTTGCGCAAAACTGTGTCTAGATTGGCATGGACGCTTTTCCACAAAAAGTGCTTTTGCGCAAAAGTGTCTATGCCAATCTAGACGCTCTTTTCCACAAATGCTTTTAATGGAAAAACTTTTCCATTAAAAGCATTTGCGGAAAATCATGCCAGTCTAGGCGTAGCCAGCATGTTTGCTCCCAGTCAGACTTCCACTGAAGATAATGGAATTAGATCGGGTCCACAAACAGGTCCCATGCCCTGATCATCAACCAACTCGACCTCTGGTCAGTATGGCTAAGCCTTGTAGAGGGTTCTTCTCTGCCGAGACTCTAGCACTGCAATCCCAAGACAGGTGCAGTGATTTTTTTTCTAGCAGCATTAAATAAAAACTAAGAAACAGGTGTCAATCTTCATTGCGAGGAGCAAGGTTGGGAAATTAACAGGCTACATTTAAAAGAAAGACACAGAATAGTCTCTTCCCAAAGGAGAAAATCTTGCTTTTGGGGGCAGATGGGGAGAAAACCCCTCCTGGAAGAAAAATGTGTGTGGAGAAGGGGAGGGGATGAAGGTAATAATTCCTGTTTGCATTGTACTCAATGGGAGTCACCCATATCCTGAGGCTAGAGAATCAGGCGTATTGTTTAACACAATGACTCTATTCCAGCAGAGAGCTGCACGATTTAGCACAAGGTCAGTGGCCCCAGTTACATACATAGCAATGAGGTGAATCAGAAAACCAAGGGCAGGAAAGAGCTAAGTTTGCTGCGGAGGAAGGGAGAGGAAAGGGTAGTGAGCTATGGGACATGCACAGAATCTCAGCTAGTGCAGGTCCAGGTAGCTGCGAAGAACTTAACTTAGCTGCACCCCTTCCCTGCTGGTTCCAGCCTGGCTCATTGTCTCTAAGCAACCAGAGGTGCTTGAGTCAGGGTAGTGGAAACAGCTCACAGGGCTGTATCCCTGCACTATACTGCCCCTCCCCAACCTGTCTACAAAGAGATAAAAACATACAGCTGACCGGGGCAGCAGACTCAACCTCGGGGAGGAGGGGGGCTGTGCTCTGGGGCTGAGAAATCACTGTACAGATGCGCTCTGGGACCCTGCGAGGATAGAGGCCTTTTATCCCTGTGTAGTACCCAAGAGCAGGCTTTCTGCAGCCTCCCATGCTCTTAGGTCTTCCCACAAGGCTTTGGGATGCTGGCGAAAGAGCGCCTACCAAACTAGGCCTGAGACACCAGAGCACAAGATACGGATGCTCAGAACCCTGCCCCCAGGGTCATATCCTATAGGATGCAGTTAGAGGAGGCTTCTTCTTGAGATAGCTGTAAGGTATGTGTATGGGGGTGGGCCAACAGCACCAAAGAGCCAGGGGCTGGCAACTATTCCCCTGCTGGACTTGGAGGGTCTGACCTTGGGGCACACAAGAGAATCCCTTCATTCCAAGTGTAGGGTAGACTGGGCTCAGGGAAGGAGGCGGAGACTCCTGGAAATAACCAGCTATGAGCATGTGACCAGAGACCTTATGGTAATTACACCAGTGGCTAGAGTTAAGGTTGCACTCAAAAGTCCGGGAAGGACGATGTGAACATTTTTGCAGGGCCCAACCTAAGGCCTGGGAATCTATCAGTCTCTTAATGTGGGGAGATTTTGCTTCTCATTGTCTTGGTGCTTTTTTGTTGTTTTACAAAAAGGAAAAATCAAAGCCATCCCTTAGGTAGGCAATGTGGCAGGACATGACCAGTATGCCAGAAGTGAAATTACATTTGCCCAACGCAACCTCAAATGTGATATGTCTCCAGCAGAAAGCTTTTCACGGTGCCCTTCCCTTCATGGGACGTGCCAGACTTTAAGCTCAGAAAATGTGAATTTTGCTGCCTTCACAGACATAACGAGTCTCCTACTAAATTGTCCCATGTATGCACAGGAAGGAACACAAAGACCAGCAACAGGAATGTGGAAGATCAGCATTGACTGCATGCTCTGAGACAAACTCTATGTGACCTTGGGCATGTCACTTAATCTGTCTTTGCCACAGTTCCCCATCTGTAACACCCTCATAAGGGTGTTGGGAAGATGAACGCATTAAAAGATTATGAGTCATTCAGATCTTGCAATAATGGGAGCCACGTAAGTACCTCAGATATATGGGCAGTTCAGGGACCCTGGAGTAAGAGCTTCTCTGACTGCACTTAATCACAGAATACCAGGACTGAAAGGGATCTCAAGAGGTCATCGAGTCCAGTCCCCTGCACTCATGGCAGGACCAAATACTGTCTAGACCATCCCTGACAGACATTTATCTAACCTACTCTTAAATAGCTCCAGAGATGGAGATTCCACAACCTCCCTGGGCAATTTAGTCCAGTGTTTAACTACACTGACATTTAGGAACTTTTTCCTAATGTCCAACCTAAACCTCCCTTGCTGCAGTTTAAGCCCATTGCTTCTTGTTCTATCCTCAGAGGCCAAGATGAACAAGTTTTCTCCCTCCTCCTCATGACACCCTTTTAGATACCTGAAAATGGCTATCATGTCCCCCCTCAATCTTCTCTTTTCCAAACTAAACAAACCCAGTTCTTTCAGCCTTCCGTCATAAGTCATATTCTCTAGACTTTTAATCATTCTTGTTGCTCTTCTCTGGACCCTCTCCAATTTCTCCACATCTTTCTTGAATTGCGGTGCCCAGAATTGGACACAATACTCCAAATGGGGCCTAACCAGTGCAAAATAGAGCGGAAGAATGACTTCTCGTGTCTTGCTCACAACACATGTGTTAATGCATCCCAGTAGCACTTTCTACTTTAAAAGCAAGGCACAGACAACATCATTTGAGGAATGCAGTAGGAGCAGCAGGGTAGGAGTATATCCAGCAAAAGGACCTCAGAAGAAATGCAGGGGAAGCTGGTGGGGTGGGGAGGCCAAAGTTAGCACAATGCCTAGGGGTTCTAGTTGCTATTGCAATACAAATATAAATGCTACTGCAATACAAATATAAATAATAACAGCAGCAACATAGTGGTCCACTGATCGGTCTGTGGGAAGTTTCATTTCTTTACGCAAGTTACCAAAATGGCCTTGCCATCTAGACAAGCAAGACTTACCTCAAGAATAACTCAACCCTGTATTTTCAGTCTGGATCAATAATGCACATTTCAAACAATGTCCAATGCATGCATGTAGGAATAACTGTTACCCTACTAGTCAAGCAAATAAGCAGTATGCATGTAATTTCTGCATAGCTAGTGAGCATACATGTAATATACCGTTGTGCATGTGCACACTTGCATGCACACAAACACACTGCTACTCTCTACATTTTATAACTGTTCCAACTTTGCGTCACAGACCCTATACTGCTAACAAGTAATGGAGATTCTCCTTCACCTCAGCTGAATGTTACAATGCACATCAAGTGCACCTTTTCCAGGGAAAAGTCCTGCAAGGTACAGAATGTAAGAACCTCTCTAGAACAGCCATCAACAGGAATCAAACCCTGGTCTTCAGCTTCAAAGCACAAATTCTACAACTTAAGCAAAAGGTCCAACTTTATTTGCTATGAACAGCAGCTGGGTGGCCTTTCTTTGTGGATCTCAGGACACACACATGGTCTTTCTTTGTGGCTCAGGAAACACACACACATGGTCTTTCTTTGTGGCTCAGGAAACACACACACACACGCCACCGCCACCAAGGGTCCAGTCCTAGCTGGCAGAAGAAAGTAGCACCTGTGCACGTGGTTTCAACTGGAGTAATCTGTTAGCTAGACAGAGACTGCCTTGTGCTGACTCAGGCAGTCAGCCACAGGGAAAACTGTTATGCTAACGAGCACCAGCCCACAGCGCAGAGCTCTCTGAAATCACTACTGATTACACAATACAGCAATAAAATCCGGCTGCTGGAAGTGGAACAGTGCTACCTACAGATAAAACACCAGCTCAGCCATGTGGCGACACACGCACACCCCTGCCCTTTCTCAGCATCCTTTCAAAGCAGTCGGGGAGAAGGCATCCATGGGAAAGATGCCAGTACAGCAATGTTCCTGTCCAGCCCACTCCTCCAGCCAGATGGATGCAGCAAGAAAACCAGCCAGAGAATTTAATAGGCATTTTCCTGCTCACTGCCTTGCTTTTGCCTCAATTTCATGTCTGATTATTCATCCGAACCTTTTGCTTTCCTTCACACGGGGGCTCAGAACTCTGCAGAGTGAACGCTACCGCACTGCCATAGGCACTCGAGTTCTTGGTGATAAATCTGAATGCCAAACATGCAAGCCACTCACCCACCCACACGTACCTTTAGGACATGCCTGGCAGGCAAATTAACAGTGCGCATTTTAGGGATATGAACAACTAGTCAACTATCTAATAAGCAAATGCTTATCGGATAATCGACACACTAGTCAACTAGTCGCTTCCCCTCTTGCTGCTTCTATCAGAAAGAGGCAGCAAGCAGGGGAAAAGAGGATGGGGTGCTTCAAAGCGGCAGTACCACATGGAACACGAGGTCAGCTGGGGACTCCCCCGCTGACCCCGGGCTCCTCACGGTGTTTCAAAGCTGCAGTGCCGCATGGAGCCCAGGGTCAGAGTCCCCAGCTGAGCCTAGGCTTCATGCGGCACTGCGGCTTTGAAACACCATGGGGAGCATGGGGCCAGTGGGGAACTGCTTGAGTCCCCTGCTGACCCCATGCTCCCTGCAGCGCTTTCGCCTTTGAAGTGTAACTGCTACACTTCACAGGCTGAGGCGCCCTTATCCACCAATCGAATAGTCAATGCAAATTGCATTAACTCTTCGATTAGCCGATTAATCTAAATTTAACATCCCTAGTGCATTTGTGTGTGTGACCCCCCCCCCCCCCCCCACTCCCACCCCAGACTCCAGAGCAAACAACATTCCTGGCTCTTGGCCTTCTCAGGGGAAGTCTGTAGGAAGCTTCCTTACCAAAAGTTTCCTTCTGGCTCCACTCACCAGCAACAGCAGGATGCAGCCAGTCTCCAGGCAGCTGCTGGCACTTTAATAGCAGAAGCCTGACTTTCAGGTGTCATGCACCTGCAGCTCCCACTGGACGTGCAGGTGGGAACTTAGCCCCCTCAGCATGAGGAGGCAGGGGTCTCTGGAAGAGCATCTACATTAGGCTTTTTGCCAAAAATATCCCCTTTTGCTAGCCGCAGCGCAGCTCCACCGCTGGCAGGAATGCAGATGCCATCGGTGACAGAGGGGCACCTCCACAGTGAAAAAAACACTCGCAGTGGCAAGTCTCAGAGCTGGGTCAACTGACTTGAGCTCAGGCTGCAGGCTAAAGATAAGTGTCAGAGCACCCGCCTGGACTCCAGCCCCTGCCCAGAAACCTGAAGGAGGAGGGTTTCGCAGCGTGGGCTCCAGCCCGACGCCAAACATCTGCACTATGTGTACCCCACAGCGAGCTCTAAGACTCCTTGCCACAGGGGTGGTTTTGCTGTGTGTAGAGATCTCCGTAAGGCTACAGCCCCGATTCAGCAACCTACTTCAGCACATGCTTAACTTGAAGCGCATGAGCACTACGGAGCTGAGTGGGATACTCCTGTTTAAAATTCAACAGGTGCTTAACTAGCTAGCCCAGGACAACTGGAAGCAGGAGTCTCAGCAGAAGGCCCTTAGCTGTGCGACTGCTCCCCTTGTCACCCAGAATTGTTGCTCCTCACCACTTTAGCCCAGGCACCATCCCTTATTCAAGCTGGGTGGGTCTGAACACTAGCTGTGGCTGGCTGATGCCTCCTGCAGGGAGAGGAAAATGCTCCCATGGGCTGCTGCAAGGAAGGCCTATGAAGTCCCTCTACAGACAGCAGCAAGGCCACTTGCTCCAAGTCCTCCTGTTCTGCAGGGGGTCTCCTGGTCCGTGGCTATGGTGAAATGACCCACATTGTCAAGAAAAGACCCTAACCCAGCACGGGCCTGGCAGAGCCCTGACAGAAGGCAGAACATCTCTGCGGCTCTCCCCTCGACTCCTGCAGCCTGGCAGGGCTCTGCACACTCGGGACCACATGGAAACCCGCCCTGGGCACCCACAGCCCGCAAGCAGCACACACACCAGATGTTCCCCTCCCCGCTTGGGCCAGGCAAGCACCAGACTCCGCATTTCCCTCTTCCCTCTCCGGGAACACTGGCTCTTGGGGGGTAGAATCTCCCCCTCCCATCACCTCCAGCCACATCCCCCACAAGGCACCCCCCATGTGGCTAGGGGAGGGACCCTCGGGAGGGACACCCTCCGCAAATGCAAACACGCTGGCTCCTGCAGCAGCCCCTTCCATCTCCGTGCCACTTCCCCGCGGCAGCGCGCAGCCAGGACACCGGTGCCTGGCTCTGGTGCCCCCGCGCCTCTCACCTGCCTGCGGGGCTTGTCCCGAGCGCGGATCCTCCGCAGCACAGCGGCCAGATG
Organism: Pelodiscus sinensis; assembly: GCF_049634645.1. NCBI lineage: Eukaryota > Metazoa > Chordata > Testudines > Trionychidae > Pelodiscus > Pelodiscus sinensis. The sequence goes on from NC_134711.1 coordinate 317,784,266, forward strand.
TTGCAGGCGCTCGGGGGCTGCAGCGCTGCTGTGCGCCGCCCGCTCCCAGCAGCACCGCCCAGCCTTCACGGGGAGGGGCTGCCAAGGGGGTGGGGACGCAGCATGCGCCTGCGCTGGCTCTGCCCAGGGTCTGCTGCTCCAGCGAGGGTAGGGTGCTGCAGCCCCCCGGGACAGCGGCCTCTGAGCTGGGGTTTAAGCCAGGCTGGGGGGGGGGGGAGGGTTAAGTGGGGTGAAGAACTGAAACTTGGTTTCAGGGAGGCTTTGAGCGCAGTCCCACATGACAGGAAGGGGGGGAGGGGACTATATACAAAGAGTAGTCATCAGTAGAATAGTGATAGAAATGTAGCCGTGTTAGTCTGGGGTAGCTGAAGCAAAATGCAGGACAATGTAGCACTTTAAAGACTAACAAGATGGTTTATTAGATGATGAGCTTTCGTGGGCCAGACCCACTTCCTCAGATCAAATGATCTGAGGAAGTGGGTCTGGCCCACGAAAGCTCATCATCTAATAAACCATCTTGTTAGTCTTTAAAGTGCTACATTGTCCTGCATTTTGCTTTAGTCATCAGTAGTTTGCTGACAGTGGGAGGAGGTGGTGGGGTGCCCCAGGGGTCTGCCCTGGAGTGGAGTTAGTCACTACTTTCATAAGTGACTTGGCTGAGGAAGTGGGGGAGGGTGCACTTATCAAATATGCAGATAACCCCAAGCTGGCAAGGGCAGCAGAGCTGCTAGAGCAGAGGATGAGGATTCAAAATGCTGTGGCAAACTGGGAGAATTGCTCTGGCAGATGAAATTCAATAAAAGCAAGTGGAAAGTGCTACACTTAGAAAGGAAAAAAAATCAAGACGAACCAATAACAAATAGGGAACAAGGGGCGAAATGGTAGCACTGAGGAAGGCAGGAGGGAGGGGGTGCTAGAGAGCATCTCAGTTTGAACGGAGTTGCAAAAAAAAAAGATAATGGGTGTATTAACAGGAGTGTAACTGGAAAGATACAGGAGTCTGTATGCTCTGCTGGGCGCAGGTAAGAGCTCGGCTGGAGAACTGTACAATCCTGGGCATGACCGCTTAGAAAAGGGGTGACAAATTGGAGGGACTCTTGAGGAAAGCAACAAGAATGATAAATAGTTTAGAAAACCTGGCAAATGAGGAAAAGATAAACTGGGCACTTTTGCTCTTGAGAAAAGACAACAGAGGATATTATGACAGTCTTTAAATATGTTAAAGGCTGTTATAAGAAACAAGAAGCAATGGAGACTGATTGGTTGGGGACCAACTGGCTATCCAGCAGTTAAGCATAAAAGGATCTGGGGATTACAGAGGATGAGATGCTTGGTGAGACAACAGTGTGCCCTTGTAGCCAAGAAAGCTAATGTCATACTAGGGTGCATTAGGAGAAGCATTTCCCGCAGATCTGGAGAAGTGATTATTCCCCTTTATTCGGCTCTGGTGAGGCCACATCTAGAGTATTGTGTCCAGTTCTGGGCCCTCCACTATAGCAAGGATGTGGACACATTGGAGAGAGTCCGGCAGAGGGCAACCACAATGATATGGGGAGCACATGATATAAGAGGAGAGGCTGAGGGATTTGGCCTCATTTAGTCTGCAGAAGAGAAGCGTGAGGGGGATTCGATAGCAGCCTTTAACTTCCTGAAGGGAGGTTCCAAAGAGGATGGAGAGAGGCGGTTCTCAGTAGTGAGGGATGGCAGAACAAGGAGCAATGGTCTCAAGTTACAGTGGGGGAGGTCTAGGTTGGATATTAGGAAAAACTGTTTCACTAGGAGGGTGGTGTGAAGCACTGGAATGGGTTCCCTAGGGAGGAGGTGGAATCTCCATCCCTAGTTTTTAAGTCCCAGTTTTACAAAGCCCTGGCTGGGATGATTTAGTTGGGGTTGGTCCTGTGTTGGGCAGAGAGCTGGACTCGATGATCTCCTGAGCTCTCTTCCAGCCCTAGGATTCTATAAACTAAATCTACAAGGGAGATTTCAATTAGTTATTAGGAAAAACTTTCTAACTGTAAGGGTAGTTCTCTGCTCTAGGCTTCCAAGGGTGTTTGTGGAATCCCCATCACTGGAGGTTTTTAAGAACAGGTTGGATGAACCAACCTAAGGTTTACTTAGGACTTCATGAAGTCTCTGTAGCCCTACATTTCTAGGATAATACTCAGAAGGGGGAAGCCCAAAATATTGTATAAAAACCAGGATCACACCAGAAGGGGAGTAACTGGGGATCCAGCAGATGGGTCAAGCCTGCACACTCCCACCAGGGATGTACTGGCCGTGCAAAGATAGTGCATGAGTATCATGAGAGAACCTGCAGGTCCCAACTGGCTTTGTGCTGCATAGACAGATATTGCATGCCACTCCCTCCCCAAGAGTTTACAATCTAAACAGACAAGCCCAGCAAAGTGTGGGAGGAAGGGAAGATTATTACAGCTGGGGAACTGAAACAGAGACTAAGTGACTTGCCCGAAGTCCCACAGTGAGTAGGTAGCAGAGTCAGAAACTGATCCCAGGCCAGTGTATTAGCCACCAGACCAGCCTTCTTCATACAAAATGTCTGCAAACAAACCAGCACTAACAAATTCACCTGTCATGTAGGGATGTTTGCACAGGCAGGCCAGCCCTGCACAGCTGATAGGAAAATGAACAGCCCAAGAACACAAACATGCCCCACTCATAGGGTCTAACAAGTACAACTAGTGATGTTTTACACACCAGCTACGTCTAGACTGGCATGATTTCCGTTAAAAGCATTTGTGGAAAAGAGTGTCTAGACTGGCATGGAAGCACTTTTTGCGGAAAAGCGTCCGTGCCAATCTAGACTCGCTTTTGCACAAAAAAGCCCCGATCACCTTTTTTGCGATCGGGGCTTTTTTGCACAAAACATACCTGAGCTGTCTACACTGGCCCTTTTGAGCAAAAGGACTTTTGCCCGAACAGGAGCAGCATAGTATTTCCGCAAGAAGCACTGATTTCAGACAGTAGGAAGTCAGTGTTCTTGCGGAAATTCAAGCGGCCAGTGTAGACATCTGGCAAGTTTTTCCACAAAAGCAGCTTGCCAGTCTAGACACAGCCACCCACAGAGCAGAGAGGAACTAGGAATATCTTGTAAGGCTAGTGTAGTAGATGAGGCCTGGGGAACGTGGGCTGGTGCAAGGTCTGAGGCCTGAACCAGAGGTTGTGAACCCAAGTCAGGCCATGTATTAAAACAGATGCTTAGCCCTTCACTGTCCAGAATGTGAACTTAGCAAAGTTGCTGCTAGAGTATTAGGCACTAGATATTTATGTAACTATATTCCAGCTAGTTCAGCTCTATCCCTATCTAATATGTGATAAGATGGTTTGACAAAATAATGAATAGGGATGTTGTGTCCAAGATATCAGGAACAAGGGGAGATAACACAGAGAGGTCGTGAAACACGTAGGGCAGTACGTAAGCTGTTTGTCCCAGTGGATCTGTCTGTACATGTCAGGGTACCTGGCCATAACCCTCTGTCCAGCTGAGTCTCCCATTGCTGATGGAGCAGATTCCATTGTAACGAGCATACATGTGTTTGTGTTCCTGTAGACACAGAGCCAGGGAGTTAGGACCATGCTTGGTTGATAATTAACCTGGCTGAGTGCCTTCATCACCAAACTCAGTCTTCTTTATGAATAGCATCAAGGACTGCTAGATGAGCAGGCTGTCCTGTTACTAGTAATACCCTTGGTACTCCAAGGTTGTATACTGGGCAGCCTGAACTGCATTCATTACTGAGGGGTAAGAATATTCCAGCCTTCAACATTTAGCAACACTAGGCTAACGATTCCAGGTCCCTGAAATGGACTGGGAGCCCCATGAATGCCACAACTAGGGCTTGCAGGACAGTCCCAGAAAACCTCAAACAAATAGCAACTCTACCAACAGAACCCTCTTGCCAGAGGCTGGTTCCCACTTCATTAGCTGTAAGACAGAGCTTGGGAGTGGAGTTTCTAGCCCATGTAGCTATGCCACATGGATTCCAGCTACAACTGGAATGAGGGATGGGTCACATGAGTGGCCCTCCTTCACCTCAGTGGTCTGCAGCAGCCTATGGCCCACTGGGGCTCCACCTCTGGCCCTGTGGACCCCCTGTATTTGTCCATCGCCCCCCCCCCCATGCACCTCTCTCAAACACTGGGGTACCAGAGCCCTACACTTACCTGCTCCTCACCATCCCTCCCAGGACTTTTGGCCTGTGTCTAGACTGGCATGATTTTGCGCAAAATCTTGCTGCCTCTCTACACTGGCCATGAGTATTTGCGCAAGAACACTGACTTTGTAATGTACAAAATCAGTGGTTCTTGTGCAAATACTCTGATGCTCCCACTCAGGGATAAGCCCTCTTGTGGAAGTATTCTTGCACAGGAGGGCCAGTGTAGACAGGTAACATCAATTTCTTGCATAAGAAAGTCCGATGGCTAAAATGGCCATCTGAGCTTTCTTGTGCAAGAGAGCGTCTACACTGGCACAGATGCTTTTGCACAAAAGCAAATCTTTTGCGCAAAGGCACATGCCAGTATAGACGTTTTCTTGCACAAATACTTTTAATGGAAAAACTTTTCTGTTGAAAGTATTATGCAAAATCATGCCAGTCTAGACGCAGCCTTGGAGTATGCAAACTGCCTGATTCGTGCTTCATCCCCTCGCCTACTCCCCCCCCATTATCCAGAACTAGAATGCTGTGAACAGCTGATTCATGATATTCCAGATCTGGGAGAGAGGGGTAGGAGCGGGGATGGAACATGAATCAGATGATTCACATGCTCCAAAAGTGCTGGGAAGGAAGTGCAGGGCTCTGGTGCCCTGGTGCATCAGAGGTGTGTAGAGAAGGGCATGGGGGGGGGGGGGGCAGCCAGGAGGTTTGTGGGCTGCATGTGGAGCCCAGTAGGTCCACTGTGTTAGAGTTACTAGGGTCTTAGTCCCAACTGCTGAGGGAAGCTCAAGAATTGCACTCCAGATGTTTTCCAATAGATACTTCAGTTAGAAAAAGGCAGGAACTGGGCAAAGTTTTAGCCCCAAATCTTCCCTTAAACTAGTCTCTGGAGTTGGCTAGCTATAGTGTGTGTGTGTTTGGGAGGGCAGTAACACTTTGAAATGGGCTGTTAGCAAGCCCCTTTGTCCCCATGTACCTTGGTTGCCCCCATACTCTAGTTTTTGCATAAAATATACCAGCTAGTTTTCAATCAGTAACTACGCTGAAGAATGATTACTGTTCCAAGGATATTTTTATGTTACAAATAGAGACCTTGGCATAGGCCTATTCATGATAATGTCTTTATTAATTATATGATATTCCAAACTGATAGTCTCTTCTCCCAAAGCTATAGTGAGAAAAAAGAAAGATGGAAAAAGACTTTTCAAAGAGCGCTGGGTGAGGAGTCTGCAGGGATTAGAGGCAAAATAGATGCAGCAACAGAAGTGAGTAGGTAGTATTATACACACACATATGTAACAGTCCTAACACTCATGAACATTCGTGGGAGGAAGGCATGTAAGTAATAGACCCATTGTCATTCTCTATAAACAAATGGGTATTTTTTAAATAATACTGGATGATACCTTCAGCTGGTTTGAATTTACTTAGCTCTGTAGAGAGCTACTACAGTAGATGGGTTGCATGGGACTATTATATTGCCATACTAATTTCAACCCCCAATATTTGATATTAATTTTAACTAGCCTTTTTGATATTTACTTTTTAAATATTCTGAAATCCTCCAATTTTCTGTTGAAAAAACCTGCAAAATGCAAGAACTGAGTTCCCAGTTAAGAAAAATTCTTAATTTTCATCATTGTTTATGGTAGATGTTAATCCTCCTTGAACACACAGAGAAAAATAAACTATTCTTCTATCCATAAATGAATTGAAGACCTTCTACATATCACATATATAGTAGGGAAGCTCCAACGCCAAAATATCAATTAAGTTCAGCTTAATGTTAGAGTACATGTAATGCAAGCAAGTGACCGGTTCACATTGAGAATAGCCTGATACTGCTCTTAGCCAAAGTACTTGCTCCATCAGCTTAAGTGGTAACGGCCAACATTTTAGAGCAGAAGGTTTTGTGTTTAATAACCATTATAAAGGTCCAATGAATAAGCAACCCCTTGTCAATAGAAGAAACCTAGCCATAAAGTAACTAAACATTTAAAATGTCTTATCTTCAGAATGTAATTTCCAAATATAAATGTGCTTATGTAAAAATTATGAAATCAACAGTGCAGAGTTAAAAACACGATAAACATTATTTATACTAAGACAGATAACAATAACAATGAAAGCGCATCCAATAGGTTTTTACACTTTCAAAATCGGGACTCTCTGCTCCGGCAACATCCATGGTCCGGCAGGGCCCCAGATGTTGCTGGACCAGAGAGTCCCAGAGGCAAAGAGCTGAAGCCAGCCAGGAGAATGCAGGGCTGGGAAGCTCTGGCTGGGCCAGCAGTGGCTGGGCCAGGTGGTGCCTGGGGAGCCCTGGTCCGGCCAGAGAACCCCCGGCCTCAGCAGGACCATGTGGTGAACAGGGAGCCCCCGCCCCGGGCAGGGAACCCCTGGTGTCAGCCAGGCCAAGCAGCAAATGGGGAGTCCCTGCCCCGCCTGGGGAACCCCTTGCAGCAGCAGGGCCAGGCGGCAGCACAGGCAGCCCCAGGGAAGCCAGGTCGGAGCAGGACTGGCCCCCGCAGTGGAGCTGGTGGCAGCCAGGCAGCACCAGCCAGGGAATCCCGGGAAACACCCAGTGGCAGCTGGATGGGCAGCTGGGTGGCCCCAGCCAGAGAACTCCCCGATGTTGTCAGGGGCAGGTGGCCAGGGAGCCCCAGCCAGGGAACCCCTGGAATTCCCAGTGCAGTGAGGTTGGGGTGGCCAGGTAGCCCTGGCCAGAGAACCCCCAGCAGCAGCGAGGCAGGCAGCAGTAGGTGAGCCTTGGTCAGGGAGCCCTGGGGAATCCCAAACGGTAGCGAGGCTGTGGCATCTGAACAGGCTGGTGGCATCCAGGTGGCCCCGGCAGCAGAACCTGGGGAACTCCGAGTAGCAGCAAGAAGGAGCCCCAGCTTTGGAAGCCTGGGAGTGGGACAGCCAACAGGGGAACACTGACCTCCCCTGGTCTGGCAAGCCCCCTGGTTTGGGACCGCTCAGGTCCTGACAGTGCCGGACCAAGAAGGTCCAACCTGTAGTTGCATGTTACATTTTCAGGAGTTGTGTGTGTGTTCCAGTCAACACCAAACAAACAGACTGGCAGACCACCGTTTCCATTGGACCAGAACAAATTGTGGCAGTATCAAGAAAATGCATCTGGGAGTTATGTCTACTGACTACTGTGAAATCCTTCTTCACAACTCAATAAGAAAATGAGCTACTGGTATTGCCGCTGGGCTTTTTAGCCTGCAGATACCAGGAGAGGCATTCTAGGAGCAGAATTGGCAGAGCTCTACTTCATCACAGCAACCCTCAACTGACCATTAAGGCCCTCGTATCAGAGGAATAAATTAAAGCTTCATGAGACGTTCTCTAAGGGTATGGCTTCATTAGCAACCCTAGTTCGAATTAGGGTGGCTAGTGTAGCCATACCCTAAGTTACATCAAGGCCCATGCCTGCCCTTAGTAATTGGCTCCCTGGTGCTTCCCATCCTCACCCCTTTCTTACTCATTGGCAGAGGAGACAATCACACCCTCTATATTTATCTAGCCCTTAGTGCAATGGGGACCAAATCCTAAGTAGGAACTCTGGCACTATTATAAAGACAAATGGAATACAGCTTGAACTTGACACTCTAAGCTTAGAGGCAGCAAAGGCCAAAGGAATCAGTAGCTGATGTATCATCATTTCATGACTACTGCTATAATTCTTCACTAAAGAAAGAGAAATACTGAATTCAGCTCTAGGGAGATTAAGTCTGCGTAATTTCTTATGCCTATGCTAATATGTAGCTCCAAAATTCTAATGGGCAATAAGAAAGAAAGACACAGAATATCTATCTGTTTTCAGCAAGCCAAACATTCTGCAAGCTCTCTGCACATGTAAATACAAAATATTGTGATAGAGCCCTTACAAGAAGTTAGTTTCTGCAATCAGCAGAAATTTTTTTTTTAAAGAAATTTTTTTTTTAAAGAAATTTTTTAAAATTTTTAAAGAAATTTCCTTTTTATTTTAGGAAGTATTTTTTTCTTTCCTGGCCCTAAAAGCCCATACATTTGATAGGGATGAAAGATGTGGTTAGTGCTGTTACATCCGGTCCTTAGGTTGATTGCTAAAATGAAACTTGTATTAGATCATCAAATGCATCTGGTGAGAACTGAAAACTGGAGCACAAGGCCCAGAATCCAGAATATCCCCTTTCTGTCATTTTCCCTTTCACTGGTCATTTTGCAAAGTCATTGTTATCACTCAATTCAGAAAACACAAGACTGTTAAAACACAGTCTCTAATCTGTAGTCAGAAAGAGAGGAGGGGAGAGGACAAACCATGGGCCAGAGCAGACAAACAACCGCATACAAAGGAATCCAATGCATCAGGGAAGGGCAGACAAATAAGCAGTGGCAAATTTTTAAAGTGCTTGTACACAAATGCTAGGAGTCTGACTAATAAGATGGGTGAACTAGAGTATCTCGTATTAAATGAGGAGATTGACATAATAGGCATCACTGAAACCTGGTGGAATGAGGAAAATCTGTGGGACACAATCATACCGGGATATAAAATATATAGAAAGGATAGAGCAGGCTGAGTGGGTGGCGGAGTGGCACTGTATGTGAAAGATAATGTAGAATCAAATGAAATAAAAATATTAAGTGAATCAACATGTTCAATAGAATCGCTATGGATAGTAATTCCATGCTCCAATAATAAGAAATTAGCAGTAGGGATATATTACCGACCACCTGACCAGGACAGCAATACTGACATTGAAATGCTAAGGGAGATTAGAGAGGCTACCAAAATAAAGAACTTTATAATAACGGGGGATTTTAATTACCCTCATATTGACTGGATACATGTCACCTCAGGAAGAAAAGCGGAGATAAAATTTCTCAATGGCTTAAATGACTGCTTCTTGGAGCAGCTGGTGCAGGAACCCACAAGGGGAGAGGCAATTCTCGATTTAGTCCTGAGTGGAGTGCAGGATCAGGTCCAGGATATAACCGTTACCGGACCGCTTGGGAATAGTGACCATAATATAATAACATTCAACATTCCTGTGGTGGGAAGAACACCTCAGCAGTCCAGCACCCTGGCATTTAATTTCAAAAAGGGGAATTACACAAAAATGAGGAGGTTAGTGAAACAGAAATTAAAAGGCACAGAGACTAGAGCCAAATCCCTGAAAGCTGTATGGAAACTTTTTAAAGACACCATAATAGAGGCCCAACTTAAATGTATACCCCAAATTAAAAAACATAGCAAGAGACCTAAAAAAGAGTCACCGCGGCTTAACCACCATGTAAAAAAAGCAGTGAGGGGCAAAAAGGTATCTTTTAAGAAGTGGAAGTCCAATCCTAGTGAGATAAATAGAAGAGAACATAAACACTGTCAAATCAAGTGTAAAAATGTAATAAGAAAAGCAAAAAAAGATTTTGAGGAACAGCTAGCCAAAAACTCAAAAAGAAATAACAAAATATTTTTTAAGTACATTAGAAGCAGGAAGCCTACTAAAAAACCTGAGGGTCCCCTAGATGATCGAGCTATAAAAGGAGCAATCAAGGACGATAAAGTCACTGTGAAGAAACTAAATGATTTCTTTACTTCAGTCTTCACAGCTGAGGACGTTGGGGAGATTCCTGAAACTGCACCGTCCTTTGTGGGTGATGAATCTGAGGAACTGTCCCGGATTGAAGTGTCTTTAGAGGAGATTTTGGAACAAATAGAAAAACTTAATGTTAACAAATCTCTGGGACCGGATGCCATTCATCCAAGGGTTCTAAAAGAACTCAAATGGGAAATTGCTGAGCTATTATCTGTGGTTTGTAACCTATCCTTTAAATCGGCTTCCGTACCTAATGTCTGGAAGGTAGCCAACATGACACCAATTTAAAAAGTGCTCTACAGGCGATCCTGACAATTACAGACCGGTACGTCTAACATCAGTACCGGGCAAATTAGTAGAAACAATAGTAAAGAATAAAATTGTGAAGCATGTAGAAGAACATAATTTGTTGGACAAAAGTCAACATGGCTTCTGTAAAGGGAAATCCTGTCTTACTAATCTGTAAGGGTACGTCTACAGTACAACGTTAATTCGAACTTAGTTCGAATTAGTTAATTCGAACTAAGCTAATTCGAACTAACGGATCCAGACTAAAAAATTAGTTCGAATTAGCATTTTGCTAATTCGAACTAGCATGTCCACATTAAGTGGAGCCTGAACCGGGCTTAAGGATGGCCGGAAGAAGTGCTGGCAGGGCATCAGAGGAGGAATTAGAGTGTGGAGATGCTTTCTCAGGCTAGCCGAGGGCTGTGCTTAAAGGGTCCCTACCCCCACCCCGGACAGACAGTTCTCAGGAGTGCCCCGCTTTCAGAGCAGTCCTGGCTTGGATTGCCAGGACTACCCACACTGGGCACATCACAGCACTCGGCCATCAGACCGGCTGCACTTGCCGCAGGCTGCCATCTGGGGAGAGGAGGCAATTGGGGGGCTGCAGGAGAGCTTCCACCCCCAGAAGCCCACAAAGCCAGCCCAGTCCTCCCCATCGGGGGCTCGTACCCCATTCCTCCCTCACCTCCTTCCACTTACCCCTCCCTAGCCCCTCTTCTTGATGTACAAAATAAAGGACACGTGTCTTCCAAAATGGAAATGGAATCTGTCTTTATTGAACAAAACTGGGGGAGACCAGGAAAAGGAGGTGGGAGAGGGGAAGAGAGAGGGTGGGAGAGGGGAGGACAACTACAATGATGAGGGGTTTGGAAAAGGTCCCATATGAAGAGAGGCTAAAGAGACTCGGACTTTTCAGCTTAGAAGAGAGGAGATGGAGCGGGGACAGGATAGAGGTCTCTAAAAGCAGGAGTGGGGTGGAGAGGGTGCATACAGAAAAGTTCTTCATTTGTTCCCATAATAGAAGGACTAGAGGACACCAAAGGAAAGGAATGGGTAGCAGGCTTCAAACTAGTAACAGAAAATTGTTCTTCACAAAGCAAAGAGTCAACCTGCTCCTTGTTGCAGGAGGCTGTGAAGGCTAGAACTAGAACAGATTTTAAAGAGAAGTGAAATAAAGTGATGGAGGTTGGGTCCATGGAGTGGTATTAGCCAGGGGGTAGGAGTGGTGTCCCTGCCCCAAGTTTGTGGAAGGCTGGAGATGGATGGCACGAGACAAATGGCTTGGTCATTGTTTCGGTCCATCCCCTCCAGGGTCCCTAGTGTTGGCCACTGTCGGCAGACAGGCTACTGGGCTAGATGGACCTTTGGTCTGACCCAGTATGGCCATTGTGGGCTCAGAGTCAGGGGTCTCAGTGGACCACCTTGATTTTCATGCACACCTGCTCCTGGGTGGCCAGGCTGGTAGCTCTCCTGCCCTAGACGGCCACTTTCCTGTGCCTAGTGCAGAGATCGTGGACAAGGTCCACGATGTTCGCACTAGCCCAGGTGGGTGCCCGCCTCTTGCGGTCCCGGGCAAGCTCCCGGGAGCCGCCAGCCTGGTCCCGGGAAGAGGGGGAGGGCTGGGGGGCATCAGGTGGGTGGCTCGATCCATGCCAGGTGCAGGGTCTGCTAGCTTGGTGCTGGCAGGCTTGCACCTGGCACGGGCACTGTAGCCAGCCCGTACCCCTTTAAGGGGTCTGGGGCTGGGAGGGGGGCAGACGAGTTTCCCTGGTGTTGCCCAGAGTGGCCACCAGGGAAACCTGGGGAGGGCTAGCCTCCCACTAGTTCGAATTAAGGGGCTACACACCCCTTAATTCGAACTAGCTAGTTCGAGCTAGGCTTAATCCTCATAAAATGAGGTTTCCTAGTTCAAACTAAGCGCTCCGCTAGTTCGATTTAAATTCGAACTAACGGAGCACTAGCGTAGCGCCTATGAAAGTTAGTTCAAACTAACGTCTGTTAGTTCGAACTAACTTTGTAGTGTAGACATACCCTTAGAGTTCTTTGAAGGGGTTAACAAACATGCGGACAAGGGGGATCCAGTAGATATAGTATACTTGGATTTTCAGAAAGCCTTTGACAAGGTCCCTCACCAAAGGCTCTTGTGTAAATTACATGGCCATGGGATAAGAGGAAAGGTCCTTTCTTGGATTGCAAACTGGTTAAAAGACAGGAAACAAAGGGTAGGAATAAATGGTAAATTTTCAGATTGGAGAGGGGTAACTAGTGGTGTACCCCAAGGGTCAGTGCTGGGACCAATCCTTTTCAACTTATTCATAAATGATCTGGAGAAAGGGGTAAGTAGTGAGGTAGTAAAGTTTGCAGATGATACAAAACTGTTTAGGCTAGTCAAGACAGAAGCAGACTGTGAGGGACTCCAAGAAGATCTCACCAAACTGAGTGATTGGGCAACAAAATGGCAAATGAAATTTAATGTGGATAAGTGTAAAGTAATGCACATTGGGAAAAATAACCCCAACTATACGTACAGTATGATGGGGACTAATTTAGCTATGACAAATCAGGACAGAGATCTTGGAGTTATCGTGGACAGTTCTCTGAAAACTTCCACGTAGTGTGCAGCTGCGGTCAAAAAGCCAAATAGGATGCTAGGAATTATTAGGAAAGGGATAGAAAATAGGACCCAGAATATCTTACTGCCCCTGTATAAAACTATGGCATGCCCACATCTTGAATACTGTGTACAAATGTGGTCTCCTCACCTCAAAAAAGATATTTTGGCCTTGGAAAGGGTTCAGAAAAGGGCAACTAAAATGATTAGAGGTTTGGAACGGGTCCCACATGAGGAGAGGTTAAAGCGACTGGGACTTTTCAGTTTAGAAAAGAGGAGACTGAGGGGGGATATGACAGAGGTATATAAAATCATGAGTGGTGCAGAGAGGGCCGATAAAGAAAAGTTATTTATTAGTTCCCTAAATAGAAGAACTAGAGGACACCAAATGAAATTAATGGGTAGCAGGTTTAAAACTAATAAAAGAAAGTTCTTCTTCACACAGCGTGTAGTCAACCTGTGGAACTCCTTGCCAGAGGACGCTGTGAAGGCTAAGACTATAATAGGGTATGTCTACACTACCACCCTAGTTCGAACTAGCGGGGTAATGTAGGCATACCGCACTTGCAAATGAAGCCGGGATTTGAATTTCCCGGGCTTCATTTGCATAAGACGGCCGGCGCCATTTTTAAATGCCGGCTTGTTCGAACTCCGTGCTGCGCGGCTACACGCGGCACGGGCTAGATAGTTCGAACTAGCAAGCCATTCCGCACTATCTGTATGCCTCGTGCTTCCGTTAAAAGCATTTGCGGAAAATCATGCCAGTCTAGACTTAGCCCGTAGGTTGTCAAATAGTGCATATTGGAATACACACTGACACAAGTTAATAATTATACAATACCAAAATATGGCTCTCATGCGACATCATAGTTCCACAGGGCAGTGATCTGTCTGCTAAACTGCAAGGTGGGTTTTTTTCAGTACATTAGTTCACATCTATAATTCCTATATTTAAACACATCATACAGAGCTGTAAATACTCCAGGAATGTTAGGATTGGACTACAGATGGCACCCACATCCCCATCCAGGCCCTCGACCACCGGGCTTCTGTGTATATTAACCAGAAGGGGTACTTCTCGATGGTCCTGCAGGCTGTCATGGACCACTGAGGCTAGTTCACAGACATATATGTCGGGTGGTCGAGGAAGGCGCACAACTCTGGCATCTTCTGCAACTGGAGTGTCTTGAAGTAGCTGCCCACCAGAACTTTTTTCTCCGACTGCACCATCAGGGTTGGGGACATTGACATGGCCATGTTCATGGTGGGAGACATAGCCTGCTCTCTCTTGCCCTGGCTCATGAAGCCCTACACTGGCCAGTTTGGCCACTCTAGGGAACAGTACAACTACAGGATCAGCAGAGCTCACATGGTTGCTGAGGGTACCTTCAGGCATCTGAAGATGCAGTTCAGATGCCTCCTCATCCTGCTGAACATCAGGGAATGGAACATCCCACATGTGGCGGACACATGTTGTGTCCTTCAAAATATTTGTGAACGGAAGGGGGAGGCATTCTTGCCAGGGTGAGGGGCAGAGCCTGACCCGATGAGCAGGCCTTCAAGTAGCTGTACAAAGCTGCCATCCAGCAGGCCCATCAAAAGGTCATGCACATCCGGGAGGCCCTGAGGGAGAGTTTCTCACAAGAACCCCAGTGACATTCTCCCCTGGGCCTCCCTACCAGAGGCTTGTGCATCACTCCTCTCTGCCTTTCCTCCCACAGCCCTCCCTTCATCCCCTTCCTCCCTTCCCCTACAGAGACAATAAAAAAGACTGTTTTGGGGGAAAAAAAACGTTGTGTGTTTTTTATTTGGGGTAGAAGTAACTGGGAGGGACTGGGGAAAGTACACGGGGGTATGTCTACACTACCCCCCTATTTCGAACTAGGGGGGGTAATGTAGTCATACGGAGTTGCAAATGAAGCCTGGGATTTGAATTTCCCGGGCTTCATTTGCATGAAGCCGGCCAGCGCCATTTTTAAATGCCGGCTAGGTCGGACCCCGTGCCGCGTGGCTACACGCGGCACGGACTAGCTAGTTCGGATTAGGCTTCCTATCTGAACTAGCTGTACACCTCATGGAACGAGGTGTACAGCTAGTTCAGATTAGGAAGCCTAATCCGAACTAGCTAGTCCATGCCGCATATTGCCGCATGGCACGGGGTCCAACCTAGCCGGCATTTAAAAATGGCGCTGGCCAGCTTCATGCAAATGAAGCCCAGGACATTCAAATCCCGGGCTTCATTTGCAACTCTGTATGACTACATTACCCCCCCCCCCAGTTCGAACTAGGGGGGTAGTGTAGACATACCCTGGGTGAGAAGAGGAAAGAGAGGGAAGAGGAAGGTGGGGGATGAGAACCTTGGAGGAGGAGGAGGGAACTGGAAGGAGGAGGAAGGGGGAGGAGAGGCTCAGATTTGGAGTTGGGAGTGGCGCTTGGCTCTGGTGATCCCGGGGTCAGGGAGCAGGGGTTAGGGGAGAAGAGGGAGGAGCAGGAGCAGGAGCAGGTGCAGGAAACATGCTGGTGACTAGGGACTGCACAGATGTGCACATGGTGTGGCCCTGATCCAGCATCTCCCACCAGGTGTCTCACCACAGCTGGATATCTTTCTGCAGTCCAGGGTCAGCTCCGTGCATCAGAGTGCACAAGGTGTTCCCTCTGGAACTCATCTATGGGTCTCCGGTGTCTGCAGGTCCCTCAGGTTCAGGAAGTTGCCCCGGGTAGTGTTGACCGCCCCTCTCTCACAGCTGGTCTGTGGTGGAGAATAAAAAGAGATGGTCACTCCTCGGAGGAGACACTGTGCCTGAAACCTTCCCCACACCTCTGAGCCGAGAGCGACAGTTCTAAGCTCAGACGAAGGCGATGAGCTTGGAGCAAGACCATGTGCAGTCTAGCCAGTGGGCCCTTCTCTGTAGGTGCACAGATGTCCAAGGTGGTGGAGCCTCACTATCCCCACATCCTGGGGACAAGCAGACATGTGAAGGTGCCAGCCAGACTGGGATCCTGTGGGCTGGCGGGGGGCTATGGAGTGTCTGGGCTTTCCTCCATGCCATGCACATGCCAGGTCCAGCAGTGGCGACATCCCACAGGGAGAGGACTTGTATCCCTGCCCAGTGAAGGAGGGGAGGACACGGTGTTGGGGGGAGGTGTGTGTGAGTGGCAAATGTTCCTGTGCCTTGCTGCACTGTCCTCAGGAGTGGATGCTGCCCCGTCAGTGTGGGCATGTCTGTGTGCAGGACTGCTGAGAGAGTGTAGGTGTGTGTCCATGTCCATGTTCTCAGCCTCCTTCTAGTGGTGGCTGGTGGAGGGAGGGTGTCCCACCCCAGTGTCATGAGTATGGAACACCCTCCCCAGATATCCTGTGGCCAATAGCACAAGGGTCCTTTGGTGCAGCCTGCTGGGGCTGTGTGCCCTAGAGTGATGCTGCACCTGCTCCCACACACACAGGCTGCTGTGCGATCCTCTGGCCACAGAGGCCAAGCGATAAGTGCGCCCCAGCCCCTCGCTGCCCACCACCTCCATCCTGTGTGTGTGGGGAATGTGATGGTAGTCACCTGGTGTGGCTTCCCTGGCCTCAGACAATGCCTGAGACACATCTGGGGTGTAAGGTACTGGCTCCAGAGTCTGCATGGTCATGGTGCTGGACTCGTCCGGCTCCTCCTCTTCCTCCTCTTCACTGGCTCTGTCCCCAGGAGGATGATGATAGGCGTCTTGAGCCCCAAGTCCACTACCGGGGGAGAAGGGACTGCTCCACACCCCCAGGATGTGGTCCACGTCCTCATAGTAGGGGCAGGTATGGGGTTCTGCCCTGGAGTGGGAGCTGTCCTCTCAGGACCTAGCATATCCCTGGCAGAGTGCCTTTACTTTCATCCACACCTGCTCCTGAGTGTGGAGCGATCTCATTTGCATATTTTATGCCGATCTGTTTTGCACTAGGGGTTTTTGCGCAAAAACAAGCAGTGTGGATGTTTTCTTTTTGTGCAAAACCCGCATTTTCCACAAGATTGGTATATCTACGCACATAAGGATCTTGTGGGAAAAGGGGGTTTTGCGCAAAAAGAAAATGTCCACGCTGCTTGATTTTTGCACAAAAACCCCCAGCGCAAAAACGGATTGGCAGAAAATATGCAAGTGAGATCGCTAGTCATGCAAATGAGTCCCTAATTAGCATATTTTTTGCTGAGACAACTCGCAGTGTAGATGTAGCCTCAGTTGCCCATGTAGACAAAGTCTAAGAGACAGAGAGGTGACATAAGAAGCACCCCAAGGAATCAATAACTGGGGTTGAAACTGACCAGACCGGGATTACTAGTTTTAGGATCCCTGGGCTGGAATCCAGAGTTACCTGCAGGCCCATGTGCCCTACCAGCTACTGGAAAGTGACACAGAACCTAGAGGTAGACAGGCAGACTATCTGAGGCAGCATTTGGACTGCTTCTCTGGTAGGACTTTGCTGCTCCAGAAGTGAAGACTGTAGAAGAAGAGCAAGTTAGAAAGAGGGAGCCCTTCACTTTGCGAAAAGAGAGGGAGACCACAGTGCAGACAATATAAGAGGGGGAGGGGTGCCATAGGGTGACATCTAATATTCAGGAAGGTGTAGCTGCTATGAGTGGAGCCCTTTACACCTGCAGTGCTTAGCACAAATTGACAATTGTACTGTTTAAAAGTTTCAGTGGCCCAGTGAGGAAGCAGAAACAACAGCATGTGACTTCACTAGAAAACCACACATCATAAATGCATATTAGTCAAAGCGAACTATTCGGGAATAGCTCATGGGTTGATGTGTTTGCATTAGCTGTATGAAGAGTGAAGATATAAGAAATCAAAAGTCTATTGGTGAGTTATGAGCAACTTAAGATTCTGTAAGATTCTGTAAGATGTCTTAGGACCCCTGGCCTGTGTATATCTGGGTAACACTAGGCATATCTAAACTGGAAAAATTAGACTTGAGAATATGGCTAAGATTTATTGTGGGAAATGCACAGTCTAAGGGCCTCAGCAGATCCCAAGAGCAGTTCAGGTGCCTTTTACAATTGGCTCCTAATTGGGGAAATGGCTATTGCCTAATTTGTTATAACACAGTTGCACACCCATTGAAAACTGAGGGCTGGATTTTAATTATATTGAAAAGAATTGTTCATTTGCAAGGAGTTTCTAGTCCACTCTTTTGTTTCATCCTTGGTTTGTGCCTGTGAGGAGCTGTGATTATGTGCTCTACTCTAATCTTTCAATTAAAAAACACCAAACTGGTGTGTCCTATTTTCTTTGAATTATTTTTTTTCTGGGGACATTCCAGTCACAGTGTAGAATCACATTGATCTGATTCCATTAAGGGTGACATTAGAACAAAAGCACTTAGGCAGCTGCAGGCTACATTTTATGCGATTCAGAAGCACAGCGGATAGAATGCATGTAAATGCAAATAAGTTTCCACAAATTGCTCCACCACAGACAGCAGGACACATCTTTGAATATTGCCAGAATGCACAGGCAACAAATAAGGGGCCAGTACCAGAGGTGACTTAAAGTTGTCCTTTGGATAGTCTTGGTCCTGCATATGCCATCCTCCCTGCACTTTTCAGCACTGCCTGAAATACCATTATATATGCCATAAGGAACTATAAACATTGCCCATGAGGGATATGGATTAAGCATATCTCAATTGCACCATTTTTTCTCCAACCACACCCCTGTTCCAGAAAGGGCATAAGACACAGAACTCCTGAGTTGACACTATGTCGCTACAGGATCCTTCTTGTCCTGGATTGATCTCCCCCGCCACAAGTCAGCTTTTACTGCCAAAGTACCCCAGGATCTGGCCCAGCGCTTTTTACATAATCACATTTTCACAGACAGGTATTTTCTGATTTTATAGTTAGAAAATGTTTTAAAGAGCATACACATTCACTCAGAACTGCATGAAAAAAATGCTCCTAACGAGCCCGATTGTTTGGTATTTTTGCAAAGCCAGACCAATACCTTGAAGCTCATGTGAACCAAAACCAGTGTTTCAAACAGCAGTTACACCCCTCCTCATTTCTTGTGACAGACCCCCTGGGATTCAGGACCCCCAGTTCTGCAGGACTTTGCTATCCCAAGGACATCACTCAGTCAGGAACTTATCTTTGTTTAGTTTATAAGCCCTGATGTGTTTATAAGCAAAGGAAGTGGATGAAAAGAACTTTAATTACAATTCTCAGAGAGGTAGCTGTGTTAGTCTATAACTAAAAAAAACTTAAAACACAACAATGGTCCTGGAGGATATTTGAGACTAAGAAAAATATATAAATAGTATCATGAGCTTTTGTGGGCACAACCCACTTCTTCAAATGACTCGTGACACTATTTATATATTCTTGTTAGCCTCTAAGGGTATGTCTACACTACAGAGTTAGTTCAAACTAACTTAGTTCGAATTAGTTAATTCGAACTAAGCTAATTCGAACTAACGCGTCTCGAACTAAAAACTAGTTCGAATTAGCGTTTTGCTAATTCGAACTAGCAAGTCCACATTGAGTGGACCCTGAACCGGGCTTAAGGATGGCCGGAAGCAGTGCTGGCAGGGCATCAGAGGAGGACTTAGAGCATGGAGATGCTGTCTCAGGCTAGCTGAGGGCTGCGCTTAAAGGGACCCGACCCCCACCCCGAACAGACAGTTCTCAGGGGTGCCCCGCTTGAAAACCAGTCCTGGCTTGGAGTGCCCGGAGTGCCCACACTGGGCACATCACAGCACTCGGCCATCAGACCGGCTGCACTTGCCGCAGGCTGCCATCTGGGCAGAGGGGGCAATTGGGGGGCTGCAGGAGAGCTTCCACCCCCAGAAGCCCGCAGAGCCAGCCCTGTCCTCCCCATCGGGGGCTCGTACCCCATTCCTCCCTCACCTCCTTCCACTTACCCTTCCCTAGCCCCCCTTCCTGATGTACAAAATAAAGATAACATTTCTTCCAACATTGACTCTGTCTTTATTGAACAAAACTGGGGGGACTGGGAAAAGGAGGTGGGAGAGGGGAAGAGAAAGGCTGGAAGAGGGAAGGGCAACTAACATGATCAGGGGTTGGGAACATGTCCCAGATGAAGAGAGGCTAAAGAGACTGGGACTGTTCAGCTTAGAAGAGAGGAGATGGAGCGGGGACAGGATAGAGGTCTCTAAAAGCAGGGGTTGGGTGGAGAGGGTGCATACAGAAAAGTTCTTCATGAGTTCCCATAAAGAAGGACTAGAGGACACCAAAGGAAAGGAATGGGTAGCAAGCTTCAAACTAGTAAGAGAAAGTTGTTGTTCACAAAGCAAATAGTTAACCTGTGGAACTCCTTGCTGCAGGAGGCTGTGAAGGCTACAACTAGAACAGAGTTGAAAGGGAAGTGAGATCAAGTCATGGAGGTTGGGTCCATGGAGTAGTCTTAGCCAGGGGGTAGAAGTGGTGTCCCTGCCCCAAGTTTGTGGAAGGCTGGAGAGGGATGGCACGAGACAAATGGCTTGGTCACTGTCTTCGGTCCATCCCCTCCAGGGTCCCTAGTGTTGGCTGCTGTCGGCAGACAGGCTACTGGGCTAGATGGACCTTTGGTCTGACCCAGGACGGCCATTGTAAGCTCAGTGCTCAGGGTCGGGGGTCTCAGTGGACCCCCTTGATTTTCATGCACACCTGCTCCTGGGTGGCCAGGCTGGCAGCTCTCCTGCCCTAGATGGCCACTTTCCTGTGCCTAGTGCAGAGATCGTGGACGAGGTCCACGATGTCTGCATTAGCTCAGGAAGGTGCCTGCCTCTTGCGGTCCCAGGCAAGCTCCCGGGAGCCGCCAGCCTGGTCCCGGGAAGAGGGGGTGGCCTGGGGGACATCGGGTGGGTGGCTCTGTGCCGTGCCAGGTGCAGGGACTACTGGCTGGGTGCTGGCAGGCTTGCACCTGGCACGGGCACCGTAGCCAGCCCGTGCCCCTTTAAGGGGTCCGGGGCCGGGAGGGGGGCATAGAGTTTCCCTGGTGTTGGCCAGAGTGGCCACCAGGGAAACCTGGGGAGGGCTAGCCTCCCACTAGTTCATATTAAGGGGCTACACACCCCTTAATTCGAACTAGTAAATTCGAACTAGGCTTAATCCTCGTAAAATGAGGTTTTCCTAGTTCGAACTAAGCGCTCCGCTAGTTCGATTTAAATTCATTGCTGGTTTTTTAAGTTTTTCCATTACAATGTATTTTGGGATACACCAACTCTTTCCTCTTACACATTGCACTATGTTCACTAGATTTCTCAATGTGTCCAAATTAACTATCTTTAACTGTAATAACCTTTTTCTGCTGTCTTCTGTGGACTCATCCCTCATTATGTTGAATTCAAGTTGTTCAGAGTCACTGATACCAGACTTCCCCACTAGTCACATGTTTTCAGTAGCTCCTTCTTTCTCAGGGTTAAACAGATGCAAAGGACAGCTGCTCTGCTACATGACTGATAAGTTTTCCTCTATCACTTTGGGTTACATTCATTATGGTTATAATAATATTACTTTCCATGTTAATAGGCATTTAGGTGCTCAAAGCACTGTACAGATACTGACTAATTAATTCTCACATCTCCCCCTTTGAGTTGGATAAAGAGATATTGCGATCCCCATGATTTACTCAAGTCCATACAGTGGCAGTTTAGAACTCTTGACTCCTAATCTAATCCTCCTTCCCTTGCACCATATTTCTTTCCATCTCCTTACTGTACTTTGCTCCTCCCCCATCATTATGTTAAAGTGTCAGGGTTCACTACACTGTGGTCTTCTTCCTTGTGTTCCTTAAGGACATCCACTGGAGGTTTTAATCTTCCCAATATCACCTTTCGTGTGGCAAATACCTACATCTGTTTTCCTTCAGGCTGTGTGTTTAGACTTGCAATCCCTCTGCACCGCATTATGATTTTCTAAGAGTTCTTTCTCAGTTCCAGCACTTATGCTTAATTCTCTGTCCAGGGGCCACTTACCAACAGGCCCTCACAAAGCAAACGGCAAATATTTTAAAAGCAAAAGTTTTACAGAGAGAACATATGAAGAACAATAAAAGAACCTGCCCACATGCAAAAAGCCTACCAGAAGTCACCCCCTAAATTTGACATAGCACTCTAGTGGGATCCCATAACTGATTTTGCTTATGTGTTTTGACAGTTTTTCCCAAGACATAATTTCAAATCATTTCTGTCAGCATTAGCCCAGAATTGGTATGTAGCAAAACACAGTCATTTATTGCAATAAATATGTGTGTTCTAACATCATCTAGCTAATGTTTAAGGGTACATCTAGACTACGACTTTTGTCGACAAAAGTTTTGTCAACAGATACTGTTGACAAAGCTTCTGTCGACAAAGAGCGTCTAGACTACATCCAGTTCTGTCCACAAAGCAAGCTGCTTTGTCGACATGACAGTGTAGACGCAAAGCACAGTGTAGATGCAATAACGCCTTCTGTCGACAGAACTCTGTCAACAAAAGGCGTTATTCCTTGTAGAATGAGGTTTACCGCCATCGACAAAACTGCCGAGTTCTGTCGACGTTATGTCGACAGAAGTCAGTAGCAGTGTAGATGCAGGTATAATTTTGTCAACAAAAGTCCACTTTCGTTGACAAAACCCTGTAGTCTAGACACACCCTAAGGTAACTCATATCACCTGATTGGTTCATTCCTTCTATTCTTCCTTCCTCCATGTAGCAGCTAAAAGCTGCATTAGTGACCTGTGAATTCTTTGTGAAGAGATCCATACTTAATATATATTTAAATATACTGTACATAGCAACTCACTTGCTCGTTAAAATTATAGAAATTCAGTGCACTTGTTATGATAACCATAACTGTTGTGCTTAAATGAAAATTGCACTTTGTTTCTTAGGTTATGAATCAGCAGGTTCTGAAGACTGAGATACAATTTGAGTTAATATGTGTAGTGTATGCAGTACAAACCAAAGATACAAATCCTTTGCTTCCTCGAATATTTCAGTTCACATATTCAGTTAGCTGCTCTGTGGTATTGCAAAATATCCTCCATTACTTGAAAAACTTGGCTCTTCCTCACTTTTTTGTAATATTGGCTGGCTGATTGCTGGAAGAGCAAGAAAGTGGTTGAAGGATCCCCTTAAAAAGTATCTTATGCCTTTCTCAGCTTGCTGAGAAAGTTAGGCATTTTGCTGATCTCTGCCAGGACAGTTAAGCTACATGACAGCCAAGAGCAATAAAAAGGGTGATTAAACACTGAGGGTATGTCTACACAGCAAAGTTATTTTGAAATAGGAATAAGAGATCCTCCGGAAAAGGGCTTATTTTCTGGAGAATCACGTCTAGACTGGCGCTTTTCTCCGGCTTATCTCCAAGACGGAAAAAAACGGCAGCCATGTTAATGCAAATACCGCGGGGGATATTTAAATCCCCCGCGGATCTGCCTATTCCAAAGTGCAACATTAGCATCCCTTTTCCGGAAGGGATGCCAGTGTAGACAAAGCCTATATGTTTATGGAGACAAGAAGGAAATATTGTAGGAAATCTCTGACAAAATTAAGGTCCAAATGCTGCAGTCATGTCAATAGTGGGTAAATTATACATTGGGACAAATCATTGCTCTTGATATGTAAAGCTGCCAACTTGTGCAGGCTGGAATTCTAAGACCAACTTCTGATTACTTGTTTTATACAGAATTTAAATATTTAACTCTGGATTGTATTTCCATATAATAACATCCAAAAATGTAGCTCAATCAGCTCTCTAACAGCAAATTCAGAGTGTGGCGATGGAGCTGCTTCTGAAGCTGTTCTCTGGTCAGCTTGATTCTGAAAAATCTTGTTATTGTTCAGGAAAAATATCCTCAGTAGATCACCACTTCACCAACCAGATATGACAGAATTCTGGGTCAGTGTTTTACAAAATGTTTTCTCTTGGGGCTAAATTGTGGCTACATTATTCATGCAATGATTGTCGCTGACATCCCTTGTGAAATCATCAGAGCCTCGATAAGGATACATTTAGTCTAAAGGGGCTACTTTGGTGATTAAGACAAGGAGAGTTGGCACTTTGTTGATGACATTTGCTAATTCTTTGGAGTTCTAGGTGTAGTGATACATTTCACTCCTTTTAGGTCATGATACCATTGTCTGTGCTAGCTTATGGGAAGCACTGATCTTGCTTAAGGAAAATGTTTTATATTAGCAAGGTGTTTGTTCTCGCTTAGTCTAAGTAGTCACTATGACTAGCCAGAGGAGTCCACTGGCCTCTATTGCACAAAATATTATGCACTATAAATTTATTGAATGTCATGGAGTTGCACCAAGGTGAATTTAGCACTATATTTTAACAACATAATTAAAATAGAATTAAAGTATTTTAAATATTTTGTTATTTTGAACCTTGTGTGGTCATTTTCACCTGTGCAAATTGAATGCACTACCATATCAGATGTACACTCACATTTTGCACAGGTGTAAATGACCACATAAAATACAGGAATTCTCCAACTTACAAACAGGGTGTGTTCCCAAAATTCCTTTGTAAATTGGTTTGGAACTTGGAATGCATTCTCCCATAGGATAGTTAGGTTCCCAGGCTAGCCCACAAAAGCCTATTTAACCCACACTGTAGCTGAAATACTATATATTTACAATGAAAAATAGTAGAAATAGTTTTTCATTTAAGATTGAATGATGGAGCTTGAGGAAAGGCAAGTTTAATTAGAGGCAGTTAAGGAGGTAGGTGGAGATTCTGAAGGGGACTTCTGGGCATCCCTTGGCTGATATCCTCCTTCATGAGCTCTGTTCCATCTTCGGCCACCAGCCTTGCCAGTCCTATCTCCCAGCCACCCTCCTTCCCCCATCCCCTGCAGGCTGCACCCAGCCTTTGTTCACCAGAAGCATAGGCCAGAGGACTCCGGAAGAGCAGGGGAGGAGGCGGCATGCAGCCATCAGTTGCAAAGAAACACTGGTTTCACCTTCAATGCACCGTTCCTCTCCAGTCATTGGCTTCACAACCATCGTCTGCTCCTCTGGAGTCTTCTGCCCAGCGCTTGTGCTGCCCACCACCACGTGTGTCTCTCTGCCTGTTCTGCAAGGCTACAAGTGAGCTCTTGTTTGTATAGATGGATGTTTTTAAGTCAGATGTTTATAACTCAGGGATTGCCTGAACACAGCCTGGTGACATCAGGTAACAGTCTGTCATAGATTACAACCATACACACAGTGATGAAAAATATATTCATTGCAATAAAGGAAAATTAATTTTTAGGAAAACTTGAGTATTGACATTTCTCTGGTATTTTGCCATTCATTGATCTTTCTAGTCAAACAGGGCTTGTTCCCTAATAGTTATGGAAGAATGCAAATAATGAAGTCACAGGGAAACAAAATGGGCCATGTTGCAAAGACTGGGGAAAAGCTGGGGATAATCGGCGAATATCCTGCTTCCTGTATTAAACATTAATGCAGAGATCCAAACATAACTAAAGTGCAGTTGTTCCTGGTTTGTGGTCAGGGAAAAATAATGGTGAATCATCTTCAGAACCAACAGATGACATAAAGATGGCCCATGGTGAGTAGATTACAAGCCAGCACAGCCGCGCAGCGCGGTCTGCACATGTGCAGTGTGCCGAACCGCACAGCTGGCGAGCGGGACTCGCTGCCACTTGGTGAGTCCCTGATTATGGGCCTCACTGTAACATTCATTTTCCTCACAGAGACAGTACAGGAGCAGAAGCTCAATAGAATGTGTCATATAGCAACATGCCTTACCTTACCTGGTGCCTTCTATGATATATGGTTTTGTCTGCCGGGTTGCTTTAGCCCACAGAAACAGAAGCCACAAAGGACATTAGAATGTATACCTCTTCCCAGCAACCCACATTCCACCCATGTTGAATATAAAGAACCTTGCCCTATGAGACCCAAGATACCATCATTCATTTGCCTGAGGCAGAGATGAGGAAAGAAAAATCTCCCATAGCCATCAGCGTACTGTTGCATTTTGGGTGCACAGCTTAGTGACAATGGAGCTAAGCTGCAGCACAAGGAGTAGGAATAAGTTCCTCCGGAAAAGGAAAAGGGCGCTTTTTCCGGAGGATCGGGGCCAGTGTAGACGCTCTTTTCCGGCTTTTCTAAAATATCCGGGATATTTAAATCCCCCGCGGATTTCCCTATTACGATCTCAAAAATTACCATGCCCCTTCCGGAAAAGGGGCCAATGTAGACGAGCCCCTAGTGTTCATTTATATTGGAAAAGTGGTCTCATATCTGTCTGAACTGTTTCCCTTTTATGACAGAGTACTGTGATTTTCTAGGGATCTAGTAATTGAAGTATAGTCAAGGATCTGGATCTTATACTTGCCGACAAATTGATTCTTTAAGGTATAAGAGAACACAACTGGAGATGAACCCTGAATCTAAAGTTTCTTTTTATTTTCAGGATTATCTGCACAGGTTCTTTCCATCTATTAATAAAGTAGGTGGTTGGGACTTAGAAGAGAAAATTAAAGAGATGCAGAAATTTTTCCACCTGACTGTAACAGGAAAATTAAATTCACAAACAGAAGAAATGATGGCACGGCCAAGGTGTGGAGTCCCCGATGTATTAGATTACAGCACATTTCCAGGAACTCCAAGATGGAGGAAGAATGTATTGACTTACAGCTTGGTTATATGCCACGTTTGTGCATTTTGTTTTGTTTTAATGCTGTCATATTATTCCATGCCTTAAATGACAATAATTTCTTTTCTTTTGCTGCTGAAAGGATTCTGAACTATACACCTGATCTGCCTCGTTCTATGGTGGTGAAAGCGATCAAAAAGGCATTTCAGGTGTGGAGTGATGTGACTCCACTGAGATTTCAAAACGTTGCCAGGGGAGAAGCGGATATCCTAATTCGTTTTGCACATGGTGGTGAGGCTACTGCTATGTTTTTAAGAATCCATGAATTACATTTATTTAAAGTTGAAGCTATACTTTAAAAGCTTACATGTTTTCATACCCAAAGGCTGAAGAGAGAACAATTATTTTCATTCTGAGTTCATCCGATCTTTATCATGTCCTGCAGTTTTATATTTGTGTATCAGTTTAACTAATCAACCATCACAAAATCCCTTGGAAGTTCAAACTGTAAAATGAGGAAAATAGTGTCAACGTATACGTGATTGTAAAAGTACTCCTCTGCTAAGATCATTATTCCTATATATGAGCAAACAAGGAGTCTTCACACTTGTGAACGGTTTAAACACCTTTTGTCATATGCCTCAAAAACATTTTTTTTGCCTCATTAGAGACAAACACAAATACAACAGAGCTTCTTTCCACTGTAGTCCAACGCAAGGGGGACTATTTTGGATTACAGTTTTATTTTAGGCTTCCAAGAAGTCTGAAAGGGGGAGAATGTGTGTATACGCACACATGCACATACTTTAGTTCCTCTCTCACTACAACTACAGGGCACCCCTCTTTCACAAAAGCCTATGCAACTGAAGCACCGATTAGCATATTGTCATGCTTCATTTGCATAATTCATTAGTGGTCATTTTTGTGCAAGAGTCTTTGTGCAAAAAAGAGCCATCTACACAGCTCCTTTTTGCACAAAAACACCCTCTTGCGCAAGAGCTATTCTTTCTGAAAAAATTGAGAAGAATGGCTCTTGTTTTTGCCCAAAAAGGATCTGTGTAGAGGGCTACTTTTTGTGCAAAAGCCTCTTGCGCAAAAATGTCCCCTGATTAATTATGCAAATGAAGCAGGGAAATATGCTAATCTGCACTTTGTTTGCATAGGCTTTTGTGCTAAAGAGATGCAGTGTAGACATACAAGTGTTAGTCCTCCTCTTAAGTGCTGTTTACACTAGATTTTTATTTTGATAAAGCTATGTCCCTCGGTCGGCCATGTGAAAAATCCTGACCCTTGAGAGTCATCTATACTAGCCAGTGTAGACTAGTGCTAGGTCAAGAGGAGACTTCTCCCATTGACCTAGCTACCCCTTCTTGGGGAGGTGATGTACCTCCACCAAGGAGAGAACTCCTATTACTGTAGGCGCTACTTATGCTGAAGTGCTACAGTGGTGCAGCTGTAGCATTCTGAGTGTAGCCAAACCCTTAAAGATTCATTCCCAAACATCCAATAGTACAATAATGTTGTACTGTCTTCCTGGGTTATGAATTTTTGACAACTGTCCTGCAAATCCTTGAATTCCAGCAAGAAATTGTAGCCCTTCTTATAGGCAGAAGAGGAGAGTCAACCTTTTCCATCCAACCTCCACTCCAGCTGAAGATCCAGACACCTCAGCCACTCTTACGGGAGATTCTAACAGAAGACACATTAAATTAGTTTACCAAATGAGAGGCTCAGTTTTTCAAAGCAGTGGTTCCCTAAAATCATTCACTTGAAGTAGCACAGGTAGTGCAGGTAGCATAATCTATCCTTATTATTGCCCAATGCTCTCAATTCTAGGACCTTGCCTTCAGATGCTTATAACTTTGCAAAACTTAAGCCAGACATTTTCTCACTTGGTTTCAGCCTCAGGCTGAAATTTTGGAAAGTTTCAGAGAAGATGATTCAGCCATTACTGAGAAAATGCCCTCCATAAGACAGAAGTCCATGGGAAAAAATAGTTTGCAATCATGGAATTAAAAACTGGACCATAATGTGCACACACATGGGAGCTGAGTTCATTGAACAGGCAATCTTAAGTGTGACATTTCCTACCTTTTGAATGTTTGACTTTGCAACCTTAACATCATTTTAGTCTCATTTTAATATATTATTATCTACAATGAATAAAAGCAAATTCTAAACTTCAAGATATGTAACTGTGTTTAAAATGAATCATTGTGTTAATTGATGACATATTAATTTCTTTTCCTATGCAGCACACGGCGACCAGTCTCCCTTTGATGGAAGGGGAGGAGTACTGGCTCATGCCTTTGCACCAAGCCCAGGGATAGGAGGAGATGCTCATTTTGATGAAGCTGAGAAATGGTCACAAAATCATATAGGTAAAGTATTTCCTGTGCCCGTCGCAACAAATTCAGCTCCTTCTACACAAAGCCCTGGCATTTTCTTCCTATAACTGTTTGTCCCTCTCTCTTATATATAATGTAACATACTTACCTTTGCCTGCCAGAGCATATATATAAGGTCTGTATTCTGTGGAGCTCAAATCACTTTACAAAAGTGGGAGAGCAATATTATCCTGGTGTTTTTGTAAGTTAGACACAACTTTAAGTGATTGTCAAAAGTGATCTCCATTAACAAAAGGAGAGTCAGGAATAGATTGCAGGTTTCCTGACTTCCCATTCATGGCCTCTGAAAAATTCTTACTAAAACATGGGAGAGCAGATAAACTTAAATTAAACCTATAGGATTTCATCACAATGAAAAGATGTGAATTCTTCTGCTTGTGATTCTCCGTTCCATTGTATGTTAACAATTCTTTTCCTCTTTTTATTATATGAAAAATTTAGGAACAAATTTGTTCCTTGTTGCTGCTCATGAATTTGGCCATTCTTTGGGACTGGGTCATTCAAATGTTCAAGGTGCTCTGACGTACCCTATTTATCGCTACTGGGATCCAAACACCTTCGTCCTTCCAGATGACGACAGACAAGGAATTCAGCGATTATATGGTAATTTCAGTGTCAGATGTTAATTTTGATATAAAAAAATACCAAAAAGGGACAGATTTTGTCATACTTTAAGTACCTTACTCAGACAGCCAAACTGATTTGAATGGTCTACTCTCTGAGCAAGGTACTACTCAGTGAGAGTACCTAAATTTAGATCAAGCCAACATGATATACTTTATCCCTTCTGCCTATTCTTTCTGGAGTCTAAGAGTAAGCTGTCCATATCGCAAAACCACCTAATGGAGTTATAGACCGGGACTGACAAAGGGTCCCCTACACACCAGTGCTTTGCAGAAATCAATGATGGCATGCTGCTAACCTAACTGCCAGTGAGTAGTACCTTGCTCTACCAAAGAGGATATTGAAAGCAGTATGGCTGCTTGCTGAATGTGAGATTGTGCAATGTGGCTGTGTCTAGACTGGCCAGTTTTTCCGCAAAAACAGCTGCTTTTGCGGAAAAACTTGCTAGCTGTCTACACTGGCTGCTTGAATTTCTGCAAGAACACTGACGATCTCATGTAAGATTGTCATTGTTCTTGCGGAAATACTATGCTGCTCCAGTTTGGGCAAAAGCCCTCTTGCGCAAATCATTTGCGCAAGAGGGCCAGTGTAGACAGCACAGTACTGTTTTGCACAAAAAAGCCCTGATGGCTAAAATGGCGATCGGGGCTTTTTTGCGCAAAAGCGCGTCTAGATTGGCACAGATGCTTTTCCGCAAAAAGTGCTTTTGCGGAAAAGCGTCCACGCCAATCTAGATGCTCTTTTCTGAAAATGCTTTTAACAGAAAACTTTTCCATTAAAAGCATTTCCGGAAATCATGCCAGTCTAGACATAGCCTGTAAGTATGGCAGAATCTGGCCCTCACATCACTGTTCTCGGAGTCAGGACCTACTCATTCTAAGTTACAGTGGCAAAACTGTGCTCTAAAACTATGGCACTTGTGTGTGAACATTTGCTTCCATCAGACACTTCACAAAGGGACAGCAATCATGGTACATATTTCTCTGCATTTTGTCTCAAACAAATACCTTATTATTTCCGTATTTCTATTCCACAGGCAGAAAAAGAGAAAACTTCTAAAGAACCATGGTGTTTTTAAAGAGAATGAAGAAGTCAGCAAGTGTACTTTTCTTTCACACCAGAAATGTTTCATTTTATTTCTTTAAATGGCAAATGTTTGAAGCTCAATTTCTGCTCCTATACATTTAGGCTACGTCTAGACAGCAGTTCTATTTTGGGATATCAAAAGTATCCACAAATAGCTATTTCGCATCTTTAAATGCACCCATTACTTCGAAATATATTCCGGTGTCCCTGTAGCCCTCGTTCCATGAAGGTTAAGGGACTTGCTGGAATAGCGCTTTATTCTGAAATTTCAAAATAATCTATTTCAAAATTAGATTGAAATAAGATATGCAATTTGCGTAGCTCAAATTGCGTAGCTTATTTTGACCTACGGGTGCAGTGGAGATGCACCTTTACTGAGATTTGAAAACCTCTTTAAATGTATTCAGTAGTTTCTATGAAAATAAAAATTCTCCCAGCACTATTCTGCCATCCTACATTCCTGTCTGTCAAACGCTGGTGGTTTGCATTTCACTGGGGGGCTCGGTGACTACTATATGGTCAATGCATGCAGGACAAAAATTGTCAGGTGGGTGCTTGAAGTGCATCTAACATCACGACTTAGGCTCTCTGTTCCCAGCCCATTCCCTTCTCCTCCTTACTGCATATACATACCCAGACTCTGAGTACCCTCCACAAGGCCCAGAGAAAGCATGTAAGGCAGTGAGTGGTTCACAAAGTGTGGTCTGCAACCATCTTGCAGGTAAGCTGCAGGCTCTGGGTTCACACACCCCTATACTGGGGAGCCTACACTGGTGCTCCAGCTCTGCAGCTCCCCTCTTGGGGGAGGATCCTCATGGGCCAGATCTAGCTCATGGGGACAGGAAGCAGCTCCATGCACTCCCACTCCTCCTCCTCTGAGCAGGGGGATTGGCAGTCCAAGAAACTGTTCACCTGAAAGCTTTCCCTGCTGCTTCCATTGGCCAGATTCATGGTGCCTGAGAGCGACAGGAGGTACAGAGCCAGGTAAGTGTCGTCCCCTCCGCCCCACCTTCATATCCAAACTTCACACTCCCATTCCCGTCAGGCACCATTACTTTTTACCCTGCAAGGTAAAGTAAGGGCTGGCAGAGCCTTGAGAAGATTGGATGGGTGGCTCACGGACTGGTGGTGTTATCGAGTTAACATCAAGTCAACTCAGGGATGGTCTAGACAGTATGTGGACTGAAAGTAGGAGAAGTGGCAATCAGCTTAATCTGCAGCAAGGGAGATTTAGGTTCAATATTAGGAGAAACTTTCTAAGTAACTATAAAAACAGTTAAGCTAGGGAGTAGGCTTCAAAGGGAGGTTCTGGAATCTCCATCACTGGAGGTTTTTAAGAACCAGTTAGACAAAAGTGTGTAGGAATACTTGGTCCTGCCTCAGCACAGGGAGCTGGACTAGGGGGTCTTTCTAGGTCACTTCCACCCTGCATTTCTATGATTCTCTGTAGAGCTTAACTGGTGATCATCACAGCAAAACTGACCCTCCAGCCTTCACCCAGCTCCCGTCCAACGTGAATTATTAACAAATGAGCTGGTCCCTGATATAGAGAAGTCATAAGACCAGTGAGCCTAGCAGCCCTGTCAGTGATATCTCAGGAGAGCCATTCCCTCATAGAACAGTGGGGGAAGCTAGGGGATCCAATCGTTCCTCCCTGATAAAGGTCTGCAAAGCACAAACAGGGACTTAGCTTAAAAAAGCAGAGATGCCTTCCCTCAATCACTATTACAGGCACCTATCCTAAGTCTGTAAGTAAACACATGGGCTACGTCTACATTGGCCCCTTTTCTGGAAGGGGCATGTTAATTTCAGAGGTCGTAATAGGGAAATCCGTGGGGGATTTAAATAAAAATGTCCAACGCTTTTTTCCGGCTTTTAGAAAAGAGCGTCTACACTGGCCCCGATCCTCCGGAAAAAGCACCCTTTTTTGAATAAGTAGGAATAAGATTCGCCGGAAAAAAGCGGCGGACATTTTTATTTAAATGCCGCGGGGGATATTTAAATCCCCCGCGGATTTCCCTATTACGACCTCTGAAATTAACATGCCCCTTCCGGAAAAGGGGCCAATGTAGACGAGCCCATGCAGTTCTCAGATAGCCTTCTGACCCAGAAAGAGGCTAGACAAGAGGGAGGGTAACTCACCTGAACAGTCAATGCCACTTACAGCCCAGAATTCATCAGCAACACTGAATTCCCAGAAAGACAAAGTGAAGATGATAAAAAAAACCAGACCCCATATCACTAGCTATAGGGTTTAGATCTAGCTTGGTGTGTATCACAGAAGAGTGGTTAGAGACCCCCAAGAGGCACTGGACTGAGGGTCTTCTACCATCTTAGTGGAGAAAGGGCAAGGGAGAAAACCCTGCATACTGGTTACTTACAGTGGATCTTCTGGAAACCTCAACTTCTCTGAGGGTATGTCTTCGCAGCAAAGTTATTTTGAAAAAACAGCCATTATTTCAAAATAACTTCACTAGCATCTACACAGCCAAACTGCTATTTCGAAATTCATTTGAAATAGCGGAGCACTTATTCCAAATTTGGTAAACCTCATTCCATGAGGAATAAAGCCAAATTCAAAATAGCTATTTCGAAATAAGTGCTGTGTAGACACATCGAAATAGGGGGCCTCCAGCCTTCCCAGGGTGCCCTGGTGGCCACTCCAGTCTCAACCAAGATCACTCCTCTCCTTCCTCCCTCCCCGGAGCCTTTAGGGGTTGACTCTGGCCACAGTGTCTGTGCCAGTTCCAAGCCTGCCAGGCCAGAGCCAGCAGTCACTACCCCTGACCCAGTGGCCCCAAAACATGAGCCAGCAAAGACTGGCAGCCAGCCCTCCACCACTCGCCAGGAGCAGTCTGCCAGCTCCCAGGAGCCTGACAGGGGCTGGAGAAGGCGGGCACCTTTCTGGTCCAGGGTGGAGATCATGGACCTTATTCAGGTTTGGGGGGATTGCCCCCAATGTCCATGATCTCTGCACTAGAGAGAGGAATGCGGCCATCAATGGCAGGATAGCTGCCAGCCTGGCACTAAAGGCCACATGTGAACCCAGGAGCAAGTTTGCATGAAAATCAAGTTGGTCTGGAGAGCACCCCAACCCTGAGCCTTGACCTTCCCCTCCCCTTTCTTCCCCTTGCTTCCTCCCCCCAACTTTTCCCCCTTCCCTCTCCCCCCCTCTCTTCTCCCCTCTCCCGCCTCCTTTCCCCAGTCTCACCAGAGTTTCATTCTCCCTCCTCTCCTCCGGGGTTTTGTTAAATAAAGATAGTTTGTGTTCATGAAAATACGTGTATTTTATTTGACATCAGGAAGGGGGCAGAGGGAGAGGTAAGTGGAAGGACGTGAGGGAGGAATGAGGCACAAGCCCCAGTGGGGCAGACCAGAGAGGCTCTGAGGGCTCCTCAGGATGGAAGCTCTCCCGCAGGGCCTCCTGGATACTGACAGCCCCCTGATGGACCTCTCAGATGGCAGCCTGCAGAAAGTTCAGACAGGACCGCAGCAACGCGTCCACGAAAAGCACCAGAGTGCCCAGGGGCAGCTCTGGCTTCATGTCGCAGAGTGCTGTGATGTCCCGAGTGAAGGCAACCAGAGCACACAGAGACAAAATGGTTTCCTGTCCCTCATGGAGGTAGGCAAGCAAGCAGGGAAACCTGAGAACTGGCTGTCCAGGGGGGTGCCTTTAAGCACAGGCCTCAGGCAGCCTCAGGCAGCAGCCACACAAAGTAACTCCTGACCTGATGCCCTGCCGGACCTGGTTCTGTCCAGCCTTAAATGCGATTCACCGTCCACTCAGTGTGGACGCGCTATTTCGAAATAGCAAAACGCTATTTCAAAATGCATTTTGTGTGTAGACGCGCTATTTCGAAATAAGATAGTTTGAAATAATGCTGTAGTGTAGACATACTCTGAAAGAAGAAATCAAGCCCCTGAGTAATTGAAACAGATACTTCAAAGAGTTTAATTGGAAACATGTGCACAGTAAATACAAACACTATATTATTTACAGGGGAGGGTTATTTACAGGTGACCGTTTGTGAGACACAGCATGGCCAGCACCTGAGAAATAAACTTAAAGAGTCATCAGCATTTGTACAATGCCCCTTAATAAATATAATAACATGGGTTGGGATTAAGCTGCTGGATATGGAATGGAAAACAATCTCCAAAACAGGAAACACCACAAGATTAGGGGAACTCCTATTACCTAATATAGTGAATTATCAGAAAGTGTCAATTCAACAGGGGAAAACACTGATCCCCTTCCCATATTCAGCCATCACAGGAAGATTCTCTCCCCATTGAGAACCACAGACAATGATATCCCAGACCCCCTCAGCCTTTTACCCTCCTTTGCTAACTGTTGTCTGGTGACTCCTCATAGGCCCAGAACCCAGGAGGGCAAGAGTAAAGTGCTGAGAGAGACTAGAAACCTAACTATTCAGGAAACTTTTTCTATAAGGTGGAGGATCATAGCCTCTAAATTTGGAGGACGAATGATATGTGCACAGTAAATACAAACACTATATTATTTACAGGGGAGGGTTATTTACAGGTGACTGTTTGTGAGACACAGCATGGCCAGCACCTGAGAAATAAACTTAAAGAGTCATCAGCATTTGTACAATGCCCCTTAATAAATATAATAACATGGGTTGGGATTAAGCTGCTGGATATGGAATGGAAAACAATCTCCAAAACAGGAAACACCACAAGATTAGGGGAACTCCTATTACCTAATATAGTGAATTATCAGAAAGTGTCAATTCAACAGGGGAAAACACTGATCCCCTTCCCATATTCAGCCATCACAGGAAGATTCTCTCCCCATTGAGAACCACAGACAATGATATCCCAGACCCCCTCAGCCTTTTACCCTCCTTTGCTAACTGTTGTCTGGTGACTCCTCATAGGCCCAGAACCCAGGAGGGCAAGAGTAAAGTGCTGAGAGAGACTAGAAACCTAACTATTCAGGAAACTTTTTCTATGAGGTGGAGGATCATAGCCTCTAAATTTGGAGGACGAATGATATCTGCTGAGTACCTTCTTTGAAGGGCAGAGTGTTCTGAACTCCCAATAACATCAGAGGGAGTTTGAGGTCACTCAGCAACTTATGGGACTGGACAATACAAGCACAGTTAAAGGCCCTGGATATCTAAAGGAAATCACCAAAATCCACAGTTAGATGCTTAAATGCCAATTAAAGCCACCCTTAGTGAATTCCCCCGGCATGTGTAATCCCCTAAGTAGTATAAGGGCCCTACCATCAATCAAACGTTAGCCCTGCCCCCTGACCCCGGAAGTCCCGCCCCCTGACCGCCAGAATTCCCTTCTCCCCTGTCACCAGAAGGCCGGCCACTGGATGGTAGTACATCCGGGTCAAGAGGGACAGCTGACCGGGTGTCATGTGACCCCCGTTAGGCCCGTCCCCTGTCACCGGAAGTCCTGCCCTTTGGGGTAATTCATCCGGGGTCAAGAGGGGCAGGTGACCGGAAGTAAGGAGTGTCATGTGACCCCTCTAAGGACTCGCCCCGCCTCCCTCAACCAATCAGGAAGGGATTTTCCCCTGTAGGACCGCCCCGCGAACCGCTTTGACCAAGCGGGGGGACAGTTCTGGGACCGGATGACCCGCCCAGCAGTGGGTTGTGTGACCCCTCTAAGAACTCGCCCCACCTCCCTCTACCAATCAGGAGGGGTTTTTCCCCTGTAGGACCGCCCCACGAATCGCTTTGACCAATCCGGGGAGTGCAGTTCCGGGACCCGTTGACCAGACCTGAGGCGGGTCGTGTGACCCCTCTAAGAGCTTCCCGTGACACCCTTTGCCAATCAGAGCATAGCACTTCCCCGTAAGTTCTAGCGCCACACAAAAGAGGCCATCTTGTTCCAAGAGCGCGTGTTTCAGAGAGCGTGCAAACGCTGAGCGGAAACATGGCTTCTTTCACCAACTTTGTTTTGGTGCCGAGAAGAAAGCGCTACATCAGCGACAGTTCCGAGGAGGAAGGAGAAGTTGAAGGGAGCCCTTTGGCCCAGCCGCTGATGGATACACCAATATCTGACGCCGAAACCAAACCGCTCACGATGCAGCCAGACAAGCTAGATGGCCTGGAGGAAGAAGGTGCCCATGGCTCTCAGGAGTCGGACAAGACGCTTGGAAAAGAAGCCAAATAGGTAAATGAAAGATCGAAGTTGGGGCATCATGGGGTTAGGAAACCGGGATTTTGTAAACTTTAAAAAAAAAATGACCAGAGCGTCTTACATTATTTCTTTCTGGCAATCTTTTGACAGCTTGACGATGCCTTTCTAGCTGACCGTCAGACCCGGGACAGCATTGCATCGGACGAGGAAGACGAACCGGGCCCACCTTGTTTTTGCTCAACACTGATACAAAGCATTGAAGAGAACGCCAAGGATGACGGCCATGAAGAATTCAGGAGGTGGCTGTGCATTGACCTAGTTGAGCCAGTGCCACATCATAAGCGTAAAAAAGTTATGCGCTCTATTGTACGCGTTGGTGTTTATACCGTCCTTAGTCAGAATCAAGTGAGCGTGCTGAAAAAGAAACGCACGCTTATAAAAACATTGTCTAATAAAAGGGTCTCGCTTAAAAGAAAGAAGCATCTGGTGAAGCAGTCTGGGGGGTTTATCGGCCCTTTGTTAAGTTTTGCTGTCCCTCTGATAACGGGGCTTTTGAATAACCGATAATGGAGTATGCAGAAAAAATGTACCTGGTGCCCAGCCATCAGCTGGAGCAATTAAGGGCTCCCCCTCCAGTGGAGGAAAATATCAGAACAACTGCAACTCGCTTACTGGATGCTGAAATGAAGTCTGTTCTTCAAAGGACTGACTTAGCCGAATACGAAAAGGCTAAACTCTACAGCGCTGTGCTTCAGAGATACCTAACGTACGTGAGGCAAAGTGATGCAGATAAAAGGAAAATAAGTCTGTTTCTACCAGAACAGAGTGACACCGCCAAACCTCCAGAAACAGAAAACACCTCAGACTCTGTGGTTCAGGAGCTGTTGGATAACGTGAATAAGCGTTATAAGAAAAACGCCTCAGTGTTGCTAAATAAGCTGGGCCAGGATAAAACTATCGCTTCCTGGAATGATAAAGGTGCATTTGTGTACAAAGGCTCGGTGGTGAATGGTTCTAACATGCTTGACTTAGTCAGAGCCGTCACCCAGACGCGTTCTGTCCCTAGCAGACATGTACCTAAAGGATGGGATGTGTTTATCAATGCCATGGCAGAACTAAACGTCCCATCTTCCATCATGGGCAGTGCAGACAACAGAGTTCTTTTGGAACGCCTGAAGGCCTCAGCCACTGACGCTGGGATGGATCGAGAAACACCAACTCCTTTTTTGCCTTCTAAAAAACAAAAATTGGCTAAACTGTCTGACTGGCTCAGTGTGTGAAGTTTGTCATGTTCTAAAAATAATTTTTGAACTTGATCACATTTTGCTTTAAATAAAACACTTCTCTATATATAGAATATCTATTTAATAGATATATATTATGTCTAGGTATTTTTTCTGAATTGTTCATTGTTTTTAAGAAGAAAAATTAAGAAAAACAACCATCAGTTGCCTTTAAACCTCTCACCTGGGGTGCTTTACTGCGTGTCAATTTAATTTTCACATCCACCCCGTTCAACAAAAGTTTTTCTTGAAAAAACAGGTGGCTGTGTAGATGACCCAACAACTCCATTGTCCTGCTCTGGGACGTCAGCCTTGCACACCTCACAAATCCTAGATTCTCACCATCCAGCTCTGTTTTTTCGTGTTGTCCAGGAGTGTCTTTGTAAAACAGTCCGGCGGAAAATTGTGTAGCGAGGGTGTCGTCTCTGTAATTGAGAACCGATTCAATAAAGGCCCTGTAAGGGTAACAGTTGTTGCTTTGGCTTATTAGGCGGTCTCCCAATGTAACGTCCAATTGACTGAAAATAGAGGCCACTGGGTAATTCACCAGGCCTACCGCGGCATCCCTGGGGAGTGCAGTCCCATCGCCTTTTACTATCTTGCAACAAAGGTAGAGTAGCGTGTTGTTTAAATCCATATAATCTATGCCATTCCCTGCTATAAAAAAGTCGATGGGGGCAGTTTCTGTCACGGCTGACAGAGGCGGCACCTCGATGTAGATGCTTTTCTCAATGCTGGTCTGAGTAGGGGCTATCTGAAACAAGTCTAGTTCAGATTTGGTGCACTCTTCCGACCCGCAGTGAAGAAAGCCATGTTGACTAAAATATATCTCTTTTACCAGGTACAGAGCGTGTCCTCTTTCTCCCTGGCTTCCTCTTGGACTTTTGCTTATGGCCTGTCCTGCGTGTCAAGGCTCTTCTTTTAAAGGGTTTCGGGGGTCCTGTGCGTCGCGGATATGACGCATTTCTCTTTCTCTTCCTCCTTTTAATATACATCAGCCCTGACCCTTCCTGTTTAGCCGGATTCCCCACCTTCTCCAAGACAGCCTGGGAAACGTGGCCTACCACATCTCTGGCTATGTTTTGAGCGGCTGTTTTTATGTGGGGTTTAATAATCTCTAGCCCTCTTCGCAAAAGCGGTACAGCTTTTCGAAAAAGGCTACGGAATATACCGCCCACGCCGGCCCCGTACATCACAGGGGCTCCATGATATCCAGGAAGGGCATATCCAGCCTGGGCTTTGTAATAGTTGCTGTAGACTTTGGAGTCACCGTAATTTTTTACGATCGCCATAATAGTGTTTTGCTTTTTAGAAACCTCGCTCTTTCCGGGAACGCAGGTGCAGCTTCACAATCACCTTGCCAAAGCGAAATGAAACGCATCTGTTTTGATCCGTCTTTATTTCAATGGTGATGGTGTCGATGTGGTGTTGACTGATGGGTACGTAATGAGGCTTATCGTAGGTGATGGTAACAAACTCATTGTTATTTCCTCTGACAGGGACGCAGCGTAACAGGGGGACAGAAAAGTCCCCCACAAACTGGTGTTCTACAATATCCGTGTATAGATACAAGGAGTTGAAACCCCCTGTGATATCTGCTGAGAAGGGACTCTTCTGGACACTGTGCCCGGGGGCCAAACCCAGAATGTTAGCTAGCTCCCCGAGGGTAGAAAACGTAGCAGTAGCATCGGTGGATTTAAGTCTACATTTTCTACTCACGGGGTCATAATTCATGATAACATCAGGCGGTCCAGAATGACGTGCCACAATGCTATTCATATGTTCCAATAATTCGGGTATAGTTGAGTAATAACCTCGCCGTAGGATATAACTCCATGGTTTATCTCCAAAGGTGATTTGGAAAGGGGTGTCCTCAGTAATGTTGTTCCAGCTGTGTGGATATTGTATTTCCGCTAACCCCACTTCCTAGGCCCCCGGGAGATCCAACGACTTTATTAGCTGTATTGTAAAGGCCGAGCTGGTGTTTTGGGGAAAAACCCCAGAGCTGGCGTTGCTGGGCAGAGTGATGTAGAAGCCCCCGTCCCCCATTTCTCTCCTTGCAGGTGGGATTGTTTTTATTCTCGCTTAAACGTTACAGAGTTGAGAAGCTTCTACCCAACTGTTAAATTTGTTGGGCCACCCCAGCCATTTCACCAATAGCTGCTTTTTTCTTCCTTTCCCTTTCTCTGCTAGAACTTTTTCAATCCTGTAAATCCTGTCTTGTTTGGGGTTCACCTTTTGTAATTCTTCAGGGTAAAACGACCCCGTCACTGTCTCACCCTCATAATCTTTTAATCGGTAGACAGGTCTCTCACCCCTGGTTAAGGCTTCATCCACTATGAATATCTCATCGGTAAATGTTTGTTCATAACCTTTTTTAAAGGCACCTTTGGTTTTAGAGAGTCTCACGTGGTCCCCTTTTCTAAAAGGAACAACAGCCTGTTTTATTTTAACATCATCTCCATAAACACTTTTCCAGACCTTCAGAGAATTGGCGGGGTTCACATCAGCAGGTCTGGTCCGTATAGTTCTGTGAAAGCTCCAGCTGTAACTCTTTATAAACTCAGATAATATGTCAATGTAGCGAAAGGTATTGTGGGCTGTAAAATATCTCCACATCCTAGATTTTAAAGTTCTGTTAAATCGCTCCACAACCCCCGCTTTGACTTCATTGTTAGTAACAAAATGGTGGACACCATGCCGCTTTAACAATCCACTTAAAGGTTTGTTTAAAAATTCTTTTCCCCGAGCCGTTTGTAATTTTTGAGGCACGCGACCTTCGCTGAAAATAGCTTTAAAGGCCTTGGCTACCTCCTTGCCCGTCTTGTCCTTTAGGCCTAAGGCCCAGGCATATTTTGATAAAATGTCTATCACTGTTAAAATATACTTAAAACCGCTGTTGCGTTTGGAGAACCAGTGCATATCCACCAAATCTGCTTGCCATTGTGCATCCACGTCTGAGACAATGGTCTTGTCTCTTTTAAAATGTATTCGAGCAGGCTTGTGCAAAGAGTAAGCGTCTTGGTCCGAAAGCCATGATGTTACCTGTCTTCTGTTCAAAGTTTTACTGTGCTTTTTGACTGCTTGAAACAGAGGGTTCACCCCACCAAAGCTGCCAGCTTCCCTGGGGGTGTAATGTATTTTCTCTAACAGAGCAATCTGCGTAGACATGACTGTTATTTGTGTTAGTAAAAGATGCTGTAAGTATGGAAGGAACACATTCACACCAACACATTTCATACAAGTTTTATTAAGCATCTGGATTAACACACCCTTTTACAGCCATCTGCAAATGGGCACCATGACACCCCCACCACTATCGCTATTAGGGAGTCCGAGTTAATTCATTCTTGCACGTTTGTTCTCGAGATCCATGTGTCAGATATGAGCAAAAAAAGCGGGCACAAGATAGATTTACTCCCACAGGATTACCGATGTGCAATTTCTCAAAGGTTTCTAGAAAGTCATCGTCGACCTGGCAAGAGATTGTCAAAAAAGAGAATAAGCTACAGCTGCTGGTTTTTAGATTCACAAAACACCCATGATGCCCCCCACCTCGATTTTTTCATTTACCTGTTTGACTTCTTTTCCGTTCACCTTGTCCGACTCCTGGGAGAGATGGGCAGCATCCTCCACAGGGACAGATAACGAGAGGCCGTCTAGCTCGTCAGGCTGCCGTGGGAGGAGTTGGGTTTCGGGATCAGATTCTGGTGTATCCAATAGCAGAGGGGGCAAAGGGCCCCTTTTCGCCTCTCCCTCGTCCTCGGAACTGTTGCTGATGTGGCACTTTCTTCTCATGTGGTGGAAGGCCCTCGTCACCAAAACAAACTCCAAACTTCTGGTGGGGGTGGTGAAGGAGTCCATGTTTCCGCTCAGCGTTTGCACGCTCTCTGAAACACGCGCTCTTGGAACAAGATGGCTTCTTTTGTGTGGCGCTAGAACTTATGGGGAAGTGCTATGCTCTGATTGACAGAGGGTGTCACGGGAAGCTCTTAGAGGGGTCACACGACCAGCTTCCGGTCTGGTCAACGGGTCCCAGAACTGCACCCCCCAAATGGTCAAAGCGATTTGTGGGGTGGTCCTACAGGGAAAAAAACCCTCCTGATTGGTAGAGGGAGGCAGGGTGAGTTCTTAGAGGGGTCACACAACCCACTACTGGGCGGGTCTTCCGGTCCCGGAACTGCCCCCTGATTGGTCAAAGCAGTTCACGAGGCGGTCCTACAGGGAAAAAACCCCTCCTGATTGGTGGAGGGAGGTGGGGCGAGTTCTTAGAGGGGTCACACGACCCACTTCTGGGCGGGTCATCCGGTCCCGGAACTGCCCCCCGATTGGTCAAAGCGGTTCGCGGGGCGGTCCTACGGGGAAAGCCCTTCCTGATTGGTAGAGGGAGGCGGGGCAAGTCCTTAGAGGGGTCACATGACACCCCTTACTTCCGGTCACCTGCCCCTCTTGACCCCGGATGTATTACCCCCAAGGGCGGGACTTCCGGTGACAGGGGACGGGCCTAACGGGGGTCACATGACATCCTTTTTTACTTCCGGTCACCTGTCCCTCTCGACCCGGATGTACTACCCTCCAGGGGCGGGACTGCCGGTGACAAGGGAGAAGGAACTTCCGGGGAGTCGGGGGGGGGGGGGGACTTCCAGGGTCAGGTGGCGGGGCTAATGTTTGATTGATGGTAGGGCCCTTATACTACTCTCCTACCCCATAGCAGAGCTGGCCGCATACCACCAAGGTCTAGCTTCCCACCGAAGTATATGAGGTGCAAGCTGGAAACAAGCTGGCACAGACAGAGCACATTGTCCTCCAGCAATCCCTCTCTTGTTCCCATTCAAGGTAGCAGGAGCTCTTTGATCTATTTGTCTGTGCTTCATTCCCCGAGCACTCATCCAGGTCAGATGTCTCTTAGGACCTGAGTTGCCACCATCTGGACAATGGGACTTGGGTCATTCTGCAGTACCTGGAGAGCTGGAATTACAGAGAATATGACTCACTTTTCATATAGTCACCTATGCCTGCTGTAGCTGGAGATTTAGTACCAGTGAGTACCAAGCTACAGAAGCTCTCTGTACAAACAAAGCTTTAGGTTCCTCCATTGGGATCCTTCCAAGCTCCAAACTGAGATGGAGGAGGGGGGAGAGGGGAGACCCTGACCCTACCAGAAACTCATCCAATTGGAAGGTGCTCCATTGACTCAATAGCTTCTGCTTTTAAGTTATTTTACATCTCCTGACAGAAATAAATCTGATGGTGTGGAGTTTGGGGTAGCAAAAAGTGGCTTCCAGGGAGCCGATGGAGCCCAAAGAGTGGATCACACAGGTTGGGAAGAGGCATTGCCAGGATAGCCAGGAGATGCACTGACTTATATCACACTGGCTGCAGTTTCCTCCAGGTACGTCTACACCGCAAAGTTAATTCAAAATAACAGCTGTTATTTTGAATTAACTTTAATAGCATCTATACATGCAAACCGCTATTTCGAAATTAATTCGAAATAGCAGAGCGCTTAATTCAAATTTGGTAAACCTCATTCTACGAGGAGTAACACCAAATTTAAAATAGCTATTTCAAATTAAGTGCTGTGTAGACAATTAATTCAAAATAGGGGGCCTCCAGCCCTTCCCAGGGAGCCCTGGTGGCCACACTGGGCACAACCAGGAAAACTTGCTCTCCTCTCCCCCTGGCCCCAGAGCCATTAAAGGGATAGACCCTGGCCCGTGCCAGATCCAAGCCTACCAGCCAAGAGCCAGCAGTGGCCACTGGGGCCCCTGAGCCAGTAGCCACAAAACGTGAGCCAGCAAGGCACTGGCAGCCAACCCTCCACTGCTCCTCAGGAGCAGTCTGCCAGCACCCAGGAGCCTGACAGGGGCTGGAGAAGGCGGGTGCCTTCCTGGTCCAGGGTGGAGATCATGGACCTTATTCAGGTTTGGGAGGGATGCCCCAGCATCCATGATCTCCGCACTAGACAGAGGAACACGGCCGTCAATGGCAGGATAGCTGCCAGCCTGGCCACCAAAGGCCACATGCGAACCCAGGAGCAGGTTTGCATGACAATCAAGTTGGTGCGGTGAGACCCCCAACCTTGGGCCCTGATCTTCCCTTCTCCTTTTTTCCCTTTGCTTCTCCCTTCCAACTTCCTCCTCCCAGGTTTCACCCTCCCCTCTCCCACCCACTCTATTCCTCTCTCCCACCTCCTTTTCCCAGTCTCCCCAGAGGTTCACCCTGTTGTTCAATAAACCCAGTTTCTATTTTTGAACATACATGTCTTTTATTTGACATCAGGAAGGGAGGCTAGGGAGGAGTAAGTAGATGGATGTGAGGGAGGAATGGGGCACGAGCCCCCGGTGGGGAGGACCGGGGTGGCTCTGAGGGCTCCTCGGGGTGGACACTCTCCTGCAGGGTCTCCTGGATCCTGACAGCCCCCCAATGGACTCCCCGGATGGTAGCCTGCAGCAAGTGCAGCTGGGCTGATGGCAACAACCCTACGAGACGCACCGGTGTGCCCAGGGGCAGCTCTGGCTCCATGTGGCCGAGTGCTGTGGTGTCCCGAGTGCAGGCACTCTGGGCACTCCAAGACAGGACTGCTTTGTTGTCCCTCCTCGGGGTAGACAAGCGAGCGGGGAACCCTGAGAACTGTCTGTTCGGGGTGGGGGTAGGGTCCCGTGAAGCACGGAGCTCAGTTAGCCTGAGGCAGCAGCCCCACACACTATGTCCTAACCTGATGCCCTGCCAGCACT
This sequence comes from Pelodiscus sinensis, assembly GCF_049634645.1. Lineage (NCBI taxonomy): Eukaryota > Metazoa > Chordata > Testudines > Trionychidae > Pelodiscus > Pelodiscus sinensis. The sequence goes on from NC_134711.1 coordinate 317,828,769, forward strand.
GGTTCCGGCCAGCCTGAACTTCGGTTCAGGGTCCACTCAGCGTGGACGCGCTATTTCAAAATAACAAAATGCTATTTTGAAATAGGTTTTGTGTATAGATGCATAATTCGAATTAGCTTAATTCAAATGAACAATTTCGAATTAAGTTAACTTGAATTAACGCTGTAGTGTAGACGTACCTCTTTCAGAGCAGACTAAAGCTGAATCTGTCCTTTGATGTGTGGCTGATGCACTTCACACCTGTGGTATCAGTTACTGCTTGCTTGTCAGCTAAATTTCTTTATAACTCACTAATGAATAGGATTTCACCTGTATTTGTTACTTACAGGTCAACAGATGTTCCATGTCCAGCCATTTCTTATTTTTGGTGTCCGTATGTTCCAGGATGATGCCTAAATAAGCAGTGTAAAATAAACATCAATAAAAAACCTTCTCTGTTAAGTGCAAGGTGATAACATTGGCCCTTTGGCTTCTATTGTGGGTCTAAGGTGAGCTGTAGGCAAGAAAATACTAGAAAAGTTTAGCGTCCACACTGAAGAGAATAAGAGAAAAAAATTAAGAATGTTTACATAAAACCTCATTTGCTTTAAACAATCTATGTTCCTCTTGCCACTGCTGTCAGTTATTGGAGATATACTAGGATAGTGTATTAATCTAGTGGTGTGAACAAAGGGCTGGGGCCAGGAATAAGTGCGTACTAAGCAAGGATCTCACATGGATAAATTAATTAGGCCACAATGCTTGCCTGGCTTGCATGGGTGTGCTAAGGAAAGGATGGCACAGGGCCAAAGGGGAGGAATCTAGTGCTTCCTGGGCAAGGCAATCAGGAACCTGCAACAGCAGGCACTGTGTGGCGGTGGCCTGCCTACCTCCCAGTGATGAAGCACCAGTAAGGAACAGTGAACAACACTGAGCTTAGGTCTATCGTTTGAGTCCACACTAACTCTGACTACTAAAAATAGAGTGCAGGTAAGATGACAGAAGCAGTCGGAGGAGCTAGCCACCTTGAGAACAGACTTTTGGGTTTGGATGGGATCATCCTTGGAATAGTTAACCCCTCCTGCTACTCCTGCCACAGCTACTCTATTTTTAGCACACTAGTTTGATCGGAGAATAAACATACCCTACGTGACAGTGTGCCAGCCTCTGCTACTAAATGACTGCGCCATCTCAAAGCATTCTATTGCAACTTACAAATTCCTCCTAACACCACACTGGAGAAGTAGGAGAACATTAACATCTCCATTTATGCATGAGAAGTCACAGCACGGAGAGATTAATAGTAGCTCAGTGCTGCACACAGGGACTTTTTCTGTCTACCTCAAAGGGAATACCAAAAGGGACACGGCACACTTTCTCTCACCAGCTAACTTGGCTGCAACTGCCCGGATCTCTTCCCAGCTGCTGCAGAAGTATGTGATGGTAGTTTTGTAAAAGTTCTCCAGTAGCTCAGCCTTCTCTTTGGCCTAGAGAAAATCAGGGACACATGAGCTCTCTCTGGCTAGAAATGCCCTTTGACTGCCAACACATGCCTTTACAAACCACAAGTAAACAGTCTGTGTTCCTCTTGCCACTGCTGGCAGTTATTGGACTCACTCAGACTTTTTTTTTTAATTTAAACAAGTAAATAAAAGAAAGGACAGGAGGCTGTGTAGAAGTGGGGAAAGTGGGAATCTATGGCAGATTTACATTCCTCTCACCCTCAGTCCTGTATCCCACTCTAATAGGGTACGTCTACACTACAACGTTAATTCGAACTAACTTAGTTCGAATTACTTAATTCGAACTAAGCTAATTAAAACTAACGGATCTAGACTAAAAAACTAGTTCGAATTAGCATTTTACTAATTCGAACTAGCATGTCCACATTAAGTGGACCCTGAACCGGGCTTAAGGATTGCCGGAAGCAGTGCCGGCAGGTCATCAGAGGAGGACTTAGAGCGTGGAGATGCTGTCTCAGGCTAGCCGAGGGCTGTGCTTAAAGGGTCCCAACCCCCACCCCGGACAGACAGTTCTCAGGGGTGCCCCGCTTGCAAAGCAGTCTTGGCTTGGAGTGCCCGGAGTACCCACACTGGGCACATCACAGCACTTGGCCATCAGACCGGCTGCACTTGCCGCAGCCTGCCATCTGGGGAGATGGGGCAATTGGGGGGCTGCAGGAGAGCTTCCACCACAAAAGCCCGCAGAGCCAGCCCATTCCTCCCTCAACTCCTTCCACTTACCCTTCCTAGCCCCTCTTCTTGATGTACAAAATAAAGGACAATTGTGTTCAAAAATGGAATCTGTCTTTATTGAACAAAACTGGGGGAGACTGGGAAAAGAGGGTGGAAGAGGGGAAGAGAGAGGGTGGCAGAGGGGAGGGCAACTAAAATGATCAGAGGTTGGGAACAGGTCTCATATGAAGAGAGGCTAAAGAGACTGGGACTTTTCAGCTTAGAAAAGAGGAGACGGAGGGGGGACAGGATAGAGGTCTCTAAAACCAGGAGTTGGGTGGAGAGGGTGCATACAGAAAAGTTCTTCATTAGTTCCCATAAAGAAGGACTAGAGGACACCAAAGGAAAGGAATGGGTAGCAGGCTTCAAACTAGTAACAGAAAGTTGTTCTTCGCAAAGCACAGAGTCAACCTGTGGAACTCCTTGCTGCAGGAGGCTGTGAAGGCTACAACTAGAACAGAGTTTAAAGGGAAGTGAGATCAAGCCATGGAGGTTGGGTCCATGGAGTAGTATTAGCCAGGGGATAGGAGTGGTGTCCCTGCCCAAAGTTTGTGGAAGGCTGGAGACGGATGGCACGAGACAAATGGCTTGGTCACTGTCTTCGGTCCATCCCCTCCAGGGTCCCTAGGGTTGGCCGCTGTCGGCAGACAGGCTACTGGGATAGATGAACCTTTGTTCTGACCCAGGATGGCCATTGTAAGCTCAGTGCTCAGGGTCGGGGGTCTCAGTGGACCCCCTTGATTTTCATGCACACCTGCTCCTGGGTGGCCAGGCTGGCAGCTCTCCTGCCCTAGCCGGCCACCTTCCTGTGCCTAGTGCGGAGATCGTGGATGAGGTCCACGATGTCCGCACTAGCCCAGGAGGGAGCCCGCCTTTTGCGGTCCCGGGCAAGCTCCCAGGACCCGCCAGCCTGGTCCCGGGAAGAGGGGGAGGGCTGGGGGGCATCGGGTGGGTGGCTCGATCCGCACCAGGTGCAGGGTCTGCTGGCTGGGTGCTGGCAGGCTTGCACCTGGCACGGGCACCGTAGCCAGCCCGTGCCCCTTTAAGGGGTCCGGGGCCGGGAGGGGGGCATAGAGTTTCCCTGGTGTTGGTCGGAGTGGCCACCAGGGAAAGCTGGGGAGGGCTAGCCTCCCACTAGTTCGCATTAAGGGGCTACACAGCCCTTAATTCGAACTAGTAAATTTGAACTAGGCTTAATCCTCGTGGAATGAGGATTACCTAGTTCGAACTAAGCGCTCCGTTAGTTCGAATTAAATTCAAACTAACGGAGCGCTAGTGTAGCACCTATGAAAGTTAGTTCGAACTAACGTCCGTTAGTTCAAACTAACTTTGTAGCGTAGACATACCCATAGATACTTACATTGCCCATCACACATTCCCCCTGCTTCTACACCACAAGCCTATGCTGTCAATAATCTCATATAATTCTATAGGTCACTCACAAGGTGTCTGCAGATATCCATCTGGAGCTCCTCAGGGTTCAGCTCGGTTCTCCAACTAAGATGCTCATTAAGTATAGTTTGGAGCCTCTTCAGTCCCAAAAATGGGGCACAGAGATGAAATGTAGCTCTGCACTCCTGAAAAAGAGGGTTGCACCACTGAATTGTTCCATAACACGTATTGTGCTCATTCAAATGGAACTCATGTCCTTGACTGCTCATCTACCCCAAGAATAAAAGGGATTCCCCTGAAGTAATAGACAGAAAATATGCCAGCATGACTTTAATAGGGGGAAAGGGATTCTACTTCTGGAGTATTGCATCCAATTCTGGGCACCCCATTACTTAAAAAATGTTGATACATTGGAGAAAGTCCAATGGAGGGCAACAAAGATGATTAGGAGGCTGGAACACATGATTTACAAGGAGAGGCTGAGGGATTTGGGATTATTTAGTCTTCAGAAGAGAAGAGTGAGGGGAGCTTTGATACAAGGCTTTAACTACCTGAAGGGGGATTTCAAAGAGGATGGAGAGAGGCTGTTCTCAGTGGTACTAGATGACTGAATGAGGAGCAATGGTCTCAAGTTACAGTGGGGGAGGTCTAGGTTGGAGATTCGGAAAAACTATTTTCCTAGGAAGGTGGTGAAGCACTGGAATGGGTTACCTAGGGAGGCAACGGAACCTCTAAATCTAGAGTTTTCAAATCCTAGCTTGACAAAGCCCTGGCTGGGATTGTTTAGTTGAGGCTGGTCCTGTTTTGGGCAGGAGGTTGGACTCAGTGACCTCCTGAGGTCTCCTCCAAACCTATGGTTCTATGATTTTATAATACTGAAAACTGGAGATAGCAGCAATGTTTTTTCAGAACAGATGTAGCTATGAAAGCTGCTTCACTAGGCATAGCTGTGGTCTTTCCTCTGTTGTGGGGAGGCAGGAATGTGGGGTGCAGAGATAGGCAGGAATGAACTCTTGGGATCAGACCCATGACCTATCCTGAACTCCAGTGAGACAACCCTGGCTGCTAAGGACCAGCCTGTCTGGGATTGACTCAAAAGGAGGGCAATGAACTGAGGGAAGAATTTAGGTCTCCACTGCGGGAAGGAATAGCAGAGCTCCCCTGGCATCAGGAGGAAGATTCTTTTTGCTTAGTAATTAAGTCACTGTCATTCTTACCATTGAAACCTCAGGGCTTGGATCTTGCAGGTGCAGCAGAAGCGTGACCCAGCTCTGTCTAACCTGCTTGGCAAAATAGTCCTTCCATTTTCTCTTTGCAGAGCCGGCCAGGATACCAAACAGGACAAAGGCCAATGCACGAAGAGTGTTGTCCTCCTATAGCCAAGAAAGCCACACAGGTTGGTAACGAAGAAATAACCACATCATGTATCTAGCACAGCTGTCTCTTCTACATTAGGGTAGAGTGATTCCAACTACAGAAGTTTAAAAGAACTGGAATTAATCAAGTTTGGGCCAAATGTGTTGATTCATCAAAATACTTTGAAGACAGTTCAATTTTGACAAAATTCTTCCAGAAGCCAAGTAGGGGTACTTGGTCAGCTTCTTGGTGACCCATCTAGCAGGCTAACTGGGATCTTGGGCTTCCTGGCCCTCACCTTCAGAACAGCCTGTCTGGCAGGCTGACAAGGAGCCAGGAAATGTGCACCCTGGCACCTCTAATTCCCAGTGTTTCCAGGTTCCCTGTCTCCAGCATAGTCTGCCAGTAGACTGCCCTCAGGCAAGGCTCCCAGTAGAGCTGGGTTGAGAATAGTATTACTGTTTCACAAAGAGTTTTGAAATTTGGGCTGGGGGGTGTGTCCCCCAAATAGGAACAAAACCAAAATTTGAAATCTCAAACTTCTCTGCAAAATGGAATAATTTCAACCATCTGACATAAAAATCGTATGGAGCAGGCCCAAAACAGTCTATTACACCCTGTATGCCCATTTTCCTTGGTATGCAGCTACCTAATCTAGTATTCATACTTCCTTTGCCATTCTCATTGGAAATAAAGATGAACAGAAGGGTGAGACTGAAGGAGCAGGGATGGCATCCTCATTTTCTTAATTCTCTGCTCCTCCATAAAACACATCTCTTCCCTAAGGCCTAAAATCACTTCATTCTGACATGAACAATGCCCAGTGAGGACACATCATGCATTGTAAATGGAGCCTCATCAATGTCAGCTGAACTGGGGTTGAAGGCTTCTGTTCACGTACATTATCGAAGTACTTCCGGATCTGTGTGGTGAGGTCTCTGAAGGAAGAACCTATGTCCTTCCCTTTCAGCTCGTTCAGAACGTTGGCCAGGGCCTTCAGGCTTTCGACAATGACTTCAGAACTGAAAGTGTCTTCTAAAGTCCTGATCAGTGCCTCCAGAAGAAACTTCTTGTACTTTTTCACCTGTTCAGACGTATGACATTAAAAAACACTTTCCACTAACCACATTTCTAATATGTTTTTTTAGCAATTATGAAGCAGTGGGAATTTCATCTGCCCCCCCTAGTGACCTATAGCTATATTTTACATCAGGTACTAGCTACAATAAGCCAAACTCTGTGCCATATTACACCTATGTAATCCTATTAGATTTCTAATTACTTAGATTTGAAGGCCAAATGGGACCATTGTGATCATTCAGTCTGACCTCCTTCACAACACAGAACCTCCCCAAAATAATGTCTGTTTGACTAGAGCACCTCTTTTAGAAAAACAGCCCATCTTGTTTTTAAAGTTGCTACTGATAGAGACCCCACCACAACCCTTGGTAAATGGTTCCAATGATTAAAATTACCATTAAAATGTATGCCTTACTAGCAGTCTGAATTAGTTTAGCTTCATTCCCCCTCCCCCCCCCCCATTGAATCTAAAGGCACATTTTCTAGCCCTTTGAAAATTCTTGTGACTCTTCTCCAATTTATCAGCATCCTTCTTGAATTGCAGGCATGATCCTGACATAGTATTCTAGCAGTTCTCACACCAGTGCCATAAGCAGAGGTAAAATAACTTCTTTATTCTTATTCAGAATCCCTCTGTCTATGCCTCCGAGGATCACCTCAGCTCTTTTGGTCACAGCTTTGTACTGGGCGCTTACGTTCAGCTGATTATCTATCATGATTTGAGTTTTTTAGTGTCTCTGTTTCCTGGAATAAAATCTCTCATCGTTGAAATAAAGCCTACACTCTTCATTCCTAGGAGTATACATTTACATATGATCATATTAAGTACATATTGTTTCCTTATGCCCAGCTTACCAAGAGAACAAACCTGCTGTGTATTGACTGCAAAGAGGTTACAGGGGTATGAGAGAGCAGACGTTGGCCTAGTGCATTGTGCATGGCCTCTGTAAATCCTGAGCAATTGTTTCCTTTAGTTTCTCTAGTTATGCTGCATTGTATTCAGTATTCTATCTTACCTTCTCAGGTGCCCCATAGACTAAATTGCCTAGGCCTCTTACAGCCATTTGACGGACAATGCTGTTATTGTCCCGTGACCTTTCTTCTAAGCTATGTAAGATAGACTTAAGGATCTTCTTCTCCCTGAGTATGGGATCAGTCATTAGCTGAAATAAAATCAACATGTCCATTAGCTCTAATATGTTCATTAAGATAGCGAATATAATTTGAGGAGACACGTAATACACTGTAATTTATTATTCTATATGAATGAGTACTGTGTTAAAAACATGGATTTTTCCTTTTAGGCACTATAATGGGTGATTGCTCATCCCTTGAAAGCCTCTCAGTGACTGCATTTGATACCACAGTCCTTTTCTCTCCCAGGTGCATCCTGCCAGTCGATCTTAGTGAGTCTTCCATGGCTCAGCCCTCTGGCCAAGTCCCAAAGTCCAAACAAATGCCTTTTAGGTCCTGTTGCCCTCACTAGGGTCTTCAGCCCCAACTCTGGACCCTTTATAGTCTGTTCTTTGTTCAACCTCTCCATAAGCCTTGTCCCCTTCATCGGGTTTATGCCACTGGGGAACCTGAGCCTGCCCACTACTCTTGGTTCCAACCTAGAAATAGCAGCGAGTCATTGCTTCATTTCAGTTTATTGCTACTTTTTCCTTAGGTTCTTCCTATGGGGCCACTTTCAGTTTCTCCCTCTAATTATATGTTTAAGGCTCGTAAGGACTCTCTCTCTGCAAATTCAGCTTCAGAAAATGCTGCCTGAAATAAACCCCTGTGAATTGGTTTGGCCAGAGAATAGCATCTTTTCTTGGCCCTCCACTTCCTGAAAGGAACTGACCTAATAAAGCCCTGTAGCTCCATATATCTGAGCCAGCTGGGCTCTGATTGGCAGCTTTCATGAGGCCTCTCTAGGCAGACCTTGAAAACCCACGTTTGTGACTCCTTTCCTAGGTGGGGTGTAGAAAGATTTTGGGGCACAAACAGATTCCTAGAACCACCAGATGAGCCTCTAAAATAGCGATTTAGCGTAAATGTGAAATATGACACAGACGTTATAGCAAGGCTGTGGAGAGGGAGGATGCTCCAGTAGTTAGCAGCCTAGGACTTAGGAGGTTCCAGTTCAATTTCCTGCACCCTCAAAGACTTCCTAGATGATGTTGGGCAAGTCACTTAGGCCTTCTGTGCATCAGTTTCCTGTTTGCAAAATGGGACTAATAGTGTTTCCCTGCCTCACAGGGGTATTGTAGGGATACATACTTTTAAAGAGTTTTGAGGCACTCAGATACTACATTATCATTTTGAAGTACTCAGATAATACAAGTTTCTAAAAGGATGTTTTAAGGAAGATGGAGAAAAATTGTTCTCCTTGGCCTCTAAGGATAAGATAAGAAGCAATGAGCTTAAATTACATCAAGGGAAGTTTAGGTTGGACAGCAGGAAAAACGTCCTGCCTGTCAGGGTGGTTAAACCCTGCAATAAATTGCCTCAGGAGGTTGTGGAATCTGCATCACTAGAAATATTTAAGAGCAGGTTAGACAAACACCTGTCAGGGATGATCTAGACTGTGCTTGGTCCTGCCGTGATGGCTGGGGATTGGACTCGAAGACCTCTCAAGATCCCTTCCAGTTCGAATGTTCTATGAATCTATTATTCTACATTAATGAGAATCTAAGATAGATGTTAATGTATTTGTATGTTGCTTATTTTATAGTATTAGGACACTAGATTCATTTAGAAGATTTGCTGAGCTAGACCAAAATCAGGAGCTGTTGGTCAGTATTAGCCCTAGGAATTGTCAGAAAAGGTCTAGTAATTCAAATTCTATGGCTACATCTACATTGGCATGATTTTGCGCAAAAGCAGCTGCCAGTCTACACTGGCGGGGAGTTCTTGAACAAGAACACTGACATTCTAATGTCTAAAATCAGTGCTTCTTGCGCAAAAACTATGATGCTCCCGCTCAGGAAAAAGCCCTCCTGTGCAACTGTTCTTGCGCAAGAGGCCAGTGTAGACAGGCCACATTAATTTCTTCTGCAAGAAAGCCCAATGGCTAAAATGGCCATCGGAGCTTTCTTGTGCAAGAGAGCGTCTACACTGGCACGGATGATTTTGCAGAAAAGCGCCTCTTAGCACAACAGCACATGCCAGTGTAGACGCTCTCTTGCGCAAATATTCTAACGCAAAAACTCTTGCGTTACAAGTATGGGTATGTCTACAGTACAAAGTTAATTCGAACTAACAGCCGTTAGTTCGAATTAACTTTAATAGCGGCTATACATACAAACTGCTAGTTCGAATTTAAATCGAACTAGCAGAGCGCTTAATTCGAACTAGGTAAACCTCATTCTACGAGGAGTAACGCCTCGTTCGAATTAAGTAGTTCAAATTAAGGGCTGTAGTTCAAATTAAGGGCTGTGTAGCCACTTAATTCGAACTAGTTGGAGGCTAACCCTAATCAGGTTGCCCTGATGGCCACTCTGGGCCAAACCAGGGAAACTTTTCTGCCCCTCTCCCAGCCCCAGAGCCCTTAAAGGGGCATGGTCTGGCTACAGTGCCTGTGCCAGTGGCAAGCCTGCCAGCACCCAGCCAGCAGACCCTGCACCTGGCATGGCATGAGCCAGCCACCCGCTGCCACCCAGCCCTCCGCCTCTTCCCAGGACCAGGCTGGCGGCTCCTAGGAGCCTGCCCAGGGCCACAAGAGGCAGGCGCCCGCCTGGTCTAGTGCAGAGATCGTGGACATTATCGAGGTTTGGGGGGAGGCCTCCAGCGTCCACGACCTCCACACTAGGCACAGGAATGCAGCCGTCTAGGGCAGGATAGCTGCCAGCCTGGCCACCAAAGGCCACATCCAAACCCAGGAGCAGGTTTGCATGAAAATCAAGTTGTTCCAGTGAGACCCCCGACCCTGAGCCCTGCGCTTAGTACATAAGAACATAAGAATGGCCGTACTGGGTCAGACCAAAGGTCCATCTAGTCCAGTAGCCTGTCTGCCAACAGCGGCCAACACCAGGTACCCCAGAGGGGATGGACCGACGACAATGACCAAGCAATTTGTCTCGTGCCATCCATCTTCAGCCTTCCACAAACAGAGGCCAGGGACACCATTCCTATCCCCTGGCTAATAGCACTCCACGGACCCAACTTCCATGAATTTATCTAACTTCTCTTTAAACTCTGTTATAGTTCTAGGCTTCAAAGCCTCCTGTGGCAAGGAGTTCCACAGGTTGACTATAAGAAGAACTTTGTGTGAAGAAGAACTTTCTTTTATTAGTTTTAAACCTGATGTCCATTCATTTCATTTGGTGACCTCTAGTCCTTATATTATGGGAACTAATGAAGTACTTTTCTTTATGCACCCTCTCCACACCACTCATGATTTTATAGACCTCTATCATATCCCCCCTCAGTCTCCTCTTTTCTAAGCTGAAAAGTCCCAGTCTCTTTAGCCTCTCTTCATATGGGACCTGTTCCAAACCCCTAATCATTGTACTTGCCCTTTTCTGAACCCTTTCTAAGGCCATATCTTTTTTGAGGTGAGAAGACCACATCTGTAGACAGTTCTGAAGATATGGCGTACCATAGTTTTATACTTCCCCTCCTCCTTCTTCCCCTGGCTTCCCCCTTCCAGCTCCCTCCTCCCAGGTTTCTACCTCCCCTCTCCCACCCTCTTTCTTCCCCTCTCCCACCTCCTTTTCCCAGTCCCCCAGAGGTTAATCCCTCCCGCCCCCAGTTTTGTTAAATAAAGAGAGTTTCTTTTTTTGAACACGTGTCCTTTATTTTTTACATCAGGAAGAGGGGGCTCGGGAAGGGTAAGTGGAAGGAGGTGAGGGAGGAATGGGGCACGAGCCCCCGATGGGGAGGACTGGGGTGGCTCTGCGGGCTCCTCGGGGTGGAAGCTTTCCTGTAGGGCCTCCTGGATCCTGATAGCCCCCTGATTGACCTCCCCCGGATGGCAGCCTGCGGCAAGTGCAGCCGGGCTGATGGTCGAGTGCTGAAATGTGCCGAGTGTGGGCATTCAGGGCACTCCAAGACAGGACTGCTTTGATGTCCCCATCGAGTTAGACATGCAAGCGGGGAATCCTGAGAACTGTCTGTCCGGGGTGGGGGTCAGGTCTTTTTAAGCACAGCCCTCGGCTAGCCTGAGGAAGCAGCTCCACACCTTAAGTCCTAACCTGATGCCCTGACGGCACTGGTTCTGGCCAGCCTTAACTTCGGTTCAGGGTCCACTCAATGTGGACATGCTATTTCGAATTAGCAAAATGCTAATTTGAATTAGTTTTTAGGTCTAAATGCACTCATTCGAATTAGCTTATTTCAAATTAACTAATTTGAATTAAGTTAATTCGAATTAGTGCTGTAGTGTAGACATACCCTATTTGCGCAAAATCTTGCCAATGTAGACGTAGCCTATCTATATCTTGCTCACTCTCTCTTAACCAGCAACTAGAATAGGCAGCTAGGCTAGGCTAGTATAGGCCCCAAAAATAACAAAGAGAAAATGATTAAGAAAGGTGTAATGAAGTTCCTTATGAGATTTCCTTATAAAGGACACATTCTACTATCTAAAATGAATTCCTATGAACTGAACTGTACAATTCCCCAGAGAAAGGTAAACAACAGATAACAGCCTAATGGTGGAACTGCTCATACCTGAGCAAAGAAAGCTGTGCTGGTGACTCGCTGGTTTTCTGATGGGGAATTTACCCAGGGAAGGAGGCTCTGTATGATCTCCACTGTTATTAGTCCAGATCTTTGCAGAACCCTGGAAGACAAAAGGAACCACTTATGGGGCAGACTGTGCACTTCAAAAGCTTAGCTGCTATGACCATACAACTCTAAAACCTACGCATGGAAGCTCTGTGTTTCTCACCCAGGGCACCCCGCACAAAGCTATACCTGAAAGTTCCCTGTCAGTCACTCTATTTGTTGCCGATCCCTGAGGATGAAGTGCTGTCTCCTAGATCTCTTACCTCACCAGCAAACACACCCCCTCGTGGTGAGTCTGCGGATTTTCAAGAAGCATCCAAGTTTTCTGCTTCCAGAGAGTTCTTATCAGCTTCTCATTCGTAGCCTTGAGAAGCACAGCCTCTAATGCTTCAATAGAAAGCCTGGGGGAAAAGAGGCACAGAACTGTAGTAACCAATAGAAAGGCACAGCCTAAGCAGTCAGGAAACCCCAGTTACTTGTCAGGTCTGTTGTTCATTGACAGTTCATCCATTGACAGTATCCTGGGGACCACTGTTTTTGGAAGGACTTAATTCCAGGAGGTATTTCAGTCTCATACATCTCATATTACTAGTGTTGCTATGGACAACATTTTGCAGTCACTTTCTCCTATCTGCAAGGTGTATGGGCACTAGCACAGTACAGTAATATGGAAAAAATACACAACCAGACCCCAAAAGCTGGGACACAGAGAGATTAGTGATCACTAATGGTTATTTTGGGGCCCTATGTCCAGCGAGATGTGACAGGGTGCTGAGAGCTTGTACTTGGGGTCAGCACTCTGGTAACTACTAGTACTAATTAGCTTCCCCAGAGAAAGCCTAATTGGATAGAAATGTACCTGATTGCCTGGCTAGAGTGGGGCTATAGAATCAACAAACCTATTATTCCATTAATAAGGAATCTGCCTAAAGGGACACCCACAGGAGTGTTTGAGGGAAACAGAGAGCAAAAGAGACAAAATGCTAGAGGCATCTAGATAGACTTATGTGTAGTGCTGGGGAGGAGCCGGTGGTCGTGGTACATGTAGGTCTCAATGACATAGGGAAGAGTAGGAGAGATGTCCTGGAGGCCAAATTTAGGTTGCTAGGAAAGAGACTGAAATCCAGGACCTCTATGGTGGCATTCTTGGAAATGCTTCCAGTTCCACGCGCAGGACCAGGTAGGCAGGCAAAGCTTCAGAGTCTCAATGTGTGGATGAGACAATGGTGTAGGGAAGAGGGGTTTGGATTTATCAAGAACTGGGGACACTTTTGGGAAAGGGGGAGCCTATACAGGAAGGATGGGCTCCACCTAAACCAGGGTGGAACCAGACTACTGGCACTAAACATTTAAAAGGCTGTAGAGCAGTTTTTAAACTAAGAGATGGGGGAAAGCCGATTGGTGGGGAGATGCAGGGAGACTTCTCTTAGAGGAGAATCCGTTGATAGAGATTCTCTAAGCTGTAGTCAGAAAGAGAGGACAAAGAGACTGAGGCCTGAGGAGGCCTAGATAGTAGTGTTTGTGTTGCCAGAGGTTGGTGGTTTCAGGGAACTGACCTATAGCAAGCACAAACAAGACTTTCTCATATTAAAAGCAGGTGATGGTAAGGTGCCTCATAACCCTGAGAACTCCTGGGGAGTGTCACACAAATGTACTGGGATTCTCTTTGTTTTGCTCCCTTTCTTCTAATTACCTGCAAGGGTTGCCCTCACATAGTTGTTGTCCTTTTCTAAATAACCTCCTTCGGCTGCTCATCCTGGGCAAAGGCATCTTTTGTCCTAGGGTTTGGCTGATCTGCTGCAGAAGAACAGTGAACAACTCCGGGAACAGCTCCTGCACAGTTTTGCTCAACTGCAATGCTGACACCACTTCAAAGATGGCACATGTTGCCTGAAAGGAGAGCATGGTAAAAGAAGAGGTCTCTTCCTAACACTATCACACTCTCTCCCCTTCTGATACCTGCTGGACTAAATTCCCACTCCTGTCACTAACTTGATGAATGACCGAGAGCAATTCACTCCATGTGTGCCTTAGCGTCCCATATCTGTAAAAATGTGTACGACCTATCAAGGCATGTTATGAGCTGCACAAAACATTTGCAAAGCACTGTAAGAAATCTGATTCAAAGACTTTCTAATTGCCAGATATTATTAAGTGAATCAGCCACATACTCTAAATCTGCCATCTGTTGTTCCACAGAAAGCACAGCTGGAATCCAGGAAACAGTACTTCAGAAAAGAAGTGCCCATATGACAATATTATACCACTCATCTAGCTTTCCATCAGCATGTGTGTCACAAGGCAGAGAAATACATGTCTGTCGTCTAACTTACTGTGAGAGGTTCAGCAGCTGCTAAATGCAGGTCAGTTTCTGTCTCTGAGGTCGTGCTTCCTTCTTGGCTTGTTGGAGTCTTTATTCTTTCTATTAGGACCTTCAGGACTTGAGGGGCGAGCAAGGGATCTGTCCCCAGAGATCTCCACAGCTCAGTGGTGTCACTGCAATTTAACATAAGTTATATGTGACCCCTGGAGACTTTTGTGGCTCTGACTATATGCATCATATTCAAGTAAAGAACAAATTTTCTCCTTGACTATGATCAGGGCTCACCAACCGCGCTGTCCGGCGATCTGCGCATGCACAGATCGCCCGAACCTGGCTCTTCCAGGTTACAATCTACACGCCATGGGTGAGTAGATTGTATTATTTGTCAAGCCCTGCCTATGATGAGCAAGTTCAGAGTGCTGTCCTCCTTATATGGTCCTCATGTTTTACATATTGAGTTTCTAGTTACAGAACTAAGTTAAGTTACATTTCAGGTTACATTTCTACAGTGCATGACTATTTGGGGATCCTGGAGGTATCCCGAAATAGCTACCCCACATTTACACAAGCAGCCCGTTATTTTGAAATATTTTTCAAAATAATGGGCACACTATTTTGCCATCCCAATAAACTTTGTTGCATGAGGGATAAGGGATAGCTTGAAATAGCACATTATTTCGACATTTGGTGCTGTGTAGAAGCGCCACATTTCAAAATAGGCTATGCAAAATATGATACGCAATTTGCAGAGTGCATATTGTGCATCTTATTTCAAGTTTAGGGTGCTGTATAGACACAACCCTAGTCTTACTGCACCATAACCATTAATGCTAGACTTCAGAAGGAAAGGACACAGAGCTCTAATCACAGTTCCTGTTTTCCTACTTCTCAGTAGATATGGAATCATGAGCATGTGATGCCCAAAGATCTACGGCCTGGGAGACAAGTTGAAGAAAGAAAAATGATCTTCCTACTAACTGGATGTACAACTATGAGAACAAATATTTGTGGCTAGCCCATGACCTCTTCACAAATGGCATTCCCTGGCCTCTATTTGCCAGAATGGGCATGTTCTGTTCACTCCCTATGGGGCACCTGGCATTGGCCACTGTCTGAAGACAGGATCCTGGGCTAGATGGACATTTGGTCTGACCCACTACAGCCGTTCTCATGTTCTTAGATTCCTGCACTGATGACTGATAATTCAGCTAGGGATGTTTGAATGAAATGATAGATATGCTTACCGCCCTGTCTTTAAGTACCAAGAATGACAATTCCATTCCAGCAGCCATACCCTTGCTGATACCAAAAGCCTGGTGCCCTATCCTTGCTAATCAGCCAGGAATTTGGATTTGAAGCTTTCATGCTACCAGAAAACGAACAGTCACTGGCAATTTCCAGGGTGATGTTAGTTCAGGGGTCTGGAGAGGCCAAACTCCACTCCAGTGATGCCAGTAAAGGGAAGTCTTTAGGATGCCAAAGCAACTATTAATTAATGGAAACAGAATGACACTTAATTTCTCCCTGCACCCACCTTGACATGGTCTTGGACCTTTCTGCAGAAAGACCCAAGCTATTAACCTTTAGGAATTATCTCAAACTGTCTGTGGCTTAAATGAAGCCTTACATCTTCCAGTGAAGCTGTGGGATCCATGGTTACCAAAATGAACACTGTAAGGAGCAGTATATACCTGTCCATCGGCAGACGTTTCATGAGGAGGCTGAAGATCACTGCCTCTAGGTGATGGTGACCTAGAATGGACACTGCCTCCACCAGGAACTGCCTCAAGCTACCCTGCTTGATGGTAGGCATGTGAATGTATATTATACTCAGGATATCTGGCACCTGGACAGAATAAAACCAGAAAAAATGTCCCTTTTCCATTCTCTCCATTCATTCTGCAGAACCAAAACGTTTATTTAGTCGTTTAGCAATTTGCTGTTCTTGTAGAAAATCCTCCCTTCAAAAAACAAGTATTTAGACATGGCTGCATAGATTTAACCCACAAAAATTATACATATCTCTGCCCATACTTGGCTGCAACACCGGGTTAAGACATGCTGAGGCCCTAAGTTATGTCAAGTTAAAGAGGCCTCATTGCATTTCCAAAAAAACATGTATTATTCTAACAGAAAGGACAATGAAAATAGAAATAATCAAGTTATCTATCTATCTATCTATCTATCTATCTATCTATCTATCTATCTATCTATCTATCTATCTATCTATCTATCTATCTATCTGTCTGTCTGTCTATCTGTCTATCTATCTGTCAGTACATAGGCAAAGAGGCAAGTAAAAACTAGTAATTTTGGGGTATTTTTAGAGACCCCTCATTATCTGAGGCCCTAAGATGTAGTTCACTTAGCTTGTCTCTTGGGGCCGGATATTCTCTTTTTGCATTTTACTCGGAGTCTAATTTTTCCAAGCCTTTCATGGCTGGAAACTGTGACAACAAGATAGACAACTAATCAAGCATCTTCCTTTTCCCTTGGGGTACGGCTACACTAGCTCGTTAGTTTGAGCTAGGTAGAGTAATGAGGGCAAGCAGAGTTGCAAATGAAGCCCAGGATTTAAATATCCCAGGCTTCATTTGCATGTTCCCGGGTTCTGCCATTTTTAAATCCCCCTTCATCCGAACTCCATGCCTGCAGCTACACGTGGCACGGAGTAGGTAGTTCTAATTAAAGATCCTAATTCCATGAGGAGTAACTGTAGTTCGAATTAGGATCTTTAATTTGAACTACCTAGTCCATGCCGCATGTAGCAGTGGGCACGGAGTTCGGACTAAGGGGGATTTAAAAATGGTGGCACCAGGGAACATGCAAATGAAGCCCGGGATATTTAAATCTCGGGCTTCATTTGCAAATCCGCTTGCCCTCATTACCCTACCTAGCTCGAACTAACGAGCTAGTGCAGATGTACCATTAGATTATCTCTGTCTTCTGCTGTTGATTCCCCCGTTGCCTGACTCAGGATAGGAACACAGATGGAATTACCTTCCAATCCCAGAGGGAGAAACAGCAAGACTTGTGTTCACTGCAAATGATGGCAAAGACCTGAAAGCCTGCAGGTTAGCCAGAAAAATCTCTCCAGCTTCTATTTTACCTCATCCAGCATGGCACCTCCACACTCCTTCAGGATGATCTTCATCCACAGACCGGCTGCTGTGGCACAGGAGGGGCTAGCAGACAGCATACCATCCAGTATGGCCTCAATAAAATCTGTGGCTTGTTCAGAGGGAAAGTACTTACTAACCACCTGTGGACAGATCAAAAACAGGAAAGATTGCAATGATAGTCGGCTCCAGTACTTTTAAGAAAGGAGGCCTAAGAGCTGTATAGGAAAATAATGTATTCATCAGCAAATTGCTAATTGGGCTCATATCTGGCAAGGCAGTTGCAATTAAAATTTTCTCTGTAATCTTTCTAGCTACCACATCTCTATTCTACACTAATAATATCAGGTTAGATCTTAGGTTGTACAGTTAGCACAACATTGTATGGGACAAACAGGATGTAAATTTCCAGTTTATATTCTATTATGTACATGACATCTTTTCACAAAATATAAAAATATGCAAAGAGATGCATGCACACAAATATAGGTTCAGGTAAACATACAAGGTGCCAAGACTGGTTTCTCAGCTTGATATCCTGCTCACATATTTTCCCCCTGGATGGATGGATGGATGGATGGATGGATGGATGTGCGCGTGCACATGCATGGGTATGTTCATGCAACTGTCTGGAATCTGTTTTTTACATGGCATTCATAGCATATACCTATGAAAAGCATGTTACTAATTACCCATGAATGCCTCACTCCCATAGCTCGCTCCAAGTGTGGAAAGACATCACGAAAGCATAAAACAATCATAGAATCATAGAATACTAGGACTGGAAGGGACCTTGAGAGGTCATCGAGTCCAGTCCCCTGCCCTCATGGCAGGACCAAATACTGTCTAGACCATCCCTGATACACATTTATCTAACCTACTCTTAAATATCTCCACAGATGGAGATTCCACAACCTCCCTGGGCAATTTATTCCAGTGTTTGACTACCCTGACAATTAGGAACTTTTTCCTAATGTCCAATCTAAATCTCCCTTGCTGCAGTTTAAGCCCATTGCTTCTTGTTCTATCCCCATAGGCCAAGATGAACAAGTTTTCTCCCTCCTCCTTATGGCACCCTTTTAGATATCTGAAAACTGCTATCATGTTCCCCCTCGATCTTCTCTTTTCTAAACTAAACAAACCTAATTCCTTCAGCCTTCCCTCATAGGTCATGTTCTCTAGACCTTTCATCATTCTCGTTGCTCTTCTCTGGACCCTCTCCAATTTCTCCACATCTTTCTTGAAATGCGGTGCTCAGAACTGAACACAATACTCCAATTGAGGCCTAACCAGCGCAGAGTAGAGCGGAAGAATGACTTCTCATGTCTTGCTCACAACACCCCTGTTAATGCATCCCAGAATCATGTTTGCTTTCTTTGCAAGGGCATCACACTGCTGACTCATATTCAATTTGTGGTCCACTATAACCCCTAGATCCCTTTCTGCCGTACTCCTTCCCAGACAGTCGCTTCCCATTTTGTATGTATGAAACTGATTGTTCCTTCCTAAGTGGAGAACTTGGCATTTGTCTTAAACTTCATCCTATTTACCTCAGACCATTTCTCCAATTTGTCCATGTCATTTTGAATTATGACCCTATCCTGCAGATTAGTCGCAACCCCTCCCAGCTTGGTATCATCTGCAAACTTAATAAGCGTACTTTCTATACCAATATCTAAATCGTTGATGAAGATATTGAACAAAGCCGGTCCCAGAACAGACCCCTGTGGAACCCCACTTGTTATGCCTTTCCAGCAGGATTGTGAACCATTAATAACTACTCTCTGAGTATGGTTATCCAGCCAGTTATGCACGCAGCTTATAGTAACCCCATCCAAGTTGTATTTGCCTAATTTATTGATAAGAATATCATGCGAGACTGTATCAAATGCCTTACTAAAGTCTAAGTATACTACATTCACCACTTCTCCCTTATCCACAAGACTCGTTATCCTATCAAAGAAAACTATCAGATTGGTTTGACATGATTTGTTCTTTACAAATCCAGGCTGGCTGTTCCCTATCACCTTGCCACTTTCCAAGTGTTTACAGACGATTTCCTTAATTACTTGCTCCATTATATTCCCAGGCACAGAAGTTAAACTAACTGGTCTGTAGTTTCCTGGGTTGTTCTTATTTCCCTTTTTATAGATGGGCACTATATTTGCCCTTTTCCAGTCCTCTGGACAAGGGAAAATGAATGGTGCACAGCCACTAGGACAGTCACCTAGTGTCTGTTACCTTAGCCATTTCACAAGATGCTTGAAACAGAGCCTCAGGGTCTGGAGTTGTTAGTGCCTCACGGAGACATCTCAGCTCCTCCTCTGCTGACCCCAGGTTTGTGCACTGACCTAGGATAGAGAAAAGGAGAAAAAGTATGGCAACATTTAATAAAACTGAACCTCTGATCCATAGATAATCATACAGGAGGATCTATGGGGTATGTTATTACCAGCTCTGTGTGAAATTTTGGCCCCACTAAAGCCAATGACGAAATTCTTGTTGACTTTAATGGAGTCAGAATTTTACCATCAGGCTATGTCTAGACTACATCCCTTTTTCGGAAAAGGGATGTAAATTAGACGTATCGCAATTGCTAATGAAGCGGGGATTTAAATCTCCCCTGCTTCATTAGCATAAAAATGGCTGCAGCTTTTTTCGGCACGGAGCTTTGCTGGAGAAAAGCGCCAGTCTAGATGCTGATCTTGCGGAAAATTAAGCCTTTTCCGAAAGATCCCTTATCCCTCCGAAAAAGGGATGTAGTTTAGACGTAGCCCCTATGTCTGAAAGTTAACGGTAATGGCATGTGATTCATTGTGATTCATACAGGATTAAACAGGCACTGTATTCTGTGTGGAGCATCTTTCTCTGTATATCTGGTTTCAGTAGCCACTCTGCTCTCAGTATTTAAATCTAATCTCATAGTCAAGCACAACTCATGTAGATTGATCTGAGGTTCTGATTTGGAGGAGAATCCCTCCACTGAACTCTCATTGTAAAAGAGATGGGGCTGACCAACAGCTTAGGTAGGAAACCCAGGCTCTTCACTCACTTCTAAATCATGAACTGTCTCTTTAAGGGAAAGCTGTCCTGCTCTGTCATCTCCCTCTCCCCACCCCACTCTGCAGAGGGGGGGCATATGGGCATATGGCGGGGGAGAGAGTGTGTGTGAGACAATGTGTGTGTGTGTGTGTGTGTGTGTGTGAGTGTGAGAGAGAGAGAGAGAGAGAGAGAGAGAGGGACATGCTGGCTGCCAGAGAAATCTTAGCAACAGTGCACTGCCTCTTTAGATAGGCACTCCATTATTCACCATACTTCAGACTGGAGCAGCACTATTGTATGTGTTCCTCTCCCCAAACTCTGCTCTGCAGAGATGATGACAGGGGCAAAGGGGTCACCCTGACTTCTGCATGTCTCCCTGCTCACCTCCCCTCCACACACCACTAGCAGCAGATAGGATGGAGCAAGGTCGGAGAGGGGCAGCTGAACACATGCTGCTGGCATGCTTGCTAATCAGCTGAGCGCTCCAGACAGAAATTCTGGGGAGAAGAGCAGATCTGGCCTGTGTGCTATATTTTGTCCACCCTCTAATATTTGCAGATTATTTATTATTTGTGCAGTTCTCTTCCAGCAATGTACTTACAAGGCCCCAATCATTCTGTTATATAAGTGTCGCTAACAAGACAAAAAGAATTACAGATGGAAAAAATGGTCATTACAACAATGAAAGAAAGTGAAGGGTTACTTACACCTGCTCATGGTCTCCTCACCTTGTATATTGAGCAGACAGTTGATACAGTCAACCACCCACTGACGCGATGAGGTAATTGAAGCACAGGTATATGGTGCTAATAGCCCAATCAGAGATCCAAAGTGATCAAAAGTTTCCTGAGGCTAATTAAAAAAGAATGAAGAATGAAAGTTCTCCGGCTATACTGGACATTATTTGCCTTCCTTATTGTGAACTCCATTACTGTACCTGGGTACGGCACATTGGAAAACATAATCCTTGTTGTACATGCAAATTGATGGGGTCTAAATTAGCTATAGCACTCAAGAAAAATCTCAGAGTCATTGTGGATAGTCCTCTAAAAACATCTGTTCAACACGCAGCTGCAGTTAAAAATGCTAATGGTATGTTAGGAACCACTAGGAAAAGGGATGAATAATAATACGATAAATATCATCATGCCACTGTTTCAAATCCATGGTACACCCACACCTTGAATACTGCAAGCAATTGTAGTCCTCCAACTTAAATAAAGTTAGGTTATAATTGGAAAAAGTTCAGAGAAAAGCAACAAAAATGATATGGGATATGGGACAACTCATACAAGGAGAAGTTAAAAGGACTGGGACCATTCATCTTAGAAAAGAGATGCTTACAGGGGGGTATGATAGAGCCATATAAGAGGATCAGAGATGCATGATATGGGTGTCCCTATATCTCTGACTGCCTGGGGCTGGGGCTGGGACTGGACAACAGGGGAGAGATCACTCAACAATTGCCTTGTTCTGTTTGTTCCCTCTGATGCATATAACACCCACCACTGTCAGAAGACAGGCTACATGAACCATTTGTCTGGGGGATCCAGAATGGCCATTTATTTTTTATGTTCTTATCTGATTAAATAGAAATAGAAATTCAACTTTAACAGCCTGAGAGTATAAGAATGCATCTATGACACTGACACAGCCAACCTATGTGTGACCCACAATAACTTAACAAGCGGCACTGCAATTGTATCAAGACAAGTCACTTATATGTTATTTCAAAGGGTGTGTCTAGACTACTGAGTTTTGTCGACAAAAATGGACTTTTGTCGACAAAACTATACCTGCGTCTACACTACCGCTGAGTTCTGTCAACATAACGTCGACAGAACTCAGCAGTTTTGTCGATGCTGGTAAACCTCATTTTACGAGGCATAACACCATCTGTCGACAGAGTTCTGTCGACAGAAGGTGTTATTGCATGTAGGCTTGTGTCTAGACTACAGGGTTTTGTCGACAAAGCAGCTTGCTTTGTCGACAGAACTGAATGTGTCTAGACGCTCTTTGTCGACAGAAGTTTTGTTGACAGATACTGTCGACAAAACTTCTGTCGACAAAACCCTGTAGTCTAGACGTACCCAAAGAAAAGTCCTAGACTAGCGATCACCAACATCATGCATTTTGGTAATAGATATGAAAGGTAGATGTTATGTATTATTGTCTGTATTTATATCTTGCTAGAAGTTTAACATAACGAAATTAGCTTGTAGATTCCAATTCCTTTTCATGTCTTAATTGCCTTAATTATATGCAACTGTCTTCAGTTAACCTTAAGATCAAAGATATAAGATAGTACAAGAAAATATTTTTTACATTGCCTTCAGCTTAACTATCTGTGTTGTAATGGAAGACCACGATCGGCTAATTACCTTATGTGAATGACCATCACCCATTTACCAGTGTATGCATAGGAAATAGAAAATTAACTTCAAAACAAAGTACAACAGGAGATCTGCATGACCTATTCTTTCTCAGGGAGAGATCCTGCTTAGACAATTTCTGTGAGGAGGCTTGCCAACCGGCTAGAATAGCTATAAAAGACAAGTTATGGGACTGATCTTCTCTCTCCAGTCTGCTTAAACTTTGAACAGGGGACGTGTAAGCCATAGGACATAGATCTTTCAAATAATTATTTGGAATAGTCTGGGAAACGCATGGAAAAACTAACAGCCTTTGCATCTAAACTGGCTTTGGATGTTGACCGGTTAGCATGATTCCAGAGAGACTTTTACACGCCAGCCGTTTATTCCACCATGGTTGTGATCCTGAACTATGAAAAGTGAAAGTCATTTTAACAAATATCTATCACTTAACCATTTGTAACTCTCTTCTTTTTCCTTTTAACAACAAATCTTATATTCGGTTATTAAGGATTGGCTGATATTTAGGGAAGACCTGTGATTCATATTAACCTAAGGATAAGTGTCTAGTCCTTTGTGATTGGTGATTATATTAGACTTAGTTGTCTAGATGGGAACCAAGGTCTGGAATGCCTAAAGGGTACTATTGTTTGGTATTTTGTTAACCAGAGTAGAAGCTCTTTTCTTACTGGTTTGGTGAATCTAATTATAAAATCACTAGTCTGGGGAACTGCCTGCCCTGTTTCTTACAGTCTGGCCTGAGTGATGTCACAGCACTATTATGGAAACCTTTCTCTTATGGAAGCAGAGGGATCTTAGTCACTTTGAGGCCCCAGCTGCAGGCCTAGTAGAATTTCTCATGCATTCACGTTGAATGTCAGATTTGATATAATCGGGGAAGTCAGCTCAAGGAAGAGTAGAACTATACTCACTGTGCTCTTAACTATCTCCTGATAGGCAGTTAGCAGCCAGACACTGGCCTGCAAGGCCCTTTCTCTCTCCCACTCCTTCCCTGAACTGAGCCAGGTCTCCAGTAGCTGTTGGCAAAGCAGGAGAATGGACAAAGTTAGTACCAGAAAATCCCTCCCAAACGTTTCTTTTAAATAGGTTTGATTGTCACTAAAATCCCTCTCCAAAGCATTTAACTTCCATATAGCAAAAGATTTATATGTCTCCAAAAAGAGACCCTTGTATATACAAGTCCCAGGGACCAGATTCACCTCTGGTGTACGTAACTCCATCAAAGCCAAAGGAGTTACATGAGAGATGAGTCTGGCTCTGTGTATGTGAGGGCTTCTGTAGACTGTCTGATGGCAGCTGTCTAGCACATTGCATGCAGTTTGGGGTCTGGTGCTGTGTTCTCTTTCCTGGACAGCTTCTCCCATGCTGAGTGGCAAATGACAGAGAGGAGCATTTCTTTTTATTTAGAGCAGAGAAGTCTCCCCAGCCCAGCTCCTTTTATAACTTTATTTTCATACCAACGTTGCACCTAACTCCCCTCCCCTCAGCTCTTCAAACTATTCTGTTTATGTCTGAAGAGCAGGAAGTCTTTGGTGAATGAGTTTCCATACACAGAGCTTAACTCAATACTAATTCATTCCTTTTACAAGAGGTGATCAGTTCTCGCCGGTCCTCTTGAATTTGGTTACTGCACTGATGATTTTCTTTCCTGTCCATGTAGTGTTAACTATACTGGAAAAACTAGATCTCAGTCCACCACTGGCTTAAAATGGAACAGCTCCCATGGATTTCAATGGGACACATTCCCACTTACTTCAGGAAAAAATTGATGCTTTCTGCCTAAAATTCACCCGCTGCGGAAAATTCCTCCACAACAGAAGCTTGAGCATCATCCCTGCTATAACACAAGAAACAATTATCACCCTGGTCCTATGGGCTACTCACATGAAACATTTCCTGGAACCAGTCTGGGGTTGGTTCTTCCTCAAGCAGGATCTTCATTAGCTCACTAAGGGCTTCTAAGGAGCACTCATACAGCAACTGAAACCAGAAGAGAAGGAGCGAGGCTCAACACCAGATAATTTCTGCGGGAGGTGGAGGTGAAGTTAGCCATGACTTTGCAGGGAGGCCATGTGTGGCTGCTATCACCCAGTGCTTGCTGGGCAGAGATCTCAGTGGAGTCTGCCAGAGGGGAATTGGTGTCATATACCTCTATGTGCAGAGTATCCTCTAGTTTCTTGCCTTCCTCTTTCATCTTCTCCAAGGGAGGAAGGGGAAATACACTTTTGAAAGACAGATCAAGGATCTCACGGTTTTCCTCCAGGGTCAGAGATGGTTTGAGTTTGCTGTCAGAAGACAGAAAGAGAAGTCACGTGTTAGATTCAATACCATAGCCAAGTAAAAAATGGGTTAAATGAATAAAGATTATCCCAATCTAGAACCCCAAATGCAAACAGCCCTTCACTTTGCAGCTGTGCACCTTTTTGTACCTCTGTTAATTATTTGCTCATCTAGAAGTAAAGCTAAAACTTCAATTCCCTTTTTAGAGAAATCCACCAGCTTCCTTCCCCCTGCCAGCTAGCCAGACACCTCCATCCCCACCTGAACTCTTCTCCGTAGTATGGCATGCCCCACAACCTCCACTCTTGTGCCTTTCAAGCACAAATCTCCAAACAGACATGACGCATTCAAACCCTCAAAACAAAAACACCATGTGAGCATCAGCCTGCTCCCAACCTGACACTCATGAATTAACAAATGAGAAGACATCACAGTGCCAAGAAATCTGGCATAGAATATCCTACCACAGCTGTCCAATCGCAAAAATTGCCTTGTAACGAACTGGAGACACCAGGGAATCCAATGGTTCCTTTTTAATGAAGTCCTGAAATGCATGAACAGAGACATAAAAATAGGAAGTGGGTTTGAAAGGCAGAGAAGCCTCCCCCTCACCTTCTGAAACAGGGCTTTATGCCAGACCTGTAAGAAACAGACACTGTTTCAGTGGCTCTCTGCCTCAGAAATGGACTGTAGAGTCATCTGCTATACACAGGTCAGCAAGCTGTATCCTGGTAACTCATCAGACACTATCCATTCCTTCCAGTTACAGCCCACAATATGCCAGCATCCCGGCCAAGCACAGTGGACCCAGCATTCTGGGTGCCAGGCAGGTAAATCATGACACTGCAGTAGTATAGCTACAGCCAATGGAAAGAATAACATCTACCCGGACAATCAGTCTCATTACATAATAACAAAATCCCTTGTAGCTCAGGCTTCAAAGTTCCTAATCACTCACCATCATGTAAGCAAGGAGCTCCAGTTTGTAAGAGAATTCAAATGCCTGGGAGTCTCCAGTCTTCAAAACTGCACAGCTAATCTCTGTTGCATTCTGGATGAGGGTTAATTTCAGGTCCATGTCCTACATTTCCAGGAAAAACAAGAGGATGTGGGTGAGAAACTGAGAGAATCAGATTCCAGAAGAGTAGAAATTAGATCTAGACTCAGGACAAGTGTCTGCAGACCCCAGAAGACAGAGAACCCCAGCTCTACACCCATCTCAGAAAAAGAAAAGGCCCAGGTTGATCAAGTAAACCCAGGTCCATTTACACAGAGTAGTCATGACTCCTGCTTGATGTGGGAGGGAAAACAAATCTTATGCAATTTAAACAAGAAACTTGTGCATAGTAAATGCACAAGATACGAGGGCAGATTATTTAGAATTTACCTTGTTCGCAACATTGATCCCCAACACCTGAAAAACAAAATGTAAAACCGCTACTAGCAATTTCTATTCTGCCACATTATTCACATTCTACAAATATCCTGGTTAATGAATATGAAGTAGAGAGAAATCACTATTACTGAATCTTCCAAAAAAGCAGGAAATGTGCCCAGTCTGGGTGTATTGCAGTGGACAATATCAGGGGCCATAGTTCTTAATATTTGTATTTGTGAACTACTGGAAAATGTCAACTTGGTTCATTTGTGATCAACTTTTTTTGACAATGAGAGTCTCAGTTAGGCTAAGTCTAGACTACAAAGTCTGAAAAAGATACGCAAAGTCTGTATCTTTCTCTGCTTTTCTTTCAAAAAAGGCTTTTTCGAAATTTGGAAAAACCTGCTCTTTCAAGCCATCCCTTCCTTCCTCATAAATCAAGGTTTACAGGGATGGTGAAAGAACGCATCCACTTTTCCAAAAAGTGGATGCGGCATTACTTTTCTGGGATACCTCTGGTATCCCGGAAAAGTACTGCAGCCTAGACATAGCCTTAGACAGAGTAGACTGGAATGGCAAAGTGATGTGGAGAGATTAGAACTATGCACTGAGACCAGAATCAGGGCTGGCAAGTGGACAGCCATATATCTAAGGAGCAGAAATAATGAGCAGGCAGACAAATAGGAAGACAGATATGGGGAAAGGGAAGTAGATAGTCCAAGAAACAGTGATAGCAAATAAACTAAATACAAGCTAGCATTATTCTCCCTTGAGTAGCAAGAGGTAGAGCTAGATACTCATACATATTAAGGAAATTAAGGTGCATCGACAGGTCACCCTTACCTCGAAATAGCTTATTTTGAAATTTGGCATTGTCTACACAGCAACAAATTTTGAAATGAAGCACTATTCCAAAAAGTCCCTTAACCCTCGTG
Source organism: Pelodiscus sinensis (assembly GCF_049634645.1). Taxonomy (NCBI): domain Eukaryota; kingdom Metazoa; phylum Chordata; order Testudines; family Trionychidae; genus Pelodiscus; species Pelodiscus sinensis. Next base: position 317,855,995 of record NC_134711.1, read on the forward strand.
GAACAAGGTTTACAGGGATGTTGGGATAGTGAGCCCGTTAGATTTCAAAATAACGGGCGCACTCAAAAGATGCGGAATAGCTATTTCGGGATACTTCTGATACCCTGAAATAGGTTCACAGTGTAAACATAGCCTTAGAGAGTTATACTGCACAGCCTGAGTGTGACTGCATCTGAAATACTATGTAACTGTGACCTAGAGAATTTCAGAAGAACACAGAAAAACTAGAGAAAATACAAACAACAGCAACAAATAAGATATTTGTTACAGCTCACACTCCATCCATGAAGGTTTTAGATTTGATGCACATGACAAACGGTTGTTCAAAGGAGATTTTTAGAAAAATAAGCCCTCTCTTAGTAAACTCAGGTCCAGTGGAGGCACTGATCTAACTTCAGAGTAATATCCCCAACACTTATGCAAAAACTCTTACTTGGCAACCGGTTCTATAATGGTGTAGGATGTTCTCTGTGATGTCTGCCTCCACCCGAGACAGAAGTTGCTCTTTTGGAGCATGCATAGCCACTTTGCTGTATGTCAGCATCAGCGTGCTGCGGGTCTTGGCTCTTTTCCCATAATGGTAGTCCTGGACAATTGGAAATGTCACAAGAGACAATTACTTCTGATTCATTTTGCCTTGAAATTCTGATCTGTTGCTGACTGAGGAATTGCTTTTGGCAGCGATAATAGCTTGTACTTGAAAAATGTATTTAAGCAAAACCATAACTGCGTGAGGCAGAGAGGTATTGGTGTCTCAAACATACTGATTGGATAATTCTGACACAGAGAGCCCAAAGTTTGGACCCTACCCCAGTGAAATAAATGGGAGATTTGTCATTGACACTGATAGGCACAGAATTAGGTGCTAAATGATATGCCTAAATCTGCACAGTGAGTAAACAGCAAATCTGGCAATGGTGGCCAAGAGACCTAATATGCTGTTTTATCCTCTGAATAAATGGTTCTCAACCAAAGGTACGCAGAAGTTTACGAGGGGGACAGATCAGATCATTTCGATATTTGCCTAGTTTTAGAGCAGACTACCTAAAAAGCACTAGCAAAGTTACAAACTAAAATTTCATACACACAATGACCTATTTACACTGCTCTATATACTGCACATTGAAATGTAAGGAACATATTTATATTTAAATTAATTTATTTTAATTGGTATGGCATATGAAAATGGGAAATTAAGCAATTTTTCAGTAATAGTGTGTTGTAACACTTTTTTGTATTTTTATGCCTGATTTTCTAAGAAAGAAGGTTTAAAATGAGGTGAAACTTGGGGCACACTAGACAAATCAGATTTCTAAAATGGGTATATTAGTGTGGAAAGTTTTAGAACCGCTGCTCTAGAGCACAGGGTCCATAACAGTTGTCCAGAGAGCAGGTTGGTTAGTCACATGTTGCTTGCAACACCTCCTCCTTTACAGCTACTAACCTGGATTTAAAAAACAGCTACAAATACATTCAACACTTTTCCATATAATTAACTGGTATAGTTCCTACACACTGTGCATAGGAGAGGCATTCAAGCCATGAAACATCAGATGCTAAAAATCAGTTGAGAGAACCACGGATCCAGACTGTGCTCCTCTCTACTTAAATGTAAGCATCACACAGAGCACATCCATTGGGGGACAGTGTTAGCTGACCAATGAGACTCTACCGGGGGCAGGAGATACTGTCTCTAGTTTAGAGGGAGAGGAAGTTTGAGAGAACCCCCTGGCTCCTTTACCTTCAGGCGACCAATAAACCCAGAAATCTTAACTTTGTTCATTGCTGCCCCAAACTCCTGAAGTATGTTCAAGATGAGGTCCAAGTGGCTCTCGGCAGAGAATGCAAGGATGGAAATGACTCCCTGTTACTCAAGAAAAATATTGGTTAGTGAATCTGACCAGGTTCCCAATAGACCCCACAAGTCAATTCCTTTCACCCAAAGTAGTGTAAAGTGCCAATGGGAGGGGGGAGCAAAGGGTGAGTGAAATAGCAACAAAGAGGACATGAAGCAAAATGGCATCTGTCCCAGGACAACTGAGAGAGCTGAGTTGCCCAGGGGACATTCAGAGGGTACATGATAAGGTAGGGAGAGGGACAGGGTCCTTACCAGTCTATCAGGGGCTTCCATGTAATCTGCTGTCTTCAGAAACTTCTGAATCTGTGATTTAATATGGACCAGGTCCTGACAAACTGCCAAGCAAATTCCTAGTGCCTTATACAGGAAAGACTGAAAGAAAGAGGCCAGCATTGAGATATCAAGAATACCACATGCTTGTCAGTATAGAACCAACCCAGCAACACACACTGACACAGGAAAAAACAACCGAGCCAAGACCAAGCACCCCTGCTGCAGACACATCCCATCATCTTCCGCCACCCAGTTAGGGAACAATTCAGTACCAATAGTTGCTCCAAGCAAATGCCAGGAGGGGAAGAGCAGGGAACAAGCAAACACAAATTTTATACACAAAAAAAACCAATGAAGCAGAGAGAAGTCTCACGCAGCCCTCCAACAAGAATTCCAAGAGCAATTAACTAGAAACTAAACCTTAACAGAGAACAAACCTTCTCTTTGGAGGGGCTGGCATAGCTGGCCATCTGCTGGCTCAACTCAAAGCTTAGCTGGCTGCTCCAGGCATTGTCATTTATCTGCTCCAGAGATGTTCTGAGGAACTGTGTGTAAAACAAGAGCTGGTTTATTGAAAGAATTTTTGGTTGGGGCTTGAGAGTTTTTTCCCTTCCTTGTTCTCTGTTGTAACCATTCCAATATTCAGGTGTCATAGGAAGATTATTTCCCTGTTGAGAACTATGAGCATTGACAACCCAGACTTCCTCTGCTGGTTGTTCTTTAACCTTTGCCTTATGATTCTGCTCAGTCCCCAAACTCAGATTCACAGCAAATTGGAGAATGAGATCTGACCATTGATTTTATAGCAGACAGAGGATAGGTCTAGTGAACTTTGATCAATGGGCCATCATTAACAAAGAGCCAAGCACCTTCTCTGAAGTGCTACAGACTCTTCATAACGCTTTCTGCGGGTATGCAGGGTTGTGAAGTATCTCACTACCACCTGCCCTTAGCATGAGGAAGCATTCTCTATGCCTGCCAGGTGTCAGCTCCTGACTCTGCCAGACACAGGAAATGCAAGCACACCCTTCTCACCCGGACCCAGCTTTGCTGTCCTGCAGATAAGCAATAGGCATGCTTCAATCATCACACCCTCTACATATTCCCAGAAGGTCCAGCCCCTGTTCCACTGGACACTCCCAGAATTCACAGGTTTACTACTTACCACCTTACTATTTTCACCTCAGCATCACTGATCCATTTAACACATCGCTCTTAGGTGCATATACAGTGAAAATAAGTAGAATTTCATTCACAAAGAATGGAAATTTGAGAAGCAGCAAGCAGAATTAATGTAAACAAAGATTACGTAAAAGTAAAATCACCACACACTTCCTAAAGGTTAAACTTAGACAACCAAACATTCCTCTGTCTCACAAAGGATAGCTCTCCCAGCTTGAAGCACCCAGACCAAATGTGATCCTCCTAAGTCAAGCAAGCTGGCAGCTTATTCCCTAGATGAAGGATAACTGGTGCAGGATACCTCTGGACCTCCCAAAATAGTTTCAAGCATCTCACTAGTAAACAGGTATCCCCTATTGTTTGGTTTTCTTGGATAGAGTCTCCTCTGGAGACTTTGCAATTACTTAATTAGAATTTTCTCAGTGAATAATTACTCAGTGAATAATTACTCAGCCTACATACAGCCAGACAAAGTTGCTTTTCACCTTCTGGTGACCAGCCTCAACTCATAGACCTCAAAAACATAAATTTTCAGTATACATCCAGAAGTAGTATTCCCTCTAAGGCTACGTCTAGACTGCAAGCCTCTTTCGAAAGAGAACATCTAGACTGCAACCACTTATTTCAAAAAAGCGAGCCGTTTTTTTTGAAAGAGAGCACCCAGGCAATCTGGATGTTCTCTTTCGAAAAAGCCCCATTTGCATTCAATAACACCTCTTTTCAAAAAAAGGCATTATTCCTTGTAAAATGAGGTTTACCGCAGTCGAAAAAACTGCTGCATTCTTTCAATTTAATTTCAAAAGAATGCAGTGGCAGTCTATATGCAGAGGAAGTTTTTCAAAAAAAAGGCCACTTTTTTCGAAAAAACCCTGTAGTCTAGACACACCCTGAGATTTCCGATCCATAAACGGAATGAGTTTTGTCTTGTGCGCTGCTGTGGCATCTACCAGTTATTAACATACATATATATACTGTATATATATGCAGTCTTTTTCTTTGTTGAGACTGCCATCATATTCTTTCAAATCATAACTTTTTAAAAAGTGTGCAGAAAAGAAATGTCTGTTCTTTTTAAAGTTTGCAAAACATTATGGTGATACTTAAAATAGTGTGCATTCTAACCTACTTGAAAAAGCACATTTGTACAATTTAAAAAAAAACTCTTAAAACCCCCAAAGCAGTTGAAATTTTAAAAATTCAGGTTTTTTCAGAGAGCTGTAGTTGTGAAGACTCTTTAAAATGTGAAGCAAGTGCAACTAAGAGACATGGTGATAGCTGCACGTATTTTCAGAAAATCATAAAAAATAGCTCTGCTACACGTGAATTGCCTTATTTGGGTCAATCATGAATTAAGTTGGATGCCCAGTGATGATATTTAAATGTATTCATTGGTTATTGTGTTGCTCATACAAAGCATGTAATATAGTGAGGACATCATTCATAGTCTATTCTGAAAGGCACTTCACTTTGGTCTTAGGAGTGAGTGGCAGCTGGTTACCATAATTTATGTCTTCAATTTGACCTGTAAAGCCATCAAACCAGAAAGAAGGAACAGAGCCTGAGGGACTCTTGATCCCTACCAAGAGAAGCCAATCCCTCAGGGCCCAACAGAACTGACTAAACTGGGTTTCTGTGCCCAAAGTATCCAGTACAAGCCAATTCAGGAGCCAAGCTTGAGTAGCTCAGCAGAGCCCATACGTCGCAACATGAGGAAATTAAACCCAAGATGCTTGCCAGATCCCACTGCAGTATCCAAACTCCACTGAAGGGATAGCAGAGGACTGAGGTATTTGTGATGTTACTTGTTTGTGATGAAGGTGATCGGTCCTGCCTCAGCTTATTACTGGAAAGTTAGGAGGGCGGCCAAAGCCACCCAAACAGCCGCTGCTGGCAGCCACCACTGGCCACACGGCTCGAGCCCCGGCCGTCCAAGCAGCTACCCCTGGCCACCTGGCCCCACCAACGGGGCCATGGTGGCCTGTCCACTCCAGATGGAACTGGAGCAGCGAAAGCCTCACCATGCCCTGGCTCCAGCCGGAGCAAACAGGGGCAGGGCAGCCTGCTTGCCATCATGCGGCCCTGCTAAACTGCCTCTGTCACCGCTCACCTTCCGATCCAGCAGGACAGTGAGAGGTGAGTGCTGCTGCGTGGCTCTGCAGGCGAGGTGTGTGGGCTTAAAATTTGTTGTGCGTGGCCATGCAGACACGCAGCTTGTAAGGCCTGTCCAGAAGGCCTTATATATTATCCATCCAGACATTTTGCAATGATTATGATGATCAGTGTGGCCAGCAGAGGCTTTACATGATACTCTTTGATGAACTGAAATGTAGAGATCAGCTCTAGAGGATCCTGGTAATTCTATGCACCCCGCAACCTCTGTCAGTTTCCAAAGTCATACCCTCAACTCCCATTGAAGTCAGCAGGAGATCCAAATTTTGAACAGCAGCCAGGTTATATTGGAAACCTCACAAGAGAGCCTTCATGGAGACATATATAGGTCCGTGCTGATCTACCGTCCATCCAGTTCCTTCATGCCAGCCTACTCTGACAGTGGGGAGGAGTGGGATTTGGAAAGGACATGACCACACATCTCGAACAGCAGTTACAAAAAGGTAGGTAACTGGTTTGTTTCTTTTTCGAGGGCTTGCTCATGTCTATTCCGATAGATGACACCCAAGCAGTTCCCATGGAGGAGGGAGCCAGAATTAATTGAAACATCACATCACCCCTTACCTGTTGGGTGATGGTGTGGTGTGACATGACGGTGCAAATAGAGGAACACGTTGCTGCCCTGCAAATATCCTCAATGGGAATCTGTAGGAGGAATGCTGCCAAAGATGCCTGTGCTCTGGTGGAGTGAGCTGATGGCGCTGGAATTTTGGCAAAGTAATAACAGGAAATATCCACAATGAAATACACTGGGATGAGATGAGAAGTCCCTTCATTCCTTCAGCCATGACAATAAAGAGCTGTGGTGATTTACAAAATGGCTTTGTGCATTCAGTGTAGACGGCTAGGGTAGGGTCTGTCTGACACATGGTTGGCATGACGTTTTGGGAAGAAAACCAAGAGGAAAATGTCCTGGTTTAGATGGAAGAGGGAGACAACCTTGGGTAGGAACACCAGATGCGGACAGAGCTGCACTTTGTCCTTACAAATGACAGTGTATGGAAACTCATAGGTAAAGGCCCGGAGCTCTGAGACCTAACTAGCCAAGGTTATAGCCACCACAAAGACCACCTTCCAAGAGAGGCAAGCTAGAGGGCAGATTGCTAGGAGCTCAGACAGCAGTCCCATAAGTCTAGAGAGGACCAGGTTAAGGTCCCACTGTGAAATGGGGATGTCTGACCTGGGGATACAGCCTCTCCAAACCCTTAAGGAAACATCCCAGCATAGCATTGCTGAACAGAGATCTTTCCCCAGCCCCAGGATGGAAGGCAAATAACCACTACGTGGACGTTAATGGATGACACTGTCAGTCCCTGGCACTTTAGGTATAAAAAGTAGTCAAGCACAAGGGAGATGGAGGTTTCTTGTAGGGGGATGTACTTTTGGAGGGACCAAACTGAAAATCACTTCCAGATTGTTAGGTATGTTGCCAAGGGGAGGGTTGCCTCCTGCCCAACAGAACCTTTCTAGTGGAGTCTGAGCACTGTAGCTTGAGCTGGTTTAACCATGGAGTTTCTGCACCATGAAATGGAGGTGCCCCAGGTGAGGGTGCTGTAACTAGTGATGGTCCTCGGTGATGAAATCAGGATATGGAGCAGAAGGATTATCGGTCTGTCTACAAACTGAGCCTATGCTGCTGCAGCTACACTGCTGCTATGAGGATGAGTTCCGCCTTGTCCTGCCAGATCTTGAGGAGAACCTTGTGTACTAGAGGAAAGAGCAGAGACATGTACATCAGGTGACTGGACCACGATATCTTGATTGCATCTGCTACCGATCCACAACTGTGGGTCTGGAAGGAACAGAACTGGATGCACTTATTGTTGCTCCTTGTGGCAACCAGGCCCATTTAGGGATAACGCCAACTTTGGAAGACAGAAAGGACAATATCTGTCCTGAGGAACCATTCACGGGTGTTGACTGAGCAGCTGAAATGGTCTTCTAGGTTGTTTTGCATCCCTGACGGTAAGAGGCGAACAGGTAGATGTGGTGATCTACACCGAAGTCCCACAGGTGAAAGGGTTCCAGGCATAGAAGAGAGAAGCAAGCACCGCCTTGTTGGTTTATGCAGGGCATCACTGTGGTGTTGTCTGTCAGTAATGAGATGCACCTGCCCTGCAGTTGGGGAAGGAAGGCGAGGTGAACTGCCCTGAGCCCTCTGACACCAATGTGCAGCAGTAGTTCTGACTGTGACCACAGGCCCTTAGTTCTGAGCTGCCCAAGTATGTCCCCGCAGCCTGTATCCAATGCGTCCAGGACCAGAGAAAGAGAGTTGGGTTTGGCAAAGGGCACTCCCTCACAGACCCCTGAGGTTGAAGCCACCAGTTGAGATAGTCTAGATTAGAACTAAGGTGAGAAGGGTGACCAAATTATGCAAGAAATCCTTGTTGGGCTCGTACACTAACCAGGCCTTTAAAAGGCAAAGCCACAGCGTGGCATGCTATAGGACAAATTTGCAGGCCTCCATGTGCCCAAGAAGCCTCATGTAGCTCCTTTCTGCAGTGGTGGTGAACCACTGGAGGCTGCCAATGAGGTCTATGATGGTGTGAAACTAGGATTTGGGCAGGAAGACTCTTGCCCACGTGGAGTCTAGAACTCTGTCTCTTGTGTCGGGAGGGACCAGTGTGGACTTAGGTACATTCAGAATGAGACCTAGGTCACTGGAAGTGGCTTACATCAACACCCCAGGATCGAGAGCCTGTTTCTAAACTTGGCCATTGATGAGTCAGTCATCCAAGTACGGGAAGATCTGTACCCAATTTTTGTTCAGGAAGGCTGCCACTGCACTCCTATGCACTTTGTGAATAGAGGTGGGGTCATGGAGAGACTGAATGGGAGCAGAATGAATTGGTAATGCAGGGCTGTTGAGTACAAATCTCAGGAATTTGCTGTGTGCGGAGATGATTGAAATATGGAAGTACGTATCCTTCAAATCGAGGGTGGCATTCCAGTCCCCCGGGTCTAGGTAGGGGATAATGGTGGCCAGAGAGGCCATATGAAACTTGAACCTTCTTACGAATGTGTTGATGTTTTGAAGGTCCAGAATGGACCTGAGCCCACTGTTGCCCTTGGGGATAAGGATATATCAGGAGTAGAAACTCCTGCCCCTGAACTCCTGAGGAACCCCCTCTATCGCCGCCAGTGTAAGGAGCGATTGCACCTCCTCTACAAAGAGTTAATTGATAAAGAGTCCCTGAAGAGGGATGTGACAGGTGGGTGGGAGGGTAGGCGGGTAAAGAACTAGACAGAATATCCCACTTCTACTGTGCTCAGCATCCAGAAATCTGTGGTGATCTGATCCGATGCCAGCTCCAGAACTGGAGGTAGAAGTGAGACTCTATAAGCAGGAGTTTCAAGTGCCAGTCTCTTTCTTCCTTTGTTCTGGGCTTAAAGCCTTTGCAAATGATGCACTTATTTAGCAGATGGCCTCCACCTAAGCACGTGAAGCAAGCAGCATGCAAGTCCTCTCTGGACCTAGGCTAGCCTCAGGAGTCACAGTGCTTAAATCCCTAGGGTTGCTACATGCCCCATGAATGGGGAAAATGGAAAACAAAAAGGGGGAACCCCCCCAAGGAAATTTACTATTGACTACTAAAAATGCTAATTATTACACTGAAATGACAATTAAGTCAGAACAACATACAACAACTACAGCAAGAGATGCCTTGCAAAACATGACATCAAATTCTCCAAAGACCATCACTGGCGGTAGGAAGGACCTGGACGGCTGATCAGCTCAGGAGGGATCAACATACATTGCTCACCCTGAAAGCGCCACTCCAGAAGTTTCCAAATCTGATCCAACAGTACTGCTAGTAAAAAAAAAAAAAAAAGCTACGTCTATATTGGCATGATTTTTCGGAAATGCTTTTAACAGAAAAGTTTTCCGTTAAAAGCATTTTCGGAAAAGAGCGTCTAGATTGGCACGGACGCTTTTCCGCAAAAGCACTTTTTGTGGAAAAGTGTCTGTGGCCAATCTAGACGCGCTTTTCCGCAAAAAAGCCCCAATCACCATTTTCGTGATCGGGGCTTTTTTGCGGAAAACAAATCTCTGCTGTCTACACTGGCCCTTTTGTGCAAAAGTTTTTCGGTAAAAGACTTTTGTCCGAACGGGAGCAGCATAGTATTTCCGCAAAAGACCTGACAATCTTACATGAGATCGTCAGTGCTTTTGCGGAAATTCAAGCAGCCAGTGTAAACAGCTGGCAAATTTTTCCGCAAAAGCAGATGATTTTGCGGAAAAACTTGCCAGTCTAGACACAGCCCTAGTGATTGTGTGCATGGAACATGCACACACGTATTGGAATGGACAGGAGCAAGCACTTGAAGAAGAATGGAAAATTCTGGTGAGTAATCCAGAATTTCCCCAGATCTTCTCAGGCTTATCTGTCACTAAGTTCTTTCATTTCATTTTCAGCACTTGCCACAAAAATGTTCCTTTTCTCGATTTACACAAGACTGTAAAGAGCTCTAACTAGAAAAAGATACATGAGAAAGTCACCAAACCTTGTCTTGTCTTTGCTGCTTTTTAGGTTTACACATAATAGATTTTCCTTTGAATGTAAAAAAGTAAGAAAGATTCCTTTACGAGTACCCCAGTGATGCACTACCATCATTAGCATGCTGGTTTTCAGGTTAAGTTCTGTGTCATTCCCAGTGGTACTATGAAGCTATTTATAATTATAGCAGTCTGAAAAATGGTAAGTCTGTTTCGCAAAACAGGAGGAATTTTTTGTTTGTTTGTTTTCTTGATTTTCAATGCCACAAACAAAAAGGCTACGTCTACACTGGCCCCTTTTCCGGAAGGGGCATGTAAATTTCAGCAGTCGTCGTAGGGAAATCCGCGGGGGATTTAAATATCCCCCGCGGCATTTAAATAAAAATGTCCGCCGCTTTTTTCCGGCTTTTAAAAAAGCCGGAAAAGAGCGTCTAGACTGGCTCCGATCCTCCGGAAAAAGTGCCCTTTTCCGGAGGCTCTTATTCTTAAGTAAGTAATTCTTAAGTAAGAATAAGAGCCTCCGGAAAAGGGCACTTTTTCCGGAGGATCGGGGCCAGTCTAGACGCTCTTTTCCGGCTTTTTTAAAAGCCGGAAAAAAGCGGCGGACATTTTTATTTAAATGCCGCGGGGGATATTTAAATCCCCCGCGGATTTCCCTACGACGACTGCTGAAATTTACATGCCCCTTCCGGAAAAGGGGCCAGTGTAGACGTAGCCCACGTGAAAAACTAAAACCATTTTTCAGTTCTTTGTTTTCTCCTTTTCTTACCCCTCATCGCCATCCCTTTTTTCCCTCTTCCATTTTCTGATTGAAAAGAGGATTAAAAAAAGAAATAAACAGGAAAACAACTGGAAAAAAAACCCATCTGTTTAAAAAAAACTAAATATTTTCTGTTTGGGTTGGGGTTGTTTTGTTTTTGGTCGAAAGATAACACAAAATAAAAAGTTTCCGTGAAAATGTTTTTGAAAAAAAAAACCATATTTCATTAAACAAACATTGCAAATAAAATGATTTGTCCCACTCTGCTAATAATGAATAATTTATAATTAATTCTTTCCCAGCTGATACATTTGGGCGCAGGGATGTATACTAATACACCTGAAAGTCATCCTGTACCTGAAGCAGCATGTGCTCCCACTGTTCGTGGTTCAGAGAATTCTCTGTGTTTCCTATAAAGCAGGAGGCAAAACAACAGTGTAATTTACAACAGCAAGAATAGCTGTCCCCAATATCCCTCTGCAGTCAATCTTCTTAAAACTATCTGAGTTTTCAATGATAAAAGGGACCTATGCCAATGTAACATACCTGGGATTTCAATGATAAAAGGGACCGATGCCAAAGTTCTCTACTGGGCTAAGAAAAAGTATCACGTTATACATTTTTATTCAGAGTCAGTCAACCCACGAGGAGCGAGATGCTGGACACTCCATAGGATACTTTGGGGTTGCCACCCCAGCTCCTACTTTGGGAGAGACCATGGTGGCCACCTCAGTTGTCCTATGGATGGGTCCAAGAGAGACCCAGCAGCCTGCACTGCCCTGCCCCACCCTGCCACACTGCCCTCTCCCAGCCTGCTGTGTGCATTGTATCTGTGGCAGTAGGAAGCAAAGTGCCCTGGTTCCAAGGCAACGCGCTTCCCATGGCCACGGCGATGCTGGGAGAGGGCTGTGGGGCAAGGCGCAGCAAAGCGGGCTGCCGAGCCATTGTCACTCCTGTTGCTTTGGTGATTGCGAAGGCAGGAGCCCATCCTACTGCCATCCTGCACCAGGACCCCCCAGTAATCCCTCAGCTCAGAAGAGGGGGCTTCAGCAGCAGGGCAGAGCAGGGGCAGGAAGGGATAGGGTAGGGCAAAACAGGGGCAGAGTTTGGAGAAAAGGTGAAGCAGAGGCAAGGTGGAGCCTGGGGCTGGTGGGCTGCCCTAAGCCTCGCCCCTGGGGAGTGCCCCAAGCCCCACAACCCCTGACAGCCCTGCTCCTAATTACTTTTGACTTTAATGGGAGCTGAGGGCACTTGGCGTCTCATCAAACTATTTAGCACTAGGGACATTAAATATAGTTTAATAGACTAATCGACTAGTTGATGAATTTTCCATCGACTAGTTGATTAGTCAATAAGCGGGGGAGCCGCAGCAGGGTTAGCTCTCAGTCCCGGCAGCTAACCCTGCTGCGGCTCTACCTTTAAAGTGTATTAAGAGCTGACAGGCTCTTAATACATATAAAAGGCTGAAGCGCGAGCCGGGATACCTGACTGCTGGCTCACGCTAGCTCTCCCCTGCTGAGCTTCTGATTTTTTAATGTATTAAGAGATGGCAGGCTCTTAATACATTTAAAAAGCAGAGTCGCAGCATCTGGGATGGAGCACAAGTCAGGAATAAGCTGATTTCCGGCTCGCATCCAGTACCCGCTACTACCCTGTCTCCTGCGGAGATGGTGCTTGGGGGAAACCAGCTTTTAAGCCGGCTCTCCCCAGCACTGGCTCCTGCTCCCCCCACTTGCTGTCGCTGCTAGAGGCAGCAAGAGGGGGGGAAGCAACTGGTCAAGGAACTAGTCATCTATCCGATAAGCTTTTGCTTATCAGATAGTCAACTAGTTACTTACATTCCTATTTAGAACATCAGAAAACTGGACTTAACTATGCATGCACATTTTTCCTGCATAATACAAGATTCTGACTTGATCCTAAACTGGTGTAGCTTTACTGAAGTCAGTGGAATTATACTGATTTACATTGACTAAGAATCTGGCGCTGTTTCTGAACAGCCAGCTCTAACTTACCCTTCTTTAATGTCTGTAGAACATAGTGCTGTGGACTCTGTACAGAAACAGCAGCCAGGGAAGATACAGCTCTTTTTTTTTAATAGCAAGCCCACTTGAAAATTGTAGGGCCCAATATATATCAGAAACACATTGGGATTGTGCGTCACTTAGGGTATACCTACACTAACCACTGGATCAATAGGTAGCGATTGATCCAGAAAGGGTCAATTTATTGCCTCTAGTATATATACGATAAATTGACCACCAAGTACTCTCCTGTCAATTCCAGAATTCCACCAGAATGAGGACAGTAGGTAGAGTTGACAGGAAAGCATCTAGTAAGTAGATCTAAGTGTATCAATTTCAGATACATTATTCACATAACTGAAGTTGTGCAACTTAGCTTGCTGGCTCACAGTTACATAGTACAGAGACTATATTGTCCTAGCTTTGTATATTGACATAACCCTGTAGTATAGACACAACCAACGCTAAGTTTTTTCCCACTGATGTCAATAGTTTCATACGACTGTAAAATTGGTGAAAGATATCAGGCCTACAATACCTAGATTACACATTATACGTAGGGCACCCACTTGGTCAACATAGCTTTGTTGTGACAGGCATGGATTCTATCGCTAATATATGGATTAAGTTTCCTTACAGAAAGAAAAACTGTGGGTTTTTAAATTGAACTAATCTTGACAAGAAACATAGGCTGCGTCTAGACTGGCAAGTTTTTCTGCAAAATCATCTGCTCTTGCGGAAAAACTTGCCAGCTGTCTACACTGGCCGCTTGAATTTCCGCAAGAACACTGATGATCTTATGTAAGATTGTCAGTGTTCTTGTGGAAATGCTATGCTGCTCCCATTCAGGCAAAAGCCCTCTTGCGCAAATGCTTTTGCGCAAGAGGGCCAATGTAGACAATGCGGTATTGTTTTGCGCAAAGAAGCCCCGATCACAAAAATGGCGATCAGGGCTTTCCTGCGCAAAACCGCGTCTGGATTGGCACGGACGCTTTTCTGCAAAAAGTGCTTTTGCGGAAAAGCATCTGTGCCAATCTAGACGCTCTTTTCCGCAAATGCTTTTAATGGAAAAACGTTTCCATTAAAAGCATTTGCGGAAAATCATGCCAGTCTAGACGTAGCCCTACGGTTTAATTTTTCAGAAAAATTCAGTTTGCAAAAATCAGACTGTACTTGTGACCACAAAAACAGTGCATAAGAGTTTCGCAAACCTCCAGTTTCATGTGTATTGACCTTCCTAAATAACCACCTAGCTAAGAGCAGGGAGATTCTGCTGTAAAATGGTCATTCAACTGAAACCTTACTGGCCTGATTCCATCCTAAGTGGTTGGCCCCCGGTTTGACACTGGAGTTAGCTCACTGGTTCACAATTGTAGAAAAAGTGAGGTGTCTAGAACCCCAGTTTCAATTCCACACTATTCCCACGCACTGCAACATGGATGGCACCACACATGTCAATAGGAATCTGCATTTTCTGCTTTCTCTTCTATCCTCCATGGACCACGTCACTCCCAACTAGCACTTTACCTTCAAGGTGCTGCAGCAGAGCTGGAATCTTTACTCCCCACATCTCACCCACTGCTGCATGGATATTTTGGTGCAAGGCTTTTAGCAGCTGCAAGACAGAATATCCTTGTCCTTCTCTCTCATAAGGAGATGAGGCTACAACCTGTCAATGAGGGAGAAAGCACAGGCTAAGTTCTGCAGCAAGATACCAGCTTGTTCCTGAAGGAGGAAATATTTCAGATTCTCTCACTGTGGAGACTACACACTGTAGAGCTGCTGCTTCTACTGCAGTGACTTCCTAAAGAAGAAAGTATTCTAACTAGCATGAGGGTGTAGAACAGTGTGTCTCTGTCTGATCGGGGAGGGTGGAGAGAGACCCAATCATACACATTCTTCAGCCTAAAGCATTTAGCTGGAAAACTGATTTTTATACTTAACTGTTCCACTTCACATTTCTCAGAAAACCTGTTCTCCATGGTCTACTTACCAGGAGTCGTGCCAGCAATCCCTGAGGTGTAGGGAGTTTCCCTGGGAAAAGAAATAGAAGATCCTTAATTATGCCAGACTTTGGAGAATCCCGCTGATGTTGTTCACCTAGCCATTTCCAATATGCCCACCAATGTGGCATGCAGCTGATAATATTTGCATTTCCATAGAGTTTTCAGGCAGAGCATCTCAAAAGTGTTTTACAAACATGAGTTAATTCCTCCTCATAGCACCTCTAAGAAACTGGCGTTAATTAGTCCTCAATTTCACAAGTGGGAAAGCTGAGAGAGAGCAAGTGATTTCCCCAATGTTATATCAGAATTTTGGTGGTGATCTGGAACCAGAACCCCCAATTTCTAGCTCCCTCCCATTGCCATGTTTTAATCCCAAGACCATCCTGCATTCCTTTTAGTCTCTTGAATGAAGATGAGAGAATTGGAACAGGCTGAATCTGGTCATTTCATAGTGGCTGGTGAGAATAAATGAAAGAGTTTCTGTTATAAACCTTGTCCACTGTAGTCCAGGCAAGCAGCTTCTCCTCCTTCTTGCATCTTTTTCTCAGCCATTTCCTGGAGGCATCTGCAGAGAGGCTTCAAAGTGCCAGTGTACTGAGTTGGCACCACATACATTAGAAGCCTTGGCCATAACACCTGCACAGAAGAGCAAGACAGTTCAACACTTGGCTATTTTCATTCCCCCACCTCCTACTGGCTGAATCCTTCTGTCATGCACCTTCTCCTTTTAGTCATCACTGACCCTTCCCTATCTCATTACCTTATCTCGATCTCACTTTCTCCTCCCCTCCGCCATCATCTCACTCTACCTGTCCCAGTGATCCCTCTCTCTACATTTTAAGTACGCTGCCTTGTTTGGTGAGCATTAGCAATCTGGTTTTCATCTGGAGATGAATCATCTTTCCCTGCATTATAAAGCTACTTAGACAGCACCATAAATTCATCCTGCACTTTTCAGACATACAGAAGGCACAATCATGGCCCCAATAACTGTTTAAATACAGGATCACCAAGTCTACATTTCCAAGGTATTCATGGGGAATCTAAGGAGACGTTGCACTCAGGCAATGGTGGTAATTAACAGAAGACCACTGCATTATGGTTCCTTCCAGTGAAGTTCCTTTTTATCTTGTCTGTACTGTGAATCGCTTCCTCCATGATACAGAGGTCCCATCATCTCTGACATGAACTTGACATGCTGTACCTCCATTATCCTGACTGGCAAGAAGCTTCCTTATGGAGAGGTACAGTAGATATACGGAAGAATGTCTTTATTTCACGAAGCAGTAGCAACATGTCACTTACTTGGGTCATTCCAGTGATTGATACGTCCAGGCCTTGCAGGATGTGAATGCACATAGTTTGGATAGTGCTTTCTTCCTGAACATCCTGGGAGGGAAGTTTTGTCCCCTGCTATGAGATAGATACATAGAATTTACTAGCTAGTGGGAAAACACTGGCTGTAGAATCGGTGTCTATTTCTTACAAAGCCTTTCTGAATATTGACCTATGAGAGCTTTTCCATTGCATTAGGAGTGCACAAATCATAAAATCATGGATTAAGGATGGAAGGGACCTCAGGAGGTCATATAGTCCAACCCCCTGCTCAAAGCAGGGCCAGCCCCAACTATATTATTCCAGCCATGGCTTTGCCAAGCCTGGCATTAAAAACCTCGAATGATGGAGATTCTTAAGGGAAGAGAATAACAGAAACACCTAACTGGTGGGTCAGAACCCAGGCTTAGGAAAACCCCAGCACAAGGGGACACAAAGAAGATGGAGAGAGGCTGTTCTCAGTAGTGACAGATGACAGAACAAGAAGCAGTGGTCTCAAGTTGTGTGTGGGGGGGTGGATCTTAGGAAAAACGATTTCACGAGGAGGGTAGTAAAGCACTGGAATGGGTTACTGAGGGAGGTGGTGAGATCTCCATCCCTAGAGGTTTTTCAGTCCCAGCTTGACAAAGCCCTGGCTGAGATGATTTAGTTGGAATTGGTTCTGCTTTTAGCAGGGGGTTGGACTCGATGACTTCCTGAATTCTCTTCAAGCCCTATCGTTCTATGATTCTATAAAAGAGTTCCCTGAACAGTATTCATTTTTTGAAAAATTTTCAAAAAAGAACATTTCTTCTTTTTATCTCTGAGGAGAGCCACTCAGACTCTGCCCAGTGGAAATAAATATGCAGAACCTAGAGGGAGCCATTCTGTTTGTTCTGATGCCCCAAGCAGCTTGATCATTCTGTGCATAGTGAATGTGAGTCTATCTATAGGCTAAATTCTGTTCTTCCTTACACCAAACTAAATATTGATCAGCTCTACTGATTTCAGTTTAAATAAGAGCAAATGTGGCCTGATGAGAAAGAGTTGCCTCCTACTTTCTTTGAGATGGGTAGGATGAAAAAGAGGCAGTTGGTGAGTACTGCCATAAGCTCCCACTTCGTAGCTAAAGGGCCAGGCAGAGCTAAGATCCTCAACAACTTACTGTAAAGTTAATGTATATCATGGATCCCATCATGGAACTCTGTGTCTGGAGTCCATGACTCTGCCCATAGCTGGAAATACCCATTGAAAAGATTTTGAACTAGTACACATAGAACAGAGTATGAAGTGTGCAGCAAACTTTTCCAGGTTCTAGACATCTTGATGTAGGCTGCATAACTTCAGTGTTTTGCTAATAGTTGATGTATGCTTCAGCAGCCACAGGATTGGGCACCAGTGTGTTCTTTGGAGAGTCTATTTATAAAAAAGATGTGCTTCCTTATACAAGAGCATTTCACTGAAAGATTGTGTTGTCAGAATTTTCACTGACTTGCCCGAGGTCTAAGGAATGTAGGTCGCACTGTCAGATGTAAATATCCAGAATCAGATTCTGGTCTCTGTTACACTTGTGTAAATCCAAAATAATGCCACTGAAGTCAGGGGCATTACCCTGGCTTTACACGAATATCACTGATCAGATTCTAGCTCTAATCCTTCAGTCCAGCTGCATCCTTGAGCATCCAAAGCTCCCACTGAAGTCAAGGGGAACAATCAGCATGCCAGAATGGCAGAACTGAGTCCTAAGTGTTAAGAACTCTCCTTACCAGATTTCTGGTGGACACATCGAACTCTCCGAAAACGTATGCAACCATATCCCCTGCTGCACAATTCTCCACACTTCCTGAACTGAGCAGCTTCAGGACAAAATGGAGAGCTGCCATCCTCACCTGCAAGGGTAGAGATTATGCACGAGTTATTATTATCCCTTCTGCATGCAATATGAGACAGGATATGAGAGTCCTTTTGCTTTTGTTTTTATCTCTTTGGAATGGTGGCTGAAGTACAAATGATTAACACATCTGTTATGTAAATTCCTTGCAACACTGGCTACAGAAGTACCATGCAAATGCCAGTTTTCACTTTCAGGTGACACTGTAATTAGGAAAAAGGCAGCATTTTCTCCTATAAATGTAAACAAACTTGTTTGTCTTAGTGTCTGGCTGAACAAGAAGTAGGTCTGAATGGACTTGTAGACTCTAAAGTTTTACATTGTTTCGTTACAGTTAACAAAAAAATCTACATTTGTAAGTTGCATTTTCACGCTAAAGAGATTGCTCTACATCACTTCTATGAGATGAATTGAAAAATATTATTTCTTTTGTCATTTTTACAATGCAAATGTTTGTTATAAAAATAATATAAAGTGCATAGTACACACTTGTCATTGTGTTGTAATTGAAATCAATATATTTGAAAATGTAAAAAACCACAAAAATATTTAATAAATTTCAATTTTTAATCGCATTAATTTTTAGTTAACTGTGATTAATTGAAACCCTATTAATAATCTCAGCCTAAAAATATGTCTCCTTGCCAGACTCTCCACTGAGTGAAATACTTCCCAGATATTAACAGCAATACCACTATTCCACACACAATCTTACCTTAGCACTCTGATCACTGAGAGCAGATTGCACTGCCTTCACAATCAGAAACTTTCTAACTCTTGTCTCAGGCACTGAAAGATAAGGAGAAGTGTGCAGTATACTATATCTTTGTTCCAAACACTCATGCTCCACATTAGAATGTGTCCTGGGCACTATTTAAGAGTACTACCAAGCTTCACTCATATACAGAATCAGCGGGGAAAATATAGGACCAGACTCTGATCTCAGTTACACCAGTCTAAGTCTGAAGTATTTCCACTTCTGTAAATAGCACCATCATACTATCCTGATGGAAATATTATAAGAGAGTTAGACAAATGGAGGTTAGTGAAGTTAGTCTGTGTTTACCACCAGTATAGCAGAATTCGGAATCTATTCTAGAGTGTCTAATACTTATTCAGTCAGGAGTACTATTTTGTTTTTATCTCATTATTATTAACATGCATCTGCCACAAGATTACCTTTGTATTTGAACCTTGAAAATATCTTAGGCTACATTCAGCACTTAATTAACCCTGTTGATTTCTGTGTGACCACATGGGAGTAACTTAGAGCAGCACTGGGTCCCTTTAGTGAATTTCCAACCCTCTGGTGAGCATGCATCTAAAAGGGTGTCGCAAGGAGAAGGGAGAAAAATTGTTCTCTTTGGCCTCTGATGATAGGACAAGAAACAATGGGCTTAAATTGCAGCAAGGGAGGTTTAGGTTGGACATTAGGAAAAACGTCCCAACTGTTAGGTTGGTTAAACACTGTGAAAAATTGCCCAGGGAAGTTGTGGAATCTCCACCACTGGAGATATTTAAGAGCAGATTGGATAGACACCTATCAGGGATGATCTAGACAGTGCTTGGTCCTGCCATGAGGGCAGGGGACTGGACTTGATGACCTCTCAAGGTCCCTTCCAGTTCTAATAATCTATGACTATATGACTCCATGTGTTACAGCAGGAGCAGATGACCGTTTTGCGGGGCTCCGGGCAGCATAATTCCACGGTCCCCCCCCCCTTGACACGGCGCATGCACAGTGACGCCATGCGCATGTGCGGTGGCACCACGGCGCGTGCGCGGGGCTTTTTGAAGCGCGGGACCCGGGGCGGCCACCCCGCTCGCCCTGCCCTATATCCGCCCCTGTGTTACAGATCCTCTGTGCCCCATTTGCAGAGATCATGAGTATGTTATAGCCCTACCATGCCTGCAAAGCCTTGGTTCTTTAGATCAACCTATAGCAGCTCATGCTTTTAGCTCTGGATGTCCCCAACTCAACCCCCAGCACGATGGCGATGATCGCAGCAGTCACAGTTACTCCTGTGTTACTTACAGTCAGCACCAATAATAGCTGTGAGCAGATTCAGGGATGCCACACGAACAGTCTCATTCTTAATCTTCAGCTGCGAGTGCAGAAATGCTATGAGGTCATCAGGAGAAGAACGGGCTGCAAAGGAAGAAATCACATCCTCACTAACAACTGAAAGCTCATTCTTACTACACCTACAAAAGAAGGAAGTTACAAGGAAACTACTGTGTAATTTGGAGTCTCTTCCCCTACCTAGCAGTAGGATACAATAGCACAGCTCCATTTGATTTTCCATGATGAGCTGCTGAGTTGGAGAACAGATCTGTGGGAAGAAGAGAAGTGATCAAAGGAAAACTAATCAGAACAAGCAACTGAAAAGAAGATGCTCAATTAATTTCTAAGCACTCACTTCCTACCTTTCCAAATAGAGCTCTGAACCCAAAATAAATGGTACTGACTGCACAACAAAAATCAGAAACAATGACCGATACATTGGATAACAGAAGTTCCTGCTTTCAAAGTGTTTTTAGCAGCAGAGCTAATTGAATCAAGACTTGACCCTTGGTAACTGGTTCAAATGGTTAATTATTCCACCATAAAAATGTAGGCCTTATTTGCAGTCTGAATTTGTCCAGCTTCATTTTCTAGTTATTGTCTCACGTTATGCCTTTCTCTGCTAGATTATTACATATGTTTCCCCACATAGATATTATAGACTGCAATTAAGTCACCCTGTCACAGGATAGGTCCTCCCCATTTGGATGGGATCAGTTTTTACTATATAACTCTAACTCCCTCTAATAACTGGCTTATGCTAAAATTGCTTTACAAACTGAGCTGGATTTTAGCTAATAAAATGAGACCACTATCTGCTTATTCTTAAGCCAGCAGAAACTAATAAGGCATAAGAAGGTCTCTGGGCTCTTCACTAGCATTCAAAAGATGTTTATTGTTAATATGCTTCAGATCTGCTGAGCTTAAGCTCAAGTGATACAAGAACAAGTTCCCCTCACCCGGTCGTGCAGAGCACTGCAGATGGCTTGAAATTTCCCTTTAGGTAGAAGGATCTTATATTCACCGGAGACTTCCAAGAGCTGCCTCAGACTCTACAACAGAGGGTGAAAGTTAGAAGGTGGGCATACAAAGGAGCAATATGCAATGACTGAAGCAGGTTCATGGAATACATAGATTCCAAGGCCAAAAGGGATGATTGTCATCAACTAGTCAGGCCTTCTGTATGACACAGGCCTTAGAAATTGCCAAAATAATTCCTAAAGCAGAACTTTCAGAAAAAAATCCAATCTTGATTTTAAAATAATCACCTTGACTCTTGGTAAATGGTTTGAATGGCTAATATCCCACCACTGAAAAGGTAGACCTTATTTCCCATCTGAATGTATCCTGTTTCAGTTTGTAGCCACTGGATCATGTCATGCCTTTCTCTGCTAGGTCATTACATATATTTCCCCATGCAGATATTATAGACTGTAATTAAGTCACCTGTCACAGGGTAGGTCCACCCTGTTTGGATGGTATCAGGTTGTGGAGGAGTTAAAGAACTAAGGCAGCCCAAGTGGCCTAGTCTCCCCAACCACCATAGCAGGCCTGGTTCTTAGAGCAGCATTGCCTAATAGTCAGGCTCAGTGCAGCAGCCCTTTAATGAGGCTCTTCAGCTCAATGACCCAAGCCCTTCTAGGTACGACCGTGCAACCTAGTGCTCAACCACCCTTTGGGGCAAACCAGTGTTGCCTAGTGGCCAGCCCTTCTCCACCAGCCTCTACCTACTCCACAGGGTCCCAGCCCAGGGCCTTGTCTTGCAGCTCAATGGGGTTTCTTCCAAAACATGCAGAGTCAAAGCCTAATACCTCAACTCAATAATGCTTAGTTCACATAGATTACTTCCCACCATTCTTCTGCAGCAGGTCATCTCAGTAACTCCGTGGTCTCGCCTCCATCTGTGGCATTGGATGGTTGTGGGGGGGTCAACTGGAACCACAGGCTGGCTGGTTTCTGCATCCTAGGGCACTGGCAGTCCCTCCACAAAAGCCTGCAAAGCACCTCTGCTCCCTTCAGCTGTCAGCCTAGACAGAACTGAGCTGCTCCCTTTTATATCCTGGTTCCAGTTGGAGCATTCCCAGCAAGTATGAAGGGGCATAGCCCACAGATCATGATTAGCCCCCGCTGAACCATGCATGGTGGGTATCCTCTGTCACAAACACTCCCCCTTAAGAGGGTGTCCATTGGTGGACCTTCCTCTTCATCGTCTCCTTCCACTTGGGAGAAGTCTGTGTTTGCATGAGCCTTCCCTGGCCCAGTGTAACATACAGAAGTCATAGGGTTGGAGCGGGAAGTACTACCTCATGATTCAGGCACTGGTGTCCTTCATGTTATTAATCCATCTGAGGGGTGCATGGTTGGTGACCAGTTGAAAGGGCTTCCCCAGTACAGAATATCCCAGGGTATGTCTACACTACAGCGCTAATTCGAACTAACTTAGTTAATTCGAACTAAACTAATTCGAACTAACGCATCCACACTAAAAAACTAGTTCTAATTAGCGTTTTGCTAATTCGAACTAGCATGTCCACATTAAGGGGACCCTGAACCGGGGTTAAGGATGGCCGGAAGCAGTGCCGGCAGGGCATCAGATGAGGACTTAGAGCATGGAGATGCTGCCTCAGGCTAGCCGAGGGCTGTGCTTAAAGGGACCCGACCCCCACCCCGGACAGACAGTTCTCAGGGGTGCCCCGCTTGCAAAGCAGTCCTGGCTTGGAGTGCCCTTAGTGCCCACACTGGGCACATCACAGCACTTGGCCATCAGACCGGCTGCACTTGCCGCAGGCTGCCATCTGGGGAGAGGGAGCAATTGGGGGGCTGCAGGAGAGCTTCCACCCCCAGAAGCCCACAGAGCCAGCCCAGTCCTCCCCATCGGGGGTTAGTACCCCATTCCTCCCTCACCTCCTTCCGCTTACCCTTCCCTAGCCCCCCTTCCTGATGTAAAAAATAAAGAAAACGTGTGGTCAAAAATAGAATCTCTCTTTATTGAACAAAACTCGGGGAGACTGGGAAAAGGAGGTGGGAGAAGGGAAGAGAGAGGGTGGGAGAGGGGAGGGCAACTACAATGATCAGATGTTTGGAACAGGTTCCATATGAAGAGAGGCTAAAGAGACTGGGACTTCTCAGCTTAGAAAAGAGGAGACTGAGGAGCGATAGGATAGAGGTCCATAAAAGCATGAGTGGGGTGGAGAGGGTGCATCAAGAAAAGTTCTCCATTAGTTCCCATAATAGAAGGACTAGAGGACACCAAAGGAAAGGAATGGGTAGCAGGCTTCAACCTAGTAACACAAAGTTGCTCTTCACAAAGCAAAGAGTCAACCTGTGGAACTCCTTGCTGCAGGAGGCTGTGAAGGCTAGAACTAGAACAGAGTTTAAAGAGAAGTGAGATAAAGTGATGGAGGTTGGGTCCTTGGAGTGCTATTAGCCAGGGGGTAGGAGTGGTGTCCCTGTCCAAAGTTTGTGGAAGGCTGGAGAGGGATGGCACGAGACAAATGGCTTGGTCACTGTCTTCGGTCCATCCCCTCCGGGGTAGCTGGGGTTGGCCACTGTTGGCAGACAGGCTACTGGGCAAGATAGACCTTTGGTATGATCCAGTAAGCTCAGGGCTCAGGGTCGGGGGTCTCAGTGGACCCCCTTGATTTTCATGCACACCTGCTCCTGGGTGGCCAGGCTGGCAGCTCTCCTGCCCCAGACGGCCACTTTCCTGTGCCTAGTGCGGAGGTCGTGGACGAGGTCCACGATGTCCGCACTAGACCAGGCTCGTGCCCGCCTCTTGCGGTCCTGGGCAGGCTCCCGAGAGCCGCCAACCTGGTCCCGGGAAGAGGGGGAGGGCTGGGTGGCAGCGGGTGGCTGGCTCAAGCCGTGCCAGGTGCAGGGTCTGCTAGCTGGGTGCTGGCAGGCTTGCACCTGGCACGGGCACCGTAGCCAGCCCGTGCCCCTTTAAGGGTTCCGGGGCCGGGAGGAGGGCAATAGAGTTTCCCTGGTGTTGGCCAGAGTGGCCACCAGGGAAAGCTGGGGAGGGCTAGCCTCCCACTAGTTTGAATTAAGGGGCTACACACCCCTTAATTCGAACTAGTAAGTTCAATCTAGGCTTAGTCCTCGTACAATGAGGTTTACCTAGTTCGAACTAAGCGCTTCGCTAGTTCGAGTTAAGTTCGAACTAGCGGAGCGCTAGTGTAGTGCCTATCAAAGTTAATTCGAACTAACGTCTGTTAGTTTGAATTAACTTTGTAGTGTAGACATACCCCCAGGGTGTAGATCACCCACGTGATGGCCAGGGCGTTCCTTGCTATCGTAGGGCAGCAGGTCTCTCAGGAGAACAGCTTGCAGCTGAGATAAAGGATCTGGTGCTCCTTCCCACCTACTTCTTGAGATAGTACCACTCCTGGTCCTACCTCCGAGACCTCCATTTGAAGGATAAAAGGCTTTGTGAAGTTGGATGGGATAGGACCAGCTCTTGGTTCAGCTGCTTTCACAGGGCCTGGAAGGCTTCCTCACAGTCTTCTGATTACTGGACTTTCTGTGATTGGGTGTTCTTCATCAGGTCCAATAATAGGGTGGCCAGTGTGATGAAGTTGGGTACTAAGCAGCCACTGTGTCTGAAGTATTGTGGCACCTGTTTCTTTGTCATGGAGGTGGGGCAGTCACACAAGCCTTAGACCTTATTTATCAAGGAGCTATAGCTTTCCCCTTCCTACTGTGTTCACTAAGATGGCACTTGGCTGGATTCACAGTGAGTCCTGCATCTATTGGGGCTTACAATACCTTGCTAAGATGTCAGAGGTGTTCCCCCCAGCTGGTGCTGTGGATGACAATATTCTTAATGCACACAGCTGTATATTGCATATATGTTTGCAATATTTGGTTCATGAGCTGTTGAAAAGTGGCTGAGGCTCTGTGCAGCCCAAATGGCATCCTGCTGAATTGCTATAAGCCAAGCAGGGTGTGGAAGGCACTCTTCTCACAGGAAGCCGGTATCAGGGGTATCTACCAATATCTGTTGGTCAGTTCTAGTGTGGAAATGAACTTTGCATTTCCCACTGTATTCCTCCTTGAGATTTCCACATGTATGCATCCCAGTATCACTTCAGCTTTTTTGGCCACAGCATCGCATTTGTAGGTCATGTTCAGCTGAGTATTCACCAAGTTTCCCAAAATATTTTTCAGAGTTACTGATTCTCAGGAAGCATCCCTCAACATGTATGTATCACCTACATTGTTTTGTTCCTAGATGCATCTATTTACATTCAGCCATATTTAAATGCACATTTATTGTTAGCACCCAGTTTACCAAATGATCTATATCACTCTGAATCAGTGAGTTGTCCTTTCCATTATTTACCACTCCCCAATTTTTATTTCATCTGCCAATTTTATCAATGATGATTTTATGTTCTCTTCCAGGCTATTGATAATGAGATGACAGTCTAACTCCTTCCTGTACCTACACACTTTTCTTTTTTGCTGCTTGAAGCTTCCAGGATATCTCTGATGAAATCTACATATTTTACTACATTTAGGCTCTTGTGTAGTCTTCTGATACTTTTAGTCAAGTCCATGAGGCATTGATTCCCTCAAAGTCATGGGCATTCCAATCCCAAAAGCAACCACATATTCTGGACCAGAAAGCCAACATAGATTGGGAGTAAACCATGGGGGAAGTGGGGAGGGGGGAAGGGCAGCAGGGTTGTGGCCCTGGATTTGCTGCTTGGCTTGTACTGAGCCAGCTCACATAGACTGAGCATGCTCAATCATACTACTGAAGCCAACTGCCCTCACTCCATCCTCTCACTATCAGCAGGCAGGAGTTACCTTGGTCATGTGATACTGAGGGTAGATGAAATAAGAGAGACAAGGTGGGTGAAATAATATCTTTAATTATATTATCTCACCCACCTTGTCTCTCTAATATCCTTGAACCAACACAGCTACAACAGCCCTGTACACAACGGTAGATGAAATAGACAGTGATTTTATATCTATCTAGTTATATAATCTAAAGCAATGCACTTCAGGCCTTCTTAGTATTAATTATCAGCTACTGGCAGTTTACTTAATACTGCCCAGAGACAACACACAGCAGCCCCTGCTCTGAGGAGTTTATTTATAATCTAAAAGAGAGACACAGAGTTGATAGGATGTACCAGTAAATCACAAGGAGGGAATATCTTATGAGGGGGAGGGGCAGGTGTTTTGTTTCTTACCTCCTTAGCATCTCCAGGAAACAGAAGATACTTTTCATGAGAGGCTTTTACCTACAAAACTTGTCACCTGGGTCACCATGTCTATAAAATCAAGACTTGTGTGTTTATCTATTATCTAACAAGTCACTATGTAGACCAGGAAACGCCACTGGTAACAGCTAGTGCAGTTCACCTATGCGCACACATTGATAGTTATTTTAATAAGTATCTCACCTTGGTGACATGAAAAACATTAACGTCCTCTTTATATTGCTCAAGGAGCCATGGGATCTGTTCGAACACCTTATCTTGATGCTCTTCTTTATGCAGGAGGAGGCTCATCATGGGACCAAGGGCTAAGATGATGGCCTGCTTGAGCTACACAGAGACACAGAATTTATGTTCCTACAAATCCATTCAATATCATGCAATGGGCCCATCTTTTTTACTTCTGATGAGTGCAATTTCCCTTTTCCACTGTTGAAACAGCCCTATCTCAATATTTCCTGGTAAAGAATTAAGACTCATGGGCTTCGTCTACACTGGCATGATTTTCCGAAAATGCTTTTAACGGAAAAGTTTTCCGTTAAAAGCATTTTCGGAAAAGCACGTCTAGATTGGCAGGATGCTTTTCCGCAAAAGCACTTTTTGCGGAAAAGCGTCCGTGGCCAATCTAGACACGCTTTTCCGCAAAAAAGCCCCAATCGCCATTTTCGCGATCGGGGCTTTTTTTGCGGAAAACACTACTGTGCTGTCTACACTGGCCCTTTTGCGCAAAAGTCTTTCGGAAAAGGACTTTTGCCTGAACGGGAGCAGCATAGTATTTCCGGAAAAGCACTGACGATCTTACATGAGATCGTCAGTGCTTTTCCGGAAATTCAAGCAGCCAGTGTAGACAGCTGGCAAGTTTTTCCAGTCTAGACACAGCTATGGTGTTGGTTTCAGAATTATATTCTACTGCACCTCACAACTTTCCCAAGTGGGATATTTCCCAAGATTAGTATGCACACTAAACCAACTCATTCCTGCTGTAACTCTACTGGAACTGAATAGACATCTGCCAGGAATGAATTTAGCCCATTCTCCTATATTCATCTGCATGTCAGGTGACAAAACTGGAATCTATGTACACTATGTACAGACAGAATTTCCATGAGCTTGTGACATTATAATCTTTTTTAAATGTTTTACATCATACTCTGTTCTATCCCAAAGAACCTGCCATTGAACTCCATCATCACAAAGAATGCCATACACAGAGAATTTAATAATACAATTTCTCATCAAGGTTTAGAAAGCCTACAATTCTCACCTCCAAATCTTCACATGTGGTCCATTTGCTTGTCACATGACGATAGAGGGGAAGAATTTCATCACAGAATTGAGATTTACCCATTCTGGGAAATGGGCACTTTTCCCAGTTACTAAAATATACATTTACTGCCCTTGACCATTTTTCCAGAACTGCATGGAAGGAAAAAAGACCTTTTTAATTCCCATCATTTGAAAACATATTTTTTCTCCCTGTTACCTCTTAATTAGAGCTGATTGAAAAGGTAGTTTAAATTAAATTAAAAGTGTTTACTCTTGTTTTTTTCAAAATTTCAAATTACAAAGATCATTCACATGTTTCAAAAATCAATAAATTTCAGCCACCTTTTTAGCTGCACAAAAACACTGAACACATCCTGATTAAAACTGTCATTGACATTTTTCAGTTTAATATTCCATCAAATTGGAAAAAAATATGAAAAATATAATAAAAAAACCAAAATATTTTGACCAGCTGTTTTCTGAATGATTCATGTCCTCTGCAGTTATTGCTTATTTAGCCCTAAAACTGTATGATTTCCTATTGGGTTACAGTTTGTCTGAAAGATGTTCAGTGCCCCTAACTCCTATTAGCAATACTGAGATTTGACAGCATTTTGCCCTAAAATTAGATGCACCCACTGCCCTTGAAAGGAAAATTAAGGCTCAATCCTATGTTCTATGAAGTTGATGGCAAAATTCCCATTTATCTCAAAGGTGCAGGATTAGTTCCTTAGGCCTGATCTACACTAAAGGGGAAAGCTGACTTAAGGTACGCAACTCCAGCTATGTTAATTATGTAGCTGGAGTTGACGTATCTTAAATAGTGTTTTCAAACTGTCCACACAGTGGAAGGTTGACAGGAGTGTTATTCCTCATGAGAAGCAGGACTACCGGTGCCAACGGGAGCACCCACTCAGTTCGAATTAGTGGGTCTTCACTAGACCTGCTTATTTGGACCCTGGTGATCAACTGCAGCAGCATTGATCTTCTGCATAGTGTAGACGTGGCCTTACTTGAGCATCAACTAAAAAGCAAAGGAAGAGAGAAGTGGAGAAGACCAGAGGACAGAGAAAGAGGGTGAAAGGAGATGATAATTAAGAAACTAAAGAGGAGGAATGGGTGGAGGGGTGGAAAACGGGAAATTTTTAAATGTAATTCAGTCTGTTGCCTGCACATTCTCCCCCAGGAGTTTCCTGGCACATGGGCAGCATCAGCTTTTGTTTATTTTTAAGGTATCCACAAGTCATAAAGGGCCTGAACTTACAAATGTTCAGCACCTCCAGCAAAGTAAGGAACACTCTCAACTCCACTGAGTGCCAGAGGAGCATGAGGACTCAGCCCCTGGTACAATCCAGTTCAGAGCCTGTTTGTAAACGGTCAGTCACTTAACTCTGTACCAAGGCCCCTAAATATCCATTTTGGACATCTACAATAAGTGCTGGCACTTACCACCACAAAATGCTTGCCTCAGCCTGCTCTCGTCGACTAACATCCGCATGGAGCTCATGCTGTACAGGGTCATTCCCACAAAAGGAATGCACTTGAGTGCTGAAAAGAAGGACCAGAAGAAAAGGAAGACAGACAATTGACTGTTATCTGCCTTCTTACTATCGCATTTAGAAACACCGCTGGGTCGGATGCTATGGGCTCCTAGGTCATTTTGTGCTGCGTACACAAATGATAAGGCAGAAGTAAAAAATCAGTGGGGGATTTACCCTGAGGAGGAGCATTCTCCACCAATGTGCAGCTGTGCCAGATGCCCAATCCTCTCCCAGAGTAGGAGAGAGAGCACTGGGGAGGGATGAGAAATGGAATGGAGAAGAGCTCCACTAGACCTGATTTTCCTCAATCCTGTCCTTTAAGAACTTCAAATGGGGCATAAGAGCTTGCACCTTGGTGTGGATAGCTCATGGTCTAGCAACTGGAACCAGCCACAGCAGTTCATCTCATGCCCCCCAAATAGCACTTTGTGTAGCTGTACAGAGCGTGAACCTCTGTCCTTAAATGGAAGACAATAACTTTGAAACAAAAGATGGAAGTTGACATACGATAGGCTGATGATAGGTTGCCCAGTGTAATCAAAGTGAACTCGTCAGACAGCTCCAGTGGTTTCAGATGACATTGAAGCTCATACATCACCTCATTGAAATAGCAGCGTGCCAGAGCCACTAATGTGTTGCTCGCTGCCACTTTTAGTTCATTTGTTGCTTCCTTAAAAAATACAAAAAGAGAGAGACTGAAGTGATTAAAGCCAACTACACCAGCCAATGCTGCTCAAATGAATCAAGTTTTTATTTCTGTTTTCCACCCAACTTTCTGTGAACAGAATCATTAGTCATAAATAATCATTGAATCGTTTGGCTAAACACTTGTCAGCCTTTCAGTTGTTTGCAAGCTGCTTAGACTATTCGCTATTAGCTATTTGTGGTGGATGATTGGCTATCATAGTGACATGATATTTTTCCCTCAGAGGAGGTGGGCAGCTTCAAGATATTCAGAGAATTTTCCTGAATAAACTATCCCCTAAATCCAAATACTGCTTCTTTTGGAAATAGCTCAGATTCTGTTTTAAGGTTTCATCCTGCTGCTTAACACCATACTATCAGAGCACCTTCCACAGAAAATCAGTATCAATAATGAAATCCCTAGTAGACTTCACAAAAAACTTGCTTGTTAAGAAACGGTAGGCCTCTCCGCATCTGATATATGTCACAATATCCTGACCTTAAAAAGCACTTAAGCACATGTGTAACTTGAACAAGATGAAACTAGTCACATGCTGCTTAGGACCTGGGATTTCTGGAGGACGGTGTGGGGATCTGTGGGCCCCTAGCAGTCATCAATCCTGGAGTTTCAGTATATAGTTTACAAAAAATGTTTTAATTAGTTTAAGCTTTCATTCCTGTCATTAGCATATAGGGAAAACTAACTTACCTGAGTATCAGAGAGGTAGCCGTGTTAGTCTGAATCTGCAAAAGCAGTGAAGTGGGTCTTTGACCACAAAAGCTTATGCTCCAACACTTCCGTTAGTCTAACTTACCTGAGTCTCTCTCATGTGGTTTGAGGCAAGTGTTATTATTTTTCTCAGTAGCCTTCTCTCTAGGACCTGGGCATCCTGCTGAAATACTTTCTCCAGGATACAGTACATGTCTACTCTGTTTTTCTGGGGACAAAACATAAAAGAACAATTGGGGAAAATGTTTCCTTGATGACAATATAGTAATGCTATAAGCTAATATAGTAACACAATATAGTAACACTTACGCTAATAAGCTTCTGCCCAAAAGAGTTTACAATCTAAACATGAAACAACTAGCCCAGGCTAAAAGAGCAGATCAATAGCCAGGAAAATAATTCAGGTCTTCTGATTCACTATCTGGAGTCCTCTCCACTAGACCACACTGATTCCACAGCCTGCATACTCACTCAAGTAACCCCTAGTCTTCATTTGTGTAAAACTTGCTATGCCCTCCACAATCACCCCAGCTAGCAGCACCTCAGAAGAAGCTGAGCAATTTACAAATTTTTTAATCAGAATAAGGGCCCTGCACTGCCCCCTTATCTAATTTTGTTTATTATTATTGTTATTGTTATTATTATTGTTATTGTTATTATTATTATTATTATTATTGTTATTGTTGTTGTTGTTATTATTAGCATCTTGCCCTTTTTTATCCATTCCAGACAGAATTTGTAAATACAATTATAAAATACCCAACTCCTGCAGTAAATCTTCTGCAGCTTTTAGGGAAAATTAGCTCAGGAGTTACCTCTACATTGACAGTCGCACATTTGAAGGTCTCTTTTATGGGGTCCATCAAAGTTGAAATTCACAGATGATACTAAATATGGAGGAGTTGAAGGTATGAGTTGTGACAGAGAAATAATAAAGAGGGGCACAGAGAAATTAGAAACCTGAGCAGAACAAGACTGATTTCAGAGAACTGCAAACTAGCACACCTAGAGAGGGGGTCAATATAACTGACATAATGAGAGGGAGAAAAGTGGGAAACAACAAGTGAAAAAAAAAGTCAGCCATCTGGTTTGGGTTTGTTACATACAGGAATCTTGTCATAAAGCAGGAAGTTTCTCATTGTTCATCTGAGGTGTGACTGCTTCTGGCTTATTTCACTTTTTTGGCACCACATTCCCCAGAAAAGATCAACAGCTTGGAAGTAATTCAGGAGAAAATTTTAAAAAGTGCAGGGAGGCCAGCAGAACTGACTTTTAAATAGAGACCTGCAACCTCTATGGGATCTGACCTCATGCATCAGGGTGAGGTTGGGTGGGTGTAGGGGAGCCTGCCTTGACAATAAATGGCCATGTCTCCCTTTAACACGTGCAGATCTCTAACAAGCAAAACCCAGGCCTGTCTCAAGTCTGGTGCACATAAGCATGCAGGCAAGGTCATGGGAGAAGCTGTGAGAGGAAGGAATGTTTTACACAATACGTAATCAATTGGAAAATATTATTAGAACAACCAAGTCTCGCTTTGCTATAAAATGGGCTTAGTAAGAACAATCAGTGGGAGGGAATGAGCAGGATTGACCCACAGGTACTGCTCGATATAACTAGAAGTAAATAGGCCCTTCACACCGGTGATCCAGTGCATGGTGTTCCAATGCATGGGAAGAAAAGGAACCATGACCTCCTGCCTGCTACTGTAGGTGGCATACGGGTGAAGTGTAAGTGAACTAGTCTTTATTATTGTATTATAGTAGCTCTTTTATTAATTGCTTTTGCATTGCTTTGCACTATATTATTGCTTTAGAATGTATGGCATTTAAGGTTTAAATTGTGTAGTAATTGTTTTTAAGGCTTGTAAAACTTAAACAACTGTATTAACTGCTTAAAGCTTGCAATAAATAAGAAAGTGGTTAAGTATCCCTGGAGTGTCCCGGTTTCTCTTGGATCTAAAATAAATCGTATCACATCACAGTGGGAAAACAACTGGACTCCCCTGGGCTCAGATCAGGTCAGCTCTCCTCCACAGAATCAGCACAACCGTGACTGCCTACTCCAGCCAGCCACCACCTCCTTGCTGCATAGCATGCACTGTGGAGTGAGGATGCTTAGGAGTCAGTGTTTCTTACCCTGCAGCACGTACATTGCACAGCAGGGGGCAGTATCAGAGACATAAAATTTAGACTTTAACATCAGGAAAAATGCCCCAGCTATAAGACATCTATCAGGTTATTACATAGTCTTCATTGGAAAGTGGTGGAAACCCAGTCACTAGGAGCTTTTAAAATTGGTTTGGCCCCAAAAAATGAAAAAGGCACTGCTGGGAAATTGGATGATCCAACAAGCCTTTCACATCTGTCTCCTGTGAGTCTATAACTCTGAATTCAGGCAGCTGAAGGTGTGAACTGCCTGCTAAGGTCATAAAGCACTTTGGAATGTTCAAAGCCAATGGTTGGCTACACATTCCAGTGGTTGTGCTTTTAAAGGATGCTGCTGCAAACTGCTATTATTACTGCTCTAGTGGGGAGAGGCTCTGCCTCTTTCCATTCATTTTTAAATGTAAGGAGGATTTTTAATTGAAAATCATAATTGATAACTTATGAATACAAGAGCCCCACACTATTCAAGCGAGCCAGAAATGAACTGCTTGTCTTGGCTTCCTGGTACTTGAAACTAAAATGCCTTCTGTGTTGACCCTTAATAGAGAAATGGACTTTGCTGGATGCGAGTATTAATAAAAGAAAAAGGGGGTTGGATTATTTAAGAACCCTTCAAAGCTATAGCCCAATCATATGTCATTATAATTAAGAAGTGTTGTCTTGGGTTTAGAGCAGAGAGTCAGTTCACATGGGTTTTATTCACCATTCTTCTACTAACTCACTATGTGGTGTTGAGCAAGTTATTTAATTCCCCATGACACAGCCCATCAGTAAATGGGGATGTTTATCACTCTCCCAAAGGTGCTGTAAAACCTAATTCATGAGTAAGTAGGTAAGTGCTTTGAGGTTTTTGGATGAAGATGCTAAAGGAGGACAAAATACTGCTATAAGAGATTATAGATACCCCTACAGTGCACTTTTATAATATACAGCCCATGTACTCCAGTGTGTACAAAAGGACAGTGCTCCTCTGAGTGTCTCTTTATTATATCATCCTGATCTGTAACAGAATTTTGCATGATGAGTTTTGCATGAAGACAGAAGGGTAAATATTGATTACACTGAAGGTGGGCTGAGCCAAGTTCTGTATTGAATTACTTCCATGAAGTCAAACAGAATTTGGAGTGGAAACATGGAAAACAGATGTGATTTGATGAAACTGCCCTACCTCATCCTGCTGAAGTTTTTCTAGCAGAACAGTCACAACGACAGCCAGTTTGGTCTCAGCTATCTTGACAATCTGAAGGGCAATAGAGGCCTTATCTTGATCGTCCATATGGTCCAGGAGGAAAACAACCTCGCTGTAAACAGCTGAAATTAAAGGAAAGGATTCTGCTGGTTATCATTGATGTTGGGATTCAGTGCTTGTGTCTTTAATTCACTATCTAGTAAAGACTCTGTAGGAGATCAGACATGGTGATAAGTGGACCTGGGAATCATGCAAATCCTTTTCTTCCCTCATGGTGACCATGTCTGTTTGCAGAGCTATTGTGGGGGGACGGATTATAATAAGGAAAAGCTGCTCCTTTTAAATAAGATCCCCACATAAAATAATCTTTTCCACCTTTACTATTAATTTAGGCATTTTGATAGCACACAGAATAATTTATAGCCAAGATTTTTAAAACTGGGTGCCTAAACTACAACTCCTAAATCCATATTAACACGCCTACATCCTGATTCAACAAATTAATCACATGCCTAACTCAATGCCAACAAATAAATCTAAAGTTAAACACATGCTGAAGTGTTTTGCTTAGTCAGGGTGTCATTTCCAAAAGTGCTGAGCACCCAGAATTACCTATGGATGGTGCAAAGAACTTCTAGGGGTTCAGTATCTCTTGAAAATCAAGCCACTTTTTAAAGACCCCACTGTATGAATTTAGAAGTCAAACTTTATGCACTCTGTTTTGAAAAAAGGCTTCAGTTTTATTTTATGGTAATTTAAATACTTGCAGAGAAGACACACGGACTAGGTATTTGTCCAGTTGCCTCTAGAGACCCTAAAAGATTTTCCCCCAATGCACAACATAAGAACATAAGAACGGCCGTACTGGGTCAGACCAAAGGTCCATCTAGCCCAGTATCCTGTCTGCCAACAGTGGCCAGCACCAGGTGCCCCAGAGAGGGTGGACCGAAGACAATGATCAAGCGATTTATCTCCTGCCATCCCTCTCCAGCCTCTGACAAACACAGGCCAAGGACACCATTTTATCCCCTGGCCTTTTATGGACCTAACCTCCATGAAATTATCTAGCTAGGTGTTTTCCATGGGTAGGGTGATTGCCCCATACCTTTATGTGAAGCCTCAGAGATTAAGTCTTGGTAAGTCTTGCTCACATAGTCAGGATCAGTGTTACCTGTAAACTGAGCACTTGGGTGGCAGACATGTGTTTCTAATGGTTGTACACATCTGTACATGCCTCAATGCACATAAAATGTATTCTACACGTAGAATTGGAGAGAACATTGGTCAGGATGCAATTGATCTCCAGATCTGAGGGTGGGGAGGAATTTTCCCTGGGTCAGACTAGCAGGGATTATTGTTTGGGAGGTTGGGAATTTGTCTTCTTCGGGAGTATGGGGCACTGATCAACCACCAGGATCATCAGGGCTTTTCTGACCTAATCATTTCTCTACCATTGCAAAGGCCTCAGGCATTGGTAGCATTTCAGTTTCTCCTATCCTCTGTCTGCAGCACACAGCATCTTAGTCTCCTAGGCCTTGGGCACATCTACACAGCAGGGCTAAAGCAGAAATAAGCTACACAACTTGAGCTATCAATTGTGCAGCTTAAGTTGAAATAGTTTATTTCGGCTTTTGGCGCTGTCTACACAGCAGGAAGTCGGGGAAAGAGCACTCTTCCTCCTACTTCCCTTACTCCCCATAAAATGCGGGTTATAGGAGTCGGAGAAAGAAGTCCTCCAGCTTGACATTATTTGACATTATGTTGAAATAATGGCTTGCTGTGTAGATGCGGACTATGTTATTTTGCAATAACATCAGTTATTCCAAATTAACACTGCTGTGTTGACATACCCTTCAAGAGTGACAATTTTTAGTCCAAGACAAGTTTTGGTTTCAGCATAGGGTTGCTAGGTGAAACGTAATGGTTTGTGACATACAGAAGATTAAAGTACATGATCTAATGACCTACCAGCCTTAAACTCTCTGAAACTGTGAAATAGTTGATGTATTAATAAAATCAGGATTTTATCTCCCATGTGTCTCTCAGCAGAAATTCTCCTGGAGACTTAATATTTAACAAGAAATCTGAAATGCCATATTTATCTGTCTCCATTGTAACAGCATTCCAAGGCATGGAGGAGGAATTGATCAGAATTTACCCTTCCCATGAAAGATTGCTCAAGATTAGGCGATTACCCATCCTTACCCTTCAATTCCAACACCCAGATGCAGATGGAATCAGAACTGTAACTTACATTGCCCATACAGTTGCAATAGTAATGGTGAAGGATTAAGAGCACTAGTGTTGCTAAGAAACGCTTTGTTATCCTCCATTTAATATGCTAGCTATCCACTTAATATCTTAAGTAGACAGCAGGTACATCTAGACTGCAGAGTTTTTCCAGGATACCAGAGATATCCCAGAAAAGCTCTGCCACGTCCAAGGAATGCGTCTGCTTTTCCAAAAAAAGCATGTTTTTTCAGCATCTCAGTAAACCTCGTTCTACGAGGAAGAAGGGATGTTCTGAAAGAGGCTTTTTTTCTGACATTTGGCCCAGTGTAGACGGGCCAACTGTCAGAAAAGCCTCTTTCAAAAGAAAAGTGATAGAACTTTGTAGTCTAGACACAGTCAGCTAGAAGAGAAGTCCTTCTGTGTTTTCTCTTCTAATTTCTCCCATCTCTGATGCTTTGCACCACTAGATTTTGGCTCCAAAGATGCAGAAGTCATAAAATAGGGACCCATATTAAACATAAAACAACTGGAGAAAGGAAAGAAGACCTTCCCCATAACATCCAATAGTGACACAGGTTGTCAGGAAAGTTTCCAGGTTCAGAGGCTGTAGGCCAGTCCTTCAACTCAAGTCAATTAAAAGGGAAGTCAGTAGAGGCTCACTGGATTTACAGCAGCTAATGATCTGGTCATATAAATGGAGAATATTACACGTTTCTATGCACCCATGCTCTTGAATGTGTATGTGTGGATACAGGTTGGATATAAAAAATACAATAGTGACCCTTACCTCTATCAATTACCTCCTGTTCACTCACAAATGTATTCATGGTTTAGTCTTTCCTCAACACCTTCTCTCAATCCTTTCTCCAACTAGCTCCAGTACTGAGAGATAGATGGCCTCTCAGTCTGTCAACCAGAACTTCCAGTTAAACTTACACAAGCACTATTGTGACATCCTTGTGACCAAAGCAAATTCCATAAACTGTTGATGACCAGTTAGGCACACAGGGACTCTGTCACTGTGCTGGAGAGAACTATGGTTAAGATGACCTGTCACCTGTCTATGACTTTTACTAAAAATTGCCCTAAATAAATTTTAGGTGCTGGGGAAAGGCAGCACTCCAGCAGACTCCACTGCTCTGAGAGCAGGCTAGGGTGCCACTACTACTTCCACTCCAGGTGGGTGAACTGCCCAGGGTACCCTGACTGCTCTCCAACCAATGCTCCAGCACAGCATCTGGCCCCAGGGATGCCCTGAGATGTACCACGCCAACTACTGTGGAAGTCACAAAGGTCCCAGAAAGTCACAGAATCCATGATTTCTGTGATAGAAATGTAGCCGTGTTAGTCTCGTGTAGCTGAAACAAAAAACAGGACTATGTAGAACTTTAAAGACTAACAAGATGGTTTATTAGGTGATGAGCTTTCGTGGGCCAGACCCACTTCCTCAGATCAAATAGTGGAAGAAAATTGGCACAACCATATATACCAAAGGATACAATAAAAAAAATGAACACATGAAATTTGATTTGTCCTTTTCATATGTGTTCATTTTTTTTGATTGTATCCTTTGGTATATATGGTTGTGTCAATTTTCTTCCACTATTTGATCTGAGGAGGTGGGTCTGGCCCACGGAAGCTCATCACCTAATAAACCATCTTGTTAGTCTTTAAAGTGCTACATAGTCCTGGTTTTTGTTTCATGATTTCTGTGACCTCCATGAATGATTCACAGCCTTATTCATAATCACTTTCTCCCAAATAGGCCTCTACCTACAGGTTCACAACCATCTCCTCCCTGTTGGTCAGAATCAATTCTTAAATGCCTATGCCCTGGGTTACTTCCTTCAGTTTCTGAAACAAAGCATTGTCCCCATGACATTCCAAGAACTTATTGGATATTTTGTGTTTTATCATATTACTTTTCCCACTGATGTCTAGGTAGGTAAAGTCCCTCATTACTATAAGGGTCTGGATATTTGTTTTATTTGTTCTAGAAATGCCTCATCTCCCTCCTCCTCCTGGTTTGGATGTGTTTTCCCCACTTCGTCTTTACCCAGAGGCTTTCAGCTGGTCTGCCTCTTGCCTCTTTCTGGAACTCAGAACAAGTGTACAATACAACACCACCTCCCTTTTATTCCTACATGCTCTTCCTGAACAAGATGTACCCCTCTATGCCAATACTGCAGTTATGAGATTTATCCCATCAAGTATCTGAGATGCCACTTAAGCTCAGTTATGACTTGTCTATTAGTACTCCCAATTCTGACTGCTTAGTCCTGCTATTCCTTGAATTTGTGAGTAGACGTCTAAAGCAGTGATACTCAAAATGGTCCATGAAACCACTTTGAGAAAACTGCTAACTGGCTACCCTGGTGTGTTTATTTACTGGTGCCGCAGCCACAAAGCCTCGTGGCTCCCATTGGATCCAATTTGCTGTTTGCAGCCAAAGGGAGCCATGGGAAGCAGCAGCCACAGCTCCTTTTGCTATGACTGGCTAACCAGAGCCAAAGGGACCTGCAAGACTCCGTGGCCTCAGTGCTGGTAAATTGTAGGGTAAACTGAGGCAGCCCTAAATGTGCTAGTAGGCCTCTAAACAGCATAACTCCATTCTAGGATTAAGGCCTGGGAACACCACAGTCAGGATAAGAACTGCAGACAGTAAAAGACCCTGGGCACCATAGCAACCACGTTCTAAAACACTCGAACTGGGTCTCAGTTGGTAACGTAACACATTTTGCTTAAGATAACATTCATAAAATGTGCTTAAACTGTCTTGCTTCACTCCTAGATAATAAGCCTGAGAACCAAGTGCTGCACCAACTCAAGGCCATACCCGCCTCCTATAGCAACATCATCATCTATGGAGACTAAAATGTTATTACTGTTTTGCTGACATGTTTTGGCATTTGAACAATAACCACCTGTATATTAATTAACGAGCTGTTACTTTGCAATGGGCAGAGATATTATGTAATCTTGAATAGTTCTATTGGCTTATGTGCTCATTTCGTCTTGCTGCTAGACCTATCAAATCATTTTTCCTCCGTCCACCTGCTGACTATCTAATCTATTGTATTGTGTTAATTAACCAGTGTTCACCAGGGTAACCCCTGCGTGTCACTCCATCAGCTGATGTATAATAAATCCTCTGCTTGTTTTCACCTGCATCCAGAGTGTCCTGGCTTATTTCCAACATAAATAAACACACCGGCGCGGCCAGTTAGCAACTTTCTCAAAGTGGTTTCACGGATCACTTTGAGAAACACTGATCTAAGGTATTGATCAAATTCCCCCCAGGGATTTCCCTCTTGTTGCTCCTGTAATTCTACTCTAATTTTCCATATCTGATTCTCCCCAAAGAACTAGTCCTCTATTAAAGATACCTTTTGAACCTAGTTGCCTTTTGTCACCTGCCCCTACTCAACTTAGTTTAAAGCCCTTCTAATAAGATTGGTGAGTCACTGCATTAAGATGTCCTTCCCTTTTGTGGTCAGATCCACCCCATCTCTTCCCAGCAAACCTCCTTCCTGCAACAGTATGCCATGACTAAGGAAGTCAAAACCTCCCATACATCCATCTTCATCACACTATTATGTGGACATGCTTACCATTTAGTGTAAAAAGCAGAAAAAACACTCAGTGCAGGAAACAAGGGGACTGAAACTGAAGCTGTCAAGTTCACATGCTTCCATTTTCACTAACTGATACATCTGGATCTCTCAAGCTAGTGGGGATGTCCAAGGCAGAAAAATATTTCTGTAGATCAGCATGTGATTATTTGTATTGCGGTACTGCCTCATAGTCCCAGTCATTGCCTTACGAACTGTACAAACTCAGAATAAGATGGTCCTTAACTGTCATTAAGTAATATTTATTCACAGCACAACAGAGAAGATAATTAAGCAAGAAGATAAGCCTACTTTGACCAGGTACCAACATGAAACTAGTGTAATAATACTACATATTTAGGAAACTTTCTCCCTGATTCAGGGTCTGTTGTGGCTAAGCCCCAGTTCCATACCATTGTGCAAACTGGGGTCTTATACAACTGCGCTAGCTAGAAAGTGTACAGGAGGTCACTTCCACAAGAAGCTAAGGGCATGGTCATCACAGAGAGACTTCCTGTCTCTGCTAGTTTTATGCATCCCTCACTGTCTACGCCTGCTCCATAAGTTCAGGCCTTTCAAAAACACCACATCATGTACAGGTAACTGTAACAATGCTTGTTCGTTGTATCTGTTCACATGAGGGCAAGGCATCCAATATCAGTCCACTATGGGTGGATCAGCAATAGGAATAATGTTTGTGCATGTGACAAATAACCCCAGGACCACAGAACAGATTAAGGACACCAATGTGTGTGGCAAAGTCATCACAAACACCGTGCAGACGTCAGGGAGCTCATAAGTTAGCATATAACCTTAATTCAGATCTTGGTGCAATAGTATATCCTCAAAGGAAACTTTACTTATTAATTGGTTGTATTTTACTTATCAGTTGGTTGTATTTTACAAGATAAAAAGCTGAAACGTTGGTTGAATGTTAGTTTATTTGCCCCAGGGCCAGATTTTTAGAAAAACAAGTCATGTGCACGTACACAACTAAGAGTTCTGCAGCAACGCACACTGTCCTGCAGCAATTAGTAGTGGGATCCTGCCCTTAGCAAGTCCTGGGCTTACAATTCACATGCTTATCTCACTAATAGGTATCAATTGATCAGCCTGTACTGAATATGGCTTGACAATTTGCCATCACTCAAAACACATTACAGTCAGAGAGGATGATAAATATACCATTTATTCACCATTATGTACAAAGTCCAACATGTCCAAGGAGGCAAGAAAACAAAACTGGTGAATACAGAAAAAACATTACAGCCTCTCTCCAAGTTACAGACCAAACACTTGGCTGTAACTCGATCAGTTCGTAACTTGGACCCCATTGAGTTACACGTGACCGCGCTGTTTGTAAGCGCGGGTCACATTCGTAACACGGGGACCGCCTTTACGACTGCTCCATGGGAGCTTTGGTCGTAAGTGCGAACGGTCGTAACTCGACCATTTGCAACTCGGGGAGCAGCTCTACTGCAAAAAATAGACTGATAGCAAGAAGCTTTTGTACAATGTGCAGTAAGATGCACACCTTAATCCTGCTCAGTGTTTGACTCTAATTCAACCTAAGTTTTGTCAGAGTAGGGTATGAGGCCCAGATCTTCAAAGGTATTTAGACTAATTTCCATTGAAACCAATGGGAGCCAGGAACCTCAATACCTGGGAGGATCTGAGCAAGGACGGCAGAATTTGATGCAACAACAATATGCATTTCTAGAGAGATTTTCTTTTTTAAAT
The DNA here is from genome assembly GCF_049634645.1 of Pelodiscus sinensis. Taxonomy (NCBI): domain Eukaryota; kingdom Metazoa; phylum Chordata; order Testudines; family Trionychidae; genus Pelodiscus; species Pelodiscus sinensis. The sequence goes on from NC_134711.1 coordinate 317,897,429, forward strand.
AATTTTACTAACTCTCTGATTCAAATATAAGCCATTATTAGCAAATAATTATATTTTTTCTATCCCTATTAGAGCACAGACAAATAGGAGAGTGGAAATAACATGATTTATTTAAAAGATTTTAACCAGGTTCTTTCATGGAAAAAAATTAAAGATCCAGCACTGTACAGATCACTCTGCTGAGATGTGAGCCAAATGACTTAAAGCAGAATTCCAATATTACTTCTCTTTTTTGAAAGTTTTCTCACAAACTCCTCAAAATATCTGCCTCCACCTAGTGGTGTGGGTTTGCATAACTTTTGTTATTTATATTCCCTGTTGTAGAAATACATCAAATTATACTCCGCATGATTCTATGATTCTATCTGTAGGGACAGGGACAGGGACAGGGACAGGGATAATCCTGGGAAGAGGCTCTTTTTTCCTTCACTACTCTATAGAGGTTCTTATACTGCTTGTTGTCAGCAAGACATGAGAAGTCATTCTTCCGCTCTACTCTGCGCTGGTTAGGCCTCAGTTGGAGTATTGTGTCCAGTTCTGGGCACCACATTTCAAGAAAGATGTGGAGAAACTGGAGAGGGTCCAGAGAAGAGCAACAAGAATGATTAAAGGTCTAGAGAACATGACCTATGAAGGAAAGCTGAAAGAATTGGGTTTGTTTAGTTTAGAAAAGAGAAGACTGAGGGGGAACATGATAGCCGTTTTCAGGTATCTAAAAGGGTGTCATAAGGAGGAGGGAGAAAACTTGTTCATCTTGGCCTCTGAGGATAGAACAAGAAGCAATGGGCTTAAACTGCAGCAAGGGAGATTTAGGCTGGACATTAGGAAAAAGTTCCTAACTATCAGGGTAGTCAAACACTAGGGCTGTGTCTAGAATGCATCCTTTTTCCGTAAAAGGGATGCAAATTAGACACATCACAATTGCAAATGAAGTGGGGATTTAAATCCCCACCACTTCATTGGCATAAACATGGCTGCCGCTTTTTTCCGGCTCGGAGCTTTGCCGGAAAAAAGCGCCAGTCTAGATGCGGATCTTTTGGAAAATAAAGCCTTTTCCAAAAGATCCGTTATACCTCTTTAAAAAAGGAATAAGGGATCTTTCGGAAAAGGCTTTATTTTCCGAAAGATCCCCGTCTAGACTGGCGCTTTTTCCGGCAAAGCTCCGAGCCAGAAAAAAGCGGCAGCCATGTTTATGCAAATGAAGCAGGGGGGATTTAAATCCCCGCTTCATCTGCAAGTGCGATGTGTCTAATTTGCATCCCTTTTACGGAAAAAGGATGCAGTCTAGACACAGCCTGGAAGAAATTGCCCAGGGAGGTTGTGGAATCCCCATCTCTGGAGATATTTAAGAGTAGGTTAAATGAATGTCTATCAGGGATGGTCTAGACAGTATTTGGTCTTTCCATGAGGGTAGGGGCCTGGATTCGATGACCTCTCGAGGTCCCTTCATCCATAAACATTTTTACAGACAAAGGGAACGTGATGCAATTGACCTGACCTTGGGATCTCCTCCCGGAGGCCCTATGGTCCGACCATACCCTGCCTAGAGAGACAATAGAAAAGTCCTCCAGGCAGACTGGAGTGGCTGTGGGAGAAGCAACCAATCAGGGCCAGGAAAGTCCTATAAAAGCAGCTGAAAGACCAGTATCAGTCAGTGTCTCTGGAGGCCACAAGGTATGCAGAACCAGGAGACAGGCTGCCTGAGAGAGTGGCAGCACTGCAGACAGCTCCTTGTGAAGAGCTATTGGCGAGTGCTGGACTGTGATGGGACTTTGAAATAAAGCCCTGAGGTAAGGGCAAAAATGCTGTATTTTGGTGGGGTAGCTCTGGGGACACCACTCTCTTTGAGTGGGGAACAAACTTGAAAGGCCATAAGAGAGCTAACCAAGATAGGCTCCGATTAGATGTGTACCCTGGAAGGGGTTTTGATGAGCACACACAATGAGTGAGACTCGGCCAGAGACTGTGTCACCGAAGTCAGACAAGAGAGTGCAGGCACATGTGCTTAGCCAGAAGGGGTACTCAAGAGAGGTGAATGCTGCTCTGTTACAGAGAGCAGTCCAATATTGTCATTAATTCCTGTTCATGGCTTGTTCCTTCATTAAAACCAGTTGTGTCTCTGCATTTAATGTCCTTTGTGGACCCCGGTGAGGTGAAGGGACATGGCTTCGCACATAAGGGGTGTGGCACTTCCTCCCTCCGAGCTACCCAAAGTGTGTGGTGCTCCAGCAGCAATTTATAGGGTCTTGGGCTCTGGCTGCTGCTGCATTAGCAGCAGCCCTTATTGGAAAACTTGAGAGCCCCAAGCCCTCTCTATCCCTTCCCCCAAATCCCACTCCTGCTTCACCCCACTGGGTACTGAGACTAGGGCCAGGACACTCTGCTTCCCGGCCACCACCATAGTGAAGTAGAGCAACCCAGCTGGGAGATGGTGGAGCACAGTAGGCTGTTGGTTGTTCCAGTTCCCACCACTGTGGTGTGTGCTTAGGGGCATGACCCCCTCTGACCGCCCTGTGCTAGATTTCCCCAGATAATTCCCTGGGCACCATGGGTCCCATCCATCAGATGGTTGAGGCATCCACTGTGGGGCCTGGACAGCTCAGAGAGGCCTATATAACCGTGTCTCGCATGGGCCAATACAAACTGCCTCCTGTGTTGCATCATTTAATGAAGCATCTCTTGTAAACAGGCAAGACTAGGAAGAGCTGACAATTAGGCTTACCATTTTTCCCAACTGGATGGACTGGACGCCATTCACAGCGATGGTGTCCCATCCCTCTGGTCAGGAAAGATGATAACCCTAAGCTGAATCAATGCAATGGTAGCCACGTCAGCTGACAGAACAGTAGCACAAAAGAGTGGCAGGGGAAACTCAGAACAATATTTTTTTTAAAAAAAAAAGAGAAAATTGAAAGTTTCAGCAACAAGACAAAAAACAGGAGAAAATGACTCAAGTGGAGAATTAGGTGGGAGTGAGGGAGTGAGGGTCCGTCTACACTACAGCGCTAATTCGAACTAACTTAGTTAATTCGAACTAAGGTAATTCGAACTAACGCATCTAGAACTAAAAACTAGTTCGAATTAGCGTTTTGCTAATTCGAACTAGCATGTCCATATTGAGTGGACCCTGAACAGGGCTTCAGGATGTCCGGAAGCAGTGCCGGCAGGGCATCAGAGGAGGACTTAGAGCGTGGAGATGCTGTCTCAGGCTAGCCGAGGGCTGCGCTTAAAGGGACCCGACCCCCACCCCGGACAGACAGTTCTCAGGGGTGCCCTGGTTGAAAACCAGTCCTGGCTTGGAGTGCCCGGAGTGCCCACACTGAGCACATCACAGCACTCGGCCATCAGACTGGCTGCACTTGCCGCAGGCTGCCATCTGGGGAGAGGGAGCAATTGGGGGGCTGCAGGAGAGCTTCCACCCCCAGAAGTCCGCAGAGCCAGCCCAGTCCTACCCATCGGGGGCTCATACCCCATTCCTCCCTCACCTCCTTCCACTTACCCCTCCTTAGCCCCCCTTCCTGATGTACAAAATAAAGATAACGTTTCTTCCAACATTGACTCTGTCTTTATTGAACAAAACTGGGGGAGACTGGGAAAAGGAGGTGGGAGAGGAGAAGAGAAAGGCTGGGAGAGGGGAGGGCAACTAACATGATCAGGGGTTGGGAACAGGTCCCATATGAAGAAAGGCTACAGAGACTGGGACTGTTCAGCTTAGAAAAGAGGAGATGGAGCGGGGACAGGATAGAGGTCTCTAAAGTTCGAACTAGGCTTAATCCTCGTAAAATGAGGTTTTCCTAGTTCGAACTAAGCGCTCCGCTAGTTCTATTCAAATTCGAACTAGCGGAGCGCTAGTGTAGCGGCTATGAATGTTAGTTCGAACTAACGTTGTAGTGTAGACATACCAGTACCCTGAGGGAGTCTTTCTTAGTATACCTGCGGGGCAGGAAACCCTATTCAGACCTAAAGGGCAGACACCAAGTCTAAGGGCCTTATGCCCAGAACCTCAGAGGTATTTAGGCTCTTAGGGTTTGCCTACACTGCAGTGTTTTTCCAGAATAACTGCCGTTAGTCCAGAAAAAAAGACTTGCGTCCATACTGCTATTGCATTCTTCTGACAAAAAGTTGAAAGAACGGAGGGGTTCTTTCACGAGGAAGACGTCTTTGTCTGAAAGAGCAGAAGAGGGAGTTCTTTTGAAAGAAGAGGCCTCCAGGAAATAGCACAGGTGCCCTGGTGGCCACTCCGTCCAAACTAATCAGAACTCTATAGTCCCTGTCTCCGGCCAGCTCTTAAAGCTGCAGGCACCTGGGACAACACTTGTGGCAGGGGGCTGGCCCAGAGAGCTGCACCTCACTGCGTGGCTGTGACTGCCACACTAATTGGGACCCATGGCCCAGCCACAAGCCTCCTGAGACCTCTCTGGCCCTCACAGGGAGCATGACCAGGGCTCCCAGGACTCAGCCAGAGGCCCGAAGAGGTTTGTGCCATCGTGGTCCAGGGCAGAGATCCTGGCCTTCCTGTAGGTGTGGGGTGACCAGGAGACCCTGCAGGATCTCGGCTCCCAGTGGCACAACGCCGACATATACGGTCGGATGGCCGAGGCTCTGGACACAAGAGGCCACCACTTCCAGAACCTCATACAAGTATGGAGCAAAGTGAAGGAGCTCTGCCAGGGCTATGCGAGGGCAAGGGAGCACAGCTCTCTCTCTGGGGCAGGACTCCACTCCTAGCCCTACTACGCTGAGCTCCACCACATCCTGGGGGGTGGTTCAGCCCCTTCCTCACCCCTGGTGGTGGACTTGGGGCTGGAGACGCTCATCTTTGCCAATCCAGGGCTCCCAGGCCAGGAGGAGGAGGAATCCGACCCCGTACCCCAAGGCCTGGATGTCTTACACGCATTCTCTGAGCACGGGGAGGAATCATCAGGTGAGTGCTCTGTTTTTCACACACACAGGGCAGGGAAGGCGGGCGCAGAGGGGATGGGATGCAATCATCGCTTGGTCATCTTGGCCTGGATATTGGGCTACGCTCCGTGCACGTGGAACTACATGCAGCGCCAGTCTGCAACATGCAGCCCCAGTAGGCAGCCCCAAAGCACCTCCAGGCAGGGCCGGCCCGAGCCCTTTGGCACCCTGGGCCCAGGCATGCGGCGCCACCCCCAGGCGCAGGGTGCATGTGTGGGCCCGCACCCCAGGGCGCTAGGCGCATGCGCGAGCTGGTCACGGCCATTGGTGCGCAGCCCGGGGCCTGCCCCCAGGGTGCACAGAACAAGCGCTGCCCAGCCTGTCCCGGCCAGCGCTGCTGGCACGCACGCCGGGCCGTGCAGGGCCCCGCAGCCATGGGTGGAAGGGTGCTGTTGGCCAGTGCTGCGGGGCCGGTGCTGCGGGATCCGGGCTCATGGCTCCTGATGGCAGCTGTAAGGGACGCCATGCACCCCTTACAGCTGCCATCAGGCGCCCCTCATCGGCTGGCGCCTTGGGCAGCTGCCCGGCTCATCCATGCCTCCATCCGGCCCTGTCCCCAGGGTCCTGTTCACGGGCTCTGGGGAGGCCACACACACATCTGACCCCTGGGGGAGATGGGGAGATGCCCTCCCACCACGAACCACTGCTGGAAGCAGGCTGGAGACAAGGGCACACACATGGCTGCACACAGACTTAGGAGTGCCGCACACGACACACGGGAATGCCTGCACACGTGAGGCACCACCCACTTCCACGGACAGCGCTGGCAGGTGTGCGTGCAGCCCCCATGGAAGAGCAGACTGCTCCAGGCCCCGCTCCTGCCCATGGCATCCCACTGTGGCCGACCACTTCCCTTGCCCTGCCTGTCTGTGGGACGAGGATGGGGGGGAGCAAGAAGCATGGTCCCCTGGGCACCTCAGGGCCTCTGTGAGGCAGGGCCGATGTCCAGGCCACACATAGCCTTGCTCCCGGAACATCCCTGCCCTCTAGCCTGAGGACTCTTGTTCTCAGCTCACAGAGGAGGGCATGGACTCAGGGACAGTGTCTGCATGGATGACTGACCGCCTCTTCCTCTTTATTCTCCACAGCCAGACTAGCATCACTAATGGGCGATCACCGCCAGCTGAGGCAGCCGCCTGACCCTGGGGGAGCTACAAGTGCAGGAGGGTCCAGGGGGACCTGATGAGACAGCACGTGGTCATCCTCCAAGGCATGCAACGGATCCTGGCCCAGAAGGACCAGGAGGACGCTCAGGGGCCGTGTCTACATTTGCGAGATTTTGCGCAAAAACTTGCCGCCTGTCTACACTGGCCGCGAGTTCTTGCGCAAGAACTATGATACGCCCGCTCAGGAATAAGCCCTCTTGAAGAAGCGTTCTTGCGCAAGAGGCCAGTGTAGACAGGCAACATGAATTTCTTGTGCAAGAAATCTCGATGGCTAAAATGGCCATCGGAGCTTTCTTGCGCAAGAGAGCGTCTACACCGGCACGGATGCTTTTGCGCAAAAGCACATCTCTTGCACAAAAGTACATGCCAGTGTAGACGCTCTCTTGCACAAATACTTTAATGCAAAAACTCTTGCGTTAAAAGTATTTGTGCAAAATCTTGCCAATGTAGATGTAGCCAGGGTGTGTCTAGACTACAGGGTTTTTTCCAAAAATGTGGCCTTTTTTTGAAAAAACTTCCCCTGCATCTAAACTGCTGCCATGTTCTTTTGAAAGTAAATCGAAAGACCATGGCTGGTTTTTTAACTATGGAAAACCTCGTTTTATGAGGAATAACGCCTTTTTTCAAAAGTGCTCTTTCAAAAAAAGGCACTATGTATTGCAAACTGTGCTTTTTCGAAAGCGAGCATCCCGACTGTCTCGGTGCTCTCTTTTGAAAATGTGGCTTGCTTTTTCAAAAGTAACGGTTGTAGTCTAGATGCTCTTTCGAAAGAGGCTTGCAGTCTAGATGGGACCCAAATATGGGCTCAGATGGTGCAGCAGAGCCAAAACATGTGTGCTACCATATATGAAATGATGGCACACCCAGCTCCTGTCCCTGTCCCTGTCCCCGCTGCTCCCACTGCCCTCCCTGCTCCTGCTTCTCCTGTTGTCCCAGGCCCCACCCACCTCCCGAGGTTGCCGAGGTCCTGAGACCTGAGGTGGCACTTCCAGCTGCACCACACACCACTCCCAGCCCTGAGTCCCCCTCCTCCTTGGCCCTATCCAGGGAAGAAAAGGAGGAGTTGCACTATATGTAAGAGAGCACTATGACTGCTCTGAACTCCAGTATAAAGAGGGAGAAAAACCTGTTGAGAGTCTATGGGTTAAGTTTAGAGGAGCAAACAACAGCAGTGATGTTGTGGTTGGTGTCTGCTACAAGCCACCGAATCAGGTGGATGAGGTAGATGAGGCTTTCTTCGGACACCTGAGAGAAGCTTCCAGATCTCAGGCCCTGGTTCTTGTGGGGGACTTTAATCACCCTGACATCTGTTGGGAAACCAATATGGCAGTACACAGGCAATTCAGGAAGTTTTTGGACAATATTGGGGATAACTTCTTGACACAAGTGCTAAAGGATCCAACCAGGGGCCATGCGCAGCTTGACCGTCTGCTCACAAACAGGGAGGAACTAATAGGGGAAGTAGAGGTGGGTGACAACCTTGGAGGCAGTGATAATGAGATGGTAGATTTCAGGATCCTGACCAAAGGAAGAAAAGAGAGTAGTAAAATACACACCTTGGACTTCAAAAAAGCAGATTTTGACTCCCTCAGAGACCGGATGGGCAGAATCCCCTGGGATGCTAACATGAAGGGGAAAGGAGTCCAGGACAGCTGGCAGTATTTTAAAGAAGCCTTATTGAAGGCACAGAAAGTAACCATCCCGACACGTAGCAAGAGAGGCAAACATGGTAGGAGACCGGATTGGCTTACAGGGGAAATCCTTGGTAAACTTAAGCACAAAAAGGAAGCTTACAAAAAGTGGAAACTTGGACAAATGACCAGGGAGAGCTATAAATGTATAGCTCAAGAATGCCGGGGGGTTATCAGGAAGGCGAAAGCGGAAATGGAATTGCGATTGGCTACGGATGTGAAGGATAACAAGAAAGGTTTGGTTCTAGGACCGGTTTTGTTCAATATCTTTATTAATGACCTGGATGAGGGGATGGATTGCACCCTCAGCAAGTTTGCAGATGATACTAAGCTAGGGGGAGAAGTAGATACGCTTGAGGGCAGAGATAGCGTCCAGAGTGACTTAGACAAATTGGAGGATTGGGCCACAAGAAATCTGATGAGGTTCAACAAGACGGAAGAATCCAAAGCATAGTTACAAGCTGGGGACCAACCCGCTAAATAGTAGTTCTGCAGAAAAGGACCTGGGGGTTACAGTGGATAAGAAGCTGGATATGAGTCAACAGTGTTCCCTTGTAGCCAAAAAGGCTAATGGCATATTAGGTTGCATTAAGAGGAGCATTGCCAGCAGATCCAGAGATATCATTATTCCCCTTTATTCGGCTTTGGTGAGGCCACATCTGGAGTATTGTGTCCAATTCTGGGCCCCCCACTACAAAAGGATGTGGACGCATTGGAGAGAGTCCAGCAGAGGGCAACCAAAATGATTAGGGGGCTGGAGCATATGACTTATGAGGAGAGGCTGAGGGAGTTGGGTCTGTTTAGTCTGCAGAAGATAGGAGTGAGGGGGGATTTGATAGCAGCCTTCAACTTCCTGAAGGGAGGTTCCAAAGAGGCTGGAGAGAGGCTGTTCTCAGTAGTGACAGATGGCAGAACAAGGAGCAATGGTCTCAAGTTGTGGTGGGAGAGGTCCAGGTTGGATATTAGGAAAAACTATTTCACTAGGAGGGCAGTGAAGCACTGGAATGGGTTATCTAGGGAAGTAGTGGAGTCTCCATCCCTAGAGGTGTTTAAGTCTTGGCTTGACAAAGCCCTGGTCGGGTTGATTTAGTTGGGATTGGTCCTGCCTAGAGCAGAGGGCTGGACTTGATGACCTCCTGAGGTCTTTTCCAGCTCTATGGTTCTATGATTCTATGATTCTAGGTTCTGAATCCTGCTCCTCCCTAGTTACTTTTATTATGGACAAAATACAAAGTTCTTGGTTTTCAACACAAAACTGGTATCTGTACTGATACCAAGGAAGGGGGGAAGGGAAAGATTGTTGTGGGAAAGGCAGAGAGGGGCAAGGCACAGGCCTCTAGTGGGGGGGTCATGGGGAGAGTTGGTGGGGTCTTTCAAAGAAACTCTCCCTCAGAGCTTCCCAGATGTGCACCCTCATTTGATGGGCCTGGTGGATGGCAGCTGTGCACGGCGCATTCCACGTGGATACAGGCCCTGTTTAGGTGGGTATTAAATTGGTCCCTGCTGAGGTCCAGGTGGCAGGTGTATAGCTTCATCAGCCATGGCATGAGGAGTAGGCCACATCCCCCATGATGCACAGTGGCATCTATGTTATACCAAATAAAAGCAAGCAGGATCTTATGAGGGGGATAAGGCAAAAAGCCACGTTTATTGTAAAGATAATAATAAAAAATAAAGATGTTGTTTAACTACTTAACCCTTATACATATAAACATTCATTCATCCATTTATTCAGGTTCTGTGTATTTGTTATAGTTACCAGCCTGGAAGTTGCTTGTGACAGAAAAATGGCCAGGTATTCTGTACACAAGTGATGGTAGTGGGGAGCGAAGTCCTGATCAGATGTGCATCTGAAGCTCCTGGTAGGCTGGCAGCAGAACCTTGGACTCTGATTCCATAGTTTTTTAGTCCAGTTCTTATAGGAATTTTTTCCTATGCCAGTCTATGGAAATTGCTGCATCATGCTGATGTCTTCAGGGTGGCTGCCAGGTGCTTGACAGTGATCTCATGGGGTGGACCTTCAGTATTTGACACCTTTTGGTTGCACTGGCACCTGACGCCTTTTTCAGCCCTTTGTTGCTGTATTCTCAGGCTGGCACCTCTCAGAACCATTCACTCATCATCCAAGCACTCTCTCTCTTACATACATTCCTTAATTAATGTTTCCCATACAATATTTTTGTATAATAATAACTTTACATATCTCAGAGTTGTAGTTACAAAAAGTTTCTGGATGGTATTGCTTAAAACAGTCTCTGAGTGCTGAATAAAGTTACAATGTTTTAAAGAGAACAGGCGTTAAGTAAGTAATAATGCCCTTAGTCAATTACAGGGCTTGGCTCCCATAGCAGAGTTAGTGGATTGACAGTGCATTGTTACAATGTATCTCTGCAATGTCAATTTCAAGCAGCCCCTTGCACAAGCTTGAGCATGCCCTGGGGTAGAGGGGGGGCTGTTTCTGGCTACATAGGATTATATTCTTAACAGTTCTAAATTACATAACCTAATACATTATATTCTAAAGGGGCAATAATAATGATAAATCTAAACATTTAACAATCTTAACAAATAATAATAATAATAAGAAGAAGAAGAATTAATAATAAATCTAAACACTTTAAGTTGTGGGGAACAAATTATGGGGAGTCACTTTCATTTGGGGGAATCATTTTCAATATATTAATATGTTATCCCTACATCTGCACATCCCCAACCTGACAGTCACGCTGGGGGAAGAATGTGCCAACCTCCAGCTAGTTGTAGGGGCTGGAATTCCTGAAAATGTGTGCATCGTGAGCTCTGCCCAACCACCTAACAAAAATGTCCATGAACTGTCCATGGTGGTAGACCAGGGCCTGCAGCACCATGCAGAAATAGCCCTTGCAGTTGACGTATTGGGCGGCTCGATGCTGTGGTGCATGCATGGGAATATGGGTTCCATCTGTGGCCCCACCGCAGGTGGGGAAGCCCAGGGTGGCAAATCTGGCCATGATGGGGTCCAGGTCTCCCAAGCAGATGACCCTGTATAGCAGGATGGAGTTAGGCCTTCACCACCTGCAGAAGGAGACAAAGAAATACAGAAAACAGAGAATGAGAGGGGGTGCCTGAGCCCTTGGGAGGTTCCGGAGTCCCTCTTCCTCCTTTCCCCCTCAAACACCGCAGGAGCCACCCCCTATGAGTCGTCCCCCACCCCCTGCAGGGCTGTGTGAGGGCGGGATGGCACATCCCCCCAGGGATGGGACTTTCCCTCCACTCCCAGCCCACCCCCCACAGCCTCGCACCCCTTTCCCTAGGGTCCCCTTTTCCAAGACTTCCCCCCCCCCCCAGAGATTCTGAGAACACCTTACTTCCATGAGGAGGGCCCGGACAGTGGACTTTCCCATGCCAAACTACTTGCCCATAGACCACTAACTGTCTGGGGTGGCGAGCTTCCAGACAGCGACGGTGACCCACTTGTCCAGGGGGATGGCGGGTCGTATCTGGGTATCCCGTCAATGGAGGACAGGGGCAAGCCAGGCACACAGCTCCATGAAGGTGGCCTTCTTCATACGAAAGTTATGGAGCCATTGCTGGTTGTCCCACCACTCCATGACCAGCTGGTCGCACCAGTCGGAACTGGTGTCCAGCCTCCAAAACCGTCTCTTCACTGTGGGATACAGTTGCCAGGGCCTTGCTCCGCACACAGGGAGAGGGTCTCAATGATGAGCTCGGTGTCGAGCTCGTGCAGGGCCAGGAAGCAGCCTGCACAAACAGAAGCTGCAGCAGTGTGGGGCCATCGCATGCCCACAGGCAGCTTCGGCTCCATGGCAAAGAGTATGCTGTGGTGTCCAAAAGCCGGGCAACCAGAGCACACACTGCAAAAGCTTTGCTGTCCCTCGGAGAGGTAGGCAAGCAAGCAGCGGGGTCCCTTTAAGCACATGTCTCAGCTAGCCTTAGGCAACAGCACCCAGAAGCAACTCCTGGTAAACCTCATTGCAGGAGGAATAACAGCTAATTCAATTTAGGGCTTTAATTTGGAATCCCGTTTCACTGCCGCGTGTAGACGCGGGCAGTTACTTCGGCCTAGTCAATTTCTAAAATGGCGACTGGACGGGAACATGCTAATGAAACGCGGGATATTTAAATCCTGCGCTTCATTTGCAATTTCGGTCACCCTCATTAGCCTCCCTAGATCGAACTAGGGGGCTAGTGTAGACATACCCTTCCAGAAAAGCTTATTCCAAAAGAAGCTTGCAGTCTAGACGTAGCCCTAAAGTCCATTGCTTTCAATGGATGTTAGAAGGCTAAATACCTTTATGGATCTGGGCCCTACTCCTACAAAATGATCCACACAGATGGATCTGTGTGTCTGCATTCATGTCAATGGTACTCTACACAGACACAATGAAAGATTAAGGAGTAAAGGATATTTATTTGTGATATATCTCTTCAGACACGCACATACATGCCTGCATACACAGTAGCCCAACAGTTAGTTTGTTCTTTTAAAGAAATGATGTGACACACATAAGGCTGACTCAAAGGCAGGGACTCATAAAAACGTGTAGTGATATATGCCTGTCAACTTGTACAACTATAATCATTAGGAAATACAACTTAAACCCGTTTTATTTCCTAACATGCAGAGCACATGTAGGCAGGGAATAGCAAGCACTTTGAAATGTATCCACACACTTGCTGAGCTGTATATGGAGAGCGACAGTCTACATCCATAAACTCCAAGGCTGGCATGTCGGATCCAAAGCAATGAGCAAAAGTCTTAGTGTCATCAACTTCCACAGATGTCAGTGGGAGCTGCAGATACTGAGAGCTTCTCAGCACAATATGATTATCTATGTGTGTGGCCAACTTTAGCAGGATTTTGTTTTGTTTAGTTTTGTTTTTCCTCCAAGCCCTAGCTCTTGGATTCATGATTATGTACAACTCAGTTTTTGCCTTCAAAAAGTAAGTTTCTATCCGTCATGATTACAGAGAAGTTTAAAATATGACATGAGTTCACCAAAATGACTCAGAATTCAGAAAACAGTCCAAAAATAATATTTTTTTAAAAAACCTCATGATTTTTAAGCCAAATGAATGACTTTTTTCAGGCCTGACCTGAGATATTTGTTATGCTTGGGTTTAGAAATATTAATAACATGTTAGAAGTAATTTATATGCTGGGCTCTTGCAGTGCATTAGAAAGCCTGATGAGTGCTATCCCACGAGAAGTACTGTTTTCCAACTGAACAGGGGAGAGGATCTGTGGGATCACGTGAGGATTACTTGTATTCCCTCCCTCTGGGGTATCTGGTGTTGGCCACTGTTGGCAGACAAGATACTGGGTTAGATGCGACCCAGTCTGGCCATTCTTATGTTCGTATCAAGCACCCATGCTGAGTGAGAATGTGAATGGAGCAGACAGGGTATGTCTACTAGGGATGTTAAAAGTTGATTAAATAGGTAACTATGTGATCACTGAAAATCTCATGGGCAACATGCTGCATGCTCTTAAATAAGCATTATATTGCTGAGCCCACAGGGATGCCTCCCTGAGAGCAGGCCTGTCAGCCCCTGCTGGCCTGGCTCCCAGGGAAGTGGTTTCCCTGCCACAGTGAAGCTACATCCCTGGGAACTGCCTAAGTTTAACCGACAAGCATCAACTTATCCGTTAAACAGTTAGCTGGTTCCAATCTAACATCCCTAATGTCTTCACCAGTGGCCTCCAACCTTTTTATGCACAAGAACATTTTTTAAGTATTAGGGCAACTCAGGATTTACCCACCCTACCCCTGAGGCTTCACAGACTTCATTCCCTGCTCTCTCCATCACTTGCTCTCCCCACACACACACTTTCATTAGGCTGGGACAGGGGGTGCAGGCTCCAGGCTGGAACCAAGAGTTCTGGGAGCAGGAGGGGGTAAGAGATGCAAGCTCTGGGAGGGAAACTGGGTGCAGGAAAGGGGCGCTAGGCTGGAGCACAGTGTTAGGGTGTAGGTGAGGTATAGGGTACTGAGCAAACACCCAGGCCAAGGAGAAAGTCTCGGAGGGTATGTCTACACTACAATGTTAGTTCGAACTAACGGACGTTAGTTCGAACTAACATTCATAGCCGCTACACTAGCGCTCCACTAGTTTGAATTTGAATCGAACTAGCGGAGCGCTTAGTTCGAACTAGGAAAACCTCATTTTACGAGGATTAAGCCTAGTTCGAACTTACTAGTTCGAATTAAGGGGTGTGTAGCCCCTTAATTCGAACTAGTGGGAGGCTAGCCCTCCCCAGCTTTCCCTGGTGGCCACTCTGGCCAACACCAGGGTAACTCTATGCCCCCCTCCCGGGCCCGGACCCCTTAAAGGGGCACGGGCTGGCTACGGTGCCCGTGCCAGGTGCAAGCCTGCCAGCACCCAGCCAGCAGACCCTGCACCTGGCACGGCACAGAACCACCCACCCGATGTCCCCCAGCCCACCCCCTCTTCCCGGGACCAGGCTGGCAGCTCCCGGGAGCTTGCCCTGGACCGCAAGAGGCGGGCACCTTCCTGGGTTAGTGCGGACATCATGGACCTCGTCCACGATCTCCGCACTAGGCACAGGAAAGTGGCCGTCTACGGCAGGAGAGCTTCCAGCCTGGCTACCCAGGAGCAGGTGTGCATGAAAATGAAGGTGGTCCACTGAGACCCCCGACCCTGAGCCCTGAGCTTACAATGGCCGTCCTGGGTCAGACCAAAGGTCCATCTAGCCCAGTAGCCTGTCTGTCGACAGCGGCAAACCCTAGGGCCCCTGGAGGGGATGGACCGAAGACAGTGACCAAGCCATTTGTCTCATGCCATCCCTCTCCAGCCTGCCACAAACTTTGGGCAGGGACACCACTCCTACCCCCTAGCTAAGACTACTCCATGGACCCAACCTCCATGACTTGAACTCACTTCCCTTTAAACTCTGTTCTAGTTGTAGCCTTCACAGCCTCCTGCAGCAAGGAGTTCCATAGGTTAACTATTTGCTTTGTCAAGAACAACTTTCGCTTACTAGTTTGAAGCCTGCTACCCATTCCTTTCCTTTGGTGTCCTCTAGTCCTTCTTTTTGGGAACTCATGAAGAACTTTTCTGAATGCACCCTCTCCACCCAACCTCTGCTTTTAGAGACCTCTATCCTGTCCCCGCTCCATCTCCTCTTTTCTAAGCTGAACAGTCCCAGTCTCTGTAGCCTCTCTTCATCTGGGACCTGTTCCCAACCCCTGATCATGTTAGTTGCCCTCCTCTCTCCCAGCCTTTCTCTTCCCCTCTCCCACCTCCTTTTCCCAGTCTCCCCCAGTTTTGTTCAATAAATACAGATTCCATTTTTGAACACAATTGTCCTTTATTTTGTACATCAAGAAAAGGGGCTAGGGAAGGGTAAGTGGAAGGAGTTGAGGGAGGAATGGGGTACGCGCCCCCGATGGGGAGGACTGGGCTGGCTCTGCGGGCTTCTGGGGGTGGAACCTCTCCTGCAGCCCCCCAATTGACCCCTCTCCCCAGATGGCAGCCTGCGGCAAGTGCAGCCGAGCTGATGGCCGAGTGCTGTGATGTGCCGAGTGTGGGCACTCCAAGCCAGGACTGCTTTGCAAGCGGGGCACCCCTTAGAACTGTCTGTCCGGGGTGGGGGTCGGGACCCTTTAAGCGCAGCCCTCGGCTAGCCTGAGACAGCATCTGCACGCTCTAAGTCCTCCTCGGATGCCCTGCCGGCACTGCTTCCGGCCATCCTTAAGCCCTGTTCAGGGTCCACTCAATGTGGACTTGCTAGTTCGAATTAGCAAAACGCTAATTTGAACTAGTTTTTAGTTCTAGACGCGTTAGTTCGAATTAGCTTAGTTCGAATTAACTAATTCGAGGTAAGTTAGTTCGAATTAGCGCTGTAGTGTAGACATACCCTGAATGCTTATGGGAAGCAAGGCTTTGCATTTACCCCCTCAGTGACCCCTAGCATGCAGGACAGCTGCCTCCCAGGCTGGAGGCCCAAGGAAAAAGCCTGTGTGGGTGGGCGCACAACAGGGCTTGGTGCAGTAATTTGCTTGACCACAAGCCCTCTAATGGGGTGGTCTCGGCTACTGCCTAACTCCATCTGCACTGCTAGCCAAGGCAGCACCTTCTCCTCAGTGCTCACAGGCTCCAGCCTCAACTCCCCTGGGCAGCTGGATAGCCAATCTGTTATAATCTCCACTCCCTCCCCATCCTATCATTCCAGACTCCCTGCTGAATGCACAGGGGCAATCCCATCCCCTGAGTCTGTGGGGGCCGTTCTCAGACAAACACCTTCCTGCTGGCCAGATCCACCATATGCCACAGCAGCTGGATCAGCTCTTATCAGATCCCAATCTAGACCCCCCAGCATCAGCAGTCTTCCTGGACAAGATCACAGAGTAGTTAGGAGGGGAGGAGGGAGAAGCCTGTGGTAATAGCAGCAGCAGAAGGCAGCAAATTGACGGTGGAGACAGCTAAAAGTGGGAGAAAGCACCAGCAAATGGGTGAAAGGGCAGGAGCAGAGGTGGCAGCAGCAGGAAGGATGAAAATTAGATGGGTCCCAAGAGAAGGGGGAGGAAAGAAATAGCAAAAGAGAGGGATAAATGGATGAGAGGCAGCAGGAGACAGAGGAGCCAATAGCATGGGCAAGGGCCAGCAGTACTGGGTAGGAGAAGGCACTTCTAGCAAATGGCAAAGTTGTTTATGAGATGAACATGTCCCAAAGGAGCTCAGCTGAGACCTGGCCATCCAGGCTCTCGCTCTGCATGGTCATTGCAAATGGCCCTTCTCCCTGCTGGAGAAATGTGAACAGCTCTGACACCGCTGTGTGATCATTAAATACTGCCAATGCTGTTCTCTCCTGGGACTCTAGGGGTATGTCTACACTAACCTCCTAGTTCGAACTAGGAGGGTAATGTAGGCATACCGCACTTGCAAATGAAGCCCGGGATTTGAATTTCCCGGGCTTCATTTGCATAAGCCGGGCGCCGCCATTTTAAAATCCCGGCTCGTTTGAACCCCGTGCCGCGCGGCACGGACTAGGTAGTTCGGACTAGGCTTTCTAGTCCGAATTACCGTTACTCCTCGTGGCCACAACTTCACAGAGTGAGGGAAAGTGAAGGGGGAAACTGAGGTTACAGGCTTCCCATAGACCAGACTTATTTTTCTGGAGTTCTGGAGTTAGTGGATTAGACTCTGGCGTAGGGATAAAAATAAGGCTTCAGAGGTAGGTACCTTTTCCACTGTGACACTGAAGGAGCCCTCCAACCTCCCTACCTTCAGGGCCCCCTTTATCCTTCCTGTGTTCAAGGGTGCCAGGTTCGTTCTCTGTGACACTGGTGGTGGCTGTCCCCAAGGGGACAGTGTGCGAGACAAGACTCCCAGCAAGTAGGATAGGGACAGGGTGCAGGATCTGGGAGGCAGTTGGGGTGCAGAAGCAGGCTGGGAGTAGGGTTTCTGGCCAGTTGGAGGGAGCAAGAACGAGGGAGGGTGCAGTGTGTGGCCAGGAGAGAGGGTTAAAGAACAAAGGAGGGTGTTGGAGTAAGCTGGGGATGCTGGGTGTTGGTGGGGAGGTAAATGACAGGATTAGGGTGTAAGTGAGGGGGTCTGGACATGAGGGGGAACCTTACCTGGCTTCGTGCTCCCTTGCAGCAATGGCTGCAGCCACGCTGTCCTTGCTGCCCCAGAGGGAGGCCCTGCTTCTGCGGGCCACGTGGTTCCGAAGGCCGGAGACACTGCGGCTGTGGCCATGCGATCCAGGGCTGACCCCGAGGCACTGCAGCCACAGGCCACCCCAGAGGCTGGAGGTGCCACTGCCGCAGCCACGCGGCCGGACCCCACGTACCACCTGCCACAGAGGCACCATGGCCTGGGGCTGGCCCAGGAGGTTCCACTGTCATGGCTACACAGCAGGCCCTACAGGCTGCCCCAGAGGCACTGCAGTCACATGGCCAGGGGCCAGCCCCAGAGGTGCCACTACTGCGGATACATGGCCTGGGGCTCGCCCTGGAGTCACTGCTACCACAATTATGTGACCCGGGGCTGGCCCTGAAGGTGCTGCTACCGTGTCTTAGGGCTGGCCTGGAGGCACCACTACTGCAGCCAGGCCGTCCGGGTCCAGCCCTGGAGGTGCCGTGGTATCAGCGTCTCCATCCTCCGGAGCCA
Organism: Pelodiscus sinensis; assembly: GCF_049634645.1. NCBI lineage: Eukaryota > Metazoa > Chordata > Testudines > Trionychidae > Pelodiscus > Pelodiscus sinensis. The sequence goes on from NC_134711.1 coordinate 317,915,385, forward strand.
ACCCCAGACTGTGTGGCCGCAGAAGCAGTGTCTCCTGGGCTGGCCCCTGGCTGCCTGGCTGTGGTAGCAATGCTTCCAGGCTGGCCCTATAGAGGTGCTTGAGTCCTGGCGCTGCCTCCTCTCCAGTGGCAGTGTGGGGCATGTAGGGGCTCAGCTGAGCTCCTCCCCATCATGAGTCCTCTAATTAGGAGGAGGGGTCTGTAATTGCCTCGCGGGCCGGATCAAAGCCCAAAGTGGGCTGGATCCAGCCCGCTGAGAGACTTTTGTCCACCCCGATCTAAAGAATAGCCACATCTCCTGAATAGGAGTGAAACCCTTTTGAATTTGTAGACAAAAGACATTTTCTGTGAAAAATCACTTTTTGTGAAAAATGTGATGTAATTGAGAGTCCAGCTTTCCATTAATAATTAGATTAGAGAGAAGTTTTTGACCTGCCCTAGTGAAAATGAATAGCCATTCAACATTTGAGGGAACATGTAGGCTGTGTCTACATTGGCACGATCTTGCGCCAAAGTGGCCGCTTTTGCGCAAAAACGTGCTGCCTGTCTACACTGGAGGGGAGTTCTTGCGCAAGAACACTGACGTTCTAATGTGTGAAATCAGTGCTTCTTGTGCAAGAACTGTGATGCTCCTGCTCAGGAATAAGCCCTCTTGCGCAACTGTTCTTGCGCAAGAGGCCAGTGTAGACAGGCAACATGAATTTCTTGCGCAAGAAAGCCCGATGGCTAAAATGGCCATCAGAGCTTTCTTGCACAATAGAACGTCTACACTGGCATGGATGCTCTTGTGCAAAGGCACATGCCAGTGTAGACGCTCTCTTGCGTAAATACTTTAACGCAAGAACTCTTGCGTTAAAGAGTATTTGCGTAAGATCATGCCAATGTAGACATAGCCGTACTTTTTTTGCAGTATTCCACCAACTCTGCTTATACACAGAAAACATGTAGGAATTACTGTGCTAAATCAATGTAGTGATTCATGGAATCTAGTACATGGTCTCGTTTAAGGAATAAGTTGCACATAAATGAATTGCTTCCTAACCTCAGGCAGTTAGGGCACATCTCTACTTACCAGAAGATCAAGGCTCCGGAGGTCAGTCTTCATAGAATCGTGGAATCCTAGAGTTGGAAGAGAGCTCAGGAGGTCATCAAGTCCAATCCCCTGCTAAAAGCAGGACCAATCTCAACTAAATCATCCAAATCAGGGCTTTACCAGAGCAGGACTAAAAAATCTCTAGGGAGGAAGTCTTCCACCACCTCCCTAGTTAACTGATTCCCATGCTTTACTGCCCTCCTAGGCCACGTGTAGACAGTGACATTATTTCGGGATACTGGAAGTATCCCAAAATAGTTATTCTGTGTCTTTAAATGTGCCTGTTATTTCAAAATGTATTTTGAAATAATGGGTGTGATTTCCCAGTGTCCCTGTAGCCCTCATTCCTCAAGAGTTAAGGTACTTGTCAGAATAGCACTTTATTTCAAAATTTGCTGGAGTGTAGACAGAGCCAAATTTGGAAATAAACTATTTCAGAATTGTCTCAAAATAAGCTCCGCAATTTGTACTACACAAATTGCACAGCTTATTTTGAGGGTAGGGTGCAGTGTAAATGCACCTCTAGTGAAATAGTATTTTCTAATATCCAACCTAGACAGTCCCCACTGCAACTTGAGACCATTGCTCCTCATTCTGTCATCTGTCACCATTGAGAACGGACACATTCCATCCTCTTTCGAATCCTCCTTCAGGTATTTGAAGGCTGCTATCAAATTCCTCCCTACCCCCCCATTCTTCTGTAGACTAAATAAAGCCAAATTCCTCAGCCTCTCCTCCTAAGTCATAAGTCATTTTGTTGCCATTTGATGGACTTTATCAATTGCATGTAAATCCTGTCTGTAATGGTGGGCCCAGAATTGGACACAATACTCCAGATGTGGCCTCACCAGTGCTGAATAAAGGGGAAGAAACACTTCCCTAGATCTACTGGAAATGCTCCTCCTAATGCATCCCAATTATCCTGCTTGGCACCATGGGCACATTCTTGACTAGTATCAGTTTCTTATCCACTGTAATCCTAAGGTATTTCCTTGCATAACTTCTGCTTAGCCAGTTGGTTTCCAACTTAGGGAATGTCTACATTGCATTCCTCTTTCGAGAGAGGAATGCAAATGCAGACTAATGAAATTGCAAATGAAGCACGTATTTGAATTTCCTGCGCTTCATTTGCATAATCGCACCTGGCTGCTTTTTCAAAATACCCTATTTCGAAAAAAGAAATGCTGTCTAAACGTGGTTATTTTGAAAGAAAACCCTTCTTTCGAAATAATCCTTACGCATAAAAAAATGAGGTTTAACAGTTATTTTGAAAGAAGGGTTTTCTTTTGAAATAACCGTTTCTAGACAGCGTTTCTTTTTTTGAAATAGGGTATTTCGAAAAAGTGGCCAGATGCAATTATGCAAATGAAATGAGGGAAATTCAAATCCACGCTTCATTTGCAATTTTGTTCATCTGCAGTTGCATTCCTTTCTAGAAAGAGGAATGCAATGTAAACATACCCTTACAGAGTCTATGGGATTCTTACATCCCAAGTACAGAACTCTGCATTTGCCCTTATCAGATTTCTTCTGGCCAATCATCCAATTCATCTGAATACAGTCGCCATTTTAATTTTTTTTGTTATAAATTCGTATCCATCAGTCTCACATTTGTTCAAACGCTGTTGGAACTGCTTTTTCTCCAGCTCCAGTTTCTGCCTTCTCTTTACCATTTCAGTCATGTCCAGACATTAATAAAATAATGCCCATTCAGTGACCACATCCTTTGCACTACCTCATGGCTTAATGGTTGTGCAATATTGTTCAAACCTCAGACTTGTTTCAAGCAGGCGATTCTCACCCTCAAAGCATCCTCTTTCCCAAGGGCATTTCCCCTTCTTCATTACCCATCTCTCTAATCTGTTGGTTTTCTTCTGTCTCAGGTGATCAAAGGGGTTTTCTCGGACATCTCTCCTTCCCTTATTTCATTTGTAATCTTTACTCACAGATACAATATAGCTTTAAAAAGTTTACTTTCAAGGAACAATATTTAACTTCTTATTGCACAGGTCAACAATAATTACAAAATTACAAGCAAACTTCTTAATGTAAACATTACAGAACTTTACCAAATATTCTGTGAGAAAGATAAAGGGACCTCACTAAAGGAGCTTGGACTACAAAAAAAAAAAAAAAAAAAAAAAAAAGGACAATAGAAAATGTTCACAGGTTTGTGCCTCAATTTCCACACTCTGTGGCAACTACTCAACAAGTACCCCATAATAAGGATCATGTGTTGCCCACATTTTCCACCAATTTGTTAAAAGATTTGCCTATTACACTTGGGTATACTCATTTATTAGGGTTACTCTTATGGGGGAGGTTAATAATTCTATCAGGGTCCATCTACACTGCAGGCTAAAGTCAATTAAGATAAGCAACGTCAGCTACATTAATTACATAGCTGAAGTTGAGCTACCTTAACTCGACTTTTGGCTCCATCTATACAGCAGGAAGTTGAAGGAAGACTCTTGCTTCGACTTCCCTTACTCCTCATGAAATGAGGGTTACAGAAGTACAATCCTATATCTTGTTATTACACACAGTCATGCTTTACCAACATAGACAATAACAAACTCATCTTCCTGGATAACACTGAAGGAATAAAAGCTTTCTTTGTGTGGGAGAATTAAATCAGGAGTTGAGAGATACAGAATGATTTAAACCCAGGCAGGACTACCATGCCTACAGGAAATTTGGGGCATGGAAGTGGCCTAAACCAAGAAAAGATTGGAAGTAAGAAAAGGGGAAAAAGTTAATCTAGTTGCGATCAGGGTATTTTCTTTATTTTGTGGTATGATTTGAACTATTCTGTGTGGATCTATGCTTCCCCTCCCCATATACCATCTAAGCATTGTTTCCATAGATTTTCTCTGATTTTTTGTATTTGTTTTCCTTAGTTGCTCTGTAACATCTAGCAGCCAAGCATGCTTTATGAAGTATGTCTTTTGTTTTGTAATAAAAATCACTTTGTAAGGTGATTATTTGATTCGTGAGTCCTGGAAGGCAGAGGAGGTCTGTGTGTGTCTGTGTCTGTGTGTCCGCATGTCTCAGTCTGAGGGGTCATCTACTAGCCACTGCAGCTTGTTTTTCTCTTTCCTTTTTTTAAAGCTCTCTTGTGGCAAAAGAGCTTGGGGTACCCTGGGGGTGGGTTCAAGTGTTTGCCCCCAGTTTTGGAGATAAAAATCACTTGATGGAGGCAGTGATCCCTCCAAAATCTGTATATTGTGATTCTGGGGGAAGCTTTTGTAAACAGTGCTTGTAGTGGCAAGGTACATTTAAAGTCTTTGCGGGCGCCCTTCTTCTGCACTTGGAGTGCTGGAGTGTGGAACAGCCCTGAAAGGGACTCATTCCTCACTGAGGCAGTGGACCAAAGTGGGGTTTCCTTCATTAAGTGTGTTCTCTGCTGGTCTGACAAAGTATTAATCAGCTGAGGGGCTGACGATCATATTTCCTCATACCATCCCCTAACCTCACCAGCTCCTTCCAAATCATGTTCCTAAGGCTGTCCTTGGATCGGCACTACCCATGGTTGTGAGACTTAGAGAGACTATAATTAGGAGAGTAACTGGCAGAATGAGAGCCACTATTTGCAAATGTAATCAACTATACTGGCTTTGCTGATTTGTTGGTTTCAGACACCCATCTTGTTTTACAAATCCCCTGCCTGTTTGATTTTTGCCACTAGTCCATTCCAGATGAGGTGCTTTATATCCACAGACCCTATGGTCTATGTGTTTAACCTCCCTTTTGGTAACAAGGGCAACATTATGCACGTGTGGCCAATTGGGGTTAATTGAGGTTTGGGGTTCAGCATCGAGGAATATTTCTATTTTTGCAGGGGGCTTGCAATCACAATTCTCTCTTAACCTTACAGTCACTACCATCTGCTTATGGGCACTAAGTTGGGCGTGCAATTTACTGATCTCTGCCTCACACTTCTGAGGGTCAGCTGCTCTCTTGGCTGCCTTATTTGCATCTGCCAGGAAGCAAGTTGCTGCTGTGCTTCCTCTAACAAAATGTTTGTGAGAGATAACTCTTTCCTTCTTCTTTCCTTCTCCTTTCTACCAATTCCCTCCCAATGGAGCTCTCCTGTAGGAACTATGTTCCCCAGAAACGGGTTCTTTTCACACTAGAATCAGATGAACACAGACACTCACATCCACTAACAGAGTACGTCTGAGAGGACCAGTTAATCAACACTCACAAGAGGAACCCTCTTTGTCCCTAGAGTCAGTAGGATGGGTTGCATAGCAATGCCAAACTGTGGCCTTCATGTGATGCCACTTTAAGCTACCATCCTCATATGCCCCCAGGTTCGGTACCCTTCCCTTTCCCACAGCAACCTTTCTGCTAGTGTCCCACTTGATGAACAAACCCCACAAGATTTTTGGGTGCTCCAGGGATCGTTAGCTTAGGTACAAGGAGCTTTGCTGCAGAGTGAATGCGGAAGCCAACTCTCAAGGGGCAGAGAAAGACAGAGGAAAAGAGAAAAAAAGCAACCCTTTTAACCATGAAAGTTATTTATTTCTAGATAGTAACCATACAAAGGGGGCCAAACAAATACAAGAGTTACAATATTAAATCTAACTTAAATCCGATTACAAATCCTGGGGAGGGGAGATCCACAAAATCCATAAATCCCAGAAGAATAAATCTGGCTTATGGGAAGCCCTGAACCTCAGGCCTCCCTGTCCCTGTCCCTCTCCCTCACCCCATGGGTCTGGCATGTCAGAGGAGTTGGGATTAGTCCTGCCTTGGGCAGGGGGCTGGATCTGATGACCTCCTGAGATCTCTTCCAGCTCTATGATTCTATGATTCTAGGAGTAAGGTGTCTCAGTTGGGAGCCACATAAGTGAGGGTTGGGAGTTTTGGAAGAGTTTTTTGCTTCTGACTTGTGTGGTCCCCAACTTATTTTTCTGTGGGTTTGCAGCCCACAACCCCAAAAAAGCTCCTTACCTCTGCCATAAATAAAGAAAACATTGAAACCTTTTGTGTTGCACATAAATTAATAGTTTACTTTATTTAAAATGCTGGTAGATAAACTAACATAAGAAAGTTAAAATGCTTAATTTGCTTAATAATTTAAATTAAACCTTTCTCCCTACCTGCAGCTCTAGCAAAATGGCTCAGGGATAATTATGTAATGAATGGTGACTGGTGATCCATGGAAAGTTTTGCATTGAGCCAGGTAGGCCACGGCCAAAAAGTTTGAGAACCACTGCTCTAGCTCAATAAGAAGTTATGTGATTGGTGCAGGAATCACTGGGGGAAACTCTATGGCCTGTGTTCTGCAGGAGGTTGGACTAGATGACCACAATGGTCCCCTCTGGCCTTAAAATGTATTAATCTGATAAACCCTATAATTTGTCAGTAGAAAGCACAGATGAAGAAACAGATCCTCGGTGAATAGTGAAAGACTTTTTCTTATGAACAAAGCTATCTTCAAGAGCAACTGTTCAGAGTTTCAAGACTCTCAGGTTGGAAGGTACTGACCTTATGCAGCGGACCCCCAAACTGAATGTGGGTCTGTACACCCAGTAATAATAATAGAGCAGGTTTTCACACTGTGACTGAGTAACAATATAAACTGGTCTGCAAACAATGTTATACAATGAAACTGCCATTGTGGCCGTCATCAGCCGATTTCTCCGGATGCTGGCTAAAAAGGAAGCAACAAACATGAAAACAAGTGTTTCTTCAGAGTGACACAGTCAGACAGAGGATATTTGTCACAAGTCGTTTTGCAAATGATGAGCACTGTAATGTCCGTGGCTCTGCAGCTCCTGGGAAGTGCTGAACCTCTTCAACTCCCAAGGACACCAGTGGGACTGGGAGGAGGTTAGCCCCTTCCCAGTTCAAGGAATCTAATTTGTTACAGCGTGTGTGGTCCCTGAAGCTTCCCTTATTCTAATGACCCAAAGATTAATGTGGCCTGTGGTTAATGTGGTAAAAATAATGACATAAGCTGCAAAACCATTTTGATTAAAAAAGATAACCAGACAGACATACACACTGCTCAGATGAGACCCAGTCTATGGTGCTGAGCAATGTTTTTTCATTGTTTTCTTGCACTCTCTCATCTTTCTGTTTTATTAAACTGTTGTCTCTGGTCTTATACTTAGATTGTAAGCTTCTTGGGGCCAGGAGTATCTTTTTGTTGTGCATTTGTACAGCACCTAGCATAGCAGGTGTTGTACCAAATAAAAGCAAGCAGGATTTTATGAGGGGGATAAGGCAAAAAGCCACTTAACCCTTATACATATAAACATTCATTCATCCATTCATTCAGGTTCTGTGTATTTGTTATAGTTACCAGCCTGGAAGTTGCTTGTGACAGAATACTGGCCAGGTATTCTGTACACAAGTGATGGTAGTGGGGAGCGAAGTCCTGATCAGATGCACATCTGAAGCTCCTGGTAGGCTGGCAGCAGAACCTTGGACTCTGATTCCATAGTTTTTTAGTCCAGTTCTTATAGGAATTTCTTCCCATGCCAGTCTATGGAAATTGCTGCATCATGCTGATGTCTCCAGGGTGGCTGCCAGGTGTTCATCAGTGATCTCATCGGGTGGACCTCCAGTACTTGGTTTTCTCCTCTTGACACCTTTTGGTTGCACTGGCACCTGACGCCTTCTTCAGCTCTTTGTTGCTGTATTCTCAGGCTGGCACCTCTCAGAACCATTCATTCATCGTCCAAGCACTCTCTCATACATTCATACAGTATTTTGTATAATAATAAAAGTTGTAGTTACAAAAGTTTCTGGGTGGTATTGCTTAAAACATTCTCTGAGTGCTAAGTAAAGTTACAATGTTTTAAAGAGACCAGGCGTCAATTATGTAACAATGCCCTTAGTCAATTACAGGGCTTGGCTCCCATAGCAGAGTTAGTGCCTTGACAATGCATTGTTACAATGTATCTCTGCAATGTCATTTTCAAGCAGCCCCTTGCACAAGCTTGAGCATGCCCTGGGGTAGAGGGGGGGCTGTTTCTGGCTATGTAACCCTTCTGCCAGGCGGAGTAAATAGCAGCAAGGCAGCAAGGGCGGGTTCAGTATGTAGGGGTCTCCTCCCAACACCGGCTCGAGCCCCCACCCAGTGACCTGGGAAATCTTACATACACCTCTGGGTGCCTCAAAAGAGGCAATTCTTCCCCTCTCGCAAGCACAGAGCCTCAGTATAGTAGCAAACCTTTAATAACGTGAGGTAACCGACATTTGCATTAAATTGGGGAAACACCACAGATTTACCGATCAAACAATGAGCAAAGGCCCTCCCCCCAGCCACAAATCTCCCCAACGTCCCAAAAGTCCAACACCCCAGAGTCTTGGCCCTGGGTCAGTGCCACCCCAGGGTTCAAAAGTCCAGTCCCCTGGAGGGGTGGGGGAATCTTACGTGGTCCGGTGGTGGCTCCGCCAATGGCCCCACCTCTCTGTGGGGTTCTGCCGCTGTCAACGCACGTCACTCCGCCACTTGCCGTCAGGTGAGCCGCCTCCACTGTCCGGCTCCGCAAATCCGTCAACTGTCTCGGTCCACCAACTGTCTCTGTCTCGGTCCACGCTCCGGGCTGCCAGCTGGTGGCCCCCGTCAGCCGCTCTGCTGTCTGCCCGCACTCAAAGGTCGCCCCGCCAGCTGCTTCTACTGTCCGCCTGTGCTTTTTGCTGGTTGCCCCTTGCAAACTGCTCTGCTAGTAGCCCAGCAGCACAGCGCCAGGCTCCCCTCAGCAACAGTGATTTCAGCTCTCATCAGCAGCACAGCACACAGTGATTTCAGCTCTCGTTCACAGCACAGCACACAGTGATTTCAGCTCATAACAGAGGAGCCTTAGTGCTAGTCCTACACTGGCCCACAGTGAAGTTAATGCCACAGCTCACAACTAGACTCCTAATAGAATCTAAATTAACGCTGATATTCCACAGTGGAGAGAGGAGGAAGTGCAACCACTGTTGTTTAGGCCCTCAAACAGGGCCCCACCACCAGGTACAAAGACCTGTTCCCAACCTCTCTCAATTTGACTGGGTTTGGAACCCATGCCCCTTGTCTAGCGAGTGCTACTTAGTTTATGGCAAATCCCTCTGTCATAAACAGTTCCACCATTCCATTGTCCTTGATTCGCATAATCAGGGTAACAACACTTTTATCCCCCCTGCCTCAATAACAGAGAGACTGGGGCTCCCACAGTGGTCAAAGTGATGATTTGGGCTGCTGTGAGCACATACTAGACAGGGTGGGTGTGTCTATGCAAATTGGGCTCAGCCCCTGAAGTCTCTTTGCACCACTTGCCACAGTTCGCCACTAGATGTCAGGATAGAGTTTACCCTGACCCTGCTTACAGCTACATAGGATTATATTCTTAACAGTTCTAAGTTACATGACCTAATACATTATATTCTAAAGGGGCATTAATAATAATAAATCTAAACATTTAACAATCTTAACAAATAATAATAATAATAAGAAGAAGAATTAATAATAAATCTAAACACTTTAAGTTGTGGGGAACAAATTATGGGGAGTCACTTCCATTTGGAGGAATCGTTTTCAATACATTAATATGTTATCCCTACACAGGCTCCATGGCTAATGCTCCTAGACACTACAATAAGTGGGCAATGGAGGCTGATATAACTAGCCTATCAGAGGGTGGTCTATTGACTTGTGTAATAACAAAAGCAAGATGATAGCTAGAGAGACAAGGTGGGTGAGGCAATATCTTTTATTGGAGCAACCTCTGTTGGTGAGAGAAACAAGTTTTTGAGTTCCACAGAGCTCTTCTTCAGCTCAGATGATGGATAGGGTAAGGCTTGACTGTGGAGGACTTGAAAGCGAATGCAGGCTGCTTGTGTTTGATATGATAGAGAAGGGGGAGTCAGTGAAAGGATTCAAAGAGAGGGCTGATATGGCTATACCAGTGGGCTGGGAAAATCATTTTTGAGGCAGCATTCTAAGAACATAGGACATAAGAACATAAGAACGGCCGTACTGGGTCAGACCAAAGGTCCATCTAGCCCAGTATCCTGTCTGCCGACAGTGGCCAGCTAAAGGAAGGTGTAAATTTGACTCTGACCCATAGAAGAAAATGTGGTATTAATCAGTTCCTCCGGAGGAGGTCCTTTCACAGGCCTTCTCAGCCCCTTTTGGTCAAGTAGTTTCTTAGCCCTACTTATTATTTTTTCTAGTGTGCCTTTGTTCAAATGTTTCATATGTATAATTATTCTTCACAGTCCAGCTCACAGCACTATATGGAACGTTTTACTGCAATCTACATACTGTGATACATTAGCAGCATTCCAGTTCACCACTCAGGGCAAGATTGTACCTACTCCAACACAGCTCCTGGGATGAGGCATACCTGGGTTGTCGACAAATCCCTTTGATGTCGGCAGGGGAGCGTCCAGACTATCGCGCTGAGCGGACAAACAGCTGATCAGCTGTTTGTCCGCTCAACGCGGCAGCCATGTAAATTTAAATGAAGCGGCGATTATTTAAATTGCCGCTTCATTTTACTCTGTCGGGTAGCCTAATCTACATGCCTCTGTCGCCAGAGGCATGTAGTCTAGACGTATCCTATGTGTTAGAACAGGAATGGGCAACCAGGAATGAGGGATGGGTCACATGAGTGGCCCTCCTTCACCTCAGTGGTCTGCAGCAGCCTATGGCCCACTGGGGCTCCACCTCTGGCCCTGTGGACCCCCTGTATTTGTCCATCCCCCCCCCATGCACCTCTCTCAACACTGGGGTACCAGAGCCCTACACTTACCTGCTCCTCACCATCCCTCCCAGCACTTTTGGCCTGTGTGTAGACTGGCATGATTTTGCGCAAAATCTTGCCGCCTCTCTACACTGGCCACGAGTATTTGCGCAAGAACACTGACTTTGTAATGTACAAAATCAGTGGTTCTTGTGCAAATACTCTGATGCTCCCACTCAGGGATAAGCCCTCTTGTGGAAGTATTCTTGCACAAGAGGGCCAGTGTAGACAGGTAACATCCATTTCTTGCATAAGAAAGCCCGATGGCTAAAATGGCCATCTGAGCTTTCTTGTGCAAGAGAGCGTCTACACTCGCACTTTAATGCGGCTCTTCTGTGTGCCGGGCGCCCGCTCCCCTCCCTCCTCTCGGGCGGCCGCCCCAAAAGTCAGGACTCTGCAGCTAGCCTCTGTCAGTGCGCGCCCTGTGTGCAGCCCCGGCGGCCGGCTCCACACAGCTCCAGTCGGGTCATGTGGTATAGGGGGAGCGTAACTTTCTGTGTAGCGCCGCGGCGGCGAGGCAGCATCCTCTTCTCTGTCTGCCGCCCTCAGAAGAAGACTGTGCCTCCCAAATCAGCAGCGTGTCATCCGGTAGGTGTAGCAATGGCCTGGCCTGCCTGCCTCTGGGGACTCAATTTCTGTGACAGAAAAAGGAAGGGTTGGGGGGGAATGGAGGGGGGGAGGGGATGAATATGAACTATATGCCTCTGGAACTTGGAAATGAGAGATGTGGGCAGGGCCAGGGAGAGACAAATGAAAGGGGTGACTGATGGCCATCATGGAGGGTGGGGGATGATTATGAATTATGTACTCATATGAGAGATGTGAACTGTGAACAGGGCAAAAAGAAAGGGGTGACTGATGGCCATCATGGGAGGGGGGGGGGTGGTGATTATGAATTAAGTGTGCCTAACTATGGAAATGAGAGATGTGAACAGGGCAGGGTAAAAAGAAAGGCGTGATGGCCATCATGGGGGGGGGGGGGGAAATGTGACATGAGGGGGGAGAAATGTGACACGAGGGGGTGAAATGTGACACGAGGGGGTGAAATGTGACACGAGGGGCAGAAATGTGACACGAGGGGCAGAAATGTGACACGAGGGGGTGAAATGTGACACGAGGGGCAGAAATGTGACATGGAGGGGCAGAAATGTGACATGAGGGGAGAAATGTTACATGGAGGGGCAGAAATGTGACATGAGGGGAGAAATGTGACATTGTGGGATTGACATAAAAAGGGTTGATGTGAAAAGGGGGGTGTGGACATAAAATTGCGGAATATCATAATCTAGGAGCCAGCAAAATAAGTTAGTGGCCAGGTTCTGAGGTCAATATATAACAGTACCAGTGAGGACTATTTGAGTGTGTTTTCACATACTTTTATATGTACTTTTTTAGTTGTATCTTGATTTTTATTTCATTTTATGTTGTCATTTTTTACTTTTATTCAACTTGACTGCAGAGCCAGTGCAATGTGTGCATGCCTGTTTTATTACTTTTACTTCTTGCCTACTGTTTCGGTGTATCCATCAAGGTGGAGAACCCTGCTTAAAATATCCATGATGAGCCCCACTAATTTTATAATACTATTTACACACACATAAGATGTCATATATGCGTCATCCACAGATAAATACCAGTGCGTCATCCACAGATAAATAACAGTGCGTCATCCACAGATAAATAACAGTGTGTCATCCAATATTACTTCTTTTATGTGATTAAGGATGCCGGTTTGGTGTTGGTGGCTTTATTTTAAAATGAAACATTTTTTATAGGTGCCCTGTTTGACATGGCTACAAAGAAAAAACAACGAAAAACGGAAGACGAAAACCGTGAATTTAAAGTGGAATGGACCGAGACTTTCGCGTTTCAGAACATAAATGGCTTTCCGACCTGTCTTATTTGTAAAGAAAAATTGGCGCATAACAAAAAATCTAATTTGGAGAGACACTTTACAACAAAACACTTGTCCTTTAGTAATAAATATCCTGTTGGTGATGCAAGGAAGAAAGCAGTTGAGGAACTTCTGAAGAGTCAAGAAAAATCAAACTCTGCGTTTAATCAGTGGGTGCAGTCTTCCAACTATGTTAATTTTGCAAGTTTTGCGGTTAGTCAAGAGATTGCTAAGAGGGGCAAACCATATACAGATGGCGAATACATAAAACGTTGTTTTATAAGTGCATCAGAAGAGTTATTCAGGGATTTTAAGAACAAAGAAGAAATTCTACAAAAAATTAAAGAGTTGCCATTGTCTGCTAAAACAGTGAAGGATAGAACAGCCAAAATGTCTTCCAATATAACCAACCAACAAGTTGATGATCTTAAAGTGGTTTCAGCTTTATCAATAGCAGTTGACGAGTCTTGTGACTTAAATGATACAGCTCAAGTTTCACTTTTTGTAAGATTTATGTCAGCTACAGGTCCTAAAGAAGAACTTTTAGGATTATTGCCACTGAAAGGTCAAACACGTGGAGAGGATATAGCAAATGCTGTAATTGGTTGCATTGAAAAATATCATATTCCACTTGATAAAATCGTCTCAATTGCAACAGACGGGGCAAAAAGTATGACCGGCGTAAGAAATGGATTTGTTGCTATTATGAAAGAAAAAATTAGTCACGAGATACTTACATACCATTGCATCATACATCAAGAAGCACTTTGTGCGCAGACATTTCCAGAAGAAATGTGCAAAGTTATGGAATTGGTGATTAAGATGATCAACTCCATTGTAGCTAAAGCTCTTCATCATCGCCAATTTAAAGAATTTTTAGTTGAAATGGAGAGTGAGTACGCAGATCTTCTGCTGCATAACAAGGTACGTTGGTTATCAAGAGGAAACGTTTTGAAACGTTTTGCTTCCTTAATATCAGAAATCAAAGCATTTTTCCTCGAGAAGGGTGTTCACCATCCAGAATTAACAAACGATCAGTGGATCCAAAAACTATATTTCATGGTGGATGTTACTTCCCATCTAAATCAGCTTAATCATAAACTACAGGGGAAAGGAAACACAATTTTTTCGATGTTAGAAGAACTTATTTCATTTGAAAACAAATTATCTGTTTTTGCTCAAGATTTTGACAGAGAAACTTTGATTCACTTTCCAAGCCTGTTGAAACATCGCCAAGAAAATAATTCTGATATTGACATTACCTATTTTAAAACAGCACTTTTAAATATGAGGGAAGCTTTTCTCAAGAGGTTTCAGGAATTCAGAAACAGCAAAGCGACGTTGGCCTTTGTTAAAAAACCTCTGGATGCCACTGTAACGGAATTAAATTTTTCTCCCTTTAATATCGACATTGGCAACTTTGAAATGCAATTGCTGGATTTAAAAAACAAAGAACTGTGGAGCTCGAAATTTGAACGTCTTTGTGCTGATTTAGAAAGATTGGAGAAAAACAAATGTGAACTTAGTTCACAGCACAAGTGGTCTGCTTTGAAAGACCTGGAGAAGGAAGATATGTTGATTTTTAACACCTGGAATAGTATTCCTGACTCATATAATCAACTAAAAAAGCTAGGGTTTGCTGTTCTTTCCTTGTTCGGGTCTACATATTCATGCGAACAATCATTTTCAAGCATGAACCTTATCAAGAGTAAATTGAGAAATCGTCTCATCGATGAGAACCTGGAATCGTGCCTAAAATTAAAAACAACAACATACAAACCTGACTTACTCAAACTATCCAAGGAAATGCAAGGCCAATGTTCACATTAGTGGTTGTGACTTTGTCAGTCATTGTCAGGATGTAATTTTCTCTACATTTGTAAGGCAAATTTTACGGAATTTAACGTTATCGATAAATAATATCGTTCTAAAGTTTTTGTTTTATTAGTTGTGTTATTTGTATCCTCCCGACCTATGTGGATACTTGCATGCAGAATATTCTCAATAAAAACTTATTGAAACTAAAAACAGTGTACCATCCTATGTATTTTCGGGTTTAAAAATGTGGCTCTCAAAATAAATTTCAATCGTGGTTTTGGCGAGATTTGGCTCAGTTGAAAAAAAAGGTTGCCCACCACTGGTCTATGTAATCAATTTGTATTCTATGCCAGGGACCTACTCGCTTCTGGTGCATAAGGGGCTGGTAATGTGGTGGCCGGGCTTTATCCTGAGCACACCTAATGCAATTTTGAACCCAGGTTTTAACATCATCCTCCATACCTTTCCACTGGGCTACCTCTCTTAACCTCCTCAGTGTCCCTTCCACTCCCTCATGCATGAACTGATGTGCAACATTAACCAGTTCCTGCTTTTCTATCTTTCCTGGGGTCCTGTTTGGGGAGTTTGGACAGTTATTGTCATTAATAATTTCATCCACTGACTGTGGATCCCCCATTACCTTCCCTGCCTGACTCCTGGTTACTAGTGCAGCTATGTCATACTGCCGTGCTATACCATCTACTTTGTTGTTCCAGAAAGCCTCTGGAGTGTCCTGTCTGCTGTGTGCCTTTACATGTCTGACCTTTAAGCAGCCAGGGTGTTGTAGTACCCATTGGTAAATCCATTTCCATTCCTCTACATATGCCACACTTTTCCCATCTGCTGCCTTCCACCCATTTCTTTCCCAGTCATGCATCCAGTAGTGTATTCCCTTGACACAGAAATCACTATCTGCATAGATAAACACAGGTCTGGGGTTGTTCTCATATTGCTGTAGTACCTGATATATGGCATGGAGTTCAGCATGCTGGGCTGACCCATGATCCAAATATCCCTGTAGGATTTCCTCTTCTAAGTTAATGGCTGCATATTTAATTTTCCTTATCCCTTTAATTACCATTGAACTCCCATCTGTGAACCACACGTGTCCCTCTATCCCGATGGTGTCTAGTTCCTCAAAGGGAGGTGCCTGAACCAAGGCTATTCTCTGCTCTAAGGAAACCTCGGGGCAGTCATGTTTATTGCCTTTTTCAATCAGAGCGTGAGTCAGCATGTCAGGGCTAGACACGGTCTCCGTGGTGACCCCTCTGTTTATCAATGTGAGGGTCCACTGAGCCATGCGGGTGTTTGAGACCCTGCCCCCAACCAGTTTCCCGGACAGAATGTACTTTAAAGGGGTGTGGGTGCTTTGGATCGCTAGGGGAGCCGTCCCTGTCAGGGGTTCAAAGGACTGGACTGCCCACACCGCTGCCAAACATTCCCTCTCACAGGGATCAAAATTTAATTCTGGTCCCTGTAACTTCCTGGATTCGTAAGCTACCGGCACCAGCTTATCTTCCTCGTTCCTCTGGAGGAGAATAGCTGCTAATGCCCGGTTGTTAGCTGCGAGTCTGATTACAAAGGGCTGGGACTCGTCTGGGAATCGCAGAGCAGGGGCCGTCAGAGCTTTTTGTTTAAGCACCCTTAGAGCCTCGTCTTGCTCCGCTCCCCAGTCCCAGCTTTCCTTTTTCTTAAGCAGCTTCCACAAGGGCAATGTAATTTCAGCATATTTGTAAATATGGGGTCTTAGAAAATTAAACCCTCCCAATAAGACCCGTAGGGAATGCTGGTCAGTAGGAGCCGGCATTTCTACCAGGGCTCTCACTTTTCGTTGGTCTACCTGCCTCCCTTCCTTCCCTACAACAATGCCTAAATAAGTCACTTGAGACTGGACGAGCTGGGCTTTTTCTAAGCTGACCTTAAAACCAGTCTCTTGAATCAGAGCCAAAACATTCTCAGTTAACTGTTGTACCTGTGCCTCAGTTTCCCCCAAAATTAAAATATCATCTACATAGGAAAACACACAGCCCCGGTCTTGTGGGCTAAGGCGGTCTAGCATATCTATAACATGTTTATGAGCGATAGCTGGGCTATTATGAAATCCCTGGGGTAAACGCTGGAATGCCCATTGCTGCCCATTTACCGTGAAGGCAAATCTATCCTGTGAGTCTGGGTGCAATGGGATGGCGAAGAAGCAGTTAGCCAGATCAATGACTGAGAAGTACTTTGAAGTAGCCTGCACCTTTTGAATGACCTGGGTCATATCAGCTACTATAGGAGCCATAGGGATTGTGCCTTTGTTAACATGCCTGTAGTCAATAGTTAAACGCCAAGACTTGCCGTCTGCCTTGAGGACGGGCCATACCGGGGAGTTAAAAGGGGAGTTAGTTTTTCGAATGACCCCCTGCTGTTCTAAGTCCTGCACTATTTGTTGCAGCTGTGTCTCAGCCTCCTTAGGGTAGGGGTATTGTTTCTGAGGGGGCACCACATCCCCAACAATTTTTACACATGCCTGTATTTTCCCACAGTCCGTTTTCTTTTGAGTCCAGACAGTAGGGAATTTTGAGCGCCAAACCTCAGCTTGCTGAGTTACCTTGGCGGTGGCTACTGGTCCCCCTTTGGTTAGAGGGATCCTCTGTTCCACCTTTCCCTTATGGGGAGGGGGAATGTCCAGTTTCCATAAAGTGTCCCGTGGTAAGTCAATCATTACGCAATTTTTAAACAACCAGTCTGTGCCTAGAATCATTTCATCTGTCATGTCTGGGGTCTGGATCAGGTCTCCGTGGGTTCTGAACCCTTGCACGGAGAAAGGCACTCCTGCCCACTCCCATCCTACGCTGGGCTTCCCTTGGAAGGACTGCAGCTTGACTTGTTTGATTTTAGTGCCGGCAGGCGGCTGAGCTCTAATCAGTGAGACTGCAGCTCCGGTGTCAATTAAAGCCAATGTAGGAGCACATGTGCCCTGCTGGATATAAATACATGGTCGACCTTCGGGGTCCCACGCGATTTTACTGATGAACCTCCAGTGTGGTGCTCCTACAGATGGAGGAGGTTCAATATCCAGAGGGTCTCCCTATACCGTATCTCCTGGGAACGGGATCGGGTCCGTGACTGCAGGAGGAGGGGGAGGAGCGGTCGGCGTTAGTACGCTCACTACTCTCCCCTCTCTCCCCTCCTTAGAAAGCATCTGAAGCTTAAAAGCTTCTGCCAATAAGTCCCATGTGGGGGCCCCATTCCACCTTTCTCTATCTGCCCCGTGCTGCATTAACACCTTCCAGGCCAGGCAGCGAGCGTCTCTTTCAGTTAACCCTTCCTTGCCCAGAGCTGGGGTGTCTGTTTTAAAGTTCTGGGGGTTCTGGTACAAATTATCCCTCTGTCCTCCTCCACGATATCCTCTACCCCGAGACCTTCCTCTAGTGTGTGCTCCCCGTGCCCCAGTGATGCCTTTATTGCCACTTTCATTAGAATAAGTAACTAATGGCTCTAAGGCTGCAACATACGCCACTCTTTCTTTCTTTATGATAGGCGCAGGACTGGAATATGTAACTATCTGCCGGACCAGGTCTCTCAGTTCTCGTAATGTGGCAGGCTGGCCGGGTTGCCACACTCCCAGTCTCATTGCATAAAATGGCTGTAAGGAGGCAGCGCATTCTCTTAAGGAGTCTACACTGAATGGCACCAGGTCCAGTTTGGTGGCACTATCACGGGTAACTAAACCAGCCATCATCTGCATGAGACCCCATCGGGTTAAAAATATTTTGGGGTCCTCATCAGTTTCCTGTGAGATTGCAACGGCTTGGGCTAGGAAATTACGCCTGCCCATCAGTTCTGCCAGTTTTGTCAGAACATCCATTAGCTGGTAATCCTCCTCAATCCTAAACCTGTCTATAAGTCCCTGCATATCTGGGGCTGCACAAATGCTCATTAGGCGGTGTAGTTCGTGTGAGTTTAAATCCTCCCTTTCTCCTAGTAAAAGGGCCTGTACACTCCATTTAGAAAAAGTTTCCCGTTTTAAAATCCCCAGCCACTTTGCCATGGCCTGGAGATCGGAGGCAGAGACAGGCACCGTTGTTACTGTTTCACTCCCACCACCCTCTCTCGTGGTGGTGACTGTTCTCTTTGTGACTGTTGCAATAGCGTTTTGGCTCTGGGGGGAAGTATCTACCCGAATATCCCCTCCCCAATCTCCAGAGGGGTCCCAAAAATCTGCCCCGTCTGGGGTCTCAAATGTCCCTTCTCCTGAGGTTACTGCTGCAATTTGTCTATTTGCAAAGCCCAATTTGTGTTCCAGTTGTTTAATGAGCGATTTACAGTGGTGATGGTCAGCAGGGGCTTTCCCCTGTTCTAAAGTTAACTTTTTGACCATTCCCTGTAATACCTGATTTTCTTTTTCAGTTTTCTCTTTCTCGTTTGCATGCTCCTCTAAGATTTGAGAGTGTTGCTTCAACTCTCTGTACCCATCCTTAAGTGCATCTAACTGGGTTTGGGCACTGATGGTCATACATTTCCATTTCTCTGCTTCTGCAGCAGAGGCTTGTAAATCTTGGTGCAGTTTCTCATTTTTATTTTTACATTCAGCCAATTGAAGGAATACCTCATTACAGGCTTTCCATAGAAGCCAGACTGCGGCTGCTTCCTTTTTCATTAAAGTTGAGGGTTTATATATCCAGAAGTAACTAGCCAATTTGTCTTCTAGATCTGAAATTGTATGGACATCAGCTAAAACTTGATCAGACCAAGGGCTGTGTCCGAATTTTTGCAAAATTTGCTCAAAATTTGCTCAAAAGATCTTTTACGAATGCTAATTTCTCAGTCTCCTCTCTGGGAGCCTTCTTAACAGGCTGCTTACGTTTGAACATTTTCTAATACACCCAACCTCCTATTGGGACTAAAATAACAATACCAATACCTCTTAGTATACCCAACCTCTTTTCTTTTCTGGAGTGAGAACTTTAATTCTCCTCCCTTCCTTCTAATTCCGGCACTCTGCGACCGGGGAGGAGCGAGAAAGCTACTTCTCCTCCTCTCTTTACCCGGCCTTCTACCACCGGGGGTGTGCACACCTTACTGATCGATCACTTTTTTAATACTTTTCAACACTTTTATATTACTCAATAAATGCTCGTAGTACCTTCCCCCTTTCGCAATTCTCCACCAAAATGTTGTACTTAAAAGAAGTACTCGGGATCTTTTTCAGGGGGATAAGGCAACACGCCACATTTATTGATCACACATAGAATAATTAACAGTTATCATATGCATATGATATAAGTCACTCATGCACTCACACAACACACACACACAAGCACACTCCGTCTTGCTGTTGTTACCAACAAGTTGCTCCCCTTAACTGCACTGGCCAGGTGAGTTAGATGGGGGAGGGGTGGAGCCGGGCTTCTGCCGATCCGGATCGATGCTCCGATGGTGACAAGACGAAACCCGGGGTCCTCTGCAAGACACCTCACTTTTATAGCATCCCTCTCATATGCAAATCTTTCCCAGATTCAAACTCTGGGTCTGTGTCCGTTGGTCCCTTTGTGCTGCAGAGAGGGTGTTTTCCAAAGAAGGTGCCTGCTTCTAATCCCCAAGGCCGTCAATATGTCTGGTCTTCTTTCTTCAGCCCACTTGACACCTTGGGTCTGGCTTCCACCCCCCTTCAACTGTTGTAGCTGTCTGGAGGTGCTTGGCTCCCAAGTCTTACTCATTCACACCTCATTCATTCAACAGGGCAATTAATTACAGAGTGGGGGAAAGAGAGTGGGGGAAAATCTTATTCTGCTACAAGTTTTCTATATAGGGCTCTAATACAAAGTTACAAGGTTATCTAGATTAATACAAAGTTTCAAGGTTATATGGATTAATACAAAGTTACAAGGTTATCTAGAGAGGCACAATGTCAAGTCATATGCAGCAATATATAATACATAGATTTATATGAAGCAATATATAATATATAGATTTATCTACAACATTATCACAGGACTTAACCACATGTAAGGGGACTGTTACCCCTTACTAAAACTCTGTGGGAGTTTTTTTGGTTTATCAGCTTCAGAAGGGGGAGGGGTTCATGAGACTGACAGACCCCAGAGACAATGGAAAGCAGCCAACACTCCAGCTCAGCCTGACTGACAGGTTGTAAGTGGGGATTGTTCTGGCTCTCTCTGAACAAACAAGCTGTGTGCAGAAGAGGTCCTGCAAAGACAGAGAGCTGAAAAGAGCAGTGCAAGCTGTATGAAGAAGTCCTGCAAAAGGAACAGAGAGCTGAGACACTGCTAAGAGGAGTGCAAGCTGTGCTGAGGGGCAGTTTTGCAGCAGCAGAGCCAGGCATACAGAGCACAAGGACTGCAGACCCTGTGTTGAGCAGCAGACTGGCAGTGCTCAGAAAGCCAAAAGGAACAGAGAAACAACACAAGGAGCTGGAACTGGCCAAGCAGCACAGCCTGCAGCTGGATGTGGTGAGCTACTGGGACCTGCAAAGTGTGGGGAAAGGCTCTGGACTGGGAGAGGTGTCTGGCCACTTAGAGACTGAGGCTGTGTGGTCACTGCCAGTGCAAGCGTGTCCAGCCTGCAGTCCCTTGCAGCACATCCAGGGCTCCTAAGGAAGAGACTGTGAACTGTCCTTACACTCTGCAGGCTGCTGTGTTGATGTCCCTGTGCTACAGAGCAGGGCTGTGTGTTCCCATTTAACCATTCTCATTGTTTCTTATTCTATTCTCTTTAATCAGTTGATGTTTAATAAATTGTATTTGCTTTGAACCTTATGAAGTGATCACTGGGCCAAGAAGGGCTGCAGTGTAAAGAGAGCACCTCGGAGTGGGGACACCCTAACTCCTGCCCCTAGTGACTACAAGGTCAGGGATTAAGCCCCAGGAAACCTGGGCCCAGCCTTGTTGGGGTTTCAAGGGCTCTGCTACTCAGGAGAGTGGAGGGGGAGCCCTCAGGATCAGGGAGCCGTGGGGTAAAGGAAGTGGGAGCGGGGACTCAGATCCTTTCGCTGGTTCATTTCACCGGGGTGTATAGAAGCCAGGAAAGTTCCCCACAATAGCGGGATCATTCCCCCGCTTACATAATTGGCGTCACGAACAGGATCCTATTCAAAGGATCTACCCCATTGGTTTATTTGTTGAGTTCTGGTAGCACCAGCCAGGCCTGGTCGAGAAAACAACCATGGCTGGAATTGAAGAACTACAGATCCAAGTTGCTGAACTTCAGCGCAGATTATCAGACCAAAGTGAGGCATTACAGCAAGCTAGAGCTGAGCATAGAGAAGCCTTATCACTGGCCAGGGCAGTTATAGATCAACAGGCAGCAGAAGCTAAGAAACCCCCTACTATTTATGTCCCACGGGAGCGGAAGGTTGCAGAGTTTGGTGGCTTCCCAACTAGGCCAGGAGACATTACGGTAGAGGAGTGGGTGAAGTCTGTGAAGGCAGCTCTGCATGTGCTAAGAATACCTGAAGAAGATCATGTGGATTTCATAGAGGAGCACCTCAAGGGCCAGGCCAAGGCCACAGTAAAGTTTATGGCAATGGCAGACAAGAAAGATGTGAAAAAGGTGTTTGAACTCCTCCTAGAAGTGTATGGAAACAAGGTACCTATTGGAACTCGGCTAAAGGAGTTCTTTGAGCGAAAGCAGGAGCCTGGTGAAACTATCCGGGCATATGCCTATGAACTCCAGGAGAGAATGAGCAAAGTGGAGCAGCGAGACCCTCAACGAGTTTCAGACGCAGATATGGCGCTGAAAGAACAGATGGTGTTTGGGCTTCGGGATGACTCCCTCCTCCGTGAAATGAAGAGAAGGCTGAAGGAAGAGCCTGGAAAGAAGTTCCCTGAACTCATGCAGGCTGCCATTATGTGGTCAGAAGAAGAGGAGGCTCCTTTGGAAGAGACCGGCAAGCCTAACTCCCGAACACGGAGTGGGGGCCTAGTCAGTGCAACTACTGGGGAAAAGGCCCTGCCCCAAATACAGTTAACATTGGCAAGTGAAGCTATCCAAAAACTGGCAGTCCAGCAGGGGGAGATGCTGAAAGTAATGACTGAGGTGGTGAAAGAAAAATCCACCTCCTCCACTACTTGGCCAAAATACCCCAGGACCCCAGGGTCTTGAAGGCCCCCACTAAAGGATGAGCTGGGAAGGTACATTTGTTATACTTGTGACAGGCCAGGGCATACTAGCCGAGATTGTCCACTGAAGAGGGGACTGGAATCCCGAGTGTCTGAAATCCCAGAGACACCAAGATCGAGTAGCACATCAGGGGAAGGCCAAGCGGGGACAGAAGGGTTCCTACGGCTGTCCCTCGGAAAAGGGCAGCATGCCAGCAGTAAGGAAAAGGACCCTGATGATGCTAGTGCATTTGATGACTTCTGCGGTCGAGCTTTTGGGGACTGCTTGACAGTGGAAATAACCATAGCAGGGGTGAGGACCCGCTGTTTGATAGACACTGGCTCAGAAGTCACCGCTATTTCTGAATCATATTTCCAAAACTACTTAAAAGAGAGAGATCTGACCATGCATAATACCCGGTTTGTACAGCTAACAGCAGCTAATGGATTAGCTATCCCGGTTGTGGGGTGCCTTGAAGCTGATGTAGGGTATATGGGTCGGATAATCCCGGGAAAATGCATCTTTATCCTAAAGGATCCAGCTTCGGAAAAGACTTTGATGGGGAACAGAGTACCAGGAATTCTCGGGATGAATATAATAAGAGAGCTGAAAGAATTACTATTAGTGGGGGAAGGAACCCAAGAAATGAACCGGCATGGGGAGCCTAGGATGAAGGCTGCATTGAAGCGGGTACTGGCCCAAGTGGAGAGACAAGGATGTTTTCCTGGTCCCACAGGACAGATTGGCTACGTAAAGGTGGCAGGGAGACAAAAGGTAGTTATACCTCCCTGGAGTGAGAAGATTGTTGATGGACGCTGCCAGGTACTAAGCGGATTCAATGGATACCGGGTGCTTGTTGAGCCAACACGAGGGGCCAGTCTACCTCAGGGACTACTGGTTGCGAACGTACTTGCTAATGCCAGCAAGGGAAAAGTGCCAGTCAGGCTGCTAAACTCAAGTAAGAAGGCCATAAAGTTGTACCCCCGCACTAGAGTGGCAGAGGTACACAGACCCGAAGAAGTAGTACCCCCAGGAGGAGTAGTCCTGGAAGAAAAGGGAGATGAGCTGCGAGTGACAAGGTTGGAGAAGGGAGCACAGGTTACTACACCTCAAGAGGTACCTGATGGAGAGTTACTCATTCCAGTCCAAGTGGATCTCCAACAGCTAACCCCTATGCAGGCTGGCCGTTTACGGGCACTACTGGAGAAACATCAAGAGGTCTTTTCCAGGGATGACCGAGACTTTGGTTACACCACCACAGTGACACACCGAATACCCACTGGAGATGCTGTCCCAATAAAACAGAGACACCGGCGGATTTCACCACAAGTGTTCCAGGAGGTAAAAAGGCACATCCTGGACCTAGTGGCTCAAGGTGTCCTTAAAGAAAGCCACAGCCCCTGGGCATCGCCTGCAGTGATTGTAATAAAAAAGGATGGTGGGGTGCGATTCTGCTGTGATTACAGGAAATTGAATGAAGTAACACACAAGGATGCTTACCCGCTACCCCGGGTGGAAGAGTCCCTGGATGCATTAGGAAGTGCCAGAGTGTTTTCAACTCTTGATTTGACTTCTGGCTATTTCCAGGTTGCAATGGAAGAACAGGACCAGGAAAAGACAGCAGTGACAACTCCGTTTGGGCTGTTTGAATGGACGCATATGCCATTCGGCTTGTGCAATGCACCTGCTACGTTCCAGAGACTAATGGAAGGGGTGTTGGGAGATTACATCCTAGACACTTTGCTAATATACCTGGATGATGTTATTGTGTTTTCCAAAGATTTCGAGAGTCATATAGAAAAACTGGATGTAGTCTTCACACGACTGAAGGAACATGGGTTGAAGTTGAAGCCAAGCAAGTGCTGCCTCTTACGTGAGAGTGTCAAATTTCTGGGCCATGTGATTTCGAAGGATGGAATCCAGGTAGACGAGGAGAAGACCAGGGCTCTGGAAAACTGGCCAGTCCCGAAGAATGCCAAACAAGTGCGACAAGCTCTGGGTTTCATGAGCTATTATAGACGATTTGTTCCAAAGTTTGCACACATTGCTGCGCCACTATATGGATTGGTGGGCCAACCAACTGAAAGGAAGAAAAGGGATCAATGCTTTGTATGGGATGATGCCTGTCAGGCAGCTTTTGATGAACTAAGACACCAGCTGATGACACCACCTGTGCTTGCATATCCTGACTTTAGCCTGCCATTTATGGTGACAACAGATGGAAGCCTACATGGCCTGGGTGCAGTGCTCAGCCAGAAACAGGAGGGGGTTGAGCGTGTGATCGCATATGCAAGCCGAGGGCTGAGGAGGTCAGAAAGAAATGACAAAAACTACAGTGCTTTTAAGCTAGAATTGCTGGCCTTGAAGTGGGCTATTACTGAAAAATTTAAGGATTATCTAATGTACTCTAAATTCACTGTGATCTCAGACCACAATCCTCTCCGATACCTGTCCACTGCTAACTTAGGTGCGATTGAACACCGGTGGGTGGCCCAACTTGCTGAGTTCACTTTTGAAGTACAGTATAAACCTGGAAGACAGAATATTAGTGCTGACACCCTGTCTAGATTGCCTTTGGAAGAGGAATTAGAAGAGGGTGAAGACCTTGAAAAGGACTTTCTGGTCATTCCTGCAGACGTTGTGCGGGCCTGTTTGTGGCTAGAGGTTCCGAAGCCAGAGGGTGAAGTGATGGTAAAAGAGGTATCACAAAACCTGGTAGAAGGTGAGGATGCAATAATCTCAGGGTATTCATGGGAAGAAATTCGCACCCTGCAAAAAGAAGGGGACCTTGGGCCAGTCTTAGAGGCAGTCATGAACCGGATGAGGCCAGACCGGAGCTTTGGGGCCAAATACCCTCAGTCTAAGAAGCTGACCAGACAGTGGGAGCGACTTAGGTTGCACCGTGGAGTGCTGTTCCGTGTAATCTGTCATCCTCATGATGGCGAAGAAGTGTGGCAGTTAGTGGTGCCAGTGTCACTTCGCCGACAAGTTTATGAAGCCAGGCATGACCATGGAGGGCATTTTGGAGACAGAAGCACTCTTGAGGCGATGAGGAAGAACTATTACTGGCCTACAATGGCTAGTGATGTAACAGCATGGATCCGTCAGTGCAAGCGGTGTGCCCTAGCCAAGGATGTGTTTCCACCCACTCGGGCCCCTTTGACCTGCACTAACGTGACTGCCCCAATGGAGGTCTTAGCAATGGACTACACTCGGCTAGAGAAATCTTCCGAGGGGTTTGAGAATGTACTGGTTCTCACAGATATGTTTACCCGATTCACTGTTGCAGTTCCAACTAGAAACCAGACAGCGCAGACAACGGCTGAAGCCCTCCTAAAACACTGGTTTATGTATTATGGTTGTCCAGCACGGTTACACTCAGACCAGGGGAGGAATTTCGAGTCAGGGGTGATATCAGCATTGTGTAAACTGTATGGCATAGCCAAAAGCCGAACAACACCCTATCACCCACAAGGAAATGCTCAGTGCGAGAGGTTTAACCGGACAATGCATGACATGCTCAGAACACTCCCGCCTGAAAAGAAACGAGCCTGGCAGGAGCATCTCCCTGAGCTGGTGATGGCCTATAATAGTCACATCCATTCATCGACAGGTTATTCTCCTTTTTACCTCATGTTTGCTAGAGATCCCAGGTTGCCATTGGATATTCTAAACAGAGGGCCCTGAGGAAGATGATGTGACCAATCTGGATGACTGGGTCAAAAGTCACCATGACAGGCTGAAGAGAGCCTGTGAAGTTGCTCTCAGTACATCTAAACAGGCAGCCCAAAGCAGGAAGAGGACTTATGATCGCAAGTCCAGGGGGGCTCTCATCAGGCCTGGTGATCGTGTACTAGTTCGTAATCATAGACACCGGGGGCGTAATAAAATACAGGACAAATGGGAGTCGAGTCCTCACATTGTAGTTGCTCACAACAATCCTGACCTGCCAGTTTACACCATTCGACCTGAACGGGGAGGGCATGAGAGAACAGTTCATAGAGATCAGCTAAAACATTGCACCTTTAGTTCAGTCAGGAATCCTAGGAGATGTAGATCAGGACGGCCTGAAGAGACTGAAAGGAGTTGGGGAATGGTTCTAGTCCCACAAACTGAATACCAAAGGGAGCAGAGGGTAGCAACCCCTGACCACAACGAGGATGACCAGATCCTTCAGGCTGACCCAGTATTACCTGAAGACAGGGAAATAGAAAATATGGGTAATGAACCACCTGTTGTAAGAAGGTCCCAGAGAACTAATAAGGGTGTATTGCCTGTTAAACTTAGATATGATTATGTTATTGGTCCTATGTAATGGCTTAATGAGTGTCCGCATGTCCAGTAGAAATAAGATGTTAAGTATGTGAAATGTTTTTGTTAATTGTTAATGTTTTTTATATGGTGTGAATTTTGTGGCTGTGGTAGAATTCTAGCAAGGGGGAATGTAAGGGGACTGTTACCCCTTACTAAAACTCTGTGGGAGTTTTTTGGTTTATCAGCTTCAGAAGGGGGAGGGGTTCATGAGACTGACAGACCCCAGAGACAATGGAAAGCAGCCAACACTCCAGCTCAGCCTGACTGACAGGTTGTAAGTGGGGATTGTTCTGGCTCTCTCTGAACAAACAAGCTGTGTGCAGAAGAGGTCCTGCAAAGACAGAGAGCTGAAAAGAGCAGTGCAAGCCGTATGAAGAAGTCCTGCAAAAGGAACAGAGAGCTGAGACACTGCTAAGAGGAGTGCAAGCTGTGCTGAGGGGCAGTTTTGCAGCAGCAGAGCCAGGCATACAGAGCACAAGGACTGCAGACCCTGTGTTGAGCAGCAGACTGGCAGTGCTCAGAGCCAAAAGGAACAGAGAAGCAACACAAGGAGCTGGAACTGGCCAAGCAGCACAGCCTGCAGCTGGATGTGGTGAGCTACTGGGACCTGCAAAGTTTGGGGAAAGGCTCTGGACTTGGAGAGGGGTCTGGCCACTTAGAGACTGAGGCTGTGTGGTCACTGCCAGTGCAAGCGTGTCCAGCCTGCAGTCCCTTGCAGCACATCCAGGGCTCCTAAGGAAGAGACTGTGAACTGTCCTTACACTCTGCAGGCTGCTGTGTTGATGTCCCTGTGCTACAGAGCAGGGCTGTGTGTTCTCATTTAACCATTCTCATTGTTTCTTATTCTATTCTCTTTAATCAGTTGGGGTGTGTCTACACTGGGCCACTTATTCCGGAGAATCAGCCGCTTTTCCGGAATAAGCCGCGAGCTGTCTACACTGGCCCTTGAATTTCCGGAAAAGCAACGATGCTGTACTGTACAAAATCAGCCGCTATTCCGGAAACCGTACGATGCTCCCGCTCGGGCATAAGTCCTTTTTCCGGAAAAGCTTTTCCGGAAAAGGGCCAGTGTAGACAGCTTTTCCGGAAAAGCAGAAGAAACGTAAAAAAGCGGTTTGGACGGCGGGAGACCCCGTAGAAGCCACGGACTTCCGCATTACCCGAGGGCTTAAAGAGCACGCACACTACTGGCCGCACGTGGCAGGAGGCCCCCAGAGACCTCCCTTCCCAGCTCTGCGACGTGGCAAGTGTGCTGCCCAGCCACCTGAGCGGAGGCATGGCAGCTCGAGGTGGTCAGCCACCGTCACCCGGGGCAGAGGAGGAAGCCCCCAGGGGCCGGAAGCGCAGGGCCCCATCCTGGACCCCCAGGGAGCTGGAGGCCCTCCTGGACCTGTGGGAGGAGGAGGAGGGTCTCCATGACCTCCAGTCCCGCCGCCGGAATGCTGAGCTGTACACCCGGATGGCCCGGAACCTCGCCCAGCAAGGGCACCCCAACCGCAACTGCGAGCAGGTCCGCTCGAAGGTTAAGGAGTTGCGGCTGGGGTACGTGCGGGCCACGGAGGGGAGGGGAGCAGGGCCTGATGCCTGCCCCTATTTTGAGTGGCTGAACTCATTTTTGGGCGAGCCAGCCCCGCAAGGCCCAGCTGTCCCCGTTGACACCTGCCAGCACCCCCCGATCATTCGTCCCACCGAACCGGAGGAGGAAGACGAGAGCGGCGGCGCTTCGGGAGAGGAGGCCAGCGTTGCCACCCAGCAGGCCCCCTCCAGCAGCTCCTCTGTGGCCGGGGAGGAACCCACTGGTGAGTCTTTGAAGGTTACACTCCCAAAGGGCGGGGGGCGGAGGGCGGGGGGGAGCGAGACCCAAGTGTCCGGAGGGGGGAAGGGGAGAGCATGTCACTCAGGCCACGTGAGCTGCACGCTGCATAGCATGCGGCAGTTAGCAGCACGTGCAACCACGTGCAGCCTGGTGACTGAGCGGCAGGTGGCCGTGGCAGGCAGCTGCGGGCACGGCTGGGACCGTGCTTCTCACACACATTTCAGCGGGATCAGGGGGAAGGGTGGATGCCGGCTGGAACCGGCCAGGGCCCGAGGGACTCAGCCCAGAGCCTGCTGCTCCACCAAGGGGTGCAGCACAGGGAATGGCACACTGTCCCAGGCCTGGCTGTGAGGCACAGCCAGCTGCTCCTGGGATAAGTGCAGCGTCACAGTCCTGTGACCGTGGACCGCCACCGAGCCCCTCACCTGCTCCCAGTGCCTTGGCAGGTTCCCCGAGGGAAGTCCCCACTGCGGCCACACCTGTCCCTGGGCTACCAGGCTTGCGGGAGGGATAGTGGGTGGGAGATGGGCCCCTGAGTTTTGCTGCAAGGATGGGACATCCCCCCACCCAGTCACCCTTTCTGGTTCTGACCAGGAGATATCGCACGCAATGGGATCTGAGAGCCCAGACCGCCACTGACAGGTGTGCTCCCAGGCACTGCGTGGGGATGCATCTCGCTCCCTGTCAAACACCAGTGATTAGCCCTAAGCTTTTCACAGTGTCCACCGGCAGGGAGTTCCACAGGTGAACGCAGCACAAGCACCCTCCTGCCCTGCACGGAGCCAGGATACAGACCGGTGCTTACAATACTGCAGGGAGGACCCTACTCCCAGGGGTGGTCCTTCTTGCCAACATACAACACCCCCCGGGAGCAGGAGGGGAACTGAGTGGGCCCAAGCCACAACTGTGCGGTCACCTGGGGCTCTGGGGTGGAGGGCATGGAAGTGTGGGGACAGTGGATGGCCTGCCTGACTGACCCGTCCTTTCTTCTCTTCCCTGCAGCGGGACCCAGCACCAGACCAGCGACTCCAGCAGCAGCGGCACCCCCAGCTGCCCAAGCCCGGAGGACCAGGCTCCGACACCGGGAGCAGCTGCTTCGGCGTCATGTCACCGCGGTGGAGGGGATCCAGACCTCCATTGCGGAGCGTGTGCAGGGGGACCAGGAGTGGCGGCAGGAGGGATGGGCTGCGTTCCTGGAGGAATGCCGTGAGATGCGTGCCACAATGGGCACCCTGACGGCACATTTAATACATGCCATCCACTATGGCATGGCCGGACCGCATGCCCCCGCCATCCCTCCGGGAGCACAGCCCATGCCCCCTCCTATCCCTGCTCCTCTCCCAGCTCCTGCTCCTCTCCCTGCTCCTGCTCCTGACCCTGACCGTGCTCATGCTCCTGACCCTGACCCTGCTCATGCTCCTGACCCTGACCCTGACCCTGCTCATGCTCCTGACCCTGAAGACCGTGCTCCTACTCGTGCTCCTACTCGTGCTTCTACTCGTGGGCACCTCAGCGTGCAGGCTGCCCCAACGCGGTCTGCCCAGCGTGGGCAGGTCCGCCCCCAGAGGGGCGCTCGCAGGGGCCACCCGTCCCAGTAACTGCCCCCCCTCCTTCTCGCAGTTAAAGGTCCCCCCCCTCCTTCTCACAGTTAAAGGTCCCCCCCTCCTTCTCGCAGTTAAAGCTCCCCCCCCCCCCTCCTTTGTAAATAAAAAGTTCTGTTTTCATTTCAATCTTGTGTGGTTATTGTGTTCCTCTAGTAACTGTACAGAAATTATGTGAGATGCCAATTAGCCACTTCAATTTAAAGAGGGTTACAACTGTGGACAACAAATTCATGACTATCACCGGGGGGGGGGAGGGGGGCTTTTTCAGTGGTCATTGGTTCGCGGCGCATAAAGAAATACTGAGACTTTTCAGTAAAGATGTAAACCAGAAACTATATTTACATAGCAACAAACAAGCAGAAAAAAATGGTTACAATATGCAGTACAGTACACATTCAAAAACATAAGTTAGGCGCAGGGAGGACGATTGTGGTGTTGCTGGCCACCTCGATCCTTTGGTCCTTCCGGGCCTCAGGAGAGGAACAGCCAGGAGATCCCTCGACGGATGACTGTGGTGTTGCTGGCCACCTCGATCCTTTGGTCCTTCCGGGCCTCAGGAGAGGAACAGCCAGGAGATCCCTCGACGGATGATCGTGGTGTTGCTGGCCACCTCGATCCTTTGGTCCTTCCGGGCCTCAGGAGAGGAACAGCCAGGAGATCCCTCGACGGATGACTGTGGTGTTCCTGGCCATGTCAGTCCTTTGGGCCTTCCGGGCCTCAGGAGAGGAACAGCCAGGAGATCCCTCGACGGATGACTGTGGTGTTCCTGGCCATGTCAGTCCTTTGGGCCTTCCGGGCCTCAGGAGAGGAACAGCCAGGAGATCCATTGAAGATGGCACTGATGTAAGCCTTCCACACAAGTCCCAAATCCTGTTGGCTGTTCCTCAGGACGGCGATGGTGGCCTAAACCCTAGCCTAACTTAAAAGAAAAACCCTAACTACACCCGACGCACCCGACGAACAGACTCGATGACGGCCGCGATGTGCTGTGACCCGACGCTTTACTATACCCTATGGGGAGGGGGGAGGTAAGGGGAGGAGGTGGGGAAGGGTAGGAGCTGGGACGGAGTACTCTGGGGTGACCCAAGCGACCCTGCTACGGGGCTTGGGCAAACATGTCCACCAGGGCCTCTCTAATGCGCACCGCCTCCTGGCGCGCCTGGCGGATGGCAGCTGTGTCGGGCTGGTCCAAGGTCTGTGCCTCAGCTGCCACCCATGCAGGGAGGAAGGCCTCCCCACTGCGCTCCACAATATTGTGGAGCACGCAGCACGCGGCCAGCACTTCTGTTGCATTCTGCTCACCCATGTCGAGACGGGTGAGCAAACAACGGAAGCGGGCTTTTAACCGTCCAAACGCCAGCTCCACTGGGTTTCGGGCCCGGTTGAGGCGGTCGTTGAACCGGGCCCGGTTCTGGTCCGGCTGCCCGTGTAGGGCCGCATGAGCCAGGGCATCAGGGGGTAGGCCGCATCCCCGACGATGCAGATGGGCATCGGCACATTCCCGACAGTCAAGTCCTGCCGGGGGAAGTAGGTGCCCGCCTCCAACCTCTGAAACAGTCCTGAGTTCCGGAGGATGCGGGCGTCGTGTGCCCGGCTGGACCAGCCGCCGTAGATGTCCAGGAAGCGACCCCGGTGATCCACGAGGGCTTGCAGGACGATGGAGCAGTACCCCTTGCGGTTCATGAAATGGCCCGCTCGATGCTCCGGGGCCCGGATGGCGATGTGGGTGGCGTCCAGGGCTCCCCCGCAATTGGGGAACCCGAGGGCAGCGAAGCCGGCCATGGTCTCATCGACGTCACGCAGGCGGATGACTCTTGGCAGCAGGACGTCGTTGATGGCGTGGACAACCTGCAGAAGGGTGCGGAGAAACACAAGGGAACACATTACATACAGCCAGGGGTGAGTGTGCGCTCCCTTGGGTCCCCCCCCTTGATTCCCTCTGTACACACACACACACACACACACACACACACACACACACACACAGGGCCCCCCTCGCCCCACGCCCCCCCCCACCAGTGGGCCGGTGCAAGGGAGGGACGGTCGAAACCCCTGAGCGACCCAGCCTGGAGTCTTGGGTGTCCCTGGGCCTGGAGTGGAGCACCCTCCCCCCATCTCACGCCCCCTGGGACTTACCTGGATGACGATAACACCAACGGTGGATCTTCCCACCCCGAACTGGTGTGCCACCGAGCGGTAGCTGTCTGGTGTGGCCAGCTTCCACAGCGCAATGGCAACCCTCTTGTTGACGGGGATGGGTGCCCGCAGCCGGGTGGCGGTTCTCTGCAGCGCGGGGGTCAGCCAGGTGCACAGCATCAAAAAGGTCCGCTTTCTCATTCGGAAATTCCGGACCCACTGGTAGTCGTCCCATCGTCCGAGGACCACACGGTCCCACCAGTCGGTGCTCGTTTCCAAAGTCCAAATGGGCCGGTCTATCGTTGGGTGCTGATGCCACGCGGTTGCCAGGACCTCCCTGGTGAGGGAGTCCAAGGCAATCTCTGCCTCCTGGTATGTGTACAGCAGGGCACCAGCCTGCAGCACGAGCTCCAGGCACCTGTACAGGTCTAACAGGGGCCCGAGCAGGTACATGGCCACCCACGGCTCCATAGCAGACACTGCAGAGCAGAAAAAATAAAATGCCAGGAAAAGCTGGTGGGGGGCCAAAGGGTGGTGTCCCCAAAACTCACAGGGCAACCACCGACCCTGTGAAGGGTGCCAGTCTCTGGCAGAGGTCACAAGGCACGGGAGCACGAGACAAACGGCTGCCCGGCGAGACCCCTTTAACCACGCGTCTGGACGGAGCTCCGGCCCCGCCCCCGGAAAGGTCTGGTGGCCTTTGCCCTTTTCAAAATGGTTCCGGGCTTTTTGCTTTTCCGGAAAAGCGCGCCGCCAATGTAGACGCGCTTTTCCGGAAAAGCGCATCGTTATCGCGGAAACTCCGTGGCCAATGTAGACGCTCCTTTTCCGGAAAAGCTGAAAACGGAATGTATTCCGTTTTAAGCATTTCCGGAAATTCATGCCAGTGTAGACGTAGCCTTGATGTTTAATAAATTGTATTTGCTTTGAACCTTATGAAGTGATCACTGGGCCAAGAAGGGCTGCAGTGTAAAGAGAGCACCTCGGAGTGGGGACACCCTAACTCCTGCCCCTAGTGACTACAAGGTCAGGGATTAAGCCCCAGGAAACCTGGGCCCAGCCTTGTTGGGGTTTCAAGGGCTCTGCTACTCAGGAGAGTGGAGGGGGAGCCCTCAGGATCAGGGAGCCGTGGGGTAAAGGAAGTGGGAGCGGGGACTCAGATCCTTTCGCTGGTTCATTTCACCGGGGTGTATAGAAGCCAGGAAAGTTCCCCACAATAGCGGGATCATTCCCCCGCTTACACACATAAGCCACCACGTCAGAGGCTCATATAACTGCACATCCACCAATGTGATCTATGCCAGTGTTTCTCAGCCAGTGATATGAATACCCTTGACAGAAGTCTAGGGGGTACTTCAGCACAACTGAAATTTGGAGAAAATGGACGTTTTGTTTTAAGTTTTACAGTGCTTTATTCTTTTTGTATTTTTTACATCCCAAAATTTCATTGCCCACCCAGCTACGATTAAGTTGTTTAAACAAATGTGTTGCAATGGTAGAAAAAAAAAATGTTTGTGTGTGAAAACTGTACATACTGGGGGTACTTATAATGGTTTTTTTTAAAAAGGGGCACTTTATAAAAAAATGTTGAGAGACACTGATCTATGCCATCAAGTGCCAGCAATGCCCCTCTGCCATGTCTATTGTCTCTGCGACAAAGGATTAATGGACACAAATCAGACATTCTCAATGGTAACTCAGAAACCTGTTAGGGAACATTTCAATTTGCCCAGGCACTCACTAATGGATCTAAAAGTGACTATAATATTACAAAGCAATTTCAAAAACAAGTTTGAGAGAGAAGCTTCAGAACTTGGTTTCATTTACAAGTTTGACACCTGGAATTGAGGTCTGAACAAATACCCGAACTGGATGGCCTCTACAGTCCACGCTCTAATGACATAAAAAGCTAAGCATCAGGCACTTAGAGCCTACTCTATTAGCTTCATTTAGCATGTACACTCTAATTGTTAATATTTTTCCCCATTTTTCCTTCTCTTTCCATCCCCCTCCCTTCTCTTTCTCTGCTCTTTATTTGTACCATAGACCCCTTAACTCCATTCATCTGAAGAAGTGGGTTGTGTCCACGAAAGCTCATGATACCATCTACATTTTTGTTAGTATCTAAGGTGCTTCAGGGCTATTGGTTGTTTTTTTTTTAATTTTTGCAAATCGTATTATGAGCACGCATCCACTAATGGCAGATTACACCCTGGCATTACTCACACCACTACCTCCACTACTACCATCATGTGGCTCTCACAATGGAGACTGGGAAGCACAATCATGAACCAAACATTTAAAAATGTATTTTTCGCTAGACATGTATACTTTCTTACAGAGATGGGCTGGGGGTTAAAGTAAGGACCTTCCTGAGAAGGAGTGTATCTGTGTCAGGATCTACCAACTCACGTTGTATTAATGTGTTATATATATATATATATGTTACATTATATACATTATATATAACACATTAATACGTGAGTTGGTAGATCCTGATACAGAGGTGGATGACAGTAGTTGGTGACTGACAACCAGCAGGTGGCAGTGGAGAGGTGTGACAAGTGGCCAGCTGGGAGAGCAGTGGAGAGCAGTGAGCAGGCGGCTGGTGAGTGACCAACAGAATGAGTAAGATGCCTCTTTACCTGCCCCCAGTCAGGATGGGAGGTGAACTCTGTGAATGCACCTCTAACCTCTGGATCTGCCCTGTCCAAGGGCAGCAACTGTGAGTGGGTGCAGAGAAGGGATGGGCATGTGAAGGGGACATTTACATTACTGGACTTAATCTGAAAGGAAAAGGACACTGCCCAACTACTTGGGGTGGGACTTATACTCATGGTTTACGTTTATGAACCCTGTTTGTGTTTTTTTTTCCCAAATTAACTTATTTTGGAGTTATTCCCTCCCTTTTAATAAAAGTTTCTTTTCAATGCTCAGTCTCTGTGCTTGCGAGTGGGGAAGCATTGCCTCTCAGAGGTACCCAGAGGTGTTGTTAATTTCCCAGGTGGAAATTAAGTGGGGGCTTGAGCCAATTCTGTGTTTAATAATGGAGAGGAACCCCCAAATACTGAATTTGCCCCTGGCTGCTGCTGGCTTCACCTGGCAGAAGGGTGGATAGCCACATGGATAGCCATACCTGAAGGAAATAACTATCTAAAGCATCAGACTTCAAAAATAATAAGCCCCTGGTCATACTAGTGACAAGTTTAGCAAAATAAACATGATCTTATATTTGTCCGGTGAGATGTGTTATTTTAACATGTTAGGAAAATCATGGAATGTATGGAATGTGTACATTTTTGCAAAAAAATCCAGCACAGATAGGCTATTATAAATATAGTGAATATTAGGGCCACCGTTGCTTAGATTTTTGAAAGTGCTCTGAGCAGGGGGAAAGGAAGGCTGTGTATGCTTTTGGAGATATGTCAACTGATTTTTGAATAGCTCCACACATAAGCGCCTTTTCTTTTTTCTGGCTCAAGATGATCCTGACATAAATCCTCCTAAGCTCTTTGTGGCTGAGACTGTCATTTTCTATATTTGTACAGTGCCTAGCACATATGGAGCCCTCACTTCACTGTCATCTAATCGCTACCGCTATCAAATTATTCATTATCATGATTATTTTGTATAATAAAATCTAGCTTCTCATGTAAATTCTGGTCACCACTGACTGCAGTGGAATTATATGAGGTATAAACTTGGACTAACGTATCTACTGGATATGAAAACAGAGTGTCACATTTGGAAACTTCTTTCCTTAAAATAGCTCTCAGGTTTACAAAGGACCAAAACTGTACTCAGCATTTTATTACATTGGGGGAAGTCCCAGTGTGTCCCACAGGGCTTACAGACAAACCCAGAACATACACATCCTGATTCAAACATGAGGAGATATAGAGGCAATGTGGGAAGGGTAAGTAGTATAAGGGCCCTACCATCAATCAAACGTTAGCCCCACCCCCTAACCCCGGAAGTCCCGTCTCCCCTGTCACCAAAAGTCCCGCCCCGGTGGGTAGTACTTCCGGGTCCATGTGGAGGCCCTTTGCAGATATCAATAAATGTCTAGGGGTTTGTTTTTTAAAACATGCTTCTTTCATGCTTAAGGCTTGGGGTTTAAATAACATGCTTGATTGTCTTTAGAGCAAATGCTTGTTCTAAAGTATGGGTAAAAGTTTGAAACATTTCAGTTTTGGGTTAGACCCTTAATTTTTTTTTAACTTTTAATGGCTAGAAAAAGTAGCCTATAGCATTCAACCAACTCCTGGGTCATATTTAAACTGTCCAATAGCATTTCTACCAACTTCTGTGTCCTTTAAACTGTCCAATAGTGCTCTACCAACCCCAGGGGTTATATTTAAACTGTCCAATAGCATCTGAATACTCCTGAGGTGTTATTTAATTAGATATTCATCGGAGCCCACCCATCCAACCCATCAAATTTAATTACTGAACATTAACCTCAACAAGGGTAAATGGTCACACCTACACCTAACCATTGACTAGAGCCCCCTGGCTATTCAATGAGGTGTGGTTAAACCATTGAGTTTCATGTCTAATAAATCCTAACTGGAGATGGGGGGGTAATTTTTCCTTTTATTTAAAAACAAAACATTTTGAGGGGTTTTTCCTTCCCCAAGTTTCTACCATACACCTTTCAGGGTTTTTCAGTAAATGGGCCCCTTTATACAAAATGGATTCTCACAAACTTTATTTTTTTTAAATGATTTTATTTAAAAGATATACAGACCATGTGTTCCACCAAAACTTTTACTCATGTAAGGATCACGCAAACCTTCTGAGAGAAGATAGTCACAAAAGCCCTACATTAAGGATTGGTGCGTTTACTGTTAATACTGTAAGAAAGCCCTACAAAATATATATTTTAACTAAAAGAAAAAAATTTAGCCAAAAGAAACTCAGTTGTGGAGACAGCTTAATTATTCCACCTCAGATCACAAAAGGCAATGCTAGGGAGGGGTGCCTAAAGTCTTTAAGGATCTATTATTTTAGAGTTGCAGTGATCAAATTAACCTGCTAGCTACTACGTTGAAGTTGTTTGAAACAATGGGTTAGGAGGGTATAAATAACCTAGGTATTTTGGAGACTGTCCTTTTCAACAGAAACTTTCTTGAATGGCGCCTGGACTGCAACAGGAGAAGTTATGTTCCCTGTTTTGAACCAATCAGGGAAAAAACCCCTCCTGATTGGTAGAGGGAGGCGGGGCGAGTTCTTAGAGGGGTCACACGACCCACTGCTGGGCGGGTCATCTGGTCCCGGAACTGCCCCCCGATTGGTCAAAGCGGTTCGCAGGGCAGTCCTACAGGGGAAAAACCCTTCCTGATTGGTAGAGGGAGGCGGGGCGAGTCCTTAGAGGGGTCACATAACACCCCTTACTTCCGGTCACCTGCCCCTCTTGACCCCGGATGTATTACCCCCAAGGGCGGGACTTCCGGTGACAGGCGACGGGCCTAACGGGGGTCACATGACATCCTTTTATTTCCGGTCACCTGTCCCTCTTGACCCGGAAGTACTACCCACCAGGGGCGGGTCTTCCGGAGTCAGGGGGCGGAACTAACGTTTGATTGATGGCAGGGCCTTTATACTACTCTCCTACCCCATAGAGAGCTAGCATATATAGCGTTCAGTCACTGTAGCTGGCCGCATGCCACCAATGTCTAGCTTCCAACCCCAAGGCTACGTCTACACTGGCCCCTTTTCCGGAAGGGGCATGTAAATTTCACGAGTCGTCGTAGGGAAATCCGCGGGGGATTTAAATATCCCCCGCGGCATTTAAATAAAAATGTCCGCCGCTTTTTTCCGGCTTTTAAAAAAGCCGGAAAAGAGCGTCTAGACTGGCCCCGATCCTCCGGAAAAAGCGCCCTTTTCCGGAGGCTCTTATTCCTACTTCAAAGTAGGAAGTACTTTGAAGTAGGAATAAGAGCCTCCGGAAAAGGGCGCTTTTTCCGGAGGATCGGG
Source organism: Pelodiscus sinensis (assembly GCF_049634645.1). Classification (NCBI taxonomy): domain Eukaryota; kingdom Metazoa; phylum Chordata; order Testudines; family Trionychidae; genus Pelodiscus; species Pelodiscus sinensis. The sequence continues at coordinate 317,953,893 of NC_134711.1, forward strand.
GCCAGTCTAGACGCTCTTTTCCGGCCTTTTTAAAAGCCGGAAAAAAGCGGCGGACATTTTAATTTAAATGCCGCGGGGGATATTTAAATCCCCCGCGGATTTCCCTACGACGACTCGTGAAATTTACATGCCCCTTCCGGAAAAGGGGCCAGTGTAGACGTAGCCCAAGTATATGAGGTGCAAGCTGGAAACAGAAGCTGGCACAGACAGAGCACATTGTGCTCCAGCAATCCCCAGTGAAGCAATGGATGTGACAAGACAGCATAATTTAGAACATCACAGAGTCTAGAGCTCTAGTATATTTGAGGATCTGGGCTAGTAGATGTTACTATAGTAACGACCTTTGCAGAAACAGTAAAATATACATGCTTATCACTGGGCCTGTCCAGAGACTGCATGTCCACTACAATGACTACATGTTCTGAAGTCTAATAAAAATACTTTGAGTATTAAAATAAACCAAGGCTGCTTTACAGGGCTCAATTCTTTACTCACTTACAGCATCCAAGCAGCATGAGAACAGCTCATACTGGCCAGTATTACAGTTGGCTCTCTCCCCCTCTCTTGTTCCCATTCAAAGTAGCAGGAGCTCTTTGTTCTATTTGTCTGTGCTTCATTCCCCAAGCACTCATCCAGGTCAGATGTCTCTTAGGACCTGAGTTGCCACCAGCTGGACAATGGGACTGGGGTCATTCTGTAGGACCTGGAGAGCTGGAACTACAGAGAATATGATTTACTTTTCATATAGTCACCTATGCCTGCAGTAGCTGGAGATTTAGTACCAGTGAGTACCAAGCTACAGAAGCTCTCTGTACAAACAAAGCTTTAGGTTCCTCCATTGGGATCCTTCCATGCTCCAAACTGAGATGGAGGAGGGGGGAGAGGGGAGACCCTGACCCTACCAGAAACTCATCCAATTGGAAGGTGCTCCATTGACTCAATAGCTTCTGCTTTTAAGTTATTTTACATCTCCTGACAGAAATAAATCTGATGGTGTGGAGTTTGGGGTAGCAAAAAGTGGCTTCCAGGGAGCCGATGGAGCCCAAAGAGTGGATCACACAGGTTGGGAAGAGGCATTGCCAGGATAGCCAGGAGATGCACTGATTTCTATCACACTGGCTGCAGTATCCTCCAGGTACGTCTACACCGCAAAGTTAATTCAAAATAACAGCTGTTATTTTGAATTAACTTTAATAGCATCTATACATGCAAACCGCTATTTCGAAATTAATTCGAAATAGCAGAGCGCTTAATTCAAATTTGGTAAACCTCATTCTACGAGGAGTAACACCAAATTTGAAATAGCTATTTCAAATTAAGTGCTGTGTAGACAATTAATTCAAAATAGGGGGCCTCCAGCCCTTCCCAGGGAACCCTGGTGGCCACTCTGGGCACAACCAGGAAAACTTACTCTCCTCTCCCCCTGGCCCCAGAGCCATTAAAGGGATACACCCTGGCCTGTGCCAGATCCAAGCCTACCAGCCAAGAGCCAGCAGTGGCCACTGGGGCCCGTGAGCCAGTAGCCACAAAACGTGAGCCAGCAAGGCACTGGCAGCCAACCCTCCACTGCTCCTCAGGAGCAGTCTGCCAGCACCCAGGAGCCTGACAGGGGCTGGAGAAGGCGGGTGCCTTCCTGGTCCAGGGTGGAGATCATGGACCTTATTCAGGTTTGGGAGGGATGCCCCAGCATCCATGATCTCCGCACTAGACAGAGGAACACGGCCGTCAATGGCAGGATAGCTGCCAGCCTGGCCACCAAAGGCCACATGCGAACCCAGGAGCAGGTTTGCATGACAATCAAGTTGGTGCGGTGAGACCCCCAACCTTGGGCCCTGATCTTCCCTTCTCCTTTCTTCCCTTTGCTTCTCCCTTCCAACTTCCTCCTCCCAGGTTTCACCCTCCCCTCTCCCACCCACTCTATTCCTCTCTCCCACCTCCTTTTCCCAGTCTCCCCAGAGGTTCACCCTGTTGTTCAATAAACCCAGTTTCTATTTTTGAACATACATGTCTTTTATTTGACATCAGGAAGGGAGGCTAGGGAGGAGTAAGTAGATGGACGTGAGGGAGGAATGGGGCACGAGCCCCCGGTGGGGAGGACCGGGGTGGCTCTGAGGGCTCCTCGGGGTGGACACTCTCCTGCAGGGCCTCCTGGATCCTGACAGCCCCCCAATGGACTCCCCGGACGGTAGCCTGCAGCAAGTGCAGCTGGGCTGATGGCAACAACCCTACGAGACGCACCGGTGTGCCCAGGGGCAGCTCTGGCTCCATGTGGCCGAGTGCTGTGGTGTCCCGAGTGCAGGCACTCAGGGCACTCCAAGACAGGACTGCTTTGTTGTCCCTCATCGGGGTAGACAAGCGAGCGGGGAACCCTGAGAACTGTCTGTTCGGGGTGGGGGTAGGGTCCCATGAAGCACGGAGCTCAGTTAGCCTGAGGCAGCAGCCCCACACACTATGTCCTAACCTGATGCCCTGCCAGCACTGGTTCCGGCCAGCCTGAACTTCGGTTCAGGGTCCACTCAGTGTGGACGCGCTATTTCAAAATAACAAAATGCTATTTTGAAATAGGTTTTGTGTATAGATGCATAATTCGAATGAGCTTAATTCAAATGAACAATTTCGAATTAAGTTAACTTGAATTAACGCTGTAGTGTAGACGTACCTCTTTCAGAGCAGACTAAAGCTGAATCTGTCCTTTGATGTGTGGCTGATGCACTTCACACCTGTGGTATCAGTTACTGCTTGCTTGTCAGCTAAATTTCTACACTACAACGTTAATTCGAACTAACGGATCTAGACTAAAAAACTAGTTTGAATTAGCGTTTTGCTAACTCGAACTAGCATGTCCACATTAAGTGGACCCTGAACCAGGCTTAAGGATGGCCAGAAGCAGTGCCGGCAGGGCATCAGAGGAGGACTTAGAGCATGGAGATACTGTCTCAGGCTAGCCGAGGGCTGTGCTTAAAGGGTCCCAACCCCCACCCCGGACAGACAGTTCTCAGGGGTGCCCCGCTTGCAAAGCAGTCCTGGCTTGGAGTGCCCGGAGTACCCACACTGGGCACATCACAGCACTCGGTCATCAGACCAGCTGCACTTGCCGCAGGCTGCCATCTGGGGAGAAGGGGCAACTAGGGGGCTGCAGGAAAGTTTCCACCACAAAAGACTGCAGAGCCAGCCCTGTCCTCCCCATCGGGGGCGCGTACCCCATTCCTCCCTCACCTCCTTCCACTTACCCTTCCCTAGCCCCTCTTCTTGATGTATAAAATAAGGACAATTGTGTTAAAAAATGGAATCTGTCTTTATTGAACAAAACTGGGGGAGACTGGGAAAAGGAGGTGGGAGAGGGGAAGAGAGAGGGTGGCAGAGGGGAGGGCAACTCAAATGATCAGAGCTTTGAAACAGGTCCCATATGAAGAGAGGCTAAAGAGACTGGGACTTTTCAGCTTAGAAAAGAGGAGACGGAGGGGGGACAGGATAGAGGTCTCTAAAAGCAGGAGTTGGGTGGAGAGGGTGCATACAGAAAAGTTCTTCATTAGTTCCCATAAAGAAGGACTAGAGGACACCAAAGGAAAGGAATGGGTAACAGGCTTCAAATTAGTAACAGAAAGTTGTTCTTCACAAAGCAAAGAGTCAACCTGTGGAACTCCTTGCTGCAGGAGTCGGTAAAGGCTAGATCTAGAACAGAGTTTAAAGGGAAGTGAGATTAAGCCATGGAGGTTGGGTCCATGGAGTGATATTAGCCAGGGGGTAGGAGTGGTGTCCCTGCCCAAGGTTTGTGGAAGGCTGGAGAGGGATGGCACGAGACAAACGGCTTGGTCACTGTCTTCGGTCCATCCCCTCCAGGGTCCCTAGGGTTGGCCGCTGTCGGCAGACAGGCTACTGGACTAGATGGACCTTTTGTCTGACCCAGGACGGCCATTGTAAGCTCAGGGCTCAGGGTCGGGGGGCTCAGTGGACCACCTTGATTTTCATGCACTCCTGCTCCTGGGTGGCCAGGCTGGCAGCTCTCCTGCCCTAGCCGGCCACCTTCCTGTGCCTAGTGTGGAGATCGTGGACGAGGTCCACGATGTCCGAAATAGCCCAGGCAGGTGCCCGCCTTTTGCGGTCCCGGGCAAGCTCCCGGGAGCCGCCAGCCTGGTCCCGGGAAGAGGGGGAGGGCTGGGGGGCATCGGGTGGGTGGCTCGATCCGTGCCAGGTGCAGGGTCTGCTGGCTGGGTGCTGGCAGGCTTGCACCTGGCATGGGCACCGTAGCCAGCCCGTGCCCCTTTAAGGGGTCCGGGGCCGGGAGGGGGGCATACAAGTTTCCCTGGTGTTGACCAGAGTGGCCACCAGGGAAAGCTGGGGAGGGCTAGCCTCCCACTAGTTCGCATTAAGGGGCTACAGAGCCCTTAATTCGAACTAGTAAATTCGAACTAGGCTTAATCCTCGTGGAATGAGGATTACCTAGTTTGAACTAAGCGCTCCGTTAGTTTGAATTAAATTCGAACTAACGGAGCGCTAGTGTAGCGCCTATGAAAGTTAGTTCGAACTAACGTCCGTTAGTTCAAACTAACTTTGTAGTGTAGACATACCCATAGATACTTACATTGCCCATCACACATTCCCCCTGCTTCGATACTACAAGCTTATGCTGTCAATAATCTCATATAATTCTATAGGTCACTCACAAGGTGTCTGCAGATATCCATCTGGAGCTCCTCAGGGTTCAGCTCGGTTGTCCAACTAAGATGCTCATTAAGTAAAGTTTGGAGCCTCTTCCGTCCCAAAAATGGGGCACAGAGATGAAATGTAGCTCTGCACTCCTGAAAAAGAGGGTTGCACCATTGAATTGTTCCATAACATGTATTGTGCTCATTCAAATGGAACTCATGTCCTTGACATCTACCCCAAGAATAAAAGGGATTCCCCTGAAGTAATAGACAGAAAATATGCCAGCATGACTTTAATAGGGGGAAAGGGATTCTACTTCTGGAGTATTGCATCGAATTCTGGGCACCCCATTACTTAAAAAATGTTGATACATTGGAGAAAGTCCAACCGAGGGCAACAAAAATGATTAGGAGGCTGGAACACATGATTTACAAGGAGAGGCTGAGGGATTTGGGATTATTTAGTCTTCAGAAGAGAAGAGTGAGGGGAGCTTTGATAGAAGGCTTTAACTACCTGAAGGGGGATTTCAAAGAGGATGGAGAGAGGCTGTTCTCAGTGGTACTAGATGACTGAATGAGGAACAATGGTCTCAAGTAACAGTGGGGGAGGTCTAGGTTGGAGATTCGGAAAAACTATTTTACTAGGAAGGTGGTGAAGCACTGGAATGGCTTACCTAGGGAGGCAACGGAACCTCTAAATCTAGAGTTTTCAAGTCCTAGCTTGACAAAGCCTTGGCTGGGATTGTTTAGTTGAGGCTGGTCCTGTTTTGGGCAGGAGGTTGGACTCAGTGACCTCCTGAGGTCTCCTCCAAACCTATGGTTCTATGATTTTATAATACTGAAAACTGGAGATAGCAGCAATGTTTTTTCAGAACAGATGTAGCTATGAAAGCTGCTTCACTAGGCATAGCTGTGGTCTTTCCTCTGTTGTGGGGAGGCAGGAACGTGGGGTGCAGAGATAGGCAGGAATGAACTCTTGGGATCAGACCCATGACCTATCCTGAACTCCAGTGAGACAACCCTGGCTGCTAAGGACCAGCCTGTCTGGGATTGACTCAAAAGGAGGGCAATGAACTGAGGGAAGAATTTAGGTCTCCACTGCGGGAAGGAATAGCAGAGCTCGCCTGGCATCAGGAGGAAGATTCTTTTTGCTTAGTAATTAAGTCACTGTCATTCTTACCATTGAAACCTCAAGGCTTGGATCTTGCAGGTGCAGCAGAAGCGTGACCCAGCTCTGTCTAACCTGCTTGGCAAAATAGTCCTTCCATTTTCTCTTTGCAGAGCCGGCCAGGATACCAAACAGGACAAAGGCCAATGCACGAAGAGTGTTGTCCTCCTATAGCCAAGAAAGCCACACAGGTTGGTAACGAAGAGATAACCACATCATGTATCTAGCACAGCTGTCTCTTCTACATTAGAGTAGAGTGATTCCAACTACAGAAGTTTAGAAGAACTGGAATTAATCAAGTTTGGGCCAATTGTGTTGATTCATCAAAATACTTTGAAATTCTTCTAGAATTTCTTCCAGAAATTCTTCCAGAAGCCAAGTAGGGGTACTTGGTCAGCTTCTTGGTGACCCATCTAGCAGGCTGACTGGGATCTTTGGCTTCCTGGCCCTCACCTTCAGAACAGCCTGTCTGGCAGGCTGACAAGGAGCCAGGAAATGTGCACCCTGGCACCTCTAATTCCCAGTGTTTCCAGGTTCCCTGTCTCCAGCATAGTCTGCCAGTAGACTGCCCTCAGGCAAGGCTCCCAGTAGAGCTGGATTGAGAATAGTATGACTGTTTCACAAAGAGTTTTGAAATTTGGGCTTGGGGGTGTGTCCCCCAAATAGGAACAAAACCAAAATTTGAAATCTCAAACTTCTCTGCAAAATGGAATAATTTCAACCATCTGACATAAAAATCGTATGGAGCAGGCCCAAAACAGTCTATTACACCCTGTATGCCCATTTTCCTTGGTATGCAGCTACCTAATCTAGTATTCATACTTCCTTTGCCATTCTCATTGGAAATAAAGATGAACAGAAGGGTGAGACTGAAGGAGCAGGGATGGCATCCTCATTTTCTTAATTCTCTGCTCCTCCATAAAACACATCTCTTCCCTAAGGCCTAAAATCACTTCATTCTGACATGAACAATGCCCAGTGAGGACACATCATGCATTGTAAATGGAGCCTCATCAATGTCAGCTGAACTGGGGTTGAAGGCTTCTGTTCACGTACATTATCGAAGTACTTCCGGATCTGTGTGGTGAGGTCTCTGAAGGAAGAACCTATGTCCTTCCCTTTCAGCTCGGTCAGAACGTTGGCCAGTGCCTTCATGATTTCGACAATGACTTCAGAACTGAAAGTGTCTTCTAAAGTCCTGATCAGTGCCTCCAGAAGAAACTTCTTGTACTTTTTCACCTGTTCAGACGTATGACATTAAAAAACACTTTCCACTAACCACATTTCTAATATGTTTTTTTAGCAATTATGAAGCAGTGGGAATTTCATCTGCCCCCCAGTGACCTATAGCTATATTTTACATCAGGTACTAGCTACAATAAGCCAAACTCTGTGCCATATTACACCTATGTAATCCTATTAGATTTCTAATTACTTAGATTTGAAGGCCAAAAGGGACCATTGTGATCATTCAGTCTGACCTCCTTCACAACACAGAACCTCCCCAAAATAATGTCTGTTTGACTAGAGCACCTCTTTTAGAAAAACAGCCCATCTTGTTTTTAAAGTTGCTACTGATAGAGACCCCACCACAACCCTTGGTAAATGGTTCCAATGATTGAAATTACCATTAAAATGTATGCCTTACTAGCAGTCTGAATTAGTTTAGCTTCATTCCCCCCCCCCCCCATTGAATCTAAAGGCACATTTTCTAGCCCTTTGAAAATTCTTGTGACTCTTCTCCAATTTATCAGCATCCTTCTTGAATTGCAGGCATGATCCTGACATAGTATTCTAGCAGTTCTCACACCAGTGCCATAAGCAGAGGTAAAATAACTTCTTTATTCTTATTCAGAATCCCTCTGTCTATGCCTCCGAGGATCACCTCAGCTCTTTTGGTCACAGCTTTGTACTGGGCGCTTACGTTCAGCTGATTATCTATCATGATTTGAGTTTTTTAGTGTCTCTGTTTCCTGGAATAGAATCTCTCATCTTGGAAATAAAGCCTACACTCTTCATTCCTAGGAGTATACATTTACATATGATCATATTAAGTACATATTGTTTCCTTATGCCCAGCTTACCAAGGGAACAAACCTGCTGTGTATTGACTGCAAAGAGGTTACAGGGGTATGAGAGAGCAGAAGTTGGCCTAGTGCATTGTGCATGGCCTCTGTAAATCCTGAGCAATTGTGTCCTTTAGTTTCTCTAGTTATGCTGCATTGTATTCAGTATTCTATCTTACCTTCTCAGGTGCCCCATAGACTAAATTGCCTAGGCCTCTTACAGCCATTTGACGGACAATGCTGTTATTGTCCCGTGACCTTTCTTCTAAGCTATGTAAGACAGACTTAAGGATCTTCTTCTCCCTGAGTATGGGATCAGTCATTAGCTGAAATAAAATCAACATGTCCATTAGCTCTAATATGTTCATTAAGATAGCGAATATAATTTGAGGAGACACGTAATACACTGTAATTTATTATTCTATATGAATGAGTACTGGGTTAAAAACATGGATTTTTCCTTTTAGGCACTATAATGGGTGATTGCTCATCCCTTGAAAGCCTCTCAGTGACTGCATTTGATACCACAGTCCTTTTCTCTCCCAGGTGCATCCTGCCAGTCGATCTTAGTGAGTCTTCCATGGCTCAACCCTCTGGCCAAGTCCCAAAGTCCAAACAAATGCCTTTTAGGTCCTGTTGCCCTCACTAGGGTCTTCAGCCCCAACTCTGGACCCTTTATAGTCTGTTCTTTGTTCAACCTCTCCATAAGCCTTGTCCCCTTCATCGGGTTTATGCCACTGGGGAACCTGGGCCTGCCCACTACTCTTGGTTCCAACCTAGAAATAGCAGCGAGTCATTGCTTCATTTCAGTTTATTGCTACTTTTTCCTTGGGTTCTTCCTATGGGGCCACTTTCAGTTTCTCCCTCTAATTATATGTTTAAGGCTCGTAAGGCTCTCTCTCTGCAAATTCAGCTTCAGAAAATGCTGCCTGAATTGGTTTGGCCAGAGAATAGCACCCTTTCTTGGCCCTCCACTTCCTGAAAGGAACTGACCTAATAAAGCCCTGTAGCTCCATATATCTGAGCCAGCTGGGCTCTGATTGGCAGCTTTCATGAGGCCTCTCTAGGCAGACCTTGAAAACCCATGTTTGTGACTCCTTTCCTAGGTGGGGTCTAGAAAGATTTTGGGGCACAAACAGATTCCTAGAACCACCAGATGAGCCTCTAAAATAGCGACTTAGCGTAAATGTGAAATATGACACAGACGTTATAGCAAGGCTGTGGAGAGGGAGGATGCTCCAGTAGTTAGCAGCCTAGGACTTAGGAGGTTCCAGTTCAATTTCCTGCACCCTCAAAGACTTCCTAGATGATGTTGGGCAAGTCACTTAGGCCTTCTGTGCATCAGTTTCCTGTTTGCAAAATGGGACTAATAGTGTTTCCCTGCCTCACAGGGGTATTGTAGGGATACATACTTTTAAAGAGTTTTGAGGCACTCAGATACTACATTATCATTTTGAAATACTCAGATAATACAAGTTTCTAAAAGGATGTTTTAAGGAAGATGGAGAAAAATTGTTCTCCTTGGCCTCTAAGGATAGGATAAGAAGCAATGAGCTTAAATTACATCAAGGGAAGTTTAGGTTGGACAGCAGGAAAAACGTCCTGCCTGTCAGGGTGGTTAAACCCTGCAATAAATTGCCTCAGGAGGTTGTGGAATTTGCATCACTAGAAATATTTAAGAGCAGGTTAGACAAACACCTGTCAGGGATGATCTAGACTGTGCTTGGTCCTGCCGTGACGGCTGGGGATTGGACTCGAAGACCTCTCAAGATCCCTTCCAGTTCTAATGTTCTATGAATCTATTATTCTACATTAATGAGAATCTAAGATAGATGTTAATGTATTTGTATGTTGCTTATTTTATAGTATTAGGACACTAGATTCATTTAGAAGATTTGCTGAGCTAGGCCAAAATCAGGAGCTGTTGGTCAGTATTAGCCCTAGGAATTGTCAGAAAAGGTCTAGTAATTCAAATTCTATGGCTACATCTACATTGGCATGATTTTGCGCAAAAGCAGCTGCCAGTCTACACTGGCGGGGAGTTCTTGCGCAAGAACACTGACATTCTAATGTCTAAAATCAGTGCTTCTTGCGCAAAAACTATGATGCTCCCGCTCAGGAAAAAGCCCTCCTGTGCAACTGTTCTTGCGCAAGAGGCCAGTGTAGACAGGCCACATTAATTTCTTGTGCAAGAAAGCCCAATGGCTAAAATGGCCATCGGAGCTTTCTTGCGCAAGAGAGCATCTACACTGGCACGGATGATTTTGCAGAAAAGCGCCTCTTAGCACAACAGCACATGCCAGTGTAGACGCTCTCTTGCGCAAATATTCTAACGCAAAAACTCTTGCGTTAAAAGTATGGGTATGTCTACACTACAAAGTTAATTCGAACTAACAGCCGTTAGTTCGAATTAACTTTAATAGCGGCTATACATACAAACTGCTAGTTCGAATTTAAATCGAACTAGCGGAGCGCTTAATTCGAACTAGGTAAACCTCATTCTACGAGGAGTAACGCCTCGTTCGAATTAAGTAGTTCAAATTAAGGGCTGTGTAGCCACTAAATTCGAACTAGTTGGAGGCTAACCCTAATCAGGTTGCCCTGATGGCCACTCTGGGCCAAACCAGGGAAACTTTTCTGCCCCTCTCCCAGCCCAGGAGCCCTTAAAGGGGCACGGTCTGGCTACAGTGCCTGTGCCAGTTGCAAGCCTGCCAGCACCCAGCCAGCAGACCCTGCACCTGGCATGGCATGAGCCAGCCACCCGCTGCCACCCAGCCCTCCGCCTCTTCCCAGGACCAGGCTGGCGGCTCCTAGGAGCCTGCCCAGGGCCACAAGAGGCAGGCGCCCGCCTGGTCTAGTGCGGAGATCGTGGACATTATCGAGGTTTGGGGGGGGAAGGCCTCCAGCGTCCACGACCTCCACACTTGGCACAGGAATGCAGCCGTCTAGGGCAGGATAGCTGCCAGCCTGGCCACCAAAGGCCACATCCAAACCCAGGAGCAGGTTTGCATGAAAATCAAGTTGTTCCAGTGAGACCCCCGACCCTGAGCCCTGCGCTTAGAACATAAGAACATAAGAATGGCCGTACTGGGTCAGACCAAAGGTCCATCTAGTCCAGTAGCCTGTCTGCCAACAGCGGCCAACACCAGGTACCCCGGAGGGGATAGACTGAAGACAATGACCAAGCAATTTGTCTCGTGCCATCCATCTTCAGCCTTCCACAAACAGAGGCCAGGGACACCATTCCTACCCCCTGGCTAATAGCACTCCACGGACCCAACCTCCATGAATTTATCTAACTTCTCTTTAAACTCTGTTATAGTTCTAGGCCTCACAGCCTCCTGTGGCAAGGAGTTCCACAGGTTGACTATAAGAAGAACTTTGTGTGAAGAAGAACTTTCTTTTATTAGTTTTAAGCCTGATGTCCATTCATTTCATTTGGTGTCCTCTAGTCCTTATATTATGGGAACTAATGAAGAACTTTTCTTTATGCACCCTCTCCACACCACTCATGATTTTATAGACCTCTATCATATCACCCCTCAGTCTCCTCTTTTCTAAGCTGAAAAGTCCCAGTCTCTTTAGCCTCTCTTCATATGGGACCTGTTCCAAACCCCTAATCATTGTACTTGCCCTTTTCTGAACCCTTTCCAAGGCCATATCTTTTTTGAGGTGAGAAGACCACATCTGTACACAGTTCTGAAGATATGGCGTACCATAGTTTTATACTTCCCCTCCTCCTTCTTCCCCTGGCTTCCCCCTTCCAGCTCCCTCCTCCCAGGTTTCCACCTCCCCTCTCCCACCCTCTTTCTTCCCCTCTCCCACCTCCTTTTCCCAGTCCCCCAGAGGTTAATCCCCCCCGCCCCCAGTTTTGTTAAATAAAGATGGTTTCTTTTTTTGAACACGTGTCCTTTATTTTTTACATCAGGAAGAGGGGGCTCGGGAAGGGTAAGTGGAAGGAGGTGAGGGTGGAATGGGGCAGGAGCCCCCGATGGGGAGGACTGGGGTGGCTCTGCGGGCTCCTCGGGGTGGAAGCTTTCCTGTAGGGCCTCCTGGATCCTGATAGCCCCCTGATTGACCTCCCCCGGATGGCAGCCTGCGGCAAGTGCAACCGGGCTGATGGTCGAGTGCTGAAATGTGCCGAGTGTGGGCATTCAGGGCACTCCAAGACAGGACTGCTTTGATGTCCCCATCGAGTTAGACATGCAAGCGGGGAATCCTGAGAACTGTCTGTCCGGGGTGGGGGTCAGGTCTTTTTAAGCACAGCCCTCGGCTAGCCTGAGGAAGCAGCTCCACACCTTAAGTCCTAACCTGATGCCCTGACGGCACTGGTTCTGGCCAGCCTTAACTTCGGTTCAGGGTCCACTCAATGTGGACATGCTATTTCGAATTAGCAAAATGCTAATTTGAATTAGTTTTTAGGTCTAAATGCACTCATTCGAATTAGCTTATTTCAAATTAACTAATTTGAATTAAGTTAATTCGAATTAGTGCTGTAGTGTAGACATACCCTATTTGCGCAAAATCTTGCCAATGTAGACGTAGCCTATCTATATCTTGCTCACTCTCTCTTAACCAGCAACTAGAATAGGCAGCTAGGCTAGGCTAGTATAGGCCCCAAAAATAACAAAGAGAAAATGATTAAGAAAGGTGTAATGAAGTTCCTTATGAGATTTCCTTATAAAGGACACATTCTACTATCTAAAATGAATTCCTATGAACTGAACTGTACAATTCCCCAGAGAAAGGTAAACAACAGATAACAGCCTAATGGTGGAACTGCTCATACCTGAGCAAAGAAAGCTGTGCTGGTGACTCGCTGGTTTTCTGATGGGGAATTTACCCAGGGAAGGAGGCTCTGTATGATCTCCACTGTTATTAGTCCAGATCTTTGCAGAACCCTGGAAGACAAAAGGAACCACTTATGGGGCAGACTGTGCACTTCAAAAGCTTAGCTGCTATGACCATACAACTCTAAAACCTACGCATGGAAGCTCTGTGTTTCTCACCCAGGGCACCCCGCACAAAGCTATACCTGAAAGTTCCCTGTCAGTCACTCTATTTGTTGCCGATCCCTGAGGATGAAGTGCTGTCTCCTAGATCTCTTACCTCACCAGCAAACACACCCCCTCGTGGTGAGTCTGCGGATTTTCAAGAAGCATCCAAGTTTTCTGCTTCCAGAGAGTTCTTATCAGCTTCTCATTCATAGCCTTGAGAAGCACAGCCTCTAATGCTTCAATAGAAAGCCTGGGGGAAAAGAGGCACAGAACTGTAGTAACCAATAGAAAGGCACAGCCTAAGCAGTCAGGAAACCCCAGTTACTTGTCAGGTCTGTTGTTCATTGACAGTTCATCCATTGACAGTATCCTGGGGACCACTGTTTTTGGAAGGACTTAATTCCAGGAGGTATTTCAGTCTCATACATCTCATATTACTAGTGTTGCTATGGACAACATTTTGCAGTCACTTTCTCCTATCTGCAAGGTGTATGGGCACTAGCACAGTACAGTAATATGGAAAAAATACACAACCAGACCCCAAAAGCTGGGACACAGAGAGATTAGTGATCACTAATGGTTATTTTGGGGCCCTATGTCCAGCGAGATGTGACAGGGTGCTGAGAGCTTGTACTTGGGGTCAGCACTCTGGTAACTACTAGTACTAATTAGCTTCCCCAGAGAAAGCCTAATTGGATAGAAATGTACCTGATTGCCTGGCTAGAGTGGGGCTATAGAATCAACAAACCTATTATCCCATTAATAAGGAATCTGCCTAAAGGGACACCCACAGGAGTGTTTGAGGGAAACAGAGAGCAAAAGAGACAAAATGCTAGAGGCATCTAGATAGACTTATGTGTAGTGCTGGGGAGGAGCCGGTGGTCGTGGTACATGTAGGTCTCAATGACATAGGGAAGAGTAGGAGAGATGTCCTGGAGGCCAAATTTAGGTTGCTAGGAAAGAGACTGAAATCCAGGACCTCTATGGTGGCATTCTTGGAAATGCTTCCAGTTCCACGCGCAGGACCAGGTAGGCAGGCAAAGCTTCAGAGTCTCAATGTGTGGATGAGACAATGGTGTAGGGAAGAGGGGTTTGGATTTATCAAGAACTGGGGACACTTTTGGGAGAGGGGGAGCCTATACAGGAAGGATGGGCTCCACCTAAACCAGGGTGGAACCAGACTACTGGCACTAAACATTTAAAAGGCTGTAGAGCAGTTTTTAAACTAAGAGATGGGGGAAAGCCGATTGGTGGGGAGATGCAGGGAGACTTCTCTTAGAGGAGAATCCGTTGATAGAGATTCTCTAAGCTGTAGTCAGAAAGAGAGAACAAAGAGACTGAGGCCTGAGGAGGCCTAGATAGTAGTGTTTGTGTTGCCAGAGGTTGGTGGTTTCAGGGAACTGACCTATAGCAAGCACAAACAAGACTTTCTCATATTAAAAGCAGGTGATGGTAAGGTGCCTCATAACCCTGAGAACTCCTGGGGAGTGTCACACAAATGTACTGGGATTCTCTTTGTTTTGCTCCCTTTCTTCTAATTACCTGCAAGGGTTGCCCTCACATAGTTGTTGTCCTTTTCTAAATAACCTCCTTCGGCTGCTCATCCTGGGCAAAGGCATCTTTTGTCCTAGGGTTTGGCTGATCTGCTGCAGAAGAACAGTGAACAACTCCGGGAACAGCTCCTGCACAGTTTTGCTCAACTGCAATGCTGACACCACTTCAAAGATGGCACATGTTGCCTGAAAGGAGAGCATGGTAAAAGAAGAGGTCTCTTCCTAACACTATCACACTCTCTCCCCTTCTGATACCTGCTGGACTAAATTCCCACTCCTGTCACTAACTTGATGAATGACCGAGAGCAATTCACTCCATGTGTGCCTTAGCGTCCCATATCTGTAAAAATGTGTACGACCTATCAAGGCATGTTATTAGTTGCACAAAACATTTGCAAAGCACTGTAAGAAATCTGATTCAAAGACTTTCTAATTGCCAGATATTATTAAGTGAATCAGCCACATACTCTAAATCTGCCATCTGTTGTTCCACAGAAAGCACAGCTGGAATCCAGGAAACAGTACTTCAGAAAAGAAGTGCCCATATGACAATATTATACCACTCATCTAGCTTTCCATCAGCATGTGTGTCACAAGGCAGAGAAATACATGTCTGTCGTCTAACTTACTGTGAGAGGTTCAGCAGCTGCTAAATGCAGGTCAGTTTCTGTCTCTGAGGTCGTGCTTCCTTCTTGGCTTGTTGGAGTCTTTATTCTTTCTATTAGGACCTTCAGGACTTGAGGGGCGAGCAAGGGATCTGTCCCTAGAGATCTCCACAGCTCAGTGGTGTCACTGCAATTTAACATAAGTTATATGTGACCCCTGGAGACTTTTGTGGCTCTGACTATATGCATCATATTCAAGTAAAGAACAAATTTTCTCCTTGACTATGATCAGGGCTCACCAACCGCGCTGTCCGGCGATCTGCGCATGCACAGATCGCCCGAACCTGGCTCTTCCAGGTTACAATCTACACGCCATGGGTGAGTAGATTGTATTATTTGTCAAGCCCTGCCTATGATGAGCAAGTTCAGAGTGCTGTCCTCCTTATATGGTCCTCATGTTTTACATATTGAGTTTCTAGTTACAGAACTAAGTTAAGTTACATTTCAGGTTACATTTCTACAGTGCATGACTATTTGGGGATCCTGGAGGTATCCCGAAATAGCTACCCCACATTTACACAAGCAGCCCGTTATTTTGAAATATTTTTCAAAATAATGGGCACACTATTTTGCCATCCCAATAAACTTTGTTGCATGAGGGATAAGGGATAGCTTGAAATAGCACATTATTTCGACATTTGGTGCTGTGTAGAAGCGCCACATTTCAAAATAGGCTATGCAAAATATGATACGCAATTTGCAGAGTGCATATTGTGCATCTTATTTCAAGTTTAGGGTGCTGTATAGACACAACCCTAGTCTTACTGCACCATAACCATTAATGCTAGACTTCAGAAGGAAAGGACACAGAGCTCTAATCACAGTTCCTGTTTTCCTACTTCTCAGTAGATATGGAATCATGAGCATGTGATGCCCAAAGATCTACGGCCTGGGAGACAAGTTGAAGAAAGAAAAATGATCTTCCTACTAACTGGATGTACAACTATGAGAACAAATATTTGTGGCTAGCCCATGACCTCTTCACAAATGGCATTCCCTGGCCTCTATTTGCCAGAATGGGCATGTTCTGTTCACTCCCTATGGGGCACCTGGCATTGGCCATGTCTGAAGACAGGATCCTGGGCTAGATGGACATTTGGTCTGACCCACTACAGCCGTTCTCATGTTCTTAGATTCCTGCACTGATGACTGATAATTCAGCTAGGGATGTTTGAATGAAATGATAGATATGCTTACCACCCTGTCTTTAAGTACCAAGAATGACAATTCCATTCCAGCAGCCATACCCTTGCTGATACCAAAAGCCTGGTGCCCTATCCTTGCTAATCAGCCAGGAATTTGGATTTGAAGCTTTCATGCTACCAGAAAACGAACAGTCACTGGCAATTTCCAGGGTGATGTTAGTTCAGGGGTCTGGAGAGGCCAAACTCCACTCCAGTGATGCCAGTAAAGGGAAGTCTTTAGGATGCCAAAGCAACTATTAATTAATGGAAACAGAATGACACTTAATTTCTCCCTGCACCCACCTTGACATGGTCTTGGACCTTTCTGCAGAAAGACCCAAGCTATTAACCTTTAGGAATTATCTCAAACTGTCTGTGGCTTAAATGAAGCCTTACATCTTCCAGTGAAGCTGTGGGATCCATGGTTACCAAAATGAACACTGTAAGGAGCAGTATATACCTGTCCATCGGCAGATGTTTGATGAGGAGGCTGAAGATCACTGCCTCTAGGTGATGGTGACCTAGAATGGACACTGCCTCCACCAGGAACTGCCTCAAGCTACCCTGCTTGATGGTAGGCATGTGAATGTATATTATACTCAGGATATCTGGCACCTGGACAGAATAAAACCAGAAAAAATGTCCCTTTTCCATTCTCTCCATTCATTCTGCAGAACCAAAACGTTTATTTAGTCGTTTAGCAATTTGCTGTTCTTGTAGAAAATCCTCCCTTCAAAAAACAAGTATTTAGACATGGCTGCATAGATTTAACCCACAAAAATTATACATATCTCTGCCCATACCTGGCTGCAACACCAGGTTAAGACATGCTGAGGCCCTAAGCTATGTCAAGTTAAAGAGGCCTCATTGCATTTCCAAAAAAACATGTATTATTCTAACAGAAAGGACAATGAAAATAGAAATAATCAAGTTATCTATCTATCAGTTCATAGGCAAAGAGGCAAGTAAAAACTAGTAATTTTGGGTTATTTTTAGAGACCCCTCATTATCTGAGGCCCTAAGATGTAGTTCACTTAGCTTGTCTCTTGGGGCCGGATATTCTCTTTTTGCATTTTACTCGGAGTCTAATTTTTCCAAGCCTTTCATGGCTGGAAACTGTGACAACAAGATAGACAACTAATCAAGCATCTTCCTTTTCCCTTGGGGTACGGCTACACTAGCTCGTTAGTTTGAGCTAGGTAGAGTAATGAGGGCAAGCAGAGTTGCAAATGAAGCCCAGGATTTAAATATCCCAGGCTTCATTTGCATGTTCCCGGGTTCTGCCATTTTTAAATCCCCCTTCATCCGAACTCCATGCCTGCAGCTACACGTGGCACGGAGTAGGTAGTTCTAATTAAAGATCCTAATTCCATGAGGAGTAACTGTAGTTCGAATTAGGATCTTTAATTTGAACTACCTAGTCCATGCCGCATGTAGCAGTGGGCACGGAGTTCGGACTAAGGGGGATTTAAAAATGGTGGCACCAGGGAACATGCAAATGAAGCCCGGGATATTTAAATCTCGGGCTTCATTTGCAAATCCGCTTGCCCTCATTACCCTACCTAGCTCGAACTAACGAGCTAGTGCAGATGTACCATTAGATTATCTCTGTCTTCTGCTGTTGATTCCCCCGTTGCCTGACTCAGGATAGGAACACAGATGGAATTACCTTCCAATCCCAGAGGGAGAAACAGCAAGACTTGTGTTCACTGCAAATGATGGCAAAGACCTGAAAGCCTGCAGGTTAGCCAGAAAAATCTCTCCAGCTTCTATTTTACCTCATCCAGCATGGCACCTCCACACTCCTTCAGGATGATCTTCATCCACAGACCAGTTGCTGTGGCACAGGAGGGGCTAGCAGACAGCATACCATCCAGTATGGCCTCAATAAAATCTGTGGCTTGTTCAGAGGGAAAGTACTTACTAACCACCTGTGGACAGATCAAAAACAGGAAAGATTGCAATGATAGTCGGCTCCAGTACTTTTAAGAAAGGAGGCCGAAGAGCTGTATAGGAAAATAATGTATTCATCAGCAAATTGCTAATTGGGCTCATATCTGGCAAGGCAGTTGCAATTAAAATTTTCTCTGTAATCTTTCTAGCTACCACATCTCTATTCTACACTAATAATATCAGGTTAGATCTTAGGTTGTACAGTTAGCACAACATTGTATGGGACAAACAGGATGTAAATTTCCAGTTTATATTCTATGATGTACATGACATCTTTTCACAAAATATAAAAATATGCAAAGAGATGCATGCACACAAATATAGGTTGAGGTAAACACACAAGGTGCCAAGACTGGTTTCTCAGCTTGATGTCCCGCTCACATATTTTCCCCCTGGATGGATGGATGGATGGATGGATGGATGGATGGATGGATGGATGTGCGTGCGCACATGCATGGGCATGTTCATGCAACTGTCTGGAATCTGTTTTTTACATGGCATTCATAGCATATACCTATGAAAAGCATGTTACTGATTACCCATGAATGCCTCACTCCCATAGCTCGCTCCAAGTGTGGAAAGACATCACAAAAGCATAAAACAATCATAGAATCATAGAATACTAGGACTGGAAGGGACCTTGAGAGTTCATCGAGTCCAATCCCCTGCCCTCATGGCAGGATCAAATACTGTCTAGACCATCCCTGATAGACATTTATCTAACCTACTCTTAAATATCTCCAGAGATGGAGATTCCACAACCTCCCTGGGCAATTTATTCCAGTGTTTGACTACCCTGACAATTAGGAACTTTTTCCTAATGTCCAATCTAAATCTCCCTTGCTGCAGTTTAAGCCCATTGCTTCTTGTTTTATCCGCATAGGCCAAGATGAACAAGTTTTCTCCCTCCTCCTTATGGCACCCTTTTAGATATCTGAAAACTGCTATCATGTTCCCCCTCGATCTTCTCTTTTCTAAACTAAACAAACCTAATTCCTTCAGCCTTCCCTCATAGGTCATGTTCTCTAGACCTTTCATCATTCTCGTTGCTCTTCTCGGGACCCTTTCCAATTTCTCCACATCTTTCTTGAAATGCGGTGCTCAGAACTGAACACAATACTCCAATTGAGGCCTAACCAGCGCAGAGTAGAGCGGAAGAATGACTTCTCATGTCTTGCTCACAACACCCCTGTTAATGCATCCCAGAATCATGTTTGCTTTCTTTGCAAAGGCATCACACTGCTGACTCATATTCAATTTGTGGTCCACTATAACCCCTAGATCCCTTTCTGCCCTACTCCTTCCCAGACAGTCGCTTCCCATTTTGTATGTATGAAACTGATTGTTCCTTCCTAAGTGGAGAACTTGGCATTTGTCTTAAACTTCATCCTATTTACCTCAGACCATTTCTCCAATTTGTCCAAGTCATTTTGAATTATGACCCTATCTTGCAGATTAGTCGCAACCCCTCCCAGCTTGGTATCATCTGCAAACTTAATAAGTGTACTTTCTATACCAATATCTAAATCGTTGATGAAGATATTGAACGAAGCCGGTCCCAAAACAGACCCCTGTGGAACCCCACTTGTTATGCCTTTCCAGCAGGATTGTGAACCATTAATAACTACTCTCTGAGTATGGTTATCCAGCCAGTTATGCACCCACCTTATAGTAGCCCCATCAAAGTTGTATTTACCTGGTTTATTGATAAGAATATCATGCGAGACTGTATCAAATGCCTTACTAAAGTCTAGGTATACCACATCCACCACTTCTCCCTTATCCACAAGACTCGTTATCCTATCAAAGAAAACTATCAGATTGGTTTGACATGATTTGTTCTTTACAAATCCAGGCTGGCTGTTCCCTATCACCTTGCCACTTTCCAAGTGTTTACAGACGATTTCCTTAATTACTTGCTCCATTATCTTTCCAGGCACAGAAGTTAAACTAACTGGTCTGTAGTTTCCTGGGTTGTTCTTATTTCCCTTTTTATAGATGGGCACTATATTTGCCCATTTGTTGTACATGCAAATTGATGGGGCCCCGAGACCGCAGCCAAAGGAGCCTGCTTTGAATGTGGCCAGGAGGGGCACTTCAGGAGGGACTGCCCCTTTATGGACTGCTCCTATGGGAGAGCGTCGGGGGCAGACCAGCGGGCGAGGCGCCGGGATGACAGCAAGATCACCATTCATGTAGGCATCGCGGGCCAGGTGGTGTGGGCCCTAGTAGACACGGGGTGTAATCAAACGCTAGTCCGGAAAGAGCTGGTCCCTCGTGAAGGGGCCCCGGGCCCCACCGTGGCAATGCAGTGCATCCACGGGGACGCGAGGCACTACCCGACGCAGGCGGTCCAAATTACCGCGGGAGGAAGACAGCAGACCTGCCGAGTGGCGGTGGCCCCCAATTTGGCCTACCCTGTAGTGTTGGGGCGGGACTGGCCAGGACTACGCGGGCTAATTCAAGACTGGGGGAGGGCCTGCCCGGGCGCGCCAGGAGGCAGACGGCCGTGCCACAGGGAAGAGGAACCTGCGTGGGAAGCCCAGGCCGGAGACGTGACGAATGTCAGAGGCGGACGGGCGGTTCCGGAGGCCGATGCAGATTTCGTAAGGGACCAGAGGGAGGACGACTCCTTGAGGCATGCCTGGGACCAAGCGGGAACCGAAGAGGACTCCGACGGCCAGGGGGCCCAAGGACCTCAGTTCGAGGTAAGGGGTGAGCGCTTGTACCGGGAAGTCTCCCAGCCCGGGCAAAAAGAGGGGGTGCGGCAGCTCCTGGTCCCAGCCCGAAGGCGATGGCAGGTACTGGAGGCGGCCCACGCCAACCCCTGGGCGTGCCACTTAGGGACGGAAAAGACTCTGCAGCGCTAGTGACAGACCATGCACCGCTAACATGGATGCATAATATGAAGGAGGCTAATCCCCGGATAATGAGGTGGTATTTGTTTTTACAGCAGTACTCGTTTAAAATAGAACACCGGGCAGGGCAAGAACATACCAATGTGGACTTTTTATCTAGGGCAGCCGGGAGAGAGGAAACAAGGGAAGAGGCGAAAGAGACCCCAGGGAAGGGGTGTGACGGGGGGACTTACCCCCGCACTAACGGAGGCAGGGTCCGCAGCCCCGGACCCCGCGCGGAAAATCCACTTCCAGTGCCAGGGTCACTTGACAGATTCCTTCCTCCCCCTGGCACTGTAGCCTCACCCACGCCATGGGGTAGGGGCGAACGTCCCCGTGGATGCACCGCACCCGAATTGTGGAACCAGTCGGTTCAGGGCTCGGGACTAACTCGGGGCGGACCATTGTCAGTCCGCACCCTGAGTCCACTAAAGCCTGTCGCGGCACCCCTTCTACCCATATTTGGGTGGTTACTCTAGCTCGTGGGTCGCGACAAGGGGGCACTCCCGCCAGGTGCTTGGCGCTTGGCGGAGATGACCATTACTATGGGGTTCTGGATGTGAAAAAGTTGTTCGGAACGAAAAATTATTGTGAGTTTTGCCACACAGTGTACAGTCATGACCACTCTTACAGGTATTGTTGCTGCCTCTTCTTGAGCGGAACGTGCTCAGACAGCATGCGCGTGCCGCTGCGGTGTCCGAGCTGTAGACTATTTTGTCGATCCACAGAGTGCTTAGTCAGACACATAGACTGCACATCGAAAAAACAAGTCGCATGCCTGTCTAAAACTTTGTGTGATGTGTGTCAGTCTTACGTGGACAAGCGGCACCGCTGTAAAGGGCGACGCTGTAAGCAGTGTAAGGGCTTGCTTGTTGGCAACATTGACAATCATTTCTGTTTTATGGACAGCCTTAGAAAGCCCGAAGCCTCAGAAAAGTATATTTTTTATGATTTCGAATGCACACAGGAGACGGGGTTGCACACTCCCAATTACATTTTTGCTATGGCCCTAAAGCCAGAAAAATCCTGGGAATTTAAGGGTAGCGAGTGTCTTTCTATGTTGGTTAAGATCTTTATTGGCAAAGAGTTCCGTGACTACACATTCATAGCGCACAATTCCAAAGGTTACGATGCGTACTTTGTCGTGAGACAGCTACTGAAGGAAAAGATGTGCCTAGAACTGATCACTCGGGGTAGTAAACTAATGTGTGTGAAAGTTAAGGCCCTGAACATTCGATTTATAGACTCTTCTTGCCCATGAAGCTTAGCAAGCTACCGTAGGCGATGGGGTTTGAAGGGTGCAAAGGGTATTTTCCACATTTTTTTAACACTTTAGAAAACCAAAATTACGTGGGGCCTATGCCCGGTGTGGGACACTATAGTGTAGACAGTATGATGCCCAGGGAAAAAGCAGAGTTTCTCGACTGGTATCGGGACCACAGCTATGAGACGTTTGACTTGCAGAAAGAGCTCGCGTATTACTGTCAACAGGATGTTAACATTTTGAGACAGGCTTGTATTCTATATAGAAAAGAGATTATGAACATGACAGAGATGGGGGATGTAGCAGAGAGAGGCTCTGGTAAATTCACTGAGATAAACCTGTATATCGATCCTTTCCAGTACATCATGCTGGCCTCCGTCTGCATGGCGATGTACAGGTTTATGTTTTTGGAGCCTAACACGGTAGCTCTTCTCCCTCCAGACAATTACCACCGGCAGAAAAAGAGATATTCGACCCCATCTATTCAGTGGCTGCTGTATACCTCTTACAAAGAAAATATACAAATACGGCATGCTTTACAGTGTGGGGAACTACAGGTAGGCCCCTACTTTTTAGACGGTTATGCCAATGTTGACGGGGTACGCACGGCCTTTGAATTTAACGGGTGTGTTTTCCATGGCTGTGTCACCTGTTATTGTGAAAAAGCACAAAACCCTATGACAGGGACAACTTTTGGGTTTCTTTATTACAAGACGCAGCTTAAGACTGACTATCCAAAACGACTTGGTTTTGTAGTGAGGACTCTCTGGGAGCACGAGTGGGAGGTGATGAAAGAAACAGACAGGGAGCTTGCAGGCTTTTTAAACCGAGCCCAGTTACCCCAGCCTCTCAGGCCTAGGGATGCTCTTTTCGGGGGGAGGACAAACGCTATCCGCCTATATTACAAGCCTAACCCCGGGGAAGAAATCCACTATTATGATTTTACCAGCCTGTACCCTTTCGTAAACAAAACCAAAGAATACCCTATTGGACACCCTGATATAGTTTATGACAACTTTGGACCCCTTGCAAATTATTTTGGAATTGCAAAAGTTAAGGTGTACCCCCCGCAAGGCCTCTTTTTCCCATTGTTACCTGTCAGAGTGGGTGGCAAGCTTATGTTCCCGCTATGCCAAACATGTGCGGAAACCGAGCAGCGGGAGACGTGCACCCATACTGATGAGGAGAGAGCTATCCTGGGGACATGGTGCACGGTGGAATTGAATGTGGCCATAGCAAAGGGGTATACAGTGGCTAAAATCTGTGAAATCTGGCATTTCAGTGACAAATCTGACAAACTCTTTTCAGAGTATATAAAATTACACCTCCGTCAGAAACAAGAGTCTTCAGGGTATCCCAGCTGGTGCACAGACGAACAAAAACAAAATAAGTACGTTAACGATTTTTACCAAAAAGAAGGCGTGCGTTTACGCCAACTCGAGATCAGGTCGAACCCAGCTAAATGCCAAATTGCTAAACTGTTTTTAAATCCTCTGTGGGGTAAATTCGGCCAAACAACAAACCTACCCAACACCAGCATCGTAAGAGACCCTGACGAACTCTTTCGGTACCTGTTTTCCCCCCCAATTACGAGGTTTCATCCTGCGAGTTTATCGACGATGAAACAGCATGCGTGTCTTGGAAGCACGAAAAAGACCGGTACTCTGTCTCTGGCAATACCAATGTTTTCATAGCCTGTTTCACCACCGCTTATGTCCGCTTAGAATTATACAGTCTCCTAGATGGGTTGCAAGAGCGGTGCCTATACCACGACACTGACTCAGTGATATTTGTGAAAAGGGAAGGTGACTGGAATCCCCCTCTGGGGGATTATTTAGGGGACCTCACGAGCGAGATCCCGTCAGATCAACACATCACTGAGTTTGTGTCGGCAGGCCCGAAAACCTATGGGTATAAGCTGTCGGGAGGAAAGGCCTGAATGAAAGTCAAAGGAATTACCCTAAACGTAGCAAACTGTGAAAAGATCAACTTTGACAGTTTGAAAGATCTAGTCCTGGACTATTGCACGGGTCTGCAAGAAAACACCTCAAAAAAGATAGAGGTGCAACAGCCCTCGATTGTAAGAAACAAAAATCAGTGGCAAATAGAGACAAAAACCCTTAAAAAAACACAAAGTCGTTTATAACAAGAGGGTCCTAGGAGAAGGGTTTAAAACCCGGCCCTACGGCTTTTGAAAAATGGATACGAGGTGGAAACACCCCTTTTCTGCAATTGTAAGTATGGAAGGAACACATTCACACCAACACATTTAATACAAGTTTTATTAAGCATCTGGATTAACACACCCTTTTACAGCCGTCTGCAAATGGGCACCATGACACCCCCACCACTATCGCTATTAGGGAGTCCGAGTTAATTCATTCTTCCACGTTTGTTCTCGAGATCCATGTGTCAGATATGAGCAAAAACAGCTGGCACAAGATAGATTTACTCCCACAGGATTTCCAATGTGCAATTTCTCAAAGGTTTCTAGGAATCCAAATTATGGATTTTAAACTTCATAAATTGAACTGCTACTTTCAAAATAACACATAGCATCATGAAAACTATGGCTATACGCTTGCCAAAATTTAACACATTGAGTCAGAGAGAGAGAGAGAGAGAGAGACTCAACACTGCTCATACTTTGTACAATATTAATGTACATGAAGCTGAACTTATACTGTTCTTTATTGCAAATTAAGCAAAAATCAATTGTCGGGAGGGGTTAAAACATTTCCAACACTTGTTAGACTAGAGCTGCACACACTTCTGGGGATTTTGATCATGCATCCAATGACCAACTTACTGTAGAAAGGCTCTTCTCAACTGTGAAGTTTTGTGTCAATATGCTGAAAAGTTGCCAATATGCTATCTCTTGTCCTTTGAAAAAGACTTCTGTGATTCTCTGGATTTTGACTCTGTGGTTACCATATTTAACAGCAAGCCCTAACACATTATACTATAAAACAGCAGACCAGAGACTGTAAGTACCATTCTTTATTGAGTAGGCTATATAAAAATGTGTGTTATTGTGTTTTTGCTGGGTGGAGTTGTTTAATTTATTTTAAGGACATTTACTACAGGATTGATGTATTTTATGTGTTTAAATGCATGTAATATACATGATTGCAGAATAGGATTTAATTCTTTTTCTTCAGCATAAACTGTTTACTTCTATGTCATAGCTATTAGACACTGCCCATACATAATAATTTGTGGCCCATACAATCTTAACTCCTAACTATGTCACTGCTGGGATGTCTCTTTTCATCTACTGAAACGGACAATTAAGTTAATAAAATAGGCAGGCTATTGTGGGGGTTGCCACAAGCCTGTTTGGGAAGGTAAAAATGTGCTCTTTCCCCATTTGATGCTTGGATTGAACAGAGCATGCTAACGCAGACTGACTGCTGAAGTTGACTATCCTCACTCTGCCCCCTTTGCTTTTGGCAGGCCTGGGACATCTATCTGTTTTTGACAGACACTTCAAGCAGACAAGAGGAAGGCAGTTTCAAGCTGAAGTTGTTGCTAATAGTATGTGTATGTTTGAAGAATATAAACTTTAAAACTGTAAGTCACCTGGTGGAAATAGTTCTGAAATAATTCTTTGGTAAAAAAAAAAAAATCACAACTTGTGTCACAAGCAATGCTGCATATGTGAATAAAACCTGAGAATGAGGTTTCAAAATGCTTTTTCTGAATGCAGTGCATATATTATACACTGTACATGTTCAATTTAGAGAAAATAGAGAAAAAAAATCTGGAAAAGTAAATGAACTCATCATTGCCATAAGATGTGTATTCAAACTGCCTGCGAAGTATGGTTCTATTAACCACTGCAGGAATAAGGGAAAGTGCCTGCATTGTCACATCCTGGAACACCTGGTTTGAAACTGTCCCTTTGTGTACCAGCCATCTGCAGGATTATGTGGATTTTTTTGAGGAGTGGGAATTAAGCTATAGTTCGCTTGTTGAAGATTTGGTAGACATTGCAGACATAAAAATGTTTGCACCAAAAATAGCAACTATCATTGCTTAAAAAAAATCAAATCAGATTGCATAAAGTGGCAAATGGTTTGGATGATCTTGTCAGTTGGGCAAAGTCCTTCCTTCGCACTCATGATGACCTGTTAGCTAAGAAAGCCCTTCCTGAAAACAGTGATAATATCGTAGCCTACATGACTGGTCCTCTATGTTTGTCAACTCACTGATAAAGCCTGACAAGATTTTGATCCCAATCAAGCCAAACTTCTTCATCTCTAAACAACTTTCATCTCTAAACAAATTTGAATCTATTGCCATGTTTGAAGACAATGAGGGTACATCTAGACTGCAGGCTTCTTTTGGAAGAAGCTTTTTTTGGAAGATCTTCCAAAAAAACTTCTTTCGAAAGAGAGCATCTACATACAAAAGCGCATCAAAAAAGCGATGCACTTTTTCGAAAGAAAGCATCCAGACTGATTGGATGCTCTCTCGTGTAAAAGGCCATCTGGAACCATTTCAACCAGGGCTTTAGGTCACCAGTTGCTTTGAAGTGTTGGTGCCGCAGTCTTGCAGAGACACGCATTTAAAGGGACACCCCTGGACAGCTGTTTCTCTGCTTCTGCTGTGTGCTTGCTACCTCTTCGAGGGACAGCAAAGCTGTCCCAGTGCCTGTTGTGGTTGCCCTGTTATTTTTTGGACACCACAGCTTTGTTCTTTGTGCCATGGAGCCAAAGCTGCCCCTGGGCATGCGACGGCTCCATATGGCCATGCTGTGTTTTTGCAGCAGTTTGTGCCAGCTGCCTTCCTGGTCCTGATTGAGCTCATTTTGGGGACCCTCTCCATGAGTGCGGGAGCTATACTCTGGCAACCACAAACCACTGTGGCAAAGCATTTTTGGAGGCTCGACACCAGTTCAGACAGCATGGAGTGGTGGGATGACTAGCAGTGGCTCCAAAACTTCCACATGCAGACCACCTTTTTGGACCTGTGACCCTGGCTCACCCCCACCCTCCAGGGACAAAACACCCACCTGTGGCCTACCATTCCCCAGAGAAGCGGGTCATAATAGCCCTCTGGAAGCTCGCCACCACAGACGGCTACCCGTTGGTGGGCAACCAGTTTGGCACAGGGAAATCCACCATCGGAGCCCTCCTTATGGAGATAAGACACTCTGGG
Organism: Pelodiscus sinensis; assembly: GCF_049634645.1. Classification (NCBI taxonomy): domain Eukaryota; kingdom Metazoa; phylum Chordata; order Testudines; family Trionychidae; genus Pelodiscus; species Pelodiscus sinensis. The sequence continues at coordinate 317,981,449 of NC_134711.1, forward strand.
GCTGCAGTCCCTGCATGGCGAGTCGGGGGTGAGGGGAGTCCTGGAACAGGGGGTTTCTCAGGAAAGGGGAGTTGGGCGCTGGGGGTGGGGGAGAAGCCCCATCCCTGGGGAGTTGTGCCATCCCACCCTCACACAGTCCTGCTGTTGGGGCAGAGGGTGGCCTCATAGGGGGTGGCTCTTGGTATATTTGAGACCATTTTTCCGACAAAACTCTGTAGTATAGACATACCCTGAGTTGGCAAAAGCAATCTTGGGCATCTGGTAGTATAGGCGGGGGAAGGCACAGTCTTCCCAAACCATCAGGCATGGCCCTGCCACCCAAAACGCCTGCTGTAGGTGTTCTGGGGGCAGCGTATTGTTGCCCCCAGCACCTGCCTTCTCTATACTCCAGGGTTGGAGAGGCTGGGGCCACACACCCTATTCCTTCCTACATGGTGGTGGTGCACTGCCCCGTGTCTTCCCCTTCATGGGGGGGGGGGACCTCAACAGAGGAGGCAAGGGCAGGAGCTGGTGCTAGGGGGAGCTGGTGCTAGGAGGAGCTGGCTTAAAAGCTTGGGCTTTTGCTACATTTCAAAAGCAGAAGTGGTGCAGCAGGAACCCAGGGCAAGCAGAAAGGGACTCAAGCAGTCCCCACTCACCCTGAGTTCCCCACTGCACTTCTGCCTTGGATGGCTCTTACTACATTTAAAATGCAGAGGCGCAGATGACATTGCGAGCACCCCATCCCACAACTAATGGAGTAGTCAATGGAAATTCCATCAGCTACTCGATTAGCTGTTTAATTGAAATTTAACATTCCTATCTACATGTAAGGAAATAGTACAAGTAACTGCTCCATTTCCAAACCTTTGACAATCATAGCACCAAATAGGGAGATAAATTTATAGTTTAATGAAGATTGCCAGCCCATTTTGATTACATCTGGAAGTGTCCCACCTTTAAGTGTTGTCTGTATAGTCGTAAATGGCTGGTTTCCCACCCCCCTTTTCCTACTGAATAGTTATTTAACCAAGTATATTTTTGACATCATCCTCAATCCTAGCTACAATCCACATGTAACATCTCTTCCTTCTATCAGGAATTTAGGCACTTGACAAGTAACTCTCATTTCCCCTAAAATTACAGTTAAGAAGCAAGCTAGAAAATTCTTATCTGTACATTCTATCACTAGCTCTCTACCCTGCATTACTCTTATCTGAGCCCCTGGTGATTCCAGAAACACTTTTAAGTAAATCAAAAATATTGTAGATAAAGGGAATGGAAAAAAAATCAATGGTAGTTTGATATTAAATGTCACAGCAGAGAATGAGTAGCTTTTAACTATTACTATTTGTGGTTCATACAGAGTAATCTTTCTTTCAGTGACTATCAATCCTTTACTTTTGTGAACTCAAAATGTAAAGCCCTACATTTCCTCATTCTCCACTTTTCCTAAGAGCATCTTTTATTCTCTCCTCCGTCAGGGCCTGGTTTGTGTTTTTTGCTCTTATAGTATGGTCACTGTCAAACAAGGAAATGCCTATTCCTGTACTCCTTTTCTGGAGGTCAATACAGTAAGGCTAATTACACTGCTTTATGGAGTACTGTTTATTTCTCTATGCTATGGTAGACTTTTTCTACTATAATATGCATAGTTTTTACTTTCAAAATCCTTTTTTAACCTACATAGTGCTCTCTTTAGGTCAATGGATGCTATTTTATACAATAAGCCTTCTCACTAGGGCACATCACATGCTTTTTCAATATCTAGGAAAGCTAGTTATTTCTCATACTTTTTCCCCATCTTTAATATTTAATCAACTGTACTCCTTCCTCTCTTTGCTTTACATGTTCTCTACAAGTACATTTCCCTCTGTTACTAATCTTTGGGTCAACATTCTTTCCATGGTTTCATCCAGATATGCTGTAAGGACAATTAACCCATCAGTATCATGTTTTATGCGCAGCATAGGGGGTTTCCACAGTGGTCCTACAAATCATGTTTTCACTCCACTGGCAGCTCACCTTTTCCCTGTATACTGTTGTACAGTTCTGGAAGTATTTTCAGATGTTTTAACATTTCATTACATATGTCATCCTAGTCCAATGCAGAGTTTTTGCTTTTAGCTATAACTTTCTGAAGTTTCTTTGTACAGGTTTCAGTTAATGTCAAATCCCCATCTTCCTCCCACCTTTTCTAGTTCTCATAGACTTCTATATTATTAGATTTCACCATAGCTAACATTGTAGAATATTTCTGCTAAGGGTCCACTTTTCCTTCAATTAAAGCTTTTATTTCCCCTTTACTTTCTGCAATACTCCAGGGTAGCTCATATGGGCACCACCCTCAGCTCTAGCCCTTGCACGAACTAGCACAACCAGGGACAGCTACCCGGTTGGCAGGCTTGGAAGAATTTTAAAAGGCTTTGTTTTTTAAATCTCGTCTGTGAGGGTTGCCCCCTGTGACTGAAGCTATCCTGGGAGATTTATTTTCCCCATCTGGAAGGCCAGGACAAGCCTATTTAGAGTCCCCCGTCTCCAGAGCCTAAGCGCCTTGACTAATAATTTCATTATATCCGCGTTTTCCCTTTACTCTCTCCCGCCCACTGTCTCTGTGCTAGCTCTGGCACCGCCACCCGTAACCGCCAAGGCGCTCCCCTGCGAGCTCCCTCCCAGTACTAGTCCCCCTCCTAGCCCCACACAAAATGGCGCTTCCTTCCCGCCCGCAGTCCAGAGGCGCGTTTTTATCTCCCCTCCCACAGACACTGCGTAAGTAACTAGCGCACGCAGCTAATTCCTACAGCTACCAGCCCCTGACACTACACCGGCCAATCACGGCCCGTCTTAGTTACCATTGGCCAATAGGCACGGCGATGCCACCATAGGGGCGTTCCCACCTGCAAACCTTCTCATTGGCTCGCGCCCAATCACTGGTTCGTGAGTTGAACCAGTCGCTGAGCTCCTGCCTGGCGCATGCGTATTGTAATTTATCAGTTCTAAACCCGCAGGCGGTGGCTTCGCGCGTTTGGCCTTAATCGCTGGCGGGCGATTCGAGCTATAGTGGATGTGACGACATAGGCCACGGCCTAGTGACCGGAAGAAGCCGTTTGAAACGATGGAGGCTGAAGTTTGCCTAAAACATGCTGTGAACGAGACACGTGATAGGGAATGGCGGTGTGAGAGCTGGCTTGGTAGGCGTGTGGGATAACGTGTGTGCTTCTTGCGCAAAGGCAGTCATCCTATACACAGACCGAAAATGGTTCTGCACTGTCACGTGTTTTTTGAAACAGGCATGTGAATGTGTATGAACATTTTTACAAAAATTCAGTGCTGACCTTGATTTAAGGTAGGAGAAAGGAAAGCTGCATGCTAAATTGCTGGTTCTAGCTAAATGGTAAGAGGAGTTCTTGAACAAATGGACTCTCAGATGAACAGGCAGATACACAGGTGCACATTTCTAAAATAAGAGGAGGCAACTAATTGCAAAGGGTAGAGTTACATTTAATCTATCCTAGTAACTGGCAGCAGCACAAAAAGGATGTGGTGGTATAATGAGCTTTTGCCAAAATATTGTTGCTAAATCATGGTGATATTTCTTTGAAATGTTTGTACACGACTATGAAATTAGTACTTTGAACAATTCTTGCTTCCAATATATGAAGCTAGCAGTCAGAGAATAAATGCAGAGGAATGCTTAACTTTTCAAACTGTTTCATGGAATAGAGGGAGGGAATGCATGGCAAATTTGTTGGTATTTACTGTCTTCCTTCTTCTTTATTTGTATAATGAAGAGTGTAAGGCAGCATTTCCCAAACTATGGGCCACGGCCCAGTACCGCTCTGCCGGAAAAAATACCGGGCCTTAGTGTGGCTGCCAGGGTGTTCCAGGCTCCCAGAGTGCCCGTGCGGCGCCGGGTCCCCCAAGCCCTGGGCCACGCTGGGCGGAGGATGCAGCCGGCTGTTCCGGGATCCCGGCAGAGGCATAGTGAGGAGAGAGCAGGGGGGGCAGTTGCCCCCGGGCACCACAGTAGGGGGGGCGCCAGGCTGGGCTGCGGCGGTGGGAGGTGCAGGGCACTGGGCTCACCTGGGCTGCGGGAGGAGGGAGGTGCCAGAAACCCAGCACTGGACTGGAGGGAAGGAGGGAGGGGCAGGGAATCAGTGCTGGCCTCAGCATGTCTGTGTGGTTTGGGGGGAGGTGCAGGGAAACAGGGCTCAGCTGTGCTGTGGGGGAGGCATGTAGGGAACCAGTATGGGGCTCAACTGGGCTGAGGTGGATGGAGGAAGGCATAGGGAACAGAAGGGCAGCTCAGCTGAGCTGCAGAGAAGTGGTGCTGCACTCCCTTGGATTGTGGGGATGGTTTTGGGGGATGTGCAGGGAACCAACAGGGGTGGGCAGCTCAGTTAGGTTGCAGGGGAGGGAGGCACAAAGAAGCCTAGTGGAGTAGGGGGGAACCAGGAGCCCTGAAATGACCTGCCCTGGTCACTAAAATCCCTCATCTGGGATGAATCAGGTCCAGAGGGTGCCAGACCAGGGAGGTCCAACTCCTACCCAAGTGCCCTCCTTGCACGCTCCCTCCTAGCCAGATACTCTGCCCCCAATTTGGTCCTGCTCCCGCCTCCCGGAGTGCCCATGCAGCATCAAGTCCTCCAGGCCTGGGCTGGGCGAAAGATGCAGCCAAATGTTCCGGGCTCCCAGAGTACCCATGCGGCACCAGGTACCCCAAGCCCTGGCCCAGGCTGGGCGGAGGATGTAGCCGGGTGAAACAGTGAAATTTATTCATTTTTCATTCTTTTTTTTTTAAAATATGCATTTATGTTTTTGGGCTGCAAAAACCAGTACTGAAAAAAGGTTCCAACTAAAGTAAAAAGTTTGGGAAACCCTGGTCTAGCCAGCTTTCTATCCATCTTACAGTCCATTTATCCAATCCATATTCCCTTAACTTGCTGGCAAGAATATTGTGGGTGACCGTATCAAAAGCTTTGCTAAAGCTGGGACTGGGGGCTTTCGGAGGACCAGATATAACTTATTTGCATATTTATCATTTGCTTAATGAATATGCAAATGAATGTTACCAGTCCTCCAAAAGCTCGTGAATGGATTTACTGGTCCCCATGTCAAAAAGTTTGGGAACGCCTGGTATAAGGGGAAATGATTATCCTGAGGATTTTGATTCTTGTAGCATGGAAATTTGTCATTGTGTTTAATGCAGTCATATAAGTTGCTATTTCTCAGCAGCAATACTTGAATTATCATGTTATTAGTATTATAAGTAATTAGAATCTGGGCAAAGTGTTTATTATAACATTCATTACATTTTATTGTAAAGGAACCTGATTTGGTGGCTCTGGCAAAGCAAGCAGAGGAAAGGAAACAAAGAGCAGAGAAGAGACATAAAGAAGCCCTGAAACAACAGAAAACTCAAAAAGAAAAATTGTTGAAAGAGCAAACATGGTATTTAGTTGTAATTTTTCTTAAAAGTGCAGACTATAGTGCATAAAGAGTGAAATGCTGGAACACTGAGACTTCTTGTTTGGATTTGTTTGTAGTTTAGGAATTCCGTGTAGTGCTAGCTGATGTTATGGAGTTTGGTAAGAATTATAGCTTGAGAAACAGAGGAATAAAATGGTCAAAAGCACTAAATGGCTCAAGAGACTGTCTGTGGGATGAAGGGCCTTGTACCCTTGTCATTGATTTCCACCCACTTGAGTAGCTGACAGCAATTCAGGGACATATATTAAATTAATTGATCTTGGTTCAGTTCATGAGGGACACATACCTATTTCATAAAACCCACCACTATGTATGTCACTAGCTGTCATGCTTTGTGTTCTCAAAGGATGAGTTCAAACTTGGCTGGATATGAAAAAATAAATAATATGCTTTAGAACAGATATGGGCAATAATTTTTGGTGGGGGGGCCACTCTAAGTTTTTGGAAAGTGGTCAAGGGCTGCACTTTTCTGTGGAGGAGATGTGGGGTCTAGGATGGAGGCTGCGTAAAGAAGGATGCATGGGGTAAGGGACTGGGGTGCAGGAGACAGTGTGAGGTTTGAGAGGGAGTTTGGGTGAAAGAAGGAGAAGAAAAAGGGGCTTTGTGGGGAAGGCACAGCTTTTTTGTTAATTTTATTTAATAAAATGGCTTTTAGTGCCAAGAGCCTGGCTGTTGTGTGCTAAATAATTTTTCTTCCATCTGTGCTAATAATGAAAGATGTAATTCCATTCACTCCTTAATTGTTTGCTCTTTGACAAAAATAGAGCTGCATTAATATTACTTCACTAAAATAGATGCGTGTTCTAAGTACATTTTACCAATCCATTCTTCTGTCTTGGAACAGGGGAGAGAATTTTTGCCTTTAAACCCAGAAGCAGATTACTCGGTTTCCATGCTTTCTGACTGCTCTGCAATAGCTCAGACTCCTAATGAGGATCAGTCTGTTACACCAATCTGCAGGTACTCGTGTGTAACTTCTGTACATTCAATCACACACTATCTAACATCCCTACCTTTCATGTACTAGGATGTCAAGTATCGAGTAAATGAGTAATCGTTTACTTGATATAATTTGTATCCAGCACATGATTAGTCAGTAAGGGGCCACTGCAGCTCTGCAGTTTAAACGTAATAGGAGCTGGGCATGCAGGCAGTCCAGCTCCTACTCATTAAACTGCAGAGCGAGAGTAGGTTTGCACCTGGCGCGAGTTTCAGTCCTGACTCGCACTAGCTCCCATGCTGCAGCTCTGCCTCCCATGCCTCTTCCTTTCCCACACCACGGGGACAATGCTGTGGAGAACCAGCTTTTAAGCTGGCTCCCCCAGCACCAGCTCCTGCTTCCCTGCCCCCCTTGATGCCTCTGATATAGTCAACTCGACTACCCGATAAGCCTGGGCTTTTACTACCCAATAAGAGTATTTGACTACTCTTTTACATCCCTAGTTGTGTAACTGCATCAAATTTTAGCAGTTACAGAACTATTAAATAGTCCCTGGAAGCAGGACTGGCAGTCAGTGCACTCCTTGCTCCGCTTCCAGCTCCACTCCCGGGGAGTCCCCTGCCACCTCGCACTACTGCCTCTCTGTCAGAGGCAGTAGCACAGAGTAGCAGGCGGGAGATGGTCTGCAAGGGGAGCTGGTTTAAAAATCGGCTTCCTGCACAGACTGGCTGCTGCCCCGCACTGCTGCTTCTGATATAGAGGCAGCAGCGCAGGGTGGCAGCAACCTCTGTCTTGAGGGGGAGGTGTCCAAGTGCCCCATGGACAGAAGCTGTTGCACAGCAGCAGCCCCTGTCCATGGGGAGCTCTCTCCATGGGATGCCAGAGCAGCCTCCCCTGCCACCGCCCCCTGACCCTACCCGCATGCTGCTGCCTTTAATAGGCAGCCTCCCCTCCTGCCCCCTTCACCCTCTGTAGGAGGCTGCAAGTGGAAGCAGGTGGGTTCACAGAGCCAGCACATGTGGAGAGCAGCAAAGAGGGGGCACAGAGGCAACAGGGGAGAGAGGGTGGGAATGTGTGTAGTGAGCAGGATTAGCTAATAATCCCAGGTTTATCAGTTAATCGTGTAGTCCTCTAATGAAGGGTGTCTAGTACACTTTGGGTAATTATTAAAATAAGTATCCTCTGACAAGCTGGGTATTAGAACTATAAGCAGTATGAAAGATGGAATTGGACAAACTCTGCCTGGTGCTTTTGAGTGTCTGTAGTTTGGACCCTAGTGTTTATAATAAGATTTAATAACAGATGTAGAAAATATACAATTATATATACGTGATGGTTAGCTTTATTATAAATGTAGGAACTGTACATCTGAATTACTGTTTTAGTAAATTTCTTAATTCTCCAACCTGGTTCAATCCATGAAAATAGTAAAGCTCATTTTTAGGATGGTTATCTATATTAAGATAATCACCTGCAGAAACCTATTATCAGTGATAAAATCAGAAGTGCTGAGACAGACCTTTCCTCCTCCTTCACAGTCACGTTGTTAGAGTTCACACCCACACCATGTACTTTACAAGAATCGTTTTTAAAGAGAAAAAAAAACTTTATCCAGAAGTCCTCTAAAAGAGTGGAAGAAATAAAAAATAAAGAGAGAGACTCTGAAAAACCTCAAGATATGTTGTTTCAAAGGGAAAAGGCTAAAAGATTTCATATGCTGAAGGAGCATTCTCCTACTTCTGGTACGTTTCATTTGGAAGTAGAATAAAGCATTATGGATTCTTCCTGTAATTATTCTGTAAAACAGGATGGATTCTGTTGTTCTTGGATCTTTGCTCTTGCAGATTAGGATATTCTGTCACAGGGTTTTCACATTTTTTCCCTGCCTGGATCTCAAAAGAAGAAAGTCTGCCCCATAGAATCCATTCTGCCAGCCTTTTGTTTTTCAGACTTGTTTTCTCCAAAATAGGAAATGTGATTTAATCTCTGTTGTTTTTGTTTCAGATCTTACTACCTTTTGAGATTAGTGTTCATTGGGCCTTTTTTTTTTTAAACTGATATCTGTCAATCATGAAAAACAATTTTGTAGAAAGCATAAACTTGTCCTGCTAAAAATTATGTAGTGCATACTTCCACTATTTACTTCATTGTCACTGATCTGTATGATCTGATCTTTGGCCTCCTAGTTTCATTTTTAAAGTTTTAAAGACTATTTTGTTTAATACAAAGGTACAGTTGTCAATCAGTTGAAGAAAGTGGAGGAAGTGAAAGTTTGCTCTCCAGAGGAGAAAAGGTCTGATGATGTTGAAATACAGCAGCGCACTTTAAGGTATTGTGTGAATATAGTTAGGATAAATTAGACTAATGTAAACTACTTCTGTTTCTGAAGTAATACTACTTGCAGTAATATAGAGCCTTAATTTTAGCAGTGGTTATCTAGATTAATCTCTTATTTATTTCCCAGACCCGTAGACAAAAATTAAATGAATTCTCATGGAGACTCATGAGAAAAAGGTTTTGTGCTTTTTGTTGTTGGGAGTTGCGTGGTAGGAAACTGGTATAAAGAAGGAATTTGTCTTTGTGTCAGATTGCCAGAGACACTCAGATTTTTTTGCTGCCTTCTGCAATGTGGGACATAGGTCATTTGCTGGTTTGAACTAGAGTAAATGATAGCTTCCCCGTAACTGGAAGTCTTGACATCAGGTTTTGAGGACTTCAGTAACTCAGTCATGGGCCTATTACAGGGGAAAGGAGGCGCAGTTTTGTGGCTTGTGATGGCTCAGTAGTTCTGACTAGAAGATCATGCTGGTCTCTTCTGACCTTAAAATCTGAGTCTGAATCTATCCAATTCAGGCTTAATCATTTTCACCTTTATTTATAAAACTTCAGGTATAGATGATGAGTAAGTTAAAATAGAGACCCAAGTTACCAAATTCTGAGCTACCAAGAAGTTCTCCTGTACTTTATGGTGATCATTACTGTTGACTGATCAAAGATTGCTTATGAATTTCCAGTTACCACCTTTAGGGTTGACAGGTCCTTTGTCCCAGGATCAGGCCCGGTATTCAGTTATTTTATGGTTGGGAACCCTGAAGTGTACAAATGGAACACACACACTATAGCAGTTGTCTCCAGCCTTTTTAAGCATGAGATCACTTTTGAATTTAAGTGCAAGCCAAGATCTACCTCAAACCCAAATACCCCCTTACACTGCCTCCTTCATGCCCCTTCTCCAAGGCCCTGCCCCTGCTCACTCCATCTTCCCTCCCTCCCTTTCACCAGGCTGGGATAGCGGGTTGGGTTGCATTCTCTGGTCTTGGATTAAAGGATTTGGAGTGTGAGAGGGGGCTCTGAGCTGAGCTTGGGGCAGGCAGTTGGGGTGTCGGGGCGTTCTAGGTGCAGGCTCTGGAAGAGTGTTTGGATACTGGGAGCTTAGGGCTAGGGTAGGGGCTGGGGGTGCAGAAGGGGGATCATGACACGGGTAGGGTTTCAGGATGTGGGCTCCAGCTGGGCACCTCTTACCTCAGGTGGCTCCTGGATGGTGGTACAGCGGGGGGCTAAGGCCCTGCACCACTCCCAAAAGCAGCCAGCAAACTCCCTCCCAAATCCTATTCCCCCTTGTCCTGCTCTGTGGATATAGGATACAGGATGGAAGAGGGGGCATCTTGACATCAGCACCCCTTTTCTTCCTCCCCTGCCCTGCACAGCAAGCAGGAGGCTGTCGGAGGTGGGAGGAGGCAGCTCCAAGGCAAAGGGCAGGAGGTGCACAGAAATAGGCGGGAGAGGCTGTTGAAGTGCCAGCACTTCGATAGCCTCTTGGCCAAACCAGTCAGGATCAGCTGTCAGAGGCTTCAAGATCTACCAGTAGATCCCGATCTGCTGGTTGGTGAACACTGCACTATAGGAACTATTCTATATTTTCAAATATAGTCTCTTCATACATTTAGCACAGTCACAAACCACCCAATTCCCTAAGATAAATAGGGAATGTACATCTATATTTCTATACATATACTCAGATCATTCCTTCTAGAATAACCTGAGGTGTTAGCCATAATCTTCATCATCACCTGCATTCCCACCATCATCACCAGTGGCCATCATTCTGGCACTTCCCTAAGGACTGCATCTCCTACTATAATACCTAGGCTGGGATGCCACTTTTATCATATGTTACTCTGATGCTGTGTTTGATGTATATTCTGTAGGGGATATGTTCTTTTTTCTTTATTTGTATTTCCTCCCCTTACTAATAAAGTATCTTTTTCCAATAGGTCTGTATATCATTGATCTCAACTTATTATATATGTCAGTTTGTTACCATGGGCCTTTTGTGGTTGTCTATCACATTTATTGTTTCTGTCCTACTCAGTTATTCAGTCTGGTCTCAACCAGTTATTTTGGGTTTTTCTAAATAACAATGTACCTGCTAAGTTGTTCTTTGTGTAGTGTCCCCGTGGGTGCTCCACACTAGGGGTACGTCTAGACTACATGCCTCTAGCGACAGAGGCATGTAGATTAGACTACCCGGCATAGGAAAATGAAGCGGCGATTTAAACAATCGCCGCTTCATTTAAATTTACATGGCTGCCGCACTGAGCCAATCCGCTGTTTGTCGGCTCAGCTCGGTAGTCTGGACGCTCCGCGGTCAACATAAAAGGCATTTGTCGACCTCCCAGGTATGCCTCATTCCAGGCATACCTCCGCCTGAGGATGATTTTGTTTGAAAAGACTCTATAGCCTACAGAGAAACCCGGGGAAACGCAGCAGGAACACACACAGCCTCCCCCCTGCCACCCAAAGCTGTAACAAGGCAGAGAGCCTCACCTTCACTCTCTCTCCCACCTTCCTCCTCCCTGAAAAGCAGGGGAGAGACGCATGGCAGTACGAGGACCCCTGCTAATAAAGCAGTGGGAAGATCCTCGCATTCCACACCGGGACCAGTGTGCACTGCCTCTGAGCTGTCCCAGGAACACTCTAAACACCTGGCATGGCAAGAAAAGCCGGCACTGCTTCAAACTGTGGCACTATTGAAAGCTCTGGCACCACTTGCTCCCTGCAGACAAGCCACCAAGGCAGGGCCGGGCGGCGGAAGCAGGGTCTTCAAAGGTAGGGTTACCGTATTTCCTGTGCCTGGCTCTGGGGAAGGGGCACTGGGTTAGAGCGGGGGACCTGAGCGTGCCTGGCTCTGGAGGTACTTATAATTTTGTTTTTAAAAGGGGGGTACTTTATTTTAAAAAGTTGAGAAACACTGCTCTATCTTACCGCCATCTATCTAGGTGAAAGACCCCGAATATATGTGAGTTAACTGTACTATCTGGATGAAAGCTCCCAGACAAAAATACTAACTTTGCCTTAACTCAGTTTTTAGGAAGTGGCCTGTAAGTCTCTTGTGTTACAGCCAAGCTGCCAGTATAAACCTACTGTAACTCATTATAATCAGGGCTCGACAATCTATGTAATCTACTCGCCCATGGCGAGTAGATTACAACTCGGAAGAGCCAGGTTCGGACGGTCTACGCATGTGCAGATTGCCGGACAGCGCGGCTGGCAAGCGGGTCTCGCTGCAGTTCAGCAAGCTCTGATTATAATAAACCTATAATCAAAACCATAAGGCAATAATAAATGTATATATCTATAGGCAAGGAAGCAGGTTAGTTCTATAGGTTACATCGCCACCTCCAATCCCTGGTCTGATCTGTCAGGCTGCTTCCTCCCTCCAGTTTCCGCTCAAGTATTTCTCCAGTTTGGTGCTACCTCTATCCCTTCACTTGCACTCTTATACTTGTCTTTGTTACATATATATGAATTTAATTATTCTCCAGTCAGCACTAAGTGTTCTTATGTAACAGGGATATACCCAGGAATGGGTCAGGGCCCACCCACTTAACATACAGGCCCAGCTGCCCCTAGTCCTCTGTCTGCTCCCACTGGCGCGCAGGGGCTTGCCCTTCTCCAGCTGGTGCTCCAGCTGGACCAGGGGAGAGGGTTTGGGGGCTTGCCTTGTTCCACTCACCTCATGCTCCATGCAAGCCTCCATGCCCTGACCCCGCTCCCAAGAAGGAGCACCAGGTGCACAGACCAGGGCAAACTCCTGGAACCTAACCTCCCTCCCGCCAGCATGCAGATCAGGGCAAGTCCCAATGTACTGACCCTGCCTGCCAGGCCCTCCTGTCAGGGAGGCGGAGCAAGGAGGGCAAAATGGGTGGGGGATGGGAGGGGCACATTCTTATAGCACCCCAGGGCAGATCATCTATCCCTCCCCCTCTTCCAAGGCCAGCTCGGGGCCGGGGGGGGGGGGGGGTCGGGGCGGCATCACTCTTATTTCCTCCCTCCCCCTCCCTCCCCCCGACATCATTGCCCACCTACCTGTCCCAATCTGGCTATGCCACTGTTCTGTAATGCACACAGTATGCATGTGTAAGCTTCAATTTACACAACTTTTGCTGTTTATACAGTTGTCACGTGGTCCTTAATTTTCCCAGTAAACATTACTTTTAGCATTACAAGGCTGTACGTTTATTACACTAACTTTTCCTTGTACCAAAAATCTAATGCAACATATTCCATGAACAAAACATAACCTTTTATCTAGCTAGCAGTAGCTTTATTTAAGCTGATCTATGTAAGAGGAAAAAAAATGGCAAAACTACTCTCGTGCTAGGGAAAGTTAGGCCAAGACCTAACTGTTGCTGCATCTGAGCTCATTCGCTATCCGTAATTATAAATTATTTCTGTTAAAGTTAGTGAAAAGAGTTTTGACATAGTCAGTGTCAAACTCTTTTTCCCTTTCTGTGGTCTGTTTGAGTTGTTACAATTGAAATAAACACATTTTTTATTGTTTGGCAGACTTTATAATCAACTAGCTGAAGTGAAAAGCAGAAAGGAAGAGAAATCAAGACAAGAAACCTATGCTAAAAACAGGGAAAAGGCCAAAGAGTTTCAAAAGGTAACTGCATGTGGTAAAGTATCTTCAACCTCTTGGCCTAGCATTTCCCTATTTTAATGCCTGTTGTTTTGAGCAGTTCTAATTGTACTGAACAATCTAATCTGTGCAGTCCCTTTTTTGATGAGCCTGCTATCTACATAGTATTGCTAAAAACTGGAGTTCATCTGAAGATTTGGATCCTACGTTTTGAATAACTACTTGTAAGTTATCAAATAGATTACACTAAGAAATAGAACTGCTTGTTTCATTTAAACTTCTAGCAGTTTAGTACACTGTTCCATGCATTGCACCAAATTTAGAGGTAGCCTGAGAAAATCCCTCCAGAAGTATGCATTTAGAACCAAGGATGTTGAAATGAGGTTACTTTCCTAATCAAATTGTTTATTTTTCATCAACTACTTGATTAGTCAATAAGAGTAGGCAGTTAGGGTATGTCTACACTACCCTCCTAGTTTGAACTAGGAGGGTAATGTAGGCATACCGCACTTGCAAATGAAGCCCGGGATTTGAATTTCCCGGGCTTCATTTGCATAAGCCGGGCGCCGCCATTTTTAAATCCCGGCTCGTTCGAACCCCGTGCCGCGCGGCTACACACGGCACGGAGTAGCTAGTTCGGATTAGGCTTCTAATCTGAACTAGCTGTACTCCTCGTGGAATGAGGAATACAGCTAGTTCGGATTAGGAAGCCTAATCCGAACTAGCTACTCCGTGCCGTGTGTAGCCGCGATTTAAAAATGGCGGCGCCCGGCTTATGCAAATGAAGTCCGGGAAATTCAAATCCCGGGCTTCATTTGCAAGTGCAGTATGCCTACATTACCCCGCTAGTTCGAACTAGCAGGGTAGTGTAGACATACCCTTACAGAGCTCATGGCTCATGTTGGGTCCAAGCATAATGCCCCTCTGCATTATAAAGGACACGGAAGCTGGCGAGCAAAGATACTGGGTCAGTTTCTGCTCTCTCACCTGTAGCATCCCAGCCCCTTTTGCAGGATTTCTGTTGTCAGTCAGCCATAGCCTCCTGGCTTGCTCATTGTTCTGGTGCGTGGTGAGACCTGCGGGTTCTGTTACTCTTTGCCATTAATTTCCTTTATTCCTGTCTTCTCCTCAGCACTCTTGATGTCGGCTGCTTCCACAAACACTCCATCTCCCTCACACTGAAGTGTCCTCCTGCTGTCTCCTAACACGTCTTTGTTTCACTCTAAGGGTATGACTACACTACAAAGTTAATTCGAATTAACAGATGTTAGTTCGAATTAACTTTGATAGGTGCTACACTAGCGCTCCACTAGTTCGAACTTAATTCGAACTAGTAGAGTGCTTAGTTCGAACTATGTAAACCTCATTCTACGAGGACTAAGCCTAGTTCGAACTTACTAGTTCGAATTAAGGGGTGTGTAGCCCCTTAATTCAAACTAGTGGGAGGCTAGCCCTCCCCAGCTTTCCCTGGTGGCCACTCTGGCCAACACCAGGGAAACTCGTCTGCCCCCCTCCCAGCCCCAGACCCCTTAAAGGGGCAAGGGCTGGCTACGGAGCCCGTGCCAGGTGCAAGCCTGCCAGCACCCAGCTAGCAGACCCTGCACCTGGCACGGCTCGAGCCAGCCACCTGATGCCCCCCAGCCCTCCGCCTCTTCCCGGGACCAGGCTGGCGGCTCCCGGGAACTTGCCCGGGACCGCAAGAGGCAGGCACCCGCCTGGTCTAGTGCGGACATCGTGGACCTCGTCCACGACCTCCGCACTAGGCACAGGAAAGTGGCCGTCTAGGGCAGAAGAGCTGGCAGCCTGGCCACCCAGGAACAGGTGTGCATGAAAATCAAGGTGGTCCACTGAGACCCCCGACCATGAGCCCTGAGCTTACAATGGCCGTACTGGGTCAGACCAAAGGTCCATCTAGCCCAGTAGCCTGTCTGCCGACAGCGGCCAACTCTAGGGACACTGAAGGGGATGGACCGAAGACAGTGACCAAGCCATTTGTCTCGTGCCATCCATCTCCAGCCTTCCACAAACTTTGGGCAGGGACACCACTCCTACCCCCTGGCTAATACCACTCCATGGACCCAACCTCCATCACTTTCTCACTTCTCTTTAAACTCTGTTCTAGTTGTAGCCTTCACAGCCTCCTGCAGCAAGGAGTTCCACAGGTTGACTCTTTGCTTTGTAAAGAACAACTTTCTGTTATTAGTTTGAAGCCTGCTACCCATTCCTTTCCTTTGGTGTCCTCTAGTCCTTCTTTATGGGAACTCATGAAGAACTTTTCTTGCTGCACCCTCTCCACCCCACTTCTGCTTTTATAGACCTCTATCCTATCCCCCCTCAGTCTCCTCTTTTCTAAACTGAAAAGTCCCAGTCTCTTTAGCCTCTCTTCATATGGGACCTGTTTCAAACCTCTGATCATTTGAGTTGCCCTCCCCTCTCCCAGTCTCTCTCTTCCCCTCTCCCATCTCCTTTTCCCAGTCTCCCTGAGTTTTGTTCAATAAAGAGAGATTCTATTTTTGACCACACGTTTTCTTTATTTTGTACATCAGGAAGGGGGGCTAGGGAAGGGTAAGTGGAAGGAGGTGAGGAAGGAATGGGGTACGAGCCCCCGATGGGGAGGACTGGTCTGGCTCTGCGGGCTTCTGGGGGTGGAAGCTCTTCTTCAGCCCCCCAGATGGCAGCCTGCGGCAAGTGCAGCCAGTCTGATGGCCAAGTGCTGTGATGTGCCCAGTGTGGGCACTCAGGGCACTCCAAGCCAGGACTGCTTTGCAAGCGGGGCACCCCTGAGAACTGTCTGTCCAGGGTGGGGGTCGGGACCCTTTAAGCAAAGCCCTTGGCTAGCCTGAGGCAGCAGCTCCATGCTCTAAGTCCTCATCTGATGCCCTGCCGGCACTGCTTCCGGCCATCCTTATCCCCGGTTCAGGGTCCACTTAATGTGGACATGCTAGTTCGAATTAGCAAAACGCTAATTCGAACTAGTTTTTTAGTCTGGATCCGGTAATTTGAATTAGCTTAGTTCGAATTAACTAAGTTAGTTCGAATTAGCGCTGTAGTGTAGACATACGCTAAGTAATCCTTCCTCCTTTACATTTTGCTGGTGTCCTTTCAGTTCCCTCCTACTGTGTCTTTGTTTCCATCCTTCACCTTCACATTTTGGTAGCCATGTTCAAGCAGCTTCCACCTGTCCTTGTTTCCCTGGGCAAAATACAGCACAAATGTGTTTGGGGTCTCACCTGTTTGTAACATCTTGCCAGCTTCATAGTTCATACAGCAATTGTCGTTTTTGTTTTATTTTACTGTTGGTGACCGCTACTGGATTGTTAAGAAGGAGCTATCAAAAAGGAGTGCTGGCTGGAATTATTTCACACAACCAAGTGCAGACACTTAAATGTAAACTACGTTCTGCAGAGCTAACATATGCAAGGAGTACTGAAGTCATGCGCAACCATTTGAGGCTGAAGCGCCCACGTGTTTCATGTGAGCCAGAAAGCACACAGCAAGCAACGTTGACAGTATTTGTTCTGGGAGATCTTTGAGGAGATGCAGCGTACAATGTGAGGAACAACTGATGGAATTGTTGTGCACTGTAATCACTGCAGATATGCTTCCCATAAGTTTCATTGAGGGTGCCAGTTTTCGTGCGCTGATGAGTTTTGTGGAACCTGAATACCGTGTGCCTATGAGACAGACAATGACCTTGCGAGTAGAACATTGCTATGAAGCCTGTGTGAAGATTTTCCCGGAAAAATTGGACAAAGCTGAGACCGTAGCTTTAACCACGGGCTGCTGGACTGCATTAAAATACTAAAAGCTACAATACTGTCACTTGCCATTACATCAATAATTGGAAGCTGCAATCCATAGTTCTACAAATTGACAATCAAACATAGCAGAAAACATTGCCATAAATTGCATGCTGTAGTTGAAAGATGGGTGTTGAAAGTGTCCTGGTGTGTGTGCGTGACAATGCAAGCAATACTGTGTGCGCTAACTCACCAAGATTTGTTACATGGGAATCCATCAGTTGCTTTGCCCATGCCTTGCAGCTAGCCATAAATGATGACTTCTGGGAAACAAATTCCCAGAAAACAATTGCCACAGCAAGTCAACTAGTTGGGCACTTCCACCGCTGTACCATGGCTACTAAAGCACTAGAAAGAAAACAAACTCAGCTTCAAGTTCAGAAACATCATCTGATCCGATCATGTAAAACTCACTGGAATTCAGTCTGACGTTTTCAAAAGACTCACTGAACAAAGGTGGGCAATAGCAGCTGTGCTTTCTGATAGCACTGTAACAAGACAAACTGATGCCTGCATCCTTCAGCTGCGTGATGAGCAACGGAAATTAATAGAGGATTTCTTACCAGTGCTTTCCACTTCAAAGTGCACTACAACTTGCAATTAGTCAGGAGGGGTCAGGATTTACTGCTGAGGTGTTCTCACAGGTCTCTGGCTCCATTGATGAAAACCAGAAGTCTGCTTGCATATGTACTCAATGATGTGTGCCGTATCGACTTGTGAACTCAGTCTCCACAGCAGACCCCAAGAGAGCCCCCAAAGACCACAAATCAGATAAGGATTGAAGGTTTATTGTCAAGCAAAGTATAGTAATAGTTTCAGTAGACTCTACTGAACCACTACGCATATGCAATTCAACAATGGAATGACTCAATCAGTGGAAAAGTTCCATTTCCTCCAAAGACTGCCTCCCCCAAGACACACTGCTTTATATACAGGTGCTAACAACTTACACATCACTGCTGACGTGTCAGGCTGCCACTCTGACGCTTCTTAGATACTACGCATTACCCTGTACCTCATGGTTTATTTAGATCATCTCTATCCATCGTATTGTCACTTTAGATCCTTTCCTGAACCTATATCGGTAATCTGTGGGGAGTGTTTACCAAGGTCTTTTTTAATGAGCTGGTGGTACCAAGTTATACTTTCAAGTTATGACCAGTACCAATTCCTGTTCTATACCTGGACCAATTGGCGTTTTGCTCTCAGCCCTGTTCATGCTAAGTTCTATAAGCAGGGGCCAGCCTGCTTTGTTTTAGGCCTTCATCTTACTACATGACTGTCATGTCTGGGGAACAGAGTCAATTTCAAATATTTACCCAATTTGCAACAGTCTTCTCCACACTCACCTGAAAAGTGAAGCTGTTTCTGAGAATAAAATTGTCAATACCTTCAGAAATGATGTTGGTCCCTCTCTGTAGCATTGCATGACACCCAGTGACCCTAACATAACTGCCTAACTGGCACTTATTGCCTCCTTGTTAGGACCATGCCATAAGTACATGCGGTTTCTTTCATCTGCTGTCGAGGATGCTACCAAGGCAAAGTTTGAACTTGCATTAGGACTGGAAACAGAGGAACTTCCAAGTGTTGGGGCTGAATTGAGAGGTGCTGAGCCAGATCAGCCAACAAAGCCAGCGCCGAAGAAAAAGACAAGTGGCATGCTGATGCTTCTAAGTCATGGGTTCCCAAACTGGGAGGCGTGCCCCCCTGGGGGGAGGGGCGATGCAACCCAGCCCACCCTCCCTCATCAAGTTTTGCTGCCCCAGTCAGTTCCTTTTTTTTCCCCCTTCCCTCCCCCCCCCCCCAGCAATTTTGCTGTGCTTGGGGAGGGGGGGGGTTCCTGAGGGTTTTTCAAAAAGGGGGCGTGATGCCGAAAAGTTTGGGAACCACTGTTCTAGGTGAAGGTTACACTGAAAAGGATACTGATGAGGACAATACTGTGGAAAATGAACTAGATAATTACTTCAGGGAGCCTTGCCCTTCATTGGAATGCAGTCCACTGAAATGGTGGAAGATCAATGCCCCACATTTTCCAAGGCTTGGAAAACTAGCAAAGAGTTACCTGTGCATTCCAGGAACCTCTGTGCCTTCAGAACATGTTTTTTGGCACTGGCCTTACTATTAATTGACCAGACCATGTAATCATGTTATTTTTTCTTAACAAAAGTAAAAAATAGAATTGCAAGTGTAAAGTGATGTGTTGTGGTTTTTGATTTGGACAGCTCAGGGATACTATGCACAACAGACCAGCTGACCCCTGGCTCCAGGTGGCGCTGCCTCTTCAAAATGCAAAAAGGGGCAGCACCTCACAGCTGAACCAGGGGGCAGTGCCGCAGCTGTGTGGCGCTGCCCTTTGAAGTGCCCACTCTTCCCCCCCCTCCTTTGCTGCTGGGGGGTTAATTAGTTGACTGACTATCCGATAAGCATTTGCTTATCGGATAGTCGACTAGTCTTTAACATCTTTAATCATAACTCCCTCTCCTACACCCCATCCACCATCCCTGACCCCCACGTCCTCCATAGAACTGCAGCCCTTGATCACTTATCAAAATCTTAGAGTGGCCCCCAATGAAAATTATTGCCCATTAGAGCATCTACTTCCTGACTTTCTGGAATGGGGAATAATAATAATATTTACTGTGCTTGTTCCATTATTTACATAATATTGCCTGGTGCCAATATACACTGATGTATTTGAGCATTCTGAATACCATTTTTTAAATATCTCATTGTCTGCCTAATCCAATCTGCTGTAGTGGCATGTATTCAATACTGCATTGAATCTTAATGCCTTCCCTATTAAGCATTTAACTTATTCATACAACTGTTATTTAGGAACTTCAAATCTAAATCAATTTGCTAGATACTTAAGCATCTGTTTTTGCTTACAGAAAACATTGGAAAAACTACGAGCCAAAAAGACTCCTTGAACACCAGATCCTTTAAGAGACTTCTGGGAATAAAAGAAGTGCTTGACTCCTTTCTCAGGTCAATCCAAGAAACATATCAGAAGGCCAGAGTCACATTAAGCAATACCATTATGTAACTAATGTACTGAGTTTTTATATAGATGAAAAATTGATAATTTAAATAATGTAGCAACCTAGAGTATATTCCCAAATTTTGAGTGATAACCACTACCCAAGCTTCGCTAATTGCAGATTTAGTCTGCCAGTTTAAACTCCATTTCTACTTGTATTATGACTCAGATTAACCAGCTCTAGATTATTGTACAAAAGCTTTTTTAATTGAGGAAGGTCTGCACTTAAAAGTGAAGAGTAAGGTGAATCTTTTTAATAAAGTTTTGTAATGAAACCTGGGATTTATGTGCAAGTGTCTATTTTATTGGAAAATCAAAGGATGCAATTTTCACATTTGCTTAGTCCCTATTGATTTAAAATGATGGATGCAAACACCCTTTCAATGACACTTCAGGGGAGAATATTTCAAAAATGGAAATGGTGATTAGGCCTATTACTGTTAATTTCAATGGGAATTAAGCTGCCATTTTTATCTTTGAAATTTTCAACTTAGACTCTTTAATGCCTCTTGGTTTTGAAAATCTTACCGACTGTGTTTTACTGAAACTTGAGTCCTGTGATACAGAATGGCAAACAGTATACTCTGGAAAGGCTGTAGGGGAGCTATGCTTAACCACACTTCCCTGAAAAGAAAACAAGTACTATTGGACTGTCTTGATGAAGCCAGACATTCAAAGTTAACTTAGATTTTTAGATGACTAACTACAGGAACAAACTTTCTAAGAAAACTGCCAGGTTTCTCTTGGCGTCTTGTGATTTAGTGAAAGTCATGGAGAGGTCATGGCAATAAAAAAGTAGCAGCCTGTGTTCTGTCCATGACTCACTAAAAATACCCCTAAAATATAGGTGCCAAGGAAGGGGTATTCCTGCAGATGCTCCTGCTGCTCCGGGCTAGTGCCTGGGACCAGCTTCCTGGGGCTGTCCAAGCAGTGTCCAATATGGGAGCAGCTCAGACATCCAAAGGGGCTGGCCCAAGAGCAGGACATTAAGCCTTGCAAGAGAGGAGTGGATGTGACAGTGACATCACAAAGGCCTTTTGCAGCACCTCAACTTATTGGTCAAAGGAAGTTGAGAGACAGTGACTTGAGTCAATGACAGCAGGTGCAAGTAAGACAGTCTGCTCATGAAGACATCAAAAGCTGCTCAATGTGCCACACTCAGTTTTATGTAGATGTATAGACTTAATGCCAGAAGAGACCATTTGATCATCTAATCTGATGCCACTGCACATCACAGGCTTCCTGTCTGGTGCAGTAGTGAGGTTTGGATCAAAGTATATTCCAGAACAGTTTTCTGTCTTTAGTGGAAGACATCAAGAGGCGGAGAAACCACCCCTTCCCTTGATAGTATCTTCATAAAAGTACCTTACACTGATGTAGCTTATTCCCCTTACTAAACTGCTACCAAACACATTTGACTAAGACTGAGCCCATAGTAAGGGGATTGTATCTACTCTACTAGTACTAGAGGAAACTACCCCCTGCTTGCCAACATTCATGCTGCCTTAGATTGAATTAAAACAAAAAAGTCAAGCTTTTGTTAAGAAGGGAGATTGTCTTCACACTAGGGATGTAAATGAATAGTTGAGTATACGATTAACCAATAAGCCTAGGCTTATCGGTTAATCTTGACTACTCGCATTTCCCTCCCTTGCTGCCTCTGTATTAGAGGGAGCAAGGTGGGGAGAGCTGGGGAGGGGGGCTGGTTTAAAAGCTAGTTCCCCCAGTACTGGCTCCGCAGTGCCACCTGCTCATCCCTCTGCGGAGGTGGGGGGCAGGAGCAGCTGCTGCAACATAGCAGCCTCTGTCCATGGAGGGTCCAGGCTTTGTTACCCTGACCTAAGATATAAAATGGAGGTTATGTTGGGTTCCGTTTTTTTTTTTCCTCGACAGTTAGGTTTTCCCGCCAAAACAGCCTGAGGAGAACCTTTGCACTCCTCCCTAAACTTGTGCACTCCACCTTTTCAGATGCGCACGCAGTCAACAGGTGCACTCAGCACGCTGAATTTTGCATGTCCCCTATATTTGCACTCAGCATGCTATCCAAGTTTTCCTGCCTTAAACCCTTTATAACCCTATCTTGAGGAGAACTTTAGTGGTTCTCACTTCCTCTGTTCGTCTGTGAAGTTCTGTTCCTCCCTGAGAAGATTCACCATTTTGTTCGGCGTACTGTGGCTTGGAGATACCAAGGCCTAGTTTAGATATCATCTCCACTGCTGTGTGTGTGTGTATATGGGAGAAGTGTCTATGCTAAGGCTGGTGTTGCGTATCCTTGGAACTGGACTTCACTCTCCACTGTACTTCGGATTTCCCACAGAGTCGACAGACTGGTGCGGTTTCATTCGAGAGTCCCATCCACGACAGAGGTGAGGATCCCTTCCTTTCTCAGCATCCATTCCAGACGGAAGGATTTTGCTCCGAGAGATCTCCCTGTTAGTCCTCCCTCAAGGCTTTCAAATACCTAATAGGTTGTAGGTCACAGGCCTGAATCGCCACCTCATTTCTAAGGTCTATTATATTGTATGGGAATCTGTCAGTCGTTCTTTTCTTCAGGGATAGGGTGGGATTTGTTAATTGATGTGGTTGTGCTCAACTGATTTTTAAAATACATGGTTTAGCCCTAAACACACCTGTCTGTTTTATTCTGGAATTAGTTGAACCTAGTGGTGATAGATACATTATACCAGGCCGAATCTGGCTTCTGACAGAGACATTCCCTTTACCCTTATTAATCCACCAAATTGGCCATAATCTCTAGTTTACTTGAAGTCTCCAAGGTAACCGCTCCCTGCAGACAGAGGCTGCTCTGCATCCCATGGACAGCCTCCCCCCTGCCCTGCAGCAGCCTCAGTCTGTGGGGAGCTCAGATCCCCTGCACACAGGAGCTGCTGCCACCCCATGCTGCTTCCTCTGTATTAGGTGCAGCAGCATGGGGCAGCAGGTAGTAAATCTTCATGGGAATCTGGTTTTTAAATTCGCTCCTTTCATGGACCAGTTGCTGCCTGGCATCCCCCCCCCCCCCACACACACACTGATATTTTATGTAGTTACTCAACTATTCTATTACTTGATACCTAAAATCTCTACTTCCCATGTGGTAAATGACACTCAGACACTTTGCCCTCAGATTCAGTGGTGATGGGCACCAAGTGAAAACCTTAGCTAAACAGCTCCTGTTGTCCACATGGACAACTGAAGGTCAATGGAGGGATGTCATGGGGTTGCTTGGCCAGGCAAGGTATGGAATCTAATTTGAAGGGAAAGAAACCATCAGCTGCCTTATCTAGGCTGTCAAAGACCTAGGCCATGTGGACTCAGTGACAAAGAGAGGCTCTTGGGAGCAGGAGCAGACCCACATCCTGCTGAAGTCTCTAGATCCGTGGTCACCAATCTGTCAATTGTGATTTACTGGTCGATTGGGAGGGCTTGACCAGTTGATCACGAGGCGTTCGGGGCCCCCCAATTCCCTCCACTCCCAAGAAGCCCTACTACCTACCTCTGAAAATCGAGGTAGTCCGGCAGCTGCGTGCCACTTCTGGGGTTTCCAGAAGTGCGCTGCCTGCTCCTCTCCTCCAGGTCTGTGGCGCGCCGGGAGGAGGTAGGAGTCCCGGAGAAAGACGCATACTGAGGTGGAGGGGAGGAGAGGCGCACACCAGGACTCCCCTGCTCTGTGGGGGAGGAGGTAGGAGTCCTGAGGGCAAGCTTGCACCGGGAAGTGGGGGGAGCAGTCCTGGGGGGAAGCGTGCACTGGGAGGAGGTAGGAGTCCTAGGGTGGGGAGGCGTACACCAGGGCTCCCCTCCTCTACAGGGGAGGAGGTAGGATTCTGGAGGGGAAGGGTGCGCTGCGGAGGAGGAAGGAGTCCCTGTAGAAGCGTGCACTGGGAGGAGGGTAGGAGTCCTGGGGGGAAGCGCACGCCGGGGTTCCCCTCCTTTGCGGGGGAAAGGGGAGTTGTCCTGGGGGAAGCATGCACTAGGGCTTCCCTCCGGAGGGGGGGGAGAGGAAAGGAGGTGCGCATGGGGGCTCCCCCCCCTCAGTGGGGGAGGAGATAGGAGTCCTGTGTGGAAGCGTGTGCCGGGGAGGAGTCCCTGAGGGGAAATGTGCACTGTGGCTTTCCTCCTTTGCCGGGGAGAAGGGAGAAGTCTTGGAAGGAGGCTCTTGCCAGAGCTTCCCTCCTCTGGGTAGGGGGGGAAGGCACATGCTGAGGATTCCCTGCTCAAGCCAACACCCTGCTCCCTGCCCCCGCTGACACCCTGCCCAGCCCAGCACCCATTGGCACTCTGCCCCAGCACCTACAAGCACCCTGTCCCCTGCCCCAGCACCCATTGGCACCCTACCCAGCACCCTGTCCCGGTACCCCCTGGCACCCTTCCCCAATACCATGTCCCTTGGGGCCACATTAGTGAGGCTTGTGGGTGTTTTGGAGTTTTTATTTTGCATCTCACTTGTGTGGCCCCAACTGACTTTTTCTGTGGGTTAGCGATCCCTGACTCAAAACAGATTCCCTGCCCTTCTCATAAATAAAGACAATGCAGAAACTTTTTGGCTACAGCTACATTGGCAAGATTTTGCACAAATACTTTTAGCGCAAGAGTTTTTGCGTTAAAGTATTTGCGCAAGAGCGCGTCTACACTGGCATGTGCTTTTGTGCAAGAGATGTGCTTTTGCGCAAAAGCATCCGTGCCAGTGTAGACGCTCTCTCAATAAATTCATGTTTCCTGTCTACACTGGCCTCCTGCGCAAGAACAGTTGTGCAAGAGGGCTTATTCCTGAGCGGGAGCATCAGAGTTCTTGCACAAGAAGCACTGATTTCACACATTAGAACGTCAGTGTTCTTGCGCAAGAACTCCCCTCCAGTATAGACAGGCAGCATGTTCTTCTGCTTTTTTTTAGTGGAAGAGCAAACATGATCTTTTGGTCACCCCTGTATTCCTCTTTCCACGAGGAATAAGGGGGCTTCCAAAAGAAGAATTTTTTTCTGATACTTGGTCCAGTCTAAACAGGTCAAATGTTGGAAAAACCTCTTCCTACAGAAGAACTGGGGGGGAAAAGCAGCAGTATAAGGGTTGGGGATAGCAAGTGATGGAGGAGGAGGAGAATAGAGAGGAACGGGGGGGCAGGTAGATCTTGGTTTGTTCTGTCATTTACAAAGTGATCTTGGGTGTAAAAAGGTTGGAGACCACTGCCCTAGATGGTAAGATGAAACTGATGGAAGTAGAAAGAGGAGAGCTTAAGCCTCAAGCTCAGCCAATCAGCATTAAGACTCAGAGGGCTGGGAAGCTTAAGAGTTCCTCCCCAGATAGCCCAAAGGATGGCTTCCAGTCACCAGTGGGAATCATGGTCAAAGCACTTCCCCTGCCCTAACTTTTTTTTATGGTTTCCATAAACAAAGGCTAAACTGCAGTCCCCCGGGGGCCACTAATAAGGGGGAAGCAGGGAAAAGGGAAACCGAACCATAGAAACCCAATGTTCCCAGTGATTGTAAGGGAAAAAATTCTCTCCTAAAACTAGTGTTTTCTATACTGTCAATGTGTCCAGCACCACGTGGATCAGGCTGCAGAGATACCAAACCTCTCAGGCTCTTACCTTCTCTACATGGGCTCAGTCTTCTAGCAAAATGGGTAGGGGTATAACAAGGGACTTGGAGGGAGATTGAGGGTCAGTTCACAGTGAGCTGCTTAGAAAGCGAGTGGCTCAGGTTCCTCTACTATAAGGCACACCAACCCATTCACAGAACTCTTGGTTCACCACTTTGGCTAATGAAGTCATACAAGCAATTCCCTCTCACACTCCAGTTCTCCTGTATCACCACCCACAACACTCCTGAAATGGATGAAACTAGATTATGAACACCAATCTCATCACAAAAAAATTCTTCTGATACCAAAGGACCAGCTGTGTTCCCAGGTCAATTTAGAACTCCTCTCTTGTACAAAAATCATGCCATGACCAATCATTTAGAATCTAAGGCTATGTGTACACTTGCTGCTTCTTGCGCAATAAATATGAAAATTAGGCCAAGCCTCATTTGCATACCTAATGAGCTGCCATTGTTGCATAAGAGGCTCTTGTGCCAGGAGCTGTCTACACTGCCCCTTCTTGTGCAAGAAAACCCCTCTTATGCAATGCTGTTACTCCTGAAAATAATCAGCGTAGCTGCATTGCGCAAGAGGGTTTTTCTTGCATAAGAAGGGGCAGTGTAGATAGCTCCTTCTGGCACAAGAGCCTCTTCTGCAAAAATTGTGGCTCATTAGATATGCAAATGAGGCTTGGCAATATTCCGTGCTTAGCCTCATTTGCATATTTCACACAAGAAGCTGTGAGTATAGACATAGCCTAAAGGGTTATAGGACACAAAGAAAGGATGAATGTTAAAATCGTTAAAGAATCAAATCATACAATTGAAGAGTTCTTGGTTAAGCCTTGTAGCAGTGATGCCAGCTTAAACCTTGTTTTGGGTATGGCCACCGCTTGGCTGGATCATTCTGTTCTTTGTTTACAGGAAGAGTGAGAAACCTGTGGTCTGTGGCTTGCCTTATTGGGAGATGCTTCCCACCCACTCACCAGTGGTGCAGCTGGGGGGTGAGCACCAGTTCCCCACTTTGAGGTGGGGGCAGAGGGGAGATTCCAAGCCACCTGGGCCTGATCTTGGCAAGTTGCAGGCCACATTCAGCCTGGGCGCTCCACCTAGCAAGGGGAGCACGTGGCTCTGGGTGCTACAGAGAGCACAGCATGCAGAGTCAGATAGGCACCCCCATCTCCTACTCCTTCCCAGACTTCACACTGCACTTGCATCCACCCTCCCAGACTTCACACCCACCCTCACTCTCCTCTGGACTCTGCACTCCCACCTCTTACATTCTGCCCAGATCCTGCACCTCTATCAACTCCCCAGCAGCACCCTCCACCACACTCAGTCCCTCATTTTAGAGCCCACAAAAAAATCTAACCTCCTCTGCCCAGGGCTGGTGCTTCATGGAAGGGAGGTGTCTTTTTTCATACTTTGGAGCTGAGGGCTTTTCTTGGGGGAGGGAGGGGAAGAGGTATTGTCAGGTCAGTGATGGTGGGTTTTTTTTGCTTGGTTGTGCTCCTTGATTTTTCTAAGGGTCATAGGCTGCTGACTCAACAGGCTCCCCCACCTCTGCTTTACAGCTTCAGTTTGCAGCAATAATCCTTCAGTGATAAGGATTTAAAACAAAATAGAGACCTTCCCAGAGGCTTGCCCTGTGAAAGGAATCCCCTTGTTCTTCTAGAACAGTTTAGCAACAAGTAGGCTACGTCTACACTGGCGTGAGCTTGTGCAAAGACTCTTTAGCACAAGAGTTCTACGCAGTGTAGACACAGCGGTAGTGTTTTGAGTCACAGAGGCAGGCCCCATTCCCTGTGTGACTACAGGTAGAAACCATTTCTCCCATTTTAGCCCTATGTTTGCAGAATTGCTCATTAGGCCTGGATTGGTATTTCCCACAGCCTATTTGTCAGTCTAGTACTTTCATTTAACCTGAATGCACCCTTCACCATGCACTGGCCAGAACTTCTAACAGTGGTGGCAATATCATCCATTCACTATTTCAAGTGCCAGACTGCAAGAAAAGATTTCTCCCTGTACTCACCTAGATGGGCCTGAATTTTCCACAAGTAGTAAAGTCCTACAGTTAAGCCACACCAAATCTGTGATTTACCCTATCCTGACCACTGTGATGACATGTAAGTCACCACCTCCCCAGGCCAATAAGCTGGGGAGTGCTGCAACAAAGCCTTGTGATGTCACCCAGCCCTGTGCTGCAGGGCCCTGTCCTTCCCTGGCCAGCCCTTTTGAAGGGATCAAACAGGCTCCACATGGAAACATGGCAAGCTACTGATTGTGCCACTTAGTTTTACAGTTAAACCCAGTTAGCAGCCCTTCCTTTGGGAAGGGAGAGTAGCTGTGGCACCTGACCCACTTTGAAGGACAGTAGGAGAGTAATATGCCTCTACCCTCCATTAAGTGTCAGCAGCAGCTGCATTGCTAAAAATTAATGATAGGTGTGTTCATGTGCACTTGTGGGTGACAGCTGCCAGCCTTATATTAAGTGCTGCAGTTACTTAGGCTGCATTTCTGGCACAGAATCATGGAAGTGTAAAAATAGTAGAGCAGTGGTCTCCACCCTTTAAGTTTCAGATAAATTAAAAAAGTGAAGTGCAATCGAAGATCTACCTCAAACTCAAATACCCTGGCCCTGCCTCCTCTGTGACCCCGCCCCTGCTCCGTCCATTCTCTCATCCTCCCTCACTTTCACCAGGCAGGGGCAATGGGTTAGGGATGCAAGCTGTGGTCTTGGATTAAGGGATTTGGAATGTGAGGGGCTCTGAGCTGAGCATGGGGCAGGCAGTTGGGGTTATCAGAGGGGGTTCTAGGTGTAGGCTCTGGGAGGGTGTTTGGATGCAGGGGTGCTTGGGGCTGGGGGAGGAGCCGGGAGTTTATGACTGGGGTAGGGTTTCAGGATGTGGGCTCGATTGGACACTCCTTACCTCAGGTGGCTCCTGGGTGGGGATGCAGTGAGGCTAAAGTAGTCTGGTCCCTGCCCTGACCCTGCACCACTCCTAAAAGCAGCCAGAAAACTCCATCCCAAGTCCTGCTGTGCCCCCTTTCTGCTCTGTGGAGATAGGACAAGGAGTTGGAAAGGGGCCCCTTGACATCAGCACCCCCTCTTCTCCCTTCCCTGCCCAGCAGTGTGGGAGGGGCAGTTGAAATGCCAGCACTTAATAGCCTCTTTGCCAAATCAGTAAAGATCACCTGTCAGAGGCTCCAAGATCTATCAGTAGATTCCGATCTACTGGTTGGTGACCACTGTAGTAGGGACTGAGTGGTCATGCAATCTACACCCAAGTAATAACTGGACCATTCCTGACAGCTGTTTAACATGTTAAGGCTCTAGTGACAGTCTATGAACTTCGTAAGCCATTTTCCTTCTAGCAAAATGGAGATTATACCTTAAGCTGCCAGTCTACATCACACTTTATATTCAACCTCTGCAGAACATGCAATTACAATTAATTTTGCTAATGTACAATTGCTGTCCCAGTGATCTAAATACCCTGAAGCAAACAGCTTGACTTTGAGAAGGAACCTTAGAATAAACCAGACATAAGGGAGAAAGCTATTTCCAGGAAAATGCTGTAAGTTTATGTAGAGCAAGACAACTCATTATACGAAGTTGGACCTGTGAAAGTCCATTCTAAAGCCTTTTCCTCAACACAACTTGCTTCACTTTCAAAAGGGCTGGATTAGAAAGCTGTTAGCCTCAGACTACCATAAGTCCAGTTAGAAACTTACCTAAGACCACATTTAAGATGTAAATGCAGTAAGTCTTTAAGCTACAATGTGTTTTGCAATGAATTAGTCCTAGAGTGAACTACTCTCAGCTGGATCAATGTTACATTGATCAAGCAACACTCTGAGGAAAATTTATCTTCTGTTCCATTCCAACATGAGGCATTCAAACCACGTTTTTCCTCTCCAATTATTCAGAGCTAATATGGTGGAACACATTTGTCTAACAAGTAATGAGTGGGTCAGCTTTTTACAACAGAACATTTTTACAAATGAACACTGCAGGAAAAAATGGGAGTTAAAATTGGTCTCAGTTTCATTAACATCCCATTTTACAACTTACATTCCTGTGTGTGTGATTCAAAACTTCATATTAAAATACACAACTTATTTTGAAAAGTCATCTTCATTAATATATGGAAGATGCAGCATCTTTAGTTCAAGCTAATAGTTCTTCCCCCAGCTCAGCAAGTTGATGCTTGAGCTGTCTAAGTCCACACAAATCAGCTCTTATCTACAAACTCAAATCAAATTGGATCCCATCTGCAGAGTTAGCTCCTGGCAGGACCCCCACCTCCATGTTTACCTCCACAAGTATTGGAGGATCACTGCTCACACTGGCTGGGTATATATGGTTGTGACTATTTTCTTCCACTATTTGATCTGAGGAAGTGGGTCTGGCCCACGAAAGCTCATCATCTAATCAACCATCCTGTTAGTCTTTAAAGTGCTACATAGTCCTGTATTTTGCTTCAGCTACACCAGACTAACACGGCTACATTTCTATTACTATTGCTCACTAAGGCTGTGTCCAGACTCAGGGGGTTTTTCGGGAAAAGTAGCCTTTTTCCGAAAAAACTTCACCTGCGTCTAGACTGCAGCCGCGTTCTTTCGAAATTAAATCGAAAGAAGGCGTCTTTTCTTTTGATGGCGGTAAACCACATTTCACGAGGAAGAACGCCTTCTTTCGAAAGTGCTTCTTTCGAAAGAAGGCGTTCTTGAATGTAAATAGGGCTTCTTCGAACGAGAGCATCCAGACTCACTGGGTGCTTTCTTTCGAAAAAGCGGCTTGCTCTTTCGAAAGTTCCGCGTGCAGTCTAGACGCTCTCTTTCGAAAGAGGCTCTTTCGAAAGTATCTTTCGAAAGAGCCTCTTTCGAAAGAGGCTTGCAGTCTAGACATAGCCTAAGTCTCTCCTGCAGGCTGTAGTCTCGCCCGGGTATACAGGGATTCCTAAACTTAAAAGGGAAAAGCCGCGGGGTATACTGGGGTACGGGGTTTATTCGGGTGCGGGGTATATTTGCTAAATTACGGTAGGTATTTTTGCACCCAGGGCAAAATATTAATTATGCACCCCCTCTCCTTAGGTTAGCACACATTACGCTCATTACTTTTGCAGCTTATTATTTTTACTTATTGCACCTTTGTGCTCCTGATTATGATGCTTCAGGTGTGAGCACCCTAATTGCCATCCCGTTGTTACAACTCTGTGTGGACCTGTAGACTTCCAGATGCTCTGTGCCATCTGATAGAGTGTATTCTGTTTTGAAAAGGCCATTTGATGTCACTTCAAAATACTTCCTAAGGACCATTGGTTCCTGAAGAGTGTAAAAGTCTCTGCCCAGGAGTCTAACTCAGTTGGCGTTGCTGGACAGTGCTCATGGTATGAAACAGGATGCTGAAGACCAGAGACTCAGTTTTAGATGTGTTGAGGCTACAAGGACAACCTTCAAGTAAAAGTGGGTCCCCCGTTGGTGGGTTGTCACACTCCTCTAAAGGACTGTTTAGAAACTGAGGTGCAGCACAGATCCTGTGGGTCCATGCTACTCTGTTTATGCACAGAACAGATACAGAGTGTGAGGAGCAGCAGAGCAAGAAGAGAAGAACATACTGGGAAGTGTTGCTACAGAATCATAGAAAAGGGGGTCTGGAAAGCTTTTCAGGAGGTTGCATAGGGCCAGGTGATAAGGCAGGACTCAGGTATTTGTCTAATTTGTTAAAACCCCCTCAGTGCCTGGGATATCCAACTTAAATCTCCCTGGCTGCAAACTTTGCTGATTATTTCTTGTCCTACCCTTTGTGGACATGGAAAATAAGTGATCACCCTCCTCTTCATAACATACTTTTACGTATGTGTGCACTGATACTGTTCCTCTTCCCAGTCTCCACTCAGATTTTCTTCTCCACACTGAAGCTACCCAGTTCTTTCAACTTATTTTCATAGGTCAAGTTTTCTAACTGTCTTCTTAGTTTTGCTGTTCTATGCTGGAATCTCTCTAATTTCTTTACATCTTTTCTCAGGTGTGCTGCCCCATACTGGGCACTATATTCAGTTGACTCCTGATAGAGTGGAGCAATTACTTACGTATCACACACCAGAGTGACTTTTCACATTTTTACACTTGCAACACTAGTGTCTAGGATTTAGTATTCAAATGCTGGTCTAAAAACACTTCAGCTTCCATCATGCCAAGCCATAATTATTTTTAGTTCTTTCAGGATTATATATGTAGAGCTATAAATGCCACCTAGTGGTTTTAATTGTTTTGACAAGCTTTTATCAATTTGATAGTCAAAAGCTTAGGGTTTGCTCCAAATGTCTGTGGCCCTACATAAATTCTTTTGAAGTCAATGAGATTACTCACATAATTACATTGAAAATATGCTTAAGGGGTTTGTTGATTCAGAGCATTATCAGCTTTTCCTTCATGATGCAGGCTATTGAAAGGGGGTAGACATAGACTAAAGTATTAGTTTAGGCAGTACGCATGAAAATAGGATTAACAGGATGAAAATAAGAAAAGGAAGATTTGGAAATAAACATTTAATTTAATTTATTATATCTTAAATTTAAAATATATATAGCATGTGTGTGTGTGAGAGAGAGAGAGAGAGAAAGAGAGTGCGGGAGAGAGAGAGATTAAAAAACAGCCATGAATAAATAAAAAGAAAATGTAAGATGAATATTAGGGAAAATGACTTAAAGGCTGAGATCTATTAAACTGTGGGAAAGTCTCAAGAGAAGTGGTAGAAGCCTCATTCTTTGAGATAATGAACATTAGACTTGTCAAGGTAGACTCTCAATACTCAAATGTCAAGATGTCTCCAGGAAAAATATGTCACAGACAGCTAGCAGATAGCTTAGATATTATTGCTACTTCAAGAACCATATTTGGTACTGAAAATGAAAAATATATGGTTTGCAAACAGCACTAGATACCACTTTTCTTAACCTCTGACTATAGTCCAGACTATCCTCCAGGCATTTATAACCACTATTCTCCACATAAGCGACGAGGAGTCCTGTGGCACCTTAGAGACTAACTGAAGTGTAGGAGCATAAGCTTTCGTGGGCAAAGACCCACTTCGTCAGATGCAGGTAGTGGAAATTTCCAGAGGCAGGAATAAATATGCAGGCCAGGATCAGGCTGGAGATGACGAGGTGGATCCAATCAAGGAGGATGAGGCCCACTTCTAGCAGCTGATCTGGAGGTGTGAATTC
This sequence comes from Pelodiscus sinensis, assembly GCF_049634645.1. Lineage (NCBI taxonomy): Eukaryota > Metazoa > Chordata > Testudines > Trionychidae > Pelodiscus > Pelodiscus sinensis. The sequence continues at coordinate 318,014,437 of NC_134711.1, forward strand.
CAAGAGAGCAGAAACTGCTTTTGTAGTTAGCAAGCCATTCACAGTCTTTGTTTAATCCAGAGTTGATTGTGTCAAACTTAAAGATGAACTGTAGCTCAGCAGTCTCTCTTTGAAGTCTGGTCCTAAAGTTTTTTTGCTGCAGGATGGCTACTTTTAGATCTGCAATTGTGTGTCCAGGAAGATTGAAGTGTTCCCCTACAGGTTTTTGTATGTTGCCATTCCTAATATCAGATTTGTGTCCATTGATTCTTTTACGTAGGGACTGTCCTGTTTGGCCGATGTATAGAGCAGTGGGGCATTGTTGGCACATGATGGCATATATTATGTTGGTAGATGTGCAGGAGAATGTACCAGTGACAGTATGGCTGATCTGGTTAGGTCCTGTGATGGTGTTGCTGGTGTAAATATGTGGGCAGAGTTGGCACTGAGGTTTGTTGCATGGATTGGTTCCTGAATTTGAGTTATTATGGTGCGGTGTGTAGTTGCTGGTGAGAATATGCTTCAGGTTGGCGGGTTGTCTGTGGGCAAGGACTGGCCTACCTCCCAAGGCCTGTGAAAGCGAGGGATCATTGTCCAGGATGGGTTGTAGATCACTAATGATGCGTTGGAGAGGTTTTAGCTGGGGACTGTAGGTGATGGCCAGTGGTGTTCTGTTGGTTTCTTTCTTGGGCTTGTCCCGTAGCAGGAGGCTTCTGGGTACACGTATGGCTATGTCAATCTGTCTCCTCACTTCCTCGTGTGGGTATTGCAGTTTACAGAATGCTTGTTGAAGATCTTGTAGGTGTAGGTCTCTGAGGGGTTGGAGCATATGCGGTTGTACCTCAGTGCTTGGCTGTAAACAATGGATCGTGTGGTTTGTCCGGGATGGAAACTGGAGGCATGCAGGTAAGTATAGCGATCGGTAGGTTTTCGGTATAGGGTGGTATTGATATGACCGTCACTTATTTGTATCGTGGTGTCCAGGAAATGGACCTCCCGTGTAGATTGGTCCATGCTGAGGTTGATGGAGGAGTGGAAGCTGTTGAAATCATGGTGAAATTCTTCCAGAGTCTCCTTCCCGTGGGTCCAGATAATGAAGATGTCATCGATGTAGCGTAGGTAGAGAAGGGGTGTAAGTGGACGAGAGCTGAGGAAGCGTTGTTCCAGGTCAGCCATAAAAATGTTGGCGTGTTGTGGGGCCATGCGGGTGCCCATAGCAGTGCCACTGGTCTGGAGGTATATGTTGTCACCAAATCTGAAATAGTTGTGTGTGAGGATAAATTCGCAGAGTTCAGCCACCAGTTGTGCTGTGGCATCATCAGGAATGCTGTTCCTGACAGCTTGTACTCCATCTGCATGAGGGATGTTTGTGTAGAGAGCCTCTACATCCATGGTGTCTAGGATGGTGTTTTCTGGAAGATCACCTATGCATTGTAGTTTTCTCAGGAAATCCGTAGTGTCACGAAGGTAACTGGGAGTGCTGGTGGCGTAGGGTCTGAGCAGAGAGTCCACATAGCCAGACAGTCCTTCAGTAAGAGTGCCAATGCCCAAGATGATGGGGCGTCCGGGATTTCCAGGTTTGTGGATCTTGGGTAATAGATAGAACAACCCTGGTTGGGGCTCTAAAGGTGTGTCGATTTGTTCCTGTGTTTGTTTAGGGAGTGTCCTGAGCAGATGGTGCAGTTTCTTAGTGTATTCTAATCTTAGTGTATTCTAATCTTAGTGTATTAGTGTATGAGGGCCGAAATGGCAGTCTGGACCTCTACATAGAATGCTTCTGCCGACGTGCACAGGCCAATGTAGACGAGCCCCTAGTGTTCATTTATATTGGAAAAGTGGTCTCATATCTGTCTGAACTGTTTCCCTTTTATGACAGAGTACTGTGATTTTCTAGGGATCTAGTAATTGAAGTATAGTCAAGGATCTGGATCTTATACTTGCCGACAAATTGATTCTTTAAGGTACAAGAGAACACAACTGGAGATGAACCCTGAATCTAAAGTTTCTTTTTATTTTCAGGATTATCTGCACAGGTTCTTTCCATCTATTAATAAAGTAGGTGGTTGGGACTTAGAAGAGAAAATTAAAGAGATGCAGAAATTTTTCCACCTGACTGTAACAGGAAAATTAAATTCACAAACAGAAGAAATGATGGCACGGCCAAGGTGTGGAGTCCCTGATGTATTAGATTACAGCACATTTCCAGGAACTCCAAGATGGAGGAAGAATGTATTGACTTATAGCTTGGTTATATGCCACGTTTGTGCATTTTGTTTTGTTTTAATGCTGTCATATTATTCCATGCCTTAAATGACAATAATTTCTTTTCTTTTGCTGCTGAAAGGATTCTGAACTATACACCTGATCTGCCTCGTTCTATGGTGGTGAAAGTGATTCAAAAAGGCATTTCAGGTGTGGAGTGATGTGACTCCACTGAGATTTCAAAACATTGCCAGGGGAGAAGCGGATATCCTAATTCGTTTTGCACATGGTGGTGAGGCTACTGCTATGTTTTTAAGAATCCATGAATTACATTTATTTAAAGTTGAAGCTATACTTTAAAAGCTTACATGTTTTCATACCCAAAGGCTGAAGAGAGAACAATTATTTTCATTCTGAGTTCATCCGATCTTTATCATGTCCTGCAGTTTTATATTTGTGTATCAGTTTAACTAATCAACCATCACAAAATCCCTTGGAAGTTCAAACTGTAAAATGAGGAAAATAGTGTCAACGTATATGTGATTGTAAAAGTACTCCTCTGCTAAGATCATTATTCCTATATATGAGCAAACAAGGAGTCTTCACACTTGTGAACGGTTTAAACACCTTGGTCATATGCCTCAAAAACATTTTTTTTGCCTCATTAGAGACAAACACAAATACAACAGAGCTTCTTTCCACTGTAGTCCAACGCAAGGGGGACTATTTTGGATTACAGTTTTATTTTAGGCTTCCAAGAAGTCTGAAAGGGGGAGAATGTGTGTGTATACGCACACATGCACATACTTTAGTTCCTCTCTCACTACAACTACAGGGCACCCCTCTTTCACAAAAGCCTATGCAACTGAAGCACCGATTAGCATATTGTCATGCTTCATTTGCATAATTCATTAGTGGCCATTTTTGCGCAAGAGTCTTTGTGCAAAAAAGAGCCATCTACACAGCTCCTTTTTGCACAAAAACACCCTCTTGCGCAAGAGCTATTCTTTCTGAAAAAATTGAGAAGAATGGCTCTTGTGAAAGAGGGGCTACGTCTACACTGGCCCCTTTTCCGGAAGGGGCATGTAAATTTCACCAGTTGTTGTAGGGAAATCCGCGGGGGATTTAAATATCCCCCGCGGCATTTAAATAAAAATGTCCGCTGCTTTTTTCCGGCTTTTAAAAAAGCCGGAAAAGAGCATCTACACTGGCCCCGATCCTCCGGAAAAAGCGCCCTTTTCCGGAGGCTCTTATTCCTACTTTGAAGTAGGAATAAGACCCTCCGGAAAAGGGCACTTTTTCCGGAGGATCGGGGCCAGTGTAGACGCTCTTTTCCGGCTTTTTTAAAAACCGGAAAAAAGCGGCGGACATTTTTATTTAAATGCCGCGGGGGATATTTAAATCCCCCGCGCATTTCCCTACGACGACTGGTGAAATTTACATGCCCCTTCCGGAAAAGGGGCCAGTGTAGACGTAGCCAGGGCGTTTTTGCCCAAAAAGGAGCTGTGTAGAGGGCTACTTTTTGTGCAAAAGCCTCTTGCGCAAAAATGTCCCCTGATTAATTATGCAAACGAAGCAGGGAAATATGCTAATCTGCACTTTGTTTGCATAGGCTTTTGTGCTAAAGAGATGCAGTGTAGACATTCAAGTGTTAGTCCTCCTCTTAAGTGCTGTTTACACTAGATTTTTATTTTGATAAAGCTATGTCCCTCGGTCGGCCGTGTGAAAAATCCTGACCCTTGAGAGTCATCTATAGACTAGTGCTAGGTCAAGAGGAGACTTCTCCCATTGACCTAGCTACCCCTTCTTGGGGAGGTGATGTACCTCCACCAAGGAGAGAACTCCTATTACTGTGGGCGCTACTTATGCTGAAGTGCTACAGTGGTGCAGCTGTAGCATTCTGAGTGTAGCCAAACCCTTAAAGATTCATCCCCAAACATCCAATAGTACAATAATGTTGTACTGTCTTCCTGGGTTATGAATTTTTGACAACTGTCCTGCAAATCCTTGAATTCCAGCAAGAAATTGTAGCCCTTCTTATAGGCAGAAGAGGAGAGTCAACCTTTTCCATCCAACCTCCAGCTGAAGATCCAGACACCTCAGCCACTCTTACGGGAGATTCTAACAGAAGACACATTAAATTAGTTTACCAAATGAGAGGCTCAGTTTTTCAAAGCAGTGGTTCCCTAAAATCATTCACTTGAAGTAGCACAGGTAGTGCAGGTAGCATAATCTATCCTTATTATTGCCCAATGCTGTCAATTCTAGGACCTTGCCTTCAGATGCTTATAACTTTGCAAAACTTAAGCCAGACATTTTCTCACTTGGTTTCAGCCTCAGGCTGAAATTTTGGAAAGTTTCAGAGAAGATGATTCAGCCATTACTGAGAAAATGCCCTCCATAAGACAGAAGTCCATGGGAAAAAATAGTTTGCAATCATGGAATTAAAAACCGTACCATAATGTGCACACACATGGGAGCTGAGTTCATTGAACAGGCAATCTTAAGTGTGACATTTCCTACCTTTTGAATGTTTGACTTTGCAACCTTAACATCATTTTAGTCTCATTTTAATATATTATTATCTACAATGAATAAAAGCAAATTCTAAACTTCAAGATATGTAACTGTGTTTAAAATGAATCATTGTGTTAATTGATGACATATTAATTTCCTTTCCTATGCAGCACACGGCGACCAGTCTCCCTTTGATGGAAGGGGGGGAGTACTGGCTCATGCCTTTGCAGCAAGCCCAGGGATAGGAGGAGATGCTCATTTTGATGAAGCTGAGAAATGGTCACAAAATCATATAGGTAAAGTATTTCCTGTGCCCTTCGCAACAAATTCAGCTCCTTCTACACAAAGCCCTGGCATTTTCTTCCTATAACTGTTTGTCCCTCTCTCTTATATATAATGTAACATACTTACCTTTGCCTGCCAGAGCATATATATAAGGTCTGTATTCTGTGGAGCTCAAATCACTTTACAAAAGTGGGAGAGAAATATTATCCTGGTGTTTTTGTAAGTTAGACACAACTTTAAGTGATTGTCAAAAGTGATCTCCATTAACAAAAGGAGAGTCAGGAATAGATTGCAGGTTTCCTGACTTCCCATTCATGGCCTCTGAAAAATTCTTACTAAAACATGGGAGAGCAGACAAACTTAAATTAAACCTATAGGATTTCATCACAATGAAAAGATGTGAATTCTTCTGCTTGTGATTCTCTGTTCCATTGTATGTTAATAATTCTTTTCCTCTTTTTTATATATGAAAAATTTAGGAACAAATTTGTTCCTTGTTGCTGCTCATGAATTTGGCCATTCTTTGGGACTGGGTCATTCAAATGTTCAAGGTGCTCTGACGTACCCTATTTATCGCTCCTGGGATCCAAACACCTTCGTCCTTCCAGATGACGACAGACAAGGAATTCAGCGATTATATGGTAATTTCAGTGTCAGATGTTAATTTTGATATAAAAAAATACCAAAAAGGGACAGATTTTGTCATACTTTAAGTACCTTACTCAGACAGCCAAACTGATTTGAATGGTCTACTCTCTGAGCAAGGTACTACTCAGTGAGAGTACCTAAATTTAGATCAAGCCAACATGATATACTTTATCCCTTCCGCCTATTCTTTCTGGAGTCTAAGAGTAAGCTGTCCATATCGCAAAACCACCTAATGGAGTTATAGACCGGGACTGACAAAGGGTCCCCTACACACCAGTGCTTTGCAGAAATCAATGATGGCATGCTGCTAACCTAACTGCCAGTGAGTAGTACCTTGCTCTACCAAAGAGGATATTGAAAGCAGTATGGCTGCTTGCTGAATGTGAGATTGTGCAATGTGGCTGTGTCTAGACTGGCCAGTTTTTCCGCAAAATCAGCTGCTTTTGCGGAGAAACTTGCTAGCTGTCTACACTGGCTGCTTGAATTTCTGCAAGAACACTGACGATCTCATGTAAGATTGTCATTGTTCTTGCGGAAATACTATGCTGCTCCAGTTTGGGCAAAAGCCCTCTTGCGCAAATCATTTGTGCAAGAGGGCCAGTGTAGACAGCACAGTACTGTTTTGCGCAAAAAAGCCCTGATGGCTAAAATGGCGATCGGGGCTTTTTTGCGCAAAAGCGCGTCTCGATTGGCACAGATGCTTTTCCGCAAAAAGTGCTTTTGCGGAAAAGCGTCCACGCCAATCTAGATGCTCTTTTCTGAAAATGCTTTTAACAGAAAACTTTTCCATTAAAAGCATTTCCGGAAATCATGCCAGTCTAGACGTAGCCTGTAAGTATGGCAGAATCTGGCCCTCACATCACTGTTCTCGGAGTCAGGACCTACTCATTCTAAGTTACAGTGGCAAAACTGTGCTCTAAAACTATGGCACTTGTGTGTGAACATTTGCTTCCATCAGACACTTCACAAAGGGACAGCAATCATGGTACATATTTCTCTGCATTTTATCTCAAACAAATACCTTATTGTTTCCGTATTTCTATTCCACAGGCAGAAAAAGAGAAAACTTCTAAAGAACCATGGTGTTTTTAAAGAGAATGAAGAAGTCAGCAAGTGTACTTTTCTTTCACACCAGAAATGTTTCATTTTATTTCTTTAAAGGGCAAATGTTTGAAGATCAATTTCTGCTCCTATACATTTAGGCTACGTCTAGACAGCAGTGCTATTTTGGGATATCCAAAGTATCCACAAATAGCTATTTCGCATCTTTAAATGCACCCATTACTTCGAAATATATTCCGGTGTCCCTGTAGCCCTCGTTCCATGAAGGTTAAGGGACTTGCTGGAATAGCGCTTTATTCTGAAATTTCAAAATAATCTATTTCAAAATTAGATTGAAATAAGATATGCAATTTGCGTAGCTCAAATTGCGTAGCTTATTTTGACCTACGGGTGCAGTGGAGATGCACCTTTACTGAGATTTGAAAACCTCTTTAAATGTATTCAGTAGTTTCTATGAAAATAAAAATTCTCCCAGCACTATTCTGCCATCCTACATTCCTGTCTGTCAAACGCTGGTGGTTTGCATTTCACTGGGGGGGCTCGGTGACTACTATATGGTCAATGCATGCAGGACAAAAATTGTCAGGTGGGTGCTTGAAGTGCATCTAACATCACGATTTAGGCTCTCTGTTCCCAGCCCATTCCCTTCTCCTCCTTACTGCATATACATACCCAGACTCTGAGTACCCTCCACAAGGCCCAGAGAAAGCATGTAAGGCAGTGAGTGGTTCACAAAGTGTGGTCTGCAACCATCTTGCAGGTAAGCTGCAGGCTCTGGGTTCACACACCCCTATACTGGGGAGCCTACACTGGTGCTCCAGCTCTGCAGCTTCCCTCTTGGGGGAGGATCCTCATGGGCCAGATCTAGCTCATGGGGACAGGAAGCAGCTCTATGCACTCCCACTCCTCCTCCTCTGAGCAGGGGGATTGGCAGTCCAAGAAACTGTTCACCTGAAAGCTTTCCCTGCTGCTTCCATTGACCAGATTCATGGTGCCTGAGAGCGACAGGAGGTACAGAGCCAGGTAAGTGTCGTCCCCTCCGCCCCACCTTCATATCCAAACTTCACACTCCCATTCCCGTCAGGCACCATTACTTTTTACCCTGCAAGGTAAAGTAAGGGCTGGCAGAGCCTTGAGAAGATTGGATGGGTGGCTCACGGACTGGTGGTGTTATCGAGTTAACATCAAGTCAACTCAGGGATGGTCTAGACAGTATGTGGACTGAAAGTAGGAGAAGTAGCAATCAGCTTAATCTGCAGCAAGGGAGATTTAGGTTCAATATTAGGAGAAACTTTCTAAGTAACTATAAAAACAGTTAAGCTAGGGAGTAGGCTTCAAAGGGAGGTTCTGGAATCTCCATCACTGGAGGTTTTTAAGAACCAGTTAGACAAAAGTGTGTAGGAATACTTGGTCCTGCCTCAGCACAGGGAGCTGGACTAGGGGGTCTTTCTAGGTCACTTCCACCCTGCATTTCTATGATTCTCTGTAGAGCTTAACTGGTGATCATCACAGCAAAACTGACCCTCCAGCCTTCACCCAGCTCCCGTCCAACGTGAATTATTAACAAATGAGCTGGTCCCTGATATAGAGAAGTCATAAGACCAGTGAGCCTAGCAGCCCTGTCAGTGATATCTCAGGACAGCCATTCCCTCATAGAACAGTGGGGGAAGCTAGGGGATCCAATCGTTCCTCCCTGATAAAGGTCTGCAAAGCACAAACAGGGACTTAGCTTAAAAAAGCAGAGATGCCTTCCCTCAATCACTATTACAGGCACCTATCCTAAGTCTGTAAGTAAACACATGGGCGACGTCTACATTGGCCCCTTTTCTGGAAGGGGCATGTTAATTTCAGAGGTCGTAATAGGGAAATCCGTGGGGGATTTAAATAAAAATGTCCAACACTTTTTTCTGGCTTTTAGAAAAGAGCGTCTACACTGGCCCCGATCCTCCGGAAAAAGCACCCTTTTTTGAATAAGTAGGAATAAGATCCTCCGGAAAAGGGTGCTTTTTCCGGAGGTTCGGGGCCAGTGTAGACGCTCTTTTCCGGCTTTTCTAAAAGCCGGAAAAAAGCGGCGGACATTTTTATTTAAATGCCGCGGGGGATATTTAAATCCCCCGCGGATTTCCCTATTACGACCTCTGAAATTAACATGCCCCTTCCGGAAAAGGGGCCAATGTAGACGAGCCCATGCAGTTCTCAGATAGCCTTCTGACCCAGAAAGAGGCTAGACAAGAGGGAGGGTAACACACCTGAACAGTCAATGCCACTTACAGCCCAGAATTCATCAGCAACACTGAATTCCCAGAAAGACAAAGTGAAGATGATAAAAAAAACCAGACCCCATATCACTAGCTATAGGGTTTAGATCTAGCTTGGTGTGTATCACAGAAGAGTGGTTAGAGACCCCCAAGAGGCACTGGACTGAGGGTCTTCTACCATCTTAGTGGAGAAAGGGCAAGGGAGAAACCCTGCATACTGGTTACTTACAGTGGATCTTCTGGAAACCTCAACTTCTCTGAGGGTATGTCTTCGCAGCAAAGTTATTTTGAAAAAACAGCCATTATTTCAAAATAACTTCACTAGCATCTACACAGCCAAACTGCTATTTTGAAATTCATTTGAAATAGCGGAGCACTTATTCCAAATTTGGTAAACCTCATTCCATGAGGAATAAAGCCAAATTCAAAATAGCTATTTCGAAATAAGTGCTGTGTAGACACATCGAAATAGGGGGCCTCCAGCCTTCCCAGGGTGCCCTGGTGGCCACTCCAGTCTCAACCAAGATCACTCCTCTCCTTCCTCCCTCCCCGGAGCCTTTAGGGGTTGACTCTGGCCACAGTGTCTGTGCCAGTTCCAAGCCTGCCAGGCCAGAGCCAGCAGTCACTACCCCTGACCCAGTGGCCCCAAAACATGAGCCAGCAAAGACTGGCAGCCAGCCCTCCACCACTCGCCAGGAGCAGTCTGCCAGCTCCCAGGAGCCTGACAGGGGCTGGAGAAGGCGGGCGCCTTCCTGGTCCAGGGTGGAGATCATGGACCTTATTCAGGTTTGGGGGGATTGCCCCCAATGTCCATGATCTCTGCACTAGAGAGAGGAATGCGGCCATCAATGGCAGGATAGCTGCCAGCCTGGCACTAAAGGCCACATGTGAACCCAGGAGCAAGTTTGCATGAAAATCAAGTTGGTCTGGAGAGCCCCCCAACCCTGAGCCTTGACCTTCCCCTCCCCTTTCTTCCCCTTGCTTCCTCCCCCCAAGTTTTCCCCCTTCCCTCTCCCCCCCTCTCTTCTCCCCTCTCCCGCCTCCTTTCCCCAGTCTCACCAGAGTTTCATTCTCCCCCCTCTCCCCCGGGGTTTTGTTAAATAAAGATAGTTTGTGTTCATGAAAATACGTGTATTTTATTTGACATCAGGAAGGGGGCAGAGGGAGAGGTAAGTGGAAGGACGTGAGGGAGGAATGAGGCACAAGCCCCCAGTGGGGCAGACCAGAGAGGCTCTGAGGGCTCCTCAGGATGGAAGCTCTCCCGCAGGGCCTCCTGGATACTGACAGCCCCCTGATGGACCTCTCAGATGGCAGCCTGCAGAAAGTTCAGACAGGTCCGCAGCAACGCGTCCACGAAAAGCACCAGAGTGCCCAGGGGCAGCTCTGGCTTCATGTCGCAGAGTGCTGTGATGTCCCGAGTGAAGGCAACCAGAGCACAGAGAGACAAAATGGTTTCCTGTCCCTCATGGAGGTAGGCAAGCAAGCAGGGAAACCTGAGAACTGGCTGTCCAGGGGGGTGCCTTTAAGCACAGGCCTCAGACAGCCTCAGGCAGCAGCCACACAAAGTAACTCCTGACCTGATGCCCTGCCGGACCTGGTTCTGTCCGGCCTTAAATGCGATTCACCGTACACTCAGTGTGGACGCGCTATTTCGAAATAGCAAAACGCTATTTCAAAATGCATTTTGTGTGTAGACGCGCTATTTCGAAATAAGATAGTTTGAAATAATGCTGTAGTGTAGACATACTCTGAAAGAAGAAATCAGGCCCCTGAGTAATTGAAACAGATACTTCAAAGAGTTTAATTGGAAACATGTGCACAGTAAATACAAACACTATATTATTTACAGGGGAGGGTTATTTACAGGTGACTGTTTGTGAGACACAGCATGGCCAGCACCTGAGAAATAAACTTAAAGAGTCATCAGCATTTGTACAATGCCCCTTAATAAATATAATAATATGGGTTGGGATTAAGCTGCTGGATATGGAATGGAAAACAATCTCCAAAACAGGAAACACCACAAGATTAGGGGAACTCCTATTACCTAATATAGTGAATTATCAGAAAGTGTCAGTTCAACAGGGGGTCTCCATTGATCCCCTTCCCATATTCAGCCATCACAGGAAGATTCTCTCCCCATTGAGAACCACAGACAATGATATCCCAGACCCCCTCAGCCTTTTACCCTCCTTTGCTAACTGTTGTCTGGTGACTCCTCATAGGCCCAGAACCCAGGAGGGCAAGAGTAAAGTGCTGAGAGAGACTAGAAACCTAACTATTCAGGAAACTTTTTCTATAAGGTGGAGGATCATAGCCTCTAAATTTGGAGGACGAATGATATGTGCACAGTAAATACAAACACTATATTATTTACAGGGGAGGGTTATTTACAGGTGACTGTTTGTGAGACACAGCATGGCCAGCACCTGAGAAATAAACTTAAAGAGTCATCAGCATTTGTACAATGCCCCTTAATAAATATAATAACATGGGTTGGGATTAAGCTGCTGGATATGGAATGGAAAACAATCTCCAAAACAGGAAACACCACAAGATTAGGGGAACTCCTATTACCTAATATAGTGAATTATCAGAAAGTGTCAATTCAACAGGGGAAAACACTGATCCCCTTCCCATATTCAGCCATCACAGGAAGATTCTCTCCCCATTGAGAACCACAGACAATGATATCCCAGACCCCCTCAGCCTTTTACCCTCCTTTGCTAACTGTTGTCTGGTGACTCCTCATAGGCCCAGCACCCAGGAGGGCAAGAGTAAAGTGCTGAGAGAGACTAGAAACCTAACTATTCAGGAAACTTTTTCTATGAGGTGGAGGATCATAGCCTCTAAATTTGGAGGACGAATGGTATCTGCTGAGTACCTTCTTTGAAGGGCAGAGTGTTCTGAACTCCCAATAACATCAGAGGGAGTTTGAGGTCACTCAGCAACTTATGGGACTGGACAATACAAGCACAGTTAAAGGCCCTGGATATCTAAAGGAAATCACCAAAATCCACAGTTAGATGCTTAAATGCCAATTAAAGCCACCCTTAGTGAATTCCCCCGGCATGTGTAATCCCCTAAGTAGTATAAGGGCCCTACCATCAATCAAACGTTAGCCCTGCCCCCTGACCCCGGAAGTCCCGCCCCCTGACCGCCAGAATTCCCTTCTCCCCTGTCACCAGAAGGCCGGCCACTGGATGGTAGTACATCCGGGTCAAGAGGGACAGCTGACCGGGTGTCATGTGACCCCCGTTAGGCCCGTCCCCTGTCACCGGAAGTCCTGCCCTTTGGGGTAATTCATCCGGGGTCAAGAGGGGCAGGTGACCGGAAGTAAGGAGTGTCATGTGACCCCTCTAAGGACTCGCCCCGCCTCCCTCAACCAATCAGGAAGGGATTTTCCCCTGTAGGACCGCCCCGCGAACCGCTTTGACCAAGCGGGGGGGCAGTTCTGGGACCCGATGACCCGCCAAGCAGTGGGTCGTGTGACCCCTCTAAGAACTTGTCCCACCTCCCTCTACCAATCAGGAGGGGGTTTTTCCTTGTAGGACCGCCCCGCGAACCCCTTTGACCAAACGGGGGGCAGTTTTGGGACCGGATGACCCGCCCAGCAGTGGGTTGTGTGACCCCTCTAAGAACTCGCCCCACCTCCCTCTACCAATCAGGAGGGGTTTTTTCCCTGTAGGACCGCCCCACGAATCGCTTTGACCAATCCGGGGAGTGCAGTTCCGGGACCCGTTGACCAGACCTGAGGCGGGTCGTGTGACCCCTCTAAGAGCTTCCCGTGACACCCTTTGCCAATCAGAGCATAGCACTTCCCCGTAAGTTCTAGCGCCACACAAAAGAGGCCATCTTGTTCCAAGAGCGCGTGTTTCAGAGAGCGTGCAAACGCTGAGCGGAAACATGGCTTCTTTCACCAACTTTGTTTTGGTGCCGAGAAGAAAGCGCTACATCAGCGACAGTTCCGAGGAGGAAGGAGAAGTTGAAGGGAGCCCTTTGGCCCAGCCGCTGATGGATACACCAATATCTGACGCCGAAACCAAACCGCTCACGATGCAGCCAGACAAGCTAGATGGCCTGGAGGAAGAAGGTGCCCATGGCTCTCAGGAGTCGGACAAGACGCTTGGAAAAGAAGCCAAATAGGTAAATGAAAGATCGAAGTTGGGGCATCATGGGGTTAGGAAACCGGGATTTTGTAAACTTTAAAAAAAAAATGACCAGAGCGTCTTACATTATTTCTTTCTGGCAATCTTTTGACAGCTTGACAATGCCTTTCTAGCTGACCGTCAGACCCGGGACAGCATTGCATCGGACGAGGAAGACGAACCGGGCCCACTTTGTTTTTGCTCAACACTGATACAAAGCATTGAAGAGAACGCCAAGGATGACGGCCATGAAGAATTCAGGAGGTGGCTGTGCATTGACCTAGTTGAGCCAGTGCCACATCATAAGCGTAAAAAAGTTATGCGCTCTATTGTACGCGTTGGTGTTTATACCGTCCTTAGTCAGAATCAAGTGAGCGTGCTGAAAAAGAAACGCACGCTTATAAAAACATTGTCTAATAAAAGGGTCTCGCTTAAAAGAAAGAAGCATCTGGTGAAGCAGTCTGGGGGGTTTATCGGCCCTTTGTTAAGTTTTGCTGTTCCTCTGATAACGGGGCTTTTGAATAACCGATAATGGAGTATGCAGAAAAAATGTACCTGGTGCCCAGCCATCAGCTGGAGCAATTAAGGGCTCCCCCTCCAGTGGAGGAAAATATCAGAACAACTGCAACTCGCTTACTGGATGCTGAAATGAAGTCTGTTCTTCAAAGGACTGACTTAGCCGAATACGAAAAGGCTAAACTCTACAGCGCTGTGCTTCAGAGATACCTAACGTACGTGAGGCAAAGTGATGCAGATAAAAGGAAAATAAGTCTGTTTCTACCAGAACAGAGTGACACCGCCAAACCTCCAGAAACAGAAAACACCTCAGACTCTGTGGTTCAGGAGCTGTTGGATAACGTGAATAAGCGTTATAAGAAAAACGCCTCAGTGTTGCTAAATAAGCTGGGCCAGGATAAAACTATCGCTTCCTGGAATGATAAAGGTGCATTTGTGTACAAAGGCTCGGTGGTGAATGGTTCTAACATGCTTGACTTAGTCAGAGCCGTCACCCAGACGCGTTCTGTCCCTAGCAGACATGTACCTAAAGGATGGGATGTGTTTATCAATGCCATGGCAGAACTAAACGTCCCATCTTCCATCATGGGCAGTGCAGACAACAGAGTTCTTTTGGAACGCCTGAAGGCCTCAGCCACTGACGCTGGGATGGATCGAGAAACACCAACTCCTTTTTTGCCTTCTAAAAAACAAAAATTGGCTAAACTGTCTGACTGGCTCAGTGTGTGAAGTTTGTCATGTTCTAAAAATAATTTTTGAACTTGATCACATTTTGCTTTAAATAAAACACTTCTCTATATATAGAATATCTATTTAATAGATATATATTATGTCTAGGTATTTTTTCTGAATTGTTCATTGTTTTTAAGAAGAAAAATTAAGAAAAACAACCATCAGTTGCCTTTAAACCCCTCACCTGGGGTGCTTTACTGCGTGTCAATTTAATTTTCACATCCACCCTGTTCAACAAAAGTTTTTCTTGAAAAAACAGGTGGCTGTGTAGATGACCCAACAACTCCATTGTCCTGCTCTGGGACGTCAGCCTTGCACACCTCACAAATCCTAGATTCTCACCATCCAGCTCTGTTTTTTCGTGTTGTCCAGGAGTGTCTTTGTAAAACAGTCCGGCGGAAAATTGTGTAGCGAGGGTGTCGTCTCTGTAATTGAGAACCGATTCAATAAAGGCCCTGTAAGGGTAACAGTTGTTGCTTTGGCTTATTAGGCGGTCTCCCAATGTAACGTCCAATTGACTGAAAATAGAGGCCACTGGGTAATTCACCAGGCCTACCGCGGCATCCCTGGGGAGTGCAGTCCCATCGCCTTTTACTATCTTGCAACAAAGGTAGAGTAGCGTGTTGTTTAAATCCATATAATCTATGCCATTCCCTGCTATAAAAAAGTCGATGGGGGCAGTTTCTGTCACGGCTGACAGAGGCGGCACCTCGATGTAGATGCTTTTCTCAATGCTGGTCTGCGTAGGGGCTATCTGAAACAAGTCTAGTTCAGATTTGGTGCACTCTTCCGACCCGCAGTGAAGAAAGCCATGTTGACTAAAATATATCTCTTTTACCAGGTACAGAGCGTGTCCTCTTTCTCCCTGGCTTCCTCTTGGACTTTTGCTGATGGCCTGTCCTGCGTGTCAAGGCTCTTCTTTTAAAGGGTTTCGGGGGTCCTGTGCGTCGCAGATATGACGCATTTCTCTTTCTCTTCCTCCTTTTAATATACATCAGCCCTGACCCTTCCTGTTTAGCCGGATTCCCCACCTTCTCCAAGACAGCCTGGGAAACGTGGCCTACCACATCTCTGGCTATGTTTTGAGCGGCTGTTTTTATGTGGGGTTTAATAATCTCTAGCCCTCTTCGCAAAAGCGGTACAGCTTTTCGAAAAAGGCTACGGAATATACCGCCCACGCCGGCCCCGTACATCACAGGGGCTCCATGATATCCAGGAAGGGCATATCCAGCCTGGGCTTTGTAATAGTTGCTGTAGACTTTGGAGTCACCGTAATTTTTTACGATCGCCATAATAGTGTTTTGCTTTTTAGAAACCTCGCTCTTTCCGGGAACGCAGGTGCAGCTTCACAATCACCTTGCCAAAGCGAAATGAAACGCATCTGTTTTGATCCGTCTTTATTTCAATGGTGATGGTGTCGATGTGGTGTTGACTGATGGGTACGTAATGAGGCTTATCGTAGGTGATGGTAACAAACTCATTGTTATTTCCTCTGACAGGGACGCAGCGTAACAGGGGGACAGAAAAGTCCCCCACAAACTGGTGTTCTACAATATCCGTGTATAGATACAAGGAGTTGAAACCCCCTGTGATATCTGCTGAGAAGGGACTCTTCTGGACACTGTGCCCGGGGGCCAAACCCAGAATGTTAGCTAGCTCCCCGAGGGTAGAAAACGTAGCAGTAGCATCGGTGGATTTAAGTCTACATTTTCTACTCACGGGGTCATAATTCATGATAACATCAGGCGGTCCAGAATGACGTGCCACAATGCTATTCATATGTTCCAATAATTCGGGTATAGTTGAGTAATAACCTCGCCGTAGGATATAACTCCATGGTTTATCTCCAAAGGTGATTTGGAAAGGGGTGTCCTCAGTAATGTTGTTCCAGCTGTGTGGATATTGTATTTCCGCTAACCCCACTTCCTAGGCCCCCGGGAGATCCAACGACTTTATTAGCTGTATTGTAAAGGCCGAGCTGGTGTTTTGGGGAAAAACCCCAGAGCTGGCGTTGCTGGGCAGAGTGATGTAGAAGCCCCCGTCCCCCATTTCTCTCCTTGCAGGTGGGATTGTTTTTATTCTCGCTTAAACGTTACAGAGTTGAGAAGCTTCTACCCAACTGTTAAATTTGTTGGGCCACCCCAGCCATTTCACCAATAGCTGCTTTTTTCTTCCTTTCCCTTTCTCTGCTAGAACTTTTTCAATCCTGTAAATCCTGTCTTGTTTGGGGTTCACCTTTTGTAATTCTTCAGGGTAAAACGACCCCGTCACTGTCTCACCCTCATAATCTTTTAATCGGTAGACAGGTCTCTCACCCCTGGTTAAGGCTTCATCCACTATGAATATCTCATCGGTAAATGTTTGTTCATAACCTTTTTTAAAGGCACCTTTGGTTTTAGAGAGTCTCACGTGGTCCCCTTTTCTAAAAGGAACAACAGCCTGTTTTATTTTAACATCATCTCCATAAACAGTTTTCCAGACCTTCAGAGAATTTGCGGGGTTCACATCAGCAGGTCTGGTCCGTATAGTTCTGTGAAAGCTCCAGCTGTAACTCTTTATAAACTCAGATAATATGTCAATGTAGCGAAAGGTATTGTGGGCTGTAAAATATCTCCACATCCTAGATTTTAAAGTTCTGTTAAATCACTCCACAACCCCCGCTTTGACTTCATTGTTAGTAACAAAATGGTGGACACCATGCCGCTTTAACAATCCACTTAAAGGTTTGTTTAAAAATTCTTTTCCCCGATCCGTTTGTAATTTTTGAGGCACGCGACCTTCGCTGAAAATAGCTTTAAAGGCCTTGGCTACCTCCTTGCCCGTCTTGTCCTTTAGGCCTAAGGCCCAGGCATATTTTGATAAAATGTCTATCACTGTTAAAATATACTTAAAACCGCTGTTGCGTTTGGAGAACCGGTGCATATCCACCAAATCTGCTTGCCATTGTGCATCCACGTCTGAGACAATGGTCTTGTCTCTTTTAAAATGTATTCGAGCAGGCTTGTGCAAAGAGTAAGCGTCTTGGTCCGAAAGCCATGATGTTACCTGTCTTCTGTTCAAAGTTTTACTGTGCTTTTTGACTGCTTGAAACAGAGGGTTCACCCCACCAAAGCTGCCAGCTTCCCTGGGGGTGTAATGTATTTTCTCTAACAGAGCAATCTGCGTAGACATGACTGTTATTTGTGTTAGTAAAAGATGCTGTAAGTATGGAAGGAACACATTCACACCAACACATTTCATACAAGTTTTATTAAGCATCTGGATTAACACACCCTTTTACAGCCATCTGCAAATGGGCACCATGACACCCCCACCACTATCGCTATTAGGGAGTCCGAGTTAATTCATTCTTGCACGTTTGTTCTCGAGATCCATGTGTCAGATATGAGCAAAAAAAGCGGGCACAAGATAGATTTACTCCCACAGGATTACCGATGTGCAATGTCTCAAAGGTTTCTAGAAAGTCATCGTCGACCTGGCAAGAGATTGTCAAAAAAGAGAATAAGCTACAGCTGCTGGTT
Source organism: Pelodiscus sinensis (assembly GCF_049634645.1). Taxonomy (NCBI): domain Eukaryota; kingdom Metazoa; phylum Chordata; order Testudines; family Trionychidae; genus Pelodiscus; species Pelodiscus sinensis. Next base: position 318,032,305 of record NC_134711.1, read on the forward strand.
TTTAGATTCACAAAACACCCATGATGCCCCCCACCTCGATTTTTTCATTTACCTGTTTGACTTCTTTTCCGTTCACCTTGTCCGACTCCTGGGAGAGATGGGCAGCATCCTCCACAGGGACAGATAACGAGAGGCCGTCTAGCTCGTCAGGCTGCCGTGGGAGGAGTTGGGTTTCGGGATCAGAATCTGGTGTATCCAATAGCAGAGGGGGCAAAGGGCCCCTTTTCGCCTCTCCCTCGTCCTCGGAACTGTTGCTGATGTGGCACTTTCTTCTCATGTGGTGGAAGGCCCTCGTCACCAAAACAAACTCCAAACTTCTGGTGGGGGTGGTGAAGGAGTCCATGTTTCCGCTCAGCGTTTGCACGCTCTCTGAAACACGCGCTCTTGGAACAAGATGGCTTCTTTTGTGTGGCGCTAGAACTTATGGGGAAGTGCTATGCTCTGATTGACAGAGGGTGTCACGGGAAGCTCTTAGAGGGGTCACACGACCAGCTTCCGGTCTGGTCAACGGGTCCCAGAACTGCACCCCCCAAATGGTCAAAGCGATTTGTGGGGCAGTCCTACAGGGAAAAAAACCCTCCTGATTGGTAGAGGGAGGCAGGGTGAGTTCTTAGAGGGGTCACACAACCCACTACTGGGCGGGTCTTCCGGTCCCAGAACTGCCCCCTGATTGGTCAAAGCAGTTCACGAGGCGGTCCTACAGGGAAAAAACCCCTCCTGATTGGTGGAGGGAGGTGGGGCGAGTTCTTAGAGGGGTCACACGACCCACTTCTGGGCGGGTCATCCGGTCCCGGAACTGCCCCCCGATTGGTCAAAGCGGTTCGCGGGGCGGTCCTACGGGGAAAGCCCTTCCTGATTGGTAGAGGGAGGCGGGGCAAGTCCTTAGAGGGGTCACATGACACCCCTTACTTCCGGTCACCTGCCCCTCTTGACCCCGGATGTATTACCCCCAAGGGCGGGACTTCCGGTGACAGGGGACGGGCCTAACGGGGGTCACATGACATCCTTTTTTACTTCCGGTCACCTGTCCCTCTCGACCCGGATGTACTACCCTCCAGGGGCGGGACTGCCGGTGACAAGGGAGAAGGAACTTCCGGGGAGTCGGGGGGGGGGGGGACTTCCAGGGTCAGGTGGCGGGGCTAATGTTTGATTGATGGTAGGGCCCTTATACTACTCTCCTACCCCATAGCAGAGCTGGCCGCATACCACCAAGGTCTAGCTTCCCACCGAAGTATATGAGGTGCAAGCTGGAAACAAGCTGGCACAGACAGAGCACATTGTCCTCCAGCAATCCCTCTCTTGTTCCCATTCAAGGTAGCAGGAGCTCTTTGATCTATTTGTCTGTGCTTCATTCCCCGAGCACTCATCCAGGTCAGATGTCTCTTAGGACCTGAGTTGCCACCATCTGGACAATGGGACTTGGGTCATTCTGTAGTACCTGGAGAGCTGGAATTACAGAGAATATGACTCACTTTTCATATAGTCACCTATGCCTGCAGTAGCTGGAGATTTAGTACCAGTGAGTACCAAGCTACAGAAGCTCTCTGTACAAACAAAGCTTTAGGTTCCTCCATTGGGATCCTTCCAAGCTCCAAACTGAGATGGAGGAGGGGGGAGAGGGGAGACCCTGACCCTACCAGAAACTCATCCAATTGGAAGGTGCTCCATTGACTCAATAGCTTCTGCTTTTAAGTTATTTTACATCTCCTGACAGAAATAAATCTGATGGTGTGGAGTTTGGGGTAGCAAAAAGTGGCTTCCAGGGAGCCGATGGAGCCCAAAGAGTGGATCACACAGGTTGGGAAGAGGCATTGCCAGGATAGCCAGGAGATGCACTGACTTATATCACACTGGCTGCAGTTTCCTCCAGGTACGTCTACACCGCAAAGTTAATTCAAAATAACAGCTGTTATTTTGAATTAACTTTAATAGCATCTATACATGCAAACCGCTATTTCGAAATTAATTCGAAATAGCAGAGCGCTTAATTCAAATTTGGTAAACCTCATTCTACGAGGAGTAACACCAAATTTAAAATAGCTATTTCAAATTAAGTGCTGTGTAGACAATTAATTCAAAACAGGGGGCCTCCAGCCCTTCCCAGGGAGCCCTGGTGGCCACACTGGGCACAACCAGGAAAACTTGCTCTCCTCTCCCCCTGGCCCCAGAGCCATTAAAGGGATAGACCCTGGCCCGTGCCAGATCCAAGCCTACCAGCCAAGAGCCAGCAGTGGCCACTGGGGCCCCTGAGCCAGTAGCCACAAAACGTGAGCCAGCAAGGCACTGGCAGCCAACCCTCCACTGCTCCTCAGGAGCAGTCTGCCAGCACCCAGGAGCCTGACAGGGGCTGGAGAAGGCGGGTGCCTTCCTGGTCCAGGGTGGAGATCATGGACCTTATTCAGGTTTGGGAGGGATGCCCCAGCATCCATGATCTCCGCACTAGACAGAGGAACACGGCCGTCAATGGCAGGATAGCTGCCAGCCTGGCCACCAAAGGCCACATGCGAACCCAGGAGCAGGTTTGCATGACAATCAAGTTGGTGCGGTGAGACCCCCAACCTTGGGCCCTGATCTTCCCTTCTCCTTTCTTCCCTTTGTTTCTCCCTTCCAACTTCCTCCTCCCAGGTTTCACCCTCCCCTCTCCCACCCACTCTATTCCTCTCTCCCACCTCCTTTTCCCAGTCTCCCCAGAGGTTCACCCTGTTGTTCAATAAACCCAGTTTCTATTTTTGAACATACATGTCTTTTATTTGACATCAGGAAGGGAGGCTAGGGAGGAGTAAGTAGATGGACGTGAGGGAGGAATGGGGCACGAGCCCCCGGTGGGGAGGACCGGGGTGGCTCTGAGGGCTCCTCGGGGTGGACACTCTCCTGCAGGGCCTCCTGGATCCTGACAGCCCCCCAATGGACTCCCCGGACGGTAGCCTGCAGCAAGTGCAGCTGGGCTGATGGCAACAACCCTACGAGACGCACCGGTGTGCCCAGGGGCAGCTCTGGCTCCATGTGGCCGAGTGCTGTGGTGTCCCGAGTGCAGGCACTCAGGGCACTCCAAGACAGGACTGCTTTGTTGTCCCTCATCGGGGTAGACAAGCGAGCGGGGAACCCGGGGTGGGGGTAGGGTCCCGTGAAGCACGGAGCTCAGTTAGCCTGAGGCAGCAGCCCCACACACTATGTCCTAACCTGATGCCCTGCCAGCACTGGTTCCGGCCAGCCTGAACTTCGGTTCAGGGTCCACTCAGGGTGTGTCTAGACTACATGCAAAATGCTATTTTGAAATAGGTTTTGTGTATAGATGCATAATTCGAATTAGCTTAATTCAAATTAGCTATTTCGAATTAAGTTAACTTGAATTAACGCTGTAGTGTAGACGTACCTCTTTCAGAGCAGACTAAAGCTGAATCTGTCCTTTGATGTGTGGCTGATGCACTTCACACCTGTGGTATCAGTTACTGCTTGCTTGTCAGCTAAATTTCTTTATAACTCACTAATGAATAGGATTTCACCTGTATTTGTTACTTACAGGTCAACAGATGTTCCATGTCCAGCCATTTCATATTTTTGGTGTCCGTATGTTCCAGGATGATGCCTAAATAAGCAGTGTAAAATAAACATCAATAAAAAACCTTCTCTTGTTAAGTGCAAGGTGATAACATTGGCCCTTTGGCTTCTATTGTGGGTCTAAGGTGAGCTGTAGGCAAGAAAATACTAGAAAAGTTTAGCGTCCACACTGAAGAGAATAAGAGAAAAAAATTAAGAATGTTTACATAAAACCTCATTTGCTTTAAACAATCTATGTTCCTCTTGCCACTGCTGTCAGTTATTGGAGATATACTAGGATAGTGTATTAATCTAGTGGTGTGAACAAAGGGCTGGGGCCAGGAATAAGTGCGTACTAAGCAAGGATCTCACATGGATAAATTAATTAGGCCACAATGCTTGCCTGGCTTGCATGGGTGTGCTAAGGAAAGGATGGCACAGGGCCAAAGGGGAGGAATCTAGTGCTTCCTGGGCAAGGCAATCAGGAACCTGCAACAGCAGGCACTGTGTGGCGGTGGCCTGCCTACCTCCCAGTGATGAAGCACCAGTAAGGAACAGTGAACAACACTGAGCTTAGGTCTATAGTTTGAGTCCACACTAACTCTGACTACTAAAAATAGAATGCAGGTAAGATGACAGAAGCAGTCGGAGGAGCTAGCCACCTTGAGAACAGACTTTTGGGTTTGGATGGGATCATCCTTGGAATAGTTAACCCCTCCTGCTACTCCTGCCACAGCTACTCTATTTTTAGCACACTAGTTTGATCGGAGAATAAACATACCCTACGTGACAGTGTGCCAGCCTCTGCTACTAAATGACTGCGCCATCTCAAAGCATTCTATTGCAACTTACAAATTCCTCCTAACACCACACTGGAGAAGTAGGAGAACATTAACATCTCCATTTATGCATGAGAAGTCACAGCACGGAGAGATTAATAGTAGCTCAGTGCTGCACACAGGGACTTTTTCTGTCTACCTCAAAGGGAATACCAAAAGGGACACGGCACACTTTCTCTCACCAGCTAACTTGGCTGCAACTGCCCGGATCTCTTCCCAGCTGCTGCAGAAGTATGTGATGGTAGTTTTGTAAAAGTTCTCCAGTAGCTCAGCCTTCTCTTTGGCCTAGAGAAAATCAGGGACACATGAGCTCTCTCTGGCTAGAAATGCCCTTTGACTGCCAACACATGCCTTTACAAACCACAAGTAAACAGTCTGTGTTCCTCTTGCCACTGCTGTCAGTTATTGGACTCACTCAGACTTTTTTTTTAATTTAAACAAGTAAATAAAAGAAAGGACAGGAGGCTGTGTAGAAGTGGGGAAAGTGGGAATCTATGGCAGATTTACATTCCTCTCACCCTCAGTCCTGTATCCCACTCTAATAGGGTACGTCTACACTACAACGTTAATTCGAACTCACTTAGTTCGAATTACTTAATTCGAACTAAGCTAATTAAAACTAACGGATCTAGACTAAAAAACTAGTTCGAATTAGCGTTTTACTAATTCGAACTAGCATGTCCACATTAAGTGGACCCTGAACCGGGCTTAAGGATTGCCGGAAGCAGTGCCGGCAGGTCATCAGAGGAGGACTTAGAGCGTGGAGATGCTGTCTCAGGCTAGCCGAGGGCTGTGCTTAAAGGGTCCCAACCCCCACCCCGGACAGACAGTTCTCAGGGGTGCCCCGCTTGCAAAGCAGTCTTGGCTTGGAGTGCCCGGAGTACCCACACTGGGCACATCACAGCACTTGGCCATCAGACCGGCTGCACTTGCCGCAGCCTGCCATCTGGGGAGATGGGGCAATTGGGGGGCTGCAGGAGAGCTTCCACCACAAAAGCCCGCAGAGCCAGCCCAGTCCTCCCCATCGGGGGCGCGTACCCCATTCCTCCCTCAACTCCTTCCACTTACCCTTCCCAGCCCCTCTTCTTGATGTACAAAATAAAGGACAATTGTGTTCAAAAATGGAATCTGTCTTTATTGAACAAAACTGGGGGAGACTGGGAAAAGGGGGTGGAAGAGGGGAAGAGAGAGGGTGGCAGAGGGGAGGGCAACTAAAATGATCAGGGGTTGGGAACAGGTCTCATATGAAGAGAGGCTAAAGAGACTGGGACTTTTCAGCTTAGAAAAGAGGAGACGGAGGGGGGACAGGATAGAGGTCTCTAAAACCAGGAGTTGGGTGGAGAGGGTGCATACAGAAAAGTTCTTCATTAGTTCCCATAAACAAGGACTAGAGGACACCAAAGGAAAGGAATGGGTAGCAGGCTTCAAACTAGTAACAGAAAGTTGTTCTTCGCAAAGCACAGAGTCAACCTGTGGAACTCCTTGCTGCTGGAGGCTGTGAAGGCTACAACTAGAACAGAGTTTAAAGGGAAGTGAGATCAAGCCATGGAGGTTGGGTCCATGGAGTGGTATTAGCCAGGGGGTAGGAGTGGTGTCCCTGCCCAAAGTTTGTGGAAGGCTGGAGAGGGATGGCACGAGACAAATGGCTTGGTCACTGTCTTCGGTCCATCCCCTCCAGGGTCCCTAGGGTTGGCCGCTGTCGGCAGACAGGCTACTGGGATAGATGAACCTTTGTTCTGACCCAGGATGGCCATTGTAAGCTCAGTGCTCAGGGTCGGGGGTCTCAGTGGACCCCCTTGATTTTCATGCACACCTGCTCCTGGGTGGCCAGGCTGGCAGCTCTCCTGCCCTAGCAGGCCACCTTCCTGTGCCTAGTGCGGAGATCGTGGATGAGGTCCACGATGTCCGCACTAGCCCAGGAGGGAGCCCGCCTTTTGCGGTCCCGGGCAAGCTCCCAGGACCCGCCAGCCTGGTCCCGGGAAGAGGGGGAGGGCTGGGGGGCATTGGGTGGGTGGCTCGATCCGCACCAGGTGCAGGGTCTGCTGGCTGGGTGCTGGCAGGCTTGCACCTGGCACGGGCACCGTAGCCAGCCCGTGCCCCTTTAAGGGCACCAGAGTTTCCCTGGTGTTGGCCGGAGTGGCCACCAGGGAAAGCTGGGGAGGGCTAGCCTCCCACTAGTTCGCATTAAGGGGCTACACAGCCCTTAATTCGAACTAGTAAATTTGAACTAGGCTTAATCCTCGTGGAATGAGGATTACCTAGTTCGAACTAAGCGCTCCGTTAGTTCGAATTAAATTCAAACTAACGGAGCGCTAGTGTAGCACCTATGAAAGTTACTTCGAACTAACGTCCGTTAGTTCAAACTAACTTTGTAGCATAGACATACCCATAGATACTTACATTGCCCATCACACATTCCCCCTGCTTCTACACCACAAGCCTATGCTGTCAATAATCTCATATAATTCTGTAGGTCACTCACAAGGTGTCTGCAGATATCCATCTGGAGCTCCTCAGGGTTCAGCTCGGTTCTCCAACTAAGATGCTCATTAAGTATAGTTTGGAGCCTCTTCAGTCCCAAAAATGGGGCACAGAGATGAAATGTAGCTCTGCACTCCTGAAAAAGAGGGTTGCACCACTGAATTGTTCCATAACACGTATTGTGCTCATTCAAATGGAACTCATGTCCTTGACTGCTCATCTACCCCAAGAATAAAAGGGATTCCCCTGAAGTAATAGACAGAAAATATGCCAGCATGACTTTAATAGGGGGAAAGGGATTCTACTTCTGGAGTATTGCATCCAATTCTGGGCACCCCATTACTTAAAAAATGTTGATACATTGGAGAAAGTCCAATGGAGGGCAACAAAGATGATTAGGAGGCTGGAACACATGATTTACAAGGAGAGGCTGAGGGATTTGGGATTATTTAGTCTTCAGAAGAGAAGAGTGAGGGGAGCTTTGATAGAAGGCTTTAACTACCTGAAAGGGGATTTCAAAGAGGATGGAGAGAGGCTGTTCTCAGTGGTACTAGATGACTGAATGAGGAGCAATGGTCTCAAGTTACAGTGGGGGAGGCCTAGGTTGGAGATTCGGAAAAACTATTTTACTAGGAAGGTGGTGAAGCACTGGAATGGGTTACCTAGGGAGGCAACGGAACCTCTAAATCTAGAGTTTTCAAATCCTAGCTTGACAAAGCCCTGGCTGGGATTGTTTAGTTGAGGCTGGTCCTGTTTTGGGCAGGAGGTTGGATTCAGTGACCTCCTGAGGTCTCCTCCAAACCTATGGTTCTATGATTTTATAATACTGAAAACTGGAGATAGCAGCAATGTTTTTTCAGAACAGATGTAGCTATGAAAGCTGCTTCACTAGGCATAGCTGTGGTCTTTCCTCTGTTGTGGGGAGGCAGGAATGTGGGGTGCAGAGATAGGCAGGAATGAACTCTTGGGATCAGACCCATGACCTATCCTGAACTCCAGTGAGACAACCCTGGCTGCTAAGGACCAGCCTGTCTGGGATTGACTCAAAAGGAGGGCAATGAACTGAGGGAAGAATTTAGGTCTCCACTGCGGGAAGGAATAGCAGAGCTCCCCTGGCATCAGGAGGAAGATTCTTTTTGCTTAGTAATTAAGTCACTGTCATTCTTACCATTGAAACCTCAGGGCTTGGATCTTGCAGGTGCAGCAGAAGCGTGACCCAGCTCTGTCTAACCTGCTTGGCAAAATAGTCCTTCCATTTTCTCTTTGCAGAGCCGGCCAGGATACCAAACAGGACAAAGGCCAATGCACGAAGAGTGTTGTCCTCCTATAGCCAAGAAAGCCACACAGGTTGGTAACGAAGAAATAACCACATCATGTATCTAGCACAGCTGTCTCTTCTACATTAGGGTAGAGTGATTCCAACTACAGAAGTTTAAAAGAACTGGAATTAATCAAGTTTGGGCCAAATGTGTTGATTCATCAAAATACTTTGAAGACAGTTCAATTTTGACAAAATTCTTCCAGAAGCCAAGTAGGGGTACTTGGTCAGCTTCTTGGTGACCCATCTAGCAGGCTAACTGGGATCTTGGGCTTCCTGGCCCTCACCTTCAGAACAGCCTGTCTGGCAGGCTGACAAGGAGCCAGGAAATGTGTACCCTGGCACCTCTAATTCCCAGTGTTTCCAGGTTCCCTGTCTCCAGCATAGTCTGCCAGTAGACTGCCCTCAGGCAAGGCTCCCAGTAGAGCTGGGTTGAGAATAGTATTACTGTTTCACAAAGAGTTTTGAAATTTGGGCTGGGGGGTGTGTCCCCCAAATAGGAACAAAACCAAAATTTGAAATCTCAAACTTCTCTGCAAAATGGAATAATTTCAACCATCTGACATAAAAATCGTATGGAGCAGGCCCAAAACAGTCTATTACACCCTGTATGCCCATTTTCCTTGTTATGCAGCTACCTAATCTAGTATTCATACTTCCTTTGCCATTCTCATTGGAAATAAAGATGAACAGAAGGGTGAGACTGAAGGAGCAGGGATGGCATCCTCATTTTCTTAATTCTCTGCTCCTCCATAAAACACATCTCTTCCCTAAGGCCTAAAATCACTTCATTCTGACATGAACAATGCCCAGTGAGGACACATCATGCATTGTAAATGGAGCCTCATCAATGTCAGCTGAACTGGGGTTGAAGGCTTCTGTTCACGTACATTATCGAAGTACTTCCGGATCTGTGTGGTGAGGTCTCTGAAGGAAGAACCTATGTCCTTCCCTTTCAGCTCGTTCAGAACGTTGGCCAGAGCCTTCAGGCTTTCGACAATGACTTCAGAACTGAAAGTGTCTTCTAAAGTCCTGATCAGTGCCTCCAGAAGAAACTTCTTGTACTTTTTCACCTGTTCAGACGTATGACATTAAAAAACACTTTCCACTAACCACATTTCTAATATGTTTTTTTAGCAATTATGAAGCAGTGGGAATTTCATCTGCCCCCCTAGTGACCTATAGCTATATTTTACATCAGATACTAGCTACAATAAGCCAAACTCTGTGCCATATTACACCTATGTAATCCTATTAGATTTCTAATTACTTAGATTTGAAGGCCAAAAGGGACCATTGTGATCATTCAGTCTGACCTCCTTCACAACACAGAACCTCCCCAAAATAATGTCTGTTTGACTAGAGCACCTCTTTTAGAAAAACAGCCCATCTTGTTTTTAAAGTTGCTACTGATAGAGACCCCACCACAACCCTTGGTAAATGGTTCCAATGATTAAAATTACCATTAAAATGTATGCCTTACTAGCAGTCTGAATTAGTTTAGCTTCATTCCCCCTCCCTCCCCCATTGAATCTAAAGGCACATTTTCTAGCCCTTTGAAAATTCTTGTGACTCTTCTCCAATTTATCAACATCCTTCTTGAATTGCAGGCATGATCCTGACATAGTATTCTAGCAGTTCTCACACCAGTGCCATAAGCAGAGGTAAAATAACTTCTTTATTCTTATTCAGAATCCCTCTGTCTATGCCTCCGAGGATCACCTCAGCTCTTTTGGTCACAGCTTTGTACTGGGCGCTTACGTTCAGCTGATTATCTATCATGATTTGAGTTTTTTAGTGTCTCTGTTTCCTGGAATAGAATCTCTCATCGTGGAAATAAAGCCTACACTCTTCATTCCTAGGAGTATACATTTACATATGATCATATTAAGTACATATTGTTTCCTTATGCCCAGCTTACCAAGAGAACAAACCTGCTGTGTATTGACTGCAAAGAGGTTACAGGGGTATGAGAGAGCAGACGTTGGCCTAGTGCATTGTGCATGGCCTCTGTAAATCCTGAGCAATTGTTTCCTTTAGTTTCTCTTGTTATGCTGCATTGTATTCAGTATTCTATCTTACCTTCTCAGGTGCCCCATAGACTAAATTGCCTAGGCCTCTTACAGCCATTTGACGGACAATGCTGTTATTGTCCCGTGACCTTTCTTCTAAGCTATGTAAGATAGACTTAAGGATCTTCTTCTCCCTGAGTATGGGATCAGTCATTAGCTGAAATAAAATCAACATGTCCATTAGCTCTAATATGTTCATTAAGATAGCGAATATAATTTGAGGAGACACGTAATACACTGTAATTTATTATTCTATATGAATGAGTACTGTGTTAAAAACATGGATTTTTCCTTTTAGGCACTATAATGGGTGATTGCTCATCCCTTGAAAGCCTCTCAGTGACTGCATTTGATACCACAGTCCTTTTCTCTCCCAGGTGCATCCTGCCAGTCGATCTTAGTGAGTCTTCCATGGCTCAGCCCTCTGGCCAAGTCCCAAAGTCCAAACAAATGCCTTTTAGGTCCTGTTGCCCTCACTAGGGTCTTCAGCCCCAACTCTGGACCCTTTATAGTCTGTTCTTTGTTCAACCTCTCCATAAGCCTTGTCCCCTTCATCGGGTTTATGCCACTGGGGAACCTGAGCCTGCCCACTACTCTTGGTTCCAACCTAGAAATAGCAGCGAGTCATTGCTTCATTTCAGTTTATTGCTACTTTTTCCTTAGGTTCTTCCTATGGGGCCACTTTCAGTTTCTCCCTCTAATTATATGTTTAAGGCTCGTAAGGACTCTCTCTCTGCAAATTCAGCTTCAGAAAATGCTGCCTGAAATAAACCCCTGTGAATTGGTTTGGCCAGAGAATAGCATCTTTTCTTGGCCCTCCACTTCCTGAAAGGAACTGACCTAATAAAGCCCTGTAGCTCCATATATCTGAGCCAGCTGGGCTCTGATTGGCAGCTTTCATGAGGCCTCTCTAGGCAGACCTTGAAAACCCACGTTTGTGACTCCTTTCCTAGGTGGGGTGTAAAAAGATTTTGGGGCACAAACAGATTCCTAGAACCACCAGATGAGCCTCTAAAATAGCGATTTAGCGTAAATGTGAAATATGACACAGACGTTATAGCAAGGCTGTGGAGAGGGAGGATGCTCCAGTAGTTAGCAGCCTAGGACTTAGGAGGTTCCAGTTCAATTTCCTGCACCCTCAAAGACTTCCTAGATGATGTTGGGCAAGTCACTTAGGCCTTCTGTGCATCAGTTTCCTGTTTGCAAAATGGGACTAATAGTGTTTCCCTGCCTCACAGGGGTATTGTAGGGATACATACTTTTAAAGAGTTTTGAGGCACTCAGATACTACATTATCATTTTGAAGTACTCAGATAATACAAGTTTCTAAAAGGATGTTTTAAGGAAGATGGAGAAAAATTGTTCTTCTTGGCCTCTAAGGATAGGATAAGAAGCAATGAGCTTAAATTACATCAAGGGAAGTTTAGGTTGGACAGCAGGAAAAACGTCCTGCCTGTCAGGGTGGTTAAACCCTGCAATAAATTGCCTCAGGAGGTTGTGGAATCTGCATCACTAGAAATATTTAAGAGCAGGTTAGACAAACACCTGTCAGGGATGATCTAGACTGTGCTTGGTCCTGCCGTGATGGCTGGGGATTGGACTCGAAGACCTCTCAAGATCCCTTCCAGTTCGAATGTTCTATGAATCTATTATTCTACATTAATGAGAATCTAAGATAGATGTTAATGTATTTGTATGTTGCTTATTTTATAGTATTAGGACACTAGATTCATTTAGAAGATTTGCTGAGCTAGACCAAAATCAGGAGCTGTTGGTCAGTATTAGCCCTAGGAATTGTCAGAAAAGGTCTAGTAATTCAAATTCTATGGCTACATCTACATTGGCATGATTTTGCGCAAAAGCAGCTGCCAGTCTACACTGGCGGGGAGTTCTTGCACAAGAACACTGACATTCTAATGTCTAAAATCAGTGCTTCTTGCGCAAAAACTATGATGCTCCCGCTCAGGAAAAAGCCCTCCTGTGCAACTGTTCTTGCGCAAGAGGCCAGTGTAGACAGGCCACATTAATTTCTTGTGCAAGAAAGCCCAATGGCTAAAATGGCCATCGGAGCTTTCTTGTGCAAGAGAGCGTCTACACTGGCACGGATGATTTTGCAGAAAAGCGCCTCTTAGCACAACAGCACATGCCAGTGTAGACGCTCTCTTGCGCAAATATTCTAACGCAAAAACTCTTGCGTTACAAGTATGGGTATGTCTACAGTACAAAGTTAATTCGAACTAACAGCCATTAGTTCGAATTAACTTTAATAGCGGCTATACATACAAACTGCTAGTTCGAATTTAAATCGAACTAGCGGAGCGCTTAATTCGAACTAGGTAAACCTCATTCTACGAGGAGTAACGCCTCGTTCGAATTAAGTAGTTCAAATTAAGGGCTGTGTAGCCACTTAATTCGAACTAGTTGGAGGCTAACCCTAATCAGGTTGCCCTGATGGCCACTCTGGGCCAAACCAGGGAAACTTTTCTGCCCCTCTCCCAGCCCCAGAGCCCTTAAAGGGGCATGGTCTGGCTACAGTGCCTGTGCCAGTGGCAAGCCTGCCAGCACCCAGCCAGCAGACCCTGTACCTGGCATGGCATGAGCCAGCCACCCGCTGCCACCCAGCCCTCCGCCTCTCCCCAGGACCAGGCTGGCGGCTCCTAGGAGCCTGCCCAGGGCCACAAGAGGCAGGCGCCCGCCTGGTCTAGTGCAGAGATCGTGGACATTATCGAGGTTTGGGGGGAGGCCTCCAGCGTCCACGACCTCCACACTAGGCACAGGAATGCAGCCGTCTAGGGCAGGATAGCTGCCAGCCTGGCCACCAAAGGCCACATCCAAACCCAGGAGCAGGTTTGCATGAAAATCAAGTTGTTCCAGTGAGACCCCCGACCCTGAGCCCTGCGCTTAGTACATAAGAACATAAGAATGGCCGTACTGGGTCAGACCAAAGGTCCATCTAGTCCAGTAGCCTGTCTGCCAACAGCGGCCAACACCAGGTACCCCAGAGGGGATGGACCGAAGACAATGACCAAGCAATTTGTCTCGTGCCATCCATCTTCAGCCTTCCACAAACAGAGGCCAGGGACACCATTCCTACCCCCTGGCTAATAGCACTCCACGGACCCAACCTCCATGAATTTATCTAACTTCTCTTTAAACTCTGTTATAGTTCTAGGCTTCAAAGCCTCCTGTGGCAAGGAGTTCCACAGGTTGACTATAAGAAGAACTTTGTGTGAAGAAGAACTTTCTTTTATTAGTTTTAAACCTGATGTCCATTCATTTCATTTGGTGACCTCTAGTCCTTATATTATGGGAACTAATGAAGAACTTTTCTTTATGCACCCTCTCCACACCACTCATGATTTTATAGACCTCTATCATATCCCCCCTCAGTCTCCTCTTTTCTAAGCTGAAAAGTCCCAGTCTCTTTAGCCTCTCTTCATATGGGACCTGTTCCAAACACCTAATCATTGTACTTGCCCTTTTCTGAACCCTTTCTAAGGCCATATCTTTTTTGAGGTGAGAAGACCACATCTGTAGACAGTTCTGAAGATATGGCGTACCATAGTTTTATACTTCCCCTCCTCCTTCTTCCCCTGGCTTCCCCCTTCCAGCTCCCTCCTCCCAGGTTTCTACCTCCCCTCTCCCACCCTCTTTCTTCCCCTCTCCCACCTCCTTTTCCCAGTCCCCCAGAGGTTAATCCCCCCCGCCCCCAGTTTTGTTAAATAAAGAGAGTTTCTTTTTTTGAACACGTGTCCTTTATTTTTTACATCAGGAAGAGGGGGCTCGGGAAGGGTAAGTGGAAGGAGGTGAGGGAGGAATGGGGCACGAGCCCCCGATGGGGAGGACTGGGGTGGCTCTGCGGGCTCCTCGGGGTGGAAGCTTTCCTGTAGGGCCTCCTGGATCCTGATAGCCCCCTGATTGACCTCCCCCGGATGGCAGCCTGCGGCAAGTGCAGCCGGGCTGATGGTCGAGTGCTGAAATGTGCCGAGTGTGGGCATTCAGGGCACTCCAAGACAGGACTGCTTTGATGTCCCCATCGAGTTAGACATGCAAGCGGGGAATCCTGAGAACTGTCTGTCCGGGGTGGGGGTCAGGTCTTTTTAAGCACAGCCCTCGGCTAGCCTGAGGAAGCAGCTCCACACCTTAAGTCCTAACCTGATGCCCTGACGGCACTGGTTCTGGCCAGCATTAACTTCGGTTCAGGGTCCACTCAATGTGGACATGCTATTTCGAATTAGCAAAATGCTAATTTGAATTAGTTTTTAGGTCTAAATGCACTCATTCGAATTAGCTTATTTCAAATTAACTAATTTGAATTAAGTTAATTCGAATTAGTGCTGTAGTGTAGACATACCCTATTTGCGCAAAATCTTGCCAATGTAGACGTAGCCTATCTATATCTTGCTCACTCTCTCTTAACCAGCAACTAGAATAGGCAGCTAGGCTAGGCTAGTATAGGCCCCAAAAATAACAAAGAGAAAATGATTAAGAAAGGTGTAATGAAGTTCCTTATGAGATTTCCTTATAAAGGACACATTCTACTATCTAAAATGAATTCCTATGAACTGAACTGTACAATTCCCCAGAGAAAGGTAAACAACAGATAACAGCCTAATGGTGGAACTGCTCATACCTGAGCAAAGAAAGCTGTGCTGGTGACTCGCTGGTTTTCTGATGGGGAATTTACCCAGGGAAGGAGGCTCTGTATGATCTCCACTGTTATTAGTCCAGATCTTTGCAGAACCCTGGAAGACAAAAGGAACCACTTATGGGGCAGACTGTGCACTTCAAAAGCTTAGCTGCTATGACCATACAACTCTAAAACCTACGCATGGAAGCTCTGTGTTTCTCACCCAGGGCACCCTGCACAAAGCTATACCTGAAAGTTCCCTGTCAGTCACTCTATTTGTTGCCGATCCCTGAGGATGAAGTGCTGTCTCCTAGATCTCTTACCTCACCAGCAAACACACCCCCTCGTGGTGAGTCTGCGGATTTTCAAGAAGCATCCAAGTTTTCTGCTTCCACAGAGTTCTTATCAGCTTCTCATTCATAGCCTTGAGAAGCACAGCCTCTAATGCTTCAATAGAAAGCCTGGGGGAAAAGAGGCACAGAACTGTAGTAACCAATAGAAAGGCACAGCCTAAGCAGTCAGGAAACCCCAGTTACTTGTCAGGTCTGTTGTTCATTGACAGTTCATCCATTGACAGTATCCTGGGGACCACTGTTTTTGGAAGGACTTAATTCCAGGAGGTATTTCAGTCTCATACATCTCATATTACTAGTGTTGCTATGGACAACATTTTGCAGTCACTTTCTCCTATCTGCAAGGTGTATGGGCACTAGCACAGTACAGTAATATGGAAAAAATACACAACCAGACCCCAAAAGCTGGGACACAGAGAGATTAGTGATCACTAATGGTTATTTTGGGGCCCTATGTCCAGCGAGATGTGACAGGGTGCTGAGAGCTTGCACTTGGGGTCAGCACTCTGGTAACTACTAGTACTAATTAGCTTCCCCAGAGAAAGCCTAATTGGATAGAAATGTACCTGATTGCCTGGCTAGAGTGGGGCTATAGAATCAACAAACCTATTATTCCATTAATAAGGAATCTGCCTAAAGGGACACCCACAGGAGTGTTTGAGGGAAACAGAGAGCAAAAGAGACAAAATGCTAGAGGCATCTAGATAGACTTATGTGTAGTGCTGGGGAGGAGCCGGTGGTCGTGGTACATGTAGGTCTCAATGACATAGGGAAGAGTAGGAGAGATGTTCTGGAGGCCAAATTTAGGTTGCTAGGAAAGAGACTGAAATCCAGGACCTCGATGGTGGCATTCTTGGAAATGCTTCCAGTTCCACGCGCAGGACCAAGTAGGCAGGCAAAGCTTCAGAGTCTCAATGTGTGGATGAGACAATGGTGTAGGGAAGAGGGGTTTGGATTTATCAAGAACTGGGGACACTTTTGGGAGAGGGGGAGCCTATACAGGAAGGATGGGCTCCACCTAAACCAGGGTGGAACCAGACTACTGGCACTAAACGTTTAAAAGGCTGTAGAGCAGTTTTTAAACTAAGAGATGGGGGAAAGCCGATTGGTGGGGAGATGCAGGGAGACTTCTCTTAGAGGAGAATCCGTTGATAGAGATTCTCTAAGCTGTAGTCAGAAAGAGAGAACAAAGAGACTGAGGCCTGAGGAGGCCTAGATAGTAGTGTTTGTGTTGCCAGAGGTTGGTGGTTTCAGGGAACTGACCTATAGCAAGCACAAACAAGACTTTCTCATATTAAAAGCAGGTGATGGTAAGGTGCCTCATAACCCTGAGAACTCCTGGGGAGTGTCACACAGATGTACTGGGATTCTCTTTGTTTTGCTCCCTTTCTTCTAATTACCTGCAAGGGTTGCCCTCACATAGTTGTTGTCCTTTTCTAAATAACCTCCTTCGGCTGCTCATCCTGGGCAAAGGCATCTTTTGTCCTAGGGTTTGGCTGATCTGCTGCAGAAGAACAGTGAACAACTCCGGGAACAGCTCCTGCACAGTTTTGCTCAACTGCAATGCTGACACCACTTCAAAGATGGCACATGTTGCCTGAAAGGAGAGCATGGTAAAAGAAGAGGTCTCTTCCTAACACTATCACACTCTCTCCCCTTCTGATACCTGCTGGACTAAATTCCCACTCCTGTCACTAACTTGATGAATGACCGAGAGCAATTCACTCCATGTGTGCCTTAGCGTCCCATATCTGTAAAAATGTGTACGACCTATCAAGGCATGTTATGAGTTGCACAAAACATTTGCAAAGCACTGTAAGAAATCTGATTCAAAGACTTTCTAATTGCCAGATATTATTAAGTGAATCAGCCACATACTCTAAATCTGCCATCTGTTGTTCCACAGAAAGCACAGCTGGAATCCAGGAAACAGTACTTCAGAAAAGAAGTGCCCATATGACAATATTATACCACTCATCTAGCTTTCCATCAGCATGTGTGTCACAAGGCAGAGAAATACATGTCTGTCGTCTAACTTACTGTGAGAGGTTCAGCAGCTGCTAAATGCAGGTCAGTTTCTGTCTCTGAGGTCATGCTTCCTTCTTGGCTTGTTGGAGTCTTTATTCTTTCTATTAGGACCTTCAGGACTTGAGGGGCGAGCAAGGGATCTGTCCCCAGAGATCTCCACAGCTCAGTGGTGTCACTGCAATTTAACATAAGTTATATGTGACCCCTGGAGACTTTTGTGGCTCTGACTATATGCATCATATTCAAGTAAAGAACAAATTTTCTCCTTGACTATGATCAGGGCTCACCAACCGCGCTGTCCGGCGATCTGCGCATGCACAGATCGCCCGAACCTGGCTCTTCCAGGTTACAATCTACACGCCATGGGTGAGTAGATTGTATTATTTGTCAAGCCCTGCCTATGATGAGCAAGTTCAGAGTGCTGTCCTCCTTATATGGTCCTCATGTTTTACATATTGAGTTTCTAGTTACAGAACTAAGTTAAGTTACATTTCAGGTTACATTTGTACAGTGCATGACTATTTGGGGATCCTGGAGGTATCCCGAAATAGCTACCCCACATTTACACAAGCAGCCCGTTATTTTGAAATATTTTTCAAAATAATGGGCACTCTATTTTGCCATCCCAATAAACTTTGTTGCATAAGGGATAAGGGATAGCTTGAAATAGCACATTATTTCGACATTTGGTGCTGTGTAGAAGCGCCACATTTCAAAATAGGCTATGCAAAATATGATACGCAATTTGCAGAGTGCATATTGTGCATCTTATTTCAAGTTTGGGGTGCTGTATAGACACAACCCTAGTCTTACTGCACCATAACCATTAATGCTAGACTTCAGAAGGAAAGGACACAGAGCTCTAATCACAGTTCCTGTTTTCCTACTTCTCAGTAGATATGGAATCATGAGCATGTGATGCCCAAAGATCTACGGCCTGGGAGACAAGTTGAAGAAAGAAAAATGATCTTCCTACTAACTGGATGTACAACTATGAGAACAAATATTTGTGGCTAGCCCATGACCTCTTCACAAATGGCATTCCCTGGCCTCTATTTGCCAGAATGGGCATGTTCTGTTCACTCCCTATGGGGCACCTGGCATTGGCCACTGTCTGAAGACAGGATCCTGGGCTAGATGGACATTTGGTCTGACCCACTACAGCCGTTCTCATGTTCTTAGATTCCTGCACTGATGACTGATAATTCAGCTAGGGATGTTTGAATGAAATGATAGATATGCTTACCACCCTGTCTTTAAGTACCAAGAATGACAATTCCATTCCAGCAGCCATACCCTTGCTGATACCAAAAGCCTGGTGCCCTATCCTTGCTAATCAGCCAGGAATTTGGATTTGAAGCTTTCATGCTACCAGAAAACGAACAGTCACTGGCAATTTCCAGGGTGATGTTAGTTCAGGGGTCTGGAGAGGCCAAACTCCACTCCAGTGATGCCAGTAAAGGGAAGTCTTTAGGATGCCAAAGCAACTATTAATTAATGGAAACAGAATGACACTTAATTTCTCCCTGCACCCACCTTGACATGGTCTTGGACCTTTCTGGAGAAAGACCCAAGCTATTAACCTTTAGGAATTATCTCAAACTGTCTGTGGCTTAAATGAAGCCTTACATCTTCCAGTGAAGCTGTGGGATCCATGGTTACCAAAATGAACACTGTAAGGAGCAGTATATACCTGTCCATCGGCAGACGTTTCATGAGGAGGCTGAAGATCACTGCCTCTAGGTGATGGTGACCTAGAATGGACACTGCCTCCACCAGGAACTGCCTCAAGCTACCCTGCTTGATGGTAGGCATGTGAATGTATATTATACTCAGGATATCTGGCACCTGGACAGAATAAAACCAGAAAAAATGTCCCTTTTCCATTCTCTCCATTCATTCTGCAGAACCAAAACGTTTATTTAGTCGTTTAGCAATTTGCTGTTCTTGTAGAAAATCCTCCCTTCAAAAAACAAGTATTTAGACATGGCTGCATAGATTTAACCCACAAAAATTATACATATCTCTGCCCATACTTGGCTGCAACACCGGGTTAAGACATGCTGAGGCCCTAAGTTATGTCAAGTTAAAGAGGCCTCATTGCATTTCCAAAAAAACATGTATTATTCTAACAGAAAGGACAATGAAAATAGAAATAATCAAGTTATCTATCTATCTATCTATCTATCTATCTATCTATCTATCTATCTATCTATCTATCTATCTATCTATCAGTACATAGGCAAAGAGGCAAGTAAAAACTAGTAATTTTGGGTTATTTTTAGAGACCCCTCATTATCTGAGGCCCTAAGATGTAGTTCACTTAGCTTGTCTCTTGGGGCCGGATATTCTCTTTTTGCATTTTACTCGGAGTCTAATTTTTCCAAGCCTTTCATGGCTGGAAACTGTGACAACAAGATAGACAACTAATCAAGCATCTTCCTTTTCCCTTGGGGTACGGCTACACTAGCTCGTTAGTTTGAGCTAGGTAGAGTAATGAGGGCAAGCAGAGTTGCAAATGAAGCCCAGGATTTAAATATCCCAGGCTTCATTTGCATGTTCCCGGGTTCTGCCATTTTTAAATCCCCCTTCATCCGAACTCCATGCCTGCAGCTACACGTGGCACGGAGTAGGTAGTTCTAATTAAAGATCCTAATTCCATGAGGAGTAACTGTAGTTCGAATTAGGATCTTTAATTTGAACTACCTAGTCCATGCCGCATGTAGCAGTGGGCACGGAGTTCGGACTAAGGGGGATTTAAAAATGGTGGCACCAGGGAACATGCAAATGAAGCCCGGGATATTTAAATCTCGGGCTTCATTTGCAAATCCGCTTGCCCTCATTACCCTACCTAGCTCGAACTAACGAGCTAGTGCAGATGTACCATTAGATTATCTCTGTCTTCTGCTGTTGATTCCCCCGTTGCCTGACTCAGGATAGGAACACAGATGGAATTACCTTCCAATCCCAGAGGGAGAAACAGCAAGACTTGTGTTCACTGCAAATGATGGCAAAGACCTGAAAGCCTGCAGGTTAGCCAGAAAAATCTCTCCAGCTTCTATTTTACCTCATCCAGCATGGCACCTCCACACTCCTTCAGGATGATCTTCATCCACAGACCGGCTGCTGTGGCACAGGAGGGGCTAGCAGACAGCATACCATCCAGTATGGCCTCAATAAAATCTGTGGCTTGTTCAGAGGGAAAGTACTTACTAACCACCTGTGGACAGATCAAAAACAGGAAAGATTGCAATGATAGTCGGCTCCAGTACTTTTAAGAAAGGAGGCCTAAGAGCTGTATAGGAAAATAATGTATTCATCAGCAAATTGCTAATTGGGCTCATATCTGGCAAGGCAGTTGCAATTAAAATTTTCTCTGTAATCTTTCTAGCTACCACATCTCTATTCTACACTAATAATATCAGGTTAGATCTTAGGTTGTACAGTTAGCACAACATTGTATGGGACAAACAGGATGTAAATTTCCAGTTTATATTCTATTATGTACATGACATCTTTTCACAAAATATAAAAATATGCAAAGAGATGCATGCACACAAATATAGGTTCAGGTAAACATACAAGGTGCCAAGACTGGTTTCTCAGCTTGATATCCTGCTCACATATTTTCCCCCTGGATGGATGGATGGATGGATGGATGGATGGATGGATGTGCGCGTGCACATGCATGGGTATGTTCATGCAACTGTCTGGAATCTGTTTTTTACATGGCATTCATAGCATATACCTATGAAAAGCATGTTACTAATTACCCATGAATGCCTCACTCCCATAGCTCGCTCCAAGTGTGGAAAGACATCACGAAAGCATAAAACAATCATAGAATCATAGAATACTAGGACTGGAAGGGACCTTGAGAGGTCATCGAGTCCAGTCCCCTGCCCTCATGGCAGGACCAAATACTGTCTAGACCATCCCTGATACACATTTATCTAACCTACTCTTAAATATCTCCACAGATGGAGATTCCACAACCTCCCTGGGCAATTTATTCCAGTGTTTGACTACCCTGACAATTAGGAACTTTTTCCTAATGTCCAATCTAAATCTCCCTTGCTGCAGTTTAAGCCCATTGCTTCTTGTTCTATCCCCATAGGCCAAGATGAACAAGTTTTCTCCCTCCTCCTTATGGCACCCTTTTAGATATCTGAAAACTGCTATCATGTTCCCCCTCGATCTTCTCTTTTCTAAACTAAACAAACCTAATTCCTTCAGCCTTCCCTCATAGGTCATGTTCTCTAGACCTTTCATCATTCTCGTTGCTCTTCTCTGGACCCTCTCCAATTTCTCCACATCTTTCTTGAAATGCGGTGCTCAGAACTGAACACAATACTCCAATTGAGGCCTAACCAGCGCAGAGTAGAGCGGAAGAATGACTTCTCATGTCTTGCTCACAACACCCCTGTTAATGCATCCCAGAATCATGTTTGCTTTCTTTGCAAGGGCATCACACTGCTGACTCATATTCAATTTGTGGTCCACTATAACCCCTAGATCCCTTTCTGCCGTACTCCTTCCCAGACAGTCGCTTCCCATTTTGTATGTATGAAACTGATTGTTCCTTCCTAAGTGGAGAACTTGGCATTTGTCTTAAACTTCATCCTATTTACCTCAGACCATTTCTCCAATTTGTCCATGTCATTTTGAATTATGACCCTATCCTGCAGATTAGTCGCAACCCCTCCCAGCTTGGTATCATCTGCAAACTTAATAAGCGTACTTTCTATACCAATATCTAAATCGTTGATGAAGATATTGAACAAAGCCGGTCCCAGAACAGACCCCTGTGGAACCCCACTTGTTATGCCTTTCCAGCAGGATTGTGAACCATTAATAACTACTCTCTGAGTATGGTTATCCAGCCAGTTATGCACGCAGCTTATAGTAACCCCATCCAAGTTGTATTTGCCTAATTTATTGATAAGAATATCATGCAAGACTGTATCAAATGCCTTACTAAAGTCTAAGTATACTACATTCACCACTTCTCCCTTATCCACAAGACTCGTTATCCTATCAAAGAAAACTATCAGATTGGTTTGACATGATTTGTTCTTTACAAATCCAGGCTGGCTGTTCCCTATCACCTTGCCACTTTCCAAGTGTTTACAGACGATTTCCTTAATTACTTGCTCCATTATATTCCCAGGCACAGAAGTTAAACTAACTGGACTGTAGTTTCCTGGGTTGTTCTTATTTCCCTTTTTATAGATGGGCACTATATTTGCCCTTTTCCAGTCCTCTGGACAAGGGAAAATGAATGGTGCACAGCCACTAGGACAGTCACCTAGTGTCTGTTACCTTAGCCATTTCACAAGATGCTTGAAACAGAGCCTCAGGGTCTGGAGTTGTTAGTGCCTCACGGAGACAACTCAGCTCCTCCTCTGCTGACCCCAGGTTTGTGCACTGACCTAGGATAGAGAAAAGGAGAAAAAGTATGGCAACATTTAATAAAACTGAACCTCTGATCCATAGATAATCATACAGGAGGATCTATGGGGTATGTTATTACCAGCTCTGTGTGAAATTTTGGCCCCACTAAAGCCAATGACGAAATTCTTGTTGACTTTAATGGAGTCAGAATTTTACCATCAGGCTATGTCTAGACTACATCCCTTTTTCGGAAAAGGGATGTAAATTAGACGTATCGCAATTGCTAATGAAGCGGGGATTTAAATCTCCCCTGCTTCATTAGCATAAAAATGGCTGCAGCTTTTTTCGGCACGGAGCTTTGCTGGAGAAAAGCGCCAGTCTAGATGCTGATCTTGCGGAAAATTAAGCCTTTTCCGAAAGATCCCTTATCCCTCCGAAAAAGGGATGTAGTTTAGACGTAGCCCCTATGTCTGAAAATTAACGGTAATGGCACGTGATTCATTGTGATTCATACAGGATTAAACAGGCACTGTATTCTGTGTGGAGCATCTTTCTCTGTATATCTGGTTTCAGTAGCCACTCTGCTCTCAGTATTTAAATCTAATCTCATAGTCAAGCACAACTCATGTAGATTGATCTGAGGTTCTG
The DNA here is from genome assembly GCF_049634645.1 of Pelodiscus sinensis. Taxonomy (NCBI): domain Eukaryota; kingdom Metazoa; phylum Chordata; order Testudines; family Trionychidae; genus Pelodiscus; species Pelodiscus sinensis. Next base: position 318,055,605 of record NC_134711.1, read on the forward strand.
ATTTGGAGGAGAATCCCTCCACTGAACTCTCATTGTAAAAGAGATGGGGCTGACCAACAGCTTAGGTAGGAAACCCAGGCTCTTCACTCACTTCTAAATCATGAACTGTCTCTTTAAGGGAAAGCTGTCCTGCTCTGTCATCTCCCTCTCCCCACCCCACTCTGCAGAGGGGGGGCATATGGGCATATGGCGGGGGAGAGAGTGTGTGTGAGACAATGTGTGTGTGTGTGTGTGTGTGTGTGAGTGTGTGTGAGAGAGAGAGAGAGAGAGAGAGGGACATGCTGGCTGCCAGAGAAATCTTAGCAACAGTGCACTGCCTCTTTAGATAGGCACTCCATTACTCACCATACTTCAGACTGGAGAAGCACTATTGTATGTGTTCCTCTCCCCAAACTCTGCTCTGCAGAGATGATGAAAGGGGCAAAGGGGTCACCCTGACTTCTGCACGTCTCCCTGCTCACCTCCCCTCCACACACCACTAGCAGCAGATAGGATGGAGCAAGGTCGGAGAGGGGCAGCTGAACACATGCTGCTGGCATGCTTTCTAATCAGCTGAGCGCTCCAGACAGAAATTCTGGGGAGAAGAGCAGATCTGGCCTGTGTGCTATATTTTGTCCACCCTCTAATATTTGCAGATTATTTATTATTTGTGCAGTTCTCTTCCAGCAATGTACTTACAAGGCCCCAATCATTCTGTTATATAAGTGTCGCTAACAAGACAGAAAGAATTACAGATGGAAAAAATGGTCATTACAACAATGAAAGAAAGTGAAGGGTTACTTACACCTGTTCATGGTCTCCTCACCTTGTATATTGAGCAGACAGTTGATACAGTCAACCACCCACTGACGCGATGAGGTAATTGAAGCACAGGTATATGGTGCTAATAGCCCAATCAGAGATCCAAAGTGATCAAAAGTTTCCTGAGGCTAATTAAAAAAGAATGAAGAATGAAAGTTCTCCGGCTATACTGGACATTATTTGCCTTCCTTATTGTGAACTCCATTACTGTACCTGGGTACGGCACATTGGAAAACATAATCCTTGTTGTACATGCAAATTGATGGGGTCTAAATTAGCTGTAGCACTCAAGAAAAATCTCAGAGTCATTGTGGATAGTCCTCTAAAAACATCTGTTCAACACGCAGCTGCAGTTAAAAATGCTAATGGTATGTTAGGAACCACTAGGAAAAGGGATGAATAATAATACGATAAATATCATCATGCCACTGTTTCAAATCCATGGTACACCCACACCTTGAATACTGCAAGCAATTGTAGTCCTCCAACTTAAATAAAGTTAGGTTATAATTGGAAAAAGTTCAGAGAAAAGCAACAAAAATGATATGGGATATGGGACAACTCATACAAGGAGAAGTTAAAAGGACTGGGACCATTCATCTTAGAAAAGAGATGCTTACAGGGGGGTATGATAGAGCCATATAAGATGATCAGAGATGCATGATATGGGTGTCCCTATATCTCTGACTGCCTGGGGCTGGGACTGGACAACAGGGGAGAGATCACTCAACAATTGCCTTGTTCTGTTTGTTCCCTCTGATGCATATAACACCCACCACTGTCAGAAGACAGGCTACATGAACCATTTGTCTGGGGGATCCAGAATGGCCATTTATTTTTTATGTTCTTATCTGATTAAACAGAAATAGAAATTCAACTTTAACAGCCTGAGAGTATAAGAATGCATCTATGACACTGACACAGCCAACCTATGTGTGACCCACAATAACTTAACAAGCGGCACTGCAATTGTATCAAGACAAGTCACTTATATGTTATTTCAAAGGGTGTGTCTAGACTACTGAGTTTTGTCGACAAAAATGGACTTTTGTCGACAAAACTATACCTGCGTCTACACTACCGCTGAGTTCTGTCAACATAACGTCGACAGAACTCAGCAGTTTTGTCGATGCTGGTAAACCTCATTTTACGAGGCATAACACCATCTGTCGACAGAGTTCTGTCGACAGAAGGTGTTATTGCATGTAGGCTTGTGTCTAGACTACAGGGTTTTGTCGACAAAGCAGCTTGCTTTGTCGACAGAACTGAATGTGTCTAGACGCTCTTTGTCGACAGAAGTTTTGTTGACAGATACTGTCGACAAAACTTCTGTCGACAAAACCCTGTAGTCTAGACGTACCCAAAGAAAAGTCCTAGACTAGCGATCACCAACATCATGCATTTTGGTAATAGATATGAAAGGTAGATGTTATGTATTATTGTCTGTATTTATATCTTGCTAGAAGTTTAACATAACGAAATTAGCTTGTAGATTCCAATTCCTTTTCATGTCTTAATTGCCTTAATTATATGCAACTGTCTTCAGTTAACCTTAAGATCAAAGATATAAGATAGTACAAGAAAATATTTTTTACATTGCCTTCAGCTTAACTATCTGTGTTGTAATGGAAGACCACGATCGGCTAATTACCTTATGTGAATGACCATCACCCATTTACCAGTGTATGCATAGGAAATAGAAAATTAACTTCAAAACAAAGTACGACAGGAGATCTGCATGACCTATTCTTTCTCAGGGAGAGATCCTGCTTAGACAATTTCTGTGAGGAGGCTTGCCAACCGGCTAGAATAGCTATAAAAGACAAGTTATGGGACTGATCTTCTCTCTCCAGTCTGCTTAAACTTTGAAGAGGGGACGTGTAAGCCATAGGACATAGATCTTTCAAATAATTATTTGGAATAGTCTGGGAAACGCATGGAAAAACTAACAGCCTTTGCATCTAAACTGGCTTTGGATGTTGACCGGTTAGCATGATTCCAGAGAGACTTTTACACGCCAGCCGTTTATTCCACCATGGTTGTGATCCTGAACTATGAAAAGTGAAAGTCATTTTAACAAATATCTATCACTTAACCATTTGTAACTCTCTTCTTTTTCCTTTTAACAACAAATCTTATATTCGGTTATTAAGGATTGGCTGATATTTAGGGAAGACCTGTGATTCATATTAACCTAAGGATAAGTGTCTAGTCCTTTGTGATTGGTGATTATATTAGACTTAGTTGTCTAGATGGGAACCAAGGTCTGGAATGCCTAAAGGGTACTATTGTTTGGTATTTTGTTAACCAGAGTAGAAGCTCTTTTCTTACTGGTTTGGTGAATCTAATTATAAAATCACTAGTCTGGGGAACTGCCTGCCCTGTTTCTTACAGTCTGGCCTGAGTGCTGTCACAGCACTATTATGGAAACCTTTCTCTTATGGAAGCAGAGGGATCTTAGTCACTTTGAGGCCCCAGCTGCAGGCCTAGTAGAATTTCTCATGCATTCACGTTGAATGTCAGATTTGATATAATCGGGGAAGTCAGCTCAAGGAAGAGTAGAACTATACTCACTGTGCTCTTAACTATCTCCTGATAGGCAGTTAGCAGCCAGACACTGGCCTGCAAGGCCCTTTCTCTCTCCCACTCCTTCCCTGAACTGAGCCAGGTCTCCAGTAGCTGTTGGCAAAGCAGGAGAATGGACAAAGTTAGTACCAGAAAATCCCTCCCAAACGTTTCTTTTAAATAGGTTTGATTGTCACTAAAATCCCTCTCCAAAGCATTTAACTTCCATATAGCAAAAGATTTATATGTCTCCAAAAAGAGACCCTTGTATATACAAGTCCCAGGGACCAGATTCACCTCTGGTGTACGTAACTCCATCAAAGCCAAAGGAGTTACATGAGAGATGAGTCTGGCTCTGTGTATGTGAGGGCTTCTGTAGACTGTCTGATGGCAGCTGTCTAGCACATTGCATGCAGTTTGGGGTCTGGTGCTGTGTTCTCTTTCCTGGACAGCTTCTCCCATGCTGAGTGGCAAATGACAGAGAGGAGCATTTCTTTTTATTTAGAGCAGAGAAGTCTCCCCAGACCAGCTCCTTTTATAACTTTATTTTCATACCAACGTTGCACCTAACTCCCCTCCCCTCAGCTCTTCAAACTATTCTGTTTATGTCTGAAGAGCAGGAAGTCTTTGGTGAATGAGTTTCCATACACAGAGCTTAACTCAATACTAATTCATTCCTTTTACAAGAGGTGATCAGTTCTCGCCGGTCCTCTTGAATTTGGTTACTGCACTGATGATTTTCTTTCCTGTCCATGTAGTGTTAACTATACTGGAAAAACTAGATCTCAGTCCACCACTGGCTTAAAATGGAACAGCTCCCATGGATTTCAATGGGACACATTCCCACTTACTTCAGGAAAAAATTGATGCTTTCTCCCTAAAATTCACCCGCTGCGGAAAATTCCTCCACAACAGAAGCTTGAGCATCATCCCTGCTATAACACAAGAAACAATTATCACCCTGGTCCTATGGGCTACTCACATGAAACATTTCCTGGAACCAGTCTGGGGTTGGTTCTTCCTCAAGCAGGATCTGCATTAGCTCACTAAGGGCTTCTAAGGAGCACTCATACAGCAACTGAAACCAGAAGAGAAGGAGCGAGGCTCAACACCAGATAATTTCTGCGGGAGGTGGAGGTGAAGTTAGCCATGACTTTGCAGGGAGGCCGTGTGTGGCTGCTATCACCCAGTGCTTGCTGGGCAGAGATCTCAGTGGAGTCTGCCAGAGGGGAATTGGTGTCATATACCTCTATGTGCAGAGTATCCTCTAGTTTCTTGCCTTCCTCTTTCATCTTCTCCAAGGGAGGAAGGGGAAATACACTTTTGAAAGACAGATCAAGGATCTCACGGTTTTCCTCCAGGGTCAGAGATGGTTTGAGTTTGCTGTCAGAAGACAGAAAGAGAAGTCACGTGTTAGATTCAATACCATAGCCAAGTAAAAAATGGGTTAAATGAATAAAGATTATCCCAATCTAGAACCCCAAATGCAAACAGCCCTTCACTTTGCAGCTGTGCACCTCTTTGTACCTCTGTTAATTATTTGCTCATCTAGAAGTAAAGCTAAAACTTCAATTCCCTTTTTAGAGAAATCCACCAGCTTCCTTCCCCCTGCCAGCTAGCCAGACACCTCCATCCCCACCTGAACTCTTCTCCGTAGTATGGCATGCCCCACAACCTCCACTCTTGTGCCTTTCAAGCACAAATCTCCAAACAGACATGACACATTCAAACCCTCAAAACAAAAACACCATGTGAGCATCAGCCTGCTCCCAACCTGACACTCATGAATTAACAAATGAGAAGACATCACAGTGCCAAGAAATCTGGCATAGAATATCCTACCACAGCTGTCCAATCGCAAAAATTGCCTTGTAACGAACTGGAGACACCAGGGAATCCAATGGTTCCTTTTTAATGAAGTCCTGAAATGCATGAACAGAGACATAAAAATAGGAAGTGGGTTTGAAAGGCAGAGAAGCCTCCCCCTCACCTTCTGAAACAGGGCTTTATGCCAGACCTGTAAGAAACAGACACTGTTTCAGTGGCTCTCTGCCTCAGAAATGGACTGTAGAGTCATCTGCTATACACAGGTCAGCAAGCTGTATCCTGGTAACTCATCAGACACTATCCATTCCTTCCAGTTACAGCCCACAATATGCCAGCATCCCGGCCAAGCACAGTGGACCCAGCATTCTGGGTGCCAGGCAGGTAAATCATGACACTGCAGTAGTATAGCTACAGCCAATGGAAAGAATAACATCTACCCGGACAATCAGTCTCATTACATAATAACAAAATCCCTTGTAGCTCAGGCTTCAAAGTTCCTAATCACTCACCATCATGTAAGCAAGGAGCTCCAGTTTGTAAGAGAATTCAAATGCCTGGGAGTCTCCAGTCTTCAAAACTGCACAGCTAATCTCTGTTGCATTCTGGATGAGGGTTAATTTCAGGTCCATGTCCTACATTTCCAGGAAAAACAAGAGGATGTGGGTGAGAAACTGAGAGAATCAGATTCCAGAAGAGTAGAAATTAGATCTAGACTCAGGACAAGTGTCTGCAGACCCCAGAAGACAGAGAACCCCAGCTCTACACCCATCTCAGAAAAAGAAAAGGCCCAGGTTGATCAAGTAAACCCAGGTCCATTTACACAGAGTAGTCATGACTCCTGCTTGATGTGGGAGGGAAAACAAATCTTATGCAATTTAAACAAGAAACTTGTGCATAGTAAATGCACAAGATACGAGGGCAGATTATTTAGAATTTACCTTGTTCGTAACATTGATCCCCAACACCTGAAAAACAAAATGTAAAACCGCTACTAGCAATTTCTATTCTGCCACATTATTCACATTCTACAAATATCCTGGTTAATGAATATGAAGTAGAGAGAAATCACTATTACTGAATCTTCCAAAAAAGCAGGAAATGTGCCCAGTCTGGGTGTATTGCAGTGGACAATATCAGGGGCCATAGTTCTTAATATTTGTATTTGTGAACTACTGGAAAATGTCAACTTGGTTCATTTGTGATCAACTTTTTTGACAATGAGAGTCTCAGTTAGGCTAAGTCTAGACTACAAAGTCTGAAAAAGATACGCAAAGTCTGTATCTTTCTCTGCTTTTCTTTCAAAAAAGGCTTTTTCGAAATTTGGAAAAACCTGCTCTTTCAAGCCATCCCTTCCTTCCTCATAAATCAAGGTTTACAGGGATGGTGAAAGAACGCATCCACTTTTCCAAAAAGTGGATGCGGCATTACTTTTCTGGGATACCTCTGGTATCCCAGAAAAGTACTGCAGCCTAGACATAGCCTTAGACAGAGTAGACTGGAATGGCAAAGTGATGTGGAGAGATTAGAACTATGCACTGAGACCAGAATCAGGGCTGGCAAGTGGACAGCCATATATCTAAGGAGCAGAAATAATGAGCAGGCAGACAAATAGGAAGACAGATATGGGGAAAGGGAAGTAGATAGTCCAAGAAACAGTGATAGCAAATAAACTAAATACAAGCTAGCATTATTCTCCCTTGAGTAGCAAGAGGTAGAGCTAGATACTCATACATATTAAGGAAATTAAGGTGCATCGACAGGTCACCCTTACCTCGAAATAGCTTATTTTGAAATTTGGCATTGTCTACACAGCAACAAATTTTGAAATGAAGCACTATTCCAAAAAGTCCCTTAACCCTTGTGGAACAAGGTTTACAGGGATGTTGGGATAGTGAGCCCGTTAGATTTCAAAATAACGGGCGCACTCAAAAGATGCGGAATAGCTATTTCGGGATACTTCTGATACCCTGAAATAGGTTCACAGTGTAAACATAGCCTTAGAGAGTTATACTGCACAGCCTGAGTGTGACTGCATCTGAAATACTATGTAACTGTGACCTAGAGAATTTCAGAAGAACACAGAAAAACTAGAGAAAATACAAACAACAGCAACAAATAAGATATTTGTTACAGCTCACACTCCATCCATGAAGGTTTTAGATTTGATGCACATGACAAACGGTTGTTCAAAGGAGATTTTTAGAAAAATAAGCCCTCTCTTAGTAAACTCAGGTCCAGTGGAGGCACTGATCTAACTTCAGAGTAATATCCCCAACACTTATGCAAAAACTCTTACTTGGCAACCGGTTCTATAATGGTGTAGGATGTTCTCTGTGATGTCTGCCTCCACCCGAGACAGAAGTTGCTCTTTTGGAGCATGCATAGCCACTTTGCTGTATGTCAGCATCAGCGTGCTGCGGGTCTTGGCTCTTTTCCCATAATGGTAGTCCTGGACAATTGGAAATGTCACAAGAGACAATTACTTCTGATTCATTTTGCCTTGAAATTCTGATCTGTTGCTGACTGAGGAATTGCTTTTGGCAGCGATAATAGCTTGTACTTGAAAAATGTATTTAAGCAAAACCATAACTGCGTGAGGCAGAGAGGTATTGGTGTCTCAAACATACTGATTGGATAATTCTGACACAGAGAGCCCAAAGTTTTGACCCTACCCCAGTGAAATAAATGGGAGATTTGTCATTGACACTGATAGGCACAGAATTAGGTGCTAAATGATATGCCTAAATCTGCACAGTGAGTAAACAGCAAATCTGGCAATGGTGGCCAAGAGACCTAATATGCTGTTTTATCCTCTGGATAAATGGTTCTCAACCAAAGGTACGCAGAAGTTTTCGAGGGGGACAGATCAGATCATTTCGATATTTGCCTAGTTTTAGAGCAGACTACCTAAAAAGCACTAGCAAAGTTACAAACTAAAATTTCATACACACAATGACCTATTTACACTGCTCTATATACTGCACATTGAAATGTAAGGAACATATTTATATTTAAATTAATTTATTTTAATTGGTATGGCATATGAAAATGGGAAATTAAGCAATTTTTCAGTAATAGTGTGTTGTGACACTTTTTTGTATTTTTATGCCTGATTTTCTAAGAAAGAAGGTTTAAAATGAGGTGAAACTTGGGGCACACTAGACAAATCAGATTTCTAAAATGGGTATATTAGTGTGGAAAGTTTTAGAACCACTGCTCTAGAGCACAGGGTCCATAACAGTTGTCCAGAGAGCAGGTTGGTTAGTCACATGTTGCTTGCAACACCTCCTCCTTTACAGCTACTAACCTGGATTTAAAAAACAGCTACAAATACATTCAACACTTTTCCATATAATTAACTGGTATAGTTCCTACACACTGTGCATAGGAGAGGCATTCAAGCCATGAAACATCAGATGCTAAAAATCAGTTGAGAGAACCACGGATCCAGACTGTGCTCCTCTCTACTTAAATGTAAGCAACACACAGAGCACATCCATTGGGGGACAGTGTTAGCTGACCAATGAGACTCTACCGGGGGCAGGAGATACTGTCTCTAGTTTAGAGGGAGAGGAAGTTTGAGAGAACCCCCTGGCTCCTTTACCTTCAGGCGACCAATAAACCCAGAAATCTTAACTTTGTTCATTGCTGCCCCAAACTCCTGAAGTATGTTCAAGATGAGGTCCAAGTGGCTCTCGGCAGAGAATGCAAGGATGGAAATGACTCCCTGTTACTCAAGAAAAATATTGGTTAGTGAATCTGACCAGGTGCCCAATAGACCCCACAAGTCAATTCCTTTCACCCAAAGTAGTGTAAAGTGCCAATGGGAGGGGGGAGCAAAGGGTGAGTGAAATAGCAACAAAGAGGACATGAAGCAAAATGGCATCTGTCCCAGGACAACTGAGAGCTGAGTTGCCCAGGGGACATTCAGAGGGTACATGATAAGGTAGGGAGAGGGACAGGGTCCTTACCAGTCTATCAGGGGCTTCCATGTAATCTGCTGTCTTCAGAAACTTCTGAATCTGTGATTTAATATGGACCAGGTCCTGACAAACTGCCAAGCAAATTCCTAGTGCCTTATACAGGAAAGACTGAAAGAAAGAGGCCAGCATTGAGATATCAAGAATACCACATGCTTGTCAGTATAGAACCAACCCAGCAACACACACTGACACAGGAAAAAACAACCGAGCCAAGACCAAGCACCCCTGCTGCAGACACATCCCATCATCTTCCGCCACCCAGTTAGGGAACAATTCAGTACCAATAGTTGCTCCAAGCAAATGCCAGGAGGGGAAGAGCAGGGAACAAGCAAACACAAATTTTATACACAAAAAAAACCCAATGAAGCAGAGAGAAGTCTCATGCAGCCCTCCAACAAGAATTCCAAGAGCAATTAACTAGAAACTAAACCTTAACAGAGAACAAACCTTCTCTTTGGAGGGGCTGGCATAGCTGGCCATCTGCTGGCTCAACTCAAAGCTTAGCTGGCTGCTCCAGGCATTGTCATTTATCTGCTCCAGAGATGTTCTGAGGAACTGTGTGTAAAACAAGAGCTGGTTTATTGAAAGAATTTTTGGTTGGGGCTTGAGAGTTTTTTCCCTTCCTTGTTCTCTGTTGTAACCATTCCAATATTCAGGTGTCATAGGAAGATTATTTCCCTATTGAGAACTATGAGCATTGACAACCCAGACTTCCTCTGCTGGTTGTTCTTTAACCTTTGCCTTATGATTCTGCTCAGTCCCCAAACTCAGATGCACAGCAAATTGGAGAATGAGATCTGACCATTGATTTTATAGCAGACAGAGGATAGGTCTAGTGAACTTTGATCAATGGGCCATCATTAACAAAGAGCCAAGCACCTTCTCTGAAGTGCTACAGACTCTTCATAACACTTTCTGCGGGTATGCAGGGTTGTGAGGTATCTCACTACCACCTGCCCTTAGCATGAGGAAGCATTCTCTATGCCTGCCAGGTGTCAGCTCCTGACTCTGCCAGACACAGGAAATGCAAGCACACCCTTCTCACCCGGACCCAGCTTTGCTGTCCTGCAGATAAGCAATAGGCATGCTTCAATCATCACACCCTCTACATATTCCCAGAAGGTCCAGCCCCTGTTCCACTGGACACTCCCAGAATTCACAGGTTTACTACTTACCACCTTACTATTTTCACCTCAGCATCACTGATCCATTTAACACATCGCTCTTAGGTGCATATACAGTGAAAATAAGTAGAATTTCATTCACAAAGAATGGAAATTTGAGAAGCAGCAAGCAGAATTAATGTAAACAAAGATTACGTAAAAGTAAAATCACCACACACTTCCTAAAGGTTAAACTTAGACAACCAAACATTCCTCTGTCTCACAAAGGATAGCTCTCCCAGCTTGAAGCACCCAGACCAAATGTGATCCTCCTAAGTCAAGCAAGCTGGCAGCTTATTCCCTAGATGAAGGATAACTGGTGCAGGATACCTCTGGACCTCCCAAAATAGTTTCAAGCATCTCACTAGTAAACAGGTATCCCCTATTGTTTGGTTTTCTTGGATAGAGTCTCCTCTGGAGACTTTGCAATTACTTAATTAGAATTTTCTCAGTGAATAATTACTCAGCCTACATACAGCCAGACAAAGTTGCTTTTCACCTTCTGGTGACCAGCCTCAACTCATAGACCTCAAAAACATAAATTTTCAGTATACATCCAGAAGTAGTATTCCCTCTAAGGCTACGTCTAGACTGCAAGCCTCTTTCGAAAGAGAACATCTAGACTGCAACCACTTATTTCAAAAAAGCGAGCCGTTTTTTTTGAAAGAGAGCACCCAGGCAATCTGGATGCTCTCTTTCGAAAAAGCTCCATTTGCATTCAATAAAGCCTTTTTTTGAAAAAGCCCCATTTGCATTCAATAACACCTCTTTTCAAAAAAAGGCATTATTCCTTGTAAAATGAGGTTTACCGCAGTCGAAAAAACTGCTGCATTCTTTCAATTTAATTTCAAAAGAATGCAGTGGCAGTCTATATGCAGAGGAAGTTTTTCAAAAAAAAGGCCACTTTTTTCGAAAAAACCCTGTAGTCTAGACACACCCTGAGATTTCCGATCCATAAACGGAATGAGTTTTGTCTTGTGCGCTGCTGTGGCATCTACCAGTTATTAACATACATATATATACTGTATATATATGCAGTCTTTTTCTTTGTTGAGACTGCCATCATATTCTTTCAAATCATAACTTTTTAAAAAGTGTGCAGAAAAGAAATGTCTGTTCTTTTTAAAGTTTGCAAAACATTATGGTGATACTTAAAATAGTGTGCATTCTAACCTACTTGAAAAAGCACATTTGTACAATTAAAAAAACCTCTTAAAACCCCCAAAGCAGTTGAAATTTTAAAAATTCAGGTTTTTTCAGAGAGCTGTAGTTGTGAAGACTCTTTAAAATGTGAAGCAAGTGCAACTAAGAGACATGGTGATAGCTGCACGTATTTTCAGAAAATCATAAAAAATAGCTCTGCTACACGTGAATTGCCTTATTTGGGTCAATCATGAATTAAGTTGGATGCCCAGTGATGATATTTAAATGTATTCATTGGTTATTGTGTTGCTCATACAAAGCATGTAATATAGTGAGGACATCATTCATAGTCTATTCTGAAAGGCACTTCACTTTGGTCTTAGGAGTGAGTGGCAGCTGGTTACCATAATTTATGTCTTCAATTTGACCTGTAAAGCCATCAAACCAGAAAGAAGGAACAGAGCCTGAGGGACTCTTGATCCCTACCAAGAGAAGCCAATCCCTCAGGGCCCAACAGAACTGACTAAACTGGGTTTCTGTGCCCAAAGTATCCAGTACAAGCCAATTCAGGAGCCAAGCTTGAGTAGCTCAGCAGAGCCCATACGTCGCAACATGAGGAAATTAAACCCAAGATGCTTGCCAGATCCCACTGCAGTATCCAAACTCCACTGAAGGGATAGCAGAGGACTGAGGTATTTGTGATGTTACTTGTTTGTGATGAAGGTGATCGGTCCTGCCTCAGCTTATTACTGGAAAGTTAGGAGGGCGGCCAAAGCCACCCAAACAGCCGCTGCTGGCAGCCACCACTGGCCACACGGCTCAAGCCCCGGCCATCCAAGAAGCTACCCCTGGCCACCTGGCCCCACCAACGGGGCCATGGTGGCCTGTCCACTCCAGATGGAACTGGAGCAGCGAAAGCCTCACCATGCCCTGGCTCCAGCCGGAGCAAACAGGGGCAGGGCAGCCTGCTTGCCATCATGCGGCCCTGCTAAACTGCCTCTGTCACCGCTCACCTTCCGATCCAGCAGGACAGTGAGAGGTGAGTGCTGCTGCGTGGCTCTGCAGGCGAGGTGTGTGGGCTTAAAATTTGTTGTGCGTGGCCATGCAGACACGCAGCTTGTAAGGCCTGTCCAGAAGGCCTTATATATTATCCATCCAGACATTTTGCAATGATTATGATGATCAGTGTGGCCAGCAGAGGCTTTACATGATACTCTTTGATGAACTGAAATGTAGAGATCAGCTCTAGAGGATCCTGGTAATTCTATGCGCCCCGCAACCTCTGTCAGTTTCCAAAGTCATACCCTCAACTCCCATTGAAGTCAGCAGGAGATCCAAATTTTGAACAGCAGCCAGGTTATATTGGAAACCTCACAAGAGAGCCTTCATGGAGACATATATAGGTCCGTGCTGATCTACCGTCCATCCAGTTCCTTCATGCCAGCCTACTCTGACAGTGGGGAGGAGTGGGATTTGGAAAGGACATGACCACACATCTCGAACAGCAGTTACAAAAAGGTAGGTAACTGGTTTGTTTCTTTTTCGAGGGCTTGCTCATGTCTATTCCGATAGATGACACCCAAGCAGTTCCCATGGAGGAGGGAGCCAGAATTAATTGAAACATCACATCACCCCTTACCTGTTGGGTGATGGTGTGGTGTGACATGACGGTGCAAATAGAGGAACACGTTGCTGCCCTGCAAATATCCTCAATGGGAATCTGTAGGAGGAATGCTGCCAAAGATGCCTGTGCTCTGGTGGAGTGAGCTGATGGCGCTGGAATTTTGGCAAAGTAATAACAGGAAATATCCACAATGAAATACACTGGGATGAGATGAGAAGTCCCTTCATTCCTTCAGCCATGACAATAAAGAGCTGTGGTGATTTACAAAATGGCTTTGTGCATTCAGTGTAGAAGGCTAGGGTAGGGTCTGTCTGACACATGGTTGGCATGACATTTTGGGAAGAAAACCAAGAGGAAAATGTCCTGGTTTAGATGGAAGAGGGAGACAACCTTGGGTAGGAACACCAGATGCGCACAGAGCTGCACTTTGTCCTTACAAATGACAGTGTATGGAAACTCATAGGTAAAGGCCCGGAGCTCTGAGACCTAACTAGCCAAGGTTATAGCCACCACAAAGACCACCTTCCAAGAGAGGCAAGCTAGAGGGCAGATTGCTAGGAGCTCAGACAGCAGTCCCATAAGTCTAGAGAGGACCAGGTTAAGGTCCCACTGTGAAATGGGGATGTCTGACCTGGGGATACAGCCTCTCCAAACCCTTAAGGAAACATCCCAGCATAGCATTGCTGAACAGAGATCTTTCCCCAGCCCCAGGATGGAAGGCAAATAACCACTACGTGGACGTTAATGGATGACAGTGTCAGTCCCTGGCACTGGTTAAGGTATAAAAAGTAGTCAAGCACAAGGGAGATGGAGGTTTCTTGTAGGGGGATGTACTTTTGGAGGGACCAAACTGAAAATCACTTCCAGATTGTTAGGTATGTTGCCAAGGGGAGGGTTGCCTCCTGCCCAACAGAACCTTTCTAGTGGAGTCTGAACACTGTAGCTCGAGCTGGTTTAACCATGGAGTTTCTGCACCATGAAATGGGGGTGCCCCAGGTGAGGGTGCTGTAACTAGTGATGGTCCTCGGTGATGAAATCAGGATATGGAGCAGAAGGATTATCGGTCTGTCTACAAACTGAGCCTATGCTGCTGCAGCTACACTGCTGCTATGAGGATGAGTTCCGCCTTGTCCTGCCAGATCTTGAGGAGAACCTTGTGTACTAGAGGAAAGAGCAGAGACATGTACACCAGGTGACTGGACCACGATATCTTGATTGCATCTGCTACTGATCCACAACTGTGGGTCTGGAAGGAACAGAACTGGATGCACTTATTGTTGCTCCTTGTGGCAACCAGGCCCATTTAGGGATAACACCAACTTTGGAAGACAGAAAGGACAATATCTGTCCTGAGGAACCATTCACGGGTGTTGACTGAGCAGCTGAAATGGTCTTCTAGGTTGTTTTGCATCCCTGACGGTAAGAGGCGAACAGGTAGATGTGGTGATCTACACCGAAGTCCCACAGGTGAAAGGGTTCCAGGCATAGAAGAGAGAAGCAAGCACCGCCTTGTTGGTTTATGCAGGGCATCACTGTGGTGTTGTCTGTCAGTAAGACGCACCTGCCCTGCAGTTGGGGAAGGAAGGCGAGGTGAACTGCCCTGAGCCCTCTGACACCAATGTGCAGCAGTAGTTCTGATTGTGACCACAGGCCCTTAGTTCTGAGCTGCCCAGGTATGTCCCCGCAACCTGTATCCAATGCGTCCAGGACCAGAGAAAGAGAGTTGGGTTTGGCAAAGGGCACTCCCTCACAGACCCCTGAGGTTGAAGCCACCAGTTGAGATATTCTAGATTAGAACTAAGGTGAGAAGGGTGACCAAATTATGCAACAAATCCTTGTTGGGCTCGTACACTAACCAGGCCTTTAAAAGGCAAAGCCACAGCGTGGCATGCTATAGGACAAATTTGCAGGCCTCCATGTGCCCAAGAAGCCTCATGTAGCTCCTTTCTGCAGTGGTGGTGAACCACTGGAGGCTGCCAATGAGGTCTATGATGGTGTGAAACTAGGATTTGGGCAGGAAGACTCTTGCCCACGTGGAATCTAGAACTCTGTCTCTTGTGTCGGGAGGGACCAGTGTGGACTTAGGTACATTCAGAATGAGACCTAGGTCACTGGAAGTGGCTTACATCAACACCCCAGGATCGAGAGCCTGTTTCTAAACTTGGCCATTGATGAGTCAGTCATCCAAGTACGGGAAGATCTGTACCCAATTTTTGTTCAGGAAGGCTGCCACTGCACTCCTATGCACTTTGTGAATAGAGGTGGGGTCATGGAGAGACTGAATGGGAGCAGAATGAATTGGTAATGCAGGGCTGTTGAGTACAAATCTCAGGAATTTGCTGTGTGCTGAGATGATTGAAATATGGAAGTACGTATCCTTCAAATCGAGGGTGGCATTCCAGTCCCCCGGGTCTAGGTAGGGGATAATGGTGGCCAGAGAGGCCATATGAAACTTGAACCTTCTTACGAATGTGTTGATGTTTTGAAGGTCCAGAATGGACCTGAGCCCACTGTTGCCCTTGGGGATAAGGATATATCAGGAGTAGAAACTCCTGCCCCTGAACTCCTGAGGAACCCCCTCTATCGCCGCCAGTGTAAGGAGCGATTGCACCTCCTCTACAAAGAGTTAATTGTTAAAGAGTCCCTGAAGAGGGATGTGACAGGTGGGTGGGAGGGTAGGCGGGTAAAGAACTAGACAGAATATCCCACTTCTACTGTGCTCAGAATCCAGAAATCTGTGGTGATCTGATCCGATGCCAGCTCCAGAACTGGAGGTAGAAGTGAGACTCTATAAGCAGGAGTTTCAAGTGCCAGTCTCTTTCTTCCTTTGTTCTGGGCTTAAAGCCTTTGCAAATGATGCACTTATTTAGCAGATGGCCTCCACCTAAGCACGTGAAGCAAGCAGCATGCAAGTCCTCTCTGGACCTAGTCTAGCCTCAGGAGTCACAATGCTTAAATCCCTAGGGTTGCTACATGCCCCATGAATGGGGAGAATGGAAAACAAAAAGGGGGAACCCCCCCAAGGAAATTTACTATTGACTACTAAAAATGCTAATTATTACACTGAAATGACAATTAAGTCAGAACAA
This sequence comes from Pelodiscus sinensis, assembly GCF_049634645.1. Lineage (NCBI taxonomy): Eukaryota > Metazoa > Chordata > Testudines > Trionychidae > Pelodiscus > Pelodiscus sinensis. The sequence goes on from NC_134711.1 coordinate 318,071,800, forward strand.
CGTACAACAACTACAGCAAGAGATGCCTTGCAAAACATGAAATCAAATTCTCCAAAGACCATCACTGGCGGTAGGAAGGACCTGGACGGCTGATCAGCTCAGGAGGGATCAACATGCATTGCTCACCCTGAAAGCGCCACTCCAGAAGTTTCCAAATCTGATCCAACAGTACTGCTAGTAAAAAAAAAAAAAAAAAGCTACGTCTATATTGGCATGATTTTCCAGAAATGCTTTTAACAGAAAAGTTTTCCGTTAAAAACATTTTCGGAAAAGAGCGTCTAGATTGGCACGGACGCTTTTCCGCAAAAGCACTTTTTGTGGAAAAGTGTCTGTGGCCAATCTAGACGCGCTTTTCTGCAAAAAAGCCCCAATCACCATTTTCGCGATCGGGGCTTTTTTGCGGAAAACAAATCTCTGCTGTCTACACTGGCCCTTTTGTGCAAAAGTTTTTCGGTAAAAGACTTTTGTCCGAACGGGAGCAGCATAGTATTTCCGCAAAAGACCTGACAATCTTACATGAGATCGTCAGTGCTTTTGTGGAAATTCAAGCAGCCAGTGTAAACAGCTGGCAAATTTTTCCGCAAAAGCAGATGATTTTGCGGAAAAACTTGCCAGTCTAGACACAGCCCTAGTGATTGTGTGCATGGAACATGCACACACGTATTGGAATGGACAGGAGCAAGCACTTGAAGAAGAATGGAAAATTCTGGTGAGTAATCCAGAATTTCCCCAGATCTTCTCAGGCTTATCTGTCACTAAGTTCTTTCATTTCATTTTCAGCACTTGCCACAAAAATGTTCCTTGTCTCGATTTACACAAGACTGTAAAGAGCTCTAACTAGAAAAAGATACGAGAGAAAGTCACCAAACCTTGTCTTGTCTTTGCTGCTTTTTAGGTTTACACATAATAGATTTTCCTTTGAATGTAAAAAAGTAAGAAAGACTCCTTTACGAGTACCCCAGTGATGCACTACCATCATTAGCATGCTGGTTTTCAGGTTAAGTTCTGTGTCATTCCCAGTGGTACTATGAAGCTATTTATAATTATAGCAGTCTGAAAAATGGTAAGTCTGTTTCGCAAAACAGGAGGAATTTTTTGTTTGTTTGTTTTCTTGATTTTCAATGCCACAAACAAAAAGTGAAAAACTAAAACCATTTTTCAGTTCTTTGTTTTCTCCTTTTCTTACCCCTCATCACCATCCCTTTTTTCCCCTCTTCCATTTTCTGATTGAAAAGAGGATAAAAAAAAAATAAACAGGAAAACAACTGGAAAAAAACCCCCATCCGTTTAAAAAAAACTAAATATTTTTTGTTTGGGTTGGGGTTGTTTTGTTTTTGGTCGAAAGATAATACAAAATAAAAAGTTTCCATGAAAATGTTTTTGAAAATAAAACCCCATATTTCATTAAACAAACATTGCAAATAAAATGATTTGTCCCACTCTGCTAATAATGAATAATTTATAATTAATTCTTTCCCAGCTGATACATTTGGGCGCAGGGATGTATACTAATACACCTGAAAGTCATTCTGTACCTGAAGCAGCATGTGCTCCCACTGTTCGTGGTTCAGAGAATTCTCTGTGTTTCCTATAAAGCAGGAGGCAAAACAACAGTGTAATTTACAACAGCAAGAATAGCTGTCCCCAATATACCCTCTGCAGTCAATCTTCTTAAAACTATCTGAGTTTTCAATGATAAAAGGGACCTATGCCAATGTAACATACCTGGGATTTCAATGATAAAAGGGACCGATGCCAAAGTTCTCTACTGGGCTAAGAAAAAGTATCACGTTATACATTTTTATTCAGAGTCAGTCAACCCACGAGGAGCGAGATGCTGGACACTCCATAGGATACTTTGGGGTTGCCACCCCAGCTCCTACTTTGGGAGAGACCATGGTGGCCACCTCAGTTGTCCTATGGATGGGTCCAAGAGAGACCCAGCAGCCTGCACTGCCCTGCCCCACCCTGCCACACTGCCCTCTCCCAGCCTGCTGTGTGCATTGTATCTGTGGCAGTAGGAAGCAAAGTGCCCTGGTTCCAAGGCAATGCGCTTCCCATGGCCACGGCGATGCTGGGAGAGGGCTGTGGGGCAAGGCGCAGCAAAGCGGGCTGCCGAGCCATTGTCACTCCTGTTGCTTTGGTGATTGCGAAGGCAGGAGCCCATCCTACTGCCATCCTGCACCAGGACCCCCCAGTAATCCCTCAGCTCAGAAGAGGGGGCTTCAGCAGCAGGGCAGAGCAGGGGCAGGAAGGGATAGGGTAGGGCAAAACAGGGGCAGAGTTTGGAGAAAAGGTGAAGCAGAGGCAAGGTGGAGCCTGGGGCTGGTGGGCTGCCCTAAGCCTCGCCCCTGGGGAGTGCCCCAAGCCCCACAACCCCTGACAGCCCTGCTCCTAATTGCTTTTGTCTTTAATGGGAGCTGAGGGCACTTGGCGTCTCATCAAACTATTTAGCACTAGGGACATTAAATATAGTTTAATTGACTAATCGACTAGTTGATGAATTTTCCATCGACTAGTTGATTAGTCAATAAGCGGGGGAGCCGCAGCAGGGTTAGCTCTCAGTCCCGGCAGGTAACCCTGCTGCGGCTCTACCTTTAAAGTGTATTAACAGCTGACAGGCTCTTAATACATATAAAAGGCTGAAGCGCGAGCCGGGATACCTGACTGCTGGCTCACGCTAGCTCTCCCCTGCTGAGCTTCTGATTTTTTAATGTATTAAGAGATGGCAGGCTCTTAATACATTTAAAAAGCAGAGTCGCAGCATCTGGGATGGAGCACAAGTCAGGAATAAGCTGATTTCCGGCTCGCATCCAGTACCCGCTACTACCCTGTCTCCTGCGGAGATGGTGCTTGGGGGAAACCAGCTTTTAAGCCGGCTCTCCCCAGCACTGGCTCCTGCTCCCCCCACTTGCTGTCGCTGCTAGAGGCAGCAAGAGGGGGGGAAGCAACTGGTCAAGGAACTAGTCATCTATCCGATAAGCTTTTGCTTATCAGATAGTCAACTAGTTACTTACATTCCTATTTAGAACATCAGAAAACTGGACTTAACTATGCATGCACATTTTTCCTGCATAATACAAGATTCTGACTTGATCCTAAACTGGTGTAGCTTTACTGAAGTCAGTGGAATTATACTGATTTACATCGACTAAGAATCTGGCCCTGTTTCTGAACAGCCAGCTCTAACTTACCCTTCTTTAATGTCTGTAGAACATAGTGCTGTGGACTCTGTACAGAAACAGCAGCAAGGGAAGATACAGCTCTTTTTTTTTTTAATAGCAAGCCCACTTGAAAATTGTAGGGTCCAATATATATCAGAAACACATTGGGATTGTGCGTCACTTAGGGTATACCTACACTAACCACTGGATCAATAGGCAGCGATTGATCCAGAAAGGGTCAATTTATTGCCTCCAGTATATATACGATAAATTGACCACCAAGTACTCTCCTGTCAATTCCAGAATTCCACCAGAATGAGGACAGTAGGTAGAGTTGACAGGAAAGCATCTGGTAAGTAGATCTAAGTGTATCGATTTCAGATACATTATTCACATAACTGAAGTTGTGCAACTTAGCTTGCTGGCTCACAGTTACATAGTACAGAGACTATATTGTCCTAGCTTTGTATATTGACATAACCCTGTAGTATAGACACAACCAACGCTAAGTTTTTTCCCACTGATGTCAATAGTTTCATACGACTGTAAAATTGGTGAAAGACATCAGGCCTACAATACCTAGATTACACATTATACGTAGGGCACCCACTTGGTCAACATAGCTTTGTTGTGACAGGCATGGATTCTATCGCTAATATATGGATTAAGTTTCCTTACAGAAAGAAAAACTGTGGGTTTTTAAATTGAACTAATCTTGACAAGAAACATAGGCTGCGTCTAGACTGGCAAGTTTTTCTGCAAAATCATCTGCTCTTGCGGAAAAACTTGCCAGCTGTCTACACTGGCCGCTTGAATTTCCGCAACAACACTGATGATCTCATGTAAGATTGTCAGTGTTCTTGTGGAAATGCTATGCTGCTCCCATTCAGGCAAAAGCCCTCTTGCGCAAATGCTTTTGCGCAAGAGGGCCAATGTAGACAATGCGGTATTGTTTTGCGCAAAGAAGCCCCGATCACAAAAATGGCGATCGGGGCTTTCCTGCGCAAAACCGCGTCTGGATTGGCACGGACGCTTTTCTGCAAAAAGTGCTTTTGCGGAAAAGCATCTGTGCCAATCTAGACGCTCTTTTCCGCAAATGCTTTTAATGGAAAAACGTTTCCATTAAAAGCATTTGCGGAAAATCATGCCAGTCTAGACGTAGCCCTACGGTTTAATTTTTCAGAAAAATTCAGTTTGCAAAAATCAGACTGTACTTGTGACCACAAAAACAGTGCATAAGAGTTTCGCAAACCTCCAGTTTCACGTGTATTGACCTTCCTAAATAACCACCTAGCTAAGAGCAGGAAGATTCTGCTGTAAAATGGTCATTCAACTGAAACCTTACTGGCCTGATTCCATCCTAAGTGGTTGGTCCCCGGTTTGACACTGGAGTTAGCTCACTGGTTCACAATTGTAGAAAAAGTGAGGTGTCTAGAACCCCAGTTTCAATTCCACACTATTCCCACGGACTGCAACATGGATGGCACCACACATGTCAATAGGAATCTGCATTTTCTGCTTTCTCTTCTATCCTCCATGGACCACGTCACTCCCAACTAGCACTTTACCTTCAAGGTGCTGCAGCAGAGCTGGAATCTTTACTCCCCACATCTCACCCACTGCTGCATGGATATTTTGGTGCAAGGCTTTTAGCAGCTGCAAGACAGAATATCCTTGTCCTTCTCTCTCATAAGGAGATGAGGCTACAACCTGTCAATGAGGGAGAAAGCACAGGCTAAGTTCTGCAGCAAGATACCAGCTTGTTCCTGAAGGAGGAAATATTTCAGATTCTCTCACTGTGGAGACTACACACTGTAGAGCTGCTGCTTCTACTGCAGTGACTTCCTAAAGAAGAAAGTATTCTAACTAGCATGAGGGTGTAGAACAGTGTGTCTCTGTCTGATCGGGGAGGGTGGAGAGAGACCCAATCATACACATTCTTCAGCCTAAAGCATTTAGCTGGAAAACTGATTTTTATACTTAACTGTTCCACTTCACATTTCTCAGAAAACCTGTTCTCCATGGTCTACTTACCAGGAGTCGTGCCAGCAATCCCTGAGGTGTAGGGAGTTTCCCTGGGAAAAGAAATAGAAGATCCTTAATTATGCCAGACTTTGGAGAATCCCGCTGATGTTGTTCACCTAGCCATTTCCAATATGCCCACCAATGTTGCATGCAGCTGATAATATTTGCATTTCCATAGAGTTTTCAGGCAGAGCATCTCAAAAGTGTTTTACAAACATGAGTTAATTCCTCCTCATAGCACCTCTAAGAAACTGGCGTTAATTAGTCCTCAATTTCACAAGTGGGAAAGCTGAGAGAGAGCAAGTGATTTCCCCAATGTTATATCAGAATTTTGGTGGTGATCTGGAACCAGAACCCCCAATTTCTAGCTCCCTCCCATTGCCATGTTTTAATCCCAAGACCATCCTGCATTCCTTTTAGTCTCTTGACTGAAGATGAGAGAATTGGAACAGGCTGAATCTGGTCATTTCATAGTGGCTGGTGAGAATAAATGAAAGAGTTTCTGTTATAAACCTTGTCCACTGTAGTCCAGGCAAGCAGCTTCTCCTCCTTCTTGCATCTTTTTCTCAGCCATTTCCTGGAGGCATCTGCAGAGAGGCTTCAAAGTGCCAGTGTACTGAGTTGGCACCACATACATTAGAAGCCTTGGCCATAACACCTGCACAGAAGAGCAAGACAGTTCAACACTTGGCTATTTTCATTCCCCCACCTCCTACTGGCTGAATCCTTCTGTCATGCACCTTCTCCTTTTAGTCATCACTGACCCTTCCCTATCTCATTACCTTATCTCGATCTCACTTTCTCCTCCCCTCCGCCATCATCTCACTCTACCTGTCCCAGTGATCCCTCTCTCTACATTTTAAGTACGCTGCCTTGTTTGGTGAGCATTAGCAATCTGGTTTTCATCTGGAGATGAATCATCTTTTCCTGCATTATAAAGCTACTTAGACAGCACCATAAATTCATCCTGCACTTTTCAGACATACAGAAGGCACAATCACGGCCCCAATAACTGTTTAAATACAGGATCACCAAGTCTACATTTCCAAGGTATTCATGGGGAATCTAAGGAGACGTTGCACTCAGGCAATCGTGGTAATTAACAGAAGACCACTGCATTATGGTTCCTTCCAGTGAAGTTCCTTTTTATCTTGTCTGTACTGTGAATCGCTTCCTCCATGATACAGAGGTCCCATCATCTCTGACATGAACTTGACATGCTGTACCTCCATTATCCTGACTGGCAAGAAGCTTCCTTATGGAGAGGTACAGTAGATATACGGAAGAATGTCTTTATTTCACGAAGCAGTAGCAACATGTCACTTACTTGGGTCATTCCAGTGATTGATACGTCCAGGCCTTGCAGGATGTGAATGCACATAGTTTGGATAGTGCTTTCTTCCTGAACATCCTGGGAGGGAAGTTTTGTCCCCTGCTATGAGATAGATACATAGAATTTACTAGCTAGTGGGAAAACACTGGCTGTAGAATCGGTGTCTATTTCTTACAAAGCCTTTCTGAATATTGACCTATGAGAGCTTTTCCATTGCATTAGGAGTGCACAAATCATAAAATCATGGATTAAGGATGGAAGGGACCTCAGGAGGTCATATAGTCCAACCCCCTGCTCAAAGCAGGGCCAGCCCCAACTAAATTATTCCAGCCATGGCTTTGCCAAGCCTGGCATTAAAAACCTCGAATGATGGAGATTCTTAAGGGAAGAGAATAACAGAAACACCTAACTGGTGGGTCAGAACCCAGGCTTAGGAAAACCCAGCACAAGGGGACACAAAGAAGATGGAGAGAGGCTGTTCTCAGTAGTGACAGATGACAGAACAAGAAGCAGTGGTCTCAAGTTGTGTGTGTGGGGGGGTGGATCTTAGGAAAAACGATTTCACGAGGAGGGTGGTAAAGCACTGGAATGGGTTACTGAGGGAGGTGGTGAGATCTCCATCCCTAGAGGTTTTTCAGTCCCAGCTTGACAAAGCCCTGGCTGAGATGATTTAGTTGGAATTGGTTCTGCTTTTAGCAGGGGGTTGGACTCGATGACTTCCTGAATTCTCTTCAAGCCCTAGGGTTCTATGATTCTATAAAAGAGTTCCCTGAACAGTATTCATTTTTTGAAAAATTTTCAAAAAAGAACATTTCTTCTTTTTATCTCTGAGGAGAGCCACTCAGACTCTGCCCAGTGGAAATAAATATGCAGAACCTAGAGGGAGCCATTCTGTTTGTTCTGATGCCCCAAGCAGCTTGATCATTCTGTGCATAGTGAATGTGAGTCTATCTATAGGCTAAATTCTGTTCTTCCTTACACCAAACTAAATATTGATCAGCTCTACTGATTTCAGTTTAAATAAGAGCAAATGTGGCCTGATGAGAAAGAGTTGCCTCCTACTTTCTTTGAGATGAGTAGGATGAAAAAGAGGCAGTTGGTGAGTACTGCCATAAGCTCCCACTTCGTAGCTAAAGGGCCAGGCAGAGCTAAGATCCTCAACAACTTACTGTAAAGTTAATGTATATCATGGATCCCATCATGGAACTCTGTGTCTGGAGTCCATGACTCTGCCCATAGCTGGAAATACCCATTGAAAAGATTTTGAACTAGTACACATAGAACAGAGTATGAAGTGTGCAGCAAACTTTTCCAGGTTCTAGACATCTTGATGTAGGCTGCATAACTTCAGTGTTTTGCTAATAGTTGATGTATGCTTCAGCAGCCACAGGATTGGGCACCATTGTGTTCTTTGGAGAGTCTATTTATAAAAAAGATGTGCTTCCTTATACAAGAGCATTTCACTGAAAGATTGTGTTGTCAGAATTTTCACTGACTTGCCCGAGGTCTAAGGAATGTAGGTCGCACTGTCAGATGTAAATATCCAGAATCAGATTCTGGTCTCTGTTACACTTGTGTAAATCCAAAATAATGCCACTGAAGTCAGGGGCATTACCCTGGCTTTACACGAATATCACTGATCAGATTCTAGCTCTAATCCTTCAGTCCAGCTGCATCCTTGAGCATCCAAAGCTCCCACTGAAGTCAAGGGGAACAATCAGCATGCCAGAATGGCAGAACTGAGTCCTAAGTGTTAAGAACTCTCCTTACCAGATTTCTGGTAGACACATCGAACTCTCCGAAAACGTATGCAACCATATCCCCTGCTGCACAATTCTCCACACTTCCTGAACTGAGCAGCTTCAGGACAAAATGGAGAGCTGCCATCCTCACCTGCAAGGGTAGAGATTATGCACGAGTTATTATTATCCCTTCTGCATGCAATATGAGACAGGATATGAGAGTCCTTTTGCTTTTGTTTTTATCTCTTTGGAATGGTGGCTGAAGTACAAATGATTAACACATCTGTTATGTAAATTCCTTGCAACACTGGCTACAGAAGTACCATGCAAATGCCAGTTTTCACTTTCAGGTGACACTGTAATTAGGAAAAAGGCAGCATTTTCTCCTATAAATGTAAACAAACTTGTTTGTCTTAGTGTCTGGCTGAACAAGAAGTAGGTCTGAATGGACTTGTAGACTCTAAAGTTTTACATTGTTTCGTTACAGTTAACAAAAAATATCTACATTTGTAAGTTGCATTTTCACGCTAAAGAGATTGCTCTACATCACTTCTATGAGATGAATTGAAAAATATTATTTCTTTTGTCATTTTTACAATGCAAATGTTTGTTATAAAAATAATATAAAGTGCATAGTACACACTTGTCATTGTGTTGTAATTGAAATCAATATATTTGAAAATGTAAAAAACCACAAAAATATTTAATAAATTTCAATTTTTAATCGCATTAATTTTTAGTTAACTGTGATTAATTGAAACCCTATTAATAATCTCAGCCTAAAAATATGTCTCCTTGCCAGACTCTCCACTGAGTGAAATACTTCCCAGATATTAACAGCAATACCACTATTCCACACACAATCTTACCTTAGCACTCTGATCACTGAGAGCAGATTGCACTGCCTTCACAATCAGAAACTTTCTAACTCTTGTCTCAGGCACTGAAAGATAAGGAGAAGTGTGCAGTATACTATATCTTTGTTCCAAACACTCATGCTCCACATTAGAATGTGTCCTGGGCACTATTTAAGAGTACTACCAAGCTTCACTCATATACAGAATCAGCGGGGGAAATATAGGACCAGACTCTGATCTCAGTTACACCAGTCTAAGTCTGAAGTATTTCCACTTCTGTAAATAGCACCATCATACTATCCTGATGGAAATATTGTAAGAGAGTTAGACAAATGGAGGTTAGTGAAGTTAGTCTGTGTTTACCACCAGTATAGCAGAATTTGGAATCTATTCTAGAGTGTCTAATACTTATTCAGTCAGGAGTACTATTTTGTTTTTATCTCATTATTATTAACATGCATCCGCCACAAGATTACCTTTGTATTTGAACCTTGAAAATATCTTAGGCTACATTCAGCACTTAATTAACCCTGTTGATTTCTGTGAGACCACATGGGAGTAACTTAGAGCAGCACTGGGTCCCTTTAGTGAATTTCCAACCCTCTGGTGAGCATGCATCTAAAAGGGTGTCGCAAGGAGAAGGGAGAAAAATTGTTCTCTTTGGCCTCTGATGATAGGACAAGAAACAATGGGCTTAAATTGCAGCAAGGGAGGTTTAGGTTGGACATTAGGAAACACGTCCCAACTGTTAGGTTGGTTAAACACTGTGAAAAATTGCCCAGGGAAGTTGTGGAATCTCCACCACTGGAGATATTTAAGAGCAGATTGGATAGACACCTATCAGGGGTGATCTAGACAGTGCTTGGTCCTGCCATGAGGGCAGGGGACTGGACTTGATGACCTCTCAAGGTCCCTTCCAGTTCTAATAATCTATGACTATATGACTCCATGTGTTACAGCAGGAGCAGATGACCATTTTGCGGGGCTCCGGGCAGCATAATTCCACGGTCCCCCCCCCCCCTTGACACGGCGCATGCACAGTGACGCCATGCGCATGTGCGGTGGCACCACGGCGCGTGCGCGGGGCTTTTTGAAGCGCGGGACCCGGGGCGGCCACCCCGCTCGCCCTGCCCTATATCCGCCCCTGTGTTACAGATCCTCTGTGCCCCATTTGCAGAGATCATGAGTATGTTATAGCCCTACCATGCCTGCAAAGCCTTGGTTCTTTAGATCAACCTATAGCAGCTCATGCTTTTAGCTCTGGATGTCCCCAACTCAACCCCCAGCACGATGGCGATGATCGCAGCAGTCACAGTTACTCCTGTGTTACTTACAGTCAGCACCAATAATAGCTGTGAGCAGATTCAGGGATGCCACACGAACAGTCTCATTCTTAATCTTCAGCTGCGAGTGCAGAAATGCTATGAGGTCATCAGGAGAAGAACGGGCTGCAAAGGAAGAAATCACATCCTCACTAACAACTGAAAGCTCATTCTTACTACACCTACAAAAGAAGGAAGTTACAAGGAAACTACTGTGTAATTTGGAGTCTCTTCCCCTACCTAGCAGTAGGATACAATAGCACAGCTCCATTTGATTTTCCATGATGAGCTGCTGAGTTGGAGAACAGATCTGTGGGAAGAAGAGAAGTGATCAAAGGAAAACTAATCAGAACAAGCAACTGAAAAGAAGATGCTCAATTAATTTCTAAGCACTCACTTCCTACCTTTCCAAATAGAGCTCTGAACCCAAAATAAATGGTACTGACTGCACAACAAAAATCAGAAACAATGACCGATACATTGGATAACAGAAGTTCCTGCTTTCAAAGTATTTTTAGCAGCAGAGCTAATTGAATCAAGACTTGACCCTTGGTAACTGGTTCAAATGGTTAATTATTCCACCATAAAAATGTAGGCCTTATTTGCAGTCTGAATTTGTCCAGCTTCATTTTCTAGTTATTGGCTCACGTTATGCCTTTCTCTGCTAGATTATTACATATGTTTCCCCACATAGATATTATAGACTGCAATTAAGTCACCCTGTCACAGGATAGGTCCTCCCCATTTGGATGGGATCAGTTTTTACTATATAACTCTAACTCCCTCTAAGAACCGGCTTATGCTAAAATTGCTTTACAAACTGAGCTGGATTTTAGCTAATAAAATGAGACCACTATCTGCTTATTCTTAAGCCAGCAGAAACTAATAAGGCATAAGAAGGTCTCCGGGCTCTTCACTAGCATTCAAAAGATGTTTATTGTTAATATGCTTCAGATCTGCTGAGCTTAAGCTCAAGTGATACAAGAACAAGTTCCCCTCACCCGGTCGTGCAGAGCACTGCAGATGGCTTGAAATTTCCCTTTAGGTAGAAGGATCTTATATTCACCGGAGACTTCCAAGAGCTGCCTCAGACTCTACAACAGAGGGTGAAAGTTAGGAGGTGGGCATACAAAGGAGCAATATGCAATGACTGAAGCAGGTTCATGGAATTCATAGATTCCAAGGCCAAAAGGGATGATTGTCATCAACTAGTCAGGCCTTCTGTATGACACAGGCCTTAGAAATTGCCAAAATAATTCCTAAAGCAGAACTTTCAGAAAAAAATCCAATCTTGATTTTAAAATAATCACCTTGACTCTTGGTAAATGGTTTGAATGGCTAATATCCCACCACTGAAAAGGTAGACCTTATTTCCCATCTGAATGTATCCTGTTTCAGTTTGTAGCCACTGGATCATGTCATGCCTTTCTCTGCTAGGTCATTACATATATTTCCCCATGCAGATATTATAGACTGTAATTAAGTCACCTGTCACAGGGTAGGTCCACCCTGTTTGGATGGTATCAGGTTGTGGAGGAGTTAAAGAACTAAGGCAGCCCAAGTGGCCTAGTCTCCCCAACCACCATAGCAGGCCTGGTTCTTAGAGCAGCATTGCCTAATAGTCAGGCTCAGTGCAGCAGCCCTTTAATGAGGCTCTTCAGCTCAATGACCCAAGCCCTTCTAGGTACGACCGTGCAACCTAGTGCTCAACCACCCTTTGGGGCAAACCAGTGTTGCCTAGAGGCCAGCCCTTCTCCACCAGGCTCTACCTACTCCACAGGGTCCCAGCCCAGGGCCTTGTCTTGCAGCTCAATGGGGTTTCTTCCAAAACATGCAGAGTCAAAGCCTAATACCTCAACTCAATAATGCTTAGTTCACATAGACTACTTCCCACCATTCTTCTGCAGCAGGTCATCTCAGTAACTCCGTGGTCTCGCCTCCATCTGTGGCATTGGATGGTTGAGGGGGGGTCAACTGGAACCACAGGCTGGCTGGTTTCTGCATCCTAGGGCGCTGGCAGTCCCTCCACAAAAGCCTGCAAAGCACCTCTGCTCCCTTCAGCTGTCAGCCTAGACAGAACTGAGCTGCTCCCTTTTATATCCTGGTTCCAGTTGGAGCATTCCCAGCAAGTATGACGGGGCATAGCCCACAGATCATGATTAGCCCCCGCTGAACCATGCATGGTGGGTATCCTCTGTCACAAACACTCCCCCTTAAGAGGGTGTCCATTGGTGGACCTTCCTCTTCATCGTCTCCTTCCACTTGGGAGAAGTCTGTGTTTGCATGAGCCTTCCCTGGCCCAGTGTAACATACAGAAGTCATAGGGTTGGAGCGGGAAGTACTACCTCATGATTCAGGCACTGGTGTCCTTCATGTTATTAATCCATCTGAGGGGTGCATGGTTGGTGACCAGTTGAAAGGGTTTCCCCAGTACAGAATATCCCAGGGTATGTCTACACTACAGCACTAATTCGAACTAACTTAGTTAATTCGAACTAAACTAATTCGAACTAACGCATCCAGACTAAAAAACTAGTTCGAATTAGCGTTTTGCTAATTCGAACTAGCATGTCCACATTAAGGGGACCCTGAACTGGGGTTAAAGATGGCCGGAAGCAGTGCCGGCAGGGCATCACATGAGGACTTAGAGCGTGGAGATGCTGCCTCAGGCTAACCGAGGACTGTGCTTAAAGGGACCCGACCCCCACCCCGGACAGACAGTTCTCAGGGGTGCCCCGCTTGCAAAGCAGTCCTGGCTTGGAGTGCCCTTAGTGCCCACACTGGGCACATCACAGCACTTGGCCATCAGACCGGCTGCACTTGCCGCAGGCTGCCATCTGGGGAGAGGGAGCAATTGGGGGGCTGCAGGAGAGCTTCCACCCCCAGAAGCCCGCAGAGCCAGCCCAGTCCTCCCCATCGGGGGTTAGTACCCCATTCCTCCCTCACCTCCTTCCGCTTACCCTTCCCTAACCCCCCTTCCTGATGTACAAAATAAAGAAAACGTGTGGTCAAAAACTGAATCTCTCTTTATTGAACAAAACTGGGGGAGCCTGGGAAAAGGAGGTGGGAGAGGGGAAGAGAGAGGGTGGGAGAGGGGAGGGCAACTACAGTGATCAGATGTTTGGAACAGGTCCCATATGAAGAGAGGCTAAAGAGACTGGGACTTCTCAGCTTAGAAAAGAGGAGACTGAGGGGCGATAGGATAGAGGTCCATAAAAGCATGAGTGGGGTGGAGAGGGTGCATCAAGACAAGTTCTCCATTAGTTCCCATAATAGAAGGACTAGAGGACACCAAAGGAAAGGAATGGGTAGCAGGCTTCAAACTAGTAACAGAAAGTTGTTCTTCACAAAGCAAAGAGTCAACCTGTGGAACTCCTTGCTGCAGGAGGCTGTGAAGGCTACAACTAGAACAGAGTTTAAAGAGAAGTGAGATAAAGTGATGGAGGTTGGGTCCATGGAGTGCTATTAGCCAGGGGGTAGGAGTGGTGTCCCTGTCCAAAGTTTGTGGAAGGCTGGAGAGGGATGGCACAAGACAAATGGCTTGGTCACTGTCTTCGGTCCATCCCCTCCGGGGTAGCTGGGGTTGGCCACTGTCGGCAGACAGGCTACTGGGCTAGATGGACCTTTGGTATGACCCAATAAGCTCAAGGCTCAGGGTCGGGGGTCTCAGTGGACCCCCTTGATTTTCATGCACACCTGCTCCTGGGTGGCCAGGCTGGCAGCTCTCCTGCCCTAGACGGCCACTTTCCTGTGCCTAGTGCGGAGGTCATGGACGAGGTCCACGATGTCCACACTAGACCAGGCTCGTGCCCGCCTCTTGCGGTCCTGGGCAGGCTCCTGAGAGCCGCCAACCTGGTCCCGGGAGGAGGGGGAGGGCTGGGTGGCAGCGGGTGGCTGGCTCGAGCCGTGCCAGGTGCAGGGTCTGCTAGCTGGGTGCTGGCAGGCTTGCACCTGGCACGGGCACCGTAGCCAGCCCGTGCCCCTTTAAGGGTTCCGGGGCCGGGAGGAGGGCAATAGAGTTTCCCTGGTGTTGGCCAGAGTGGGCACCAGGGAAAGCTGGGGAGGGCTAGCCTCCCACTAGTTTGAATTAAGGGGCTACACACCCCTTAATTTGAACTAGTAAGTTCGAACTAGGCTTAGTCCTCGTACAATGAGGTTTACCTAGTTCGAACTAAGCGATTCGCTAGTTCGAGTTAAGTTCGAACTAGCGGAGCGCTAGTGTAGCGCCTATCAAAGTTAATTCGAACTAACGTCTGTTAGTTCGAATTAACTTTGTAGTGTAGACATACCCCCAGGGTGTAGATCACCCACGTGATGGCCAGGGCCTTCCTTGCTATCGTAGGGCAGCAGGTCTCTCAGGAGAACAGCTTGCAGCTGAGATAAAGGATCTGGTGCTCCTTCCCACCTACTTCTTGAGATAGTACCACTCCTGGTCCTACCTCCGAGACCTCCATTTGAAGGATAAAAGGCTTTGTGAAGTTGGATGGGATAGGACCAGCTCTTGGTTCAGCTGCTTTCACAGGGCCTGGAAGGCTTCCTCACAGTCTTCTGATTACTGGACTTTCTGTGATTGGGTGTTCTTCATCAGGTCCAATAATAGGGTGGCCAGTGTGATGAAGTTGGGTACTAAGCAGCCACTGTGTCTGAAGTATTGTGGCACCTGTTTCTTTGTCATGGAGGTGGGGCAGTCACACAAGCCTTAGACCTTATTTATCAAGGAGCTATAGTTTTCCCCTTCCTACTGTGTTCACTAAGATGGCACTTGGCTGGATTCACAGTGAGTCCTGCATCTATTGGGGCTTACAATACCTTGCTAAGATGTCAGAGGTGTTCCCCCCAGCTGGTGCTGTGGATGACAATATTCTTAATGCACACAGCTGTATATTGCATATATGTTTGCAATATTTGGTTCATGAGCTGCTGAAAAGTGGCTGAGGCTCTGTGCAGCCCAAATGGCATCATGCTGAATTGCTATAAGCCAAGAAGGGTGTGGAAGGCACTCTTCTCACAGGAAGCCGGTATCAGGGGTATCTACCAATATCTGTTGGTCAGTTCTAGTGTGGAAATGAACTTTGCATTTCCCACTGTATTCCTCCTTGAGATTTCCCCATGTATGCATCCCAGTATCACTTCAGCTTTTTTGGCCACAGCATCGCATTTGTAGGTCATGTTCAGCTGAGTATTCACCAAGTTTCCCAAAATATTTTTCGGAGTTACTGATTCTCAGGAAGCATCCCTCAACATGTATGTATCACCTACATTGTTTTGTTCCTAGATGCATCTATTTACATTCAGCCATATTTAAATGCACATTTATTGTTAGCACCCAGTTTACCAAATGATCTATATCACTCTGAATCAGTGAGTTGTCCTTTCCATTATTTACCACTCCCCAATTTTTATTTCATCTGCCAATTTTATCAATGATGATTTTATGTTCTCTTCCAGGCTATTGATAATGAGATGACAGTCTAACTCCTTCCTGTACCTACACACTTTTCTTTTTTGCTGCTTGAAGCTTCCAGGATATCTCTGATGAAATCTACATATTTTACTACATTTAGGCTCTTGTGTAGTCTTCTGATACTTTTAGTCAAGTCCATGAGGCATTGATTCCCTCAAAGTCATGGGCATTCCAATCCCAAAAGCAACCACATATTCTGGACCAGAAAGCCAACATAGATTGGGAGTAAACCATGGGGGAAGTGGGGAGGGGGGAAGGGCAGCAGGGTTGTGGCCCTGGATTTGCTGCTTGGCTTGTACTGAGCCAGCTCACATGGACTGAGCATGCTCAATCATACTACTGAAGCCAACTACCCTCACTCCATCCTCTCACTATCAGCAGACAAGAGTTACCTTGGTCATGTGATACTGAGGGTAGATGAAATAAGAGAGACAAGGTGGGTGAAATAATATCTTTAATTATATTATCTCACCCACCTTGTCTCTCTAATATCCTTGAACCAACACAGCTACAACAGCTCTGTACGCAACGGTAGATGAAATAGACAGTGATTTTATATCTATCTAGTTATATAATCTAAAGCAATGCACTTCAGGCCTTCTTAGTATTAATTATCAGCTACTGGCAGTTTACTTAATACTGCCCAGAGACAACACACAGCAGCCCCTGCTCTGAGGAGTTTATTTATAATCTAAAAGAGAGACACAGAGTTGATAGGATGTACCAGTAAATCACAAGGAGGGAGTATCTTATTGGGGGGAGGGGCAGGTGTTTTGTTTCTTACCTCCTTAGCATCTCCAGGAAACAGAAGATACTTTTCATGAGAGGCTTTTACCTACAAAACTTGTCACCTGGGTCACCATGTCTATAAAATCAAGACTTGTGTGTTTATCTATTATCTAACAAGTCACTATGTAGACCAGGAAACGCCACTGGTAACAGCTAGTGCAGTTCACCTATGCGCACACATTGATAGTTATTTTAATAAGTATCTCACCTTGGTGACATGAAAAACATTAACGTCCTCTTTATATTGCTCAAGGAGCCATGGGATCTGTTCGAACACCTTATCTTGATACTCTTCTTTATGCAGGAGGAGGCTCATCATGGGACCAAGGGCTAAGATGATGGCCTGCTTGAGCTACACAGAGACACAGAATTTATGTTCCTACAAATTCATTCAATATCATGCAATGGGCCCATCTTTTTTACTTCTGATGAGTGCAATTTCCCTTTTCCACTGTTGAAACAGCCCTATCGCAATATTTCCTGGTAAAGAATTAAGACTCATGGGCTTCGTCTACACTGGCATGATTTTCCGAAAATGCTTTTAACGGAAAAGTTTTCCGTTAAAAGCATTTTCGGAAAAGCACGTCTAGATTGGCAGGATGCTTTTCCGCAAAAGCACTTTTTGCGGAAAAGCGTCCGTGGCCAATCTAGACACGCTTTTCCGCAAAAAAGCCCCAATCGCCATTTTTGCGATCGGGGCTTTTTTTGCGGAAAACACTACTGTGCTGTCTACACTGGCCCTTTTGCGCAAAAGTCTTTCGGAAAAGGACTTTTGCCTGAACGGGAGCAGCATAGTATTTCCGGAAAAGCACTGACGATCTTACATGAGATCGTCAGTGCTTTTCCGGAAATTCAAGCAGCCAGTGTAGACAGCTGGCAAGTTTTTCCAGTCTAGACACAGCTATGGTGTTGGTTTCAGAATTATATTCTACTGCACCTCACAACTTTCCCAAGTGGGATATTTCCCAAGATTAGTATGCACACTAAACCAACTCATTCCTGCTGTAACTCTACTGGAACTGAATAGACATCTGCCAGGAATGAATTTAGCCCATTCTCCTATATTCATCTGCATGTCAGGTGACAAAACTGGAATCTATGTACACTATGTACAGACAGAATTTCCATGAGCTTGTGACATTATAATCTTTTTTAAATGTTTTACATCATACTCTGTTCTATCCCAAAGAACCTGCCATTGAACTCCATCATCACAAAGAATGCCATACACAGAGAATTTAACAATACAATTTCTTATCAAGGGTTAGAAAGCCTACAATTCTCACCTCCAAATCTTCACATGTGGTCCATTTGCTTGTCACATGACGATAGAGGGGAAGAATTTCATCACAGAATTGAGATTTACCCATTCTGGGAAATGGGCACTTTTCCCAGTTACTAAAATATACATTTACTGCCCTTGACCATTTTTCCAGAACTGCATGGAAGGAAAAAAGACCTTTTTAATTCCCATCATTTGAAAACATATTTTTTCTCCCTTGTTACCTCTTAATTAGAGCTGATTGAAAAGGTAGTTTAAATTAAATTAAAAGTGTTTACTCTTGTTTTTTTCAAAATTTCAAATTACAAAGATCATTCACATGTTTCAAAAATCAACAAATTTCAGCCACCTTTTTAGCTGCACAAAAACACTGAACACATCCTGATTAAAACTGTCATTGACATTTTTCAGTTTAATATTCCATCAAATTGGAAAAAAATATGAAAAATATAATAAAAAAACCAAAATATTTTGACCAGCTGTTTTCTGAATGATTCATGTCCTCTGCAGTTATTGCTTATTTAGCCCTAAAACTGTATGATTTCCTATTGGGTTACAGTTTGTCTGAAAGATGTTCAGTGCCCCTAACTCCTATTAGCAATACTGAGATTTGACAGCATTTTGCCCTAAAATTAGATGCACCCACTGCCCTTGAAAGGAAAATTAAGGCTCAATCCTATGTTCTATGAAGCTGATGGCAAAATTCCCATTTATCTCAAAGGTGCAGGATTAGTTCCTTAGGCCTGATCTACACTAAAGGGGAAAGCTGACTTAAGGTACGCAACTCCAGCTATGTTAATTATGTAGCTGGAGTTGACGTATCTTAAATAGTGTTTTCAGACTGTCCACACAGTGGAAGGTTGACAGGAGTGTTATTCCTCATGAGAAGCAGGACTACCGGTGCCAACGGGAGCACCCACTCAGTTCGAATTAGTGGGTCTTCACTAGACCTGCTTATTTGGACCCTGGTGATCAACTGCAGCAGCAGCATTGATCTTCTGCATAGTGTAGACGTGGCCTTACTTGAGCATCAACTAAAAAGCAAAGGAAGAGAGAAGTGGAGAAGACCAGAGGACAGAGAAAGAGGGTGAAAGGAGATGATAATTAAGAAACTAAAGAGGAGGAATGGGTGGAGGGGTGGAAAACGGGACATTTTTAAATGTAATTCAGTCTGTTGCCTGCACATTCTCCCCCAGGAGTTTCCTGGCACATGGGCAGCATCAGCTTTTGTTTATTTTTAAGGTATCCACAAGTCATAAAGGGCCTGAACTTACAAATGTTCAGCACCTCCAGCAAAGTAAGGAACACTCTCAACTCCACTGAGTGCCAGAGGAGCATGAGGACTCAGCCCCTGGTACAATCCAGTTCAGAGCCTGTTTGTAAACGGTCAGTCACTTAACTCTGTACCAAGGCCCCTAAATATCCATTTTGGACATCTACAATAAGTGCTGGCACTTACCACCACAAAATGCTTGCCTCAGCCTGCTCTCGTCGACTAACATCCGCATGGAGCTCATGCTGTACAGAGTCATTCCCACAAAAGGAATGCACTTGAGTGCTGAAAAGAAGGACCAGAAGAAAAGGAAGACAGTCAATTGACTGTTATCTGCCTTCTTACTATCGCATTTAGAAACACCGCTGGGTAGGATGCTATGGGCTCCTAGGTCATTTTGTGCTGCGTACACAAATGATAAGGCAGCAGTAAAAAATCAGTGGGGGATTTACCCTGAGGAGGAGCATTCTCCACCAATGTGCAGCTGTGCCAGATGCCCAATCCTCTCCCAGAGTAGGAGAGAGAGCATTGGGGAGGGATGAGAAATGGAATGGAGAAGAGCTCCACTAGACCTGATTTTCCTCAATCCTGTCCTTTAAGAACTTCAAATGGGGCATAAGAGCTTGCACCTTGGTGTGGATAGCTCATGGTCTAGCAACTGGAACCAGCCACAGCAGTTCATCTCATGCCCCCCAAATAGCACTTTGTGTAGCTGTACAGAGCGTGAACCTCTGTCCTTAAATGGAAGACAATAACTTTGAAACAAAAGATGGAAGTTGACATACTATAGGCTGATGATAGGTTGCCCAGTGTAATCAAAGTGAACTCGTCAGACAGCTCCAGTGGTTTCAGATGACATTGAAGCTCATACATCACCTCATTGAAATAGCAGCGTGCTAGAGCCACTAATGTGTTGCTCGCTGCCACTTTTAGTTCATTTGTTGCTTCCTTAAAAAATACAAAAAGAGAGAGACTGAAGTGATTAAAGCCAACTACACCAGCCAATGCTGCTCAAATGAATCAAGTTTTTATTTCTGTTTTCCACCCAACTTTCTGTGAACAGAATCATTAGTCATAAATAATCATTGAATCGTTTGGCTAAACACTTGTCAGCCTTTCAGTTGTTTGCAAGCTGCTTAGACTATTCGCTATTAGCTATTTGTGGTGGATGATTGGCTATCATAGTGACATGATATTTTTCCCTCAGAGGAGGTGGGCAGCTTCAAGATATTCAGAGAATTTTCCTGAATAAACTATACCCTAAATCCAAATACTGCTTCTTTTGGAAATAGCTCAGATTCTGTTTTAAGGTTTCATCCTGCTGCTTAACACCATAGTATCAGAGCACCTTCCACAGAAAATCAGTATCAATAATGAAATCCCTAGTAGACTTCACAAAAAACTTGCTTGTTAAGAAACGGTAGGCCTCTCTGCATCTGATATATGTCACAATATCCTGACCTTAAAAAGCACTTAAGCACATGTGTAACTTGAACAAGATGAAACTAGTCACATGCTGCTTAGGACCTGGGATTTCTGGAGGACGGTGTGGGGATCTGTGGGCCCCTAGCAGTCATCAATCCTGGAGTTTCAGTATATAGTTTACAAAAAATGTTTTAATTAGTTTAAGCTTTCATTCCTGTCATTAGCATATAGGGAAAACTAACTTACCTGAGTATCAGAGAGGTAGCCGTGTTAGTCTGAATCTGCAAAAGCAGTGAAGTGGGTCTTTGACCACAAAAGCTTATGCTCCAACACTTCCGTTAGTCTAACTTACCTGAGTCTCTCTCATGTGGTTTGAGGCAAGTGTTATTATTTTTCTCAGTAGCCTTCTCTCTAGGACCTGGGCATCCTGCTGAAATACTTTCTCCAGGATACAGTACATGTCTGCTCTGTTTTTCTGGGGACAAAACATAAAAGAACAATTGGGGAAAATGTTTCCTTGATGACAATATAGTAATGCTATAAGCTAATATAGTAACACAATATAGTAACACTTACGCTAATAAGCTTCTGCCCAAAAGAGTTTACAATCTAAACATGAAACAACTAGCCCAGGCTAAAAGAGCAGATCAATAGCCAGGAAAATAATTCAGGTCTTCTGATTCACTATCTGGAGTCCTCTCCGCTAGACCACACTGATTCCACAGCCTGCATACTCACTCAAGTAACCCCTAGTCTTCATTTGTATAAAACTTGCTATGCCCTCCACAATCACCCCAGCTAGCAGCACTTCAGAAGAAGCTGAGCAATTTACAAATTTTTTAATCAGAATAAGGGCCCTGCACTGCCCCCTTATCTAATTTTGTTTATTATTATTGTTATTGTTATTATTATTGTTATTGTTGTTGTTGTTATTATTAGCATCTTGCCCTTTTTTATCCATTCCAGACAGAATTTGTAAATACAATTATAAAATACCCAACTCCTGCAGTAAATCTTCTGCAGCTTTTAGGGAAAATTAGCTCAGGAGTTACCTCTACATTGACAGTCGCACATTTGAAGGTCTCTTTTATGGGGTCCATCAAAGTTGAAATTCACAGATGATACTAAATATGGAGGAGTTGAAGGTATGAGTTGTGACAGAGAAATAATAAAGAGGGGCACAGAGAAATTAGAAACCTGAGCAGAACAAGACTGATTTCAGAGAACTGCAAACTAGCGCACCTAGAGAGGGGGTCAATATAACTGACATAATGAGAGGGAGAAAAGTGGGAAACAACAAGTGACCTGGAGTGACAGTGAAAAAAAAAGTCAGCCATCTGGATTGGGTTTGTTACATACAGGAATCTTGTCATAAAGCAGGAAGTTTCTCATTGTTCATCTGAGGTGTGACTGCTTCTGGCTTATTTCACTTTTTTGGCACCACATTCCCCAGAAAAGATCAACAGCTTGGAAGTAATTCAGGAGAAAATTTTAAAAAGTGCAGGGAGGCCAGCAGAACTGACTTTTAAATAGAGACCTGCAACCTCTATGGGATCTGACCTCATGCATCAGGGTGAGGTTGGGTGGGTGTAGGGGAGCCTGCCTTGACAATAAATGGCCACGTCTCCCTTTAACACGTGCAGATCTCTAACAAGCAAAACCCAGGCCTGTCTCAAGTCTGGTGCACATAAGCATGCAGGCAAGGTCATGGGAGAAGCTGTGAGAGGAAGGAATGTTTTGCATAACAATGCAGATGAAGCATGGTACGTGAGACTATGTCAAGAACACGTGGCAAGCAATCTTGTACAGGTACTTCTGTTTCTGATAACCACAAATTACAGATGCAGCCATACAACTGTCAACTATGCACATAGCAGCAACATCCTGAGTGACAAGATGTACTCCAGATAGGGTATTGGGCATGTTACATATCCTACACAATACGTAATCAATTGGTAAATATTATTAGAACAACCAAGTCTCGCTTTGCTATAAAATGGGCTTAGTAAGAACAATCAGTGGGAGGGAATGAGCAGGATTGACCCACAGGTACTGCTCGATATAACTAGAAGTAAATAGGCCCTTCACACCGGTGATCCAGTGCATGGTGTTCCAATGCATGGGAAGAAAAGGAACCATGACCTCCTGCCTGCTACTGTAGGTGGCATACGGGTGAAGTGTAAGTGAACTAGTCTTTATTATTGTATTATAGTAGCTCTTTTATTAATTGCTTTTGCATTGCTTTGCACTATATTATTGCTTTAGAATGTATGGCATTTAAGGTTTAAATTGTGTAGTAATTGTTTTTAAGGCTTGTAAAACTTAAACAACTGTAATAACTGCTTAAAGCTTGCAATAAATAAGAAAGTGGTTAAGTATCCCTGGAGTGTCCTGGTTTCTCTTGGATCTAAAATAAATCGAATCACATCACAGTGGGAAAACAACTGGACTCCCCTGGGCTCAGATCAGGTCAGCTCTCCTCCACAGAGTCAGCACAACCGTGACTGCCTACTCCAGCCAGCCACCACCTCCTTGCTGCATAGCATGCACTGTGGAGTGAGGATGCTTAGGAGTCAGTGTTTCTTACCCTGCAGCACGTACATTGCACAGCAGGGGGCAGTATCAGAGACATAAAATTTAGACTTTAACATCAGGAAAAATGCCCCAGCTATAAGACATCTATCAGGTTATTACATAGTCTTCATTGGAAAGTGGTGGAAACCCAGTCACTAGGAGCTTTTAAAATTGGTTTGGCCCCCAAAAATGAAAAAGGCACTGCTGGGAAATTGGATGATCCAACAAGTCTTTCACATCTGTCTCCTGTGAGTCTATAACTCTGAATTCAGGCAGCTGAAGGTGTGAACTGCCTGCTAAGGTCATAAAGCACTTTGGAATGTTCAAAGCCAATGGTTGGCTACACATTCCAGTGGTTGTGCTTTTAAAGGATGCTGCTGCAAACTGCTATTATTACTGCTCTAGTGGGGAGAGGCTCTGCCTCTTTCCATTCATTTTTAAATGTAAGGAGGATTTTTAATTGAAAATCATAATTGATAACTTATGAATACAAGAGCCCCACACTATTCAAGCGAGCCAGAAATGAACTGCTTGTCTTGGCTTCCTGGTACTTGAAACTAAAATGCCTTCTGTGTTGACCCTTAATAGAGAAATGGACTTTGCTGGATGCGAGTATTAATAAAAGAAAAAGGGGTTTGGATTATTTAAGAACCCTTCAAAGCTATAGCCCAATCATATGTCATTATAATTAAGAAGTGTTGTCTTGGGTTTAGAGCAGAGAGTCAGTTCACATGGGTTTTATTCACCATTCTTCTACTAACTCACTATGTGGTGTTGAGCAAGTTATTTAATTCCCCATGACACAGCCCATCAGTAAATGGGGATGTTTATCACTCTCCCAAAGGTGCTGTAAAACCTAATTCATGAGTAAGTAGGTAAGTGCTTTGAGGTTTTTGGATGAAGATGCTAAAGGAGGACAAAATACTGCTATAAGAGATTATAGATACCCCTACAGTGCACTTTTATAATATACAGCCCATGTACTCCAGTGTGTACAAAAGGACAGTGCTCCTCTGAGTGTCTCTTTATTATATCATCCTGATCTGTAAGAGAATTTTGCAGGATGAGTTTTGCATGAAGACAGAAGGGTAAATACTGATTACACTGAAGGTGGGCTGAGCCAAGTTCTGTATTGAATTACTTCCATGAAGTCAAACAGAATTTGGAGTGGAAACATGGAAAACAGATGTGATTTGATGAAACTGCCCTACCTCATCCTGCTGAAGTTTTTCTAGCAGAACAGTCACAACGACAGCCAGTTTGGTCTCAGCTATCTTGACAATCTGAAGGGCAATAGAGGCCTTATCTTGATCGTCCATATGGTCCAGGAGGAAAACAACCTCGCTGTAAACAGCTGAAATTAAAGGAAAGGATTCTGCTGGTTATCATTGATGTTGGGATTCAGTGCTTGTGTCTTTAATTCACTATCTAGTAAAGACTCTGTAGGAGATCAGACATGGTGATAAGTGGACCTGGGAATCATGCAAATCCTTTTCTTCCCTCATGGTGACCATGTCTGTTTGCAGAGCTATTGTGGGGGGACGGATTATAATAAGGAAAAGCTGCTCCTTTTAAATAAGATCCCCACATAAAATAATCTTTTCCACCTTTACTATTAATTTAGGCATTTTGATAGCACACAGAATAATTTATAGCCAAGATTTTTAAAACTGGGTGCCTAAACTAAAACTCCTAAATCCATATTAACACGCCTACATCCTGATTCAACAAATTAATCACATGCCTAACTCAATGCCAACAAATAAATCTAAAGTTAAACACATGCTGAAGTGTTTTGCTTAGTCAGGGTGTCATTTCCAAAAGTGCTGAGCACCCAGAATTACCTATGGATGGTGCAAAGAACTTCTAGGGGTTCAGTATCTCTTGAAAATCAAGCCACTTTTAAAGACCCCCACTGTATGAATTTAGAAGTCAAACTTTATGCACTCTGTTTTGAAAAAAGGCTTCAGTTTTATTTTATGGTAATTTAAATACTTGCAGAGAAGACACATGGACTAGGTATTTGTCCAGTTGCCTCTAGAGACCCTAAAAGATTTTCCCCCAATGCACAACATAAGAACATAAGAACGGCCGTACTGGGTCAGACCAAAGGTCCATCTAGCCCAGTATCCTGTCTGCCGACAGTGGCCAGCACCAGGTGCCCCAGAGAGGGTGGACAGAAGACAATTATCAAGCGATTTATCTCCTGCCATCCCTCTCCAGCCTCTGACAAACACAGGCCAAGGACACCATTTTATCCCCTGGCTAATAGCCTTTTATGGACCTAACCTCCATGAAATTATCTAGCTAGGTGTTTTCCATGGGTAGGGTGATTGCCCTATACCTTTATGTGAAGCCTCAGAGATTAAGTCTTGGTAAGTCTTGCTCACATAGTCAGGATCAGTGTTACCTGTAAACTGAGCACTTGGGTGGCAGACATGTGTTTCTAATGGTTGTACACATCCGTACATGCCTCAATGCACATAAAATGTATTCTACACGTAGAATTGGAGAGAACATTGGTCAGGATGCAATTGATCTCCAGATTTGAGGGTGGGGAGGAATTTTCCCTGGGTTAGACTAGCAGGGATTATTGTTTGGGAGGTTGGGAATTTGTCTTCTTCGGGAGTATGGGGCACTGATCAACCACCAGGATCATCAGGGCTTTTCTGACCTAATCATTTCTCTACCATTGCAAAGGCCTCAGGCATTGGTAGCATTTCAGTTTCTCCTATCCTCTGTCTGCAGCACACAGCATCTTAGTCTCCTAGGCCTTGGGCACATCTACACAGCAGGGCTAAAGCAGAAATAAGCTACACAACTTGAGCTATCAATTGTGCAGCTTAAGTTGAACTAGTTTATTTCGGCTTTTGGCGCTGTCTACACAGCAGGAAGTCGGGGAAAGAGCACTCTTCCTCCTACTTCCCTTACTCCCCATAAAATGCGGGTTATAGGAGTCGGAGAAAGAAGTCCTCCAGCTTGACATTATTTGACATTATGTTGAAATAATGGCTTGCTGGGTAGATGCGGACTATGTTATTTTGCAATAACATCAGTTATTCCAAATTAACACTGCTGTGTTGACATACCCTTCAAGAGTGACAATTTTTAGTCCAAGACAAGTTTTGGTTTCAGCATAGGGTTGCTAGGTGAAACGTAATGGTTTGTGACATACAGAAGATTAAAGTACATGATCTAATGACCTACCAGCCTTAAACTCTCTGAAACTGTGAAATAGTTGATGTATTAATAAAATCAGGATTTTATCTCCCATGTGTCTCTCAGCAGAAATTCTCCTGGAGACTTAATATTTAACAAGAAATCTGAAATGCCATATTTATCTGTCTCCATTGTAACAGCATTCCAAGGCATGGAGGAGGAATTGATCAGAATTTACCCTTCCCATGAAAGATTGCTCAAGATTAGGCGATTACCCATCCTTACCCTTCGATTCCAACACCCAGATGCAGATGGAATCAGAACTGTAACTTACATTGCCCATACAGTTGCAATAGTAATGGTGAAGGATTAAGAGCACTAGTGTTGCTAAGAAACGCTTTGTTATCCTCCATTTAATATGCTAGCTATCCACTTAATATCTTAAGTAGACAGCAGGTACATCTAGACTGCAGAGTTTTTCCAGGATACCAGAGATATCCCAGAAAAGCTCTGCCACGTCCAAGGAATGCGTCTGCTTTTCCAAAAAAATATTGGAAAAGCAGACATGTTTTTTCAGCATCTCAGTAAACCTCGTTCTACGAGGAAGAAGGGATGTTCTGAAAGAGGCTTTTTTTCTGACATTTGGCCCAGTGTAGACGGGCCAACTGTCAGAAAAGCCTCTTTCAAAAGAAAAGTGATAGAACTTTGTAGTCTAGACACAGTCAGCTAGAAGAGAAGTCCTTCTGTGTTTTCTCTTCTAATTTCTCCCATCTCTGATGCTTTGCACCACTAGATTTTGGCTCCAAGGATGCAGAAGTCATAAAATAAGGACCCATATTAAACATAAAACAACTGGAGAAAGGAAAGAAGACCTTCCCCATAACATCCAATAGTGACACAGGTTGTCAGGAAAGTTTCCAGGTTCAGAGGCTGTAGGCCAGTCCTTCAACTCAAGTCAATTAAAAGGGAAGTCAGTAGAGGCTCACTGGATTTACAGCAGCTAATGATCTGGTCATATAAATGGAGAATATTACACGTTTCCATGCACCCATGCCCTTGAATGTGTATGTGTGGATACAGGTTGGATATAAAAAATACAATAGTGACCCTTACCTCTATCAATTACCTCCTGTTCACTCACAAATGTATTCATGGTTTAGTCTTTCCTCAACACCTTCTCTCAATCCTTTCTCCAACTAGCTCCAGTACTGAGAGATAGATGGCCTCTCAGTCTGTCAACCAGAACTTCCAGTTAAACTTACACAAGCACTATTGTGACATCCTTGTGACCAAAGCAAATTCCATAAACTGTTGATGACCAGGTAGGCACACAGGGACTCTGTCACTTTGCTGGAGAGAACTATGGTTAAGATGACCTGTCACCTGTCTATGACTTTTACTAAAAATTGCCCTAAATAATTTTTAGGTGCTGGGGAAAGGCAGCACTCCAGCAGACTCCACTGCTCTGAGAGCAGGCTAGGGTGCCACTACTACTTCCACTCCAGGTGGGGGAACTGCCCAGGGTACCCTGACTGCTCTCCAACCAATGCTCCAGCACAGCATCTGGCCCCAGGGATGCGCTGAGATGTACCACGCCAACTACTGTGGAAGTCACAAATGTCCCAGAAAGTCACAGAATCCATGATTTCTGTGATAGAAATGTAGCCGTGTTAGTCTCGTGTAGCTGAAACAAAAAACAGGACTATGTAGAACTTTAAAGACTAACAAGATGCTTTATTAGGTGATGAGCTTTCGTGGGCCAGACCCACTTACTCAGATCAAATAGTGGAAGAAAATTGGCACAACCATATATACCAAAGGATACAATAAAAAAAATGAACACATGAAATTTGATTTGTCCTTTTCATATGTGTTCATTTTTTTGATTGTATCCTTTGGTATATATGGTTGTGTCAATTTTCTTCCACTATTTGATCTGAGGAGGTGGGTCTGGCCCACGGAAGCTCGTCACCTAATAAACCATCTTGTTAGTCTTT
This sequence comes from Pelodiscus sinensis, assembly GCF_049634645.1. NCBI lineage: Eukaryota > Metazoa > Chordata > Testudines > Trionychidae > Pelodiscus > Pelodiscus sinensis. Next base: position 318,100,206 of record NC_134711.1, read on the forward strand.
AAAGTGCTACATAGTCCTGTTTTTTGTTTCATGATTTCTGTGACCTCCATGAATGATTCACAGCCTTATTCATAATCACTTTCTCCCAAATAGGCCTCTACCTACAGGTTCACAACCATCTCCTCCCTGTTGGTCAGAATCAATTCTTAAATGCCTATGCCCTGGGTTACTTCCTTCAGTTTCTGAAACAAAGCATTGTCCCCATGACATTCCAAGAACTTATTGGATATTTTGTGTTTTATCATATTACTTTTCCCACTGATGTCTAGGTAGGTAAAGTCCCTCATTACTATAAGGGTCTGGATATTTGTTTTATTTGTTCTAGAAATGCCTCATCTCCCTCCTCCTCCTGGTTTGGATGTGTTTTCCCCACTTCGTCTTTACCCAGAGACTTTCAGCTGGTCTGCCTCTTGCCTCTTTCTGGAACTCAGAACAAGTGTACAATACAACACCACCTCCCTTTTATTCCTACATGCTCTTCCTGAACAAGATGTACCCCTCTATGCCAATACTGCAGTTATGAGATTTATCCCATCAAGTATCTGAGATGCCACTTAAGCTCAGTTATGACTTGTCTATTAGTACTCCCAATTCTGACTGCTTAGTCCTGTTATTCCTTGAATTTGTGAGTAGACGTCTAAAGCAGTGATACTCAAAATGGTCCATGAAACCACTTTGAGAAAACTGCTAACTGGCTACACTGGTGTGTTTATTTACTGGTGCCGCAGCCACAAAGCCTCGTGGCTCCCATTGGATCCGATTTGCTGTTTGCAGCCAAAGGGAGCCATGGGAAGCAGCAGCCACAGCTCCTTTTGCTATGACTGGCTAACCAGAGCCAAAGGGACCTGCAAGGCTCCGTGGCCTCAGTGCTGGTAAATTGTAGGGTAAACTGAGGCAGCCCTAAATGTGCTAGTAGGCCTCTAAACAGCATAACTCCATTCTAGGATTAAGGCCTGGGAACACCACAGTCAGGATAAGAACTGCAGACAGTAAAAGACCCTGGGCACCATAGCAACCACGTTCTAAAACACTCGAACTGGGTCTCAGTTGGTAACGTAACACATTTTGCTTGAGATAACATTCATAAAATTTGCTTAAACTGTCTTGCTTCACTCCTAGATAATAAGCCTGAGAACCAAGTGCTGCACCAACTCAAGGCCATACCCGCCTCCTATAGCAACATCATCATCTATGGAGACTAAAATGTTATTACTGTTTTGCTGACATGTTTTGGCATTTGAACAATAACCACCTGTATATTAATTAACGAGCTGTTACTTTGCAATGGGCGGAGATATTATGTAATCTTGAGTAGTTCTATTGGCTTATGTGCTCATTTTGTCTTGCTGCTAGACCTATCAAATCATTTTTCCTCCGTCCACCTGCTGACTATATAATCTATTATCAGAGGGGTAGCCGTGTTAGTCTGAATCTGCAAAAGCGACGAGGAGTCCTGTGGCACCTTATAGACTAACTGAAGTGTAGGAGCATAAGCTTTCGTGGGCAAAGACATGCATCTGACGAAGTGGGTCTTTGCCCACGAAAGCTTATGCTCCTACACTTCAGTTAGTCTATAAGGTGCCACAGGACTCCTCGTCGCTTTTATATAATCTATTGTATTGTGTTAATTAACCAATGTTCACCAGGGTAACCCCTGCGTGTCACTCCATCAGCTGATGTATAATAAATCCTCTGCTTGTTTTCACCTGCATCCAGAGCGTCCTGGCTTATTTCCAACATAAATAAACACACCGGCGCGGCCAGTTAGCAACTTTCTCAAAGTGGTTTCACGGATCACTTTGAGAAACACTGATCTAAGGTTTTGATCAAATTCCCCCCAGGGATTTCCCTCTTGTTGCTCCTGTAATTCTACTCTAATTTTCCATATCTGATTCTCCCCAAATAACTAGTCCTCTATTAAAGATACCTTTTGAACCTAGTTGCCTTTTGTCACCTGCCCCTACTCAACTTAGTTTAAAGCCCTTCTAATAAGATTGGTGAGTAACTGCATTAAGATGTCCTTCCCTTTTGTGGTCAGATCGACCCCATCTCTTCCCAGCAAACCTCCTTCCTGCAACAGTATGCCATGACTAAGGAAGTCAAAACCTCCCATCCATCCATCTTCATCACACTATTATGTGGACATGCTTACCATTTAGTGTAAAAAGCAGAAAAAACACTCAGTGCAGGAAACAAGGGGACTGAAACTGAAGCTGTCAAGTTCACATGCTTCCAGTTTCACTAACTGATACATCTGGATCTCTCAAGCTAGTGGGGATGTCCAAGGCAGAAAAATATTTCTGTAGATCAGCATGTGATTATTTGTATTGCGGTACTGCCTCATAGTCCCAGTCATAGGCCAGAATCTCATTGCCTTACGACCTGTACAAACTCAGATTAAGATGGTCCTTAACTGTCATTAAGTAATATTTATTCACAGCACAACAGAGAAGATAATTAAGCAAGAAGATAAGCCTACTTTGACCAGGTACCAACATGAAACTAGTGTAATAATACTACATATTTAGGAAACTTTCTCCCTGATTCAGGGTCTGTTGTGGCTAAGCCCCAGTTCCATACCATTGTGCAAACTGGGGTCTTATACAACTGCGCTAGATAGAAAGTGTACAGCAGTACAGTTCAAGAGTACTCCATATTTAATACATGCACAGGAGGTCACTTCCACAAGAAGCTAAGGGCATGGTCATCACAGAGAGACTTCCTGTCTCTGCTAGTTTTATGCATCCCTCACTGTCTACACCTCCTCCATAAGTTCAGGCCTTTCAAAAACACAGCATCATGTACAGGTAACTGTAACAATGCTTGTTCGTTGTATCTGTTCACATGAGAGCAAGGCATCCAATATCAGTCCACTATGGGTGGATCAGCAATAGGAATAATGTTTGTGCATGTGACAAATAACCCCAGGACCACAGAACAGATTAAGGACACCAATGTGTGTAGCAAAGTCATCACAAACACCGTGCAGACGTCAGGGAGCTCATAAGTTAGCATATAACCTTAATTCAGATCTTGGTGCAATAGTATATCCTCAAAAGGAAACTTTACTTATTAATTGGTTGTATTTTACTTATCATTTGGTTGTATTTTACAAGATAAAAAGCTGAATCGTTGGTTGAATGTTCGTTTATTTGCCCCAGGGCCAGATTTTTACAAAAACAAGTCATGTGCACATACACAACTAAGAGTTCTGCAGCAACGCACACTGTCCTGCAGCAATTAGTAGTGGGATCCTGCCCTTAGCAAGTCCTGGGCTTACAATTCACATGCTTATCTCACTAATAGGTATCAATTGATCAGCCTGTACTGAATATGGCTTGACAATTTGCCATCACTCAAAACACATTACAGTCAGAGAGGATGATAAATATACCATTTATTCACCATTATGTACAAAGTCCAACATGTCCAAGGAGGCAAGAAAACAAAACTGGTGAATACAGAAAAAACATTACAGCCTCTCTCCGAGTTACAGACCAAACACTTGGCTGTAACTCGATCAGTTTGTAACTTGGACCCCATTGAGTTACACGTGACCGCGCTGTTTGTAAGCGCGGGTCACATTCGTAACACGGGGACCGCCTTTACGACTGCTCCATGGGAGCTTTGGTCGTAAGTGCGAACGGTCGTAACTCGACCATTCGCAACTCGGGGAGCAGCTGTACTGCAAAAAATAGACTGATAGCAAGAAGCTTTTGTACAATGTGCAGTAAGATGCACACCTTAATCCCGCTCAGTGTTTGACTGACTCTAATTCAACCTAAGATTTGTCAGAGTAGGGTATGAGGCCCAGATCTTCAAAGGTATTTAGACTAATTTCCATTGAAACCAATGGGAGCCAGGAATCTCAATACCTGGGAGGATCTGAGCAAGGACGGCAGAATTTGATGCAACAACAATATGCATTTCTAGAGAGATTTTCCTTTTTAAATAATGTTACTAACTCTCTGATTCAAATATAAGCCATTATTAGCAAATAATTATATTTTTTCTATCCCTATTAGAGCACAGACAAATAGGAGAGTGGAAATAACATGATTTATTTAAAAGATTTTAACCAGGTTCTTTCATGGAAAAAAATTAAAGATCCAGCACTGTACAGATCACTCTGCTGAGATGTGAGCCAAATGACTTAAAGCAGAATTCCAATATTACTTCTCTTTTTTGAAAGTTTTCTCACAAACTCCTCAAAATATCTGCCTCCACCTAGTGGTGTGGGTTTGCATAACTTTTGTTATTTATATTCCCTGTTGTAGAAATACATCAAATTATACTCCGCATGATTCTATGATTCTATCTGTAGGGACAGGGACAGGGACAGGGATAATCCTGGGAAGAGGCTCTTTTTTCCTTCACTACTCTATAGAGGTTCTTATACTGCTTGTTGTCAGCAAGACATGAGAAGTCATTCTTCCGCTCTATTCTGCGCTGGTTAGGCCTCAGTTGGAGTATTGTGTCCAGTTCTGGGCACCACATTTCAAGAAAGATGTGGAGAAACTGGAGAGGGTCCAGAGAAGAGCAACAAGAATGATTAAAGGTCTAGAGAACATGACCTATGAAGGAAAGCTGAAAGAATTGGGTTTGTTTAGTTTAGAAAAGAGAAGACTGAGGGGGAACATGATAGCCGTTTTCAGGTATCTAAAAGGGTGTCATAAGGAGGAGGGAGAAAACTTGTTCATCTTGGCCTCTGAGGATAGAACAAGAAGCAATGGGCTTAAAATGCAGCAAGGGAGATTTAGGCAGGACATTAGGAAAAAGTTCCTAACTATCAGGGTAGTCAAACACTAGGGCTGTGTCTAGAATGCATCCTTTTTCCGTAAAAGGGATGCAAATTAGACACATCACAATTGCAAATGAAGTGGGGATTTAAATCCCCACCACTTCATTTGCATAAACATGGCTGCCGCTTTTTTCCGGCTCGGAGGTTTGCCGGAAAAAAGCGCCAGTCTAGATGCGGATCTTTCGGAAAATAAAGCCTTTTCCAAAAGATCCGTTATACCTCTTTAAAAAAGGAATAAGGGATCTTTCGGAAAAGGCTTTATTTTCCGAAAGATCCCCGTCTAGACTGGCGCTTTTTCCGACAAAGCTCCGAGCCAGAAAAAAGCAGCAGCCATGTTTATGCAAATGAAGCAGGGGGGATTTAAATCCCCGCTTCATTTGCAATTGCGATGTGTCTAATTTGCATCCCTTTTATGGAAAAAGGATGCAGTCTAGACACAGCCTGGAAGAAATTGCCCAGGGCGGTTGTGGAATCCCCATCTCTGGAGATATTTAAGAGTAGGTTAAATGAATGTCTATCAGGGATGGTCTAGACAGTATTTGGTCTTTCCATGAGGGTAGGGGCCTGGATTCGATGACCTCTCGAGGTCCCTTCATCCATAAACATTTTTACAGACAAAGGGAACGTGATGCAATTGACCTGGCCTTGGGATCCCCTCCTGGAGGCCCTATGGTCTGACCATACCCTAGAGACACAATAGAAAAGTCCTCCAGACAGACTGGAGTGGCTGTGGGAGAAGCAACCAATCAGGGCCAGGAAAGTTCTATAAAAGCAGCTGAAAGACCAGTATCAGTCAGTGTTTCTGGAGGCCACAAGGTATGCAGAACCAGGAGACAGGCTGCCTGAGAGAGTGGCAGCACTGCAGACAGCTCCTTGTGAAGAGCTATTGGCGAGTGCTGGACTGTGATGGGACTTTGAAATAAAGCCCTGAGGTAAGGGCAAAAATGCTGTATTTTGGTGGGGTAGCTCTGGGGACACCACTCTCTTTGAGTGGGGAACAAACTTGAAAGGACATAAGAGAGCTAACCAAGATAGGCGCCGATTAGATGTGTACCCTGGAAGGGGTTTTGATGAGCACACACAATGAGTGAGACTCGGCCAGAGACTGTGTCACCGAAGTCAGACAAGAGAGTGCAGGCACATGTGCTTAGCCAGAAGGGGTACTCAAGAGAGGTGAATGCTGCTCTGTTACAGAGAGCAGTCCAATATGCACATAAGGGGTGTGGCACTCCCTGCCTCCGAGCTACCCAAAGTGTGTGGTGCTCCAGCAGCAATTTATAGGGTCTTGGGCTCTGGCTGCTGCTGCATTAGCAGCAGCCCTTATTGGAAAACTTGAGAGCCCCAAGCCCTCTCTATCCCTTCCCCCAAATCCCACTCCTGCTTCACCCCACTGGGTACTGAGACTAGGGCCAGGACACTCTGCTTCCCGGCCACCACCATAGTGAAGTAGAGCAACCCAGCTGGGAGATGGTGGAGCACAGTAGGCTGTTGGTTGTTCCAGTTCCCACCACTGTGGTGTGTGTTTGGGGGCATGACCCCCTCTGACTGCCCTGTGCTAGATTTCCCCAGATAATTCCATAGGCACCATGGGTCCCATCCATCAGATGGTTGAGGCATCCACTGTGGGGCCTGGACAGCTCGCATGGGCCAATACAAACTGCCTCCTGTGTTGCATCATTTAATGAAGCATCTCTTGTAAACAGGCAAGACTAGGAAGAGCTGACAATTAGGCTTACCATTTTTCCCAACTGGATGGACTGGACGCCATTCACAGCGATGGTGTCCCATCCCTCTGGTCAGGAAAGATGATAACCCTAAGCTAACTCAATGCAATGGTAGCCACGTCAGGTGACAGAACAGTAGCACAAAAGAGTGGCAGGGGAAACTCAGAACAATATTTTTTTAAAAAAAAAAAAGAGAAAATTGAAAGTTTCAGCAACAAGACAAAAAACAGGAGAAAATGACTCAAGTGGAGAATTAGGTGGGAGTGAGGGAGTGAGGATCCGTCTACACTACAGCGCTAATTCGAACTAACTTAGTTCGAATTAGTTAATTCGAACTAAGCTAATTCGAACTAACGCATCTAGAACTAAAAACTAGTTCGAATTAGCGTTTTGCTAATTCGAACTAGCATGTCCATATTGAGTGGACCCTGAACAGGGCTTCAGGATGGCCGGAAGCAGTGCCGGCAGGGCATCAGAGGAGGACTTAGAGCGTGGAGCTGCTGTCTCAGGCTAGCCGAGGGCTGTGCTTAAAGGGTCCCGACCCCCACCCCGGACAGACAGTTCTCAGGGGTTCCCCGCTTGCAGAGCAGTCCTGGCTTGGATTGCCCGGAGTACCCACACTGGGCACATCACAACACTCGGCCATCAGCCCGGCTGCACTTGCCGCAGGCTGCCATCTGGGGAGAGGGAGCAATTGGGGGGCTGCAGGAGAGCTTCCACCCCCAGAAGTCCGCAGAGCCAGCCCAGTCCTCCCCATCGGGGGCTCGTACCCCATTCCTCCCTCACCTCCTTCCACTTACCCCTCCCTAGCACCCCTTCCTGATGTACAAAATAAAGATAACGTTTCTTCCAACATTGACTCTGTCTTTATTGAACAAAACTGGGGGAGACTGGGTGTAGCCAGACACAAAACCCCATCTTGTTTTTCCACGAACCCCATCTTGTTCCCCCCCCCCCCAGAGAGCAAGAGAAAGGCAGTCAGCCTTTGATGCCCTGGGAACACAGGTTTGCTGCCTGTCCCTGACTCTACCATAAACAGAAACCAGACAGTAAATGGGCTAGCTGATGACCCGGGGCCTCCCGTCGCCCTGATGGCTAGTACCAGTAATTGACACGCCTGCACTGTCCCAGAGAGGAATCTTCGCCCAACACATACTAGAGGTGCCCATTGTCTGCATTTTCCCAGGTGTAAATTATGCTTTGCACCCTTCGTGGGAAACTTGGCATTCAAAGCCATTTTTCCTTAATGGCCACTTGAGCCCAGGAAGAAGCCTACATGACCCAAGGGGTATAAAAGAGGTTCAGCAGCCCACCCTATTTGAGCTCCAATCATCTATACCTGCTGGCAGGTATTGATTGTCTCCCGAGGTCTGTGGGACGCCCAACCTCGCCCTACTTCTTCCCGAGGGATTGAGAGAAAGACACTGGCCACGCCAAGTCTGGAACGCAGGGGTGAGAATATATACCTGCTATGTGTCTATTTTGCATGCATTTAATAAGAGCTCAGAGAACCAAAGGGTTTCATGGTACCTGTAAGTAACTTATTAGTGTAATTTCTGTCCTGTCCTTTGTAGTGTCTGTGTTATCTGTAACACAGTAGTAGCATTTAACAGCTAAATTTACCCTGTAACAATAAAATAGTAACTGTTTAAGCTTTAACCTGACTCCTTCAGTTGCTGTAACAGAACCAAGCACAATTTAAAAGAACTTCAGCCGGTCATAAGGGACTCACTGCCCTGACCGTCGGCTGACACTGGGAAAAGGAGGTGGGAGAGGGGAAGGGAAAGGCTGGGAGAGGGGAGGGCAACTAACATGATCAGGGGTTGGGAACAGGTCCCAGATGAAGAAAGGCTACAGAGACTGGGACTGTTCAGCTTAGAAAAGAGGAGATGGAGCGGGGACAGGATAGAGGTCTCTAAAAGCAGGGGTAGGGTGGAGAGGGTGCATTCAGAAAAGTTCTTCATGAGTTCCCATAAAGAAGGACTAGAGGACACCAAAGGAAAGGAATGGGTAGCAGGCTTGAAACTAGTAAGAGAAAGTTGTTGTTCACAAAGCAAATAGTTAACCCGTGGAACTCCTTGCTGCAGGAGGCTGACACGGCTACAACTAGAACAGAGTTTAAAGGGAAGTGAGATCAAGTCATGGAGGTTGGGTCCATGAAGTAGTCTTAGCCAGGGGATAGGAGTGGTGTCCCTGCCCAAAGTTTGTGGAAGACTGGAGAGGGATGGGAACTAATGAAGAACTTTTCTGTATGCACCCTCTCCACCCCACTCCTGCTTTTAGAGAACTCTATCCTGTTCCCCCTCCGTCTCCTCTTTTCTAAGCTGAAAAGTCCCAGTCTCTTTAGCCTCTCCTCATATGGGACCTGTTCCAAACCCCTGATCATTTTAGTTGCCCTCCCCTCTCCCACCCTCTCTCTTCCCCTCTCCCACCTCCTATTCCCGGTCTCCCCCAGTTTTGTTCAATAAAGACAGATTCCATTTTGGAAGACACGTGTCCTTTATTTTGTACATCAAGAAGAGGGGCTAGGGAGGGATAAGTGGAAGGAGGTGAGGGAGGAATGGGGTACGAGCCCCCGATGGGGAGGACTGGGCTGGCTCTGTGGGCTTCTGGGGGTGGAAGCTCTCCTGCAGCCCCCCAATTGTCCCCTCTCCCCAGATGGCAGCCTGCGGCAAGTGCAGCCGGGCTGATGGCCGAGTGTTGTGATGTGCCCAGTGTGGGTACTCCGGGCACTCCAAGCCAGGACTGCTCTGCAAGCGGGGAACCCCTGAGAACTGTCTGTCCGGGGTGGGGGTCGGGACCCTTTAAGCACAGCCCTCGGCTAGCCTGAGAAAGCATCTCCACGCTCTAAGTCCTCCTCTGATGCCCTGCCGGCACTGCTTCCGGCCATCCTTAAGCCCGCTTCAGGGTCCACTTAATGTGGACATGCTAGTTCGAATTAGCAAAATGCCAATTCAAACTAGTTTTTTAGTCTGGATCCGTTAGTTCGAATTAGCTTAGTTCGAATTAACTAATTCGAACTAAGTTAGTTCGAATTAACGTTGTAGTGTAGACGTACCCTAAGAGTGTAAAACGGGACAGTTGTAATGGGTTGGATCACAGGGGTCCACTTGGGATTGTAACATGGTGAGCTGATCTAGCCACTGATGCCAACCTCTGGTGTCCACACCACCTTGTCCCGCAGGGTCATCAGCTCTGGTCTCCCCCAGCCAAGCATAGACCTGGAGTTACTGTACCCCTGCAGAGCAACACAGATGCTGAACTGGTTTAGTTCTGAAAGGATTCAGCTATAACACTGTTGACAGCACCTAGGGACTCAACCCACAAGGGACCAAAACCCCAAATAAATCGATCTTACTCTGTAAAACATTTTCATAAAAAAGGTCATAAAGATATTTGTCCCCTTAATCAATGAAAGAAAGATGAACGTTGATTGCTTTGCCCAGTTAACAGTTATTTACAGTAGGCTTATTGAGAAACAAAAGTGCTTTTTGCTAAGTATTAAAAGTAGTTGCAAGTGAAAAAGAAAGGTCAAAGTAAGTTACTAAGTTAAAATAAATAAAACATGTCAGCTAATTCAAATAGAATAAGAAACTTGTTCCATGCAAATTCTTACCCTATACAGCTGTTCTTATCTCAAGCCAAAGTTGATCTTTTTCTGACCTTGGCCTAGCAGCTTTGTTTTTACCCTTTTGCTACAGTTCTTTGTTTCCAGGTTTCTTCATGTGTATCCTCTTAGGATGGGGAGGCAGTTTTCAAGCCACTGAAGACAAATGCCTGATTGTTTTTCATTCCTTCCATAGACTTTTCCCTGCAGCAGGGACCCTTTATTCAGTCTCCCCATCCCTATTAAAAAGTACCAAATTCAAAATGGATTCTAGTGCCAGGTCTTTCTAGGACCAATCACAGTTTGGGCTTCCATGACAAACATGACCATTCACAAGTCATTGGTTTGAGTTCCTACAGTATCGCTAATGGCGCTCATTAGCACATTTAGAATTAAAAACAGATCCACATACAATAATGATACATACACAAAAATAGGATATACAGACCCAGCAGGTTATGAATTTAAAAATGATATGTTACATGACCTGTTTCACATAAAACATCTGTGAATATGCATATTCATGTTCATAAGTCAATTTTCATACACCATGGGGTTTGATAGGGGGAATACCAGGAGAGATACTCCTAGAAATAAGGTTCAGATAAATTGGGCAATGTATGCAGCTACATAAAATTTCATGGCATTTTATTCATAGGACCACTAGGTGGCACAATATACATCATTCTAATCTAAGCAATCCTGAAGAAATCAAAAGAAGTCACTGAAATGGAGGTATGCAGTATTCTGCAAACTTGTAAAACAATTAGTGCTATACTATGCAATAGGTGATGGTGAACTCTTCAATGGGGAGTGGAATAACAAAGTTGACTCTGCAATAGAATACACTGTAGCAAAAATTAAATGTGATCCTTTAAATTCTAACGTGAGCTTTATTATAATAGGAATTTTCAAGAGAGGTGCTATTCATTCTTTCGCTTTTGGGCAGAGCCTCAGTTCACAAACTGTGATGTTTTTAGCATGTACTGACAGCTTTTTAAGATTATTCCATGATGTTTGACAATTCTGACATCACTCACCCATGACTTCCAAGTTTTCATGACAATCCTCCAGCTTTCATGACAACCCTATAGCTATTACACACTGGAGCCAGTAGATGCCAGCAACCACACGCTGAAAGGGGTTCCAAAGACAAGGTGATTAAATACAAGTGTTGATTGCAAGTATAGACAGGATAAGCGGTAAGCAGTTAGCAGATGAGTTAGATTTAATACGCAAAAAGTCATGTGGACTCATAAAAGAAAATTTCATACAAATGAAAGTCAAGAATTTATAGTGTGATTGTTTATCTTTTCTGAAAAATTTCACCAACATGATCCATTAACCCATGTAAGCTCTTTGGGTCAAGGACCATCTCTTTTGTTCTATGTTAGTAGAGTATCTAATACAAGACTGTCAAGTCCATGACTAGGGCTCCTTGTCTCTATGCCAATACAAATAATAAAAAAAAATAGATGGATGTTACCCTAAGAAAAGATAAAATACGAGTAAACGCCATTTAAAAGAAATTTAAAAGCTTGAAACCTTGCCTCTTTCCCTAGCAGGTAAATCCAGTAAAAGATATTACGTCCTTCAACTTGTCTCTCATTTAAAAGACATGTAATTTGACCAAATCTGACTCCCTATATTGCCAAACGTGTAAATAATTTTTTTTTTAAACAGGGCAAATAGCCACATACTCTCAGCCTAACATTCACAACAAACAATGTAGAGCTGAGTCATAAATATTTTCATAGAATTATAGAATACTAGGACCGTAAGGGACCTCGACAGGTCATCGAGTCTAGTCCCCTGCCCTCATGGCAGGACCAAATACTGTCTAGACCATCCCTGATAGATGTTTATCTAACCTACTCTTAAATATCTCCACAGATGGGAATTCCACAATCTCCCTGGGCAATTTATTCCAGTGTTTGACTACCCTGACATTTTGCTACATTTACATTGAAGTGTTATGGCAAATTAAAAAAAAATAGTACTAAGAATATGCAATGTCATACAGGGCATCCCCGCTATACATCCATGATATGTTAAAAAAAAAGCGGGCATATAGTGAAAGGACGTAACGTAGGGAATTTTTTTCCTATATCTGACTTCTAATTCCTCAAATTGGTCTTTTTTTTTGCAATGGAAGAGCGGGAAATGGGGAGACTTAAAACAGAACAGTTCCCACAAGCGTCTACGACACTAGTGCAGAACCAACATACACCAGGGCAATTTGTAGTAGGGGTGCTCTGTACCATTGTTATTATTGTGGAATATTCATATTGGTGTTTCACATCTTTTTATGAGTTTATCTATGCAAACTTGCTGCTGTATGGAAAGATTTTTTAATATAAATATCTTAGTTTAGCAAACAAAATAAGTTGTCCATGCTTAATAATGCTGACATTAGTATGGTACAAAAAGTTTATGGCTTATTGTGGTGATTTGGGTGGGGAAAAATTGAGTTCTCACCAACTCAGGCTATTGTTTGGCTGAAATAAATATATGGTGAGACTGGATAAACAGGGTAGCAGTACACAGATTTACAAAGTGAAGCTGTATCTTTTAAATGGAAAAAGATAGGAGGATAAGAGCTAATTCTCCTCTCATTCCTGTTTTAAACTGGTGTCACTCTAGGGAATATACACAAGAATCAGCGAGAAAAAAATTCGAGCCCATTATTTTTACTAAATGAAATTTTTTAACTTGAAGATAAATACAAATAGAATGTAGCAAAAATTAATAAAGACCCTAAATTTAAAAATTTTATTTCCACATGTGAAATTTTGTGACGGTTTTGCTTTATGTGTGAATGTGAATCTCCTTGTGAATTCTGTCACAAGCAGTGTGTATACCTGCCAGACTAGGCCTGGACAATGCACAGTGTTGTCACAAAAAGGGTGGGATTCATTCGGTTAACATAAGAGCAACTATACTGGGTGAGAAGAAAAGCCCATGTCGCCCAATAGCCTAATTTCTGACTAGCCTCAGAACCAATGAATAGAGCAAGTAATCAAGTGATCCGTCCCATTGTCTAATCCCAGCTTCTGGCAAACAGATGCTAGGTTTGATCAGTTATGGAAAGTTTTATTCTAAATACTAAGGATCACCACCAGACTAATGTCGCACTTAAGTGATAAATTAATCTGCTAATAAATTAATCTGATAAATTAACTTTATGATAATGACAAATAAAATGAGTCCCTTCTTTAAAAGTAATGTTTGCTTTTAAACTCTTGACCTTTTTCTCGGTGAACAGTACAGCCCCACGCAGTCATTCCAACTTTATTACTCCTATGATGTAGCAAATTACACATCCAGTCTTAGTCATGCAGACATCTATAAAGCAGTAAAGATGGGGTTAAAAGCATTGAGTAATGAAGCCCCATTAAAATTCATCAGAACAAGCACAGGGGAAACAGATCTGATCTGAAAGTGGAGATAAATATTCAAATCAGAACCACCATAAATAAGATCAAACATGTCTCTGTAATATTGTTAAAGGATAACACCTCTTACACCTTGAGATAAAATGGGCAAAACTGTGAAAATTAGTTGTTCGCTCAGAAAGTACAAAATATTTTATTTTGCACTAGACCCATAACGTAATCCTATTTTCTGACACCGTTTTAGCTCTTATACTGTGTAGTCTAGGTGAACCTGTAGCTATGCATAGTATTGCATTGAAGGGGGGTTGAGAAATGTTCCTAGTCTGGATGAGTTCATTCTCCTACCTGCATGCAGCTAATTCATCCCCATGGACCCACATCACTCCAAGCCTAAACCGGGTCAACATATTTTAAGGACAATGAAGCCATCAAAAGCAGATGGAAGGAGAGTTTTGAAGAGTCTCAGAGGGATAGCCATGTTAGTCTGTAACTTTAAAAACAATGAGTAGTCCTGTGGCACCGTAGGCTAAGACTACACTGCAGCACTATTTCGGGATACCTCTGATATCCCAAAATAGCTATTCCACATCTTTTGACTATGCCTGTTATTTCAAAATATTCTGACAATGCACAGTTACAATGCACAAAACCTCATTCCACAAGGAGTAAGGGATGTGATTTATTTTGAAATAAGCGCTGCCTGGACAGCACTAAATTTGAAAATAAGCTATTTCAAAATTGACTTGAAATAAGCTACTCAAAAATAGTAGCATCCTGAGCTTTTGTGGGCAAAACCCACTTCTTTAGATGAGTTTGAGTGGAGGAAAAAAGGGGGACCCTCAGACCGAACCTTGAGTCAACTTTTTCTGGTGCCACTATTGAATTGATACTTCAACTATATGAAAGAATCTCTTGCTGACATCCCCCTGCTTAAAGAAGTAACAAGTCATTATGAAACGAGAGCCACAAGGCATCAGGCCAGATAGCACGCCAGCTGAAGTCTGCAAGAATTGGTTAGGAAGTTCCACACACTTTTTCCTTCATGTCTGGATAATGAGATGATTACAGAAGACCTGAGTAATGTTAACATTGTTATAGTCTTTAAGAAAGAAGATAAGTCTGAGTGCAAAAACTATCAAAGCATTTCTGTGCTATCTATAGCAGAAATTTTTTTGCCTATATCCTCTTAAATTGATTATTTTCCCTGCCAGAGGAAATATTGCCAGAAGCCTGTACATGGCCTTCATCGATTTGAGAAAAGCCTTTGATTCTGTCAATAGTGAAGCCCTGTGGAAGGTGCTGGCCAGATTTGTCTACCCTCCAACATTTATTAAGGTCTTAAGTCTTTTCCATGATCATATAACTGCCACACTTCTCTGCAATGGCCTTGAGACAGAACTTTTCGACATCAGAAATTGGGTTAAGCAAAGATGAGTTATTGCCCCAACCCCGTTCTCCTTTTATCACTCTATTTAGTAGTCATTTTGGTCCTTGTTAATGCTGCTGATCTCTGACATTCAATTCAGAATGGATGGGTCACTCTTTAATCTTCAACATTTTTGCTCAACATCTAAAGTCTTAAGGTTGTCCATTATTGATCTCCAGTATGCCGATGACTGTGTCCTCAGGCACAATAAGCACGACATCCATACTGGATTTTCTTGCACAAGCTTACCAAAGACTAGGACTCTTTCTCAATATTGATAAGACTAAAGTGCACTATTATTGTGCTTCAGGACTTGGACATGACTCATCAAAGAAGCACCTTTGAGGGTCAGACTTGGAGACAATTGAGACTTTTTGCTACCTCAATAGCCAGCTTTCTCAAAATGCAAAAATGGACAGATCACAGTACACAAGTGCTTCCTTTGTGGTGGTCAGAAGAATTGCTACAAAGACACACTTAAGAATACTGACATGGACATCACAAACTGGAAAGAACAAGCTACCAACTGACCCCAATGGCACCACATCCTTCAGCTTCAAAGAGAAGCACTTTGCCCTGAAGCTGAAAAAAGAGAGAAGGAAGAGGTACTTTCTCCCAGAAGGCAGCTGGCCCACCATAAATGTCTGTGCCTACAGCAGGCAGATTTGTGGTTCAAGGTTTGGACTCCCGAGTCATCTCAAATCCATGCTAGAGATCATCCTCTAATAAAGGGATCACCAATTAATGAATTTGTCCCCATTCAAAGATGTCTTTTAGTCCTTGTTCATACATGTACTTGTACAAAGGGACATTCTGTCCTTGAAATGGCCCTTTAGTAGATATAAGATGGGAGATTTGTTTTGAGTTTTCATTTCCCGAGGAAAGGTACCAGCTTACAGTGATTTTCTTTCCTTGTGTGCAATTTTTTTCATTTGGGCAATGGTTATAAGATCTACGTGGACATAGGACTGGGAGGGATCTTCTTCATCACTGAATCCAGTTCCTTGCTATCACAAACAATCCCATCACATAACCCTGTTCATAAATGGATCAACACACACACACACACACACATACACACACACACTATTTATTTTGGAAGGTTGTTCCACAATATCAGTCCTCTGATAGCTAGAATTCTTCATCCAAAAACCACCTTTAATTTCTTTGTGTCCAGTTTATATCCATTGTTTTTGTGCTGACATTGCCCTTCAGTGTAAGGAACTCTTCTCCTTCCTTGGTGTTTACCCCTCAGGGCTATGTCTACACTAGCATGAATTTCTGGAAATGCTTAAAACGGAATACTATTCTGTTTTCAGTTTTTCCGGAAAAGGAGCATCTACATTGGCAGGCTGCAGAATAGCGGGAGCAGAATAGTTTTTCCGGAATAGCGGCTGATTTTGTACAGTAGAGCATCGTTGCTTTTCCAGAAATTCAAGGGCCAGCGTAGACAGCTCGCAGCTAATTCTGGAAAAGCGGCTGATTTTCCGGAATAAGTGGCCCAGTGTAGACACAGCCGAAGTGTTTAGAGACAGTGATTATATACCCTTTTGGCCTTAATTTTGATAGGCTAAAGAAACCAAGCTCGTTAATTAGTTTAATGTCTTCTAGTTTCATCTCCTAAGATTTGATCGCCATTCCTCTGTGATTTTCCAAGACTGGATTGGCTGGCTCCACAGTTGATTTGTGCAAAGCCTGTGGAAGTTGGGACGAATACATACTTTTCCTGGCTGAATTTGAACCTGTTTTGATCACTGAGACTCTGGTGGCATGAGGGGAGCTTTGGGCTCCAAATGTTATCTGAATCCATTCCAAATTTACTATGAGACTGGTAAAATTCAGGTTGATAGAACCCTAACTTTCCCCAGAAGCTCTGAGTTTTATTGTTCTGGGCATCTTGGCTGTGCAAGCTCAGGGCCTGAGTAATTATGCCTGGGACTTACATCCTCCACACCTCTTCTGTGTTGCTCTTAACCCAGACCACTTTGCTTTTCATTTCTTCTTTTCCTAGAATAGCTTGTGAAATGCCCAGCCTGTCACAAAGCCATTTCTATTTTCAATTACTGTAAATAGCTTGCGAGTCATATGCCTTTTCTGTACCAGGAGAGGTTTGAAACATGCCTCACAACTTCTAAGGCTATGTCTACACTACTGAGGGTTTTTTTGGAAAAATGGCCATTTTTCCAAAAAAACTTCATTTATGTCAACACTGCAATCACATTCTTTTGGGGGGAAAATCAAAAGAACAGAGGGGTTTTAACATTGTTAAACCTCTTTCTACAGAGAAGAAGCCTATTCCTGAAAGAGCTCTTTCAGAAAAAGGCATGTGTGGGTGGGGAAGAGGGAGTTCTTTCGAAAGAAAAGGAAAGAGGAAAAAGTACAGGTGCCCTGGTGGTCACTCTGTCCATAGTAATCATAGTTTCAATGTGAGATAGTATCCATTTAGTGTGGACACTATCTTTCAAAAAAGCAGATCGCTTTTTCGATGCATTTTGGCAGTGTGGACGCTCCCTTTCGAAAAAAGTTTTTTGAAAGATCTCTTCTGGAAAAGCATCTTCCGAAGGAAGCCTACAGTCCTGACATAGCCTAACAAACATCTGCTTGCAGCAAAAAAGAGGGGAAATGTCATGCTCAGGGAAAGCCTAACAATATGTTTTGGGGAGAGCTGTGTTCATGTGACACTCCTAGGGTATGTCTACACTACAGCACTAGTTTGAACTAACTTAATTCGAATTAGTTAACTCGAACTAAGCTAATTCGAACTAGTGCATCTAGACCTAAAAACTAGTTTGAACTGGCATTTTGCTAATTCGAACTAGCATGTCCACATTGAGTGGACCCTGAACCGAGGTTAAGGATGGCCGGAAGCAGTGCCGGCAGGGCATCAGATTAGGACTCAGAGCATGGAGCTGCTGTCTCAGGCTAGCCGAGGGCTGTGCTTAAAGGGACCCGACCCCTACCCCGGACAGACAGTTCTCAGGGGTTCCCCGCTCGCTTGTCCTACTCGATGAGGGACAGCAAAGCAGTCCTGGCTCGGAGTGCCCTGAATGCCCACACTCGGCACATCACAGCACTCGGCCATCAGCCCGGCTGTACTTGCCGCAGGCTGCCATCCTGGGGAGGGGGTCAATCGGGGGGGCTGCAGGAGAGCTTCCACCCCGAGGAGCCCACAGAGCCAATCCAGTCCTCCCCATCAGCGGCTTGTACCCCATTCCTCCCTCACCTCCTTCCACTTACTCCTCCCTAGCCCCCCTTCCTGATGTACAAAATAAAGGACACGTGTGTTCAAAAGTAGAAACTCTCTTTATTGATCAAATCTCGGGGAGATTGGGAAAAGGAGGTGGGAGACGGGAAGAGAGAAGGTGGGAGAGGGGAGGGCAACTAAAATGATCAGGGGTTTGGAACAGGTCCCATATGAAGAGAGGCTAAAGAGACTGGGACTTTTCAGCTTAGAAAAGAGGAGACTGAGGGGGGATATGATAGAGGTCTATAAAAGCATGAGTGGTGTGGAGAGGGTGCATAAAGAACATTTCTTCATTAGTTCCCATAATAGAAGGACTAGAGGACACCAAATTAAATGAATGGGTAGCAGGCTTCAAACTAACAACAGAAAGTTCTTCTTCACCAAGCAAATAGTCAACCTGTAGAACTCCTTGCTGCAGGAGGCTGTGAAGGCTAGAACAGTAACAGAGTTTAAAGAGAAGTTAGATAAATTCATGGAGGTTGGGTCCATGGAGTGCTATTAGCCAGGGGGTAGAAATGGTGTCCCTGGCCTCTGTTTGTGGAAGGCTGGAGATGGGTGGCACGAGACAAATGGCTTGGTCATTGTCTTCGGTCCATCCCCTCCGGGGTAGCTGGTGTTGGCCGCTGTCGGCAGACAGGCTACTGGGCTAGATGGACCTTTGGTCTGACCCAGTAGGGCCATTCTTATGTTCTTATGTTCTACGCTCAAGGCTCAGGGTTGGGGGTCTCACTGGACCACCCTGATTTTCATGCAAACCTGCTTCTGGGTGGCCAGGCTGGCAGCTATCCTGCCCTAGCCGACTACTTTCCTGTGCCTAGTGCGGAGGTCGTGGATGAGGTCCACGATCTCCGCACTAGACCAGGCGGGCACCCGCCTCTTGCGGTCCCGGGCAAGCTTCCGGGAGCCGCCAGCCTGGTCCCGGGAAGAGGCGGAGGGCTGGGTGGCAGCGGGTGGCTGGTTTGTGCCGTGCCAGTTGCAGGGTCTGCTGGCTGGGTGCTGGCAGGCTTGCACCTAGCACGGGCACCGTAGCCAGCCCGTGCCCCTTTAAGGGCTCCGGGACTGGGAGGGGGGAAGAAGAATTTCCCTGGTGGTGCCCAGAGTGGCCACCAGGGAAAGCTGGGGAGGGCTAGCCTCCCACTAGTTCGAATTAAGTGGCTACACAGCCCTTAATTCGAACTACTTAATTCAAACTAGGCATTAGTCCTCGTAGAATGAGGTTTACCTAGTTCGAATTAAGCGCTCCGCTAGTTCGAATTAAGTTCGAACTAGCAGTTTACCTGTGTAGCACCTATTAAAGTTAATTCGAACTAACGTCTGTTAGTTCAAATTAACTTTGTAGTGTAGACATACCCCTATAGAGGCAAAATCGTCACTTGACGTCATACCAGACCAAGTCCTTACAATAGTATCTGGCTGTTCTGCTGAGGCCCATTGGATTGGGCAGTATTTTTGGCAACCATACAGACTTAGGGTATGTCTACACTACCCCGCTAGTTCGAACTAGCGTGGTAATGTATGCATACCGCACTTGCTAATGAAGCCCGGGATTTGAATTTCCCGGGCTTCATTAGCATAAGCGGGGAGCCGCCATTTTTAAATCCCCGATGCTTCGAACCCCGTGCAGCGCGGCTACACGGGGCTCGAACTAGGTAGTTCGGACTAGGGTGCCTATTCCGAACTACCGGTACACCTCGTTTCACGAGGAGTAACGGTAGTTCGGAATAGGAACCTAGTCCGAACTACCTAGTTCGAGCCCCGTGTAGCCGCACTGCACAGGGTTCGAAGCAGCGGGGATTTAAAAATGGCGGCTCCCCGCTTATGCTAATGAAGCCCGGGAAATTCAAATCCCGGGCTTCATTAGCAAGTGTGGTATGCATACATTACCGTGCTAGTTCGAACTAGCGGGGTAGTGTAGACATACCCTAAGAGAATTAACCACCCAAATATCAGAATTTGGTGCCTGAGTCTCTTGGGCTCCTTTGCAATCCCTTGCTCAAGCATGGGTAGGGTAGCATCCTGTTGGAGTGCAGAGGCAGACCACTTTCTCCCCCTTCCTGCCTATCTTCTTCTTTTTAATTCCTTCCTTTGGTTTCATTGCCTGCCTTCTTTGGAGGATTTAAGATTTCAAGGAAAAATTGGAACTCCTCTGACAAGGAGGCAAGGAAGGAGCTAGTTTACAAGAAGCCATAAAACTACCAGGAAGAAAAGAGGAATTTAAAATGAAGAAAATCACTTGAATCATAGAATCATAGAATACTAGAACTGGAAGGGACCTCGAGAGCTCATCGAGTCCAGTCCCCGCCCTCATGGCAGGACCAAATACTGTCTAGACCATCCCTGATAGACATTTATCTAACCTACTCTTAAATATCTCCACAGATGGAGATTCCACAACCTCCCTGGGCAATTTATTCCAGTGTTTGGCTACCCTGAAAGTTAGGAACTTTTTCCTAATGTCTAACCTAAACCTCCCTTGCTGCAGTTTAAGCCCATTGCTTCTTGTTCTATCCTCAGAGGACAAGATGAACAAGTTTTCTTCCTCCTCCTTATGACACCCTTTTAGATACCTGAAAACGGCTATCATGTTCCCCCTCAATCTTCTCTTTTCTAAACTAAACAAACCTAATTCCTTCAGCCTTCCCTCATAGGTCATGTTCTCTAGACCTTTAATCATTCTTGTTGCTCTTCTCTGGACCCTCTCCAGTTTCTCCATATCTTTCTTGAAATGCGGTGCCCAGAACTGAACACAATACTCCAATTGAGGCCTAACCAGCACAGAGTAGAGCGGATGAATGACTTCTCGTGTCTTGCTCACAATACATCTGTTAATGCATCCCAGAATCATGGTTACTTTTTTTGCAACAGCATCACACTGTAGTTGAGAGTGGCAGTTGCCCATTTGAGAAACATGTACAAGACTCAGCTTAGGACTGGGACACCTTTAGCTCTCCCTAACAAAAGAGGTTGATCCAAGCAGCAGTGAGATACACACACACACACACCCCTCTAATTTCTTACTAAAGATAAAACTTTCATAAGAATAATCCCTACTCATTAGATACATTGCTTCCTCTTCCTATTCTCCCCAGTGTTGCCTGTGGGTGAGGCTAAGACAGAGACTAAAGGATAGAGAATTGGTTGTAGTGAATACAAAGAAGATTTTCCGTTGAAGCCACTGGCCACACACGCAACCTGCAGTTTTCCCTGGCTTTCTATCTGAAAGACTCATGCTGGATCCATCAAAGCACTTCAGTAAGTCCCAATAAAGACACTTGCATGCCTAAAGTTAACCATGAGCTCACGAAATTTGCTGTATCATGGCCTAACTAAATGCAGCCTGTGATGTCCCCAGTCACCATGCAGGGTTTCCCAAAGTCTTAGCCTGAACATGAAGAGCAGAATCTGTAGCATGGACAGGACACTGGCATGCTCCATTCCCGCTCACAGCATGTTTATATGGCGCTGTGTAAATAATATAAAGAGTCCATCTTTTCAACATCTACAAGTCAAACATTTCACTGTGGTATCTGGATATAAGATGATCCTTTTAAGACCTTGAAATACATTTGAGGAGGTGACCCAGGAGAAAGCTGGAACAAGATTTAATTTCTAAGATATATATGATTGTGATTGGAACAGATGTTGACAGGGCCACCAACAGGGAGGAGCAAAGGGGGAAGTTGCACCAGGGCCTGGCAATTTCAAAGGGCCCAGGGATTTGAGCTACTACTGCAGCAGCAACAGCAGCCATAGCCCTGGGCCCTTTAAATCACCACCAGAGCCCTATGTATTGAGATTCAGGTGGCACTGAGGCCTGGCTGAAAAAGGCTAGCCCCAAGTGCCACCCCTTCCACAAAGCCCCACCAGGGCCTGGAGTTGAGCCCCACCCACATTGCCCAGATCTGGGCAAAGTCTGTGGCCAGCCCTGGATGCAGAAAAGAAAACACAGATGGAAAGATGAGAGGAATTTGTACAAAATGATTGATTTGAATGATGGGTCTTTATTTGGGAGAAGAATCTATGTATTTGATTTGTAGAGCTCAAAGAATATTTTTAAAATGTCTGTAACAAAGGTAATCAACTCCAGTTAGGGTCCATTATATATTTGCTGTGAGGAAGATGCTGTATTGGAGGGCTTGCACGAAAAGGAGAACATACTTGCCGAGGCGATGGTTTTGTCCGGGAAATATTTGTGTCCTGGGGATTCCCAACCTTCTTACTTAATGTTGCAGTAATGAAGCTGCATTTTAAACAGAACAAATTAATTTCTTAGCATCAGGAACTGATATTTCATGTTACAGGAAATATGCAACTTCTCCTATGTTTTTTGGTACTCTCTAGTCCGGAACTCTTGGGACCTGACCAATTCTGAATGAGAGAATTTTTTGGACCACAGAAAGTCAATATTGTCTAACAGCATTACCAACACTTCTACAGTTTACTGTGCTGTTAGAGGGCACTTAGGGGTAAATTAGAACTAAATAATAACACAGAACACTAAGAGATAGGACAGGTGGATGTAAACAAACTTTATGGGACCGCAGGAAACTTGGCCACACACATGAAATGATGGATGAGAGAGTTCTGGATTAGAGAGGTTCAACCTGTATAGTAAATTATGTGCTGCCCTTTAATGGAAAAACTTTCACATCAAATAGGTACACAAGAGAGGTGCCTAAAATAACAGTATCTACTAATTTGCTCACCTGTTTTAGCATACTCAGAGGTGGGCTCCCCAGCCAGCAAGCCAGTCTTTAGTCAGGTTCTTTGCATATTAGCCTGATCCTCAATAAGTAATGTAGGATGTAGCATTGTGACTTGTCTCAGTAAAATGTTTTTAAAAACCCACAGTGACTTGCATGGTGACAAATGTCAGAAGGGTAGCCATTTTTGTCTGTATATGCAAAAGCAATGAGAAGTCCTGCGGTACCTTAAAAACTAACGGATTTATTTGGGCATAAGCTTTTGTAGTTGAAAAGCACATCCTTGTTTAATAAAAAAAATAGTGCCCCAACAGTAGTAGAGTAGGAGCAGGTTTCTTGACAATTGACAGAACTTTAGAAGCCAGAGTTGGAGAGCGAGCAACCTGTTTATAACAGTCCTGGAAGACCAGACTGAGATAGCAGCCACAACATTTAGGAGCTGGGGCTCAATTTTGTTTGAAAATTTGTGTTTCTTAAACTTCTGGGGGATCTTTTCTTCCACGAGAAATTATGAAAATTCTACTTCTCATTCCAAAAATGGATTATTTTTCAGAATTTTGGAATTTTTTATAGAATGAAAACTTCTAATCTGTAATCAACCCCCATATTCACCAGAACAGAGTTTTAGGTTTTGCAGAGCACCATACACTGTACAAGTCCTGTCTTTGGCACCAAACAAGGTCCAAAAGAAAAATCTATAGGCAAGAAAACCCTTGACTGCAAAATTCCCAGGTCAGATAATGTAAAGAAAGACACTCAAACTTTATTTAAAGACTTCAAATGTTGGAAAAGTTTCCACGCACACTGATGACGTGTTTTAGTCATTAATTAGCCTCATTTAAAAATGTTAACAGCAAACTAAAAATTATTAATGAGAGCACAGTTTTGTCCCCCTTATTTTTTAGATTTAAATTATGATAAAGGAAGATATGCCAACAGCTCTAGGCACCCTGACAGCATTAAACATATACTACACCATTATTAAAATGAGCATTTCAACAGGCACTCAGCCAGACACATTACCCTAAGCCCAATTAAACAGGTTTCTATTGAAGCTTGGCTGGAAGGTCACCATGTTTGGACTGTCTTGGACCATGGAGGTAAGTTTGTCAACCCTCCAAGAATTAAAGATCAATCTTTAATAAAGATGATGTCATAAGAGCTCCAGGAACAAGTCCAACTGAAATTAGCAACCCAACAAGGAGGGGAGCAAGTTCTGAGTTGTCGAGCCCTTTTACACAGAAAAGAGCAGTTCTGGTCCCAGGCCTCTTGGGGCTTTTTTTTGTATTAACCCAGACTTAATACCCCATCTGGAGACCAAAGTGTAGTGAATGCAAAAGCTGGAGTGCTGGTGTCATATGCTCCCAGCAAGACACCCCGCTCAGTGAGTCAATGCATTGTGCACTGGCTTCAGCCTGACTCATGCTGAGAGATCGCCCTGGGATTGTTTCAGACAGTTAGGATGGAAGAACTGGGCCCCCAGTTAGTTTCAGAGAAACCAACAACCCCTGTATAGCATATGTCATGTTTCACAGGGCCACGTTAGAGGGCAACCTGAGGGTTTCAACTGCAGCATCAACTGCAGGGGCTTTTGTGAAAACATGCAGCACACTGATGCAGCTGTTAAAACAAACTCTTCTTTACGGGAGATGAATGTTACAGGTGCATTCATTACTGCCTTTCTTTTTAGGAAATCTTTCCCTAGCTACAATGTTTTATTCTGTAGAATGAAAAAGGAGGTTGCTAAGTAGATTGCGAAGTCTGGGGGAAAGGGAATTCCACTCCCATAGGTTAAAGCCTGGGGAGGATAGCTAAGCAGCATCTGATACTTGAACACAGATACAAATCAGGAAAAGGCCTTTAATACACCTCAGGCCAACATTGCTACTGGTTTGAAAAATCACTAGTTTACAGTTAAAATTCGAATTGGTCAAAAATGTTTTGTCAAAAAAGTGACATCTTTCCATTTTCTCAATTAAAAAATAACTAAAAAATTGATTTTCAGTGTTCCCCCTCCCCTCCTTTCTATATGCATCTTTTCTCATTTGCCACTGAAAAATCATGGGGGAATTAAAAAAGATTAAGAGTTATTTTTTCCCCTCAAAAATTAATCTGGTTTTTTTTAAATCTATGCACATTTTAATTTTCTAAATAAAAAAGGCATTTTGTCAGAATGATTGTTTACCAGATTACAATCAGACCAACTTTAAAAATAGCAGTCTACACTTGACAAGCATTCTGTAAACTATGATACCCACATGAGGAAATGAGGAGACAGATTAACAGGGCCAAGCCTGTACCCAGAAGCCTCCTGCTACAGGACAAGCCCAAGAAAGAAACCAACAGACCACCACTGGCCATCACCTACAGTCCTCAGCTAAAACCTCTTCAACATATCATTAGTGATCTACAACCCATCCTGGACAAAGATCCCTCACTTTCACAGGTTTTGGGAGTCAGGCCAGTCCTCTCCCACAGACAACCCGCCAACCTGAAGCATATTCTCACCAGCAACTATACACCGCACCATAATAACTCGAACTCAGGAACCAATCCATGCAACAAATCTCAGTGCCAACTCTGCCCACATATATACACCAGCAACACCATCACAGGACCTAACCAGATCAGCCATACTGTCACTGGATCATTCTCCTGCACATCTACTAATGTAATAAACGTCATCATGTGCCAACAATGCCCCTCTGCTATATACATTGGCCAAACTGGACAGTCCCTACGTAAAAGAATAAATGGACACAAATCAGATATTAGGAATGGCAATATACGAAATCCTGTAGGGTTTTTTCAATCTCTCTGAACACACAATTGCAGATCTAAAGGTAGCCATCCTGCAGCAAAAATAATTCAAGACCAGACTTCAAAGAGAAACTTCTGAGCTACAGTTCATCTTCAAGTTTGACACAATCATCTCAGGATTAAACAAAGACTGTGAATGGCTAGCTAACTACAAAAGCAGCTTCTCCTCTCTTGGTATTCACACCTCCAGATAAGCTACTAGAAGTGGGCCTCATACTCCCTGATTGGATCCACCTCGTCATCTCTAGCCTGATTCTGGCCTGCATATTTATACCTCCTTCTGGAAATTTCCACAACATGCATCTGACAAAGTGGGTCTTTGCCCATGAAAGTTTATGCTCCGACACTTCAGTTAATCTATAAGGTGCCACAGGATTCCTCACCACTTTTGCAGATTCAGACTAACACGGCTACCCCTCTGATACTCATGCACTTTACTGGCAGACAATATTGGAAGGTGGCAAGATGACAGGGAACAGCCAGCGTGGATTTGTAAAGAACAAATCGTGTCAAACCAATCTGAAAGCTTTCTTTGATAGGATGAGTCTTGTGGATAAGGGAGAAGTGGTAGATGTGGTATACCTAGACTTTAGTAAGGCATTTGATACGGTCTCGCACGATATTTTTATCAATAAATTAGGCAAATACAACTTAGATGGGGCTACTATAAGGTGTGTGCATAACTGGCTGGATAACCGTACTCAGAGAGTAGTTATTAATGGTTCACAATCCTGCTTATTAAGTTTGCAGATGATTCCAAGCTGGGAGGGGTTGCGACTGCTCTAGAGGATAGGGTCATAATTCAAAATGATCTGGACAAATTGGAGAAATGGTCTGAGGTAAACAGGATGAAGTTTAATAAAGACAAATGCAAAGTGCTCCACTTAGGAAGGAACAATCAGTTCCACACATAGCGACTGTCTAGGAAGGAGTACGGCAGAAGGGTATCTAGGGGTTATAGTATCTAGGGGTTATAGTGGACCACAAGCTGAACATGAGCCAGCAGTGTGATGCTGTTGTAAAGAAAGGAAACATGATTCTGGGATGCATGAACAGATGTGTTGTGAGCAATACACGAGAAGTCATTCTTCCACTCTACTCTGCACTGTTTAGGCCTCAGTTGGAGTATTGTGTCCAGTTCTTGGCACCGCATTTCAAAAAGGATGTGGAGAAATTAGAGAGGGTCCAGAGAAGAGCAACAAGAATGATTAAAGGTCTAGAGAACATGACATATGAAGGCAGGCTGAAAGAATTGGGTTTGTTTAGTTTGGAAAAGAGAAGATTGAGGGGGGACATGATAGCAGTTTTCAGGTATCTAAAAGGGTGTCATAAGGAGGAGGAAGAAAACTTGTTCATCTTGGCCTCTGGGGATAATACAAGAAGCAACGGGATTAAACTGAAGCAAGGGAGGTTTAGATTGGACATTAGGAAAAAGTTCCTAACTTTCAGGGTAGTCAAACACTGGAATAAATTGCCCAGGGAGGTTGTGGAATCTCCATCAGTGGAGATATTTAAGAGTAGGTTAGATAAATGTGTATCAGGGATGGTCTAGATAGTATTTGGTCCTGCCATGAGGGCAGGGGACTGGACTCGATGACCCCTCGAAGTCCCTTCCAGTCCTAGTAATCTATGATTCTATATAAAGTATGCTGAATGGATGTAATATTATTACAGTTGCTCAAACCAGTGAGCAAACACATTGCTTCATTCTGAACAAACTGCATGTACCAAAGCTATTCATCTGAAAGCCACGTGAATATATTAGACTGTGCAGCCAGAAGTACATGTCTATTTTGCAAGGTCATGAACCATAGATTAAATAAATGCTGCATGGGAAAATCATGCAAGTGAAAAGCCATGACATATATCTGGTGTTTTGGTTGCCATGGTTGAGAATGGTCAAAATTGACACCAAAAACTTCTAGCCTTACTACCCCTCATTGCTGTGAGACTAAAGTATGGATCTGAAGGACACTGATAGTTGTTCCTGACATATTTTTTCCACCAATCCTAATCAATTTTCAGTTGACCTCAAACACACCTGCTAGCTCAGCAGCAAGGCTGTGTTCCCCTGAATATTTGTTGTCCTTCTCAATTTGTTCTTACTAGAAAGCTTGAGCTAAAGGAAGGTGTAAATTTGACTCTGACCCATAGAAGAAAATGTGGTATTAATCAGTTCCTCCCGAGGAGGTCCTTTCACAGGCCTTCTCAGCCCGTTTGGTCAAGTAGTTTCTTAGCCCTACTTATTATTTTTTCTAGTGTGCCTTTGTTCAAATGTTTCATATGTATAATTATTCTTCACAGTCCATCTCACAGCACTATATGGAACGTTTTACTGCAATCTACATACTGTGATACGTTAGCAGCATTCCAGTTCACCACTCAGGGCAAGATTGTACCTACTCCAACACAGCTGCATAGGGGAAAGGTAAAGATTTCTGCATGCTCACTAAGTGGAATGGGTTAGGAATCAGAGAAATAAGAAACAGAAAAACCCTTTTAGAATGTCTATATAAACTAGCTCCGTGAATAGCAGTGAAGTCTAGAGGATAGAGCACTGGACTGTGACTCAGGAGGGCTGGGTTTTCTTCCCTGCAAGGCCACGGACCTTGGGAAAATCACTTTGCTGCACCGTGCCTCGGTTTCCCCATCTATAAAATGGAGATGATGATATCAGCCTCCCTTAGTGCTCTGAGAGGTGCTGCTGCTGCTGAAGAGCACTGTATAAAATCCACTTATTATGATGAATAATTATAAAGAAGCATCAGTAAGACAATAATAAGTGAATAAGATTGGATCTTGGACAGATGAGGATTGTTCCCAAAGGCCAGCTGTGATGAACTGCTGCCCTCTGCTGGATGAAATCGGATGGTTTCCTCTGCGTGGTGGGGTAATATTCTCCACTAGCTGTTGGCAGCATAGAACCCAAGAGGTATCCAAAGCAAAATCTTTGAAATAACAGGGAAGAGAGAACTGAGATCTTGCTGCTCCAAGGAGCTCTACTGTGCAGCCCATCAACAACGCAGGAGTCGGTGGAAGTTTCCCCACTGATTTAAGTGGAAGTGGGATTCAGTCTCTATTGTGTCTTGTAGTTTTAAAGCTGGCAAGTAATGGAGCTTCTAACGCTTTGCACAGGACACTATCGCACTGTAGAAAATGTTTGGAAAGTAAAAGAGAGTCAATGAGCTTGCTAGTCATCTCTTTCCTTCTGTCCCCCCACACTGACAACACAATAGCAGCGGCAGTAGTGGCCAGAAGCCATGGGCCCCTTTGAATTGCTGGGCACAGGAGCAACCATCTCCTTTGCCTCCTACCCCTCTCCCCTGTCAGCAGGGCCCACATTCAGGTGTTCAACTGGGAGTGATTTGTTCTCACATGAGTAGTTTGTTTCTCACAGCAAAACAATGTAAAAAGCCTCCCAGGTCAGAGGTTTAAGGACACAGCTGTTCAACAGCCTAGACTATGACCTGCAGAGACTGGGCAAGGCAAGGCAAAAGTGACTATGTTGGCCATAATGATAGGCAGTGGTCTCAGCACCCCAGTGACTCACAGACATACAGGTATAATGTATAATATAATGTTCAGTTTCCCTCATGGTCAAATTGGAATAAATAACTTAGTAATTGGTATTTCAGCCTTAAAAGAAGGCAGTGCACCTCTGTTGGGATGAAATACACTCCTGGGCAGCTGTTGTTCCTGGGCTTTGCTGCAGACGGCATGAGAACAACTATGCTGGGTCAGACCCAAGGTCCATGCACCCAGTGTCCTGTCTTCCAACTGTGGCCAATGCCTGGTGCCCCAGAGGGAATGAACAAAAGAGGTAGCCATCATCTAGTCCATCCCCTATTGCTTATTCTCAGCTTCTGACAAACCGGCATCAGGGATCTGTTCTCTGTGTGTTCAATGGGAAAGGTTTTCCTGATGCTTTACATGCCATTCACAAAATAAACACAGAGCACCTGCTGGTGAACTTACCTCTATTCTGCTCCTTTCATAGCCAACTATGGCCTGATTATCCTTCTCTTACTAGTTATGTCGTTGTTGCAGTGATGGTACCTGGGTCAGGCAACTCTGAGCATGATTAACCATTCTCTTCCCCCCAGGACTCAGATACTCTTCACCCCCTCCTCCCTGTTGCTCAGCCTTATGGCCAGTAAATAAGGGGGAACCATTCCAGCACCCTTGGCACCAGCCTATCTTCAAGCAGGAAGATATCTTGTCATCTTGCATGGAGCTGTCATATTGACTAAGGGCTTGAGTGCAGTTCCTGCTTTAATATTGTTGGAGTAGCTTTGAAGGAAGCATCAATGCCTTTTCTGAGCCTGAAGTGCTTCATTCTCTGTGGGAGAGTCCTGTGTGTGTGTGTGCATGTGTGTGCACGCACATGTGAAAAACTGGTTGGGAGGGTCTTCTTTTCTTAACCTTAGAGCATGTTACAGTAGTGCTATACAGCAAAATCTTATAACTTTACATACACGTATTTTACAATGACAATAATGTTCAGCAGATTATGAGTTTTGAAATGATACCTCAACCAGGCATGCATTGTACCAAATATATCACAGTCTGGTAAAAAGGATTTATATACAGGTAAAGTATGTCACAGTATCCATCTGTTGACTCTTGTCATATACTTAGATGACAAGCTGGGGCAGATTCCACCTTTTTGTTCTGTATAGAGCACCTAGTACTTTGGGATCCTGGCCCATGAAAGGAGCTCCTAGACAGTACAACAATACAAGTAACATGTAAATGAAAAATTATAGTGATGTCCCATCTCTGTGGAGCAATGTGTGATGAATGTGCTTATGAATAGGCCGAGTAAGGATGATGAAATGTTGTCTAGTAAGGAATGGAGAGGAGATACAAGCATGTATATATCAACCTATAAAAGGGGTTAATAGTGATAGGAACAGACCAGAGTTAAGTCCAAACATGAGATAGGGCAGAGGGAGGTAGTTAGCTGTTGATTCATTTAGCAAATGTAAGGGTGTTTCACTGTTATTTCAGGGAGTGAAAAGAATCAAGGAACCAAGTTTCTTTTTCCTTCCCTGAGTAAATATTTGCTGTCCATGTTGGCTCTGGGGCCTTAAAATAACCCCCAAGGCCTGAGTCTCCCCACACCCGCTTTCGAACAGTGTCACTCCATTGGCTCAGGAGAGTTCTTTGAGTGACACTGATATGACAGAGGAGAACCGGGCCCTGCACAGTTGTAGGAATGGCGATTCTGGATCAGGCCAAAGGACCACTTCATCTCATATCCCACTTCTGAGAGAGGCAGCAACAAAGGCTACAAGGGAATGTTCCAGACCCCTGCAGTGTTAGCTATGGAATAATCTGTGAACCACTGAACCTCCCCAGACCAGGGAGTGATCACCAGACTTACTTTGGGCAGGTCATACTTAAAACACCGCAGTGGTGCCATCGGAGTGCTCCAGCAAAGATGATACTACACCGACGACAGAGCTTCTCCCATTGGTGCAGTGAATGCACCTCCCTGTGGAGAGGCAGTAAACTATGTTGACAGGAGAAGTTCTCCTGCTGACATAGCACTGTCCACCCCGAGACAGGTCGGTATAACTGCCTCACCCAGGGGTGTGGGTTTTTCACATCATGAGTGACATAGTTATACCAATGTACATGTATAGGGAGACATGGCCTCGTATAGGTTCCAGACCTCTCCTGCTCCAGCACATTATCGCAACACTGCAACGGGGATAGCTCCCAGGACCTGACATGAGCTGGGACTGAGCCAGGCTGCCTGTCCACCAGCTCCTAAATTACTTTGCATGCAGAGCCACAGTGGGGGTAACTCCCAGGCCCGGCCCAAGCCAGGATTGAACCAGACTGCCAGCCCACTAAAAAGTTTACTGGCAGAGCCACAGGGGTGGGGGTTGCATGTAGACAGTAGCATTAATCGATAAGCATCTGCTTATTGGTTAATCATTTAACCGGCTACACTATTACATCCCTACTCTGCTCCTGACGTCCTGGGGGAATGGCCCACTACCAACTGTTGCTTCTCAGAGTACTTGGGCCCAGATCCATAAAGGTATTGGGGCTCCTAAAGTCATATCTTTGTGAATCTGGGCCTTGGTTTGGGGGTTTTTTAACATCCAGTAACAGTTCTGTGTGTCACTCCTACCGACAGGAAGTTCCTTTTTAAGCCACAATAGTTAGAAGTAGGTTTGTACCCTGTAGGTTGATAGCCCATCCAAGACTCTTGGGCCAAGATGAACGGTGACTAATGATCTAGGATAGCGTGATGCTACTGCAAACACCTTAAAGTCACCTGGTTTTCTGACAGCAAGCACCCAACTCTTTCTGTAAATCAGGCCCCTTTGACTCACCAGCCTCTTGTATTTTTGTTTGTTTTTTTTTTTAGTTTTTTTTACACTCTAGCTGGATGTTTTTGTTAGCCCTATAAATCTCTAGCCCTTTTTGGCATCTTACTAAGATAAAGATTAAGCATGTTTGCATTTTCCAGGCACTCCCATTAGACATCTGTCCACATCATAACAAACACACCCACAGTAATAGGGATAGAAACCATCTTGTAGTCTTTAAAGTGCTATATAGTCCTGTATTTTGTTTCACCCACAGTAATACAAACACTTAGCAATTATGTAACTATTCTAGCTTTCATCTGCCATTACGTTCATCCCTGCAGAGATGCACCTGCCCCTTGAACCATTTAGGTTCTCCAAGTAAGGGAGTAAATTTGTAAGTATTTGGTTTTTTGTTCATAAACTTTAAGGTGAAAGGGAATTATCAGATTTTCTAGTCTATCTGCATTCCACAGGCCAAGGAATAAAGCACATCTTTCAGAAAGATATCCAGTTTTTCTCTTTTCCCTCAGTAATTTGTCCCAACTATTAATCTTTCTCACTATTACAAATACATCTCAAGCTTACTGGGCCATTTGCCTTACTGGAACCCCACAGACCATCAATCAGAGGTGGGACTGTGCAGTGGTTAGAGCGCTTGCCTATTACTTGAGAAATCCAGGTTCAATTCTGTGCTCTGTCACAGACTTCCTGTGTGGCTTTGGGCACGTCACTTATCCTCTGTGCCACAGATTTATACCATGGGGATAATAGCACTGCCCTATCCTCTGAGGTCAAATCCATTAAATATGATAAGCTACTCCAATACTCTGGTGATGGAGGCCATTACGGGAAGTGCAGAATTTATTTTATCTATAAAGATAGCAGCAAAGCTCTCTAGTCACTTAAGCAGGCACTTGGACACTGTAACGCAGTGATGGGCAACCAAGAATAGTGAGTGGGCTGTACGAGCGGCCCTCTATCTCGGTGGGCTGCAGCAGACCATACAGACTCCCTTTTTACCCCTTCCCCCACATCTCTTGTGCACTAGGGCACCAGAGCCCTGCACTTCCTACTCTACTCCCCCCCCCCCAGCACTTTCAGGTGTGCAATGCCCCTTTGATTCATGCTCCATCCCTGCTCCTCTCCCTCCCCAAACAACTGTTAACATTTAAGCTCCAGGCATTTAAGCTCTGGAAGGGAGGGAGAGGAGGGAGCACGAATCAAATGATTCGTGGTGCTCTGGAGGTGCTGGGAGGGAAGGCAGAGGCATAGGAAGTGTGGGGCTCTCGCGCCCCAGTGTGTGAGAGGCATGTGGAGAGAGGGGGCAGACAGGGGATCCGCAGGCCACAGGTGGGTAGCAGCTTGCTCACCACTGCTCTAATGAGTGCTGTAGGTACGTAGGCAGAGGGATTGATGTATTTATTGGTGATAATTTAAACAACTCCTCCCCCACAGCCTGTCACCTGCCTGATTCTGAATTATTTGCTGTCAAGAATGGAAGTTTAAGATGACCAAGTGCTAGGCAAGCTCATTCCAGAGGAGACTGCATCACTCCTGGCAGAGATAACCGATGAACTGCATTCTCTACGGAAGCTACCAGGGCCAAAAGAGCAGGACAGTTACATGATGCAGAGCCAACAGCCTCCGTGGGTCCATGACAAGATGTGTGTGTGTGTGGGGGGGGGGGTGGCTCCACACTCCCAAAAGGGGCGGGGCCGACAGCAGCAGGCCCTCG
This sequence comes from Pelodiscus sinensis, assembly GCF_049634645.1. Taxonomy (NCBI): domain Eukaryota; kingdom Metazoa; phylum Chordata; order Testudines; family Trionychidae; genus Pelodiscus; species Pelodiscus sinensis. Next base: position 318,133,990 of record NC_134711.1, read on the forward strand.
GAAGTGCTGGGAGTACAGTACCCCTCCCCCCCAGCCCTTAGCACTGCCAGGAGTGCAGCATGGCACTCCTGTAGCCGTTTCAAGGGCCTGAGGCTCCAGCTGCAGTCACTGAATCGCCAGGCCCTGTGGCAACTACCTCCTTTGCACCCTCTCTCTTGTCCATGGGCCTGGTTACATGCAAGGGCCAAAACAACGGCAGCAGAGAGTGCTGTGTTAGAAGCAGCTCTGGGGTGAGCAAAGACATTTTCTGCTCCCCAATCCAGGCAGAGAAAGTTGTAGATTTATAAGGGCAGATGAGACCATTATGATCATCAATCTGACCTGTGTAATGCAGGTCATGGCTCTCTGCCTAATGCTTTCTGCAAAGAACCCATGAACTTGTGGTTGAACCACAATGTCTTACCAAAAGACATCCAATCGTGATTTAAAGACTCCAGATGGTAGCGAATGTACCACATCTCTTGGGAAGCTGTTGCAGTGATTAATTATTCTAATTGTTAAGAATGTTGATCTCATTTCCAGTTGTGATTACTTCAATTCCCAGCTCTTCCAGCTTGTTCTGCCTGATTTTGGTAGTCTGAAGAGCTGTTTAGTATCCGCAACCTTCTCCCTGCATTACGATTTAGGAATTACACAAGGTTTGTTATGACAGGGAATCACAACCCATATTAAACAGGATGAGTTTATTTTAAAAAAATAACTGCAAACTAAGAGCTGAACTACTTTGAAAAATTACAATGGCATAGCTCCATTTCTCTGTGCTCTCTAAGGCCTGGTCTACACTAGGAAATTATTTTAAAATAACTACATGTAGTCCCCTTACTAAAGCTGCCTCTGCTTATTCTCTGGGAAGAACCTGTGTGCTGCAATCCAGCCTCACAGACTACAATTCCCATGAGCCGGTGGGAAAAGCAGGAAGGAAGTGACTATTGTGTGGGAGATTGGGGGTCTCTCCATGTGCATGAGAAGAGAGGCCTAGCAGTCTGGGACTCTGCCCTTGGATTTTGGAACAGAAGGGGAGCCGGGCTGCTGTGGAGGAGTTTGATCCAGTCCAGGAGCTGTTAGAGTGCAGCTACAGACCGGGACTAGATGCCTTTGGAACCAGGATCTAGCAGGCTGCTTCTGATAGGTACAGCATGAGGCTGTAAGTAAGTGGGCCTTTTTGGGAAAGTGCTGCCTAGCTTGTACCCTCATACACACTTTCTACAGAGAATCTCCACTACAGCTGCAGCTCTTCAAGCGCGCCCACAAGCAAGAGTCTGGGACTCTGAGCCCTGGGGTGGGAGAAATATTGGCAGTGCAAATGGCAGCTAGATAAGTTCCTTTTACTTCTGTGTACTTTGTTAATTGATGTTATTCACTGTTAAGTTGTTAAATCCTGTTTTCTTTAAGTTGAGCAAAGGTTGTTCATTCTAATGCAATCTATTAGATGTATATTATTTATGATTTGTAATTGTTGTTCTGGAGTTAGATCCAGTTTATTGTTGGAATAAGTTTATTCCTGGAGGTTCTCAAGGCACACCAGTTAGTGTGTTACAGAGCCAGCCAGGTGGAGGCACTGCCATTGTATGTTCATTATGAGCAAGGGACTGAAGCAAGGGGGTGGCTAGGGCTTTCCCCAACTAAACAACATCACCACTGAGGTGCTCAGGATCTCCTTTTATATTGAAACCATCAGGCACCCAGGCTCTCCTGTGAGTGTGACCTGCTCCCGCGTAACCCGGGGCAGGGAAGGGGGTTACATACATTTGAAATAACTCCCGAAATAACAAAATGTAAATAGCATGTCCCCACTACAGGGAGCCTCAAAATTAGGCAGGCTCCATTTTAGTATATTGGGTGAATACTGGACACCTGGCAACCCTGACAATCCGGTATTTTTGGCTCCTGTCCGGTAAAAAAATTCAGGGAATACCAGACACCTAAAATGTCCAGTATTTTCTGAATTTTTCCCTGGCCAGGAGGTGAAAATGCTGGGCACCTGGCAACCCTACAAACACTCAGCACATGCCTCAGCCCCGAGTTCTCCCATAGCTCCCAACACTCCCAGACCTCATGCTTACCTGGTTCCCCAAGCCTGCTGGCCAAAAGACCTAGGGGAAGCAATGCTTTCCCCTGGGTCTTAGTGCTCAACCTCTCCTGTGTTCCTATCCCTGCACTCACTCTTAAAGGGGACATGCTGTTTTAATGCTGTTTTATTTTACATTTTTTTTTTGGCTTAAGTCCTTGGAGTCCTTTTTTTTTTTTTTTCTCAATAACTTTGGTCTCCCCTCCCCCCCCCCCCTTTTTCCCCCCTTCAACATAATTTTTTCCTAGGTTTTTTTTTTTTGGGGGTGGGGGTGTTCAGTATTTTTGTTTCAACCATCTGGCAACCCTATTAGTAGATGCTCTACCTTGTCTTAGAACCCCAGGAAGCACGGGGGAGTAATTACTTCAAATTACTCTGGGGAGTAGTTATTTCGAAATAGAAGCAGCGGCGAGTCCACACTGCCCAAGGAAAGCAGGAGTTCAGATTTTGAAATAACCAGCCTGTTATTTCAAAACAACAGGCTTGGTAGTGTGGACGCTTCACTTATTATTTTGAAATAAGGGGGTTATTTTGAAATCTCTCCCTAGTGTAGACCAGGGCTAAGAGACATGGCTAAGCTAACCTAACCCCTAGTGCGCACTGTACTAGGTTGATGAAAGAATTCTACTGTCTCTCAGGGAGATGGATTATCTACAGTTCTGCGAGAAACTCTCCTGTCTTTGTAGTATCTACACTGATGCACTACAGCTCTGCTGCTCTAGCATTTAAGTATAGACAAACCCACTCAAGGTCCAAAAATGATTAAAAGTTTAGAAAACATGATCTTTCAAGGAAGATAGAAAAAACTTGAGTTTGTTTAGTCTGAGAAGAGAAGACTGAAGGGGACATAACTCTTTTCAAGTACATAAAAGGAGAAGGGAGAAAGATTGTGCTCTAATCTCTGAGTATAGAAGAAGCAGCAATTGGTTCAAATTACAGCTAGGGAGGTTTAGCTTGGACACGTTAGAAAAAACTTCCTATCAGCATAGATAAGATCTGGAATAATAAATTTGCCTAAGGCAGGGGTGGGCAATAATTTTTTGCCAGGGGCCACTTCAGAAATTTTTGAAATGGCCCTGGGCCACGCCGGAAAGGGGCGGCGCCTTAAGCGGAATGGGTGGGGCCAAGATACTTCTGATCTTCCCCACCCACAGACCATGATTGGTCTGGGGGTGGGAGAGCGTCTTTGCCTTCCACTCCTTGGAAGCTGGGGAGTACAGGGAGTCTCTTTCTGCCCTGCCAAGAGCATGTGGCGCTTTTTTGCTCCTTGCAGGGTGGGGGCAGGGCGGAGGAAACTTTGCGTGTTCCCTCCACCCCCAGGCCCTGATTGGCCTGGGGGCAGGGGAATGGCAGGGCCTCCATGAGTCAGCTCAACTTCCTTGGCGGGCCGAATCCGGCCTGTGGAGGCCCTTTTTCCCACCCCTGGCCTAGGGGATAGTAGAATCTCTGTCACTGGAGATTTTTAAGGATAGGTTAGACAAACACCTGTCAAGGAAGGTCTAGATAATGCTTAGTTCTGCCTTGAGTGCACGGGACTGAACTAGAAGATCTTGAGGTCCCTTCCAGTCCTATAAATCTATGATAAGCAGAATTGCCCACAGCTTGAATCCCAACTTTGTCTCATTTGTTTACGAGAACCCATACCTACTCTGTGACTTGGTACAAATCTTAGACATCTAAAGGCTGAAAACTATACTTCACGTAAACTTATAATTGGAATTCCTATCCTATACAGACATTCGGGGGGAGAGATGTATAAGAAACTTTCCTCTAACAACCACTCCTACCTTTCCCTACATTGAGTTTCCAGCACTCAACACCTAGGAAAGCCATACTTAATTTGTAAAGTGAGCAAATACAATGTAGAGTCATTGTGAGAAGATGCTATCATTCAAGGAACCCCCCCAATATTATTTTTAGAATCACTTTTTACAGGCTGAGATGAATTTGGACTATGTCTGTACAACTTACACATTCTGGCTGATATTGTCAAACTGATTTATGAGACCTGTGTCAGGAGTGTCTACATGTACATATATGTGAAGCCACCCATGCAGACAGTGGCTGTGGCAGGTACACAGAAGACAGATAATCTGAGGTTGTGCCCATGATACCAGCTACATGTTTTGTTAGTCTCTAAGGTGCTGCTCATTGTTTTTTAAGTTTTTCCAGTTACAGACTAACTTGGCTACTGCTCTAAACATGAGGGGCTGTTAGGACCCAATTACCCTATTCAGGTGCAAACCCCTGAAACAACAGGGCAGCTGCATCCTTCGGAATCCAGTTTCGCTGACTCCTCTGAAGGCAGGCAGCAGGAAGAAGCAGTGGAAAGTTCCACAGGTGCTGGAACTAGGGATGCTGGGGTTGCTACTGCAGCCCCTGGCTTGAAGCATTTTCCATCACATACAGAGTTTACAATTTGGTTCAATGGCTCTCAGCACCTCCACTGTACAAACTGTTCCAGCTCCCCTGGAAACAAAACAAAGGAAGCGGGGAGAAAAGCAGGGGGAGAGATTTCAAGAGAGAACATGGGGAGTGCTGCAGCCCACGGAGACCCAGCGAAGCTTGAAACACCCTGGAATCCAGAGCAGCAGAAGGCTGGAGTTCCCTCCCAGCAGCTCTAGCGGGTAGCCAGGAAGGGGGCTTACTACGATGACTAGCACTTCACACAAAATACATTCGTGAACAGAGGGGGAGTGTCTACTTCTGTCCCCCAGAAAGTGACCAAACTAGCTGTTTTCCCTCTCACTGAAATGTGTAAATAACACATTGAAAGGCCAGCCATAAATATCTTCCATGTACAGAGTATACGGAGGCCTGCAATGGATTCTGATTAGCACTAGGAGGTTATATATACTTTTTATACACACACATGCGCACGCAGAGTTGCTGATTCACCTCCAGTATGTGTTAACTGATAACGGCCAGGAAACCCAAATACCACTAGTTTCTGCATTTAACTGCCCATATGAGCACACAATGCTGCACAGCAATAAGTTAAAGTGCTTCAGAATGGACCACTATTATTAGGCGAGGTATAAAACTTTTATGACATAGGAAAACGTTTGTTTGAAGGGTAATTAAAACAATAAAAGCTGTTTGTACTTTACGGCAGCATCTGGACGTTCCAACTGAAATCGGGACCTCGCTGTGCAAAAACATTAAGTGACAGTCCCTGTCCCCAGAGAATTTACAATCTAAATAGACAAAGTGAGCAAAGGATGGTGTAAAGGAAAAATTATCTTCCTTTTACAGGGAGGGGTTTCAGGTACATAGACGGAGTCATTTCTTCCAGGACAAACAAGAGCCAGAAATTAAATCCAGGTCTCCTGAGTCCTTAACTATCAGACCAACCTTCCTCTCAGAATAATGTGTACTTTGAGAATAGTTAGTTGTCATGTAGCTGGCGTGAGCTTTGATATCATGTACATACCCAAGGCCCTGTGTCTGGTTTGTATTTGGACAGCAAGACCATTGCTAAGGCCTATACTAATCTAAGACTATGCTGCTAAACTAAGCCATGTCAAACATACACAAATATTGTAGATTAGATTACAGCTGGTGCAGGTTTGCCTACCCATGCTACAATCACAGCTCCATGCAGTATAAACATCCCATAGGTCAGAGCCCTGCGAAATTCTAATAAAATTATTCTATTTTTTCCTCCTTATATCAGCAGCACTATTTCAATCAGATCTAGTAGTCTACACTGCCTATCCTGAAGTGCTGTGGGCCCTGCTCAATGAGTCCAGAATCCATTTTGCTAGGGAGGAAGAGATGGGATCCATTTTGTTCCAGGGTTGGAGCCCCCAGAAGCAGCTGCATTTCAACAATGAGAATCTCACTGATTCACTGGGCATGAGCTTTCGGAACAGATCTTGGGCCACCCATGTCAGTCACCGTAATTTCATCCAGAAATACCATCAGGAAACAACACCCAGAGAAATCAGCCTGAGCCCAGAATAAAAATCCTTAGTGAGCCAACAGGCCCAAATCAAAACCTGAGATCCAAGTGTGCGTTCCTGGAGATGTGCTGAGTTCTAATGGGGGGGCGGGGGAGAAGAGGGAGATCAGCCTTCTACTGGCAGCTCCCGGTGTCCCCTGGGCCAGGAGCCTGTCTCCCCCAAGTCCCTCTGCAAGGGATGCTAAGGAGAGGAGCTAGACTGTTAATTCTCTCTTATTCCCCTCACTAGCCTGGTATAAAGCACCATTACATTGCTACGACTGTGCCTCTACGAGGGAGATTGTATCTCTTCAGCAGTGCTAGTGAAGCTCAAGCAGTACAACTTCCCAGCGCAAAGAAGCCCCTGCTCACCAACACTCATGCACCTTCAGACTGAAATCAAACCAAACAGTGAAGCTATTGGTAAAGGGGAAGAGAATTTGCCTCCCCTCAGGACAAATGCCACTCAGACACTTGGCCGACGGGTACCACTCAGATGGGCATCAAACGAAAATCCTAAATCCTAGCTAACTAGCTCCCATAATCCATGCAGATGAATGAATATCCGCACAGAGATGTCATAGGGTTGTTGGTCTCTTTAAGGGAACACTGGACTTGGGCAAGCTATGGGATCTAATTTAAAAGCAAAGAGGCAAGGAGGGGGCTCTCTGTTGCTCCACTAGAAGGAGACCCAGAGTTTCTTAAACAATTAAACTGTCAGGTAAACTGATTAAATAGAAAGGGGGGGGGGACCTTAAGACACTGTTAGATCATCTAATCTGACCCCACTGCATCTCACAGGCCTCCTGTATGGTACAATAGCGAATTGTGAATCAAAGTATATTTTGGAAAGGCATCTGGACTTCACTGGAAGACATCAAGTGGCAGAGAAACCTCCACTTCCCTTGGTAGTTTGGAGGAAATTGATGCAGTGAAGTGAAGGGTATTGAGCCCAAGACCACACTTGTGAGTATCATAACACACATGTACAACACCACTGCACTAAGGTTGTATATGTAACCTTAAATCTGGTGTTTCCTAACTTTTAAAGGCCTGGGTTACACACTGTTCTTTGTATTCACAGAAATATTCTGGGTATAGCTGCACTAATGTATTTATTATTGTGAAGAGCCCCCTGAGTTGCAACGTGAAACTAGGGCACTGCTGAGCCTTCTGTCTCACCAGCCTGGGCTCCCTTTCACACTGTGCTGCTATGATAAGGTGCAGACTGCTCCCAGCCCTGCACTCACACAAACATTTACACAAGCAAGGCCACACCAAGATGCAGTTACTATGACACTTCTCCCCAGCTGGAAGCCTAGGTCTCCAGACCTGTCCCATCTTGCCCTAGTCAAAAGCCTGATCAGTATGGCTACGTATACATTGGCACCCCTTTCTGGAAAAGGGATGCTAATGTAGACTTCGGAATTGCAAATTCTGCGGGGGATTTAAATATCCCTGCGGCATTTGCATTTACATGGTTGCCGCTTTTTTCTGGCTTGGGGATAAGCTGGAGAAAAGCGCCAGTCTAGACGTGATTCTCCGGAAAATAAGCCCTTTTTTATTATAAGAGATCCTCTGGAAAAGGGCTTATTTTCCGGAGAATCACGTCTAGACTGGCGCTTTTCTCCGGCTTATCCCCAAGCCGGAAAAAAGCGGCAGCCATGTAAATGCAAATGCCGCGGGGGATATTTAAATCCCCCACGGAATTTGCAATTCCGAAGTCTACATTAGTGTCCCTTTTCCGGAAAGGGGTGCCAATGTAGACACAGCCTATAAGTTTATTACCCAGTCCACCACTCCCTCGAAATGGAGAGGACAATGCACCAGTTTTTGTTCCTTAGCAGGTTCCCCAAACATGTCTAACAAAACAATCTGTTTTAGGTAAAGAATATAAAATATATTTCTGAACTATGGAAAATTGGCTTGACGTGATGATAAGTAGTGAGCATACAGAGCAAAGCAGATTGCCCACAAGAACAAAAACTCAATATAAGCCTTATGAACTAGACAGGACTGGAATGAAGCAGTCTTTCACCCTGTTACATACTATAAATAATCCGCCAAGCTTTTATGCATAGGCAGGTGGTGTTCTTCCCTACCTAGGACCACCCTCATCTCCTATTTCCCCCGCCTGCCTAATGCAGTATGCTGCGACCCCCGGTCCATGTGCTGGATTTCTCACAAGCAGTTAGCTGCTGTAATCCGAGTGGTCTCTTTCCTCTCCCATCTGTGGCAGCCCAGATGGGAGACAGGACGCCCCAAACTCTTCCCCTCCCCACTACCACCTCAACACCCCTTCCTGTCCCATTAACACCCTCTCCCCCAAGCCACTTACTTCCTCTCTCCTCCTCATGTACCCTACCTACTAACTGGGGGTACGTCTACACTACAGCGCTAGTTCGAACTAGCTTAGTTCGAATTACTTAATTCGAACTAAGCTAGTTCGAACTAGCGCATCTAGAACTAAAAACTAGTTCGAACTAGCGTTTTGCTAGTTCGAACTAGCGCGTCCACACTGATTGGACGCAGGGGGGCATTTAAGGGCAGCTGAAACCGGTTCTGGCAGGGCATCAGGTCAGCAGTTGCTTTGTGTGGCTGCTGTCTGAGGCTATCTGAGGCTCGTGCTTAAAGGGACCCCCCCTGGACAGCCGGTTCTCAGCTTTTCCTGCTTGCTTGCCAACCTCGCCGAGGGACAGCAAAGCGTCGGTCTCTGTGCCCGTCTGTGTCGGTGCTTCCCTTCGGGGGGGACCACCGCAGGTGGCAACATGGAGCCACGGCTCGCCCTGCACCTTCTGGTGCACGTTCTGGACTTGCTGCTGCAAGCCTGCCAGCAATGGCTTGAGGCTGCCTGGCACCACCTGGGGAACGTCAGCCCCCTGCCTCTCCGCCTGGCCGCCCTGGGGGCCGTGGAGGAGCCGCGGCGGCGCCCCGGCACCGGCGTGCCCCGCCGCATCTGGCGTCTGGACACCAGCAGCGACTGGTGGGACCGCATCGTCCTGGAGCACTGGGACGACCGACAGTGGACCCAGAACTTTAGGATGAGGAGGGACACCTTCCTGGAGCTCTGCGAGTGGCTCGCCCCTGCCCTGCAAAGAAGGGACACTCGCATGAGGCCCGCCATCCCCCTCCAGAAGCGGGTGGCCATCGCCCTCTGGAAGCTCTCCACGCCGGACAGCTACCGATCCGTCGGGAACCAGTTCGGCGTGGGGAGATCCACTGTCGGAGCAGTGCTCATGCAGGTACGGCGCTCGTCGGCCACCGAGCCGGGGGGGAGGGGGGCTGCGAGGAGGGGATGGGCCGCCCCAGGGACAAAGGGGGGGGCGGGAGGAGGCGAAAGCGCCCCGCACCGGAGGGGTCGGGCTGTCCCGGCCGTACTACACGCCGCCAGGGGGGTTGCTTCCGGGAGTGGGGCGCGGGGCACTGCCAGGGCACGCACGCTCCCAGCCACCCGGGCGCCCCACTGATTGACGCTTTGCTGTGTCTCTCTCCGCAGGTGGTCAAGGCCATCAACCGGGTGCTGCTCCGCAGGGTGGTCCGCCTCGCCGACCCGGATGCCGTCATCCGGGGATTCGGCGCCCTCGGCTTCCCCAACTGCGGAGGGGCCATCGACGGGACGCACATCCCCATCCGTGCCCCGGAACACCAGGCGTCCCGGTACGTGAACCGCAAGGGGTACTTCTCCGTCATCCTGCAGGCCGTGTGTGACCACCGGGGACAGTTCACGGACATAAATGTGGGCTGGTCCGGCAAAGCACACGACGCACGGGTGTACCGGAACTCCTCCGTGTGCCAGCGGCTGCAGGACGGGACCTTCTTCCCCGACCGCCACATCAGGGTCGGGGACGTGGACATGCCCGTCTGCCTGGTGGGGGATGCCGCCTACCCACTGCAGCCGTGGCTCATGAAGCCCTACACGGGGCACCTCAATCCCTCCTGCCAGGCCTTCAATAACAGGCTGAGCAGGGCCCGCATCGTGGTGGAGGGGGCCTTCGGGTGACTGAAAGCCCGCTTTCGGTGCCTCCTCACCCGTCTGGACCTGGCCGAGCACAACATCCCTCCCGTGGTGGCGGCATGTTGTGTGCTCCACAATTTGTGTGAGCGGAAGGGGGAGGCTTTCCTGCCAGCCTGGATGGCTGAGGCTGACCGCATGGCTGGACACTATGGTCAGCCCCGCACCGCCGCTGTCCGGGAAGCCCAGCGGGGGGCCATCCGGATCCGGGAAGCCCTGCGGGAGAGCTTCCTGGTGGAGGAGGAGGAGGACTGACCTCTCCCTGCATGCCCCACCGGGGCCTTCTTCCACACTACCCCCCCCCCTTCCCCTTTCCCCTCCCTACCTACTGTCAAATAAAGACACCTGTTTTTCCAACAAAAACATCTGTTTATTTCACAGAACTGGGGTGGGGGAGGGAGGAATGAAGGTGGGAGAAGGGAGGGGGAAACCTGGGACGAGGGAGCTGGAAGGGGAGGGGAGGGAAGGGAGGAAGGGAAAGGAAAGCTCAGGGGTGGGAGTCCGGCTGCCTCTCCCGTCTCGCCACACTGCGGGTCCGGGGGCGTCGGTGGGGAATGGTTGTGGAGGGGGGGGCAGAGAGGACAGGGGGTGTGGAGGAAGCAGGAGCGGAAGCAGGAGGAGCAGGGGGAGCAAGAGGGGGAGCAAGAGGGGGAGCAGGGGGGGGGAGGAGGAAATGGAAAGCGGTCCAGCAGGCTCTGGAGGTGGCCTCGCAGGGCACGGCCCTGCTCCTCCAGGGCCTCCAGACTCCTCTGGCGCAGCCTGAGGTCCTCCTGGACCCAGTGGTCCTGGAGACGGAGCTGTCGGTCCAGGAACCGGAGATGCCGCCTCTGGTAGTCCTCCTGGTTCCTGGCTGTCCTGCTTGCCCGGGCGCGGGCGGCTGCTGCAGGCGGTGTGGTGCGCCCTGCAGGCCCCGGTGCTGCAGCTGTGGCGCAAGAAGACCAGCGGTCAATTACCCCAGGGGCCCAGGTGTGTGAAACCCAGCTCCCCTCTGCAAGGCCAGGGCCCCTGCAGGATCCCCAGCTGCTGCTCCGTGGTGGGCAAGGCCCAGGCGCACGGTCCCAGGGCTCCCTCTCGCCCCAGCCCCCCGTACACATAAGGGGAACACGAGGGTACTCACAGGTGGACGCCTCCCCGGCCTCTAATGATGCAGGCGAGCGGCTCTGTGGGGTGCCTCGGGGGTCCCGGGTCCTGGGAAGGCTGGCGGCAGGCTCCTGGCTCTCAGAGCCCTCCTCCTCCTCCTCCGTCTCCAGGAGCGGTCCCTCTGCCCCGGGGTCAATCACGTCCCGGGGGGCAGGGACGGCATGAGGCCCCAGGATGCGGTCCAGGGCATGGAAGTGGGGGCAGGCCTCCAGGTCAGCCCCTGGCAGGCAGGCCCGGGAGTAGGACTGCCGCAAGTCTTTAATCTTGCAGCGCACCTGCTCCCGGCTGCGCTGGTGGCCCCTGGCGGCCAGGCTGGCAGCCATGCATCCATAGACGGCCGCGTTCCGGTGGCTAGTGCGGAGATCGTGGACATTTGAGGCTTCCCCCCAAACCTCGATGAGGTCCACGATCTCCGCACTTGACCAGGCGGGCGCCCGCCTTTTGCGCCCCCGGGCAGGCTCCCGGGAGCTGCCAGGCTGGTCGTGGGGAGCAGTGGAGGGCTGGGAGCCCTCGGATGGCTGGCTCATACTGTGGCAGGTGCAGGCTGTGCAGGCACGGGTGCTTGCAGCCTTGCAACTGGCACAAAGTGAGTAGCCAGCCCGTGGCCCTTTAAGGGCTCCGGGGCCGGGAGGGGGGCAATAGAGTTTCCCTGGTGTTGGCCAGAGTGGCCACCAGGGAAACCTGGGAAGCCTTAGCCTCCCACTAGTTCGAACTAAAGGGCTACACAGCCCTTAGTTCGAACTAGCTAGTTCGAACAAGGCGTTAGTCCTCGTAAAATGAGGTTTACCTAGTTCGAACTAAGCGCTCCGTTAGTTCGAATTAAGTTCGAACTAACGGAGCGCTAGTGTAGCGCCTAGGAAAGTTAGTTCGAACTAACAGACGTTAGTTCGAACTAACTTTCTAGTGTAGACATACCCTGGGAGAAGTGAGCTTCTCCATCTGCAGCAGGGAGCTGCTGCATCTGAGGGAGAAGTACCCCTTCCCCAGCCATGCATGGCACCCCTAAGCAGGGCTCATTAAGCAACTGCATGACTGTGCTGCTGCACAGCTAGAGGAAACCTTTGATAGGGCAGAGGTCTAGAATATCATGACTAGTGTGGAGAAAGTGAAAAGGGAAGTGTTACTTACTCCTTCACATCACACAAGAACCAAGTGTCAACCAGTGAGATTAACAGCCAGCAGGCTTAAAAGAAGCACAAGTATTTCTTCACACACACAGTCAACCTGTGGAACTCATTGCCAGAGGATGTTGTGAAGGTCAAAAAATTGTAACTGGGTTCAAAAAAGAAAGGGAGAAGTTCATGGTGAATAGGTACAAAATACCTCTTCTGCCACATCTGCCGCCACACAATAATTAGGATACATAATAGCAACCCAGCTGATGCAAAAATGACAGTTCTTTCCAGTCCTGAAAGGCAAATATTCCAGTCACAGTTCTTTGTGTGTTCTACCAGTCAAGTCTCAATGTGGCATTTTTACGCTCAGACATTAAAGCTTTGAGAGCCAGGAATGATCTTCCCAGCATGTCATAGAACCCCATAAAGTTTCAAGATTTGAAAACATTAGCAGCTGATCCCTGGAAACAGAGTATAATGACAGATTTAATAACCAACCATAGAGGGTCAGCTGTATGAATGAGCATTCTGTGGGTAGCCTCACACTAGCCAAAATGGAACAGGAGGAGAGAAGATATCAGATCACATGTGTCCTGACTATATAACGGAGGACAATCCATATTATAAACATAAATTGTTCCTGAATCTTTGATGAGACTCCATGAGGACTAAGATGCACATGTCAATATTGGCCTGGCCTGGGCTGGTTTCAGCCTCGGCTGTTTCAAGCAATGGGGAGCTGCAGATAAGAATTGCAAGCTATTGAGGACCTTCTGAAAAAGCAGCAAGAAGGATTATCCATGAAATTTTAAGCCATCTGTCACCATATCACATCACAGCTTGTGCTAAAAGCCAGCTGGCTCTCAGATAAGGCTGCAGAGCAAACTCATTCTCTATAAGTGGTCTAAGTGCCACTACATGGGACAGTGCACCACGCCTAGCAGGTGTGTGGGTTACACTAGCTTTCCGTAGTTCCAGTAGTGGAGACATTGCTGTATGGACATTGGAGAAATGGACATTGAAGTTGCAAGCGGCTGCAGGTTTGGCAGGTTGCACTCTAAATTATTCCTTTTGACATAGGGTTAACAGCAGCTTCCCAGTCCCTTGGAAAGCTCTCGCTTCTCTGTGCATCATGTTGTATCTGCTACCTAGTGGCCAGCAGACTCCTCAGGCTGCTCATATGTGGCTCTTGGGTGCAATCCCTCGCTCATATCCTGGACTGGAACAAAACACCTCTCCTCTCCTGCCTCAGCCTCATCCAGTGCTGCTAACACACTATTCACCCCTCTTTGACTCTGTCCCAGAGACTGTGCTTTTCATTCTCAGGATCATCACTCACTTCTCAGTCCTCAGAAGGGAATGGCCTGTACGCCTGTTCCATCATCCCCCAAGGAATGGGCCTTCCTCTCAGATGGCCTGACCAGCCTCATATGCTGCTGAGGGGACAAACGAAGGGGGGTTTCCCTGCCTTCCCCATTGGCCTAACTAGCACTCCACATAGTTTCCCTCCATAACTAGGCACTCTCCTGACATGCCCATGTTTGCCACATTGGCTATGTCTTACGAGGACATCCCAGTCACCCCCTGGTGGATTTCCCTTAGGTTGTGATAGAAATGTAGCCGTGTTAGTCTGGGGTAGCTGAAGCAAAATGCAGGACAATGTAGCACTTTAAAGACTAACAAGATGGTTTATTAGATGATGAGCTTTCGTGGGCCAGACCCACTTCCTCAGATCAAATAGCGGAAGAAAGTAGTCACAACCATATATACCAAAGGATATAATTTAAAAAAATGAACAAATATGAAAAGGACAAATCACATTGCAGAACAGGAGGGGGATGCGGGGGGGGGGGGGGAAGGAAGGAAGGTAAATGTCTGTGAATTGATGATATTAGAGGTAGGGAGAGTGGGATGTTTGTGAGTTAATGGTATTAGAGGTGATAATTGGGGAAACTGTCTTGGTAAACTGACGAGGTGTAACGGTAGTTCGGAATAGGAACCTAGTCCGAACTACCTAGTTCGAGCCCCGTGTAGCCGCGCTGCACGGGGTTCGAACCAGCGGGGATTTAAAAATGGCGGCTCCCCGCTTATGCTAATGAAGCCCGGGAAATTCAAATCCTGGGCTTCATTAGCAAGTGCGGTATGCATACATTACCCCGCTAGTTCGAACTAGCGGGGTAGTGTAGACATACCCCTAGACAGGATCTACACAAATTGTTCCAGAACCATCCGGTCCGTGACTCACTCTACAGAGCACGTCTGGACACTGACAGAAGTGAGGTCCCACTATGGCTGGGCCACTAGACACAAGTGTGCTCCCCATGGAAATGACGCAACCTGGGATGGGTGACAATAGACCTCCAGAGTCAGCTCCAGCCGGCCTAAAATGGCTTATTTTTTCCTCAGGCCATTACTCAAGGCTCATTGTGCTGCCTGGGCCTATCCCATCAGAAGAGGTGACACCCTGGCCAGTCAAGTCAACTCTTCCCAGCAAGAAGCACTGGCCATTTGCTCAAAGATGGTGAGAGGCCTCAGAGCCATGATTTAGTCCCAACCTCACCAAATGACGGACAGGCCAACTAAGCTGTTCTGTCTCTAGGACCAGACTCCCAGGAGCCCAATTCCAAGGTGTGCCAGAAACCCCTTCTCTTGCTGGCCCTCCAGGAGAATGGCCTGGGGCTGATTCTGCTATTTCTGTCATTGCCACACCACCTCCATCAGGTGGAGAAAGCCCTCCATCGCATTAAAAAAAACAGAATGGGGGGGGGACCATCCCCTGCAGCTGTCACTGCTGCACCACTCCTTCCATAGCTGCTCTTGTTTTCTATTCTGCTGCCCCAATTTCCCCAGAGTTCTGGAGGTCGATCACACAAACGTGTTCACCACCACGTGTGGGGCTGCTGGCCTCTTGCCCTGGTTTGGAGAGGAGTCACACCAGGCTCGCAGTCTGACCTGCCCATCCTTCAGGGCACAGGTTTCATCTTTAAAACCAACCAAACCACCCACCTCACAAATCAAGCAGACTTCAGGGACTCGGAAGAGACACCAGGGCAGAGTTCCTCTCTCTGCTCCAGTGCCTGCCACAGCAGCTAACAGTTCTTCTTGCGCAAAAAGCCTGCAATGTAGATGTAGCCCCTGTATTTGGCTAAATCAGCTCTTGTGGAAAGCATCCAGTTATGATCTGACGACATCGAGAGAGAGAGAACTCACCACTTCCCCAGGGAATCACCCTCATCTCTTAAAATGTTGTGCCTTTTTTCTCATTTGAATTTGTCTGGCTTTTAGCTTCCAGCCACTGGTTCTTCTTATGCAATTCTCTGCTAGATTAAAACAGCCCATTTGATACCTGGCCTGGGCTCTCCATATGGTGCTTATGCAGCATAATTAAGTCTGTCTGCATGCTGTCTTCTCTTTGAGAAGCTAAACTGATAGCTTGCTAAACTGTTTGGTGGGCATTTTTTTTCAGCTCTCAAGTGGTTTTTGTGGGTATTTTGGGCAAATAGCACTGACAAGAACATGGAGATGACCTTACTGGTCATGAGGTACCTTTCTCCACATTGACCAGTGAGGGTTAGTTGACTGTAGTGCTGATGCAAGATCCTAGATTAAGAAGCTTTTGTGCTTCTGGGCAGGCGCATTCTGAATCTTTTCCATACCGTCCTGCTCCCATCCTTCAATCCCATTGAGCAGGGATGAGGGGGAAGCTTGGTCTCCATACTCCATTCAACCCCTCGCTTCTCCACCAACATCCCCAGCTCAGATGGCAAGTAGTACTCGTGGTGGTGGTGGATTTAAATTGGGTCACTTGTTTATGGAACCCGTGAGGAAAACACAAACGACAACGACCTCGGACAACATGAAGAAGATCTACTGAGACTGAAGGACAACAACTGGGGGATTCCTGGAGTCAGCTAGAAGTTTTGTCTCAAGACAGAGTGAAGTGGAGGAGACTTGTAGATGACCTATGCTCCACTCAGAGTACAAGGGCTTAATAATAAATAATACTGAATACTTGTATACTAAGCACTGGGCTGCACTCACTAAATTCACTTAGTCCTCTGATTAGCCATCACAACTGCAAACAGCTTCCAGTCGTTAGTAAGTGACACTACCACTGAGTGGTAGTTAGTGTGTGTGAAAGCCCTCTGAGGGCTATGTAGTATTTTCATTGCGGGCTGTTCCATTGAATTGCTCTAGGTGATGCATTCCAGTAGGTGGCAGCACGCCTCTAAAGTTAAATCCTGTGGCTGGGAGTTGATTCAGCAAAACGTGAAACAGGGAGGCCAGAAGCATTTCTCTGGTCGATGCTATGCTGAGGGCCAGAGGGGTTCTTCTGGCCACAAAAAGCAAAGTTAATGGGGAAATGTGAGACCGTTGCAGGAGGAAATTGCAGAGACTGTGTGACACACAAAGAAAGAGGATACAGAGTCCTAGACAAACCAGCATTGGTTCCCCCTTTTCCTGTGTGGGGAGCAAAGCACTCTTACATGCTTTAAAATCGAGTTACTGACAGTGTGGGCCATGCCCTCAGCCGGCACAGATGCTTGTAACCCAGATAAGGGCATGCATAAAAGTTACAAATACTTTCTTAACCAAAACTTTTGGAAAGCCCCATGCCTTCACTTTCCTTCTGCATCTGAGCTCACAGTCCTGGGTCCCCTAGCTGGAGATGATGACAAGCAGCGGAAGTGGGAGCAGTATCTCACTATTGCAGGCACACTCACAGAACTGGGCTATGACCATACAGCTAGGCAGGTAAAGCAAAGGAGAAACTGCTTGTGGTGGGGACGTCAATGGTTTCAGTGGGCTTTGTGGTATATGTTTTCCAATATTTTTGATAATCTCCCCGTGTTTCTTACTCACTGATCCAAGATGTGGATACGTGCATTTCACAGAGACAGCAAGATCAGGAATGGATTCAGATCCAAACTCTGGGGGTGTCTGGATTGGTGGTTCTGTTGTTACACAACATGAAAATGGACCTTAGATCAGATTGGAGCGCAAGCGTTCCCACGAGTTAATTACAAGTTGGAGGAAGGGCCAGAGCCAGCTGTTATTTTCAAACATTGCAGGTCACCACAAAGATATTTGAAAAATCAAGTGAATGCCATTTCTTGCTTCTTTACAATGGACAAGAAAGGACCCGAGAGGAGTTTAAGGGTCTTCTTACTTCACACCTTGTCTACACACAAGTTTTGTGCTGTCTTGCTTTGTTGGTTAGTGCACTAAGCACCTTTATATCTGTGTTTACACTAGGTAGGGCTGTACCACTTTAATTAGATAAGCATAGCTACATTGTGAGTAGCAACAAATCATTAGAAATAGCAGCTGTGTCCATTCCTGACTTCTTCCAAGGACCTGTGTAAAAGCTTTTTCTAGAGGGACAGAGGGGAGAGGGGATCTCAGAGTACATTTTTGAGGGTTCTCAGATCTACATTGAAGAGACAGATATGAGTCTTCATCAGAGACATCCTTTTTCCAAAATGTGAATCGGGCATGTAAGTGAAATCACTTACGGGTGACACCACAAAGGAGGGTTTGCTTTGGTGTTTTGAAAAAGCGCATAAAAAATCTCTTCTTTGAAAAGCTCAGCTTTCGTTCCCTCCTGTCGCGCCGTGTTGTCCTTGCACCAGTCCTGTCGTCAGACCCTGCCAGCCAAGACAATACCCCACTTCGAATGTCACACACACAAAACATGGTGAAAAGCCCCCTCCACCAAAAACATACTCACAAAACCCTTTCGGGCCTTGAAGCTACAAAGAGCCCTGAGCTGCTGACCTGGTGTGACCCAGCCCAATTCAAACCTCGCTTTCAGTGACAGCAACCAAAAGGGGCTACTTGTGCTGTTGGGAATAAAAGAAAATCATCCTTGGTGTTTGGAAAGGGGGTTTAGACAGGTTAGTGTAACACACCTTCACCCCCCCCCCCCCCGCCACGAGTTCAGGGCCCTTGTGTGGTTCCACAGAGGATATGAATGGTCACAGCCCACAGTGAGGCTATGTCTAGACTGCAGGCTTCTTGTGCAAGAAGCTTTCTGTGGAAGAGATCTGCAAAAGCACATAAAAAAAAGTGATGTGCTTTTGTGCAAGAGCATCCACACTGCATGGACACTATCGCAAAAGGAAACTCTGCTTGCTATTTACAGAATGGCCACGACCCGTGCTTTTTACAATTGCCTCTTTTGCACAAAAACCCCTGTTCCTCGTCCACACACACCTTTTTGCGCAAGAGCTCTTGCACAAAAATGAGTTATTCCTTATAGAAAGAGGAATACCTTGTGTGCAAAACCCCTCTGCTCTTTCGATTTTTTTTGTGCAAAAATGCACTTGGTGTGGACGCTCCGTTAATTTTTGAGGAAAAATTACCGTTTTTCCGCAAAAACTCTGTAGTATAGACATAACCTGAGAGCGCTCTAGCGCTTTAGTTCAAGCTGTAGCAGCTCATGTTTTAGTTCTGGGGATCTGCAGGTTCTATCCCCAGTCTGTTGGCCAGGATGGCAGCAGTCTCATTGCTCCAAAGAACTAGGGCCCAGTGTTCCCTCTAACATTTTCTATCCTGCGGTGGGTTGAATCTTCTTTTGGGCAGGTTGAAATTTCTTATGTGCAACACCAATATTGAGGTAGTGTGTGTGTGTGGATGTGCACCACTAATACAAACACACACACTCAATTTTAAGCTGTCCATATGTGTGGAAGAAAATTTATTTAAACAAGGAATATTTTACATGGAGCAATGCATACGATATTTAATATGAAATTAAATAAAGAAAATTAACACTACTCTTGGAGTACATGTATCAACCTAACAGCTCAAGCTAGTACTTGTTACTTCTGACTCTTAAGAGAGCCAGAACACTACCAAATAGCAAAGAGCTGATCTTAAGGCAATACAATATACCATGTATTAATTAGTAACCCAGATTTTTTTTAAATCATTAAGTTCAGAGTTTTAGAGTTTCTGCAACACTACAAAACATTGTCAAAATAATCCTTTTCTTTCTTATCTTAAGCTATTAACACCTATGCAAACTTTGTTTGAAATGCAATCATGCAAATGTCCCGGCACACAAACTTCCCTTGCAGCCTACTTCCCTCCCCCCCACCCAGTCATACAGAGAGGACTGCAGCTAGTGAAACACCCCAAACTGCCCCTACCTCTACCTCACTGCGCAGATGCCAGCACCCACCTACCCCATGCAGTCAGCTCCTTATCTCCCCTTTCCAGGAGCCTTGAGAGTACCGAGTTTCTGGCTCTCTTTCTCCTCCTGCAGAGGGACTCTCTGAACTCAACTCCCTTCTGATTCCTCATCAGCCCATTACTTACTCGCTCACTCCCCATCCCCCCAGCCACTAATGGTCTTCTTAACTCCCTTTTTACCAGCTTTGGGAGCTCCTCAGTTCAAGCAGGTAGCTAGCTCAGGTTAGCTGAATGCTCAGCAAGCTGCCCCTTCCCCTGCTAATCAGCTGGGTTCCCTGCCTGTGCCAGGAGCTTTGAACTTCTGAGCAGAGCTCAGAAAACTGCTGCGCAAGAGCACAGGCAACCTTGCTAGGGATACGCTCTTTGAGGATAGGTCCATCAGTAGCTATTAGCCGGAATGGTCAAGGATGCTACCTCATGTCCCTCGCCCCGACTGACAGATCCTGGGAATGGATATGAGGGGAGGGATCACTCAATAATTGCCTGTTCTGTTCATTCCCGCTGGGGCACCTGGAGTTGGTCACTGTTGGAAACCAGGACAATGGGTTAGACAAGCTTTGGTCTGACCCAGCGTAACCGTTTTTGTGTTCTCTTCGCTATGTATGCGTCACTTAGTACAACGGGGCTCAGTGCCTAATTCATCCCTGCAGGTGCTGCTGCAGAACAAAGACACAAATGTCAAATGTTCATAAGATGGCTACTATCAGCTCCTGACATGGCTGAAAGAAATTTCAGATTTGCAGAAAACCAGCCCAACAGCAAGGGTTCCCCCTCCATTTAAAAACAAAAGCCAAGAGCCGGCAACATTTTTATCTTGCTTTTCTCATTAAAAAATTGGGGTTTTATTAAAAAAGGAATGTTGTGAAAAAGTTAATTTTGACATAAGGATTCAGATAATTTGTCCAAACCTTCAACTTTAGTTTTCAGGTTTGGGGGTTATTTGTGTGTCTATATATTACAAAACAATGTCCCTGTGGGTCGACAGAGTGACGTCACTATGTCACTCAGCCTCCTCCCTGCTCGAGCCCGACCTCACTGCTTCCCCTCGCTACTTGGAATTGCTATTTTAAGCCAAGCCCCTACCCTCCAGGGCTTTCAACACCAAGAAATGTGGCACAGTAGCTGGCAGACCCCACATCGTAGCCATGACAGCCCAGGGGTGGGGTGTATGGTGTTTGGGACAGCTGCTCGGGGACAGGCACTAGGAGCAGGGCTTCCAGCTGGGCTTATGTGCCAGCAGTGGGCTCTTAGGGGCTCCCCCGCTGCCAAGCTCTTGGGGAGCTGAAGCGCGGTGTCTGGCTGCCCCTGCAGAGACTCACCCCCTCCCCAGCAGCTGCACTTACCAGGGCTGCCAGAGCACCCCGGAGCCGGTCGGGGAAGCTGCTGCACGGATCTATCTGCTCTTTCCCTTCCACTCTAGGTGGGCGGCCTTGGGCTCTGAGGGCAGGGCCTTACATGGTGAGCAGCACAGGCGAGACTGCACTGGGTAGAGGTCGGGACAGCAGCCTCTGCGATGCTGCTTTGTGGCCTCAGCAGGCTGCAGTGCCCCAGAGCACCACTGCACATGGCACTACCTGTTCCTCGCTGCGCCCCATGCGGGGCAGGCAGGCAGGCACCCCTGCGCCTCCCTGGCTGCTGGGGTTCGAGCCGGGCCTGGAGCATGCCGTGGCCATCAGGGAGGGGAGTTAAGGGGGGGGGGGGGGGTGTGTGTGGGTGTGTGTGTGTGTGTGTGTGTGTGTGTGTGTGTGTGTGTGAGAGAGAGAGAGAGAGAGAGAGAGAGAGAGAGAAAGGGCCCAGGTTGGTGGCGTGGGGAGTAGGGGCTTGCCTGGCCGGGGGGAGGGAGAAGGGGCAGGAACAAGGGGCCCGGCTGGTACAGCGGCAGCTCAGCCCTCCCCAGGGCCGCTGAGGAGAGTGGGGGTTGCCTATTCCCCAGGAAAGGGGGGGTTGGTGAGCACAGCAGGCAGGGGCACAGCGCCTTAGCTCATTTTAACAAACTGTTTTCAGGAAGGGAAAAATATAATTTTCTGACCAGCTCTAGAAACTAGCTCAGGCTTAGCATTTGACGGCTGTTTGGCTTCAAGGCTTAGTCTGGGACCAGGTCTTCACGAACCGGAAGATCGACACTGCCACCATCAAGCTCCTGGAGCTCGAGTTAGTCAGTCTACTTAAAACCCGCTACATCCACCCCAGAGGGCGCATTTGCTCCCATTGGCCTCCTGCTGTGGGGACAGTGGGGAAACTTGAAACAAGGTACATCGACTCCAGCTACGTAAGTAACGTAGCTGGAATTGCGTGTCTTAATTCGACCTTCCCTTTTAGCGTAGACCTGGCCTGAGGGATGTCCTCACAGAGATAACGCATGGCAAGCGGGGGCATAAATTAACAGCATGCTAGCTTCCCATGCATTGAGTTGCAATGTGGTCTCTGCACTAAAAGGTTATGTCTACACTAGCACTTTTTAGAGCTGCAATTGTCTGGCTCGGGGTGTGAAAACACCTCCCCCCGCCTGAGCACAGTAAGTCACCACGCTGGAAGCCAGACACCCAGTGCTGTTAGTTCATGGAGGTGGTTTACATGGAGCACCGGGGCAAGCTCTTCTCCAGCTCTCGTGCCGTAGGCACACTTTCGGTTTAAAGTGCAGAACAGAACTGTTAGCATGTGGTAGCAGGGGCCAGACAGCCAGTAGGTGTGTGGCAGGCAGGTGATTCACACCTCACCTTACTGCATGCTAAGTGAAGTTATGTGTGGACAATCGGTGGGGGAACCTGGACTACCCTGCCTTGGCAATAATGGTGATGTCTGCCTTGTCCAAAATGTGGATTCTGGCCTGTTTCAAGTCTGGTGCACCAAAGCAAGCAGGCAGGGCCCGAGAGTCAGGAATTGTTTTGCATAACAATGCAGATTAAGCAGGGTACGCGAGACCACATCAAGAACACACAGGAGAAGCGGTTTTGTGGCCTTGTACTGGTACTTGTTTCTGATAAGCAAAAAGTACAGATGCAGCCATGAAACTTTCAACTGCGCACACAGCAGTAACATCCTGAGCAGCAGGATGTACCCCAAATAGGTGCATTGGGCATTTTACGTATCCTACACAAGACGTAATCAATTGGTAAATATTATTAGAACAACCAAGTCTCACTTTGCTATAAACTGTTAGTAAGAACAATCGATGGGAGGAATGGGCAGGACTGACCCACACGTCCTGCTTGATGTAACGAAGTAAATACGACTAGGAGTCCTGTAGCACCTTATAGACTAACAGATGTATTGGAGCATAAGCGTTCATGGGCAAAGACCCACTTTGTCAGATGCATGTAGTGGAAATGTCCAGAGGCAGGTATAAATATGCAGGCCAGAATCAGGCTAGAGATAACTAGGTAAATTCAATCAGGGAGGATGAGGCCCACTTCTAGCACCTGATCTGGAGGTGTGAACACCAAGAGGGGAGAAATTGCTTTTGTAATTGGCTAGCCCAGTGGTTTCTAACCTTTCTAACAATGAGATCAGGTTTTCCACCTTGGTGCAATGAAAGATCTACCTCAAACCCAAGTACCCTTGCCCCACTTCCTTCCCACCCCTTCTCTGAGAACTGACTCTGCTCGTTCCATCCCTCTACCTGCACCATGCTGGGGTAGGGCATTGGGGTGCAGGTTCTGGTCTTTGGGCCAAGGACTTTTGAGTGTGGAAGGGACTCTGGGCTTATCCAAGGGTGGGGGATTGGGATCCAGGAGACATTTCAGGGTGCAAGCTCTGGGAAGGACTGTGGGTGCATGGGGACTCACATCTGGGGCAGGAGGTTGAGTGTAGGAGGAGGTTCAGAGCTGGGACAAGGGTTCAGGAAGCGTGCTCTGGCTGGGCACTATTTAACTGAGACTGCTTCCAGGTGGTGAAGCCGTGAGATTAAGGCAGGCTTACTCCTGCCTTGGCCCTGCACCACTCCTGAAAGCAGCTGGCATGTACAGCAATGGCTCAATGTGCTGCCCCTCATCTACAGGCACTGAGTCCACAGCTTCTACTGGCTATGATTCCTTGTTATTGATTGATGGGAGCTGCAGGAGGGGTGGCTGCAGGCAAGAACAGCATGTGGAGGCCCTCTGAGTCCCCTGTTCTGCCTTCCTCAGGGGCTGCAGGGACATGCCAGCCATTTCCAGGAGCAGCAATTACCACACGGATAATTACTCCAGCCATGACAGATTAGGCATTTTAGAACTTGCACTTACTCTCATATTGAATGTAAGAGAAAAATGAAAATCACAAAATGCACAGGCAAGTCAAAAACCAAAAATAACACATTTTGCAAGCAGTAAAAAGTGACCCCCCCCCCCGTGTTGGGTCAGGAAATGAGTGAAGGACACTGTGTTTGTAAGAGTGACAGACACACACACAGAGAGAGAATAGTGGTAGAGATGTAGCCGTGTTAGTCTGGGGTAGCTGAAGCAAAATGCAGGACAATGTAGCACTTTAAAGACTAACAAGATGGTTTATTAGATGATGAGAGAGAGAGAGTGAGTGTGAGTGTGAGTGTGACACACAGATTTGCATTGCCAAGCTCCCTGCTTCCCCTTCTCTGTGTGGAGTAGGGATGTTAAAATGTGGGTATTTAATGGAGTGGTTCTCCACCTTTTTTAGCATATTGACCTCTTTTAAATCTATTAAAATATCATGGAGCCAAGAAAAGAAAAAGGTACAAGAGAACATTGGTGTGCCCGATCCTTATTTTTAAACTTTCCATGGACCTCCTGCAGTACCATCACGGGCCACCAGGGGTCTGCAGACCAAAGGTTGGGACCCAGTGGAGTAGTTGATAAAAATTCTATCAACTAGTCAATAGGCAGCCCAGATCAGTTCTGGCTCAGACCAGCTGTAGGACCAAACCACACTGTGGCTCTGCAATTTAAAAGGCAGTAGGACCTGGGCAGCCTACCCTGTGGTAGAGCCTTCCTCCCTGTGAGGCTCATCGGGTAGTCAACTACTCCTTTATATCCCTAGTATGGAGACAGAGTACAGAAGTGGGGGAAGGAAGAACACCCTGAGATCAGTGCCCCTCCCACACCCTGTACAGCAAGCAGGACACGCCCAGAGGGACAACTCCAAGGCAGAGGACAGGAGCACCATGACAGTGGATGGAGGGACACCTGAAGTGCCAGTGCTTGATAGCTTCCTGGTCAAAGCAGTCAGGATCACCTGTCAGAGGCTCCAAGATCTACTGGTAGATCCCGATCTACTGGTTAGTGACCACTGGGCTAGCCATTCACAGTCTTTGTTTAATCCTGAACTGATGGTGTCAAATTTACAGGTGAACTGCAGCTCAGCAGTTTCTCTCTGAAGTCTGGTCCTGAAGTTTTTTGCTGCAGGATGGCTACTTAAGACATAAATAGACTCTTCACACTGGCAGCCCAGTGCATGGCATTCCTATGTGTGGGAAGAAACGGAAACACGACCTCCTGCCTGGCACTGTAGGCAGCATACAGGTGAAGTGTAAGTGAATTAGGCTTTATTATTGTATATAATAGATCTTTTAATAATTGTTTTTTGCATTGCTTTGTGCTGTATTCATTGCTTTAGAATCTACAGTACAAGCAGTCCCCGGGTTACGTACAAGATAGGGACTGTAGGTTTGTTCTTAAGTTGAATTTGTATGTAAGTCGGAACTGGTGCATACTGTAGGGGAAACTCTAGCCAAACATTTCTCCAGAGCTCAGTTTTATTCTCCCACACCTCACTTTCCTCAGTCCTTTATTCTCAAGCTGAGGTGTCTGCTGAGAAAAGTCGCTCCGCGTCTCCCTGGTCTGCTGGGGGGGGCGCTAGCTTCGCGTCTCCCTGGTCTGCTGGGGGGAAGCAGCTAGTGCGGGGTTGCCTCACCCCGTTTGTAAGTAGGGATCCGATGTAAGTCGGATCCATGTAGCCCAGGGACTGCCTGTATTTAAGGTTTAAATTGTATAGTAATTGTTCTTAAGGCTTGTAAAACTTAAACAACTATATTAACTGCTTAAAGCTTGCAATAAATAAGACAGCGGTTAAGTAGACCTGAAGTGTACTGGTTTCCGTTGGATCTAAAATGACTCGAACCACATGACACAATCTCTGCCTCTGAATGGAACACTGAAAAAAAACCTACTTAGGGACTTCAAATAATAAATAGCTGCTGCTTCATACTTGTCCGCACAAAGCATGACCCTGTGCTTGGGGGAATGTCGCGTCTACAGTTCCAGGCCTTACGGGATAAGCTACAGGTTGTACATCCCTAAACCGGGACTCTGGTCTGGCAACATCTGTAGTCCAGCAGGGCCATTGATGTTCCTGAACCACAGAGCCCAGGAAATGGGAGGTCTGGTGGTGGGACAGGAGTGCAGGGGGGGGGGGGGGGGACCAGCAACTCAGCCAGAAGCCTTGTGTCAGAGGACGGGGGTGTGTGTGGGGGGGGGGCGGGGGGTACAGCAGGAAGTTCTGGCCCCAGCAGCTGGAGAGCTCTAGCTCTGGCCAGGGAGCTCCGATGCCAGTGGCAGCCAAGGGAGCTCTGGCTGCGTGCCCAGCTGTGGAGCTCCAGCAGCAGTGGGGCTGGAGGTAGCTAGAGAGCCCTGGGGGGCTGGGGCAATGGCTGGGTCAGCAGCAGGGCCAGGCTAGAGCCCTAGCCTGAGGGCAGATGGACACAAAGAGAGGGACCTCCACTGGTCCAGGAAATCCCCTCCTTCAGAACTGGTCAGGTCCCAAGGTAAGGATGTTAAGGACTAGCCGAGTATCAGATATGTATTTGCTTATCGGATAGCCTGTTGATGAGTCGATTCCCCCCCTTTGCTGCCTCTATGAAATAGAGGCAGCGGGGTGGGGAGGAGGGGTACTTCAAAGCAGCAGGGCCGCACACCTGAGCCGGGGATCAGCTGTGCAGCGCTGCCACTTTGAAACCCCAAGGTGGTGTTTCAAAGGGGCAGCCACCGCACAGCTGGTCCGCCGCTCAGGTGTGTGGCCCTGTCCCTTTAAAACGCCAAAGTGCTGTGGAGCCCGAGGTCAAGCTCCGGGTTCTGGGGAAATGCCACGCAGAATGCCACCTGAGCCCAGGATCAGCAGTGCAGTGGCTGCCCCTTTGAAACGCCACTTCTGCATTTCAAAGGGGCAGCAGTGGAGCTCAGTGTCAGCTGGGGACTCTCCAGCTGATCCTGGACGTCCAACAGCATTTCCCCAAAACCCGGGGTCAGCTGGGAGTCTCCAGCTGACCCTGGGCTCAGTGCAGTATGCAGTCAGGATCAGAGGGGGACTCTGAGTTCCCCGCTGACCCCAGGCTCCATGGCTTTAAAATGCTCAAGAGCCCCCGATGGGAACACTTGTACATTTCACAGCAGGCACCCCTGTGCAGCCTGGAGTCAGCAGGACTTCCCACTGGCCCCGGGATGTATCCGGAAGTGCCTATTGACTAGTCGAATAATTGATGGAAATTCCATCAACTACTCGACTAGTCAATTAACCACAATTTAACAGCCTTACCCCACAGACACTGGACCAAGGAGGTCCAACCTGTATTTAAACTTAAAAAACAACCAATAGTCTAGTAGCATCTTTAAGACTAACAAAACATGTGGATGGTATCATGAGCTTTCGTGGGCACAACCCACTTCTTCAGATGACTCCACAAAAGCTCATGATACCATCTACCTATTTTGTTAGTCTTTAAGGTGCTACTAGACTATTCGTTGTTTACGTTTTTCCTGTTACAGACTAACACGGCTACCCCTCTGAAGCTGTATTTAAACATCACACCTCAAGGCCAGGAAAAAAAAGTAGAGAAGAAACTGCAGCTTATTTGGAAGATGTGGTGCAGTTCCACGGTGCACCAAAGTGGGAGTGGGATACAGAGCTGTTCATGCATCTCCTGCGGGTTCTGAAAGAGCTGAAAACCACCAAGAGTCTGAGGTGAGCCACAGGATGGGGGGTCTCCTAGTGACTATGAAGTTCAACTCTCCCCTCCTCTGAGGAATTAGGATCAACAGAGGCAGGTGCCCCTCGCTTGCAAAGTAATCCAAAGGGAAGAGTCCTTGAGGAATTTTGCAGCAGCAATCCCAGGTCTTGTCAGCTGCTGCTGTCAAAATAAGCCAAGGTTGTTTTGCTATGCTTGAGAGTTTGGACGCTTTTCTGCTCCCGTGTGGTGGGAGCGGGAATTGCTCTTCACACAGCTTTTGATGCATAGGACTTTAAGAGTCTCATTAGCTGGCTTTCGGCATCCCCACTATAAAAAATGCCCATTGCCTCTAAGGTTCACGCCAGTCCCCAAATCCTTTGACTTACTCCTCTGCCGTTCCAGCCTCTCACATGGGCTACTCACAGAAATCTGAGATCCTCTGCCCCCAAATGTGCAGGACACCCAGTTTATGAGTTTCACCTTCAATCACCTCTCCTGTGTAAGACATGTGTAAGCACGTATAATAAAACAAAGAGTCTGTTGGAGAAAACCAACAGGGTGGATGTGAGGTTTATCCAGTCACTGGTAGCCCCTGACCAGTCATTAATCTGTTAAAACGTCCAGCAGATTGGAGCAAGGGGGAAGTGGGGAGAACACAACTCAGCTAAGGTCCTAAGGTGGCACTTGGGAAGCAACATTCACCCTGCTGCAGTGAGTTTAGGAACTGACCCTCCGATCCGCAGTAAGGAAATAAACAAATGCCCTAGGCTGGACTGCTACCTGCTCTGCGTGCCAGTAAGGAAGAATTCATCTTGAGCTCTGCATTTACACATAAGCCACTGTCAAAGCCCACACTGACCCTGGCACCCACTTCCTTCACCCAGTGGCCAGAGCCCTACACCCTGGAACTTTGCTTTCCGACATGTTCATCTCCTAATAAGGCAGCTCAGAACGCAGCCGCCGCGTGAGGACTTGACGCATCCTAGTGTTCGCTTTGCTTCTTAACGCAGCACAAAAAGATGACAACACTGTGCTGGAGTCCATAGAACACGCTCCAGAAGCTCTCTAAATACAGTGCCCTACAAGAGACCCTTGCAATTGGCAGAATTGCTATTAAGTGGGTCTCTCCCATCCCCCCCGCCTGGGATGGAGCTGTTGCTGGCGGGTAGGAGTGGTCAGCTGTGGGGAACTCTCTGCTGGGGCTGGGAGCTGTGGGGTGAGTTTTCTGTGGCTCCTGGCACTGACTGCCCCCCCCCCCACCCTCCCACAACATGCGGAACCACGAGTAGCAAGTCCACAAATCACTAGGGTCTCCTGTATACATTTGGCACTGCCTATTGACTAACAGAAAGAGGCATTTTTCAAAGTCTTTGAATCCTTTTCATGAACTGGCAGCTACTGTCAGCAGACAGCATGACACAACACACTCATTTACCCAGAAAGCCTTAGAACACAAAGTTCATTCTTAAACGGTCACATTTGTCCCAAAGAGCTCTGCTGAACAGATCTGAGTGTGCTACAAGTGGCTCTGGTGCATAAGCAGCTGGTCCTGTGGTTTTCTTGTGCACCTATCTCTGTGCCTCCACCATTAGGGTAGTCAGGCACCTCACAAACTAACCGATTTATCCTCACAGAAGGGGAATGGCGGCACAGAGAGACTAAGTAACTTGCCCGAGTTCACACATTAAGTCTGTGGCAGAGTCAGGAATTGAATCCAGAGTCTCCATCCAGTGCTTTAAGCACAGAACTGACCTTTGCTTACTGGGAAGGCAGTTTGTTCCCTTTGTGGAACTGAGATGGGTGTGAGTTTCTTTGGCACAGCCCCAGACAGCAGCTGGCAATACAGTAGCGAAGGGGAATTTGATACTGATTCCTTCCGTCCATTTCCTCAGTCTGGCAGAGGGGAAACATGAACAGCCTC
The DNA here is from genome assembly GCF_049634645.1 of Pelodiscus sinensis. Classification (NCBI taxonomy): domain Eukaryota; kingdom Metazoa; phylum Chordata; order Testudines; family Trionychidae; genus Pelodiscus; species Pelodiscus sinensis. The sequence goes on from NC_134711.1 coordinate 318,163,280, forward strand.
TCAGAAATCAGCCGAAGGGAAGGGAAAGGTTCAGCAGCGAACACTAAACTCCTTTGAAACAATGAGGAGTCTTGTGGTGACTGACAAATGTATTAGGGCATAAGCTTTCCTGGGCTGGAACCCACTTCCTGGGATGCAGGAAGTGCCAACTTCAGTTTGGCAGGGACATATACACATGCAAAGATGAGTGAGTTACAGTACTACTAAGCAAGCCAATTCATTCAAGGTGGCCCATAAGGCCCATGCACAACAGTTGATGAGAAGGTGTGAATACCAAGAGGGAAAATTACCTTTCATAGCAAGCTAGCCTCTCCCAGTCTCTATTCAGACCCTGTCTGATTGTGTCAAGTTTGCACAGGAATTCCAGCTCTGCTGTTTCACGCTGCAGTCTGTTTTTGAAGGGTGTGGGAGGGCGAGGGGGCTGGGGTGTGTGCGGGGGGGAAAGGGAGGGGGGCACTGAAGTCTGACTATTTTCAAGTCTGCTATTGAGTGTTCAGGGAGACTGAAGTGCTCTCCTGCTGGTATTTGAAAAATGTGACATAAGCCATCATGAGCCAGCAGTGCCCTTCTGTCACGTACATTGGCGAAACCGGACAGTCTCTATGCAAAAGAATGAATGGACACAAATCAGACATCAAGAATGGTGACATTCAAAACCAGTAAGGGTACATCTATGCAGCAGTGTTTAATTAATTGATGTTATTCCAAAATAACAGACCATGTCTATGTTATACATACAGCCGGTCCCCGAGTTACGAACGGTTAATTTACGACCATTCGCATTTATGACCGAACCACCCATCAAGCGGTCGTAAAGGCGGTCCCCGCGTTACGAACACGACCCGCGCTTACGAACAGAGCGGTCACAATGTAACTCAATGGGGTCTGACTTACGAACATTTCGAGTTACGGCCAAGTGTTTGGTCCATAACCCGTTCGTAACTTGGGGACCGGCTGTAATGTCAAAATAATTGTGAGCTGGAGGACTTCTTACTTTGACTCCTGTAACCCTCGTTGTACGAGGAGTGAGGGAAGTCAGTAACCCTCATTGTACGAGGAGTGAGGGAAGTCAGAGGAAGAGTGCTCTCCCTTGGACTTCCTGCTGTGCAGATAGCTCTAAAAGCCAAAATAAGCTATTTTGACTTAAGCTACACAATTGACATAGCTCAAGTAGCGTAGCTTATTTCAACTGTAGCCCTGCTATGTAGATGTACCCTTAGAGAGCACTTGGCAAACCAAAGCTTCCAACTTCATATATCTGACGAAGTGTGTTCTAGCCCACAAAAGCTTATGCCCAAATAGATCTGTAAGGGTATGTCTACACTGCAAAGTTAATTCGAAATAACGGTCATTATTTCGAATTAACTTTAATAGCGTCTATACATGCAAACCGCTATTTTGAAATTAATTCAAAATAGCGGAGTGCTTAATTCAAATTTGACAAACCTCATTCTATGAATAACGCCAAATTCGAAATAGCTATTTCGAATTAAGTGCTGTGCAGACTCTGGGCACAACCAGGAAAACTTATTCTCCTCTCCCCCAGCCCCGGAGCCAGTAAAGGGGTAGACCCTGGCCACAGTGCCTGTGCCAGCTCCAAGCCTGCCAGCCCAGAGCCAGCAGTGGCCGCTAGGGCCCCTGACTCAGTGGCCCCAAAACATAAGCCAGCAAGCCACTGGCAGCCAGCCCTCCACCGCTCCCCAGGAGCAGTCTGCCAGCTCCCAGGAACCTGACAGGGGCTGGAGAAGGTGGGCGCCTTCCTGGTCCAGGGTGGAGATCATGAACCTTATTCAGGTTTGTGGGGGGATGTCCCCAATGTCCATGATCTCCACACTAGACAGAGGAATGCGACCGTCTATGGCAGGATAGCTGCCAGCCTGGCCACCAAAGGCCACATGCGAACCCAGGAGCAGGTTAGCATGAAAATTAAGTTGGTCCTGCAAGACCCCCAACCCTGGGCCCTGAGCTTCCCCTCCCCCTTCTTCCCCTTGCTTCCCCCCTTCCAGCTTCCTCCTCTCAGGTTCCCCCTCCCCTCTCCCACCTCCTTTTCCCAGTCTCCCCAGAGGTTCATCCCCTCCCCCCCGTTTTGTTCAATAAACCCAGTTTCTATTTTTTGAACATACGTGTCTTTTGTTTGACATCAGGAAGGGGGGCTAGGGAGGAGTAAGTGGAAGGACGTGAGGGAGGAATGGGGCACGAGCTCCCAGTGGTGAGGACCTGGGTGGCTCTGAGGGCTCCTCGGGGTGGATGCTCTCCCTCAGGGCCTCCTGGATCCTGACAGCCCCCCGATGGACCCCCGGATGGCAGCCTGCAGCAACTGCAGCCGGGCTGATGGCAATGATCCCATGAGATGCACCGGCATGCCCAGGGGCAGCTCTGGCTCCATGTGGCCGAGTGCTGTGATGCCCCAAGTGTGGGAGGAGGGTCCCTTTAAGCCCAGAGCTCAGTTAGCGTGTGGGGCTGCTGCCTGAGGTGAAGTCCTAACCTGATGCCCTGCCTGCACTGTTTCCGGCCAGCCTTAACTTCGGTTCAGGGTCCACTCAGTGTGGACGTGCTATTTCGAAATAGGTTTGTGTGTAGATGTGTTAATTCGAATGAACTATTTTGAATTAAGTTAACTTGAATTAACGCTGTAGTATAGACGCACCCTTAGTCTTTAAAGAGCCAAAGGACTCCTAGTTGATTTGCAGAAACAGACTAACATGGCTACTCCTCAAACTTGTCTCCACTCCTTTGGGCACTGAGATCTGATCTGACTGCATTAAGGTTTATTTATTACACATCAGCAGGGCTCGACAAATCACTGAATCTACTCGCCTGTGGTGAGTTGATTTCAGCCGGTCGCCCCGTTCACCAGCAGCGCGCGCATGCTCAGTGCGGGGCTGGCGAGTAGATTTCACTGCCGTTGGTCAAGCCCTGCACATCAGCATGGATTGATCCTGAATGTGATGAGTGGCTTTACATCAGGGGTGGGCAAAAGAGCCTCTGCGGGTTGGATCCAGCCTGCTGAGGCCCTGCTGCTCCCCCCACCCCCAGGCCAATTAGGACCTGGGGGCAGGGGAGTGCGCAAAGCCCCCTCCTGCCCTGCCAGAAGCACATGGTGCTTTGAAGCACTGCACTCTGCTTGCGGGGGGGGGGGGGGGGGGAGCGGAGAAGGCTTTGCATGCTCCCCCATCCCCAGGCCCTATTTGATCGAGGTGCGGGGGAGTTCGGGAAGTCTCCTCCCACGCCAGGAGGGGAACATGGAGGGAGGGGGACAAAGGCACTCCCTCACCCCCAGACCAATCATTGTCTGGGGGTGGGGAACCCAGTAGTATTTTGGCCCCGCCCCTTTTGCTTGATGCCCCGCCCCCGGCCAAAAATTATTGCCCACCCCTGCTTTGCACAGTTGGGCCCATATGTTCCCAGTGGTTAGCTGGTATTGTTTACATTCAGAATACGGAGCCAGTCACCAGGCAGACTACTGGGGCAATCGGCTCAAATGAAGTTTTTACTGAAAGTTAGAAAGAAAGCACAATAGTTTGCGCTGCTTCTCTTTCCATTTTAGTTTCACACATCTCTGCAGCTTTGTTTCCACATGCAAGCATAAGCCCCTACCTTCCATGAGAATGGCTACGTTTGCAAGATTTTCAGTGCCACTGAAATGGGGAAGTTTCAAAAGTTTCACAGAAAAGCCTGCTGACAGGCAACTTCCACATCAACGTGGTTTAGGAAGTATCCGATCTTCCGACAGCTCTCGCACATTGCGGATGGCCTCAACCTTCTTACAGCTGGCTGGGAAAAGCCCTTCAGGAGACTGGCTCCTGAGATGCTGTAGACACAATCACAGGATAAAAGGCCAATCAAGTTTATATTTCCTTAGTCTGAAAGCAGGCCTGACCCCTTGCTGTGTCATGCAGCACAGACACTCAACGACATTCCAAGCACAAACATTTCAGCGCATGGGAGTGGAGGATCCAGGGTAGATTAGGTTTAGAGCAGTGCTTCTCAAACTTTTTGGCCCACAACTCATCCTACTCAATGCAGACATTTCTGTGGACCACAGCCAGCCACCCACGATGACAAAATGAGTGCAAGAGGGGTGTGGGGGTGGGGTCTGGCTGGAGGTAGGGTGCAGGAGCAGGTTATCAGCAGAAGGGAGGGTGCTGGCACAGGGCTGGGGTGTGGTGTCTGGGATGGGGGGCACTTACCTGGCTCCATGCCTATTGCTGCTCCCATTGGCCATGATTCTTCAAATCAGAAGAGCGAGGACTGAAAGGGAGACATGCTAGAGGTCTATTAAATCATGAATGGGGTGGAAAAACAAATAGGGAAGTGTCATTTACCCCTTCATGTAACATAAGAGTAAGTGGTCACAAAGAAATTAATAGGCAGCCTGCTTAAAAACAAAAGAAATACTTCATCATGAGGCACACAGGGGATGTTGTGAAGGCCAAAAATAGAACAGTTCAAAAAAATAATTAGATACGTTCATGGGGCACAGGTCTAGCACTGGCCAGTAGCCAAGACGGTTAGGGATGCAACCCCATGCTCTTTGGGACCTATGTCACGGTCAGGCGGCTGGCTACTGGGCTAGATGGACCCTTGGTCTAACCCAGTATATTGCAAAGCTGTGAGGTGCTCTGTTGAAGGGAGATTCACCAGTCAACATGCCCTTTTGTGGTATGGTGGATCATGGACCATCATTCATGGTTCTCCCCTCTGGTGTCTCCTTCTGACGCATGCTCTAGCCCAGCAGTACAATGCTACTTCCCAAGACTCAGCCTCCAGCCAGGTCACATTCAGTCCCCACAAAACAACAGCCCAATGACCTTATGCTAGTTTACTGCCCTGACTCTAAGCTCAATGGACTGAACAGGGGGTTTTCACACCACCTTCCTCAGTGGCTGGGAGGGGACATAAGCCCAAGTTTTAATCTGAGCTTTCCTGGTTTTGTTACAGGGCAACACCTCCCAGCACTTTGTCTGGCTCCTTGTCTGCCTCTCCTCAGACTGTCCCACTCCAACCCTAACTGCCTCTCTGGTATCTAGCCCTTTTGCCAAGGCTCATCACAGTAATTCACTCCACTTCCTGACTTCATAGGGTCTCTCTTGGCCTTTGCCAGAGCTCCCTTCTTGGGAGAAGATCCCAAGACCCTCTCTCCCTAGATCTCCTGCCTCCTTTCTACTGCCCTGAAATCCTTCATTAGCACCATACCTCTCAGTTCCTCCTCCACTAGCTTGGTCCAGCTTCCAGGTGCTCTAATTACTCTCTGGCTCCAGTAATTCTTTGCCAGTGTGCAGTCTGGTAATGAAGAACAGTACTGTAATACCATTGCAGCCCAGTAATGAAGGAGGAAGATTTACAAGTAACTTTACAAATGTATCTACAAAGGCTTTTTCTTTTTATGATCATTCTACTGGACTGCATGCTGTTTGGGTTGGTATTACTGTAATAATAGAACTTCCCAGGGTGACCCCCACCTCAGCAGAAGTTTCACTGCGCTATTACGGACTATCCACGTCTCACTTCTGAGAATATATAATGCAGGGGAAGCCTATATGAGGCCCACGGTGCAAAGCTGAACCACCAGAAGCTTTTAAACAGATCCTGGAATCTTTTTATTTATTATTATAATTAGTATTTTTGCATTGTATTTTCTGGCCTCTGGACCTTGACTAGACCTTCATCAAGAAATTTGGACCTTGACCAAAAAATTATTGACTACCCCTATAATGATTGAGATCAGCAAAGGCATTTTAAACTAAGTCTTCAGGATTGCATCGTAGGGCCTGGAAGAACCAGCATGGCATTTTCAAAGGAGGGTTGTGATTTGAGCCTGGCAGCAAGGTGGAGACTCCCTTTTGACTAAGTCTTTGTTGCATGGCTCAGCACTAAGGAATAACAGGGCACAGGTCAAGTGGAAGAAGGTTAATATTGCTGCTCATAAGGACTGTAGAATACTGATGCATCCTTAATATTGCTACATTGGACATTAGTTGTTAATAGGGAGATTTGCAAAAACAGTCAATAGATTTAAGAGCACAAGTCCCATTGACTTTCAATAGGACTTGTTTCTGAATCACTCATGGCCACTGGAAAGATCTCCTAACAGTAATTTGAATATTATTTCTTTGGCATGTATCCTTAAATATTGCACAGCATTGATAAAATATCCTTTCAGACATATTTACTCTCAGCTCCGTGTAATATAAAAAACAGGAAATATTACAAAAATCTTATTTAAAACAAAATTCTTTAATAATTTTAACTATAAAGACAATTAGTATTTGAATGCAGCATGGATAATCGATTAAATACATTATTAATTAAATATCTCAAAGCCGATATGTTTTGCAAAAAAAGGGTTGATACACATAAGCCTATGGTTAGTTGCTAGTATATAAAAAATGTATTAAACATTTCTTACTACAACTATTACATATAATCAATCCCTATTTATATATTTTGTCACAGTGAATTCATCTGCAACTTCATCTTTAATTTGAAAACAAAGATTACACTAAAACAAATAGTGTTGGTGTTAGAAAGTTTGGTCACATAACATTAGCTATCCATGTTCATTCCAGCTGGATAGATTGGTTATTTTCTAAAACAGTAAACAATGCATTATCAGTGCATTAATTGGGCTCAACAGACTCAACATCAATTGGACATAACATGAGACAAGCAGTAACCAAATCACTCTACAAAGTAACTTGATTATGCTCCTAGAATCTCCCCTGGGGAACAATACTGTGCATGGTCAAATACTGTAGGAAAATTCTGTTGCAAGACAGTGACTGAGGCTTCGATTCAGCAAACCATTTAAGCACATGCAAAAGTCCTTTCCTATTCAGCAGAACATTTAAAGCACATGCTTAAGTCTCATTCAATGGGACTTCATGTGCTTCAAAGTTTTGTAGAAGAGGGATGGGCTTAAAATTGTTCTTAAAATTATGCTTAAGTGTTTTGCTGAACTAGGCCCAGATTCGTAACTTTAATGGGTCATTACACTTTCACTTGCAAAATCTCATCCGTACATTTGCAAGACAGGGAACTGCCTGCTGTGTGCTCAACAGTTGTGGGATTCTGTGTGCACAAAATCTGCAAGTGCTGGTTTAGAGGCCTGTACAAATTTGACTCAATTTGGCTTGTGATTGAACCACTCCTCTACAAAACTGTAATTACATATCTGTAATTGAAAGTAGTTAAATGGATCAATTAGTTAAATGGCTCCACCAAGTAAAAGCAGTGATTTTCAGAGCTAGCCAGGGGATCTGGTCCCAAAGCTAAGTATAAGTGATAGCCTGACAATGATTGTGAATGGAACCCTTTAGAAGTCAATGAGATTCTACAGGGGAGAATCCCACCCATTCATTATCAAATTGCAGGGTCAGGGCAGGAGAGATTTGGCTGCACAACTCCTACTGAAATTAATGGGAGCTATAGGGTTACGTTCCCTAGTTGGCTTTTAAAATCTCATCTGAGTCATCGTCTGATAGTAGGAGATGGATGGAATTACAGGCAGTCCCCGGGTTACATGGATCCGACTTACATCGGATCCCTACTTACAAACGGGGTGAGGCAACCCCGCACTAGCTGCTTCCCCCCAGCAGACCAGGGAGACGCGAAGCTAGTGCCCCCCCCCCCCTCCCCCCAGCAGACCAGGGAGACGCGGAGCGGCTTTTCTCAGCAGACACCTCAGCTTGAGAATAAAGGACTGAGGGAAGTGAGGTGTGGGAGAATAAAACTGAGCTCTGGAGAAATGTTTGGCTAGAGTTTCCCCTACAATATGTACCAGTTCCGACTTACATACAAATTCAACTTAAGAACAAACCTACAGTCCCTATCTTGTACGTAACCCGGGGACTGCCTGTACATGCATTGTGCTAGTTGAGTAATAAGGCAGCAAAATGCTGGATAATGCAATATTGCTTATTTCTCAAGGTCCACTAAAAACACACAATTTGAATTCTGTCTTATGGGAGTTTTTTTAAGCAGCAAAATAATCATGTAACTAAATCCACTACCCTCTGGGATCTTGCCCACAATATCAAAACATTATATATAATTTCATGCTTAGAGAACAAGGTGACTGAGAAAAATCAGGCACTTAGCAGCATCGGCTAATTGTATATCATTTTGCATGCTGAATGACAAAAAATGTTTTAAAACTTAACTGCTGTCTTTACATTACAAGACTTTCAAAAAGAAAGTAGAGAAATTCTCTGACATGTAAGAAACATTTTTGTTCATGTACAGAATAATCCATTCTATATTCCATCCACATAAAGGTACACCATAATATACAATATATTCCATAAAATATAATGCCTCTATAGTAAATAATTCAGTATCAATATTAAAACATAAGCATATAGGCTTCAAAACATTCAAGCCTGTTACACACAGGATCTAAAGTGCAGTTATCAGGAAAAATGACTAACACTGACACTATGGGATTGTGTGTTTGTTCTCTCATTGACTCCAGTTAAAATTTATTGTTTTCTCCTATCTTCTGCCTTCCATAAGTTAACACTTCTCCAGATAGAATTTATCTTCTATAGCTGGTTTTGGAGCATAAACTGAACTATACATTAAAACCTCAGTCCTGACATTTAGACAATGCAGGCACAGCCCCACTAAAATCAAGGGACTGCTTCATCAAGCCTGAACGTCTACAAAATAAAGAAGGTCTGACACTCAGAACCAAAGAGCCGTTGAGGAAAAGAGTTCCCTGACTTAGTCACTTCCTGAACTATCACTATAATTTAAGAAAAAAATCTTCCAATATGAAGTGCTCCTCCTGACCATTCATCTTCTGCCATCATATGCCAAAAATACGATATACATTGATTTTAAATTACTAATGGATAAAATGCATTTAATAAACATCCGTGTTTATTGTTCATTCAGCAATTGGGCAGCAAACAAAGTGACTAGGTGTCAAAAACACTGAGGGTAGTGGAAGTTGCTGGTGTTCCTAGCGTGTTTGAAAGTCAAGCCACTTGTTAAGGTGCCTAGGCGTGTTGTTGGAAGCCTAGAGGGGTTGGGCTGTTTTTGAGAATCTTGGCTGGCACCTTTAGCATCCCGTTTTAATTTTAGGCCTGAAAAATGCAACCAGTGGTTGGGAACTCGATGTTGCAGAAGCAATCAAATTCAAATAAAAATGAAAAAGTCAAGCTTTTTTCTTTTTCTTTAGCTTAACGTGTCCTGCCAAGGAGAGAATCCATTACAGAGTTAGAGCTGGAAGGGCAAGAAGGAAAAAAAAAACCCAGTATTTATAAAATAGCATTTTTACCATATATGTGGTAACATCAACACAGACATGTTGGCAAGCAGGTTTACATTAAGATATCTACAATTAAGGCCTTGATCCTCAGTCCCTCCTGTTTATAACACTCACTAAAAAAGTCAAACTGGAGAACAGATTAATAGGATCAAGTTCATAACCAGAAAGTCTTGTACAGGCATCTAAGAAGTCCACTTACCTAGAGATAATATATTCAGCCACAGATTAGTTCAATACTGTTGCAATCCTGCTAGTGTTGCAAAATCTGAGTTATCTTATCTCTGCATTGTTAAATAAGGGCACCGATAGTGCAATATCAATGATAAGAGGTAGATGTGCGAGTGATAATTCTATTGCATATTCCAAATCCAAACTCTATGGTGCTTTTAAAATGACCAGTTTGTTCTAAATACTTGCTTGTCATGCATCTCCTGGTGTTAGAACTGAAAGAACCACCTACATTTTCTCTCCCATTCGGAAGAGTTCTGGAAATATCTAATACTGTTAGCCAACCTGAATTTCTCTTTTCTGATAAGATGTAGGTGAGATTCCTCCTTGCTGGCAGATCTGAATCCACCACATCCTATATTAGTTGCAAAAGGACTTCACTTTCATTGTTGAATTGCACCTGAAAAATCCTCACTCCTGGGCTACGTCTACACTGGCATGAATTTCCTAAAATGCTTTTAACGGAAAAGTTTTCCGTTAAAAGCATTTTCGGAAAAGCACATCTAGATTGGCAGGATGCTTTTCCGCAAAAGCACTTTTTGCGGAAAAGCGTCCGTGGCCAATCTAGACATGGTTTTCCGCAAAAAAGGCCCGATCGCCATTTTCGCGATCGGGACTTTTTTGCGGAAAACACTACTGTGCTGTTTACACTGGCCCTTTTGGGCAAAAGTCTTTCGGAAAAAGACTTTTACCCAAACGGGAGCAACATAGTATTTCCGGAAAAGCACGGACGATCTTACATGAGATCATCAGTGCTTTTCCAGAAATTCAAGCGGCCAGTGTAGACAGCTGTCCAGTTTTTCCGCAAAAGCAGATGATTTTGTGGAAAAACTTGCCTGTCTAGACACAGCCTTGATGTATGGCGGAAAGTATGGTGTTGATTTTTGTCAGAGAAAATTACACATCCTAATGTCTCTAAGGCAGAGGTTTTCAGACCATGATGCATGAAACACTTGCTGATGGTCCTCTGGGGAGTTGACTGCTCACATGATAAGTGCCCTCAAATAACTTTTTAAGGCTAGAAGTGACCAGTGTGATCACCTAGCCTAACCTCTTGCATGACACAGGCCACAGAGTTAAGGTTGCCAACCTTTAAATTGCATCAAAATACATTACTATTTTGCTAATGTTACTTTTCCATGTAACAGCCAGGTGGTAGAACGATACAAATATGGAGCTGCAGCTGTGCCACTGTAGTTCCATAGCGCAGATGCTACAGCAACAGAAAAGATTCTTTCATTAATGTAGTAAATAACCCCACTGAGAGGTGGTAGCTAGGGCATCTGAACAGCGTCTATACTGAGGTTTAGGTTGACTTAACATCTCTCGGGGTGCAAATTTTTCACACTTGTGTGTGTGTAGCTAAGTTTTAGGTGTATAGATTTCAGAAAATAAATGCCTCTGATCTGCTTGGTCATACAAACAAAATAAACAAATAGCAATTTAACAGATACATGCATGCTCTTAATACTGTCATTTTGTGTCTATTTTTCAAGCAACTGAAAAAGGTCATCTGGATTTCATGTTTGTAACAAGAATATAAAATTTATTCTGTCCTGACATTTTCAATATGACTTACAATTTGTAAGGTAGTGCTTCCCAACACACCCATAGCTTTCGGTTACTGTTTGTATTTAGAGGTTTGTGTGTCTCAATTACATTCTGAATGTAGTGGCAATGTCTTGGAGATGCTCCTGAGGAAAAGTGCATGTTTGGCTCCTTAAAGTGAAAGAATAAGCCACCTTGCAAAATGTTAAGCTAACAATAACCCCCCCCTCCCAAACTGGTTTTGCCTTTTTGAGCAAGAAGCACAGACAGACAAGACATGTTAAAACTTATTTGACACTCCAACAAAGTAAATTTACATGATCTGAAAAGGAATGTGCTCTCTTGCTTCTCGCATCTTATGCAAGCACACAGACATCTCTTCATCAGGAAACTGGCTTTGAGCACATGATAGTTACTGCCCATACACAGGTTAATTCCTCAAAATACAGAACCCTCACAACTGCAACAAGAAAAATAAGGCCACTGAAAAAAAAAAGTTTAAAAAAATATTAAGTAACCAGGAGGCCATCAGTGACTGTTGATCTGTTCTCCACGCCACAGATACAAAGCAGAACTGGGCCTAATTAAGCAAACCATGTGCTTAAATCCCATTTGTGACACAGGTGACCAAATGGAACCAAAAGCATTCCTACTCAAGGGCAGGGCACAGGCTTACTGTGGGGAGTTGGAGGAGAGAAGTACCCTCTTCAGTTGTATTTTTTAAATCAACTGCAAAGCTCTTCTCGGAAATGATTTTTTTCCCCAACATAATCAAGGTGCACAACTAAGGAAAGTCCATGCTTAATACCCATTGACTTCCTGAATAAAGATGTTTTCCTGACCCATGGCTTTAGGTCTGTTTAAGGTGCAGATCTAGTTTACACAGACTGCAAGCTAGCTCTCAATTGCTAGTCAAACCACCATGCATATACTGATAGTGGTCCAGGAGAAGGCTCAAAGTGTGTAGGTAAATTACAGACAGACAGACAAACACATTAAAAAGAAACTATTTTGGTTTGCATTGATTGAACATCACGGGTCTAATCTAACCTTTGAAGAGGTAAAACAAAAAAGTTACATGTCCAAGACTT